>NC_137089.1:33246761-34724261 GCF_951640355.1 Cnephaeus nilssonii | reverse complement strand
ATAGTACATTGATTTGACCAAATGTAAATATGAATTAATTTTTTATAATAAGTAGTTTATTTCAAAGTTTACCCTGAGCATTGATATGTCAATAGAAACTTGAGGTTGCCCATAGGAATGAGAAATACTTAAATCTCTGGGAAGGTGTCTATTAGTCTCTGGTTCAAGTTTGACTCTGTAATACTGTAAGTTCATTAGTTGGTCATGGTATCATCCCTGTTTATATTCACTTGATTCTTTTAAAAAACCATCATTGCCTTTTTTAAGGCAATCAAAAATTGATAAGAGAGGAACTGCCACATTTCTTTAGGAGACACACATGGATTAAAATTCCAGTCCTTTCTTGGCTAAAAGCAGTAAGAAGCACCTTAACCACTTAGGCTTAATGAATAGAGCTTCAGCACGTGGACTGAAGAAGGGTTCTGGGGGTGATTCTGTTCAAGGGCATGTACCTTGGTTGCGGGCTCGATCCCCAATAGGGGGCGTGCAGGAGGCAGCTGATCAATGTTTCTCATTGATGTTTCTAACTCTCCATCCCTCTCCCTTCCTCTCTGTAAAAATCAATAAAATATATTTAATAAAAATAAAATAAAAGCAGTAAGAAGCAGCCAACATCAACATTCTGACCTTTTTTCTCTCACTTCAATTAATATGTGGACTGCCTTTCAAGGTAAAACACATGCAAATTTGACCAAATGTTTTGCCACCACATAATAGGCGTCACCATCTTTCTAGCCTGCAACATCTGTGTTCTCAAGGCCTACCACCTGCCTAAGCTAAGGCTTAGAACTCCATTTCAGAACAAAATTCTGAATTAGTTAGGATTACGTTCAGTTGTGTCAGAAACCCCATAATAATAGTGGGTTTTAAAAGATAAAAGTGTATTTCTCTCTCATGTGGAAGTTTCAGTAGGCTGTCTGTGTATGCTGGCTTCACACTCATCCAGGGCCCAGGCTCCTTCTAGTTGCTGCTCCACCTCCTTAACATGCTGCATCCACTTCTGGGACCAAGATAGCTCTTCCCAGCCAACTGCACTCTATCCAGTAGGAAAGGGAGATAAGGAATGGTTGATAGACTTATTGTGGCGATCACGTTGTAAGGTACATAAATCACTGTGTTTTACACTTGAAACTAATATCATATTGTATGCTAACTATACTTCAATAAAAAAAAAAGAAACAAATAAAGGTATTTCCTGGAAATTGCTCACACACAAAAATAAAAAAAAAATAAATAAATAAAATTCCAGTCCTTTTAATCCTTCAATGCTTCCTTAGCAAAGGTCTCAGTGTGGCCTTTTTTCTTTTCTTTTCTTTTCTTTTCTTTTCTTTTCTTTTCTTTTCTTTTCTTTTCTTTTCTTTTTTATTCACTTGATTCTTTTAAAAAACCATCTTTTTTTTGTCTTGTCTTTTCTTGTCTTTTCTTTTTATTCTTGGTTTATTAATATGCTCATGGAAAATTTGCACAATCACTATAAATAAAGCCACTAAAGAACCTTTACTCCTTTTTGCCAGCACCAACATTGGCCTTTTGCAGTCCCTCCTGAACTTCTTAATTCTGTTCTTGCATTCCTTTCTCTGTTTTCTTGAGGTCTTCTTATTATATAAGCCATGTCTTGCAAGTCTATGATTGGGTTCATTTTTCTTTGCGTAATCCAAGAAATCATAAATCATGCCAAAGCCAGTTGTCTCGCCACCATCAAAATGGGTGAATCCAAACACAAAGATAGCATCTGGTGTGGTGTTATACATTTTGGCTAATTCTTCCCGAATTTCTGTCTTGGGTACTGTTGCCTTCCCAGGGTAAAGGACATCAATGACCATTTGTTTCCGCTGAAGTAGATTGATGGTCATGAACTTCTTGGTCTGTATAGTTACTGTGTCATTCGTGATGAAGGTTGATCTTCAATTGTTTTAGTTTTCATTACATTTGTGGGTTTTTGTGTTCTTTTTTTTAACTGAATTTATTGGGGTGACATTGTTTAATAAAATTATATAGGTTTCAGGTATATCATTTTATAGTACACTAGAGGCCCAGTGCATGAAATTCGTGCACGGGGGGGGGGGGGGAGGGCGTGTGCCTCAACCCAGCCTGCACCCTCTCCAATATGGGACCCCTCGAGGGATGTCCGACTGCCCATTTAGGCCTGATCCCACTGGACATCCCTCTCACAATCCAGGACTGCTGGCTCACAACTGCTCACCTGCCTGCCTTCCTGATTGCCCCTAACTACTTCTGTCTGCCAGCCTGATCACCCCCTAACCACTGCCCTGCCAGCCTGATTGATGTCTAACTGCTCCCCTGCCAACCTGTTTGCCCCAACTTCCCTCCTCTGCCGGCCTGGTCACCCCTAACTGCCCTCCCTTGCAGGCCTGGTCCCTCCCAACTGCCCTCCCCTGCTGGCCATCTTGTAGGGGCCATCTTGTGTCCACATGGGGCAGGATCTTTGACCACATGGGGGAAGCTATCTTGATCTTGTGTGTTGGAGTGATGGTCAATCTGCATATTACTCTTTTATTAGATAGGATAGAGGCCTGGTGCATGGGTGGGGGCCAGCTGGTTTGCCCTGAACGATGTCCCAGATCAGGGTGGAGGTTCCCTTGGGGCATGGGTTGGCCTGGGCGAGGGGCCTGTGGTGGTTTGCAAGCCAGCCATGCCCCCCTGGCGACCCAAGCGGAAGCCCTGGTATCTGGGATATATTTATTTTCTACAATTGAAACTTTGTAGCCTGGAGTGGAGCCAAGCCTTCTGCTCGCTCCATGGTGGCAGCCATTTCTGTTGGGGTTTATTCACCTTTTATAATTGAAACTTTGTAGCCTGGAGTGGAGGCCTAGGCCGGCCAGGGCAGGTGGAAAGCTTGGCTTCCTCCATCACC
This sequence comes from Cnephaeus nilssonii, assembly GCF_951640355.1. Classification (NCBI taxonomy): domain Eukaryota; kingdom Metazoa; phylum Chordata; class Mammalia; order Chiroptera; family Vespertilionidae; genus Cnephaeus; species Cnephaeus nilssonii. Next base: position 34,721,386 of record NC_137089.1, on the reverse strand, counting down.
GGGGGCAACCCTAGCCTGCTCTCTTCAGCTCCGTGGCTGCCGCCATTTTTCTTGGGATTTATCGTCTATAATTGAAACTTTGTAGCCGTAAGCGAAGGCCTAGGCCGGCAAGGGCAGGTGGAAAGCTTGGCTTCCTCCATTGATGGGGAAACCCAAGCCTCCCTCCTGCTTTCTCCATGGCCGAAGCCATCTTGGTTGGGTTAATTTGCATAATTGTTCCTGATTGGCTGGTGGGCGTGGTTTGTGGGTGTAGTAGAGTGATGGTTAATTTGCATATTACTTTTTTATTAGATAGGATCCTCTGCATATTGTTTTGTGTTTTGGCCATTTTTTATTAACCTATTCTCTCACAGAGTTCTCACACATTTTCATTTTATGACCTTATGCAATTGGATTGTATGTGTCACTTTTTACCTTACCAGGTCAAGCCACACACTACCAGGAAACTTCTGAGTTACTCTGAATCCCTCAGCTTACTTGAATTTTTCTAAACACCCATCTATGCTTTTATCTTCTTTTACACTTGTGTTCTAAAAAATAGATTAATTTGGGATGTTAACCCTTTGCACTCGCTTGCTTTTTTCTCGATTCCTTTATCCTACTCGGGATTTAATTTTTTAAATACCCCAGATTTTACAAAGCGCGGCAGTAGAATAAAAAACTGGAGTTTCTTTTCATACAAACTTATTTATTTGGATTTTTTTATATTTCAAGTTATTGATACATTCAAAGAGTATAAAAAGAGCTGCTACCAATGCTAACTGTATCGAGTCACACTCGACATCCGAGTGCAAAAGGTTAATACTTTAGATCTTAAAATATGTTATTTGTCCATATGCTGATATCAATAAAGATAATTTTAACAATATTATATTTCACTTATACTGTGGCTTTCTGAGAAATTGAGAAGGTTGACTATCGTTTTAAGCTGCCTAAAACTTTTATTCTGACATTTTACTGGGTTGTATGGTAGGAGATAAAGAAAGAATTACTTTGACCAAAAGCCCAATTAGAAATGTCGTTCTCTATACTTTCAGTTCCAGACCTAATGGAAAAATATTTCATTGCATTTCTCACATGAAGGCTAACACTTTATTATGTATAAAATCTACTGATATTATACAAATTCCAACCTCAGATGTTGGATAATTGAGAACTGATAATAATTGGGAATTGAAGATTTCCCGTGAGATCCATTGTTTATCCTAGGAAAAAAAGGGGGTTGGAGCAAACAAATTTTAAAAGTTTTCTCTTTTCTACAACAATTCTGTTTCTCAGAGTGACCTATGGGAGGAAATGCAGAAAGGCTGTTTTAGAATTGCAAAGTCATGGCTATCACAGAGCAATGATTTTCATTTCACATTGTTAGCCATTATCCACCCTCCCATTGACATCTACCCTTCAACTGACAGGATTTCCCAACAGAAGAACCAGTGGGTTTGTTCTGTTCCTTCCACTCATTCCACACATGACCTTCAGGAGAACTTTTGTACCTATTGAGTTTTGAACAATTTGGTGACTCATTTTTGCAAAGTTAGTAGAATTTCCTTAGAAGCTACTGAGGGACTGGGAATCACTAGTAAAGTACTTCAAGCCTAAAGATAAAAGACCTCCTATGAGGGCAAACAATTATCTTTTCCAAACTAAGCCACCCAGTTATAAAAGCCTCCACATCTATCAGTTGATTCGGATCTATCTAAATTGAAGAGGTCATCTGAGGATAAAGAGTTTTCATTTTTTAAATTCTTGATGGTAAGGGAAAAAATGAAAAGTCTTATTCCTTTATGTATGTAGCCATTTATCTCAGTATAAATTAAATGGTTCCCATTGGAAGTAAATGAAAGAGTAAGATTTTTATCACAACTGTTTTAAAGTAGGATGATATTTTTGCCAGCGGAACTAGCAAAGAGATCTTAAACTCCTTACCCTTCGTGAAGAAATGTGAGCTTGCTTTCATTTCTATTGGCATTTTACTGAGCCGACTCGCTTCATTCTAAACTAGAGGTCGCAATTTGTTTTGAATTTGAGCTGGAAATAAGATAACAAATATTGCCTCGGGCTTTATGGGATGCCTTTTATCTCTGAATTAGATTTGACAGTCAGAAACTATTGCAAATCCTTTGTTATTTTGTTTTTAAGTCCTAAAAATCAAAAGCAATGCATACAGGCAAAGTACATTTAAAAGTTATCATTGTACCACAGGGCTGTATATGTATCTTTTTCTATATTATTCAATTTATATGGGAAATAAAAAGAAATCTTTGTCTCTTACATCCTAATTTTTAACCATCTTTGTTGTTGTTTTGCTGTTATAGGTTATCATTTTTAGTGCAGGGTAGGTAGAGGTTTAAACTTTAGTTTTATTAGAGAGAAAAGTTTTATTGTCTTTTCCTTTTCTTGGAAAAATTCATGTTAATTATTCCTCTGCACCTGCCTAATGGGGCTGAAGTAATTCGATTGTCATATTGTTGTAGATTGTTGCTTTGTGTAATGTATCACCCCTGCTGTTCCATTAAAAAAAATTCTTTACTCTTCCATTATTCAGCAAGGCCTAATGATTATTCCAGCATTTGTACATGCTGCACTGTTGTTTTGTTTTTAATTGACTTCACTTTTTTAATTAAGCGCATTGGTTTTAACACTGTTGTTGACAAACCTGGTTTTGTCATTATCAGCATTTACTCCCATACCTATTGACATTTTATTTAGATTCATTATAAATAATAGAGCAATATGTACACTGGAGTTTATTATCTACTCTAACATTACTTTCTGTCACACATTATTGATATATAATGGTCTGCAGAATATTTTAAAGGACCACTTATTCTGTTTTAAGTATATTTTAAAATTGAATTATTAAATCTTTAGCACTGATAAGAAATAAAGATTAGATTATTTTCAAGTATGTAATAATCTTTCAATGAAAAGTATACATTTTATACCATCATTTACATATAATCACATGTAACAAGCACATGATGAAATAATGTCATTTGTTTTTAGTGAGACATAAAATTACGGTTTGAATAAATTTGATAAATTAACCACTTATGGTCATCTTTTTTGGAGAATTGTTTTATTTCTTTAAATTATTTTAAAGTTTATTAAACATAAATTATTTTAAAATATTAACTGATTGCAGACAATAATGTTCTTTTAAGCATAACATAATACCCCAAAAGAAAATAATACCCTTGCAAAACCCATTGAAATGTCTCCTTTTAAATGATATCTCAGTCATTTATCACAGCACAAGATAACAAAAAAATGGACCATAGACAAATAAGTCAAGCTTTATTTAGCTGAGATGTTAGAAATTGTTGAACTAAAAGGAAGAACTGGAAAGAGAACAAGATGGTAAATTTTAAGATGAATAAATGTGTTTTTAAAACTATATGGTAATGTTTTATAGATTTCACATCCCTCTGAAGATAAATCTGGCTTGTAAAACTCTATAAATGTTGTGGACATACCTTATTTTGGGAAGGGTGGGCATGAGAACTCTTATTTCCACTTTGCCATTTTTATTTTGTTTGTGGACATGAATGAATGACTGAATAGGAGGGTGAATGAATAGGGCACATGGGATTAGCCAGCCATTTGGTCATCTGAGGGACAGAGGACAAAGATTTCAAAGTGAGCCCTTCTGCCCTTGTTTGGTGCAGCTTCATTGCCGCAGTCCTGACTGTTGATGAGCCTGCTGTCTGGGATTTATGTTCAACCCCTCCTTATGCCTCGGTGTGCCTGACCCAGCTCTATTAGCATAACTTCCATTCCCAGTGACAACATGAATAAAAGATGACTGGTGTGACCTCAGAAAGTGCCAAGATAGTATTGATGTAATGAGCCCAATATCCACTGTTTTATGCATTGCCATACAATAGCAATCTTAATAAAAGGTTAAGCAGCATTATAATGCATGCTTTTTTTTTTAATGTATCTCTGACTCACTGACTTCACTTTTTCATTTATTGTTGCTCCTTTGAGGATGACCAATAATCAAAAAATCTTTGCATTTGTTTTGGTGAGCTTAAAACAAAACAAGACGAGCAAGAAAAGTTCTGCTTTCAGTCTTCGCAGTTTTAGAAAATCCTTACCTTTTGGTTGGCATTGGTTTCTGTTCAACAGCAACTATTGTTGTTAATAGACTAGAGAAATTATTGCGTATCCTGACTTGAACGTCTGAATTTAATTTTCAGAAATCTGTACTACCACTTCATCTTCCTGGCTTTCCACATTTCTTCTGATTATGAAAATCTATAAAGTATAATCTTATCACCGTAAACCCTTCATTACCAGACATATGTTGCATTTTCTCCTTTTCACTTTGATAGAGTTTAAATATCTGTTGTATATGGAACCTTAGAAACCAATCTCTCATTATCTTGCACTGAGAAGCCGATGAAGCCCTAGCTGGGTAGCTCAGTTGATTGGGGTGTCCTCCCATCAAGAGTTTGTGAGTTTGATTCTTGGTCAAGGCCCATACCTAGGTTGTGGGTTTGATCCTCAGTTGGGGAATGTATGGAAGGCAGCTAATCAAAGATTGATGTTTCTCTTTCACATTGATGATTTTTTTCCCCTCTCTCTCCCTTTCTCTCTCTCTCAAATCAATAAATATATTCTCAGGAGAGGACAAAAAAAGCCAAAGAAAAAAATTATAAATGTGCATAGAAAAATATGAAGGAATCCCTTCTTTTTTGGAGCTTCTTGACCAAAAAAAAAACCACCAGTCATTTAAAGTTTTCATTATCCTCCTTAGCTGTGTAAATAGGCAGGAAGTAAAAGAAAGATGAGAACATAGCAGGCATATGTCTAAAGTCTAAAGTAATATCACACCTTGCCAAGAACACCCTTTATTACATTTTTCTTTAACAACAAAAATACAGCACACTAATTCACCATTTTAACAACAAAGTGAAAATGGTGTGCTTTTTATAACTTCTTTTTGATAGCAAATCACTGGTGATCTCATAATATTATTCTTTGATTTCTTGCAAGGTTTGTTACCTAAATGACCTGAAAATATGACAATATGTTAACAGCTAACACTCCGTATATCTTTGGGCCTTATAGGTAGATTAGAATTTATTTAGAAACAAGCAATTGCTGAAACATCTTACCACTTCAAACCTCAAATTTATTGCTTGACATATCAGTTGTGTCATTTTGCATTTTGAAAGGGTGATGGTGAAGCAACAAACAGGATATAAATTTTTCAAATGTCTACCACATTGCCTTGATCATATCATTCTTATTGGAGCATTGGACATCTAACACAACAGAAAGTGATCAGATACGTTTTGACATGACATTATGCAGGCAGGCACCACTGTCAAAGATGGGAAATGGTCGTTTGGGTGTATCAAGATGTAAAGTTAATTAGACCACATTCATGGGGGCTTTGTCTTGGAAGAAAACAAACCACCTTTATTTTATATCTACAGCCTCTCTAAGATACTCGAGTAATGAGAAAAACATATAGTATTCCTTAGCCACTGAATACTCCTAGGTTATTTACTTAAGAAAATTCTAACAATGCTACCTCATTTGTCTCCCTTCAATTTGACACTGATTCCAACAAATGATAGTTTATGAAGTTTCTTGTATGGGGAAAGTTGTAGAAAAATGGAGATTTTTCTAATCATTGTTAAGGTGGCATTTGATGTTTAAAAGGTTCAGTAGAAAAGAGGATTTCACAGCCCACCGTGTGATGTGCATTGCTATACCATTTAGAGAGGATACATGATCAAGACTCAATAGACATGAGCACAGCCCTACAAAACTCAACCTTGAAATTGCCAGGAAAAAAACAACAAAAAACTGGCTGCTCAAAAAAAAAAAAAAATGAAGCAGATGTCAGATGCAAGCAGCTGTGGCCTGGGAAATTCAACAAAATTCCAATATTCAAATTGCTTCTCTGGGTAAAAAATGCTTGGTAGCACAATTTCAGATTTGATCTGGACTGCCAGTGAACCATCTGCCTGAAATGAAAGTAATCTGCTGACACTGTCGATGCAGGTAGGCATCAGCATCATTTGGTCAGAAAAAGCACATTGCCAGGGTGTTTTCTGGAGATGAACAGGAAAGTATTATAGTAATTAACTCCAGTTTTTAGAATAGTGGACACCAAAATAAAGATAAAAAGTGTATTTGTTAATTGTTTAAGAACTATCTGAAAAATACACCACCAAAATCAAACCAACAATCTTCATCCTAATTGTAGGTTCAAAATGGAATATTCTGGTACGAATGAAGATTGGGGGAACATATTGGGAAAATTACATTTCCAGCTCCAAGGAAAAGGTGATGGTCAATCTGTTAAATCTGACCCTGTGAGAATGATAGATTCACACAGTGGAATTAACAAGCAAATTGTTAAGCAAATTGTGAGCTTTAAAATTTCAGTAGCACAGGCAAAGGAATAAAGCTCTAAAAAGTTACTGAATTCACTTTTCATTTTGCCCAGCTATGTTTTGGGTAAAATAAACATATGTAGATGCTGAAAGGTTGCTCACAAATAGGTCAGCTTGAGGCGGAAGTCTTTCATAATTCAAGATACATCAGCCTTGGCAGTAGCTGAGAATAAGAGCAAGTAATCAAAAGTGACCCAAACAATGACATCACAGTTTCCAGATGGTATAGAAAAAAAGTCCATGATTTATGATTGCCCGTGCAGTAAATAAATCTAAAACAATAGGCGTGGATGGGGAAGCAGTCACAGCTGACCAGAAGAGCAGTTGTAATGCAACCCACAGAAAGCTTGGTGCCAGAAGTAATTGACATAGTCGTCAAATCAATTTCCGAGGGTGCAGACACTCAAGCACTCAATCTGATTCTGTATGCTGCACAACACTTGGATTATACAGCTGTCTCTAATTCAGATAGCCTTCGCTCAATATGAATCCAATTCAAGGAACTGTCTAGAAGTGAACAATAATTATTTAGGCTTCCTTGTGCAGGTTTACTTTTCCCAGTCAAAACACTCCCTTTTGGAATGACATGCATTTCATATTAATTATTTAACATTTAATTGATATTTTTTTCTCATCCTGTATGACCAAAGACAATGATATGCCTGAAATCCATGGTACTTCCTCCCAGGACATGCACAGTATGATGTTCCTTACATCGACTATGTTCTTTACTTGAGCGCAGATGGGCAATGCCCACGTGGAGGTGGATAGATGAATGGATGGATCAATTTTATTTTTTCAATTCAATGCGATTCAAAGATAAGATTGAATAATCCTTTGATGCAAATAATTTTATTGGCATTCATTCATTTTTCATTTATCTAATGTACATAAAACGTCTGCAGCATACCAGATACTCAATCAGACACTAGGGTATTGAGATAAGAGACAAATGCTCTGCCTTTTGAAAAACTCACAGGCTTCATGAACTGTTGACATATGTAAAGGATAGATAGGTGGGAACTATAGTGAAAACACAAAGAGCAGAAGGTAGGCACAGAGGAAGCCCAGACCCAGCTGTAGGTGGGGTGACATTGGGAGAGCAGGAGGGGAAGGATTTTGGAGATGCCAACACTGTCATTGAGATTTGAAGAATGAGAAATCTTTGCCACGTTGAGAGAGGTTCAATAATATTCTAGGCCAGCTCAATACCAAAAGAGCATGGCATTTTCAGGTAGCCACATACTCTTCAGTGATGGGGCTGACAGCAGTATGCAAGGAGGTAAACAATAAAGAGTAAGGAAAATGGAAAGTAGACTAAAAGGAGGAAGAGGGAAAGAATGTACATTAATTTTAAAACACTAAGACAAAACAAGCTGGCCAATATCCTCTGGCATATATGGCAAGGAGGTAATTCCATAGGGGCTATAGAGTCAACAGAATTTCTATTGTTGCAGAAGATCTTTGAGAGAACAGATTAGAAGATGATAAATCACATCATTAACAAGCTATTTGTTTGCTATTAATTTAACATTTTATCTTTAGAAATAGGGAAGATTGAAGGGTCAGGAGAAATATAAGTTGATTATGAGTGCAAACTGGCTGAGTCATTAGCAACTATGCAGATGCAAACAATGAATCAGGATATGACAAAAACTAGTAGTTTGAAAGAAGAAAGCTGTGAAGACAAAAGAATAATGATAGGAGTTGGTCACAAAATATATTTTGAGAAAAAAAAATGAAAAAGAATAATAAAATCACATAGCTCACAAAAATTAAAGGATTAAGACAGAAGAACCAAAAGTTACATTGAGAAGAAATTTAAAGTAGAAAAAAAGGCCAACTATACATAGAATTAAACTTGGATTATGTTTAATAAAATGTATTTTAAATATCCTCATGAAAAATATCATCAATTGTAGAAAAATTAGAGAATAAAAATAGTAGAACAGAGGATAAATACTTCTATTTCACTTATCTAAACAATCACAACTTGTATTTTGATGTACTTCCTTCCAGTCATTTTTCTCCAGACATTTTTATATAATTGTGCTCATAATGTAAGAAACTGTAGTTTCTTTTTTCTTCTAGTATTTTAGAATAAATACTCACAATGTTGTATAATCAATCTTTATAAATATTTCCTTTCAAGCACAATTTAATAACATTGAAAAATATCATACTGTTATGTCCCTGAGAAAAAATATTTTAATTAATGGGTAATTTTCAGATATCTGAGATTACCTGTTTGTTATATTTTAATTTAAGATTTTCATGGCTGTAGAAACAACTCCACTTTCAAAGTTTAAAAATATTTAAACATAATAACTTCTGGAAGTTTTAATGAATAAAAATAAACATTCATTGTATGCATAGGTATTTTCTGTTTTGTTTAGTAATTCAAATAGGAGGAAAAAATCTATGTTTTTGTGGTACATGCCATTGAATCAGCTCTGACTCCTATGGTTTCTATGAATGAATGATGTCCGCAATGTCCTGTCCTCAACAGCCCTGCTCAGCTCCTATAGATTCAGGCCAGTAGCTTCTTTTTATGGAGTCAATTCGCCTTATATTTGGTCTTTCTCTTTTACTCTTTCATTCTATTTTTCCCCAGAATTACTGTTTTTTTCCAAAGAACCCTGGCTTCTCAGGGTGTGCCAGAAGTCTGACAGCTTCAGTTTTGTCATCTTTGCCTCCAGTGACATTGGAGTCTTAATTTGCTCTAGGACTCACTTGTTTGTCTTTCTGACAGTCCAAGGTATCCATAGAGCTCTCCTCCAACATCACATTAGAAATGAATCAATTTTTCCCCATCAGCCTTGTTCACTGTCCAACTTCCACATCCATGCATAGTAATCTATTTTTCTCCTTCAATTTTATGAAGATGATTCAGAGGCAGATTGAAATCCATGGCCCACGTTATCTATATACATGATTTATGCTGGGCATCAGGGTGAAACAGGTGGGCCAAGAGGAATACATGGACATCTCTTTATTAATATAGAAATGTAAAAACACACAAGACAGATAGTGTTGAAAGCACTAATCCACTATTCTGTCTAATAAAACATCTGGGATCAGAATAGTCCTTTGGCATATCTCAGTGGCTATCAGATTCAAATATACTGACACTCTAGTGGATTAGAAATTTGAAATCTATGGTTGATATACTTGATCAAAGTAATCTTGTCTAGTTCCAAAACAAGTATCATTTATTATGATTGTGATAAACCATTGCCAGAATTAACTAAATATTATTTTACTGTGTCTCTCTTTTAAATTATTATTATAATTTATGTTTCATTGCAATATATCAGATTCCTCTTTATCTAGCATATTAAGTAATTTATCAGAGGAAGAGAATGATACCACTAGCATTTTTAAAAAGTGTGGATGAGATGATCTTCTAAAACCCCCAAAGGAGACAACTTATTAGTGAGATAATAATCCATGTAAGTGTTTGCATTGAAATGCACTACAGATAATGAAACTATTCATATTATAGTGATATACTTGGGGACACAGGTAGTAGAAGGAAAAAAAAGAAACTATTTGGATCTCTACATTCAAAGGTTCAGATGAAGAAACTCATTTTTTTAAGATGCCTTTAAAATGTGCCTGCTTCTCAGTTGAATTCCATTGCCATAAAATGGCTACTTCAGTAGTTTATTTAACAAAATTGGTGCCTGTTATATACCAACCTCCGAGGAAACAGAAGTGAAGAAAATAAACATTTTATCATACACTAAGAAAGTACATGAGCTACAATTTTCTTTTTTTAAATAATTTTTTATTGATTTTAGAGAGAAAAGGAGAGGGAGAGAGAGATAGAAACATCAATGATGAGAGAGAATCATTGATCAGCTATCTCCTGCATGCCTCCTACTGGGAATCTATAAGCCAGCAACCCAGGCATGTACCCTGACCAGGAATCAAACCATTACCTCCTGGTTCATAGGTCAATGCTCAACCACTGAGCAACACTGGCTGAGCCATGAGCTACAATTTTCTAACACAATTTGCTGAATTGGTTGTAAAAGAGGGAGGGTTACCAATATTTAGAATTTTATGTGAGAATAATGATGAACAAGAACCCTAAACCTGAAAACATTTTTATCTTTGAAATTACACACTTAATTGCCCTGGTTATATTTTTTATATTAAAAAGCACTGGACGAGCTTTCAAGAAAGGCTTTCTTCTTGACCCATAGCATTTTCTACAACATTTGGTAGTTGTATTTTATAGCCATCTCCTCTTTCTAAATTTTAACATATTGGTTCAACTGAAAGAACACATTTTTAAACTAATGAACTACATAAAGGAGATGGTTGAAAACATTATTTTATTCATGTTAACTTATATTACTTATTTCTTTCAAATATCTTGAATTCTAAAGCCCTCAAAGCAAGGAAACATCTTTGAGGTAAATGAGAATAATCTAATAATTGACCCCTAATTTTTTCAGCACTAAATGTTAAACCAAAACTAATCAGTGTTAATGATGAAGGAAATTCCAAACCTAGTAGTCTCTAGATATCAACTTGTTTTTTCTTCTTAGTCAAGAAATGTATTAATTATATTTAGTTTTTCAATGGGGTTTGTTTTGAAGGAAATTTTCTTGAGTGATGATCATTATAGTGTTACTTTTAAAGCTCATTCTAAGAAATCATTTCTTGTAATTTTTTTCTGTTCAATTAACATAATACATTAATTGGTGTGAGGTACATGACTAGCCTCTAACCCCCACTGCCAGTATCTGGTTTCAGAGAGCATTGCTCACCATGGAGTAGGTGTTAAACACTTTCTATTGATGCAACTACTGGGTCTAAATGTCAAACCAGTTCAAAATCCTCCTTTTGCTAGTACTGTGTGTTATAGTGTAAGGGTATAAGAAATTTGGTGCTTCATTGATCTCACTGCCTATGCTTAGAATGAAGTACCTCAAGATGTCACCACCATTCAGTAATTCAATTTCATTAAATGTAGAATTGATTCAATTCTACGTTCAAATGTACAATTCAAGAAAACATTGATATTTGTCTTTCTTATAAGGCAAACAAACATAAATGTGTCTGTGGGTCGTTAAAAACATTTTTCTACCACGATCAAGAAATTGACATATTGTCTAGAACAAAATGTATTTTTTTAAAATTCAAGTGATATATTAGTGCATGTGCTTATATGTAGATGTACAGTATATGTGCAGTGTGTATGTACATGTAGAGTGAGACAAGTTATTTGAAATGAGAAGGCTACCATCTAGTGCCATATTGTTTGGGCAATAAGAGGTTATACAATGAATCTAAAAAACACACAAGTGATTGTAGGAAGACTTCACCTTGCTTAGAAGCAGAGTGCACCTTATTCACTCTGTACAGAGAGAGTGCCTCGCTCTAGAGCAGAGGGCAGGTTTGTTTGTTGTCCAAAATAACAAGAATAACATCTCTTCTGGGGCAACAGTCAGAAGGTTTTCTTTGTACAAGATTTGGAATCCCAACTCAGGATTCTTCAGCTTGATGTAAAGCCATTGCCTATGTAACATCTATCTGTCACCCCAGAGGGCTTTGAGGGTCAAGTAGAGCCAAACCTGAAGCTTATTGCTGCTGTGCCATCCTATAAAATAAAAGGCTAATATGCAAATAGACTGGACTGTGGAACAATGGGAACAACAGAACAACCGGTCACTAGGACGTGCACGGATCACCAGGGGGCATGCATGGAACATGGTGGGCATCAGCTGCGGTGGGATGGTGGAGCAGGTGAGTGGGGGCGCCAGATCAAGGCAGGGCACTGGTCTCTGTCATTGCGGCGAGCCTCTGGTGGTTACTGAAAATTCTTTGCTCCCATGAGCCAGGGTCCTGTCCCTGATTGCTCAGCGCCATTAGCGGGTGTGAGCAACGGCTGCCGGCCCCAATCACCCCTCAGGGCTTCTCTACCTCCCCCTGCTCCTGAGAGGAGATTGGGGCTGGCAGCCTCCTCTCACACCCGCTGCCCATGCCAGAGCCACCGCTCGCACCCGCTGCCAGTGCCCAGCACAGTCCCAATCATTTGGCGCCATCAGTGGGTGTGAGCAGTAGCTGCTGGGCCTGATCGCCCCTGAGGGCTTCTCCACCTCCCCTTGCTCCTGAGGGGCGGTTGGAGCAGCAGCTGCCACTTGCACCCACTGACGGCGCCAGTCCTGCTCGCACCCGCTACTGGCGCCGGCCCCAATTGCTTCATGCCTTCAGCGGGTGCGAGTGGGACCGGCGCCGTAAGTGCGTGGCAGCAGTGCTGGTGGGAGCCGGGCTGCCAGCAGACAGGTGACCAGGGGCCGCAGCAGGAGGGGCTGGGCGGGGGCAGGAAGGATGGGCCAAGACCTGCCCCTTTGCCTACTGCAGCCTTGCGGCCCACAGTTCCTTTCAATGTGCATGAATTCGTGCACTGGGCCCCTAGTAAATAATAAAGTCCTAGAATCCATGAAAATAGCAGCTAACTCATTAGGTGTAAAGAGGATAAAATCTCTGCTCCTTCACAATCTTGATACGAATATGTATAGTTTTTATGTTTTTGTTTGTTTATATAAGCATCAATTTTGTTTTTATTAAAAATCTGTATTGTTGAAAGTATTACATATGTCCTCCTTTTCCCCTCATTGACCCCTTCTAGCCTTCCCCCATCTCCCACCCCAGGCCTTCACCACCCTATTTTCTATGTCCATGGGTTATGCATATATGCATACAAGTTCTTTGGTTGATCTAGAATCTAATGGACAAAATAAACTGATGAACAAAATAGATCCAAAGACACAGAAGCATGGATAAGCATAATTTTTCACCCTTCAAACTGAAACAGTTCACTTATGCTATTTCGGTAGTTTGAATTTGCCCCCATTCTTTCTCTTCCACCTTTGCATCCGTCTTCTCTTCTGCACATTCCTGTTTCCACATTGGGTTGATGGCATTTTCTGAACCATTCATAGCTCATTAAGGTCTTCGCTGACAGCAGCACCCAACCAATAGGTGGGTTAACAATGTGCATTCTGCCTGTGCTCTCTCAACACCAATTGTAAAAAATTCAATAGTTTAGAATCGCTTTCCCTCATGAATACATACAGGATGGCTCCATGCGCTACTAGGCTCCCATCAAGAACCCAAGTGGTCTAGAAGATTGAGTATAACTGATCAAGCATGAAGTGCATTGCCATAGATTAGCCAGTGTCTTTCAGGGTGCTAGAGCTATTTTTTCTTCTCTTTCAATATAATGACCAAGAAGAGGCAAATGTGTAGAATATAAACACATGGCACCATATTTTAGAAGGAACATCACTTTATGATGGAAAATTCCTATGAAGGTTGCACAACTGACTACAAGAGACACATGTCAAGCTACATTTGAAGGACTTGATTCTCAAAAGGACATTAAGATGTCATCCCAAGATGATTGACATAAAGTGATTCTACATACAAAAATAGAATTCTGATGTTTTCTAAAACTGACTACAAAAGCTTAAGAACTATGTTTCAGCTCAAAAAACACACTGACTCTCTGGTCTTTTAGTATTCCGCACAGACACCGTAGAGGAGTTTTAAACATCATTCTTCTCAGTGTGGCATGATATTACCATTAGTCAAAGCGCAAAATCTCTGCAGAAAATAGGTTGGGGAGAGAACGCAATTTCATTCTGCCAAATAATTCCTTTGAGCCATGGAAAAAAGCCCCAGCCATGAGTCTGCATAAAACCGGGTGATACTAATCAGAACAGTCCATGAAGTAACTCTGTATGCTTATAGCGATTCTTTTGGCTTCCTTCTGATTTTTCTTTCCAGAGGCTCTGCTGGATTTCCCACAGGCAGGTGTTGTATGCACTTAGTCTTTGGGAGTTTATTGATTCAGGAAGGCAAAAGGCAGGTAAAGATGACTATAGGAAAACATGGAGGCATGTCAGGGTCTTTCTACAACGTGGGCCTTGGAGGCTATGCCCTGAGACTACAGTAAAGAGGACTCAGGTGAGGTTCTTTGAGTATCTTCCAAACTAATATCCAATAGGTAAGTCTTTGTTAGTTTACTTTGTATTCCATTCTAGAGTAAAAGATCATCACATTAATAAGTTCCCGTTGGTTTGCAGATAGAAGCAGAGTTAGTAAAAAATGAATGCATGAATAAATCAGGACAAAAGGAAATTTTTTACAAGTTCAATAGTTTTCTTATCTTTTCTTCAGTGTCAGATTAATTTAGGTTCTTTATTGAATACAGATTTCCTTCATCTGCTAAGGGATCCCCCCAGTATATGATACCAGCATAAAAGAAAAGAATTTTGACTACAGCACAAGAAATGACTGAAGGGTTTCCTCTCAATTTGGCTTGAAGGCTCTGAGAACTTGCCCACAGCACAGAGAATGTCCTTCTAAATTAGATGTACTATGTGTTGGATCTGACCCTGAAAAATTTCATATCTATAATTTTCCCTTCAAGAACGACAGTTATAATCAAGGTCATGACATTTCCTCCTAACAACACACAATCGATTCCTCACTTCTGTTTTGTTTTGAAAATGCAGAATAGGCATTCAGGAGCTAGATAGCAATACCATGAAAAATTGAAAGATGTCAGAAATAACCATTTGCAGCTGGCCATGCGCCTGCTCTGAGAGCTGGTTACACAACTCAGCAACTACATGGCATGCACTTGTCTAAGGGAAGATGGAGTGCAAATAAATTATTAAGCTTTTTCCTACTGGCGGATGGAGCATTTTCACATAGACTGCAATGCATGTCATCACATACAGCAAAAGGATAAACAGGCATGGACCAGCTTGAAGAATATTGATAGTGACTTGTACATCCTTATTCATAACCACTTCATCCCAGATTAAGAAAGCTTTGAACAGCAATTTCTATAATAATCATATAGAACTCTTTACAGATCTCCAAAGTCACACACCAGTAAAACCATATACATACACAAAAAGGCCAAAAACATAAACACAACCACTGATTAGAAACTAAGAACTTTAATTTGCTGGCTCAGATATCTGCTGAATAGTCAAAGTAGACTGTATTCTAAAGGCAGAACATATAATTGGCTAGAATGTTAAAGATGAAAACTTATTTTCTTATTACTCTATGCTAACTAAGAACATCCGAATGGTTCTTTTCATTCTTACGCATGATTCTATCCCCATACAGAGATGTCTACCTGCCTCGGACTTTGTTTACAAAAATAGGTTATTTGATGCAATAGGTGAGTGACAACTTTGATTTAGGGTAAGGAAATCAGAGAGGCTAGTGCAAAATTGAAACTTCAGCAAACAATTGTTTTTTGTAATTTCAAAGGAACAGAGTAAAAACTGTTAAGAGATAGGTCCAAGAGCCAAAAAGAAACAAACAAACAAACAAACAAACAAAAAACAACACTGTACTTTAGTGTGAAAATGTGTCGGGAATTGGGAGTGGTAGAATATAAATAAGAAGGTGTTAGGAGTCCATCCTTTTCATGCATAGTGGGGAAAGCCATTAAGAAGAAATTTTGGAGCAACATAAGATCAATTCAAAGCAAGACCACTGAGTTGAATGTATGCCCCATCTTCTGCATTTTCTTTTCTATAAGGGAGCTTGTGAGAAAATACTTTTGTATTTGCTCATAATAGTTATTCAACAAATCTTACTTGAATCTGTATATGCATGAGGATTCAGAAGATTTCATTTTTTTTAAAATTCTTGCCTAAAGAGGAAGACCTGCTTTCAATTTGAATTGTGCAATTATACAAAGTAATGGATCCTATTAAATTTATCATCTCCAGTGATGAAAAGAGGTGCACTCTACACCTTTCCAGTTATCTATAGAAATAGCAGAATAAAACCTAAACTCTACCAAATTTTTTAATGTGATCTTACCATCGCCACTCACCAATTAGACAGATATATTAAGGTAAGTGAGAGGTGATCATACCCAGAAAACTTCCTACCCTGATTTGCACCAGATTCTGTAGTGTTGTTTTTTTTGGAAGAAGAACGTACACTGAGTGGCCAGATTATTATGATCTCTGAACGCATAATAATCTGGCCACTCAGTGTATATCCTATATAATAAAAGGCTAATATGCAAATTGTCCCCTCGACCAGGCGTTTGACCAGCAGGCAGGCCAGGCAACTGCCCATGTTCCCTCCCCCTGGCCAGGCTGGCCAGACCCCACCCATGCACGAATTCATATATATGTATACACACACACACACACACACACACCACACACACACACACCACACACACACACACACACACACACACGCACTGATTGGCCAGATTATTATGCGTTCAGAGACCATAATAATCTGGCCACTCAGTGTATAAAATATATGAAATTACAATATCAGAGGGAGACAAGTCTAGGTGGCCTGAAAGATCTATCTCTTCTCTGCTCAGTAACTTAGCCAAAAGTTGGCTCACTTCTTAGCTCAATCCAAGAACGGCTGATCCCAGAGGCTGAGCTCAGGAAACGTCCATTTCTAAGGCTAGTTCCTGGCCCAGGACACTCCCAGTGTGTTCTCTGTCCCCCTGAAAGCTCAGTCTCTCTCCTGCTTATATGTCTGTAGTGCATTCTGGTCAACTCTTCCTGGCTTATGCATTTTGCGATCATCAGAGCTAGATGACCTTGTGTGTTTTTCTGCTCCTCGGCTAATAATTGTTTTCTTCCTAAACTCCAGATTATGTTCACATCCTCTAATGGTGGTAGTGGTTCATGTCCAGCAACTGTAGGATCAAGTTGACAAACACTAAGCAGATAAATATCTGACCTCTCTCTCTCTCTCTCAGTTTGGTGGGGGCTGTCCTAGACATTCAATCCTGGTCTTGAATCCCATTTGCCTGTGGTCTCTTTTTCTAACTCTTCCAGTACTCTGAGTCCAGTCGGCTCTGCTTTATTACAGATACCTGCAGTGTCTGTGTTTGTGTTTTACTCCATTATTTTAATGAAAAAACAAAACAAAACAAAACACTAATCAAGTACTTTCCTATGTCAGGCTCTCTTCTAATTGCCTTACATGTATTCAGCACGTTAGCCTTATTGGGCAGGTGGGATTATCAGGCCCATTGTGAAGATGAGGAAAACAAGGCCATGCAGCCCTAAGAATACTTTGCCCAAAGTCACTCACCCAGGAAGTGGCAGAGTTTGGATTGGTCTAGATTGGTCTAAGTGGTCTGGCTGCTAACTTCCACTTAATGTTGTTCCCACTTGCTATGCTGCTACCTACACTATCCTTTTCCTTCTTTAGGAAAACTAAATGAATAAACCCATTGTATAAAATTCAAAATGTAAAAATTATTCTGTGAGAGGGAGTTCTTTCACTGCCCTGTCTCGCAGCCTTCAGGTTTCTTTCTGAAGAAATAACCATTGTTGTTGCATCCATGAATATTTTTTCAGAAATATTCTATGTAAATATGAGTAAACACACTATATATACATTATTCCCTTTTAAATGCAAATTACGCCTTACCAAATATATCATTTAACATCATAGTTTTTCCCCACTTAATTTTGCAGCTTTTGTATTTGTTCATGAATACTGACTCATTATTTTTAAAAGGATGAATATTCCTCTAATAAATTTGTATAACAAATGGATTTGATTCATCTTCTATGAAATTATACAGTTAAGGCATAGCAAGTCATTTACCATGCATAACATCTTACATGTCCAGTGGTACATCTATGAGTTTTCAATTGGATACTTTTAGAAATAGAATCCCTGAGTGTTAAAAATATCTGTATTTTTAAATTTTATTGCCAAATTTAGCTTTTTAGAGGATTGCATTAATTTGCATTCCCACCAGTACTGTGTGAGAGTGTCTCTTTCCCCCATACCCTTGCCAACACAGCACATCATGGAGTGTGCCAATGTGCAATGGCATCTTTGCCATTCTAAAGTGAAAACAGTACCTGACTGTAATTTCAGTCTGAATTGTTAGTTCAGCATTTTCCTTTTCCACAAACCATTTTTCTTATCTTTTGCTCATCTCTCTATTGTATCGTCAGATCTTATTTGTGGATTTGTAGGAATCATTTCTATATTAAGGGCTGGCACTTTGATATTCTAGAAGTTATAATCTTTCTCAGATTAGTAGTTGTATTCTGCCTTTATTTATTTTGAATCATGAAGGAATTATTTTTATGTATTTTATCTATTCAATCATTTCTTTTAATGACTTCAAGATTTATTGCATACTTAGGAAAGCCTTAGCAGCCGATCAATGATTCTCTTTCATCATTGATGTTCCTATCTCTCTCTCCCTTTCCCTTCCTCTCTCTGAAATCAATAAAAACACACTTAGGAAGTAAAGAACGAAAAGCTTTCGCTTTCCTGGAGTTTAAAAAAATCAATTTAAAAAATTGTTTACAGCTTCATTCTTATTTTTAAACATGTCTCTGATCAAACTGGAATTCATATCTGAATGAAAAGTAGTAAAGATCCAGATTCTTGTTTGTTTGTTTGTTTGTTTTTTCCAGCTATTCTGTTCTGTTACCTTACTGCCATTTAAAAAATACTATTGCTTTCTTGTTTTGAAATATACATTATATCTTAAGTTGTTTAATGCATTTGGGTACATTTTTATATTTCCTATTCTGTTCCATTGATTTGTATATTCATGTGCAGTGCAAAACTATTTTAAATGTTATCACTTTATGATACATTTTGATATCTATTAGGGCAAGTCATTTCTCATAACTCTTCAGAAATTTTTGTTATTGCTAGTTAAAATTTTCTACATAAATTTAAGAAGTAGTTTGTCTGATTAAAAAATATGCTGTTTCTTTTTAGTAGTCACATAAATTTATATATTAACGTAGGCAGAATTGACATATATATGTTAATGTGAATATGATGCATAATGATTAGTATTTCAAAAAAATACGACAGTGCATTTGTTTAAATCTCCTTTTGGGCCCCATAGTAACATTTTACCGATTATTTTTTAAGATCACAAATATTTCTTCTTACATCTGTCCTAAATGTTTCATACATGTTGCAACCACTGAAATTGTTGACTTTTCTTCCATTATATCTTCAAAGTGACTAGTTTTATGTATGAAGGATGTTTATTTCTATATTAAGTTATTTTTCTTTTATTTTTATTTCTACTAATTAGTATTTTATATTCTACTAATTGTCATTTTTTTCTGAACATTTGTATCTTGTTTTGTGCCTTTCTATTATAAACATACTTTACTAAATTTTTTTAATTCCTGGGAAAATGTTTGATCAGAGTTTTCATATGTGTATGTCAAACTTATTTTTTCTGTTAGATGTTTTTTGTTTGCCATTTGTTTTTTCTTCCTTGTCTCTGGTTGTTTGTATGTGCATATGTTTATTATCTCTCTATAAATTCTATTCATTTTCATTCTTGCTAATTATTGAGAGCTATCATTTCTTCCTGTCCAACTATTTTTAGGAGATTTATGTCAGAGAGGCCGATGGCCATATTTTAGGCTAGTCGAGATTCTTCTCATGACACAAAATGATGATGTAATGATTTTTTTTTTTTTTTAGGCTACTCACAATGTGAAGATGACTCAGCCCAGCCTCTTTGACAGATGGTTTCCTGCAAATATGGCCTGTCTGTGTGACTCTTATTTCTCCTCAGGACCAAACCAAGTCCAGGTACGCTTACCAGCTCTTGAAGGTAATTTCTCTAGTCATAATGAGACTTCTGGTTTTGAGCATCACCCTGGAGAAGTATGCTGTGCGAGCTTTCTCTGTGACATGTTGTAACAAGTCTCCTTTCTTTATGTTCTTAAAACTTCAATTTTCTCTGTTTGGAAGTCCTTATTCTGATTTTATGGTTCAAAATTTTAGCTATCCCTTAGTTTGACTGGAGATCAAAAGTGCATTTCTGTTTCATATTTTCTTTGCTACTTGAGGGTATTTTCTCGGAGAAAAGACAAATGATAAATTCACTCCACCTAACACCTTTTTATGGACTGGAAGGTTTGGATATTTCTTGAAGTGACAAAAAGTCAAAACAATAACACATGAATAAATAATATTTTGTCAGAGGTGATATTACCTTTATTATCAACTATATTATGAGGTCTACTATGGAAATAACTCATTATAAAAGAGAGTTGTGATTTCTTTTTTAAACATAACTCTTTCAAGTTCTTTAACAAATAGTGGTAGAGTGTATACCTTGTTCCAAGGACTAGGAGAGGCACACGAAAAAAAAAATAGTAGTACATCATTGCTTTTCTTAAAGCACTTACAAGTTATTGGCAAGACAGACAAAACCTGATATAAGAGTATAGAAGAGGAGCACTTAACTCAATCTGAACAATAAGGCAAGGTTTCCTAGAGCAGATGAAAGTTGAACTTAGTCTTGAAAAAGGAATAACAATTGACTGGGCAAAGAATTGAGGGAAACACTTTCTGTCAAAAGAAGTCTATGAGCAAAGTCACGGAAGCAGGAAACATCACAGTGTGGTAAGAAAGTGGTTTGATGTCTGTGGCTGTACCCACTTGAAAATACTGGATGTTTGTTTTAGAAATAATGTGCTACATGAGTATTTCTAAAACATATTTTCTTCTGGTTTAAACTTAAAATATTTTTCTCATAGAGATTTATTAATGCTACTTGTCCTCTTCCATACTAACCAAAATACTAATAATGATAATGATAGTAATAGCAGAAAATGGTGATATTAATGATGTAAGAAATAATTAAGAACTTTAATCTGAATTTAGCTTCTATTTTATTTTTTTATTGTTAACAGTATTACATATATCCTCCCCCATTTCCCCGCACTTTGCCCCCCTCTACCCAGCCCCCACTCCACCCCAGGCCTTCACCACATTATTGTCTATGTTCATGGGCTATGCATATATGCATATATGTTCTTTGGTTAAACTCTTCCTGTCCCTCCCCCAACCCCCTCCCCTCTGAAATCTGCCAGTCTGTTACATGTATCCATGCCTCTGGATCTATTTTGTTTGTCAGTTTATTTTGTTCATTAGTTTCCACATATAAATGAGTCCATGTGAATATTCAATAAGCCTTTCTTTACTGAGAAGCCATTATTTGCCTGATAATATGCATACTTTTGGGAGGATATGAAAATAACAAAACTCTGCTTATACCATCAAAAGGTTAAAATTTTTATATTTGGAGTATAGGAAAAAGAGCCTCTTGCTGTCACTACCAAACATTAATTCATCTGCTCTACTGTTTATCATATTTTTATGTTGTAGAAATAATTTGTATAAGTGCACCTTATATATTTATAGCTCTTCAGTTTCAGTTTTTACATGGCAAGGTATATTTTGATATGAATATTAATGTGCCTTTCTTAATGCTCTTTTATCCATGACCCAGTTTATACTGGCATTTCACTTAATGAATTTGCAAATTTTCAAAAACACTTCATGTGCATTATTTTAATGTTTATTCCATTTATTTGTCTATGGAAAACTAAGCAATTCTTTAACTTTAACCCAATCAGTTAATACTTTTTCTGAATTTCCCATTTATTCTTGACTTTTTTATTCATTAAAAAAATTAAAGTTAACTACATCCTTCTTAAAAGTTTTTGCCATTTTCATTTTTCTTTTTTTCCCTTGTAGCCCAAATACATTAATTTAATGTACTTTTGCTACAAGCAAGATTTAAAATGCAAAGCAAACTAGAGAAAACATATACTTAGGATGTATCTGATTTCTCAATCCAATCTTATTTTAGGAAGCACTTTGGGAGAGTAAACCTGAGACAGTCACTTCTCTGCGATACATGGACCAGAACCACGTTGCTTCTCTAAATAATTGCCAATTTTACTTATTATAGGAGCTTGGAATAAATATCAGTGTTATAAATGCTGAATTGAGTAGCTATCTTGGGTCCATATTGATCCTAGTTCTCAAATTCAAAATAGTACCCCAAATTAATCTGATGAGTTAGGATAATGCAATATAAACTTGAAGAGGCGGGAGAAAATTTGACCCAAATGTAGATGGTTGGTGTCTATAGATCATTCAAAAATGTCTAGTTTCCCTGAGAGGAGACAAATTGACTTTGTTTTTGGTTAGCTGTAAGTTTCTGAGGGTTAAAACAGTAAATTAATGCTACAGCAATTTTGAACATGCTAGGCAGAAATATGAATGTTTAACAGATAGATTGTTATGCTTCTGAGGAATTAACTAACTATTCACTGTCTTTAAGCATTGTTGCCACAAGAATTACATTTGAATTTTTAAAATGATTACGAAGTGGCTAAAGGCTGAGAATAAACCTGTATTTCTCTACCACTGCCATGGGAAAAGGAAACCCTTAATTATAATGCTTGTCTTTGAATAATATTTCAGTTGTAACAGCACATTTCTTCCAATTTTGCATGATAAGTACATTAATATTTATTCATATTCTATGACCTTTACATAATTCTCCTGGGCACTATTTTCCAAACTATTATGTTTGCTCATTTTTTTTTTGCTCTTTAATACTTATCATTTATGCACTTCTTACTACTACATATTTTATGAAAAGGTTAGGATTATGATGGAATGAGTTAGAATGAGACACTGGCTCTGACTCACTTTCACCACATTTATCTTATAGTGGGGGATACACAATTTTATATACTTGTCAAAAATCATCAAATTGATCCCGGCAAGTGTGGCTCAGTGATTTAGTATCAATCCATGAACCAAGAGGTTACTGGTTTGATTCATGGTCAGGGCACATAACAGGTTGCTGGCTCGATGTTCAGTAGCAAGCAGGCAGGAGGCAGCCAATAGCTGTTTCTCTCTCGTTGATGTTTCTATCTCTCTATCTCTCTCCCTTCCTCTCTAAAATCAATAAAAACATTATTTTTAAAAAATCATCAAGTTGAGTGACATCAAAAATGACAAAGTAGGAAATTCAGAAATCCCATTCTTCCACAAAAGAAATGAATAAACTATCAAAAAATATCACAATCAACTTTTTTGAAACTCTGGAAATTAACCATAAACTTTCAGCATACAGGGAAACAATTAGGGGGGAAAAGGAAAAAAATGAATCTTGGTAAGATAGCTTTCTGGTATTTTAATTTACTCTGGTCATATCTCTCACACATTGCTTGGCAGTGGCCTTGAGCCACAGCCCACAGTCAGCTTAGATGCTCATACCAGGGAATAGCAGATGAGCCTTATTCTCAAAGAATAATTATAGTCTGTTTTAACAAGCTGGGGCTTGCTGGAAGACGGGATCAAGAGTTTGCTTTATCTCACCTAACTCTGAAGTCTTTCAGTGCTGAGGTGGGGCATTGGTTGACAATATTTAAAGAAAAATGTGTTCGTTTCTGCTGCCAAGGTCAATGGATAAGAGAAGGTATGTATAACAACAAAGTAACCAGATGCCTAGAAAGGCTGGGGAATGAGCAGCTTAGAGGAAAAGGAATATGAAAAGCTCTGACATATTTCTGGAAATCTGGAAAGCCAACTGTATGCCCAGAAAAGATCTGAAAAGGCCCTAACTCTCATGTCTGGCTGACCTTCAGGCTCAGTGAAAGAAGAAAGTAAAGGCTATAACACAATTATGAACTTCCTGGCCATGTTGAAGGTATGCCCCAACACACACTCTCTCATCACTTTTATTCAACACTGTTCAGAAAGTTCTAGCAAAGGCAACTAGGCAAGAAAAAGAAGTAAAAGACATATAAATAAAAATAAAAAATACTTAAAAATAAATTTAATCAAATTCAAGACATGTACATGGAAAACTGCAAATTATTTTTTGAAAATAAAATAAAGAACACCTATTAGTAAATAAGGGGAAAGACATCATGATTGAGAGACTTAATAGTGTTAAGATGGCAATAATCTCCAAATTGATGTATGGATTCAATGCAATCCCTATCAAAATTCCAATCACCATTTTCAGAAATGGATAAGCTGATAATAAAATTCATATTGAATTGGAAGGTATGCCAACTAATTTAAAAAAAAATGGGAAAAAAACTTGAAGGACTGACATGTTCTTATTTCAAAACTTACAACAAAGCTAACATAATAAAAAAAATGTTGCTATTGATATAAAGACAGATCAATGGAATGGAATTAAATTGAGAGTCCACAAATAAATCCAAGTATTTTTGGTCAGTTAACTTTTGACAAGAGCTCCAAGGCCATACAATGAGGAAAAAAATATTTTTTTTGTATTTTTTTAACAAATGGTACTGTGATAGTTGTATATTCACATTCAAAAGAAAGAATTTGGATGCCTGCCTCATAATATATGCAAAAGTTAACTCAAAATGTATCTTAGTTAAATGTAAGAGCTAAAATATAAAACTCTTGAAAGGAAACATAGGTGAAAATTTCTCATGACTTTGGATTAGAAAATGGTTTCTTAAATATGACTCTAAAAGCATCAAAAGAAAAAGTAGACAAATTGGACTTCATTAGAATTAAAAACTTGTACATCAAATAATACTATTAAGAACCTGAAGACAATTTTTAAAAATATTTTTAATGTATTTTTATTGATTTCAGAGAGGAAGGGAGAGGGAGAGTTAGAAACATCAATGATGAGAGAGAATCAATGATTGGCTGCTTCTTGCATGCCCCCTACTAGGGATTGAGCCCGCAACCCAAGCATGTGCCTTTGACTGTAATGGAACCTGGGACTGAACCCGGGATCCTTGAGTCCGAAGGCTGACGCTCTACCCAGTGAGCAAGACCAGCTGCTAGGGCAAGAACCTGAAGACAATTTGCAGACTAGGAGAAAATATGTGCAAATCTTAAATCTGATAAAGGTCTATTATCCAGAATATAGAAAGTACTCTTTTTAAAAAATGAGCAAGGGATTTAAATAAAACATTCACAATGAAAATGTCGAAATGGCCATTATACCTCTGGAAAGATGTTCAAAGCCATGCATTATTAGGGAAATGCAAATCAAAACCATGAAATAGCACTTCACACCTACTATGAGGGCTATTCTCAATAAAATAGAGAATAGCAAGAGTTGGCAAGAATGTGAAGAAATTGGAACCCTTATACATTGTCTTTAGTAGTGAAAAACGGTGCAGCAGTTATGGCAAACAGCTTAGCGGTTCCTCAAAAAGTTATATATAGAATTACAAGCAATTCCACTCTACTTCCTATATGTACCCAAGGGAAATGGAAACAATGGCCTACAAAAAAATCTTGCACACAAAAGTTCATAGAGTGCTATTCAAAACAGCCAAAAGGTAGAAACAACCCAAATTCCTATCACTGTTGAATAAATAAACAAAATGCAGTATATACATAGAGTGGACTAGTAGTTATTCATAAAAAGGAATAAAGTACTGGTACCTGCTACAGCATAACTGAATCTCTAAAGAAAACCATGTCATAAGAAAGGTTGAGAATGAAACATTATTCTTATAATTGAGAGAATTAGACTAAGGCCAGAAAAAAATTATATAAAAGAATAAAAACTCTCTTTGACTTTAGTAATTTTTTTCTATTTTTCCTCTCTTTGTATTAAATGCTTTATATGTTTGGCAAATTAATTTATAATTATTACTTAAAATACATAACAAATATAAATACAAGTTATTGAAAATTTGTCTTTAGAGTTTTTTAAGATGAAATCATATTCTGCATAATTAGCAACATAGAACTCTGAGAAATAAATATGCAAAGTCTTAAGAAATTTACTTAAAGCCTCAAATAATAATGGAAATGTTGTGCTTCTAATGGAGGTAAAATTAACTATACTATGGTATCTTATTTAGATTTAGAATGATATAGTATCCTTTGGAAAACAGTGAAAAGTCAGGTTCTTTAGCAATGTCTTCCCTTAATGCAACCTGTGTAGAATAAGGTATGGACCAAAATTCCAGAACTTGGAGAAAGCACTGTCAATTGAGTCATTTTGTATAATGAACTTTGTCCACTAATCAGTTGTCTGTAATGCCCTTACCCTTCTTATCCACATTCCCTTATTATTCTTTCTCCTCTTTTATTGGATGAAAAGTATCTCTTTGATCTAAAACCAATAAAAACATGATGAATTTAACAAGGGGGACTGTAAAACCCTTTGCTCTAAGGTGATGGTGATGAATACATTTTAAAATATACTCTACTAGTGGCCCAGTGCACGGATTTGTGCACATTGAAAGGAAATTAATTAGAAGAAATATTTTAATATCGCTATTCTCCCTTTCTCTATAATAGAAGTGTCAACCAAATTCACGATCGACAATAACAGATCAAAACACATGCGTGCGATTGGCACAGGCGAGAGCTTTATATGTATCATGCGTGCGCGGGTCAACCTTTATTTTTAAATTGCCAGTGCGCATCATATGTACCAGCTGGTCAGTTGGTCAGACGGATGGTTGGATGAACAGACAGTCAGTCACTTAGCCTTTTATATATATAGCTATCCCTTCCTGGAGGTATTTGCATTTTATCAGGTAGCATAAAAACTGCAAAGGGTTGCACACCTATAGTTGACATTTCAAATATTTCATGTGGATTGCTGTTAGATTGAAGGCTGTCTCCAGGACCCCTCAGATTTTACCACCTGGGTGTACACCTGTTCTGACCACCTGCAAGGTTAAGCCTGTATCTATTTGGGGCACAGATCTCCCCTTACCACCTGGAATTCTCCCTCCAGCAAAGCTGAGTAATTAAAATTGTTCTCATTCTGTGCTTCTGCTCTGTTTTTCAATATAAAAGGAGGATTTGAGAAGGGCATTGATGGGGGTTGGGTTGGTGCAAAATCCATCTTGTTCTTCTGGAGTATATCTTTCCACGCCATATGGACTTGTGGGTGCAGGATCTGCAGGCAGACATATGCCACATCTGGCCTTTAGTAGCTATATGGCAGATGCCAGAGGCCACGTCTACGTGGTGCCTAGAACTTGGCAGTGCCAACAGAAACACACAGCAGGGATTCACTGATGGGCAAAAGAAGCAATTGTCCTTGTCACAGGTAAGAAGGGCTTGCTCTTCATATGGAGGAACATAGGGAAGCAGGGTGGTGAGGCAGCGGAAGCTAAAATGTTTTCTCGTAGCAGCAACCTCTAGAGATGCTTTGTACTTCGTACAAGTGTGGCTATGGACAGGTTTTTGTGCTCTTTAACATAACATATTTCAAAGAGAATGCTTTTTAGCCAGTATTAGCTAGTGGTGATCTAGATGGGTCACCATGAGGAAAGATAAGATGAATTATATGACAGTAATGTAGAACAAATGAAGGCATCCACTGAAGAAAAGGTTAGGAGGAGTAGCCCCGGGAGGGGCAGTGGAACAACTGGTGGTGGCATACGTTACCAAACAAGAATGTAGTGGCAGGGCTGACAGTTTGGGAAACTGAAGACAGAACAGACTAACCTAGAAACTGGAAAACCAAAATTATGTCAGAGAAAAGAATATTCTAAAACAAAACCAAATACATCTGACTGACATTTTCATTTAAATTTGAATAGTTAATCCATTGCAAAGTCTTTCAAAGTGCAAACGAAAAGCCAGAGAATTTAGAACAGCAGGTGGAGATAAAAAACCACAGAGGCAGCCAGCAGGACTTTAAAAGAAAGTTGTATTTTCCATCTTTACATAAGTGAGTTGTGATTTCATTAATCCTATGGAAAATGGTTAGACATTGGCCTTGGTTTAGGTCATAACTGGGCAGTAATTTGTTTCATTTCCAGTGCCACCATTTTGAAATCCAAGGAGGACTTTGAATCTGAAGAGGGTGGATTTCTTTTTGTGCAAGAAAGTGGAGCTGATCTAATTTTCTAATTTTTATGAGAACTATCTAATACTTGATATGTATTCATTGGGAAACAAAGTTTCTTTTCATTCTTCTTCTTTTCTAGGTTCAATATTTCCAGAGTGAAAGATATTCAGGCAGGTTGGTGCTTGCTAAATAATACCTTATATTTACCTGCATATCAGCAAATCAGCCAGTTATTTCTATTCTGGGTAATTTAGAAAAACAAAGTGGCATTTCTTTCAAAACCAGTCCCTCTTGGTAAGCCCATATCTCAGTGCTGTGTTCAAGACTGTTTCATAATGTAGTGAGTCAAATTAGTATCTTAACCTTGCACTTGAACCTGCACAAAATATTTGTGTAAAAAAAATAAGAAAAACAATGTTGGAGATAACTATACTTCCTGAACTTTTCAAAGTCTTTTAATCACAGCACAGCTGAAATGTTACTTTCTGAGTAATGATCTTTTATTTCAAGCAATTACTAAATTTGTTTTAATGTAAT
This sequence comes from Cnephaeus nilssonii, assembly GCF_951640355.1. NCBI lineage: Eukaryota > Metazoa > Chordata > Mammalia > Chiroptera > Vespertilionidae > Cnephaeus > Cnephaeus nilssonii. Next base: position 34,692,757 of record NC_137089.1, on the reverse strand, counting down.
TTGATAATAAAATAAATAGGAACTAAAACCAATGTTGAAGATACTCCTCAGCTGCTAGTTCTTCTCCAGGATTCCTGGATGCTTTAAATCAAGTCCTGGTAAACGTGCAGGCCGTCATAGTGTCCCACCCCCTTTATCAAGCATATGAGTCATTTGAAGTTTAGAGATTAGATGAACAGTGAGGGGTGCAGAGCTCGTTAGTTGTACTGGTGTGACTTAGGTCTTAAGGTTTTCCTCTCACCTATTGTCCTTACTTACTCCTTTCTTGGATTTCCTTTGCATGTATATTTTCTCACTAAAAGTACGTGGTATATGGTTATATAAATGTGCTTAGTTGTCTCTCTTTCCCACTAAGCTGAACGGTCCGTGAAAGTGGAAAACAAAGTTGCTGGTTCAAGTTTGTATACCTCTAGCCCAGTCTCTGACAGAAACCAAAGGTCTATTAACTTCCTTCAATTTATTTGAATTATGTATAAAGCCAGGGATAAAACTATTTGGAATAGGGGGAAAACTTCAATTTTTATTCTTAAAAATATTAATATGCTCCTCAGTAAAATTTAGAAAAAGCATCCTTACTAATAACCTTGCAATATTTTTTGGTTTGGTTGATGCTGGCTCCAAGGAACCTGTAGAATGGAAGCTTAAATGTTGTTAGAAATCTGCTAAAAAGAAATTATAGAAAAGTGGAGAGACCAATTTAGAGATTACTAGGTGGAAGGAATCTAAGATCCTGTGACTCTCCTGAAGAATGGTCTAAGACTGTTTTGCCTCTAAATGAAGTTGTTGAAATGTTTATCCTCTAGTGGAGATTTCTCTCTCTGAGTTATCTATCTACATGGCCACATAGTCACAAGGCAAAGTAGTTTTCTCAAAAGTTCCAGGAAGCTCAGACACATTAAATCAAGAAACAAATTTTATTTGCTTAACAAATATGTATTGAACACCTATTGTACCCTGAAAACTGCTAAATTGTGAGTGCTCAGTGGTGAATAAGTGAAACTTGGTCTCTGTTGTCATGGAATTTATAGAGTAGTGATAGAAATGAGTTGTACATCAAATAAACAAAAGAAGTGTGTATATAACCTCTAATTGTGGGAATACCTATAAGTGAAAATAAGAGCATTTTTTTCAAAGGAGATTAGTATAAAGCACCAAAATCTTATTGGAAGTAAATGTCAGAGATTCTACTTGAGAAAGTGGCATTTAAGCTGCAACCAGAGAGATAAATAAGAGCTAACTAAGACAAGAGATAATTTTAAGGATAAGGGGGAGGGGACAGAGGAGGGAGGAATGGTTTTCTATACCGAAGTAACAACATATATAAGAAGCTTTCCAGTAAGTTTATGAAATTCCTGAAGAACTAAGAGACTAGAATGAGTGAGCAAGGAAGAGAGTGAATCAAGATGAAGTTGGAGAGAAAATCCAGGTCAAATCATGTAGGATCTCAAAGATCCAGTTAGAGAGTATGGAATTTTAGTCCTAATTTAATATTCTTAAGCAAGGAAGCAAAGTTGTATGATTTATGTTTAAGAAAATTAGTATGGCTATTGTATGAAGAATAGATTGTAGAGTGGCAGCAATGGATATGACAAGATTAAAAGCAAAGAGAATATTGAGAAATTATTGCATTAGCCTATGTGATAGATAACTTGCTTGGACTAGAATGTTAGCAATGAGAACTAAAATAATTTATATTTGCCATTATATAGAAAAATAATTACTTGGACTTGGTGATGCATTGGTTTGAAGACATAAGGGACAAGGGTTTTTCTTTAATAACTTTTGGGTTTATGGCTTAAGCAACCAGAGAGAGAGAGAGAGAGAGAGAGAGAGAGAGAGAGAGAGAGAGAGAGAGAGAGAGAAAGCTATCATTTACTAAGATGAAGAAGATCAAGGGTCATTTTGGGGATGTTTTACTTTTGTGATGCCCATGACACTCGAGCAGATATGCAAATGTGAAATTGAAACTCAGAAAATAAATCTTTGCTGAAGATTAAAAAAAAAATTCAGAGATAACACATGTACTGTTGGTAAGGATTCTCCAAAGAGACAGAACTGATAAGGTGCATATTTATGAAGAGACAAAGAGATTTGTCATAAGGGATAGGATCACATGATTGTAGAGGCCGAGAAGTTGAAAGACCTGCAGTTAGCATTCTGGAAATCCAGGAGAGCTGATGATATGAGTTCCAGTCTGAAAGCTGGCAGTTTTGAGACGTAAGAAGTCCAAGTGTGAAGGTCAGAAAAGACCCATGTTCCAGTTCACACAGTAAGACAGGAGGAGTTCCCTCCTACTTAGCCTGTTTGTTCTAGTCAGGTCTTCAATTGATTGGCTGAGGGCCACTCACATTAGGGAGGACAATCTTCTTTTACTGAGTCTACTAATTGAAATGTTAATTTCATGCAAAAATATTCTGAGAGACACATCCAGAATAATGTCTGGCCAAATGTCTGGGTATCCCTTGGCCCAGTCAAGTTGACACATAAAATGAACCATCACAGCATATAAATGATACTGAAAGTAATGGGAGTATGAGATCACTGTGGGAAAGAGTTTAATAGGTAAGAGAAGAAAGTCCAGGACTAGGACAAGGGTCATCCATTATTTAGACTTTAGGGCAGACACCAGTGCGCTCTGGGTACTGTTGCTATATAACAAACTACTCCAAAATTATGCTCATTTACTAGAGTAAAATAACAATGGTCATTTCTTAGAATTATGTCTCATGGTTCTGGGGGTTGACTGAACTCAATAACTGTTTCTAGGTCAGGGTCACTCATCTAGTTGCTGTCAGACTGATGAAGTTGGAATCGTCTCAGAGGCTCCTCACTCCCTGATATGGTACTTGAATAGCTGGAGGCTAGAACATCTGAGGTTTCCCTGGTTGTCTCTATCTCTGGGTGGTCTTACCAGCATGGCAACTTCAGTCTGACCTTCCCTTTTGTGAGTTTATAAAGAAATTGATCTGTACCAAACGACCTGTGTTACCTACTTTAATCCATGATTGATTATGCAAAAAGAAAGAGAATAACATTTGTTTTCAGGAAAAGTCAGTCCGAGGCAGAAGTAATTCAATTTATGAATTTAATATTGCAAGCTAGTGAACCAGATCAGGAAGAGAAAATTCTGCTTTGAAAATTGTTTGTCCTCAACTGAATCAACTCAGGGGTGGCAATCATATTTTTGGAAGCATTTTGATGAAAAGATAATGGAACCTAAGTAAAACACGATTGTGTGTCAGTGTATGAGTGAGAACAGCAGAGTCATTCTTCAAGAGGCACTTCATGCTCTCACTGAACTGAACAAGCCAGGAAGAATGGCAGCTCCTGAGTGGTTGACAGTTGAAGGTAGTCAACAAATACTTATGAGGTCCCCTGTGTGCAGCGTTGGATGAGGGCCATGGGGAGATCATTAGCCATTGTCCCAGCCCATGAGCCTTGGACCTGGTCCCTTCCCCTAGTTTATACTTTGTTTTTGCTCCCCTCTTCCCCTCCTTTCCCCCTCCCCCCACTTTTCATTTGTTTGTTTTTACTTGAAGGTCATTCTGGAGGTCATTTAAGGTCATTTCTAAGAGGGGGTTATTGATGTGAAATAACAGATATGAGTCAAGAAAATGTTTGTGATTGTGCTCTATTTCTTTTCTTTGTCTATCCTGCTTCACTCTTTACCCTTCTCGACTCTTCCCTGTGTCCTGGGAGGATCACCCTCTAGGATTACATCAACAGTGTATGGGTGTGTTTTGTTTTTTGTGTTTTTTTTTTTACCTTTTTTTTCTTTGCATTATGGCTTCAGGAACAGAACAGGAGTTCTGATGTGCTGAGCAGAGCAACTCTGAGGTATTACTTCCAACCTGCACCTGCACACTGTGCCGAGGCTGCCCACAGACATTGAAAGTCACAGAGCCTGTCAGAGCCTTGCCACACAACCCTCCCTGCCTCAGATTTCAGTACCACTCTTTTCTCTTCCTCTTCAGGCCCAGGAGTGGATCCTGGGTTCTTACTGCAATATTACTTGGTGATTTCTTAAAACTTCATCCTCACCTGTGTACACAGTTCTTTATTAAACCCTCTTTAAATTACATAATTTGAGTTTGGCTGGAATGACTTCTGGGTAGATAGAGAAATGCCAGGAGGAAAATCAGAAGCCTGCTTTGGGATGTATTGAGTTTGTGATGTCCATGACACCTGAGTAGATATGCAAATGTGAAATCAGAAGAGAAAGCTGTGCTGAAGATAAAAACTTCAGAGATGACATAGAGATACCATATGCCAAAACCCTGTCCTATACAACATGGATCTCAGTGGCCCAATAGGATGTAGGTAAAGATAGGAGGAGAGCTGGTGAATGTTGCAGGTAAGCTCAGGCATTAGAAGTGCCATCTTCCGCCGAAACCGGTTTGGCTCAGTGGATAGAGCGTCGGCCTGCGGACTGAAAGGTCCCAGGTTCGATTCCGGTCAAGGGCATGTACCTTGGTTGCGGGCACATCCCCGGTTAGGGGGTGTGCAGGAGGCAGCTGGTCGATGTTTCTCTCTCATCGATGTTTCTAGCTCTCTATCCCTCTCCCTTCCTCTCTGTAAGAAATCAATAAAATATATATTAAAAAAAAAAGAAGTGCCATCTTCCTAGTCCCTGGGTAGAGGAAAGGAGAGATACCAGCTCCAGGGAAGGCTGGAATGAGGATTGGCCTATGAGCTATGATTAGCTCTGGTGCCTTCTGGCCTGGAACTAGGTCTCTCCTGGGGTCCTTTACTAGGTTCAGTTTCTCAGCTGTGCCTGAGATTGCCCCTGTTGGTCACCCTCCCTGCCACCTGCCCTCAGTCTCCCAGGCGCCCTTTCTGAGACCTTCTCCTTCCCTGGTTCACTTTTCTAGATCATCTCTGTATTCTCAGGGAAATCTTTACCTCATCCTGGCTTATCACCTTCTACCTTCCTTTAGAATCCTCTTTTCCTCCTGCTATTACTCATAGACTTCGATTTACCATTAAACCCAGAGTACAGATCATTAGTCACGGAAAACCTCATCTACCTTCCCAAATCCTCCCTGGAGGGAAAATATTTGCATTCCATCTTTTTTGTGCATCAAAGAAGGAGAGAAAGCAGAGCCCCTTCCCCAACAAGCACACAAAGAATTTTAAGGAAAATGAGAGGTATGATTTTTCAGATTTTATAATCTAGGCAAAGGGAGTTGGATGAGAAATGAAAATACAAAGTTCTTGCCCTAACTGGTTGGCTCAGTTGATAGAGTGTCAGCCTGCAGACTGAAGGGTCCCAGGTTTGATTCCGGTCAAGGGCATGTACCTTGGTTGCGGGCACATCCCCGGTAGGGGGTGTGCAGAAGGCAGCTGATCGATGTTTCTCTCTCATCGATGTTTCTAGCTCTCTATCCCTCTCCCTTCCTCTCTGTAAAAAATAAATAAAAAATATTTTTTTTTAAAAAGAAAATACAAAGTTCACAATGAAATTGAAGCATTAGTCATGTATAAAAATCCGCCTGAGGAATAAAATGCAATCGGATATTGGAACACACCAGGAAGGTTTTTAAGAGGAAGGAAATTTGGGATAACAATTGAAGAAGAGGAAAATGTGAATCGTAAGGAAAAAGGTTTCTGATGATGAGAACATAAGGAGTATTCAAATGCATAGGCAGAAACAAGAAAACTATACTTCAAATAACCAAGCAGATTTATTTTATAAGACTGTTGGTGAGGAGCAGCAGAACCAAGAAAGGAAGAAAGCTCATCCATGAGATTGAGTATTTACATCTCCAACCCAGAGTTAGGATAGAACAACAATGTTCTTTTTATGGTACCATCTGTGACTATTTGGTAGGTTAAACAGGGTTTTTAAATTCCCTATGTCTCCCTGTCATGATATGGAGATGTAGGTAACTTTGATTCATCTGATTTCCTTCCTTGTGTCTGAGGTGAAGACTATGCCACTCTAAGAAGGATGATGAGAAAATATGGCAACCCCTCAGTGAACCCCCAGACCAGAGGCATGCAATCAGGCTTACAACTAGTCAATAAGTAAAGAGTGCATTCCAGCTAGGAGAGCTCCATGCCAGCAACAGCTTCTAGATCTTCCCACATACAAAAGACACATCTATTCTAAAAGGAGGAGGATCCAGCTGAATGAGTTCTAATCAACACTTATCAAGACAAGGTTAGTTCTGGTTTCAAGGTAGGCTCTCTAGATTGGGACAATAAACGGAACGAGAACTTCACAGAAATATATTTTTCTTTGAGGGTATCAATTAATTCTTTATACAGTCACTACAATCAAATTTTAATTCTAAAATTCTGCATAAAACATAAGCATCTGTCAAGTCAATAAGAAGCTGAGGAAGAAAAAAACGATTGGACAAACTCTATTTGAGAGAACTGACCTGTGTTTGAGTGACAGAAATAATGACTGCACTCAAAGAGAGGGATCTGGAAGTGACCTTGTGTTGATCTAGGCTCCAATGATTATCAAGAAAATACTACCATCATTTTTATCTTTGAAACATGGGTTTTTATTATCTCCCCATGTAAATAAGTCACCTAGCAAATACTATGTTATTTTTTAGCTCAGAAATAAAATTCAGCTTGAAGAAAACATTTTCTTTTGAAAATGTGGTACAAACTAATTTCTACTTCCGCTCACCATTGAATTACACATATTAGCAAAGGAAACATGTATAGGAGAAATAAGCCCACCTGTCAGTCAGAGAAGAATGAAAAAATACGTAGAAAGTTGAATAAAAGTACAAAGGAAAAATGACAAATATATTAAATTTAATGTACCCAAACTTGTTGAGCGACAAGTACACTATTTCTTGACTATTAAAATTAAATTAAATATCCAAGGGTTACATGAGCTGGAGCATGTCTCCCAGTTGTTCTGGTTATCTATGAGAAACATATTAAGAAGTATTAGACAATGAAATATTAATAATGAAAATGACTACAAACTCTGTTAACACTCAAAATGTAATTAGTTCATTTTATAAAGTAAATAAAAGAAGCTTATAGGAAGGTATGCCAAGACTCAGAAAAATAAGCTGTAATATTCTTGTAGTACTATGCTTTATATAGTATCATGCACATTTTTAGTGTCTCTTCTTTAAACATTTCATTAAGAATCAAAATGACATCACTCATCATTGGAAATTAGAGGACAAGTTGATAAGGGAGAACCTGAAAAAAGAAAACCAACACATTGGTGCATCAGTACAGATAGTGTAGACAGTGGCAGTTGCTAACATATTGCAGTGTGGCTTCAGTAAAGACCATGATTTCCCAGGTATGAACCAAAGACTACAAGAACTTTGAGACACCACATCTAAGACTCCCTGGTCAAATAATTTGAGACACATCTGATGAAACATGTAATGTAAACAATTTTGTTTGTTGTTAACTACACACCTTCACAGAACCTTTAATATGCCATACCACATCATAATGTCTAAAAAGGGACAATGCCATGATCATTTCCTGACCATATTTAAACATGGATTTTTTTCATAGGCTTGTTATTAGAACATATTCAATAGTACTATTTTTGTTTCACAAAATATCTCATTATCTTTAATGGAAAATACTTTGGGAAGTTACAGTGTGGAACATTGATCATCAGCAAGAAAAACAAACAACAAAAATAGGTAAATTACAAACCAAGCAAGTGGTTCTGAAGTTTACTCTGATATAAGCTAAAGATATTGCCCAAATACAGGAAAATTGAGAAAAAAAATTTTGCTTATGTGTTCAGTGACCTTACCACTCTTTGTGAGTAGAAAAGGTTAAGACTGAGGAGGAAAAAGAGAGAAGAGTAGGAGGTACAGGGGGTGTGATAAAGGGTAGCCTACCAATAGCTTATTTTAGTTCTCAACTGCAGGCTCATCAAATGGTGAATAGCATCTACATTTAAAAAAGAATGAAATACTACCATTTATGACATTATGGGTAGATCTAGAGGGTATTATACTAGGTGAACTAAGTCAGCCAGGGAAAGACAAATACCATATGATTTCATTTATATGTGGAATCTAAAGAACAAAATAAATGAACGGACAAACCAGAAACCTACCCATAGACACAAAGAACAAACTGATAGTTGCCAGATGGAAGAAGGGTTGGGAGGCTGACTAAAAAACAATGAAGGGGTTAGAAGTACTAATTGGTAGTTACAAAATGGTCACAGGGATGTAAAGTACAGCATTGGGAATACAGTTAATAATATCATAATAATTATATATGGTACCAGGTGGATACTGGACTTATTGGGGGATCATTTTATGTATTTTATAAATGTCTAACCCCTATGCTATACACCTGAAATGAATATAAAATAATATTGAATGTCAACTGTAATTGAAAAATAAAAAATAAGTAAATGAAAGGTACTCTAATGTAGAAGAAACAGTTTCTGCCCCAAAGAGCTAATAATAAGAAATTCAGCAAATACATCCAGTGGAAAGATTTGATTAAACACTGGTTTCTAAAAAAGCAATTAGAAGGAAGTATAACCCATTCATAGAACAGGTGAGAGTCAGGATTTTATCATGCATGTTAAAAAACAAGGTGTTTGTTGTTGTTTTTAAAACAAATGTGTAGCAATAAGGATCTTTCTTTTTTTGAAAGAGAAGACATTTTTTTTTGGAGTACTACAAAACTCCGCTGTGCCTCTCAATTTCCTCATCTGTAAGATGGAAACAATAATCCCTACTTTGCAACATTGAAAGACTGTATATAAACATTAAATATGGGAAGGATACATAAATCCTATAACATATTTTCTGACACAGAAACAACATTCAATAAAAATGATCATATTATCACTGATATTACTAATACTATTAGAATTCATGTCCAAATCCCAGTTTACTATAAAAATCTACATTTTTATCTTTATTAATTTAACTCAACATTAAAAAATATATTTTACAAAAAAATCAGAAATTAGAAGCCAATCCAATTTATCTAATTCTGTTAGGCATTCATGTTGATGGGTATACAGAGTCAGCCCACAGAATTAATTAATGGCAAATATCGCTGAAGGTAAAAAAAAAATACTTAAACAAAGTGAAAAAATGGAATAATGATGTTTATGAGATCCATTTGAGGATTTTCAGTTCCCCACTGGCAGTAAATATGCTATTGCTTCTTAGTTCTAGATGAAATAAAATAGTCCCTATTGAGTCATGGAACTTTGTTTCTGTCTTGAAGAAGTCATTACAGAATAATAATGGGATCACTAAGAAATTGATGAGAGTAAAATGTATCTTTACCATAATCTCAAGATATGATGAAGTTAAGCAAGTCAACAGACTCATCTCCTCAAAGCCACTGAAAACTGTTAATGTCTTCCAAATGTCAAAACAACACTACAATTTAGTTAAAAAATAGTCAACTTCCTTGAGTGTGTGTTAACAAAAGACATGAACTATATGCTTAAAAATTTTACATCTTAAACCAGTTTCTTTGAAGTCATTAAAAGAATTTCAAGGTGTTGCACCCTGTGTCCCTAGTGCCGGGGGCCAGCTTCACTGTAGGGGACCAGAGCAGTCACACAGGAGGCTGTGCTGAGAAGGGTCTCACACTTAGGGTGCAATGCTTTGTGGTTGGCATCTTAAAAGTCTTAGCAATTTGGTCTTGGACTTGATTTGTGTTGTGTAATTAAAGTCCTATGGGGCATGTGACACATGCTTGGATCCTTGGCTCACATGAGATCCTGCCTCCTGCTTCCCTGACTTGGGCCCTTGACTACCCAGCGCTTCATCCCTGCTACATTGGGTGCTATTGAACCTCTCCCTTGATGCCTGTGTCCCATTACCTTTGCTGCCCTCCACCCTGGAGTGGAGAGTTGGGATTAGACGTATGGCCTCTTGTGTCTGGGGCGGGGCATGATGGCATCTGTCCCTGTCCAAGGCTAGAAATGCCACGGCACATTTATGGGTGACGACCAAGCTTCTCATCTGCACCTGAATAGGTGCCAAGCGTGCCTAGATAGAAAAGCAGAGGAGAAACTGGAGCTGTTTTGAATGCCTTGAACACAATTGTGCAAGGAGGCAAAGATCTTAAGGAGCCAGCTTGGCACCCTAGTGGGACTATGGAGAAAGACCTGTACAAAACCATGGTGTCCTATTTCCTGTAGCAACGGGATATCCTGAGGCTCCATGTGCATAAACAGGAGGCCAAGCACAGGCAGCTGGCAGATGCCATCCTGACTGGGCACAGACAGGTGGGGAGTTGCAGCTGTAGAGCCAGGCCTGGCAGGAGGCCTGGCAGGCTGTGCATAGAGAACAGAAGGAACTGGTGGCCTTGCTGACAGAGTCTGAGTGAGGAGGAGATGCCAGATCCAGGAGCAGAGGGCAGTCAAGGTTGAGGGCCTATGGCCCAGCTTGCTGGGCCTGGGCAAGCTGCCTCTGACAACAACAGAAATGGTGCCCAGTCCCGTAGTAGTGATGGAATTTGTTGGAGGATGAGGCCTGAGCAGTCTCCACTGTCACTGTACTTCCTTTGGGGTCATACACACACACACAGACACACACACACACAGACACACACACACACACACACACACACACACACACACACACTGCCTTCAGATTCTTCCATGTTTTCTTCTAACTTTAGGATTTAAGACCAGTTTCCACCCTGGGAATCAGGCACCATGCTTTCTCTCCTTGAGGTTCAGGCCAGCATCCTCCCTACACCACACACACACACACACACACACACACACATACACACACACTCTCTCATTCCTAAGCTATCCCTAGGACCTGCCTTGGGGATTCTGCTTTCTATCCCCACTGATTGCCCTTATCACATTCTCTGCACATCTATAAAAATAAACTTTCACTACCCAATATTTTTTTAAAATCCCCTTTAGTGTACTGTCAGTTGTGGACTGTGGCAGTGAGCCTGTGGGAAAAGGAGCAGCCCTGGAGGTGGAGTATCCCAAGAAGTGGAGTATTCCATTACCTGAGGGAGTGCAACCTTAAATAGCAAATGCAATACAGCAGAGGAGGTCAAGAAAGGGAGTGTGAAAAAGGACTTGTATGTATTAGTACCTTCAATGGCATTTTTCCTGCTTTTTAAATAAGCAGCTCCATACTTTCATTTTTCACTTGCACCCACAAATTCTGTAACCAGCCCTGTCTAGTTCCGATTGTGCTGGGCACACAGTAGAAACTCAGTATATTTCTTCAATGGATGGTGGGCATAATCTTTGTTAAAGAGACTGCCATTGTCAATCTTGACAATTTCACTTACCAAGTAGTGAGAAATTATATTTTTCATTAAGGATAATGTATCCTGTTAGGCACAAGAAGGGGAAAGTAATAGCAACTAGTATCACATTTTTAGATGATTAGATAATCTTCATAGCATTCTTATTCTTGTCTTTGTATTAGCCATAGACAAAGGCCAAGACTCAGGACTATACTATGCCTAAATCCAGCATCTTTTACTCTTGGTTCAGTGCAAGAATATTAAGGAACCCAATTTATGGAACTCAAAACATATTTTCTTCTAATAATTTCAGGTTTTATTTCATTCTAAGCTTGACTTTTTTTTGGAGAAAAAAAAATACATGTTAGAAAATCACTACCAAAAGAGGCATCTTTAAAAAATAAAATCTGGCCTGGCCTGTGTGGCTCAGTGGTTGAACATTGACCCCTGAACCAGGAGGTCATGGTTTGATTGCCAATCAGGACACATGCCCGGGTTGCAGGCTCGATCTTCATAAGATGCATGTAGGAGTCAGCTGAACAATGACTTTCTCTCATCAAAATATTTCTATCTCTCTTTCCCTCTCTCTTCCTCTCTCTGAAATCAATAAAAACATATTTTTTTAAAAAATAAATAAAATCTGGAGACTTCCACTTCTGGGAAGACGAAGTAGACATAATTTTCTCTATTCCTCCCACTAAGTAGAACTAAAAACCTTTATCATTATATATAAAACAATTCAAAAAGGACTCTGGAAAGTGGAGAGAAGACAGCAGACCAAGGAGGGACCTCAAGACCCGAGGAATGACATGGTGGCAAGTTCTTGGATTTCCTTCTTGCCTCACACTAGGAACGGGAGAAGCAGGCAACCTAGAAGTGCCAACAGGTACAGACACAAAAGGATTGCAAGCAAAGCCTGCTCTCTCTGGCCAAAGGACCAGAAAATGGGGCAGCTGACCAAGACAGAAAGTTTTAGGCAAAGACTACTGGGGAGAAAATGTCACAAATTGGGATATAATAAAAGTTAGAGAGATAAACAAACCTATAAGAGGAATTTATTGAGCACTATGCTATAGTCATGAAAGTGTTAATGCACATTTCTAAAAACCCCAGTCCACATGCTTATGTACTTCCCCAAGACCTTGGCATTCTAGTATTTTAATATATGCCTTGGGTGTTTATTAATAGGCACTTTGGAAAATCATTCGGGCCACTGGCTTCATTCCTTTTAGTGCTGGGAAATAGTAATTTACTAAATAGCAAGTCATTAATGTGAAAGAGTTAATGGAAAGACTGTGTTATGCATTTTGATAGTCTACTTCAATAAATATAACCACACGATGATGATTATTTAGAAATATAAGTAGCAGTAGTAAATCTAAATAAAAGCATTATTTACAAAGTTGAGGCCAGTAACACTTTCCCACCTATTGGTAGTATGAAAGTGATTTTATTTTGTCTTTTTATTCTACACTGTGGGGCATTTAGAATTTAAAAAAAAAAATCATTTCTGGGGAAGTCCAAGAAAAGAACTTGGACTAAAGATGATTATAGCATGTTGTTTATATCTGAAATTGTTATGTGTACTATCAAGTGATCTGTATTTCCTCTCCTTTACTTCAATCACAAGGCTAAGCATTATAGTCTTCACAACGATGGCAAGTCTTCTCTGCTATTTCTGTGTAACAGTGTCCCAGTGAGAAAGAATATGAAACAAGGCAGGGATGAGGGAGACATACTATCAGACCACTTTTTTCCTTTCATTTCCTGGAGCCAATCTGAATGAAACCCAGAGAGAGAAGGAGGTAGAGGAGCTGCCAAACACAGACAATAGGAGAAAAGAAGTGAGGAGATGAGAACAGGTACCAAAAGCATCCTGGGGTGAAAATGAGAAGAAGCCAGAGATTTGTCATTTGCACTGGTATCATTTTCTGTTATATTTTAAATCTGAGGATTTTTTTATGGAGGAAGTGGTTACACTCTTATATAGAGGCTGAAAGAAAGCTCACCTTTCGTTGAATGCACCTGTTCCGCATTGAATTTTGAGTCTATTTCCTTAACATATAGGCAAACAAACAACTTTAACTACTATGGTAAATTTGAATTATTTTTTTGAATTTGTTCAGTTATGATAGCCATAGAATGCATGTATGTTTGCATCCATCTTTTTATTAAATATATTTTAATTGAGTCTTCACTAATATGCCTAATATAGCACTTTTTTGTTTAGCTTTCTGTATTCCTTGTTTATACTTTTGAGTCCTGAAATTTGCTTCTGACAAGAGTATACTGCAAGCTGGTACAAGTTAACCATTGGTCAATAACCATGATTGATCACTAGTCAATAACTATGAATCAGCCATGGAATGATTTGACCTTGGTGATGATGTCTTTGCCCCATCACAGTCACTTCTGTCTTGTATAGGGCTTACAATCTCATTAAATTTTGCGCTGCTGCTCTGTGGGCTACTCTCATCCACCTGGTCAAAACATTCCAGTTCCAGCCTAGTGATAGCTAACCAGCAGCATTATTGACTGTGACTAGCCCCCCCAAAAGATACTCTACTTGAATACTTTGATGATGCTCTATATATAGAGAGTAGATCTCTGGGGCCTGTGTTCTACTGGTCCCTAGGATTTAAAAGAAGACTGCTTGAGGTACTCTGCAAGGAAAAGGAAAGATACATATTTGCATCCCCAAAGAGTCCTTGGAGAAGGCAGCAAGGTCTGGCAGGGTTTTATGGCCCTTCATAATCTGCATTTGCCCCTTTCTCAAAGAGCACCTAGGACCGAGGTCTGCAAACTGCAGCTTGCGAGCCACATGCGGCTCTTTGGCCCCTTGAGTGTGGCTCTTCCACAAAATACCACGGCCTGGGCAAGTCTATTTTGAAGAAGTGGCGTTAGAAGAAGTTTAAGTTTAAAAAAATTTGGCTCTCAAAGAAATTTCAATCGTTGTACTGTTGATATTTGGCTCTGTTGACTAATGAGTTTGCCGACTACTGGCCTAGGACATAACCCATGCCAGATATACTCCAGACCCACTCTTTCTCCTTTTGCATCCTGCTCTCTGGAGGTAGAACCACGTGGGCTACATCAGTTGACTCCTCACTGGCTAATCGTGGGGTTCGGCCAATAGGGAACCTTGGCAAGAGAAGAAGGAAGAAATATAAAGTCCAGGCACATATCTCCCTACTTAAGAAATTGCCTCAGGCTGATGGTGTCTCCTGACAGAAGGTCACTTCTCTCTGGGCCTCCTTTCTTATAACTATCTTTCTGTGTTTCAGTAATTCCTCCCATGCATCAGCCCTCAGGATCAGGGGATAACAGCCCACTGTTGTTAGCCTCAACTGCCCCTTGCGGTTTCCCTTCACTTTGCACACACCTTTGTGAATAGTCCTTCTGAAATAGATCCTCCTTGAATTATGATAATTTATGTGTGTCTATTTCCTGTTGAAATCCTGGTTGACATATAGTAAATAATTAATAGTTAATATTTATTAAATGTTTACTATTCTAAAAGATTTATGGGTATTGAATCATTAAACCCTCCCAATAGGCCTTATCAGGAGGTACTATTCTTATCCCCATTTTATAACCGAGGAGAGATTAAACCATATGCCCAGGGTACGTAATGAGAGAGTGATGGGATGTGATTTGCCACTAGAGAATTCTGTTTTCAGAACTTAGGCTCTACACAAATGCTCATTCAATGAATGAGTGCAGCTAGAAATGTGTGAAGGTTGCAGTTTTACTGTTCCTTCAAAAATACTGAATATAATTTGCAATTTTAGTTAATTTAATCTATAAAGAGTTACTTTGTTTTAATTTGCATTTTGTTAATTAATAAACATTTATTTCTGTGTGTTATTCCTAGCTATTTGTCCTCAAAATAGATTGTCTTTTAGTGGTCTTTGACACTTATCTATCTATTGAGATCTTTAGGTACTTCTTCCATTTTATGAGCTCTTTCTGCAATAAAATGTTCCCAGTTTTATAAATTTTAATTTTTATTATATTTTAGATACAAAAATTCATATATTTTTTCTGGAAACTTCATTTAGAAAAGCTGGTTTTCTTATTAAAGAAAGACATGGTCATTGAAGCATGTTTATTAAAACACATAGAAGGAAAAGAAATCAAATAAAATTCCTTTAGAATCATGCCAACCAGTGGTTACCATTTTTCCTAACTTGAGTTACTTTCATTTAGGTTTTATTTAATGTTTGTAAGTGATATTTCCTAATACATATTATTATGAAACATTTAAATTTAAAGCATTTTGAATATCCTTGTATTTCTCCACATTTTGTATATGTTTTCTGACTTTATTTCCATATAAAATTTTGTAACTAAAATAAAGTGCTTGCTGACTGAAAAATATTTAACTAACAAAAATATTTCCCTCTGTCATCACCACCCACACTCTGCTTGGGGAGATGCACAGAGACAGTTTGTTGTACAGCCTTCAGGTCTTTTTAGGTATGTGCAAACATGTATACATGCATGTATTATATGGGCATATTGTTGGTTTGACCAGCCCTCTATTTTTAATATTTATTTGGAAACCCAAGGCTTTTAATAGCTGACATACTCAAGGATATATGGACACAATCTTTGAGATAAAAACTGACAAAAAACTTAGACAAGCCATACATTTTTATGGGATACTAAAATCAGGCTACATTTTCTTCCAGGATTCCTCAAAGAGAAATAACAAGATAGTAAAGCATATCTTCTACAACGTATTAATAATAAACATAACAATTTGCTTCAAAGGTAAATTTCCTTTTATAATAGTTATATCACATTAAGAAATGATATGTGTTTGTTGTAAAAAAAAAAAACAAAAAAAAAACTAAGAATGAGGTACTAGTATAAGAAATCTAAAGAAAACAAAAATTCCCCATAATTCTCAGTACTCCCAAATAGTCACATTTTTCATTTTAATGTAAATTTATTTTAACTGGTTTCTCCTCATGCAAAGATCACACACTTTACATATTAGCAAACATTCACGGTCAGGAATAAACGACTGGAGTGAACAGGTTCTGACCAGGTGTTGTGTCCCGTGACAGTTTGTTTCCCGCGTCCTACTTCATGGCATTCTAAGAAGGTCCTGATCCCCTCCCATTCTCCACTTGATATCACTGTCTCCTAGTAATTATGATCACCGATATTCTCCCAATAAAATCGAGGTTGGTGTCCATTATCCAATGCCAAGAACCTTAAGTGATACACTGTGAAGTGATTTCCATATTATTTTTTCTAAATTACTGTTTAGTTCTCACAACACCATCTGTTGAATAATTTTTATCTCTGTTTTTTCCTACTCAAAACATTCTGTGAAATAAGCCTCTTTCTAGTTCATATTATTCCTTAAGCTAGCTGTATAATTTTCAACTTCAGCATTTTTATTAGAGGCACCTTCCCTCATTCCACAAATATTTATTGAGCAGCTTCTATATGTCAGTCATAATAGTCATGAAAACAGGCCAAGAGAGGCAAAGACAGAGTGTGGTCAGGTATGCTATTTTATGGTCAGTGGTCACAAGATTTCCTGATTACGTGACAGTTAAGCAGAAAATTGAATAAAAGGAAGAACGGAGTGCTGTGACTATTTGGAAGAAAATCATTTTAATCAGAGGGAAAAGCAAGTGTAAAAACCTTGAGGTTCAAAGAACAGACACATTTGAGGAAATGCAAAGAGGCCAGTATGTCTGGAGTTAAATGAGTCAAAGAAGAAGCAGAAGAGGATGCTGGGAAGAGGCATGGACTTGGAGACTCTAAGCTTGTGGGCCCCTGAAGGCCTGTGGCTTTTATTCAGAGGGAAATGAGAAGACATGAGAAAATTTTTTGCCAGAAAGTGAAATTCACTAACATTACTGGCTGTTGTTTTGAGAATAGATAATGGAGGGAGAGATGCAGGGGTAGGCAGGACAAGAGTGGCTGCTGTGCCACTAATTAAGTGAGATCTTTATGATGTGTCAGAAATGGAGGGTGGGGGTGGGCGGTAACCCTTGGAAGGGATAGTGAGGATTAGTTGTAATTCTCCAGAGAACTAGAGTCTCAACTTATTTGTCTTAATGTTCCTGGTATTATCCAGCCTAGAGCTTGACACTGTCCCACAAATGCTCCTTGAATAAACTCTCTCATTGGGCATCCATGGTCATAGTCTGCTGGCCTTCCAGGCCAGAGGTCTCTCCTCTCTGTTACTATGTCTCTAATTTTGAACCCTTCCCCTCAGAGAACATGTGCCAATGGGAGGGAAAAACAAGTGTGAAAACCTGGAGGTTTGAATAGGACTGACACATTGTTTTCTGTTCTTCAGAGCTTTTCTTAAACACTTCTTCTTCTGGCAAGCCTTTTCCATGGACAACTCTCTACCTTTCAAACCCTGGTGAATATTGAACCATTCATTTGTTTAGTTAAGAGCTAGTTACTGAGGCTTTTGTAATATATCTGTCAATAAAACAAGCAAAGATACCTGCCCTCAGGCAGATTACATTCTAGCAGAGAAAGAGGGAAAGTAAGCAATAGGCATAAAAGGTGAGCCTTTTAATGAAAGACCAGGGGCCCAGTGCACAAATTCGTGCACCTTGAAAGGAACTGTGGGCCACGAGGCTGCAGTGGGCACAGGGGCAGGTCTCAGCCCATCCTCCATGCCCCTGCCCGGCCCCACCCACCATAGCCCCTGGTCCCCTGTCAGCTGGCAGCTCGTTTTCCTCCACTGCCGCTCCAATGCGCTGACAGCGCCTGCCCTGCTTGCACCCACTGACAGTGTAGATTGGTTGGGGCTGGCTTCGTCAGCAGATGTGAGCAGCAGCTTCTGCCCTGAACGCCCCTCAGGAGCAGGGGGAGGTGGAGCCCTCAGGGGTGATTGGGGCCAGTGCCAGGTGCTGGGAGTAGGTGCGAGTGTGGGCGGGACCATGGCACACGGGAGCAAAGAATTTTCATTAACCACCAAAGGCTCGCCCCAATGACAGTGACCAGCACCCTGCCTTGGTCTGGCGCCCCCGCTCACCTGCTCCACTGTCCCACTTTGGCTGACGCCACCATGTTCCGCGTTCTGCCGCCATCTGCCGATGCCCACCATGTTCTGTGTGCATCCCCTGGTGGTCAGCGTACATCATAGTGACCGGTTGTTTGGTTGTTCCACTGTTCAGTCTATTTGCATATTAGCCTTTTATTATATAGGATGATAGGAGCACAACTGGGATCAGGGCTCAGAGCTGGTGGCAGGGGTGGCCACATACATGACTGACATAGAGCGGAGCTCAGATTCACAATGAGCAGCTAGATGCACTTGAATCCTTAAAACAAGTATTTTATGTTTCTTCTCATTGTTTCTTTACATTTCTTAGTAACTTTCTAACACAATGGGAAAACATGTTTACTAGTTTTAACAAGCATTACAACATACATTTATGTCAGTGATTTTCAACGTTTTAATCTCATGGCACACATAAACTGATTGCTAAAATTCTTCAGCCTGCTGAAGAAAATATATTTTTGGCTTATCTGACAAAAAAAAAATGGTCTAATTTTGATTCATTTGTACTGGAGGGCTGTTGTGTTGGCTGTTGTCATATTTTTATTTGACAATCTAAGGGAAAAGAAGTCAGTGCCCCTAACTAGTCAGTTATTGCATGCTTTAAAAATTCACTGATTTATATAGATTTTTTAGTTCACAAAGTGTTTTCATACCTCATTAAAAAATACTCATTTGACCTCATATCATTGTTGTGTTAGATAACATTCCACATTTTATATAGAGAGACAATGAGATAAATTTATTAGATTTAATACAAAAATGTAAGTGACTGATGCAGAAATATAGTCCAGTTCCTGAAAAATTTTTTGAAAATTATATTCTATAATAATTTTAATATAAATTTATTTTTTTGGTATTGGGTCATTATTCCATTGATACAGCATACACATAGTGTCAGCAAACTGTGTAGTTAAGTACTTATTAGCATGAATTAAAATCAAGGGAAGCAACACTTAAAAGAGTTTATTTGTCACCACCTTTACATATTGAATCAGAAATCTTAGGGTTTACAAGGTCCACTTTGTAAAATGAGATTTGCTATTTTGTTTTATATGTACATAAAAAAGTCCACCATAAGCCTATTTATTGATTGATTTTGTGATAATTTTGATCTCATTATAAGATTTAGTGTGATAATGGGGGGAAAGGTGAAAAAAGGTCAAGAAGAAAGGATGTTGCCTTAGTAAGGAATGAGAAGAAAATTGACTCTATTTTCATACAACTGCAGGAGGAGACATTGAAAGGGGCCTGCTGACTGCAGGTAACATAACTGCACCTTAGGTTGACTCCTCCCCTTTCCCCTCCAAAGTAAGGTATCTTCCTCCTAGAGAAGAAGGCACCCTCCAGAGTCTCAAATCAATCATTATTAGGAAAGTCAATGTTAACCCCAAACCTGCTTTACTCTATTTTGCTATAGCATTTTAAACTTGGTTCTTGGTGAGCTGCTTTTGTCTCTAGAACTGAACGATGTTTTTTTAAGCCTGCTCAATGTGATGATGTATCTTTGCTAGATAAATTTATATGATGGGGAGCAATGGTTCATCTGGTTTGAACAGCAAAGAATAAATCCTTAACCTCTCACTTTTATTTTTCACAGACAGATAGGGAAGGAATTTTAAATTGGCCAGGTCTATGTAGTCTTCCAACTCAGTGGTTGATGCAGGACGTGTTCTAGAAGACAATCAAGAAGTGACGGTCACAGTGTGACTAGTCCAAGAGAAATCAGAGAGAGAGAATCTCCCTTTGATAAACTATAGTCTCCTGCACATTCCATGGCAATCTTTTTTTCTTAATATGTTTTTTATTAATATTCAGGAGAGGAAGGGAAGGGAAAAAGAGATAGAAACATCAACGATGAGTGAGAATCATCAATTGGCTGCCCCCTGCACATCACTTCCTGGGGATCGAGCCTACAACCTAGGCATTATGGCCCAATTGGGAATCGAACCATGATCTCCTGGTTCATGAGTCATTGCTCAACCACTGAGCCACATCAGCTGAGCTCCACAGCAATCTTAATGCTGGTAAATCTCTTTCTTTACGTTGTAATGCCATCTTAGTGGGTCATTTATTGGAGTAATTACTTCATCTCCTCCTGCCATGGAAAATTATAGGAAAATACTTAGCTTTCCAATAGTCACATTTCTATGTTGTAATCTATTGCAATATGAGTTAATACTCCTTTTTGGCTAGTGTTTTTATTAAAGAAGCAAAATTACTACTTTATGAAGAATTAGAGAGGATCATTTTTAAAAATTCTAAACATTCTATGCCAAACTCCATACCACACACAATTTAAAATAGCCAAAGTCTCTGATACTTTTATGTCTGTATAGCCCTGCTGATTATCCACAAAAGGTGCCTATCTGATGCCTTCTATTGAATTGTGTTGCATGGTTTCATAGGACAGCAGAGGGAAATGACTGGGAGAATACAAAAAAAAATGTATAAAACTTTGGAACAACAGCTTAAAATGTTTAATGAATTATAAACAGCTTCCACTGTTGAAATATCTCTGAGCAGTGCAATGACAAAGAACAGGAAGGAAGGAATAGAAAACTGTGCAGTTTATAATTAGAGCTATTAGGGGTACTAAAGTGACTACAGAAAACAGCTACAGAAAGCGAGCTGCTCACCAAACCTTATACAAAACGCATATTCGAAGGTGTGTCTACACTAGTCCTTTAAAGGGAAATACATTAAAGCACATTTATATCTGCTTGGTGTCAGCATGTAGGCAACAAAAATGCATTATGCCCAAAGAATGCTTTCTATTATGTGCAATAACATCTATATTATACATCACAATGATGGGCATTATGGTGGTGTCACTGCCATAGCTTTCAACATTAACACTGTTGGAAAATGAACTCTTTCTGAGTACCTTTAAAAAATGCTTGGTGGAAGCATAATGTTCACCAGTGTATTCATGTCACTCCCAAATGAATTTTATTTGTCTATAATGCAAAAACTTGCCTTATGTAGGTATGTGTATGAATTTCCCTTTTACTTATACTGTATATTTGGGACATTTTGAGCAACTTCATTATTACGAATGAATTGTTTTGGAGTCATAGTGAGCTACTTTGGTTGTTAATTATAGTTTGACTTGGAGTCTAAGAAGAGCCATGTCTGAAAAGGGACAAGAAAGACTGTGCCAGAAACACGTCATACTGCTTATAGTGCTCATAACTCATAGTGTTTGTAATTAAACAAAGCAAAACAAACCACAAGAAACGACCACTCTACAAGGATTGGTACACAATTTTTGTTCATAGCCCAGTTATCTTCAGTGCCTTGAATAACTACTTCACCATAGTCTTATAGTACAGAGTGTCTGCAAAGGCAGTGGCAAAATTCAAATGTGAATAAGTTCAAGACAACTTATATGGATTCAAATAGGAATACATTCAGTGGAAGTATGGTGGCTATTCATTTTGACATCAAAGGTCTTTGATTGATCACAGCTATTCCCCAAAGCCTATTCCCCACAGCCTTTATATTTGAAAGAGGCAGGCTTAAGAGCTCTGAATATTGACCCGAATATTGTTCTACTACTAACAAGCTGGGTAGCATTGCATGTTGACTTTACCTCTCTGAATCTTGGTTTCCTCTTTTATATGATGCTGATTATGTTACCTAGTTCATAAGATTTAGTAGACTAACAATATATATCTGTCTTTGATTACTGTGTGGCACTCAACTCATTGACCATCCCCCTCTTCTTGATCTTCATCTCAATTATTACTCAATTACTCGGTTCTCTCTCAATTCCTTATTTTCGGTCTTCTTCACACATTCCAAAGCCTATTCAACTCTAAATGCTCTCTAGTTTTTTTTCTTTACATTGCTTCCAACCTCACTCTATCCACTTTCTCAGAACAATTTCATTTCCTTCCTGAGATTCAGCTACCACCCTATTCTGATAAGTCCCAAACAGGTATCTACAGTCTCTGTCTCTTTTGAGTGCCAGTGTCTACTAGCTTTCCACCCTGATGACCAGAGGCACTTCAGAAGCAGAAGGCCAGTTTATCCTGAGCCCCTCTCTCAGTGAATGGCATCGATTTCAATGAGGCAGCTTAGATATATCTAAAAAATAATTTTAACATTCCCCCCTTCATTCCCCGAGCCATCTAACACACCCTCCAGGTTCTATGCATCTGGTGTCTTTGTATTATGCTTCCACCTCAGCCCCCACTCCCTGGTCCAGGCCAATGGCTGCACTCTAAGTTTAAAATCCCATCATGTCTTGTCTGGATGTTTGACGTAAATGCTCTTCTAGCCCTGTCACTCTTAGATCCATCTTCCACATCTCTTCAGAGATCTCTTTACAACTGCCCTGCGTAAAGATCCTGCTTATAGAAAACAAAGTTTAAAGTACCTGCTGAATCAGTTTTCTGAGGCTGCTTAATAAATTACCACAAACTTAGTGGCTTAAAACAACAGAAAGTTATTCTGTCGGTAATAGAATTTGAACACTTAGTCTAGCCTGGCTGAGCTAATATCTAAAGGATCCAGTTTAGATGAAGGGCTTTGGTGCTGTATGAAGGAAAGAAAGGGGCTAAACTAGACAACAGGGGGACTTTAAGAAGAAAAGGTGAAAGGGATGAGAGAAGTCAAAAGTGGGGAGGAATAAAAATTCCTACAGATAGAGGATCAGTTGAGTTGGATGTTTATTTGTTCATCCTTTCAAACAACAGATAATCATTGAGGTTCTATGTTATGAATTAATCCTGGATGTGTCAGAAACATACAAGCATTGATTGAGGTCAGGAACTGCTATTACATCAATTCATACTAATCGTTACATATATGAACAGCACATAACATGATGTGATAGCTGAATAAACACCAAGGGATCAGTTCATGACACTTTGAGAACCATTAACACTAATATCAAGACCCCCTGAACTCCGCTGTAATGATTTCCTTTGCTATGTTGCTGACACCACTCTTGGTCCATGGTAAGCCTAGTATAAGATGGCTCATTGACACTTCATCTTCTACTACTTCTTATATTTTTCTTTTAGAAAGTTAAGAAATAAACCCTTTTACTTCTGGTCAATTGATTTTGACAAAGAAGCCAAGACAATTCAATGAAGAAAGAATATTCTTTTCAACAATGTTAGAACAATTGGGTATCCATATGCAAAAATAAAAACAAACAAAAAAACTCAGCTTACTATCTCATATATCAAAATTAACTCAAAATGGATTGCAGATCAAAATGTAAGAGCTAAACTATATAACTTCTAGAAAAAAATAGAAAAAGAATCTTTGAAACCTCAGACATAGATTTCTAAGATATTACCAAAAAAAGCATGATTCATAAGGGAAAAATGATAAAATGGAATTCATCAACAATAAAATGTTTTGCTCCCCCCCAAAAATTTGTTAGATTAAAAAAATGAAAAGATAAGGCACAGGCTGACGCAAAATATTAGCAAATTATATATCTGATAAAAGATTTGTATTTAGAATACATAAAGTATTTCACAACTCAATAGGTAGTCAAACAACCCAATTTAATAATGGACAAAATATTTGAATAGATATTTCACCAAAGAAGATACACACATATCTAATACACACATGAAAGAATGCTATTAGTCATTAGGGAAATATACATTAAAACCACAAGATAACACTATACACACATACTAGAATGGCTAAAATCCAAAAGACTGACAATACCAAGTGTTGATAAGGTTGTGCAGAACACACAGTACAGTGTACAGATGGTGTGTTGTAGAATTGTGCATCTGAAACCTGTATACTTTTGATTAACTTCATCTTCTTCAGCCTCCAAGTTCTTTGTTCATTCTGAGTTTATCGAAAATGGTAGTTTTTTGGTGCCAGCATTACTGCTTCAGCAACCTCTCTTCTGCAGCTATAGGCAAACTATGTACAACTTCTGATGGACACCATTCACTAGACTTTTGAAATATTTGCCAGTAACACTTTTCTGCAAATGCCACATGCCAACACAAAACAGAATCAAATGCAACACTGCCGTACTCCTCTTGTGACAAGACAAAAAAGGAGGACAGAGTACAAAGAAGTTCCATAAAACTGGCTATATTATTATAGAACAAAATATGAAGCAATTAAGGATGCATTCAGTAGAGCAAACCCACTGTAGAGCATGCAGAGTAGAGCCTACTGGTACCTTGAACCTAGAAGAAAATACATAAAGGATGATGAAGAATAGATCGGGTAGAGAAGTCAGGATGAGACCATTAGCAACATTTGAAGGCTCACTAGACATAGCTGGAAGTTGACTCTATCACACCATTCACCGACTCAAATAATGTACATGGAGTCCATCCAGATTCAATTTTTTAACTGTGAAAACTATACATTTATTTATTTTTTAATTTATTGGGATGGCATTGGTTAATAAGGTTATATAAGTTTCAAATGTAGATTTCTATGAAACATGATCTGTATATTGCATTGTGTGCCCCAGATTCTTTTATATATGTTTGAATTAGTAGCTGTGTATTTTCTCTTTTCATAAGCTCTTCGACTCTTTTGAGTCATTGAAGTATAATTTAGTGTACTGAGGACAAATTTATTAAACCGCTAAACGTTCCGAACATTACCTGGATACTTAGAAACAGTTTACATTCTTCCATAGTGTTTAATAGATCTAAAATAGCCCATACCAAATGCTATATAAATTTATTTATTGCATTCATTTTTTATGAAAACAGGGCTTTCAATGTTAGCTACAGCCATATGTGAACTAAATGAGTATTACGTATGTCACACCACCTTGAAATTTAATGCCCATGCTTCAGTCACAGGTTTACCATCCCCTTTTGAGGTCGAATCAGGTTTTCGTGCATTCCACATGAGCAGCTAAGAGTGTATTGGTGCGTGTCAGCAGCAACAAGGAAAACAACTGAATCAAGAAAGGAAAAAAGAACACCAATTGATTTACTCCCATAGTAAATATAAGAGCTTTCTTACTTCGTGCAATTCCTGTGCAAAGTTAATCACCCTTTAAAAATCATCAAAATATGAATATTTTAGCACATTATGATGTTTGGGTCATATTTTAAGAAAGTCAATAAAGTATTATAAAACTGTTTTACCATTTCTTTAAAATCCTGCAGTTTCCTCTTTATAATGCCCTCTCATTCTGGAGTGACAGGCTGCCTCAGCATTGGATTTCCACCTCTTTGCCTTTGCTGGAATTAGTCACTGACAACCAGACCTCTAATGTTATTTTAATGTTGGGGGAGGGGGTGCTTTAATTCAAATATATTTTCATTTTAAAGTTATAATGACTAAGTACACCTGCTCACTTAAAAATTAGCACCTAGTTAGGCAGTTTTCAATAGCCTAATCATCTTTTGATTGTCTCTCCTTGGATCATAGGCAGTTCACCTGCTCTTCATCTAAACTTAAATGTTTCCTGTTTACACGTCTGAAAACACTGAAAGATGATAATATTTAGAAAACAAAGAAAACTGAAACCTACATTCAAATGCATTATTTATATAATTATCCTGTAATTAAAGTAATTATAGTTTGTGAAAAACTATAGAGTTCTTTCTTAATTTTCATTTAGATTTCTCATGGGATAAGCTGTGAACATGTGAAAAGCACACACCCATATGCTCATACACACACATACACTCACACAAGTTACCAATGTTATCTGCACAATAAATAAAATGTTACCTCCAGATTTCAGGATTTGAAATCTGTGCTTTTCTGTCCTGAAACAAATATACCCGGAAAGCCACTCGGTGTGTTAATCCTATAGAAGGGATTACCTAGACTGAACTTTGGGAAATCTTTAATCCTCTATAGTTTCAACAGCAACAATAAGAAAAAAGTCCCGGTTATAACTTGCTGAGCTGTACACTGGTGCTAGGGGTAGATGGTCATGTCATATAAATGAAGAGCTCCAGCTTTTCCCATAAGATGGGGACAGTGTCAGATAAGGTCACGAGACATGAGGGTGCTTGAGGGTGTACAGAGGAAATGCAGAATTTTCAAAGAGGTCCCAGAAAGCACTCACAGTTGGATTTTCATTATCTTCAATGAGAAGGCATATCAGTCAGTTTTTTGCTATACAGCGCCATTCACATTACTGCTTTTTATATGATTTCAAAGTGGACAGCACAGTTTGTGTCCAGTTTTTCATTATAAATATCCTATTTAATAGATATTCTTCTTTTCTATACCTTTAAACAGATTTTTTAAACCACAGTGAGATCTCGTTGTACTTTGGGAGCATTAGCTTGAAAGTGAACTAATAGATCTGGCTCTTACTCATCTATAGAGGCACCTTTAAAGAAATAATTGGAATTGAATCACAAAAGTTTTATTTTCTTTTTTTTTATCAAAGTTTGTGGGAGGAAAGGAAAGGTGCTCAGAATATCTTCAGGCAGTTTTCACTGAGAGATTCTACATTCTTGCATGTACCCCCATAACACTTTCCCATCACCTGACTTTCCTTCTGCATGTTAAGATTCAGGTTGTCGCATTTGTTGCTTTTAAGATCATTGCCATTGAAATTGAAGGGAAAGTAGATGAAAAAGAAGCTCTGTGTCTTTGATCTTTTATTTTCAGGAGACATTAGTGACAACACCCCAGTGACACCCAACTCCTGGAGAAAATTTTCCATGAGTCACCCACTGCCATCACTCAATCCTTGGTGCACTGACTTGCACAGTCCTGAAACACAAGAAGAAGAGAGCAGGAGAGGGGAAGCAGTCAACAATGCTACCTTCCTGAACATCAAAATTTTCTCAAGTCGTGACTCCAATGCCAAGCAGAGATGAGCATTTTCTACCAGAGTGCCCAGCTAGTGGTAAAAAGAGGTCATGAGTCTGAACATTGTGCTCACTTCCCCTCAGATCATCCTCCACCTTGGACCTCTGGAATCCTGCTCCTGGAAGTCACCCCTACACACATGCCTCTCAAACCACTTATATGCAGATTCAGGTTAAAGCACTGGACTCACATTATCTGAAAATGACCTGTGAAAATGACCTTTACCAGGAATCATTAACATTGTAATTAATATTGAAAATGGCAAAAATGTTGAAGGTATGCAGAATTATGGCATGTGGGAAAACAGATAAAAGGGACTGGAAACGTTTAACCTGGACAAAACAATATTCATATACTGAAGATACTCATGAAGTTGAAGTGAGAATTCATGTATCACACTGGGCTAAGTGATCTCTAAGGAGTTGGATTTCAACTGTAGTATTCTATGCTCTTGTGAACAGCTTTTTAAGGGACATAGAGTAACACAATGTTTAACACACTCATTCTACCAGTTGGTTGGTATAACCATGGGGAAAAAATTTCAGTAGGTCAAAATTTTCCTTCCAAAGAATATATGACCCATCTATTCTCTGTCAGGAAGGATAAAACTAAGAGGAAGGCCAGTGAATATACATGGCAAATAGAATACTCTGGATGGCGGTCCTTAGAAGAAAAAAAAATATGATATGTGATATATTATTTTCTATAATTCAGAATCAAAAATTTAGAAAACAACTATTTTGTTTTTGCAACAGATACATGCTCACTCATTCTTTTTCAAATAGCAAAATATATACAGTGATTCCTATGAATCAGACACTGTTGATACTAACGTCCTGGGAATACAACCATGTACAAAACAGACAAAGTCCCTGTCCTCAAGGAACATACATTCTAGTAAAGTTACATTTACAAAATGATGAAGAGAGAGATTTTACAGGTTTCATGCCACTTACTAGTAGAATGTCTGACAGAAATACTTCTTCCCAAGTTTATGTCTCAGGAAATTAAGCAAAATGGATTTTTCTAAAAGTTTACTTTTATGTTATGATGTATTCTTTGCTCCCTCCACAGTAAAAGGGAAATAAATGGAGTAAAAAAAATCATGGAAGCATAAATGACATCTAAATACGCAGGAGTCAAAAAAAATATATATCTGTCTAGACATTTAGTGAGATCAGATTTTGTAACCAACCTCTTACAATTTCCATAAAACCAAGGACTGTGTCAGCCTGACCCCCCACTGTTGACACAGAGTTGGTAATCAATAGATATTTGTTAAAAATGAGTAAATGGCAGATGGATAAATGGATGGATGGGAAGCATACAATTAAAGAAAAAGATCACCTCAAGTTCTAGTTCTAAGAAGAGAATTAGTTAAGAAAGAAAACTGTTCTCTTCCTCTCAAATTATTAATGGAGAGTTCAGCTGATTGGGTAGTTTCATGACAATAATGTCTCAGAAGCAGCAAACGTAGAACTATACTAGATGGACCGGTTAATAATGGGGGATTTTGTAATCAAAGGAAACATAATTTCAAGAAAAATATCAAAAGTGCTTTATTCAAAGTAATGTCCATTGCTAGCTGTACATTTCCCCCATCTTTCAGGTAATTGGCGGATACCGTCCCAATAGAACTTTTTTTGTTTTGAAGCAGACCATTCAGAGACCCAATTTTCCACTTCTTCATACGTTTTGAAGTGCTGCTCAGAAAGTGCGTGTGCCATCGATTGAAACAAGTGGTAATCTGAAGGAGCAAGGTCTGGTGACTACAGCGGGTGGGTTAATACTTCCCAGGCAAGATCTTGTAGCGTGTCTTTAACTGGTTTTGAGGTGTGTGGTGGTGTGTCATCATGAAGCAAAATTACTTTGCCGTGTCTTCTGGCCCATTCTGGTCGTTTTACGATCAAAGCATGGTTTAAATTGATTATTTGTTGTCGGTAGCAATCAGTATTAACAGTTTCACCTGGTTTTAGAAGCTCCCACTAAACGCAGAGCATTGTCCTCTTTCCGAAGCGATTTGGCCTTGCAGTCGATGGTGATGGCTGACCTGGATCAACCCATGATTCTGTGCATTTTGGATTCTAAAAATAAATCCACTTTTCATCACCAGTCACAATTCGATGCAAAAAAGACTCTTTTGTGCCATTGAAGCAACATTTTACTGATGACTTTTCTGTTTTCCATTTGTCTTTCGTTCAGTTGATGTGGTACCCATTTTCCTTCCTTTAAAATCTTTCCCATTGCTTGTAAACGTTCAGAAATTATTTGCTGAGCAACGTTTAATTTTTCTGCAAGTTGTTTTTGATTTTGACATGCATCTTCATCCAATAATGCTTGTAATTGTTGGTCTTCAAACTTTTTTGATTGACCTGGACATTCTTTGTCTTTCACATAAAAATCATCACTTTTAAAGCATTTAAACCAGCGTTCACAAGTATCATGAGATAGAGCATGTTCACCATAAGCTTCCTGAAGTATACAGTAATTTTTCTTCAAAATAATGAATTAAAACTTCCCACAAATGCTCTTTATATGGCATGAAATTTGACATTTTTAAGCATAAAAATATCTATGATGTTAACACCTTCAGCAAATTTGATATATGAAGTTTTGAAGCTTGCTGTCAATACAACAAAATAGCATACATATCAAATCACATATATATCAACATATATGTAACTCCATCTATTGAAAAAAAATCCGCATTATTAACTGGTACACCTAGTATTTAGTAAATCTAGTGACTAAGATTGAAAGGAGACAAAGGGATAAATGTTGGCAAATATTAGACAAGTTTTCAAACTATGTAGAGATGATTTTGAAATTCAATCTCAGAGTAGCAACAGTCCAATTTTGGTTACCAGTGCAAAACTGCAGAGATCTTAGAAGAAATACATTTGGAGGAAAGGTTGAGTTGAAAATAGAAGCAACACTGCTTGTAAAGTTAAAGGTGAGCGTTGGTTCCAGATGTGGTGGATGAACTTTGAGATGGACTCTAAACAAGAAGCCGGGAGTAAATATTGGGTGTCTGTCTGGGCTTAGCTTCCTCCTAATTATGTTCCCATCCCTCCTACCCAAGAGCTTTTCTTTCACTTAACCTTCACTGAGGTCTTCATTGCATGGAATATGTCTACCTAAGTCCCTGATCTTTGTGGGCTGTTGGTTTCCCTGAACAAAGCTACAATCCAAAAGACCTTTAAAAAAAATAGTTACCATTTATTGGCCATTTAGTATGTTTTAAGTGCTTAAATACATGCATTGCCTCAATCATCACAATAGCTGGGATTATTATTCCCATTTTATAGATGAGAAAACTAAGTCTCAGAAGTTAGGTCAGTTATCCGAGGTGACACAGTGAAAGCAGAGAAATCAATATTTAATTCCAGGTCTACATGACCGAAATATGTGTTCTTTGTCTCCATGGCTTCTCTTCTGTCTTCTGATAGCTCAGTTCTATTTTTTTTTTTTTTTTGCAGTCAATACACTATGGCACATTGATACCCACTGTTTCTACTCTAAACAATTTCCCCCAAATATATAAAGGAATTAACGTTTAACAAGAAACAAAAAAGTATAATACTGGAAAATATCGGAGCAATCAATTCCCTAAACAAAAATCTCACTTAGCTCTTGGAAAGAACCAAAGGAGGGAAGAGAGATTTTTTTCTCCTAGTCTATCAGAAACTCCATATGACCTTGCCAAGATGAATTTGAACACTTTGTTTTCATATTTCATGCACTTGAAAGGATTTGATTTTGCATGGGACGTAGGCTGGCAAACTTACCTGAAAAAAAATATCTAAATGATGTCTAAATTTAAAAATCGACTTGCTCTTCTCTGATTGCTTCTGCCTAACAGAAGTCAGTGCTGGTGGTGAATTCTTCTTGCTACCTGAAATTGACATCTTCATCTCAATTTGCACATATGTGTGCATATTAATTTACCCATTTTTTGCCATTTGGGGATTGCACCTAGCACACAGAGACACAGAATCTTTTTTCCTTAGGGGTTTGGATGTGATGACAATCCTGGGTGTCAAGCCCATTCATCACAGAGCACACATCAGTATCAGTTTCATGCCATGGGTAGGTATTTTTTAATTAGCTTTTTCAGCTTAGAAAGAACTAATTATGGGTGTGCACTACAACAACAATCATCCTGAAGACAACAAACATTTCAGCTTATTTCTTCCATGAGGGCTTTGGATGAAAAATTTGCACTTGGTTTTTTTTTTCCTTGATTTTAGACAGCTCAGAACCATCCATTTATCCATTCACATTTTTAAAATCCTCACCCAAGGATATTATTTTATTGATTTTAGGTAGAGGAAGGGAGAGAGACAGACAGACAGACATCAGTGTGAGAGAGAAACACTTATCAGTTGCCTCTCATATGCGCCCCAACTGGGGATCAAATCTACAACCTAGGTATGCACCCAGACTGGAAATCCAATGCACCCTTTTGGTATACAAGATGATTCTCCAACCAAGTGAGCCACCTGGCCAGGGCTCCATTTATATATTTATATTTCTTAAACACACACACACACACACACACACACACACACATACACATGCACATGGGACTGTGCACATAATATTCATTTCTCTCTTCTCACTCAAGCTTGTCTATTTATTCTCTGCCTGTGATGGCTAAACACTTCTTATATCTCCAGATTTGGTTGAGCAACTTAGAAGTCACTCTCACAGTCTATTTAATCAATCTGACAACAATTCGTCAACAAGTATTTATCAAACACTTACTAAACTGTCAATAGCAGTAGGCTCAGCTGTGTAGAAAATAAATAGATGCAAAGTAAAAGTAGCACACAATCCTTCTGTCCAACAAGGAAGTTATTGTCAGTAATTCATGTGCTTGTGTGTTCCAATTACAAAAAACTAATTGGTAATATTCAACTGCGCTTTACCAACCAAATGAAAATTTTGTATGGTTGAAAGTAATATGTTCTCACATATATAATATCATGCATAATAAATAATGTTAAAAATTTTCAGCATAGATCATTTGCAACTAGAATAGAATAAAGCATTAATTTTATGTAAAAACTAGAGGCCCGGTGCACGAAATTCATGCACGGGGGGGGGGGGGGTATGTCCCTCAGCCCAGCCTGCACCCTCTCCAATCTGGGACCCCTCAAGGGATGTCTGACTGCCCATTTAGGCCTGATCCCACTGGACATCCCTCTCACAATCCAGGACTGCTGGCTCCCAACTGCTCGCCTGCCTGCCTTCCTGATTGCCCCTAACCACTTCTGCCTGCCAGCCTAATCACCCCTAACCACTCCCCTGCCAGCCTGATTGATGCCTAACTGCTCCCCTGCCAGCCTGTTTGCCCCTAACTGCCGTACCCTCCAGGCCTGGTCACCCCTAACTGCTGTCCCCTGCAGGCCTGGGTCCCTCCCAACTGCCCTTCCCTGCCGGCCTGGTCACCCCTAACTGCCCTCCCCTGCAGGCTTGATTGCCCCCAACTGCCTTCCCTTGCAGGCCTGGTCTCTCCCAACTGCCCTCGCCTGCTAGCCATCTTGTGGTGGCCATCTTGTCTCCACATGGGGGCAGCCATCGTGTGTGTTGGAGTGATGGTCAATCTGCATATTACTCTTTTATTAGATAGGATAGAGGCCTGGTGCATGGGTGGGGGCCAGCTGGTTTGCCCTGAAGGGTGTCCTGGATCAGGGAGGGGGTTTCCTTGGAGTGTGGGGTGGCCTGGGCAAGGAGCCTGTGGTGGTTTGCAGGCCGGTCATGCTCCCCGGTGACCCAAGTGGAGGCCCTGGTATCTGGGATTTATTTATCTTCTACAATTGAAACTTTGTAGCCTTGAGTGGAGCCAAGCCTCCTGCTTGCTCCGTGGTGGCAGCCATTTCTGTTAGGACTTATTTATCTTCTATAATTGAAACTTTGTAGCCTGGAGCGGAGGCCAAGGCAGGCAGGACTTCAGAAGCTTGGCTTCCTCCATTGCCAGGGATAACCCTAGCCTCCTGCTCTCTCCAGCCTCGTGGCTGCTGCAATTTCTGCTTGGATTTATTTATCTTCTATCATTGAAACTTTGTAGCCTTGAATGGTGGCCTAGGCCAGCAAGGGCAGGCAGAAAGCTTGTCTTCCTCCATTACCGGGGAAACCCAAGCCTCCCTTCTGCTCTCTGTGGCCGAAGCCATCTTGGTTGGGTTTATTTGCATATTTTCTCCTGATTGGCTGGTGGGCATGGCTTGTGGGTGTAGTGGATGTATGGTCAATTTGCATATTACTCTTTTATTATATAGAATAGGTATAGAATATAGATTGAAGATCTCTGCTTAAATTAGTAATCACATTATTTCAAAAGAAGTTAACCTCTATGGTAAACAAACATTTTAAATCTTATTTTTTCAATGGTTACTCTGTTTTATTCCATGCAATCAAATAACCCAAACAGAAAATCTTCTGAGTTATGTTAAAAGATAAAATTCAACTGAGTAAATTTCATTATCTAATTGGCTTTATTAAATTATTCACCAACCCAGCAATAACCCATCTAACAACTAGAAGGATGCTCAGAAGGATTGTAAAGGTTTTTATAGGAAAAAGGGTGAGTCAAGGGAGCTATTAACAACAACATCAACAACAACCAAGTTTTATTTTTAGACCAAGACATCTTCTTTTGGAGGGAAGGGAACACAAGAGTTTTTATGCATCTTGCCTCTTTTTTCTAGAGGGGGAATGGAAAGGGCCTCAGTGACAGATTATCTTATTGGTGATTGAACAGAAAAATTCAGGCTGGTTGATTAAGATAATGTTTCCAGGAAAGGTTGAAACAGCAATGAGGTCACCCAAAGAACATCAGCCAAAAAAAAAAAAAAAAAAGCCTTAGAGTTTATTTGAATCAAACTGACAATGATTGCTGGGAAGCAAAATCTTAGCAGACTGAGAAAATGCTCCAGAGAATGGGGAGAATGGCAGCTTTACAGCTTATTTTATACACTGGAACCAAAGGAGGTGATGTAACGGGGGTTACATGAAATCCATTGGTGGTAGATTAGGGAGGCAGGAGAAAGCAAGGTAGGAAAATTTCTAAGATTAAACACAATGTAAAATGGAGATATAGCCGGAGGAATACATGAGTGGAATTCCTCCATTGTTCCTGAGAGTGGGGTTCTTGAAACATTGCTGAAATAAGAATTTTCAGAAGCCCCCAGGGGAGAATGAAAGGTGGTAGAAGAGTTTATTGGCATGGAGTTCATTCCTCAGTTTCCAATGTCCTATTTCTCCTAAGATAGTCCTAAAAGAGGGGCTGTTGGGAACTCAGCAGAGCCAGAAGCAGGGCCAGTGTCCAGAGTTTCCATTTCATGTTGCAGCTGGATGTGGTTCTCTAACCAAGCTAATTAAAGTATATTAATCCATGTGTGGAGTCCAACATGGCCATGCATCCCCCCAACACAGGAGAGCCAGGAACCCGGTGCGCACCAGACACCAGACGGAGAAGAGAGAGAGAGAAGGGTAGATAAATTCCTTTGTTTGGAAATTATATATTCAGGTTTCATGCACTTGCAGTGGCCACGCCTATTCTGGCCATTGGCTGACTAGCAGGTGTGACTGACAGACAAGCAGGTAGGCATCTTTGCAGTCACTCCGACCTTACTGGCAAGCGTCTAAACTACCTCTCTCCAGTCCCTTTCCTTATTGTTCAATGGGGAAGAGACTTGAAAAGTGTGAAATGCAGTTTTTGGCAAAGCTGTATACATGACATGCCTATATTATCTGGTCTTCCCTTTCACTCCGTTCCTGTTAACTAATAACCAGGTTATTATGACAGCATCAGAGAAACACATACCTATTTTACATTATTGGGTACAGGGTAGCATTTACAGTACATTTGGGCAATAAGACAATAATGAGGGGTCCTGTGGTCTCCTGCTCAGGTGGGAGATTATGCTCTGAGGGGCTGGAAAAGGAAATTGCTCCAACATTTCAAAGGTGTGTTATCTTAGAGGCAAAAAGACAATAGAGAGGCTCACTTAAGGTAAGGATTGACCTTTGTCAAGGAAGCTACTGGCCTAGGACAGGAATACCTTCCATGACTTACATTCAATTAGAAATATTTTTATATTCAGACCATCCTATACGGTTACTTTAGGTCTCTGAGTTTATAAGGCCCATCATGCAGGCCTCCCCTGAACTTGTCAGGTTTAGTATGTGGCCCCTTTTTTTGTCATCACAATCTATTTTTGGTACCATAGACTTTAATACAAATGACACCTGGGCTTCAAAATGTAACAGTAGGGACTAATTAATGAGTCTCAATGTCACCACACATCCATGGATTTAAAAAATAGTTTAAAAGTTCATGATACAGCCAGTCAGTAAGTAGATATTGTAATTTGAAAGAAAGCCACCCAACTTTTTTTGACTATGTCCAAATTGTGGATTTTTATTATAAATTATATTATACTAAATATTTTAGTTTAGTCACATCTACCTTTGTTCACTATGTTCATGAGACCATACTAATAGACAACTTCCTAAATTTCCTCCTCTACAATTTCTCCTGCTATTGGGTCACAATTGCCTCGCCTGCGGCTAACAGACTATTTCACCGGGCTTGCACATTTAAAGTTGATGGCCCATCTGTTTTCCTGTTTTCCAGGAGCTTTTTGTCTGATTAAACCCATTGTTAAACAAAAGAACCCAGTGTGGCAACTCAGAATGGCAGTTGTGTCAGATTGCAATTTACACCTTTAGAAAGGGATTTAGGAGAACAATATTGTTTTGACACATTCTTTTCACATTTAAGTCTTCAGATTTATGGCTCTGCTCCTTTGTTTTAATCTTGACAATCTGGAGGAGTTTTAAACTGAACAACAGTAAAAAAAAAAAAAAAATGTTTGATGCTCATTTTGTTGCTTTAAAAAGTATCTAAAATTTCAAAGACCTAAGCAACTGCCATTTTATACAAAGTGAGGTACAGAGTTGTTGGGGCCCTTGTCAAAAGTACACAGCCAGAGGGTGGCAAAGTCAACATCCCTGACCCATGGGCCTATAATTGCTCTGTCCATAGCTCCACATTGAAAGCATTATTCTAGTTTCAGTGACACTGAGCTAACATTTAAGAAACAAATTGCAAGACTCATGGGCTCTGTTACTTTGTTTTTATAAATTCTTCATTTGATCAGGTGTTTTATTACTGGCATGTAGATGTCTCATAAATGGCTGCACTGCTTGATGGTTTTCTCAGCATATTAATGCTGGTAAAATATTGCAAATTATGACAAAATTAAGTCCATATATTATGTCTTTAGTCATTCATGCTGAATTTGAAGAAACTTAAATGGCATATGGAGGACTTTCCATAACTTATGTTCCAGCAAAATATGTTAATTATTTTTCTACAAGAAAGTTGTAGAAAGTTCTTTTCCCATATG
Source organism: Cnephaeus nilssonii (assembly GCF_951640355.1). Lineage (NCBI taxonomy): Eukaryota > Metazoa > Chordata > Mammalia > Chiroptera > Vespertilionidae > Cnephaeus > Cnephaeus nilssonii. The sequence goes on along the minus strand of NC_137089.1, from coordinate 34,656,280 downwards.
CCATTTAAAAAGTGTAAGCCATAGGTACCTTCCAGTCTGAAGGCAAGAAAATGGATGGTTGGTTTCTGGGAGTGCTAAACACCTTGTATTTACAGAACTATACTCGTCTCAAAATAACGCTTTTGTTGGTAAATTGTTCTCATTTTATGGATGTTGAATTCCAGCTCACTTCAATTTAGTCCAATAAGCAGCAAGCTATGTACACAGCAGTATTAAGCACCAAAGAAACCAACAGTTCACTAACTTCAGATTTCTGCTACTTCTTTAACATGCTTTGAATTTTTTCAGTTCCACACCACTGTCTCCTCTACGCCTTTCTCCACAAGTCCTCCTTCATGTTGCTTATGCCAAAATTCTACTCAGTTTTTAAAGTGGACCTGGAATGTTACTATTCCTATAATTTTTTTTTTAATCCTCACCCATTGATATTTTTTCACTGATTTTTAGAGAGAATTGAAGAGCGAGGGAAAGACAGAGAGAAATATCAATATGAAAGAAACACATTGATTGGTTGCCTCCTGCATGTGCCCTGACCAGGGCCCGAGCTGGGGAGGATCCTACAACTGAGATATGTGGCCTTGAATGGAATGGAACCCAGACACTTTGGTCTGCAGGCCAACACTCTACCCACTGAGCCAAACCAGCCAGGGTTATTCCTATAAAGTTTTACTTAATATTCTTTCCTAAGATAAACTTATCTTTGTCTCAGTACACATTGTAAAAACTAAAATAAGCAAAGACACTTTAAAATGGAATCAGAGCTGCCATCCCAGAGGAACACCTGGTATGTCACATGACTATAAAACTGAAAATTAAAGACATTTTTTAGAATTAGTGTACTAAGCCTCAATAATTAAGATAATCTGCCTGGGCGCTCTGGCCCAAAAAAAAAAAAAAAAAAAAAAAGGCAAGAGCAGTAAAAAAATGAATTGTTAGAAATGGCCAATCTGGAGATGGTGAGCTTGTGTCTGAATGAAAGACCTGATTCCTTGATTGTGTGTAGGTTACAGATTTTATTGGGTAAGAATCATAAGACACCATGGGTTACAAGTTCAGGGTTCTGTTAGGAGCTGATTGGTCAGGGTGAGATTAGGGTAATAAATCATTTCTTCAGATCTTGAGGACAACTCCAAGGTCAACTCCTACTTCCAGAACAGGTTTCAAGGAGAGGTAGACAGGGGTCTTCCCACCTTAGGGTTTAGGAGCTGAAACATACTTGTATTAAGATGTTATCTTTAGCCTGCCAGGGGTTTAAACCTTGTGACCTTGATTCATAACTGAGCTATTATCTTCTGCTGCCTCACACGTCAATGATCATCAAGGCGAGAGACCATGGTCACATTAGTGAAGTATGCTGATAGAGAGGTGGTGGTGCGGGGGGGGGGGGGGGGGGGATGATTGTTTTAAAACTACTGTTCAAATCAAATCAGAGTTACAAGATTCTTGGTTTCATTAGCATCACTATATTAGCTTAGAGAAATTCCTTCCTTAGCTTATTAACACCCATAGAAATTCCTTCATTCTATTCATATAATTAGTCCCCTTCCCTTTCTTATGAATGCTCCTTACTGTCACCTCATTATGGGAACACTATTTGGGTTTCTGCCGGGATCTGTGCTTCACAAATAGCTATTCTTTTAGATCTCAAATAAAGGCTTCTTGCCTTTCACTTTGACCTTTTGTTATTGGTGGGGTGCTCTCTGTCTCCCCCCCCCCCCCCCCGCCTCCCCGTTGTTGCCAATGGAAGTGGGCTTCTTGCAGTGTCATGAGAAAAATAATTTTCTGAGACTTGCACAGAAGAATGAGGTAGAGTAAAAAGTTTTTTTTCTGTGGAATCAAATCCCCTGAGTTTCCAAGGTCCCATTTCCCTCCATCCTGCCAAGGAAAAGTCCCATTTTGCTTTCAGCAGAGCTAAGATGAAAGCTATTGCCCGTTCCCATATTTGCACAGTCCATCTAACATTAGGCTAATTTCCCAGGGATAGTCCATTGCGGGTAGGGTCCACATGGCCCACGGATTCCAGGAACACAGGCAACTGCAAGGAAGCAGGAGCAAACCCAGAGGAACAAGAGAAGAACCAGAGAGAGAATTTCTTTGGGATTTTAAGTAGGAGTATAACCAATTAGGCCTTCAGGAGTTTACAGGCTTATAGTGGCTCTTTATCAGTCAGTTATCTTTGTTTCCAGGTTAGACTGAAAGGTACCTTCCCTACATCACCCCTACTTCACTGTGCATGTTCCCACTTGTCTGGTCCCTTCTCCCAGTGATCTGCAGGGAATGGACCAGTGGTTTCCTGGGGAGTGTGCAATGGCAGCTTCCTGGTGAAACCGCCCAGATGACCATGCTTATAATGTCTGGCCTCCATTTTTCTCCTTTTCTAATATTAATAACTAGCTAATTACAATGGTAACACTTTTCTTTTTGGGTTAACAACATCTTTTTATTATACTTCTATCACTGTGTATTATATATTATCTTTTATTAAAGTTGTTTGTGTGCATATATCTCCACCAATAGATTTGAAGTGTCTTGAGGACAAAACATATGTCTTGCTCAATTTTTGTTTCCTTATTGCACCTACTACAATGTCCTGTATAGAAGATAATTATAGTAACTACTGATAAAGTAAATTAATGTTTATAATTGTTTAGTAAAATGTCTGAGTCCAGAAAATTCTAATATTTCCCAGGTGATAATACCCTTCAAAATAGTTGTTTTCAGCTTAGACATCTACAGGGATAAATAAAACTCCTTGCTACTTCTAACTTTTATTTATACCTCAATATCTTCATTCAAAACAGTACTTATTATGCCATGAAAGTATAAAAATAAACATCAGGATAAAACAATTTATTCAGGAATAAATTAGCTGTTTCTCTATAAATAAAAAAGGAATATATATTTTTGAACACTCTTGCAAAAGTGAGTATCCAGTTCAAAGATTTTGTTCTATGAGTGCTTTTAGTTTAGTAGATACATCTCCTAAAACTGGAAATATTTGATTCATCAATATTTATTGGATTGATCATAGTTGGCAAGTGTCACCTTTATATAGCAGAGTTATAGCCATTGTAAAATGATTCAGGGAGTAAATTTTACTCAGAAATTACTTTCCAGTAAAAGTCAGAAAATTCTTCAGCATGATAACTACTTCCCCCTCCCCCCCCACATATCAAACTTTGAATGTCACCTCAGTAGTTCAAAGCTATCTTCTATAAATTCACATATACCCGTCAACAGGATTTATTTAGAAACATCATTTAACTTTGTAATGAACACTGAGAAATACTTTTATCTTTTCATTTAAAAGAGAACTGTACAAATTGTAGTTTCAAGTCTCAAATTTAGGCATATTCATGAAACAAAATACTAAATAATTTTAATTGGCTTTAAATTTGCAAGGTACTTAACCTGTCTTTCTTTATCTGCTCTGAAGATGTTACCAATTTATTGAGTGCTTATTTTGAATCAGGCTACCCAATTTCATGAGTGTTATTGATACAACCAAAATAATGCCGATACTTTCACCTCTAAAATGCTTAATCTTTGCAAGTTATGCAGAGAACTGCATATTTTCTTTTTTTAGATAATCAAGGCCTTTAAATTCTTTCTTTTACTAGTAGATATGATTGTTGTTTTTCAGAAATATTTAGATGCCCTGCAGTAGCCTCAGTCTTCTATATTTTGGCTTTACTTGTATCAATGCTACAGTGGAAGAACTTTTCAAAGGAAAGTCTCTTTATCTGACTTGTTCTTTGTGTACTCCTGGGTCTAGCAGAAATTCAAATATATTTGAGAGAAGAATGACTGAACAACTTCCAGAAGGTGTGTGTTCAGCAGGACACCACCAGACTGCAGTGACATTTTTTTAAAATTTATTGTGGAAGCACATGACTTACCCTCTTGCTAAAAGGTGCAGGTTCCATGTATGTTTTTTCCTTGGTATAGCCTCGTGTTGCTAAACCTGAATAGTATCTTTGCCCCTAGAATGAAGAGAAGAAGAGATATCCTATGGATGACCCACAAAAGCAGTCACAAAACCACACTAAATTTGCATGCATTTCATTTAATGGATGCCCCTGGGTAAAAATAAATCCATAAAAACAACAACAAAAAACAACAACAGTGCAGCCCAGCTGGTGTTGTTCAGTGGTTGAGTGTCAACCTATGAACTAGGAGGTCAGGGCACATGCCTGGGTTGCAGGCTGGATCTCCTGGAGGGCATGCAGGAGGCAGCCAAACAATGATTCTCTCTCATCATTGATGTTTGTATCTCTCCCTCTCCCTTCCTCTCTGAAATCAATAAAAAATATATTTAAAAAAAACAGTGTGTAATATATTATTTTTCAAGAAGGGAAAAATTTCTGACTGTAATCCCTGGTAGAACATTAGAGCAGCCCATAGAAAGTTCTTTATAGTTAACAAAATTTGTGTTAATATGTACTATATACCACTTGAATGTGTACCACAGAATAAATTAGGCTTAACAGTGAGATTTGCAAGGATAAAAATTAAGACAACCAAATAGCTGAAAAGATGTTTAAAAAGTAAGGATACTATATGCAGGAATTATAGATAATAATAGAACAGCTAAAGATTTCAAATATCATAAAAGATTCTTCATTGAAGATTGTATCTCTTCAAATAGAAAACACAACTGTTGCTACTATATACATGTTTTATTAGGCAAAATGTGTTTGCTAGAAAATTATTTTGCTTGTTTATATCTGCAATGGCTTGTTTAGAAGTTTTCAAAAAATTATATCAAAAATTTTATTTTTGAAGCATATAAAGTTTGTTTTTATGTAATTCTTTGAAACACTAATAAACTTTTGGCTATAAATATATTTTTCTTTATTTCCATAAAAATGAAATTACAAATTATTCAGAAGGAATAATCTAGATATTAAAATTTTAGGATTACAAAAAGCTTTAACCATCACATAGAATCTTTATCTTCTAAATATCTTATGAAAATATTTACATCATAAACATTTCCAACTTAAAAAAAAACACTCCTACTTTCTACCTCATATAAACAGCATAGAAAACTGATTACTGCTTATTCTAGTTAAAGAGGTTTTGGCTATGAGAAATAGACCAATTTAAAATTAGTTGAAGAAAATGTTGAGTGTGCATATATGTTTGGGGGGGGGGGTGTGCATGTGTGTGTGTGCTTGTGTGTGTGTGGGAGTGCGAGGGAGGGAGATGGGAGAGATGTCAAAGTCTCAGAGTTTGGACAGCATCCAAGAATAGCAAATGCAGTACAAATGGGTCTCTTGAGCATTGAAAAGCTACCTATAACCTAAGCCATACTTTCTTTTACTTACAGGCTATGTGAGTCTTGATTTTGCTTCTATGCATGTTATTCAGTATTTTTCTCTGTATGTGTTTCTCTGTTCCTCCATCCCTCTACCAAACACCTTCCTTTGCTTTCTCATCAGTGTATCATGGTTCAAAACTGTCCCTTTCATCTCCCAAGATCAAAAGGATTTCTCATTCTAGAATATACCACCAACTGATTTAAGTTTAAAATTTGCCTCAATTTCAAAATCCCAAGGAGAAAATCCAACTAGCTTTTTTGTTTGTTTGTTCGTTTGTTTAAACTAGGTCTTACATAGATTATCAAGACACATCTACTTCTGGTCCGATCAGAGGTTCTAAAGGAGAGTCTCCCACTTCCAAAGGGCCCTTGGGGGAGCAGCAATGACTATCCTCTCCAGCACAGCCCCTTTAAAAATTAAACATAGGATTCACATCTGGGCTTTAAGAAAACAGAACATTCACATAACAATCTGTGAACCTTGGAGAAGGCCCATAGCTGTCATCAGATTCTTGAAGTGCACCATTTGTTACCCCCACCCAAATTAACAATCATTTCTTCAAAGCAATCTCTAGATTCATCCCCAGAGTCCTTCCCCCAACCCCCAGTTGCACTTTTAATTATTGGTATCAATTAAGAGTCATGGAACAAATTACTAATGTAGATAATTATTGGGTAACAGATATTATACAGTCATTTTTGTCACATTGTTCTGTTTTTATTTTTTTAATCTATTAATTTTCTGGATAGTTGCTTTATGTGTCTACTTGTGCACTAGCTATATTGTTGGTAGTAATGACAGGAAATAAAAATCTGCCCAAAAGGGCTTCAGTAAACTAATCAAAGAACATTGATTGAATACCTATAATATACTTAGAACTGTGCTAGAAGCTACAGGGTAAATCAGGAAAAGAGTTCTAGTTTATGTTCCTGGAAATCTTAGTCTAATTAGAGAGACTGAGTATCCATACAGGAAATTGTTGCTGAGCAAGAAACGTGAAAATGCTAGGTTATATGGGCAGAGAGAATTGTACAAAAGTTAGAGCTTGAAGGCCCTCTCAAGCTTTTCCTCATTTTACATTTCAGCGACTGGAGGCTCAGAAATATTAAGAGGTATTACCTTACCTTGTCAAGTACCTGAGTAATTGACAAGTATAAAAGTCCAAGTCAGGGCTCTTTCTACTATATCACGATAGGCTTTAATTATTGCACAAGTAGTTAATGAACCAAGGTATTAATCTGAGCAGAGAATGAGGGAAGAAATTACTGGACTTTCAGAAACAGGGGGCCCATATAGATTAGCAATGGCTGAAAGTAAAGGTAAGTATGGGTTGGGATGACAGATGAGTTGTAGTGGGAAAGGAGAGAGAGAGAGAGAACAGATTCAAGACAGAAACCTGCTCAGAGAGGTGAGGTTCATGGGGCGGAGGCAGGGTGTGATAGGATCATGTATCTGCTTTTAGATTTATGGCCAAAGGCCATGATCATCGTCATGCATGGTTTTGTTTTGGTTTGGTTTTAGTCTGTGTGCAATCACATGTCCACTCGTGTTGAGATGGATGCAATGAAACTGTTCAGTGTCTGAAAGATATGCAGCTTTCCCCATTTTGGTGTGTTCTCCGTGTGAATTTGGTGAAACTAATTCCACTGGTGGCACCTTATGCCAAATGGACAGATCTCATTCCACTCAGTTGCAGTGTTATTTCATCTAAGACTGAAATTTTCATCACGCATCTTGGGTTTAATTAATTTATTTGCTTTTAATAAACAAATTTTCAAAACACATCTTAAAAACAGTATCATGATATATTTTATAACAAGACAGCTAATGCAAAAGCATAAAAATTTTTCCAAGATATTTGTCTCTTGGAACTGAAGCTATGTTTTCAACAAGAAACTAATGTAAAGAGTTGTACCTATAAATAAACTAGATGCTTTGAACAAAGTTTGCAACAGTGACCCTTTCCTGGGAATAAATGTTACAATAAAACTAAACCAAAAAAATCATAGTTATTAAAACCCTTACAGAAAACATCTATTCCAACAAGATCATACCAAAAATGTATTTTTTTAATTTAAAAATAGAATTTGAAGTTCATTTACATTCTAGGCACTACTTTTTTCTTTCTTTCTCTGAGGCTATAAGTCAATAAAACAAAAATTAATGGGATATACATTGACTATTCAAGACAGTACTCACCTCTGACCACTCTCCAATCCCTTTGAAATTAGAGACTGAGTGAGTCAGAAACTCTCTTTCTGTTCTTTTCTGACCAATTTGTGGAAAAGGAAGATATAGAGTTCAAATATCTAAAATCTTTTATTATTCCTTCACATATACACTTTCTGTTATCTCAGAGGCAATTGGCCAAAATGTAATTATTATTCATCATCTCTACTGAAACATTTAAACAGAAGGGGCAAGAGGTTTTGCCCTCACCCATCCCTCCCAGCACAAATTACTGCCCAATTCTAATTACAATTTTAACCACTAGCTGCTGATTCTTTTATGGGCGGTGAGGTAATCAAATCAGGTGGATTGGGAGCTCATGCTAAACACACCACACATAGAAATTAAAGTATGACTGATGGGCTTAAAAGCTGTTAATCAATATGTAGAGATAGCTAATCCAATTCCTTTGTGTTCCCCTTCTAAATCATTGCCCAAAGCTCATTCGCAGTTCTCATTCTAAAAAGTAAGGGAATATAGTGTCAGGCTAACTTTTACCACTTTTCCAACTTTTCAAACTGCTAGTTGGCTGAATTAAGTCTGCCTAACTCATATATTTCCTTTTTTCTTTTTCTTTTTTCTAAGTCAGAGGCTTTGAGGTAATAGTATATTCATAGGTCAAGGCATTCCAGGTTTCATTAATGTGCAGGTCTACACGACAGTTAATCTGCCTCCATAAAGTCACTCTGAAATACACTAGGTTTATTTCTTGAAGTACCTTTTTAACTGATACACTTAGAAGCTTGCAAGTAGCCAATTATCTTTACCTGGAAGGCCATTAAGAGGCTAGCTGCATCAGGGACAGGCAAGAATGTCTAAACCATGATTATAAATGGGCAGCTTACCCAGAGGGTGAGTGCTAAGGCTGGGCTGCGACACGTAAGCAATTTAAAACATTCCCCAAATCTAAGGTATGTTTTCCTTTGAGGAAATGATGCTGATCTTGGCTGGTGCTATACATGGGTTTCAGCCACACATTCTCTTGTGGTATGCACAAGCGAGCCATATAATTTGCAGATATCTTAAAAGAGATCCAGGAGAAACAAATGGGCTTTTATTTTTTGATCAGCACATTCTCATTTTTCTTAGGACTAAAAAATAAGGGAAATTGAGGAAGGTGGGGTCCGGGTGGCTTTTTATATGTATAAGAAAAATTTGGGATTAGAGTGTTATTTGCTTTGTGATAAATTATTGATGTTCAAAGATTTGGGGTGAGAAGAAAGCCTCAGAATGAAGGGGGGGAAAAGGCATTTTAAGCAATGATTTATTTTCTTCTAAAATATGTTTAGAAGAGCAGTTTTAGTCTAATGGATTTTGATTAGAATATAGAATCTGTCATATTATAGCAATGCCAAATTTCCAAAAAGTCACAAGATTTCCCACGATCTCTTTTAAAAAAGTGAACATATTCATATTGACTTAAAATACAGTTTTATTCTATTAATGCCCAGTGACTTTTTAATTAAAGTGTATCATCATAAAATGCTTTATTTCTAATCATGAGTTTGTGCTCATAGACTAAATTTTCCGTCTTTTGGTTTGCTCTCTCTCTCTTAATTGTTGAGTTGAAGCATGAACTTTTACCATTTCCTAAATGCGTGGAATCCTCACTGCTCCACCGATCTACCCTTTCTGGACCTACAGACACAGCACCATCCTTGACCTTGAACATTTCCCATGTCTAGTTGTTTGGCCCCAACCTTCATTTCTGACCTTAACTCCTCATTGGTTATTATAAAAATCAGACAACTTTGTACGTGAGATTGAATGTAACACTCACATTCTGACATAGACTCTGCCTGGCTTGTGGTGCCCACAACCTGGCATGAACAGGCTTGAAGAATTAGTTTCCTCTTTTCAAGACAACGAAAGGGGTTACAGAAGCTGTATCTATAATTCCAGGAGATATTGTTGCTCATAACATCATGTCTGACAATATGCACGGCAGAAGATGAAAAATATATCACAGATGGTGAGGGTAAGAAGGACTGCTCTAAGACCTAGGTCTGACATTTTTTGTTATCAGCAGCTTCAAATTCTTTCCTCTAAAATTCGGGTTTTCCAAAGCTTATAATAGCTACTTTTTGTTCAGTTCTTACTATATTCATTGGTTTTTCCCATTTTATCCTCAAGACAATTCTGTAAGGTATGTACCATTTTACAGATAAGGAAAATGAAGCTTGTCATGTGAGCAATAGAGCCCAGACCCAATCCCTGGCCGCACATGCATTCTTGGGCAATGTACTAAACTCTTTCTTAATTACTTCCTGTCATAAGGGACTCTATGATAATCCACCTTCCAGTACAGATTCTAATGGAAAAAAGAAAAAAGAAAGGTCTTATGCTGAGGGCGGGTGGGGGCAGGGCAGTAGGCAAGATCTATTGTATATAAATTGTCTTTTTCCTGACCTCTCATCCTAGCGTGAGTGCCTCCAGAAGGCTGGTATTTCTTTATAGGTACAACTCTAATTTCATCACAGTGCCTAAATACCTTGCTTGCACATTGTAGACACAATAATAGATAATTATTGACTAGATGGTAACTAGATTGGAAAAATTATATCTACACTTAACTGAGAATATTACAGATAGACACTAACTGTGAAATGAGCATTTGATGGCTATAGAAGCAAACCTTGGGATAAAAATAAATACTTATACAAGTATGTTAATATAAGAATATATAAGAGTAGCCATTAATTAGGATGTTTTTATGGCAAGTAGTGGGAATTCTGACTCAAATTGTGGTAAACAATAAAGAAAATTTCAGGAGTGGGAGGAGGTCATGCATCTAAAAGTCCAGAAATCAGATTGGCTTTAGAAATAGATTGATCAAAAATAATTTCAAGAACTAAGTTTCTTTCCATCTCCCACTGTGTTTATTGTGTTGGCCTTGTTCTAAGTCCAGTTTTCCTCAACTCATGAGGCCACCTGCTTCTTTATTCATGTATAGTAAAAACAAGACTCAGTTAAAGACTGATATTCTCTCAAATGGGTTTGCCTTAAATCACATGCCCACCACTAAACCAATCACTTCTTCCAGAATCTTCAGTGTGACTTAATATAGGTCACATGATCCAAGTGGAGCAGAAATGGAGACATCTCTGAATCACATAGATTACCAAAAGGAATTAGGCATTATTGGAAGAGGAAGATGTAGATATCTGGTACTAGGATAAATCCAAAAAATATCCATTAAAGAACCTTCCTAACCAATTCTTGAAGGCTAAAAATTCTTACTTTGTTCTGATTGTTCAGGACTCCAATAGACTTTGCATAGATATCATTGTTTGCTATGATGATATGTTGATACTTGGCTTATATGACAATGTTCTAGTTGGTTGAGTTAAAATTATTTTATACCTGCCTAATATTCCACAACATAAATTATGTCCATTGGTTATTTCCTTTTTGGAGTTCAATTTTGAGACTTTGACAAGAGTTTTGGAGGCTAAGGAGAGAGAGGTATATTGGTTGGATAAAACTGTCAGCTGTTTACTAGTTCAAAAACTGACATTAGTTAACTGATATGTGACTTTTGGGTAAGAAAAAATTCTATCACATAAGATTGAATGCTGGGACATGGACTGTGTGATGCTATAAAATGGGAGATAGCTTCTTTCCACTGGGACATTTAGAGGAGATGTTCATGCTCACATGGCAGGAGATGACAATGATGAATTTGCGATTGGTGTAAAGACAGCGATTGACCATCCTAAAGCCAAATGTAATGAATGTCATTATAGACATGCCAATGCTACACACAGAAAGGTAAGTTATGGCTACTACCCCAAAGACTTACCACCACTGGAACTTTAAATAAATTTTAGGGGATAATAGCTACTATCCAGTAATCAGTTTCAAGTGTTCTATGCTTGACTCTACTGACAATGACCTTTTCCAGGCATAAGCACAGTTTCAGCATTAGAGGTACTTAATTTTTATTAAAAGGTTAAATGAATTTCTCCTTTATTATTTTGTCAATAAATTGGGAAATCGAAAGGTACTTAGAGAAGTTTCCCTTAAAACTGAGTTTTATTATCTATAAAATTAAAATGCAATTGAACTTTAAAAACAAGTTTTCTATAATAATAAGTATTCTTTTCAATGAGATATTGAAAGAATGAACCTGAAAATTTGACATTCAATTTATAATTTGGGGATGATTCCCAAGAGCTCTTGCCAGCTAATTTTCTCATCTTTTGGTGAACTCTACTCTAGGTAGCTATGGAATTTATCATCCACTTATGAGCACAAGAAAGATCTCTAGTTGCATTTGGGACCATTTAATTATCTTGTCATCACAATTCAATCATGCTTAGATAGATCCCTCCAATATCTAGCATCAGAATCAAACCAAATACTCACTTAGGAATATCCTGGGTGTCCTCACCTCTGTGGTTTAGGCCTAGGTACTAATAGAAATCCAGAAAACAAAACAATAAAGCATCTATGAGCCATTTACCCTGCATCCAGGATGAGACAACCTGAAAGAGCAGTGACATCTAAGGGGTCAACAGAACACTTTTGCTCTTTGTGGGCACCAGTGCCTGGGGACCCCAGAAATGTACTTTGCCTGGACTATTGTTACAGAAAACTGGAGAAGAACCAATTAATACTTAGAGAGATGGAGTTACATTTATTATGTGCGGGTCCTGAGGAAAATGTCTCTCAAATTCTGGGCCCCAACATGGAGGAATTTTCCCTATTTATATGTTTTTACCTTCTTTGTCTCCCAAATATGGGGTGTTTCTGGCCCCCTTTGCAAGTTCTTAAAGAGCCCCTGTGTGCTGGGGCCTTGAGACCTCAACCAAAGGCCTGGCCTGGTGCCAGCACTGATAACATCGTCTGGGGTAGGTTTAATGGTCTCTCTGAAGGGGGAGTAGTCTTATTTTCCTTATTATTCAAGCAAGCAAGCATCTACAGAAGCCAAATAGCAGGGGTAAAATTTCAAACAGCAGTTTTTATATAAGATGGATGCTTCACTATAGGAGGTCTAGAGTGGTGTGGGAGAGATTGTGGGAACTTAGGCCATTGAAACAGGTCAAGATCAGAACTTGAAGAACAAAAAATGCCAGGCAGAGTCAATGATGAGCTATTGGAGTTTTTGAACTTGGAGTATTCATGACTAAAGCTGTGTTGTAGACAAAAATAAATCTAGAATGGATGTTAGTGATAGCCTGGCATTCATTTCACATCGATAAAATTATCAAAATAATTATTTAACTTTACATTTTGATTGTGCAGCTATTGTTTAATTATACTTAGTTGTATAGAGTCGTACTTTAATCTTTAAAATTATTCCAAAATGAATCAGAGTAAAAATGTGATTGAAAGACTAAGAAAGAGTTGTTTTCACTTTTTTTTCCTTAAATAAAAATAATCTCACCTATGCTCATTGCTCATTACATTTGGATATATAAAATTCTTTCTGAAACTCTATCACAAACATGTCACTGATGACAATTTTCTTAGCTTGTCTGCTAAAATCTGTGAAATTCTATGCTAACTACTTACCAATTTAAATATACTCTACCTACTTCCAAAAAGGATGTGCTTAAATTGGAATATAGTTTTAGCACAACAACTAGTAAAATATGGTTTCTTCTTAAGTATTACTTACATTAAAACTTTCAGAACTATTTGTGACACACGAGGCATACCCATGATGTTGAAATACTAGAATCATGGGGAAAAAATTAATCTGTCTTATTAGCTACATATAAAGTAGGTCAAAGAAAACATGCTTTATATTTTAGTTTCAGCTTAGATTTTATTATTCTTTTTTAAACAACTGGGAATCAAAACCATGTATGACATATCTGGGACAAACACATACACACAAACAATGATTTTATTATACTGCATCATTTCCCCAGGAATACTCACAGAGCTTATTATATATCTTTAAAAGAATGAAGCTATTCAGAATTGATCTCTTCAGGCTGATGTGGATTGGCATAGTATGTCAACACAAATCCTATCATTTTGGGAAATCTCAAGATAATAAAATAATCTAACTGCTTGTTCTGCAAAATTTTATATGTCATTTTCCCAATCTTCCAGAAGCATCATGCTTCTTTCAAGTCCTGTCTCTCCCTCTCCATCTTTAGCTCTCACTTTCAATCTATCCCTTTCTTCCTTCCCTCATCCCTCTTTGCAACCTTTTGAGTCTTTCATTCTTTGAAAGCAAAGGCAGCCAGAAGAAAATATGTGGTTCATTTTCTTCTAAATATACTCAAGTTTCTATGCAAAATAATAGCTTCCTTGCATAATTGTTTTAGAGGCAGTAAGCTGATTCACAAACCACAGGTAATAACAAAAGCAACTCAGTTTAGTCCCTTCTAGTAACCGCCTAAGGCTCTGGCTAATGGTAAATGTAAACCACAAAGACTGTTCCACAGGGGGAAAAACAGCTACAATTAAATAGCTTTTGTTAAACCTATGTTTTAAAAGGCAAATACTACAATTATAAGGGGACCAAAGTTGGCAAGAATTTAGAGCAGATGAATGGGGAAGGTCATGCCTTTCCTCACACCTGAACAGGAAGGGGTGCTGATTTTAAATGATCAAAGCTAAGAAGACATTGGGGCCATTGTTATTGGGTATAGAGCCTTTGAATGAGTTCAACTGTTAGCAGTATTAACTGCATAGGCTGTCTCTAGGACACATAAGATACTGATAATCCCAAGAAACAGAACTGGGGTTACTGGGGAGATTTTAATATATTTTGTATTTTATAACATATGAATGTATGGCCAACACAACTTTAAAGCTATGTCTATAAGTTCTTTTTTTTATAGTTTCATTTCTTTCCCCTTTATTTGTGTAATCATTATTACATACAGTAACATTTATTTGTTATATGCACAATACAATTTTATGAATTTTTAATCAGTTAAGAGAAAAAAATTAAAAATATATTTAACTACTATATCTACACTAATAAAAGAGAAAGATGCAAGTTGACCGTACCTTCGCAACGCCCACCAGCCAATCAGGAGTGAGTATGCAAATTAACCCAACGAAGCTGGCAGGTTAATTTGCATATGCAGGCGCTGAGTGGACAGGGATGGGGCGGGATGCTTGTGTCGTCACCACATTCCTCACCACCCCAGCAGCTCTGGGCCTCTGGGCAGCATGGGAAAGGGGAAAGGCAGCTCTGGGCCGGAGCAAAGGCAGTGCCAGCAGCCAGGGGAAAGAAGGCCCGTTCTTGCACAAATCTTCATGCATAGGGCCTCTAGTATATATATAATTATGTATACTGTCATTACCCCCTGGTTTCATTTCATTTCAGCCTAAAGAATTTATTTTATGGCAAGTCTACTAACAACAAATTACTTTCATCTTCATTTATCTGGAAATGTCTTTATTTTTATAATTTTGAAATATATAAACTATTTGGTTAAGTTTTCTTTTTCCTTTCAGCATTTTGAATATGCCATCTCACTGTTTTCAGGCCTCTATTGTTTCTGATGAGAAGTTAGCTGTTAAACATATTGTTGTCATCTTGTTTGTGAATTTATACATTCTACTTTCAATATTTTCTCTTTTTTTAATTTAAATACTTTATTGTTTAATGTATTACATAAGTCTCCTTTTTCCCCCATTGACCTCTCCCCAGCAGCCCCAACCCCCAGCACATACCCTCACCACCACCCCCACATCTGTGTCCATTAGTTATGATCATATACATGCATACAAGTCCTTCGGTTGATCTCTTACCCCCTCACCACCACCACCCCCCACCTTTCCTCATAGGTTGGACAATCTAGTCATTGCTTCTATGACTCTGGTTCTATTTTTGTTCATCAGTTTATGTTGTTCATTATATTCCACAAATGAGTGAAATCATGTGATATTTATCTTTCTCTGGCTGGCTTATTTCGCCTAGCATGTAAGTTCTTTAATACTCCTCTCCTCAAGAGATGGTACTTATTAACTCACCTCTCTATGAGTGTGGACTGGACTTAGTGACTTGTTTTCACCAATTAAAATCTGACAGAAGAATGGGATGTCACTTCTAACATTGAGTTATAAAAAGCCTGCCACTCCTGTTTTGAGCACTCTTTCTGAAATCACTGGAGTAAGCCGGTTGCCATGAGTAGGATGATGAAGTCCACATGGAATCACCTGAAGCCTCCTCTCTTCACAGCCCCCAATCGCTTGAAAGAAGATTCCCCAGCCCCTTCAGATAACTGCAGAGCCAGGTCAACAGCTTGACTCTAACCTAGTTAGAAACCCTGAGATGAGGACCATCCAGCTAAGCCTTCCCAGTTTCCTGACCTTGAGAAACCTTGAGAAAATCTGAGATAATAAATGTTTGCTGTTTAAGTTGCTAGTCTTGGAGTAATGTGTTATACAGCAATAGATGCCTAATACAATTACCACTCTAAAAATATTAACAACAAAAAAACACCCCACATTAATTAATTGAATGGGAATGGGAAGTCATTGTGCATGCATGTTCTCTTTGGTCTAACTTGCTTTTATTATGCTTGAGTGGTAACAACGTTAATACTACTCCCAAAGGGGAGGTATTTGTTTATTTTCTCTCAGCCTCTTTTTGCCCAGCATTTAAAAAAGACAGGACTGCCTGGCTGGCATGGCTCAGTGGTTGAGCATCAACCTATGAGCCAGGAGGTTACGGTTTGATTCCCAGTCAGAGCACATGCTTGGGGTTGCAGGCTCTATCCCCAGTGGGGGCGGGGGGGAGGGCTGTAGGAGGCAGCCTATCAATGATTCTCTCTCATCATTGATGTGTCTATCTCTCTCTCCCTCTCCCTTCCTCTCTGAAATCGATAAAATATATATATATTTTTTATATATATATTTATATATAAAAAAAATATATATATATATAATATATAATATATATATATATTTATATATATATATATAAAAACAGATTGGCTCTGGAATGGTTCTCAATCTTAAATTTTTTGCAGCAAGTTGTTATCCCTACTAACTAGGTATAGAAGAGATAATGTTGGGCTGTGGTAAAAGGGCCTTGAGTGGACTGCTCTCACCTCAGTTACCATGGTGAGGACACATTGCTCCATCCTAATTTCTGACCATGCCAGAATAACCTTTGGTTATATTTAATGGTCTTTTCTGGTTCCTCCTCTGTGAAAGACATGGATAGTCTTTTGGTTTTGTGTTGTTGTTTTTTCTGTCTCTCTTTTGTGTTTTTGCTTGATTTTTGTTTTTTGTTTTTTATTTATAGTTATGTACATAGCTTAAATGTTAACCATTTATTGGTTTTGTTATCAGCAGAAATAGGGTTCTTGTGGTTCCACTGGAATAAGAATTTACAGAGGCCCCCAGGAAAGGAAGAGGAATTTCAGAGAGCTTTATTTCGGTGGAACACCCCTGAATTTCCCTGGTCCCATTTCCCTTTGGCTGACAAAGGAAAGTGTGGCTTCAATGGGGCTAAAATAAAAGCCAGTGTCCAGAGTTTTCATTCCGTATTAGGGCACAGTCCAATCTAGCATCAGGTTGGCTTCATTTGTATCCCCAGTTACAGTCCATTAGCCCATTGCATGTGGGGTTTGCAGGGCCACATGGCTATGGAGGAAACAGGAGCAAATGCAGGAGAACCGAGAGCTAAAAGCCAAAAGAGCAAACTCCTTTATTAGGGGATTATGTATCCCCAAATGTTCACGGGCTTGCAGTGGACCAGCCTCTTCTAGCCAATGACCTCTGTTTCTAGGTTTGCCTGAAGGGCATCTTCCCTAGGCATCCTAATTCAGTGTGAACGCCTTCATCTCCCCTTTGTTGGATCCCTTCCCCCAGTGCCTGCAGGGAATGGACCTGTGGTTCCCTGGGGAGTGTAAAGTTGCAGCTTCCTGCTGAAGCTGCCCAAATGACATGCCTATAAGGTCTGACCTTCTCTTTGCTCCTTTCCTGTTATTAATAACTAGTTGATTACAGTGGTATCAGTTTTATATATCGGCAAGCACCTTTTCTCACAGGAATCTTACTTTTTTGTGAACATTTTTTCCAGTTCTATATAGTTTTATTAAATAGCCTCTCCATTTTTTAAACTTCACGATTCCACATTGTCTCCCAATATTATTTTGTATTGGTTTCAGGTGTACAGCACAGCTGGTTAGATCATCATATACGTTACAAAGTGTTCCCCATGATATTTCCAGTACCACATGGCACTATACATATTTATTGCAATGTTATTGACTATATTCTCTGTACTGTACTTTACATTCCTGTGACTATTCTGTTACTACCAATCTGTACATGTCAATCCCTTCACCTCTCTCACCCAGTCCCCCAATCCCCATTAGTCTGTTTCAATTTTGTTTGTTTATTTTGTTCATTAGATCCCACATATAAGTGAAATCCTATGGTATTTGTTTTTCTCTGACTGACTTATTCACTGAGCACAATATCCTTTAGGTCCATCCACTATTTTTAATTAAAGAAGAGCACACTTATACACAGATAAATAATAATGCCCACTTTGATAAATGATGATTTTTTTAAAAATTAAACACTTTAGTGTAGCACCACTCAAATATTACCACACCCAAAATTTCTTGACTGGCCCCAAGTCATTATTTCAGAGAAAAGATAACCAATATTCTGATTTCTCTAACAATAATTAAATTTTTCCTGGCTTTTATATAAATGGAATAGCACAATATAAATTCTTTTGTATCTTTATTCTTGAAAAAAAACAACAACAACAGTGCTTGAATTCATTAATGTTATGGCATGTATTAAGAATTTGTTATTTTTCAGTATGGAATAATACATTGTATAAAGATACTATAATTATTTAGCCATTATTGAAGAGCAATTGAGTTATTTTTTGTGTGGGGCTATTGATAATAATGCTGTGGGCACTCTTGTTCATGTCTTTTGATACACACAGTATATATTGCTGTTGAATATATACCTAGAGAAAGAAGTAGCTGGATTATTGAGAGTACATATATCTATAAATTTAGTAGTTATTGTCAGATTTTAAAGTTGTGAAATTAAATTTACTCTTGCCAGCAATGCATAGTCATTCTTGTTGTTTCATATACCCCAAATACACTGCTATTGACAGTCTTTTTAACTTTAGTCATTTTGGTGGATTTATACTAGTATCACATTTTGATATTAATTGGCATTTTCTTGATGACAAAATGTGATTGAGCACCCTTTTATATTCTGCCATTTTGATATTGCCTTTTGTGAAGTGACTGTTCAAGTGTTTATTCTCTATTTTATTTATTAGAGCAATAGTTACTTCTTATTAATTTGTAAGGTTTCTTCTAGATAGGAGATCTTTGGTTGGTCGACATATGCATTTTTTAAAATCCTCACCCAATAATATGTTTTCATTGATTTGAGATAGAGAGAAGGAAGGAGAGAGAGAGAGAGAGAGAGAGAGAGAGAGAGAGAGAGAGAGAAAGAGAGAGACAGAGAGAGATCAATGTGAGATGGAAACATTGATTGGTTGCTTCCTATACACACACCCTGACTGGAAATCAAACCCACAACCTCTTGGTGTACGGGATGATGCTCCAACCGAGCCACATGGCCAGGGCTGGACATACACATTTAAAACATATTTCTCACATTGTGGTTTGCATTTTCACTTTCTTAATAGTGTTCTTTTGATGAACAAAAGTTCTAAGTTTTATTGAAGTAGAATTTTCCAATCTTTTTTTTTTATGTGCAAGTGTGTTCTTTAGTAAGAAATTTTTTTCCATGCATGCCATAAACATATCCTTTTAAGTTATCTCCTAGTAGCTTTATTGTTTTGATTTATATTTAGGTCCATAATTCATCTGGAATTTGTTTTTCCAAAGGAGTAAGGTAAAGTCAACATTTATTTTCTCATAGATAGCCAACTTACCCAACATCATTTATTGAAATGGCAATCCTTTTTACACTGCATTATGGTGATAACTTCATCAAAAACCAGGTGATTACATACATTATTGGAATATTATTCTATTCTATTGGCCTATCTGCATGCCCAGTGGGATACCAAGCTGTCTTAATAACAGTAGCTTTTTTAGTAAGTTTTGCTATCGAGTTGTGTAAGCCTCATTTTTCTCTTTTATTCACATTTTATAACATTCTTAAAATTTTAATTTTCATATTAATTTTTAATCAGCTTGTTATTTTCCACCCAAAGATATCTTCTTTAATTTTTATTCTAATCACATTGTATTTTTAGATTTATTTGAAGAAAATTGGCATTTTCACAATTTCAAACCTTCTAATACAAAAACATGGTATGTCAGCATTTGTTTAGATTTTTGTAATTTTTTTCAATAATGTTTTGTAGGTTTCAGAACAGAGAACGTTTTCCTTAGTGTTTTCCTAATTCCATGCTTATCATTGCTTTTTGGTAGTATATAGAAATCCTTTAAAGTTTTGTATATTAAGCTAGCAGATGTGTTAGCTTCCCTATTAATTCTGGTAGCTTATTTGCAGTCATTAGATTTTCTAGATTCACTATCTTATTGTCCAGAATGATGACACCTAGACACCTTTCTTACTTTCCAGCCTTATCTTATTGCAATTGTTAAGACAACCTGTTTTAACCTCAACTATAGGACCATAAGGAATAAAAGTGGTTTAAAGAATACCTCAACATGCACATGCAACACCTGGAGACCCTTAAAATGCAAATTCTAATGGAGTAAGTCTGGAATGGAGCCTGGAATTCTGCATTTCTAACAAGCTCCCAGGTGATGCAGATGTTCTCAAGCTACAAACCTTACTTTAAGTAACAAGGCTATGGCAAATATCCTTGTCTAAATCTCAATACTGGGGATGAAGTGTTTAACATTTCAGTTCTAAGAATGATGAGTGCTAGAGGGTGGTTTTTTTGTTGTTGTTGTTCATTTTTTTGCAGAAACATGTATCAGAGTAAGAAATTCTCATTTCTGCACAAGTTCAACTTAGTGGATAGAGCGTTGGCCTGTGGACTGAAATTTCCTAGGTTTGATTCCAGTCAACGGCACATGCGGGGGTTGTGGGCTTGACCCCCAGTGTAGGGCATGCAGGAAGCAGCCGATCAATGATTCTCTCTCATCATTAATGTTCCTCTTTCTCTCTTCCTCTCCCTTCCTCTCTAAATTCAATATATATATATATCTCACTTCTACTTTATTTGTTAAAATATTCAAGTGTTAGATTTTCTAAAATTATTTTGCTTTAATGTAATCATCATATAATTTTTCTGCAGTATTCTGTTAATGTGAATTACATTGATTGATTTTCAGACTTAAACTTACATTCCTGAAATCAGCTCAACTAGCTCATGATACATTACTCAATTTACATATTGCTGAATTCTATTTGTTAATATGCTATTTAGGACTTTTATGATTTGTTCATAAGTGAAATTAAAATGTAATTTTTATTTCTTTTAATATCCCTATCAGGTTATGGTATTTTACTTATGTTGATCTCTTAATTCAATTTGGAAATTGCCCCTCTATTTTTATAAGAATTTGTGCAAGAATGGTTTATTTCTTCTTTAATTGTTTGAAAGAATTTACTGGTGAACATGTAGGCTTGAACTTTTCTTTCTATAAAGGTTTTTAATTAGGGATTCAATTTATTAAATAAGGAGTTTTCAATTTGTTTTCTTTTTTGAAATATATTTTTATTAATTTGAGAGAGAGAGAGAGAGAGAGAGAGAGAGAGAGAGAGAGAGAGAGAAGAGAGAGAGAGAGAGAGAGAGAGAGAGAGAGAGAGAGAGAGAGAGAGAGAACATCAGTGATGAGAGAGAATCATTGATAAGCTGCCTTCTGCATACCTCACACTGGGGGTCAAGCCTGCAACCTGACCATGTGCCCTGACTGGGAATTGAACCCTGACCTCCAGGTTCATAGGTTGACATTCAACCACTGAGCCACGCCAGTCAGACTTATTTTTTCTTGCATCAATTTTGGTAAAATACTGTTTTCATAGGAAATTTTTATTTTATTTATATTGTCAAATTTATTGGCATAAAGCCTTTTATAATATACTAGAGGCCTTGTGCATGAAATTTGTGTATGGGGTGGGGGTGTCCCTCAGCCCAGCCTGCACCCTCTATAATCCAGGACTGCTGGCTCCCAACCACTGGCCTGCCTGCCTGCCTGATTGCTCCCTAACCACTCCCCTGCCAGCCTGATAGATGCCTAACTGCTCCCCTGCCAGCCCGATTGCCCCTAACTACCCTCCCCTGCTGACCATCTTGTGTCCACATGGGGGCGGCCATCTTGTGTGTTGGAGTGATGATCAATTTGCATATTACCTCTTTATTATATAGGATTATCATAGGAGGATTCTCATGATCTGAAGAATCTGTTGTGATTCTTTTTTTAATCCTCAGATTGGAAATTTGTACCATCATGTTTTTTTGATAAATATTGCCAAATGTTATCAAGTTATACTATTCTTTTAAAGTAACTTATTTGTGGTATGTTTTATTCTTTCTATTTACTTGTTTTCTATTTTATTGATTTGTGTGTTATTTCTTTCTATTTTCTTTGGGTTTCATTTGCTGTCCTTTTTCTATAATTTGGGACAATTTTTGGAAAATTAGATTTTCATCCTTTCAATTTAAAACTACAAATTTCATTCTAATTACCCGTTTAGCTGCATCTTACAAGTATCTATTTCTTATTATTATACAAATATATTTCTATTATCATCTGAGAATTCTTTGATTCCTTTGGTCAATTGCTATGTTTAATTTTCCTAATCTCTAACAGATGGGTATTTTTATTTTTTATTTTTTTATTTTTTAAAAATTTCTTTATTGATTAAGGTATCACATATTTGTCCTCATCCCCCCATTTCCATCCCACACCCCTCCCCACACATGCCCCCACACCCCTGTTGTCCTTAACCGCTGGTTAGGCTCATATGCTTGCACACAAGTCCTTTGGTTGATCTCTCCCCTTTACCCCTACTCTCCCTTACCCTCCCTCTGAGGCCCGACAGTCTGATCCATGCCTCCTTGTTTCTGGGTCTGTTCTTGTTCATCAGTCTATGTTGTTCATTATTTCCCCTAGATGAGTGAGATTATGTGCTATTAGAAATACATTTATAAGAACCAAAAATGAGACAAGCAATAATGGTTATGGTGACAGGCAAATGAATCAGTCTGTAGTGAGTTTCTTTCTGGGCCAACAGTTCTTTTGAGACCCAATTTCAATGTCCAACAGTTCAGATGGGTATTTTTAGTTTAATGTTTTGCTATTACTTTCAAGATTGATCCTTCTATAATCAGAAAATATATTCTAAACAATTTTCATTCTTTGAAAGCACCTGGTCCGTTTTGATAAAAAGTTCATATGCATGTTTATCTCTCCCCTATAGCACATTTTTACTGTTATCATGCATTTTAATTCTATATGTATTTTAGGGCTCAAAACACTAATCCTATGTTTTGCTTAGTCAATAGTCATTTACTTTTACTCACATATTTACCTTTACTTTGTTTCTTTATTACTTTCAAAAATTTTGTGTTTCTAGAATAATTTTTCTTATGCATGAAAATTTCTTTATTTTTTTCTTTTATTCAGATTTACTGGCAATCAATTAAATTATGACAGTTTTGGCTTATCTGGAAATGTCTATATTTTACTGGAATTACGGAAATATAATTTTCAATGGTATAAAATTTTAGGTTGTCATCTACTTTTTCTGCTTTCAAAAATTGACATGCTGTTGCCAATTGTTTTGTTTGTTTGATTGATTTTTAAGATATGAGCTCTGTTTCTTATTGTTGCCTTTCTGAGTGTAATATGTTTTACTTTCCTCGCCTTCTTTTAACTTTAGATTTGTCTTTTTTATTTTTAGGAATTTTTTATGATATGTTCAGGAGGAAAAAAAAAAAAACTTTGTGTTTTTCCTATGTAGGGTTCAGATTTCTACTTGAAATTTTGAGTTGATGTGTTTTCCTCATTTGGGTAATATATTTTTCCACTATTTTTTCAGATATTACTTCTGTCATATTTTCTCTTTCCTGATTTTCTGAAACTTCAGTTACATGCATATATTGGACTTTTTCACATTTCTAAACAATTTCCAATATGATTTTTTTCTACTTTTTTACTAAATTTTTATTCTTTTTGATCTTTATGTTTGAGTGCAGATATTTTCTATTATCCTATCTGTAAGTTTATGTAACCATTCTTGTGCTATGTTCAGTCTATGTTCAAACCCATTTATTGGTTTTTAATTTTCATAATTGTATTTTCAGATTCTAAAATTTCCACTTGATTCTTTTCATGGAATTCAGTTTTCCAGTAAACTATTTCAATTTGTCATATATATTCTTAAAAACATGATAATAATAGTTATTTTAAAATTTATGTCTGATAGATAACTCCAATGATTGGATCACCTGAAAATTTTTGTATCAGATTTTTTTTTTTCTCTTGAAACTTTGTTATGCCTATACTTTCTTTTGCGGGGAGCAGGGGGCCTAATGGCTGTTATTGTACAAGAAAAATAAAGAAGTCTCTGGAGGATACACATACTTTATCTTCTGAAAGGGAGCCTCAATTAGGCCAGATCATATTCATCTAAACAAGGAACGAACCCACCGAATTAACATGATATAAGTCTCTAACTCCATTTTCCCCAGCTCCCAGGCTTGACTCTTCTGCATCCTAGTAAATGTCTTGGATCCTTCTTCTATGGCAAGTTCTGAATGCTAGTTCATATATCCTGAGCACTAGAAGAGTACTGAAATCCCAACTATTTTGCTTTGTTTCTTTGCCTGTCGCCTTGCACAACATTGTAATCTATCAAATGCTTCTAAGGTGGAACTGAAAGTGTCTTGCACTCCTTTCTCTGTGCATTCTTTCCCTCCAGAATCTCTCCCTTGTGCTATAAGACCACCATTAAAACATCAATAGTCAAATATTGATGATGTTTAGAAATGTAGACTGTCTTTTGAAAAAGGAGACAGCTTTTAATTGCATAATGTCACAGAAAAACCTGAAAATGCTTTCGTTTAATTTTTTTGTTGTTGTTTCCATAGAAGTTTATTTAAATGTTGTCCTAAGAATATATAGTTCTGTTTATCAACAAATAGCAGAGTTTAAGTGATACCTAACACTAAACTTAATCACATCTAGGATATGCATAATTGACCATACTTCTTAATCAGACGTAAATAGAAACCAAATAGTCAGGCAATCGTAAAACTCAAAATGAAAAATAAGCTCACTAAGAAAGCGCCACTGTACTGCAGCTTACACAATAGTATACAGAGTTTCAAAATGGCTGATTTTGACTCTCTGACAGATAGCATTTTTTTTAGGTTGGTTGTTTTTATTAGTGGAAGAGTAAAGTTGGCATCCTGTTAAGATGAGTTTCAGTGAGGTTTATGGTTGTTCTTTCCATTTCTGGGCTCTTGTCCTGTGAGATATTATCCATTTCAAAAAGGTGTGCTATTTCAGCAATTTCTTGTTCAACATTGACAGTTGCCATTTCACAAATATTAGAAAGATTGAAAAGTCCTATAAGATCATTAAATCCATCCCCCTGGCACTGTAGGCGAAGCAAGTGAAGCAAAACTATTGTGTGTGTGTGTGTGTGTGTGTGTGGGTTATATTTGGTATAGTCGTTTCTAGTAAAAATAATACTGAGTGAAAAGTGTGAGGGTGCCTAGATAAGTGAGAAGTTTCTGGCAGGAATTTTCATTGTTTCTTTTCTACCTTATCAGTTTGAATATTTTTTATCATTAGGTGCCTATTTTATATCCCAAATGCATATTTTAAAGCAATATTTGAGGTTTAGATTGTACTTTTCATTTAAAGTCCATGTTCTGATTAATTTCAGCACTGACTAGATAAGCTGGAATTGCATGGAATCCCACACTAATAGTTTTGGAAATCTATTACCTCATTGTTAAAGTGATGAAAAATATATAGACTGCATTACCTTTAATTTAATTATAATAATTTCATATATGTCTGTACATTTTATAACTCTTAAAGGTCGCAAAAGTGTTCTTGTTAATACTAAATACCTGAATATTATTGTATTAAGTCAAATTTACTCTTTCACATTAGTATTCCACATGATAATACAGTAAGGAAGCATCCATTGATGGTTATTCAACTATCAGTGTTGTGTTTTCATTACATTTAGTTAAAATTTAGAGATTTAAGCATCTTATAAATATATATACTTAATCCTAAAATATCAGTGGACTCATCTCTTGAATATAAAAATATAGATAAAAATATTAAATATATTTAAACACAAGAAGGATTCCTTTTGGTGATAATCATATAATCACCAAAACACTTTCTGATTCTGCTTGTTATTAAATACTATTTAATTAAATCACCAAAAGTACTTGATAGTATTAGCTTTATAATACAAATCTGAATAAATAACATATAAATGAATAACAATCTTTCTTAGGCAATATCAAAACATCACCTCTTATGAATAAATTAAAAGAAGAAATAGCAAGAAAATAAAAGAGATCATATACCAACTATTACACTGTCATTAATAGCAGCTAGTTCTAAAAGTTTTGACTTCTAGCCCTGTCCAGTGTGGCTCAGTTGGTTGGAGCATCATTGTGTTCACTGAGAGGCCTATACACTGAAAGAATGTTTCTCTTGCTCTCCCTTTTTCTCTAAAAAAAAAAAAGAAGAAGAAGAAAAGGAAAGAAATGAAGAGAAGAAAAGAAAAGAAAGGAAAGGAAAGGGGAAAATGGTTTCTAAACTCTTGAACTAGAGAATAAAACAATTAAAGCTATTTATTTCGGGCCTTACAGCATCATGTATTTAATTTTTCATTACATTATTTGGAAAGCACAGAGCATCAAGCATGTTATAAAAATTCTTTACCAGTTCCCAAAATGTTACAGAATAAATTATGGATCCTGCCATGCCTGGTGATAGACATATTTTAAAATGTCAATGAGTTTCTGGTACAAAATAATTCAATATTATAGCACCATGCACTTCAATCACACTCAGAAAACAGGTATTGCAGGTAATCTCAACTTCTAAGGAGGACTTATAACAGTGTTAATGAAGTTCACAGTCAGGTATAGATTGTAGCTGCTCACATTCTAGTACCAAATAATGAAATGCCACCTGCAATATTCTACTCCTCTCACCCTGCTTTGAACATGTAACCCAATATGCTATTTCAATAATTGAACAGATCTTCATTAGTAAAAGCAAAGTTATCCTGGCTAACATTTAAAGAATATGCATGAAAAGATTTCCATAGGTACAGAGTCCTTCTGTTGCAAGAGTAATTATGTAAATCTGCATGTGATATTATGTTATGTTCATATTAATACTTTATCTCTAGAGTTTTTAACAAGATAGTGATGTTTGCCTGGCTGGTGTGGCTCAGTGGTTGAGTGTCAACCTATGAACCAGGAGGTCACAATTCAATTACCGTAAAGGCACATGCCGGGTTGGGAGCTCGATTCCTGGTGTGGGGCATGCAGGAGGCAGCCAATCAGTGATTCTGTCTCATCATTGATGTCTCTATCTCTCTCAGTCTCTCTCCTTTCCTCTCTGAAATCAATAAAAATATATATTAAAATATAATGTAAATGTGTATATGTATAATTATTTGCTTAAGGTCACATAATGAATAAGTAGTAAGGCAGGGTTTGAACCCAGACATTGATCTATTATAATACCTAGACTCAGAATTTTAAGATTGAAGAAGTCTGTACATTATCTCTAGTTCAATACCTCATTTTAGAGATTAAGGGGCTGAGACCTATGGCATTGGGTTTCTGATGTAGGACTGTGCCTTCTCAAGGACTGACACACCCTCTCCCAGCATAATAGTCAGGGCTCACTCTTGTCCTAGAGATGACATGCACCAATTTACCTTCATGTGGCTGTCCAGTTGTATGGAATGCTGCAAGAAATTCTAGAAAGAACATAAAAAATAAGACAAATTAAACATCATTATCTGAGATTCGGGATAATATTAACTTGGTTTATACATTTAGGAGACCTCTGAATATCAGAATGCTGGATTAAGAATCGGGAAGCCAGTTTTGGGCTTGCTTCTAAGTACCTTTGAAAGTTTGGGTAAATTTTTTAATCCCTCTGGTTCTCATTTGCCTTATCTGGAATTTAAGAGGATTGTACTAGATGATTCTTAAGGCCCCTTCCAGCTAGAAATTTCTGTGATTCTTTATCATGCAAAGTGGAGAACTGAGATAACCACATAGCTGTATCCAAGTGTAAACAAGGCTCAATACTTTGCTTTACTTGTCTGCATATTTCAGATAAAAAGTGTTTTTTAATCCTAACTCACCAGCAAAATTGCTTCTGCTTTTACTTTACTTTGTTTGCCAATACAGCCAGAACTCTGTGCTGTACTCACACATACTGAGTCTAGAGGATCATGTTAAACAGAAGGCTAGATTGAGCTATGTGAAATTGACATACACTGTACTTATATTAAAATGGATGCATGTTCCGTGTGGTGGAATCAGAAAGGCAATGCACACAAATATAAACAAATGGAAAACTTCAAGGCTTGTTTACATAACTACATTCTAGTATGCATATATAGAGATGTTGCAATTAGGAAAACTTTGCCTGTCAAAACTGGTCATTTAAAATTTGTTCTCACTTCCTTTCCCTGCGATTTTTTTTTTAGCAGTGATTTTTAATCACCTTCACCAAAAATAAGTTTAAAGTGTCTCTTCAATTCATTTGCACTTTTCCTTCCCCAGCTTTTCCTGGCAGCTTTTTCTTATGTGTAGCATTAAATAGTTCTGCTCTGGTTCCCCTGCAGAACCCTGGGGCTGAATTTTGCCTTTATATGAACATATCAACACATTGGTGGCACAGTAAGCTTTTATTAAAACACTGCATGCATCCAAACAACAATTTGTCCACTATTTTCTGTATTTCACCAATTTTCCTGAGAATACCCAATTTTAAAACGCTCCACTGTTAAATCCCCTACTTCCCAATGAGACTAAAATGAAAGTAGGTTCCCAATTAAATGCCTCCCTTTACTGCATCCCCTATCCCCAAGCCTAGTCTCTTTCGCTTTCTGTTCAGTCTAGCCGTGGTCACTGTATTCAAAGTAGGAACCCAGTAAATGCCTTACAGAAGTGAGCTGCACTTTCTTCTCATCCCTTTCCCCTTTGATGAGATAACCTAGTAAATCCGGGGTGCTTTTCCTAATGCAGTTGTGCTCTATGCTGATGGTTTTGCAGATTTTCCCACCGTATCCTTCAAATCCCTTTCCGGGTGTATGTTCTGCATAATTGGCTCCTTGATCCTGTACTTATTAGTTTGTATCTCTCTACCTGAACTGCATTTGGCATCCTCTGCCTTAATCACCCACAATTCAAATCCTCTCCAATCTGATAATATTGCACCTTATTATTTGCTAAGACTTCAATTTTAGTATCACCAGCAAATTCAATGATCTTTTCTCCTCTGCACATGTCCCCAGATATGTATGCCTTATTCCCAGAGCTCTGGAAAACATGTTATTTCTAACCCCGTTCGAAGCCGAGTTTGCCATCTATGACCGCCTTTTGTCTACTACTCTTAAATTAGTTTTCTGCTGCAATATGCTATTTTACGTCCCATTCCCTGGGTCTGCTTGAGATATAAATCTTCCATGTGAAACCTTGTCAAATACTTTTTGAAAACAATTTTTTTTTCCTTATCTATTGAGGCAGTGGTGCTGGCCAAGAGCTCTGGAAAATTAGAGAAATACAGCCTCCCACGCATGAGTCTATCTTGACAATCTCAAAGCAATCTTGTTAGGATCCTCTATTTACATTCAGAGAAGTCCCAGAGATCTCTTAAAGTAGACAGATAAAATGTGCCATAGCATTTTTTATTTCCTACTTGTTTAGGGACAGAGGAGTGGAGCCCAATTTGTCCATGCGTTTTCTGGAGAGCATTACATGTTGGTAATATGCTGTCACAAAGGGCTCAGATTTGGGGCAGTGCACGTATGTGCAGTGCAGTAGTTCGTTCATTGTTGGGTGTGGCCTGGCAAGGCAGTCTGGGCAGACTGAAGCTACAATAACATTGGCCATGACTATCTACAATTTGTTAAGGTCACCTATAAGCCACTTACATTCTTTTAAGCTAAGTAAATTATTTTGAAATGAATATAGACTTAATGGAAAAGTTGTTTAAATGGTACAGATACTTCCTGTATACCTTTCACCTAGCTTTACTAATGTTATTATCATGCAGAATCATAGACTAATCATCAAGACTTAGAAATTAACATGGATATAATACTATTAATTGAATTATAAACTATTAAATTTTTACAGTTTATCCTCTAAAGTCCTTTCTTCTGCACTAAATTGTTGTGTCTCCTTAGTCTTCTTTAATCTCTGACAATTCCTTGTCTCTCCTTGTCTGGTCTGTGACAGTCTTTCTTGTTTTTCATGTTTCTCATGATTTGACATATTTAAGAGTGCCGGTCAGATATTTTGTAGAATGTTCTCTGATTAGTTTTATTTTTCTGATCTTATCTAATGATCACCTTAAGATTATGCATTTTTTGGCAACAATACTATAGAAATGATGTGCCCTTCTCAGTGAATCATATCAGGGCATGGTGCTAATCTTGATTATTTGATAAGATGACATCTGCCAGGTTTCTCTACAACAAAGTTACTATTTTTCCTTTTGTAATTGGTAAATATTTGGAAGGAGATGTTTAAGCCTATGCAAATGCCATGCTTATTCGCAAATCTCTGCCCACTAATTTTTCCATCCTTCAGTGGAATTTACCTATAAAAATTATTACTTTAGTGGTTGCACATTGGCAATTTTCAACTTTCGTACTTTCTCATTTATTAATTTAGAATTCTTCTGTAAAGAATAGCTTTCTTTGCTCCCCACTTATGTATTCAATTATGTAGCTATATCAGTTAGAACCCATGGATATGTATTTTGTTGTAAGGGTGAGATGTAAGAGGGATTCCAAAGAATTCACCAATATAAAAATATATTGCCAATTAGAAGTGAAAACTTTGGCAATGTCTATGTAAGAAAAATAAATCTAGAAAAATATACTTTGTCAGGTACTCAGCATAAATAGGCTTGTCTGATGGATAGCATGGCTTACGAGGACTGCCCCTGATGACCACTAGATTTTCCCCATTGGATTAAAAAAAAATCATAATCCCTGTATCTTACCTCATAAGATGTAAGGTTGGAGAGAGCTAAAACAGAGGTGTATAGGTTTAGTATTGCAAAGGATTGACTTGTTGATAATTGTAATAATTTAGAAACAGACTAGGTAGCAGGGTGTGATAATGGAAAGAAAGAAAAAAAATGCCTACATGCTGTCAGTGGAAGAAGTTAAGTCTTGGAAGTGGGATGTACTGGCATATAGCAGAGGAAATTGAAATTGATAGGAGGAATGATGAAATAACCCTGCCAAGTGTGCCTTGCTCACACGAGGCTATTATTAATAAGTTGCTAACACCGTCCCAGAACATATTCTTAAGGCACCCGGCCTTGGTAATCAACAAGACTGAATCCCAGGAGTGTAGGACTGAGGGAATTGATATAATTCCTGTCCCTGTTAGACCTGGCTCAGAACTGGCATAGGCCTGGGCCTATGGATATGTCTGCCAACATACCCAGTTGCAGGGAGTAGAAGACAAAGACAGGAAAAACGAAATTGAAGACAATGTTGCCTCTATCAAGCAGTAAATCAAAGTTTTATAGCAATATATTTGTTGACAGCATCTACCCATCGTTATTTTACATATCCCTTTATTTATTCAATAAATATTTATGGACTGCATACTATATTCCAAGCATTGTGCTAAGTTCTGAGAGCACAAAGGTAAACAGGAAATGGTCTCTCCTCTCAAGAGGTATCTGTAATCTTGAACTGCTTTCTAAGCCCCTGTTTGAGAATTATTGCCTCCAATTTATTCCTTCATCAATTTAAAAAATATGTAATGAAGACCTATAATGATTCTTACACTATGCTACATCATAGAGATATACAGATAAACATCTGTGTACTTATTCTAAGGAAGCTTATAAGTAGACCTGATAACAAAACCCAATTGTGATATAGTGTGATAAGTGGTACAATGGAGAGGTGAACAAGATCTGTTAGAACAAATGGAAGAGGCACCTAACTTAGACCAGAAGCTTTAAAGACTTCTTAACAGCAAAGGCAGCGGCCTGAGTCATAAAGGGAACGTGAGGGTTTCCAAGAGAAGTAGGTGTAGAGAAGATAGCAATTCTGGATGCAAGAGGCAGCAAAGCTCAATCATACGTAGAAATGCAAGTCATGGAGTGAGGCTGGATTACTGAGTCCTAAAAGGAAAGATGGGAAATATAAGAGTCGAGAAGCAGGCAAGAACCAGATAAGGAATGTCTTGGAAAATATTCAAGAGTTTAAATTCTATTCTGAAGGTCATAAGAAACTATTTAAGAAAAAAAAAAAGTGACTCAATGAAGTTTAGATTTTGATGATCATTTTGGAGGCAGTGCAAAGAGTAGATTTTAGTGTATAAAAAATAGACAAGGTGACAATAGAGGATACCATTAAAATAAATCTGGCAAAACTTCTAGCCCGATGCACAAAATTCATGCAAGAGCAGGCCTTCCTTCCCCTGGCTGCTGGCACCAGCTTCGCTCTGGCACCCGGGACCTGGGCTTCCCTCACAGCCCCAACTTCATCCGGAAGGTCGTCCAGAAGGACTTCTGGTCTAATTAGCATATTATGCTTTTTAAGTTATATATATTAATATAAATATTAACCATAAGAAAGAATGAAATCTTGCTGTTGGCAACAACATGGATGGGTCTTTAGGGCACTGTGCTAAGTGAAATAAACCAAACAGAAAGACGACTACCAAATGGTATCATTTATATGTAGAATCGAAATGAAAAGTAAAGCTGGTTGAAATAGAGAGTAGAAAAGTAGTTGCCAGGGGCTGAGGGATGAGGGAAGTAGGGAAATGTTAGTAAAAGGATACAAACCTTCAGCTATAAGATGAGTAAGGTCTGAGGACCTAATTTATAGCATGGTGATAATAGTTGATAACCCTTTACTGTAAAATTGACATTTGCTAAGAAAGTAGAACTTAAATCCTTATTTAAAAAAAAATAAAGTTAAATATGTAAGATGATGGATGTGTTAATTTGCTAGATGGGAGGAATCAAGAGCCACGGCTCTACATGACCCCAGCCCAAATGGCTTCCCTTCCTCCAGGACTTGTGGATTATGGGTACCTACTCCTCAGCTGAGACCCAAAAC
Organism: Cnephaeus nilssonii; assembly: GCF_951640355.1. Classification (NCBI taxonomy): domain Eukaryota; kingdom Metazoa; phylum Chordata; class Mammalia; order Chiroptera; family Vespertilionidae; genus Cnephaeus; species Cnephaeus nilssonii. The sequence continues at coordinate 34,623,473 of NC_137089.1, read as the reverse complement.
AGGTCTATGAAATAGACCTCATAACATCCTTGCCAGCCCTCCTGTCCTTTGACCAAGGGCTGAGGGTACCAGAACGTCCCTAAATTCGATCACTCTGGTAAATGTTACTACATGAAACTGACAAACACAGTATAAAACACTTCAATGTAACAAAGATCCCAATTCCTACTGATGAGGTAAGCCTGTGATCAGAGAGGAAAAGTAACTCTGCTCTGTGGCTGACCTGGGGTCTGAACCAATGCTCTGACTCCAATTCTTTTTCCTGCTACTTAGAAAAGATTCTTGACAATAGCTTCCAAAGTTAAATCCTCCCCGCCCCCCCCCCACCCTAAAAACAGCTCTTATCAAGCCAGTACATTTTGAGAGCCTAGGCTGTCCTCTGAAAAATCTCTTAGCTTCATGGAAATTATCTCACACACAGTGCCTTTTCCTCACAATTAGCAAGGACCTGCTCGTGGCTCAGTGCCCCCCAAATAATAATATATGTCAGAAAAATAAAAAGCCATTGTTCTCTCTTCACCACTGCAGTATTGCATAACAAGCACAGGGATAATGGAGAAGTCTGCAGAGTCCCTCAGAATTCCTATATCAGTAACAGTAAAAATCAAATTCAGACGAGTAAAATACACAAACAAGAAGAATGAGGATAAGAAAGAGGGAGAGGAGAACCCTAAGGACATTTTGTCTGAACATGATACTCAAACTAGAGAGTAAGAACTAAACCTGAGAACTCACCTCCCAAATACCATGTATTCATTCAGTTTCACTCAGACTACAAATGTGATATATCAGTCATGGCCAGATACAGAAAATGAAATCGTTCCAGACTGCCAAGCGCTCATAATATGAAATAAATAGTAGATAAAAATAAAAATATGCACTATTCGTATTTTAAACAAGTTATAATCAATATTATATGATGAAAGTTTGTTTTTATGGCAGTTATCAGTTCATATTTATAGTTATTAGATTATGGTAAGATACTGTTAATATGTTGTTAATGTTTCAGTTGAAATAGACAAGTTATTAATAAAGATGCTGCCAAAGAGAATAGTTCATAGATAAATCAAATAGATGAATTTACATAAAAGATTTAAATCATATAGGTACATTGAAATATCTTCATTATTTTGGGAATCAAAGATTAAATAGTCATGTGCCCCATAATAACATTTTGATCAACAATGGACCACGAAGGCGGTGATCCCATGAGATTATAATGGAGCTGAGTTTTCTCTAAGAAATGAAAGGCTATATGGCTCAGGAAGAATTTTATTTTGATGGGAGAAATATCTGGGGGGCTCTCACTCACAGCACCTCAATTTCTGAGTGCACACATTATTCAGAAGGTTTACAGCCCTCCCGGATCTAGCTTGATGGTCTTCAGAAAAAATTGCTGTAAATAAATTCTTTGTTGAGAACCTAGGATGCAAGTCCACAGAAGCTACCTTAACCAGTATTAAGCACCATTGCCACTTTAGTAAAAGCTGTCTGCAGTAGTGTGGAGCCACCTTGTCCCTGTACTTTAGAAATATTTTCAGGTTGTAATGATGTAAGCATAAATAAGTTTTATTTCTTCCATCAATTCAATGCCAGAGAGAGCCCTTTGTGCCAGATAGGGTCAATGGAAGCCAGAACAAATTTTCCAAAATCAAAATATCCAGTACTCAGTTCTATACCCATTCCCATGTTAAATACCCTCTTTTTCTCTCTTTTTTGAATATCACAAAGTTCCTTAATCTGATCACTGCTTCAGCATGCAATAGCCAAAACTACATTGCCATGACAATCCCCTGTGTCTATCTCTCCATCTTGATTTCTTATTCCCACTGATCCTCAGGCCACCTTTCACTCCTTCCTATGGTCACTGTTATGGTGATCTATGCCTTACTCAGCTGGTTTCTCCTCAATAGTTCCAATCAATCCAGCTCACATCCCTGTTCATGGAGCAGCATTTATGGCTTCAATGTTTTATATCTGAACCTGTCAGGAAGAAGCAGGGGGAGGGCTTGTGGGACTGTGTTTATAATGTCTACAGTAGTGTACTGGTATAGTCATGTCCTAGGATTTCACATTTACTCACCACTCCCAGAGCAAGTTCCAGTCTGCAAGCTCCATTCATAGTAAGAGCCCTAAACAGGTGTATCATTTTTTAACTTTTATACCAGTGATATTTGACCTTTCTAAATTTCATGGTACACATAAACTAGCTAATAAAATTCTACCACACACCAAACATATTTTTGCCAATCTAACAACAAATGGGTATACTTTTTATTTATTCACACTGGACTGTTATTGTGTTGGCCGTTATCCATTTTTTAAATTGTCTAAAATTTTACATATGTCTTCTTTTTCCCCAATGACACCCCCCCCCCGGACCTCCCTCCCCAGCCATTCCCACCCCGGGCAAGCCCCCAGCGCCCCAGGGTCTGTGTCCATTGGTTATGCTAATATGCATGCATACAAGTCCTTTGGTTGCTCTCTACCCCTCCTTCCCCTACCATTTGTCTCTGGATCTATTCTTGTTCATCAAATTATGTTGATCATTATATCCCACATTTGAGTGGAATCATGTGATATTTATCTTTCTTCGACTGTTATCCTTTTTTAATTTTATAATTTTATAAGGGAAAAAAGGTCAGTGCCCTGACTAAATAGTCAGGTATTGCGTGTTTAAAAAATTCTTATGGCACATCAGGGTGCCTGTTGTGGTACACTGGCTGAAAATCGCTGTTTAACCCTAACCCTGACCCCTTTAACTTCTAACCTTAACCCTAACCCTAACCCTATTTTCACTCTACCTTTTCTATGTGTAGTTATATCTAGATACACAAATATTTACCATTGTGTTACAATTGCCTACTGTATGTAGTATAGACCTGTAGCCTAGGAGCTATAGGCAATACCATATTGTTTAGATATGTAGTAGGTTTGAGTAAGTACACTCTAATTTCAAACAATGATGAAATATCCTAATGATGCATTCCTCAGAACATATCCTCATCCTTAAGCAATGCATGACCATAATTAAAACATTAGGAAAAAATAGGCTTCATTATTCTCTCATGCTCAATACTCCGCTGTGCTTTTTATGGAAAAATTAGAGCAGTTAGTTAATTTAATTTAATTTAATTGTTGAGTTTGTATTTTGTACACAATATTGGCAGCCCTAAAGCAATGATATGTTTTTCTTTAAACGAAATAGATTTTTCTCACAGTTCAAGTAAATGATTGGCTTAGCAGACAGTAGATAACAACCAAAATAAGCAAAGTACTACAGAAAGATGTCCCTGACACCAATCTACCAATTAAAGCACTAAAGGAATTGAGTAGTTTATTTCTCTCCTTTTATAAAAATGCAATTTAGTAGTAAAATCTCATGAAATACAGCTGTCATGGTTACAGAATTTAGAATAATGGCTTTATCTCCATCCCAGCTCACCTTCCCTCACCCAGCTTTCTCCAACATGAACTTCATGCTCTACCATCTTGCTTTGACTCTATGTATGTAGGTGCAATGACACTTTTGAAGAAGTATGTGTCTCACATCATATTTGTTCATTCTCTAAATTGTCATGAATGTCAATACAGGCACAACAGTCCCTAATTCCAAACCAGTTAATGGACTACTTAAAGACCCTAAAAGTTAATGAAAAGAAAAATGAAAAATGAAGGAAAATTTCCCTGTGTCTGGCTTGAGTTATGAACAGTTAGGTATTTGGCTCTTCTAGATGTCCTCTAATTTCAAGTCACATCTTCTCTCCTCCTGCCTCCCCAGAGCCCTCATTCTATCAGGACTTCTAGTCTGAATCTCTGGGTTCCAGAGAAAAAAGGATATGCCTGCACCAGCACACGTTTAGGTTGAGAAAGAATTAAAAATAAAAATAAAGAAGGTGTGTGTGTGATTTATTCCAAGATTGTAAACTGGGAGCGGAGAAAGAGTGTGGATGCAGTAAATCGGTTCTTTGCCTTTAAACTTTGTGATGTAAAGTCTAGGAAAGATAATACTGGACATCCTCTGCCTGCTCATGTCCCCGTGGCTGAGGAGGGCCTTTTCTGCCTGGTCCTGGGGCCCCCACAAAAGGCACTGGGACCAGGGAGAAGAATGGATCCCAGAACCCTGAATTGTTTACTGGCTGATCCTAGAGGAAAAGGTGGCTTCCTAGGCACAGTGTGCTCCAACTCCTCCCTCTCTCCCCAGGCCCCCAGCCTGCTCTGGCTGGCACTCACTTCTCCAGCCTGTTCTGAAGGCAGGCACTGTTCTGACACCACTCTATGGGCATTCTCCATGTCCTAACATTACAGCAAACCATCACTGAATTTACTCTTTGAAAGGAAACAATTATCAATCCAACTCAGGTGATGCCAACACGCATGGAAGAAATGGTGACCTTTCCAACAGCAAGTCTCTGGGTAGAAGAGGATAAGGAAAGGAGAAGGAACAGCAGGGTCAGAGACCTACTTGTCAGGATTTCTCCTGAAATCAAAGGCACTTTTAAAAATAAATCCAATAGCTGTCCTGAGCTTTCTTCCATCCCCTCCCTCTTGGTTTCCTCCACCCTCTGGAATTGCATAGAATTCCATTTTCTAATTTTTGTATGTGTTTAAATTAAAAACAAGAAATCTCAAACCATCTTCAGTAATACTTACTTGAAAATGTCTTCCTCCTTTAAGATGTAGGTTATTTATCTCAATTGATCATGAAATGGTAAACATTTTCCCCCAACTAAAAAAGGGTATGAGGTCACACAACATTTCAAAAATCTGGTCAGTCTATTACCATGCTCTACAGAGGACAAGATGCTAGTGGAGAAGAATGGCTGCTTTTCAAAGATGTCAACAGTTTCTGTGTTCGTTAAACTTAACATAGAGGACTTTTTCATGGGCTCCCTAGTTGTCCTGCATCTGTGTTTGGAGCCAGCCAAACTTTTAGTGACGGTCCTCACTGCTTCCTCTTACTGTCCCCCTTGCACCTGCATTGCATTCCCATCTTATTCCCAGCTCTCATCACACCCAAGAGATGGCTGATTTCAGTGGTAAATGAACAAGAATATGCCGAAGGCTTGAAATTTTTCAAATCAGAGTGTTAAGTGAATGCAGAAGATTATGCTTAAAATACCTGTCACAACTCAGGTGGCATCTGTTTCAAGAACACAAATAATCCAATATTTTGATTGTCGCATTATTCACAACTCTTTTGAGAGAAAACAGAAAGCAGAACAAGCTACACGTGAAACCAAGTAAACAAATTTTGGTTTAGACAAGAGGGACAAACCAGGCTATTTTAAAACCTGAAAACATAGTCACCTTACTTGCTTGTATAAAGTGCACATATTTTGACAAACTTTTAAAGCCTGCATTTTCTGAATCAATATGCGTGTCCAAATACCAGTTGATTTAAAGTGAGAATGAAGGTGACATAGCTGCTGTGCTGTCTATGAGGTATATGTGAAAAAAATGACACATTTACACACACATCTATACTCAAGCTTTGTAAGTGATCAGCCAGGACTTCTTAATTTGTATAAGTAAAACAACCACAGGCTTTAAGTTAGAGATGAGTTAATGCCTTTGGAGAATTTAAAGTAGATTGCAAACCTTAAATAGTACATTTTGTCTCCCTGCATTTCATTTTCTATTTGTACAAACAAAACAAACTAGAAATGTATATCTTGAAGGTTGCCATGCAAGTTGCTGAGTTGCGTGATCCTATATCATTTTTTCACCCCCATACGCATATCAATATTTAGAAATTTGCTCCAGAGGGAGATTGATTGACCATATGTAGTGATAACAACCATTACAAACTCCCGATATTTCGCAAACCACGATATGAATTGACTTTACTTCACACTCCTGGATGCCATTAGGCCCTTCCACTACCAGGGAAATTGTTTCCATGGTAACTGAAAGGGGAAAAGCACAGGGAGGGGGGGGAAAAAGACACAAAAAGCGAACGCAATGAGATATCTATGGAATAAACAAAGTATGGGCAAGTGTTGGATGTCATAACACTTTTAGTGCTTCTGGATCCACATCCTTCTAGAGATGCTAGGGCCATGCGGTCTGATAGATCCAAGGAGAAGGGAAGATTGTGCCTGAGGTTGGACGTGTTAAAATGGCCACAGCCGGCAGGGCTGCCCGCGGTTCCCAGGATGGATGATGCCTTCCTTGTAAATGGAGCCTGCTGAATCTTTCTTTTGCAACCAAGTCTGCAGGATTGGTGTGGGCGTGGTTAGACTCATTCAGAAGACAGCCAACAGTAGCCACTGGTTAGACTGAAAGCAGAAGCTGTTCACAGAAGCTCCAAGTGCCCCTTCCTCAGGCAGCTGCAGTGCTTAGGAATTCGCCAGTAGGCATCCAGCAGGAGCATCTCCCACGCACAGAATTCTCCAGAGGGTATCCAGCACGAGCATCCACTCAGACAAGTTGGGTCGCTCCAGAAGTTCTCTAGAACCACATATTAGGTAGCACGGGCTTTATCTTTTTCCTCATGTTGCTGAAGTATAATACGCAGCTAATACAATTTAATTTTTATTAGATTCTGCATATATGTGGCTCTTAGAATGAACTCGGGGGAACACACATTACTTATAAACATATACTTTTCAATTAATTTTTCTTTGTAATTCAAAGTAGATGTCTAATGCATTCATAGAACGATGTGCACTCCCCTCTGGAGGGGCAATTTTAATACCTGCAATTCCCTAGCTTATTAATCAAAGACTTTTTAGCCTTGTAGGTAATTTATATGTGCTTGATGTTCAAAAGGTTGGAATTGCAGCTATATGGGAAAAAAAATCCTTCCCTCTGACAAAATCAGAAAAGATAAAGCCTCATGGAAATTCTACAGCAATGGGAAATGATGGAAATATCCTTTTTTTTTTTTCTCAGATGCTTTCTGTGAAAATGTTTTGTGGCTTTATGGGGGAAAAGGCAGCCTTTTTTTTTTCTCTCTCTCCAGAAGACACAGTGAAATTGCTTGGCTTACAATGCAGCAGTGGTCAGGAATCTCCATCTCAGAACATGTCTATTTCTAGTAGATTTGTATTTTGAAATAAACATCTTTTTTGCTTCTTATGAAAATATGATTGGCAAGAAAGTTACATAGGAAACATTTAGATGCTGAGGGGTTTTAACTTCAGTTTCTAACTGTGAGGTTCCCTTTGTTTCTGTCCTGTTACATTGATGTGTTAATGTCATTAAGCTCAGTTTTCTCCTGCACGTAGTCAGACAAGGTGAAAAGAATGATTCCAACTACACCCAGGGCAGTGGCTACAGACACAGGGAAAGAAGGAGTGCCAGCACCATGTTCTTTCTGTCTGTGATCCTTCTCCCTGGTGTGGCACTGCCCCCTCAGATGCGGGCATGCTTATGAGGGCATTTGCACACACACACACACACACACACACACACACACACACACACACATTCACACTCGAACACACACATACTTTTCCTTGTGGAGGCACAGCTACATTTCAACTGAATGGGGTAGGTCTATGATGGGGGCAAGGAGTAGAATCATGGACTTTTAGAGATGGAAAAAGGTTTAACAACTCCCCGTGTAATCTTTCGCACAGTGTGAAATTCCCTTATAGCAGTGCCATATGGGGACAATCAACCAAGGCTTCAAAATTCCAGGAAGGGAAACTGACTATTATATGAGCCAACCTAGAGCATTGTGGGATGGCTTAAATTATTAGAAAGGTGTCCTTTTTATCAACCTTCTATGTGCTTTTTTAAAAAATCAAATCAAATACAAAAATCTATTTGTACTCTGATACCAAATAGAATAAGATGATTTCTTTTCTTAGGCTGACAATCCTCAATTGTGTTTAACATAATTGGCTCCCACCCCCTTTTTTCTTGAGCTATACATTCTTCTTTGCCTTGCTTGTTTCTCCCTGGATATGGCTTTGGGAACCCTACTGTCTAGGTTGACATACTTAAGCCACTTTGGCACCCAAACTGGATATTGTACTCTATTTATGGTTATTATTTACATAGTTGAGAGTACAATAGACTCTGTTTCCATTTATTAGCACAGTATGCTTTTATTGGTGTAGTAGAAGATCAGATGTAGCCTTATTTTTATAGCCAGGTCATTCTACCAGCTCACATTGAACTTGTAGTTACCTTAACACCCCTAGATCTTTGTTCTGCTTAAAGTCTGGCCTTCCCCTTCTGCACTGACTTTCCAAAGCTAACTGCAGATTATTATGTTTATCACTGTTATCTCACAGGTTTAAGCCTTCCTTTTAGCCTGTTCATATCATTTTCAATACTAGTTCTATTATTTTGGTATTTGCTGTTAACCTTGGATTTTGAGTCAGTCACAGCGTTGGACAGGATGTGTGATTCATGACTTAATCTAAGTCATCAGTAAAAATTTATACAAGTGCTGACGAAGGAAGGGTGTCTGGGCTGCTACTAGAGACCTCTCTTGGTGTAATAAGAATATACATTCTCTGATGTTTAATCAACTCTGAATCCATCTCGTTATGCTATGAGACCACAGTTCTAAACGTCACCCATTAAGGGAAACTATGAAGAAGCTGTATGATTGCTTTTTGAAATGAAGGAGTACTCTTTCTCATTAACTGTTTTAGGTGTATATCAAAAGACAGGAAATGTGATAAGATGGATGTGACTGCTATTCCTTCCAATACCCTTTCCTTCTGTTTGCTCCTTAGCTTTGCTGGGCATTTCTTTTCACTTGGCATTTTCCTGTAACACAATTATCTTCCTCCCTAGGAACTTTGTTAATAGTTTTATCTGGGTATTTTCTCCTTCAATTGGAAGCTTCCTGCTAATGTAAGACAATCTCTTGCCACATGCCTTCTTCCTGCTCATTATCCTGCCAGTCTCTGATCAAGAACACAGGTGTCAGTATCACAACCTACAGTCCAGAAAGGCAAGTTTTATCTAATGTGTCTGAAAAGTCACACTGTTCAATAAGAATGAACTGATGTCATCATCTACAACTTCAAGTCCTTTAAAAAGTAATTTTTTGTTCTTTTTGTTTTAAATATCTGTATCATTCCTTTATATACATCTACAGAAATGGTAGGGCCTAATGTATCTGATGACTGGATAAGTCTCTGCCCTTGAGGATGTCATTTTAGGGAAGAAATCTCATCCTTCCAACATGTCAGCATGTTGTGTGCTTGGCTGCCTCTTCTCTCTGCAGTGGGAACTCTTGCTCCAGTTTGGCAGAAACTCAACCAGCTTAAGAGATAAGAGTAGAAGAAAGAGCAGGCTAAGGTAAGAAAGACAGAGTGTATCTCTGGGTACTGAATGAGCTGAGTACTCACCAACCACTCCACAGCCATGCACCAAGGTCATGAATGCCAAAATAAATAAATAAATAAATAAATATCTCATGACCCTGCCTAAGAGACTCAGTCTCTTCTGGGTCATATTCAACACTCCATCTCCTAATTCAGAGCACATGTTTCTGTTCTGGTGCTCCCCCAAATTTCCAACATAATACCCCATGTCTTGTCTTGGCACATCTAACTCACCCCCTCATATCAAAGCTTTCCTTGAACTACAAAGTTTTAATGTCAAATTCACCTAGAGGTTGTTTCTTAGATATGTTAGATGATATTTTGAGAAGCCATTTGATGCTGTGGACATTTTGTCTCTCTAGGTGTGAGAGATAAAGTAAGAATCAGGGATGGAACCATTATTACTTGGTAACTATTTGTTTTCATGAACATTTCCTTTTTAGAATCAGAAAATACCCACGGCACCAAAAGTCTGCATCAAAATGGCTATTTAAAAACCTTCCTCCCAACTCTCTGGTTAGCTTCTGACCTCAGCACTGCTAACATAGGCCCCAGTCAGTACCATTCCACACATTTCACTTCCAGGCCTGTCCCTAGAAACATGGCCTTGCATCCCAACTCCATTCAGATAATTGAGCTAGTTTTACACAATTCTGATCACTCCGAGTTTCTTTGTTCTTATTGCATAGAAGGAAGAAAACCAAATTATGCTTTATGTTGCTCACCATTCCTTCACCAGCTCACAAAAGAACAGAGTCTGGGACAACCCAGGCACAGTAAAAACATCTGAGGGAATGTAAGTGTTCAAATACGGAGCCTGGTGATACAAATACAATAGAAGCTAGAGTTTGGAGCATGAGAATAGTCCACAGATTTGAACAATTATATTTGTACAGTGGGACAATAAGCTCTCTGATGGGGAAAGAAAGATGTAGAATACAATCAGAAATCAGTGCTGCACCACTGCAAGGAAAAGAACTGTTCCTATTAAGTGAGTTACCGTGGGTTTGAAAGGCAAAGGAAATGAGGCAATAAAAGGATATTTGATTCAGTTCTTGAGGGATATTATAATATTTTGGTGTCCTGGCCTTTCAGAATCTTAACGTTGGGATTCTCCCAAACTGCACAGAGCAGCAAAGTGACTGTACTGTCAGGGTAGATAATTCTGTTTCGATTTATGGTCCCTCAATGACTCACAAACATGCGTGTTCAGCTCTGGCCTCCCCTCTGAGCCACAGGATGATAAATCTAACTCTCACAGAGATCTCTAAAGTATCTCAAAGTTATCAGGCCCAAACCAGGACGTTTGATTTACCTTCTTTTCCAAGCCTGCTCCCTATATCAATACTAGTGAATAGGGATCCCATACATTCCATATTTCAGTAAGTAGCACCATCGTCCATTTACATGGGAAGTGAAAAACATAGAAGCTTTTGGGTCAGCCTGGCCACATAGCAGTAACTGAGGAAACAGCTTTTGGGATAACCCTGCCACAAAGGAGTAACTGAGAGAGAGTGAAATAGCTGGAGGCCATCGAGCCTGAGGTGAGACTAGACTGGTCCACAGGGCCAGATCATGCTGTGCTTGGAAGGCCATGTGAAAGGTGTTTGTCCTCATTCTAAGTACAGTGGGAAGCTAGTGCACGTTTTCTGAGCCATAATCACTGGCTATCAAGTGGAGGGTGAACTGGAAGGCAGAATGAGTGAAGCTAGTGCGATGGTCCAGCACACGTGAAAGAGATTGAGGGAGAGAGCCTGACCATAGCCATCTGTTGTTTCTTTTTCACCGGCAAAAATTGGAACATGTCTTGAAATTAGCGAAAGCTCCAAGGTAACAATAGACAAGACTTGTTGAGACAAGACTTTTGCTTGAAGCTCTAAATATCTAGCAATGATTTCTTGTTAATGAACTGTATCTTCGTCAAAAGAACTTGTGAACATAAGTAAAACTACTGTCTAGCATTATCTTTGCAATATCACTGTGAGTAGTACTTGCTGAATGAATAACTAGATGAACGAAGGGTTACAATGGGAGACTCTAAGAAACATGTTGGAAGTACCAGAGAATACCATATTTTTTCCTAAACCTCTGGTTTCATGACTTGAAAAATCCAATATATATATATATATATATATATATATATATATATATATATATATAATTTTTTTTCATTTTAAAGCATTTGTACAGATGCCCAACTTATATGCTGAGACATCAATTAAAATAAACTGTACAAAATGCCCACTCGACAAAGTGTGCCTGCTTCTGGCACATGTTCCATTTCAACACTGGCATAACCAAAATAACTAATGTGGTTGTTCATTTCTAAGGTTAGCAACTTATTCTCCCTTGATTTCTAAATCCCAAGGCAAACAGTTTTTAAATGCTAGAAGGAAGAGAGCTAAAAAGAAATTGCCAGTTCTTTTGTTGCCTTATTCAGTCTGGAGTATTCTACTTAATCATGTCTTCCTCTAGGATAAATCAACTATTTAAAGAAAAATACATTCTTGGTATCTGAATGCTGTTTTTCAATAAGAAGCAAAGATCAAAGAGGGTGCGTTTTCTAATCTTTGAACATTAACAATGTCCCTTGTACTGCAAAATGGAATTACTTAGGGCTGTTATGGAGGCCCCTGTAGTTTTGAGCATATAAATGGAATGTCTTAATACAGCATATGAAATTAATTGCAACATATCCTCGAATAAATTGGAAAGAACTAGGTATTTAGCACTTGGATATTTATTTTAAACATTTCACCAAGTGCATAAAGCTCTGTAATAGGTATGAAATATTTAACCCAGCTAAGCTATCTTAGGCAAGCTCAGCAGTTTTTCCCAATGTTTGTAAATTTTGTTATGAGAAAGTTGGACAGTTTTATCACCAAGTAATATTTGTTAACCAGTGTCTAGGAAAGGGAAAAAGATGGATAACTGCTGGCTCAGCATGTGACCAGCCAGGAAAATGAAAGGACACTCATAGGAAGTGATTTTAATCTGTTGGGCAGTGATCTGTTCAGGATGTCAGGTTTCTTTTATGGAAATGCAAAGGAAAAGGTTCATAACACACAGGGTGAAGTATATAACTTCCGTTTCATGATTTGCAGAGAGTAGGCAGCTTGATGACTTGTGAATTTATTCTCTGTATTTGAAAGATACTTGGTTACCCAAAGAGAAGCTTCTCGTTTTTGTAATTGCTCTATCATTCCAAGGGGATTCTGGTGTATGGCTCATCTTTCCCCTATTTCTAATGCACCTCGTACTTCTGCCTTTTAATCACAGGACTCTTTGCCCCTCAAAAAATGCATTTACAGAAAATTGAGATAACACATTCTGTATGGAAGAAGGCAACTGTGCCATCTACATTTTCCACAATTCAGCCATGCCCTTTGTTCTTGGACATGATAGAAAATCTGTTTTCACTCTCAATTGGAAAGTCAGCATGAGTTAGGCCAGATGGCTGTTGACCTCGGGCGATAGAGAATGGGAAAGATTCCCAACTGTTCTCATTACTCCTGGTAGTGACCTCCTTTGGAGAAACAGCCTCAAGAAGCTGACACCTAGAAGACTTACTTTCTCCTTGAACACTAGACACTTCACTGATTGTGTGTTGAGAAGCTCTAGGTTACCTGTCATGCTATCAATGCCTTGTGTTAGTGTGTGTACTAGTATGTGTGTGTATGTGTATGTGCAATATAGATAGATAGATAGATATATAGATATAGATATAGATATAGATATAGAGATAGAGATAGAGATAGAGATAGAGATAGAGATAGAGATAGAGATAGAGATATATAATTATTGAAGTCAAACTGCTGGTGTTATAAATGTCTCGATAAGTAAGATGTTAGAAAAAATTTCCCCATTTTTATATCTCTATGCATAACACAAAAAAATTGATCATAGGAGATAGGCAGTGTGTGTTTCATTTAATGATTAAATATAAATTAATGCTTACCTTACATTATCCATAAGCTATTTTCAGAAAATGTATAAATAGAAACATAAAATATTACAAACACCATCTCAATTTGTTTCCCAATAGTGCCAGGAAGATAGTTTTTGTTATTATCCACTTTTCCAAGATGAAGAATTTGATATTCTATAAGTAGTAAGTGGAAGAACTAGGACTAGATTAGGTCTATCCATCCAATATCCAACTCTGATGCTCAAATGTTTAACTACAATGTTCAACTGCTTTTCCTTTTGTTACCATGAAGAAATGACTAACAAGAGTTAAAATTATGTCCCCTATAACATGGGATAATTTGCTTTTGGAGTCCATTCTTCATTTATTTATATACGGTAAAGCAGTAAATGGCTATACATAAGATATATCAGTATACTTGCTATAAAACTGAAAGAGCTGATGAATGCTTACCAGTGGTTGGATAAGTGTATTTTTCTCTTCTATTTCTATGAGGTTACCTTTTAGATCTGATCTGATCTGATCTGACATCTCCCCCCAGGACGTCTGAGTGTGCAGAGTTATCAGTTCTCCGTCTATTTCCTATTGACTAGCCAAGGAAAAACTGGCATCTTGCAGGGCTGGCTCTCTAGCTCTCTGTACTGCATATATTCAAGGAACAAAACTGAAACATTTCGGTCATTGGAGCAAGTGTACCCACTTATTGGGCCACAGATGAAAGGGTACGTAAAATGTTCCCTTCATCATGGAATGTATCTGAATACAGTGTTATGTCACATATTGGTTGAAATCATCACAGAACAGCATTTTTCACCCCCACCGCCATACACGTATAGCTTCTTAACAAAACTGCATTCACGCACAAGATAGCAATAAATAGAATTTGCCGCTATGTTGAACTTACGACAATCCCCTTTCTTAACAACTTAGCGCCATAAATCTGTCACCTGGCTCAATACAAATATTCATCCCTCGGAGGTAGAACAGAGTGGGATGAACCTCCATTATCAAGATAGAAAAATCCATGAGCAAGGTCTTAGTGGGACTGAGGGACTGAGGGAGTGACCTATGGCTGTTGCTCCTCATCGCTCAAAACTAACACGGCAGTTTCCTTACTGGGCACATTTGTGCTGCTCTTACAGGAAGGTCAGCCCTAAGTCAGAATGAATACAAATGTCCAGTTTACTCTCAGCCTCGCCTTTATTCCCTTCCCAGCACAACTTTGCATAAAGCTAAGAACTCTTCTTCTCATACTGTGTGTCTCCTTTCCCCTGACATATTGCTTATCTATTCTAAGGATGTTAGTTATCATGTAATCAGTTTAAGAGAGGATTTTTTAAAAATATTTTGCTACACATTCAGAAGAAAACCATTATATATGTTTAAGGCCTTGGTTTTTTATTCTTAAGGAAAACTGTAATTGGGAAGAAGGTTATTTATTAGGTACTTTTGAAAAGACTAAATAATAGCTTTCAGCATATCCTACATTAAGCAGCATCAAAATGACGCATGAAAATGGTGTTTGACAATGACTTGGTAACTATGTGTATATATGGTGATAGGATTTTAATGTGCCTGCCTGTATGTTAGGCACCATCCACAAAAAATGTTCTGATCTACTCAAGGGTGTTTTTACTTGACTTTATATTTATTATTTGGCACAAACTTAGTTATTTCATAGTCATCACTTTAAACTAACACAATTGATATAAAACTATGTTGGGTTTGGAGAAAATTAACCAATCAATAATCTGATATACAAAGAGACCTCAACAACTTTAAAGTATTCCTCTTATTCTGTTAAGAAAACTCATTTCACTGTTCACACATTTCACATTCTTATTCCTAAAAATGTGTAAAGACAGAGCCTTTTCTCTCTGAATTAAAATAGCTGTTTGCAGTGAGGGCTTGCAGGAAAGAAAAATGCCCTCTGCCTTCTTCTGCCTTTAATCCAATTAAAAATAATAGATTTCATGGTTCAACTCTTATATATTGCTTTTAGCTACTTAGAATGTTAAGAAGAATTTTGCAGCTCCACCCAGGCTCAGTGGAAAAATTGTTGTTATCAGTTAGTGATGTCTACCTTGGGAGCACAAGAGGAATGAGGTCCCGTGTGCAATATATTTGTCATCGGTGCTTTAAGGCATTTCTTAAATAGAATCACTTTAACTGAGTCGAACTAACTATATAAAAATAGTTGCACGTAGTAAGATTAAATTATTAGTGTTTATTGAATATTACACATTGAAGATATTTAAATTTTGTTTTTGCTATGTGGTAGAAAATATAAGACATGACAGAAATCTCATCAGCTTAATTACAAAAAAGCTTTTGTATTGCACTTTCCAGGTTACAAAGCACTTTTTGTAGACATGATCGCGTATGTGCTCCAACAAACCTGTGGAGTAGGTATTATATTCTTCCTATTTAAATATGGTTGGACTAAGACACAAAGAATTGCATTCACTTTTCCAAAATTATACCAAGAATGAAAATGCCTGCCCAGGAAAAGTGGCATAGTGAGGTTTTTGAGAATATCCAAAGAAGTCTGAGAGGGGTGTATTCTCTCATCCTGAGGGATCTGAAGTCAGTCTGAGAGGATACTCTCTGGACCACCCAGGGCACGGTTGATATATGACTGCTCTCTAGATGATCCAGCCAAATCAAGCTACTTAGAGTTCCATAGAAAAATACCTGATTCTTTTTTACATCCTTTTCTTTGCTCCGAAATGCATCCTGGCCCATTTTTATCATCTGCCCAGCTCCTACCTATCTTTCCAGACAGATCGGACATTAGCTCCTTTTGAATGGCTTGCCTGTTCCTTTACCAGAACTGGAATAAAGAGCCATTTTCAGTAGATCACTTAGCTAGGGACGGTCCTACCAAAACCTCACACAAGGAAACTTTGACTTCCAAGTGTTCTTCTGGGAAGAAAATAAGGAGGTTTTATTTAATTTTTCTGACTTCCAGGACATTTACTGGGCCATATTGGATTACCATGTTTTAAAGCTCAGGAAGGTGTGATTGATGTACTCTTTCCTACCTCTTGAAAATTCCTCCTTTCCTAGCTCTATGTGGTAAGTAAAACCTGGAAGGACGAGCTCCTGGGGCCATCCAGGAAACCTTTTTCTCTTCCACTCTATGGAATGAGATGAGATGTGTCTGAAAACTCAAATTATTTTTATTTTCTTCCCATTCATTCTTTCTCTACTTCCAGAGATTGGGTCCACAATTCAGAATAATTTTTACTAACAGTCCCCCCTTAAATCTTCAGGCTCAAGAAACACCCTCCAAGTCAATTTGAACGGAAATATTTTGTTAAATTATTAAACACATGAAAGCCATGAAAAGTTACCTTAATACTTATTCTTAATACTTATTCATAATACTTAATACTTATACTTAATACTTTCCTCTAGGACAGTGATGGGCAACCTTTTGAGCTTGGTGTGTCAAACTTCGCCAAAAAACTGAGCATAACTCGGGTAGTGTGTCACTTTGAGGAAAAAACATTATTTCGCAAATGTTTCATCCTCAGGAGCAGCAAATGTTTCATCCTCGGCATGCGGCCACCTCAGCGGCTGCGTGTCATCAGAAATGGCTATGCGTGTCAGTGCTGACACGCGTGTCATAGGTTCGCCATCACTGCTCTAGGAAGAACTATTGACATGGAAGGAAGTGGGCATTCTGGATTCGCTGGCTATAATAGCATCTAATAGCAATACATCCCCTTCGTTGTAATACACCTTACATAGATTTCTATTATTCTATTTGCAAATCAGTTCAAACAAAGTAGGCCTTGCAACCGAAAACCTACTAAATCCTTTTTCTTCAGTATTATTTTTGTAGTCTCTGTTATTCATTTTTATTTAATCAATTACCTGATTTTATAATTTCCTACATGCCATCATATCGAAGTTCTTAAACCCATTCACCAAAATGTATAAACATAGTTCCCCTGTAGTTTTGAGGCAGTGAGATAATAATCACGTGTTTATTGGGAGGGTCACTATGGATAACTGTTATTAGCTAGTGTCATACATTTTCTTTTACTGCTATTATCATGACGTGTAATAAAATAATGATGCTCTCAAACAGACTGTCCAGCCTATGAGGGAAGGTGGGGGGTGAGAGGGTAAGAGATCAACCAAAAGGACTTGTATGCATGCATATGAGCATAACCAAAGGACACAGACTGGGGGGCAGGGGGGAGGATAGCTGGGGCAAGGTCAATGGGGAGGAAAAGGAGACTTATGTAATACTTTAAACAATAAAGAATTAATTAATTAAATAAATAAATAATAAAACAATGATGCTCATGTCAGTGACAAAGGGCCAAAATATCAAATTAGTTTTATCACTATTCACTATTTTATTTTCTTCTTTTAAATCTCTTCATATTTCATCTGTCTTTGCAGATATATGTATACATATATATATATGTATATACATATATATATACACATATGTGTATATATATGTGTGTGTGTATATATATATATACATATACATATATATATGTATATATATATATACATATATATATGTATATGTATATATATATATATATATATATACTAGTATGTATATACTAGTCTAACTAGGATTCACCATGCTTTCACCATGCTTGTTTTCAGATTATTTTCAAATGACTAGAAAATCAAGAAAGAATAATATTGTGAGGCATCTATTAAGACTGAAACATTTAAATGCCTGAGCTAATACACGGCAAATGTAGTTCACTATAGGTAAATGCAAAATAATGAGATTTTGAGTAAAAAAATATAAAATTGGAAATATATACTTAATGGAGAGGTGCTACAGCATACTGATTAGAAACATATTTGAGAAGTTGCTGACAAGTTGTATTCATTTAGCTTTTAGCCCAACATAGAATTGTAGACAGATACCAAGTTAAATTGCTAAAAAACCTGCATTATATATAATAGGGAGAATTACTATAATAAGAAGTAACTACACATTTACCCATAGAAAATACAGAGCGTGGTTCACCTTGTTTTTAAATCAAGATATCAAAATAGTTGAAATTAGCCACCTGCTGTGTCCAAAATAACTCTGAAATTCAAAACAAGTTCTATGAAACTGAAAGATAAAATTATCTCTAGGGATGGTAAAATAATTACACTGGAAACAAACTGAAAAGTACAGAAACTCAATGTTTCAATATTAGAAAAGGAGAACAAAGTGTAAAATTTATTTCACAAAATGATATAAATGTGAATGTTTTTAAATTATCTGGAATCAACATGACTGGTGAAATAAAGACACAGTTAAATATTTTCCAACCAAGGACTGCAGAATCTTGAGTCAAACAAATCAGACTATAGTAGAAAAATTAATTTAACCAAATTAACGATTAGTTTTTCAGTTTTTGAAGTGACATATTTTAGGTTAATTTTATGGAAATTACCCCCTTTTGCTGACCCCAATAATAAGTATTTATTGAAAAAGTCATTAGCCAGACTAAAATACATTGCCTCAAGTATAGAACCTAAAATATTGCAAAATTTACTTAATGTGCATCCAAATAATGAAAATATGAGTTCTGTAAGACTTGTGTCTCAAAGAGAAGAGGCTAGTTGTCCCAATACATGATCAGTAGTACTGGCCAAAGTTGCTTTTTGATTCACAAAAAGAGAAAGTTTCCCTAGGGAAAGTGTAGGTCGTAAGAGTCCCATTATTGTGTCTAGATAGTTACTATGTATTTTTAATTTCAGAAAAACAACAATAACAAGTAACTAGGTTAATGAATTCCAATGTCAAATTCAATAAATGAGGAATTTTTAAAGTTTTCTAAGTTATTTTTGTTATTTCCTGAGATCTCATCAGAATTCTCATTCCACCCATTAGCCTTTATACCTACATAAAAATATTTCACACATATTATATCTATGGAACCTTGTCTAACTACTTAGCGACTAATTAAACTTTACCTTCTCCAAAATATTTTCCACAACTAATATAGGTTTTCTTTGCTGCCCTCGCAGTTCTTTAGAAAAATGTCCATTGTTTGCTACCATGGATTACCACAATACAACAGTAGACATGAACAAGCAGCTCCCAAACACACATTTACATACAGTGTGAGAAAAGAGCCCTGAAAATGTCTGGCTATTTCAGGAAAATTACAGTATTTCAGTTCAATTTTATTTAAGTTGACTCAATGGTTATTTTTTCAATGTCTATTTTGTTCAAGGCACTTTGATATATATTTTTTTACTTTAAATAATTTTTTAAATGTGCCCCAAAAAGTTCACAAAATTGGTAGATAATCCTAACTCAGATTATAAAAGTGAGGCAGCTTTGTGTCCTTTGCTTCGGGGGTTATCATGGCCTCCACACTCCAACAAACGTTTCTTTAGAGGATCATCTGGGCTTCTTATCTGGCTCATGCGACTGTGAGGTCTAGTGCAGTTGGGGCTCAGGAAATGTCATTGGCTGGAATAACCTACAAAAAAATGGCCATAATATGTAGGTTAGGCCTGAATACAGTCCCGGAGCTTGCCCCCAACTTCTTCCATCTGCCCCTTGGAGTCTGCACATTCAGAAAGTGGTCTGGAGATGAAAGATGGGTAAATGAGAAGGAGCATTTACAGGACATCTCTCTCTGCTTCTCAGACTGAATCCTGAAGCAGCTGCTCAGTGCTCTTTTATGTTGATTATCTCTCTGAGCTCCTTAATCCTCCCAACATCTCTATGAGGCAGGCTATACTATTATCCTCAGTGTACAAATGGGTGATGTTGGAGAAAATGAATCATTTGTCCCGGAAAAGCTGTGCTTATCTCTTCATGGGTTGCATTAAGGTTACCTGGTGTTTGGTTTAATCTCAGGGGTGGGCCAACCAATGCCTAGGGAAGGAAGAAAAAAATAGGAAAACTGAATTCATGTTTTGCTGAAAAGAAAGACTGGTAGAGACTTCATTCCAGAGTAATATCTGTGCCCTGTAAATACACAACCTTGACTATCTCTCAAGGCACCTCTCTAACCTAGACAGAGGGATAAGATGAGAACTCCCACTGATTTTCCCTCTGACATTTTTATAAATCCTCTCTACAAAGGGAATATCTATTCCCTTTCTAAACTTCCAATTAATTAAGTAGGGATTTGGTAAACGCAACTTGGTCAATATCAGTCTCTCCAAAGAACCTATCTCAATGTCTGTGCTTAGTTAACGCCCATTGCCTTTCTTTATTCATTCATTCAGCAAATGTTTACCCAGAACCTACTGTGCTTCCTACACTGTGTTTGACATCAAGAGTCTGTAAAAGGGAGAAGCTTTTTGCACTTAAGACATTTATTTTCTATTGGATGAAATAACTAATAAATATGAAATGATAAGATAAACTTTATGGTCAAGATAAGCATATGATATTATGGTAATGTCGAGGAGTGAAACTTAAACAGACAAGGCCAGGGGAGGACTTTCAGATGTTTTGAAGGGTGAAGAAGGGTTGGTTGAGAGAGAAGCTATGCTGTAGGTTATTGCAACTGGAGGAACATTGACAGAGAAGGTGAGCATAGTGAGGAAGACAGGAGCCCTGATATGAAATAGAAATATTACCCTGAAGAACCACTGAAGGATTTTAAAATGGGCATACATTTGCTAAAGAACACTGACAGCATTGTGGAGAGTGGATTGGGAAAGGGCGATCTCACCCATTAATGAGTAATGACACAACTATGACAGAATTAGAAACTTGCAGACTCCACCATTGCACATGAAAATTATTTGTAAAAAGGTGATTTCTCTGTCCATTTTAGGACCAGGCAAACCAGTGTTCATAACTGAGTTATATATTTTAGTCATACCTGATTATCCTTCATATCATATCTTTCCTTCAGGTCAATCATAGTTCAAAGTTAGAATGTGCTCTGGCTTTTAAACCTTCTTGTAGACCAAGCATGTCAAACTCAAAGGCTAACATGGGCCAAATAAACAAGGTTTAAGTTTATGTGGGCTGCAAAAAACAAAAGCTTCAGTTTTCATAGAAACATAGGTTTATTTTGATAGAGACATACTGAATACAAAGGTCTGAAATAAATGAGTAATCGTTAACATAAAATAATAGAACATTTTAATAAAAATTAATATTTTTAACATTAACTTACCAGACACTGAATAACTGCACAAATTAATAAGTGTAACACAAATAAACCTATTTTTCTTGTTCTCTGAAAGCAAAATATTTCCTGTTGCACACACCAAACAAGTCAGTACAAGACTAATGACGTGGCAATCAGCTGCTAAAATATTCGCTGCTAGTACTAGTGGAGAGAAATGGTGAGCCTGCGTGTCAGGCGCGTAAGGGAAATGAATGCAACATGATTATAGTAATCAGTTATTAGTAAACGTTGTTTGTTATTAATAATTATGTATAACAGGATATTGTAAAAATTAAGTTACAAAATTTTTATTAAAACATTTCTTACATACCATTACATTGGCTGGGCCGCAAAAATATTCATTGTGGGCCGCTTATGGCTCATGGGCTACGCGTTTGACATGCTTGTTGTAGACAATTCTAGAAGTATTTGCATGTATACCTAGAAGAAATATATGTATCTTTTAAAAATATTATAGGTACCTAGAGACAAAAAACACCAACTTATATAAAGACAGATATATCATGGGAAGGTTATTATAAACTTTGTGTTGCATGTATACCTAGAAGAAATATATGTATCCTTTAAAAAGATTATATGTACCTAGAGACAAAAAACACCAACTTATATAATGACAGATATATGACGGGAAGGTTATTATAAACTTTGTGTATATTCACCCAGATATTGCACATTTATTTGCATTATTATTTCACATTAAAAAATATGTTGTGATCATAGCATTCCAGCACAATTTTCTATGAAAGAAAATGTGTTTTAATCTGTAAGAAAATCCAGGCACTGTGCAAGGTATCTTGTTCCTTGTTTCCTATGTTAAATTTAGCATTTATAAATAGAAATATAGATTCTACACATGGTCTGATCTTTAAACTCAAGTTTATTAAGGCAATGCCTAGCATAATGTGTTATCTACATTTTTCAGATGGGCAATTGAGATTCAGAGAGATTAAGTAATTTGCTAAGGGTAACACTGTAAGGAAATCTGTAGAAGATGTAGTTCTATAGTCCATGTACTTTCTTCCACAGCAAACACATTATTTGCAAAGGGCTTTATATTTTACAAGTGCTTCCACTTACATTTTATTATTTTATCCATTTTACAGATGTGAAAACTGAGTACAGTAGCTATGAAGCTATTACATCACTTCTAGGTTTAAGGCTAAAAAGTGCTTCATAGGGCACTGAACCCCGATTTTCAGAATAGAGATTTTTGCATCCTTTCCTCGACATCTGTTTCCCTGGGATGTATTTCATAGAAAATCAAGCTGGAAAATTACATGAGAGTGTATTGAGAGAAAAGGAAGGACAGATCACTCAAGCATTTTGACTTTTTTCCCTGAGTGATTCATTCTTGAGATTGGCACCTGTACACAAAACATTCCTTCCAGAAGTAGTCAATAAAGAGCCTCTTGTACTACACACTACAGAAGAATGAGGGTTGAAATATTGAATAGAGATAGAAAACTTTAGAAGAGGCTCTTGATATTTGTGTTTTATATAAACAACTAGAGCTCCATGTATTTATGAGAATTCACACGCATAAATACAGACACATACATCAAGTATAATGTAATTCCTACCAAAAATCCTAAAACACGAAAAGAATCAAGATTTCAATAAACTCTATTAGTTAACTATTTATATCCTATAAACATAAGCTGTGCAACACTAAGAAACAAAAGTCTTAGTCTTCATAGGCTTTTTATCTCTAGTGACAAAATAAATTTAATTATCTATTCAATGATTTTGAATAGCTAAATATTCTAGTGGGCGTCAATAGGAAATACATGCTAAGTTGACATGACATTGTAAAACAAACAAAAAAAACTGTAACAATAAATGTATCCCCAATAACTGTTAATTTATGAAGTATATAAAATACTAAAAATAGTAAGAACTACATGTGTCCTAGTGCTGCTTGTGTCAGTTATTAATTTGTTACCTTAGGCTAGTCTTCTCATGCCTCTTATCTATTAAAAGTAGATGGTGAATTTTCCCTAGTCTACCTCATGAGTTGTTTTAGTAAATTACTTGATTTATTTAAAAAGTGTTTTGAAAATTATGGAATGCCCCAGTATGATATGTTATTGTTATAGCAATCGTTTATTTATTTTGAATGAACTACTCTGCATAATGTGATCTTTCCAAGGCATAAAATTTTGAATTTTTAAAAGGATAAAAAATGCCAAGTGTTTTTAACAAAGTGATAATGACCATGAGTCAGGGTGTAGGTGTATTGATGCAATAGCAGAGATAACCCATTTGAAAAACAAAAAAAGTAACCTTTTGTTTCTGATACTTACATATGGAAATACATTTATGTCACACAAAAAGTACCCCATGCTTTATAGTTCCTTGATCTTCTCAATTCTAAAGACCTTCAACTCTACTGCATTTCAGCAACCTACTTAAATGTTATTGTTACAAACAATCATTGGTTTCTGAGATCTTAATTTCCAAAATCTCCTTCTTTAACATAACTTTCCTTCATCAAGCCCTCATTTTCTTCAATCTCTACCCACCTGTGGCATAACAGTAATGAGAAATGTAAGTACCTGTGGGGCTCCAAGCAGACTATGAAAAGTAGAGGTAAGTGTGGGTTCTGTGTTGGGCTAAAAAAACTGCCATTCACTTCTGGAAGACTGTTGTCCATCAGCAGGTGAATCCAGAGTTACCAAACTTTTTAATTTCCTGATGCCATAAAACTTAATTTTTTATGTGAATTCTGATGACTTTTATACAATGGCAAAGAATTCACAGTGTGTTTAAGACACTTGGAACATGCTACAGCCAGTTTGTAATTCTAATTTTAAAGCAACCAGAACAAGTATAAGTAAGACACACCTATTTGAGAGCCAAGAAACTAGAAAACAAGTACTTGAGGGTCAAGCAAGGCAATAAAGTATTGAAATAGTTCACAAGGAAAGAGAAGAATGAGGAAGAGGGCAAGAGAAGAGAGGATTATAAATGAGGGCTGTTCAGTAATGTCATATGGTATGGACAGGTCAAACAGGACAAGACTGAAAATAGACAATTGGCAATTAGGAGGTCATTGGTGGCTTGGTGAAAGCACTTTCAGAGTGTTAGGGCAGAAGCCAGATCATAATGGACTGAGAATAAGCAGGATTAAAAGAGAGAGGAGATGGCCCAGCCGACATAGCTCTTTTTCTGTTACCTGGTGGGTTGTTGTTTTTTAAATTTTTTATCAACTTTCTTTTCTTCACTTTCTAGGTTACTTTTTGCTTGAATAATGACTATCATATATAAAAAAAATAATAATAGAGGTAATTTAAAGCTTGAACTTATCATCTATCAGAGCAGATTTACCTTTATTTCTAACAGGTGACCAGGGTCATTAGCAATCTCAGATCATCCTATATAATAAAAGCCCAATTGCAAATTGTCCCCTCGGGCAGTCGTTCGACAGCTTGCTATGACCACCAGGGAGCGGTGTGGAACATGGCGGGCATTGGCAATGCGGTACTGGCGTGGGTGGCAGTGGAGGTGCTGCCAGCCCCAGTGGGCCCTGACAAGAGCGGGACTGCGGCGGGATGGTGGAGCAGGTGAGTGGGCGGTGCCAGGCCAAGGCGGGTGCAGTGGGGGGCCTGATCGCCCTGCCAATTGCCCTGCAGATGGCAACCAGTGGCAGTGGCGGGGGGCTGGGGGAAGGCGCCTGGCTCCCAGGAGCTGAGGGAGCTAGGTGTGGGGCCCAACCCCAATAGATTGCCCTGCAGGAGGGATGGTGGAGCAGGTGAGGGGGCGGTACCAGGCCAAGGTGGGGTGCCAGGCAGGGCTGCATGGCTGCAAGGCTGGGGGTGCAAGCTGGGACTGTGAGGCTGGGGGCGTGAGCTGGGGCCCGATCTCCGCAGGCCACCCTGAGGGAGCCCACCCATACACAAATTCATGCACCAGGCCTCTAGTCTTAATATAATCAGGATCTGAGATAACTCAAAGCTGATTTTTTGTCTCTGTAAGAGCAAATCTATTTCTACCTTAATCTTACACTTAAGATTTGACCATTGATTTTCAACCTAAAGCCTGGGTGGTATTGCAAGGGTCCGAGTAAAAGATGATGTTAGTTTGGACATGAGCAGTAGCAGTAGAGTTAAGTTAATAGTGGTCAGATTTGAAATACATTTTGGAGATTGTGACAATAAGATTTTCTGGTGGTTTAGAGATGAAAAGAGATAAACAATTACTCCTAAGTTTGTGGCATGAGCAATTAAACACCATGCACTGAGATAAATGAGAATGATGGAAGAATTTGTTTGGTAGATGAATATCAAGAATTTTATTTCCACATACATAAATAGCTTTTATTCTTCAAACTATTGCTGGAGCACACATCTGGATCACCTTTCAGATGGTGGCTGCAGGACTGGCAGCTGCCTATAGTCAACCAAAGTTTGAAATTTTGAGAACTCCTCCAGAAGTCAAAGAATTGTCTTCACCACGTAAAATGTCTGTTAATTCAATTAACTTTTTTGGCAAATGGAAGAATCATGTTATTTTGAATACTTAGTGTATTCCAGGTCACAACTCTAAGAAGTTTGCCATATATTACTTCACTGTTGATTGCCATGTAGTATTTATCATTCCCTTTTAGGGGATGGATAAACAACTAAGGCACAGAGAGATGTAACTTGTCCAAAGTCACACAGAAAATCAATAAGGAATCAGATTTGTAGCTAGGTCTGTGGGGCTCCTTTCCAGTTCATCACACCAGTTCTAATATTCTATAAACAAAGGAAAATATAAAAATAAGCCTGAAAAAAAAATGAGAAAGGAATATGCAAAACAGCTTATATTGTATTCAGCAAAATCTAAGAGAGTCTTTCCTAACATACTTTCTTCGTATTTATTTCCATTTTCTGTTTAGAATCATCTTGGAGATATTAGTTATCTGAACTTAAACTAATGTATTTATGTTAAAAAACAGAGCCCCAGGCCTCAGTGGGCTCTCTCTTCTCGGGCCAATTGATGGGCACTTTAGGACCAAGTACCGTTCTGGGCACAGGGTAGCACTAAGAGGATATTTGTGGATGGATGTTAAAAATAAAACAACAACCCACAGTCCTTACTGTGGCTTTAAAGGCCTTCCCTCCTCCAGCTTTCATCCATCTTCTTGACCTTCTCAGCCATTCCATCCTAACTCTTCTCTTACATGGGGGGAAAATTATATTGAACATATTACGTTACTTACCATGCAAATACACTGGGACAACAACATGTTTTATCATCATAGCTACTACAGGACATATCTTTTCACAATTCAGTCATGAGAGAACCATCTTTATCTTGGACATTTAAGGGCCCTCCTTGCTCTCATGTTCACCAAGACTTATATCATGGCAACATGGGCATAACCTGATGCATATATGGCTCTCTGAGAAGATTATTCACTAATGTCTTTTCACAGTAACTTCTACTGGGTTAGTTGTTACTCCATAGATACTAGAGAAAAGAAAGAAGTGCATTCAAGTTTTGAAATAAGATGGAGAAAGATTGTGAAATAGATTTTAGCCTATACATGCTCCAAACATTCGAGAAGTGCCAAGCTGGAGATCCAAGCACCCTCTGCATGGATTCATTAAGCCCTGGAAATGAATCTGACCTAGAGGCACCATCTCAAAGAGCACCAAAGGGTAATGAATGGCTGTAAATGTGCATCGACAGAACTGTGAAGTCATTTTGTGTTTTTATTTTTACAAACATAAATCCACAGGGTCTTGTATAACATTTCCACTTATGGTAACCTTTAAAAAGGTTATATTATCCTTTGTAGAGAATGATCTGAATAGACTTTTACCTGCCTTTAGGGACTGAGAGAAATACACTGACCAAGTTAAATCAACAGTACAAGTGTAGGTATTATATATGTTGAGTATATTTCTTGCCTGCAATTAGTTCAGACAACAGAGGATTCCAAATACAGAGTTTACTTTTCCAAAGAATTTGGAATATTTATAATATTTTCAACAAAGAAAACCTGCTAACGTCCCACTTTAAGTACTGATTCTAAATTTAGAGTAAAGATATTTTTTAGTATTTCAGTTTCTGTAGATATCTTTATGAAAATAAAGAGTTTAAAAATAGTACTGTCTTTCTTCATTACTATTATGTTCCCTTTTTCAAAAAAATGTGAAGTACATTTAAGAGGGTAACTGGTATCTATAGAAGAATATGGTAGAACCAGAGGCCTGATGCACTAAGATTCGTGCAAGAATGGGCCTTCCTTCCCCTGGCTGCTGGCACCGCCTTTGCTCTGGCCGGAGCCAACTATTTGCTCCACCGGGAGCCGCCTTTCTGCCTTCCCACGCTGCCCAGAGGCCCGGAGTGGCACGGGTGGTGCGGAATGCCTGCGTCATCGCCATGGAATGCAAGTGTCCTGCCCCACCCTGGCCACTCGGTGCCTGTGTATGCAAATTAACCTGCCATCTTTGTTGGGTTAATTTGCATACTCACTCCTGATTGGCTGGTGAGCATCACGAAGGTATGGTCAATTAACATGTTGCTCTTTTATTAGTGTAGATAGAGACTTAGAAAGGAATAATCAGAAAATGTCACAATCTTGACTGTTTATGAGCAAACTTTATAATTTTCATTCAAGTTATAATATGGCCCTTTTACAATACACTGTTATATGTTTTCTATATATGAACGGGAACATTTAAAATTACATTAGAAAATATGTTACACCTTAGAATATCATGCTCTTTGTGACAACATATGACAAACCCACAGAGCTGAACTTTCCAGTGTTGCCTCTTCCCTGTTCACTTTTCAGAAAAGAGAAACGAGCTAAATACACAATGTCAAATAATATATTTTCTATTTTGCTGCCTTTTGTTTATTTGTTTTTGTTATTGTTTTGCCGTCTTTTATTTGTTGTTGTTATGCTTTAAACGTTTGAAGTTATAAACTAATTAGGTGACTGTACTAAATGTGACTCATTAGAATCATGGAGGACTTGGGTTTTTAGGGGCTGGGTAACAAGCAAAAAGTAAACTAGGCCACTGTTCAAATTTGCTCAAGGTTGGGAAAATCTAAATGATATTGATATTTGATTGCTTATGGGTGACATGAACTAGGATTCTTCATTGAGCATCAATAGGTGTTCATCTGTGTCAGAGAATAATCATAAATATTTGATTTCTTCTTGAAAAACTAACTAAACTCTCCACTTTACCAACCTCTCCAATTTAGGGAAAAGAGCAATCAAGGGTGTTATAGGGACAATAAATATTTCTGTAACGTATTTCTATCTGTTCAAATTAAGAAATAAAAAAAATAGATGAGGATTCACTGGGAAACAAATTCACTGGAGCAGAAAGCAGATAAACAAATATTTGTGATTTTCATGATAATCTACATGGTAAGTAGAGATGCATAACTAATATTTAAAAGAGATAACTACATTAGCAATTAAACTTGGAAATTTTTAACTAACATGACCAATTCAGAAAAAAATTCTGTAAGACAAGGACTTTAATGAATGTGGTTTGGGTTATGTTTTATTTAAATCTATTACAATCAAATCTATTATTGAAAATGTTAGGTCATGGTTGAACATCTCCTGCTAGTTGCATATTTTACAATTGTGCCTGTTCTTGTCAACATGTTGAAAATGTACATGTTGAATAAAAAGGGGGAAGATATATTAACAATTATTTTCTCCAAAACAAAAATTATAAAGATCATAACTATTCAATAATGAAGATCATATTATAAGAAGGTTTTAAGGTAGCTTTCAATATTTTATTTCAGGAGATTCTATATGCCAGTGAGAACATATTAGAACAAAAGATAATATAAGGCAATATTAGCAATAGAATAAAACAATGGCTTTTGTCAAGGACACCTGAATGAAAGGGTAAAAAAGTTCTATGAGATGAAATGAATTTTACCCATGCTGTAACATTCAATCTGAATCTTCTCTGGATGTTTTGATGAGAAAAGGTAAAAGTATCAGGTTATTATTACATAAATTTAATTTATAGGAGAGAGTAAGAGCAAAAGATTAACAATAATACTTCTATCTATAGATGTTGTGTAGTTTAACTCCCAGATTTTTAAATGAACAATTTTCCCCCTGCAATATACTTGGAACAATTGTTCCTCATCCCATTGGTCAAAAGCCAGAAGAAAATTCTGTTGCAGTAACTTGGGTTCATTTTTCTTAGAAAGAATACATGCACAAATTTTGGGGACCAAAGAAACAATATTTTATATCTAAGGTATAAAAAAAAGAAGATAGCAGATTTCATGTCTCTGTACACACACACACACACACACACACACACACACACACGCACACACATGCACACATGCACTCAAGCAGACATTCACACATTCACACACCTTCTGCTTGATGCAAATGTGGCACATAGCCCTGATCTTTTCTCTGCAGGAACTTCTAGGACAGCACAAAATGTAAACTTCCCTCACAGAGGCAAACAATACACAACAATTAGTCTAAAAATTAAGTTTATGTTGTTTTTATGATTACTCAGTATACTTTTAGGATTTTTTAAATAATACCTATAATACTTAAAATAAATAATGAAGAAAAATCACATTTAAAAAAAGCGTCAATTGTTTTAGCAGTCAATATTCTAGCCTAGAGCTTTCCAATAGAAATATAATACAAATCACATATGCAACTTTACATTTTCTAGTAGATACATTTAAAAAAAACAACACTAAAACTAAGAAAACATATTCATAATATACTTTATTTAACCCAAGATAACAACATACACTGAGTAACCAGATTATTATGATCTCTGAACGCATAATAATCTGGCCACTCAGTGTATATCCTATATAATAAAAGGCTAATAAGCAAATTGTCCCCTCGACCAGGAGTTCGACCAGCAAGCAGGCCGGCTAACCGCCCATGTCCCCTCCCCCTGGGCAGGCTGGCCAGACCCCACCCATGCATGAATTCATGCACTAGGCCTTAAATATATATACTGAGTGGCCAGATTATTATGCGTTCAGAGATCATAATAATCTGGCCACTCAGTGTATTTTTACTTCAACATACAAACAGAAAAATTATTGAAATAATTTGACCTGTTGGGTTTTTTTAATTGAGTCTTCAAAATCAGTGCGTATAGTATCCTTACAGAACACCTCAGTTTGGACCAGCTCCATTTCAAATGCTTAGTAGCCACATGAGATGTAATTGTGTGAAGACTTGCTGACTCCCAATCTCTCTCCTAAACTTCTGACTCCTATTTCCAATGCTACCATCCATTTCCAAGTATATACAATGTACCGTGACTGATGGGAATGCTTTTGTCCTCCTCTGATTTCCTGGCTTCCCTTCTTAGAGTCCTTATTTTGGTCAGTAGATTTACTTTCCCACTCCAATCATTGCTCAAACTAGAAATCCAAAGGATATGCTCTATTTATTTATCTTCAGTTGAATAATGTCCAAAACATCCTGAGTTTGCACTGTTTTCATTTCCACACTGTCTCAAAGCCTTCAGCATCATGTGCTGGATAATCAAGGACTCCTAACTCATCTCTACCATCCATCAGTCCCTACAACTTCAAACCACTCTCAACACTTCAGGGAAACTGGTCTCCTGAGCATGTGCTATTAAGTAACTTTAAAAAAATTGAAATTGAATTAGATTACTCTTTTAAATAAGAATATAATGCAGATTCCTTGGGCTATATTTTTATTAATAAAACACTTGTTGCATTTTCTGTATGTACTAATTGTCAGAGATACAGTAGCAAACCAGACAAGTTGTCTTCCTGTTCTCAAGGAGCTGAGAGTATAGTGCCTATGAGAGTCCTACTAGGGCAAGAAGAATGCTTTTGTTTTATATTTATTTATTATTAATATGTTTTTATTAGAGAGAGAGTAAGGGAGAAGGAGTGTGAGAGAGAAACATCAATGAGAGAGAAGCATTAATCAGCTGCCTCCTGCACACCCCTACTGGGGATTGAGCCCACAACCCAGGCATGTGGCCTGACCAGAAATTGAACCAATGACCTTTGGTGCATGGGATGATGCCCAACCAACCTGGCCAGAGCAAGAAAAAATTTTTAAATATGACCCAACACTACATGTTCAGTTTTCCCTGAGCATGTAAACATGTGACTAGATGAATTACAATTTTTAAAAATCACCTTTTGTGATCTAAGGCTTTCAAAAAAAATAGTTTCATCAGAATCATTGGAAGGCTAGTCAAGCTTTTTCCCCCCTTTAGGTAACTAATAAGCACTCATTTAATCACTACATAAATTGTCATTCTCTATATAAACCTTTAAAGGGCAGAGAAATGGTTCTCACTTTAAACAAGAGTGTCAATATTTCCAATTATATTTTATCTATGAATTATAATAGTATTGATCTGTGGTCTCTTTCACTTTTTATTCGTTTCAATTCCCTCATTCCTTCTTAGTTCTAATCCCCACTTATTGTATTATTTCTGGCCTGTTTTCATTCCTATATAAATCTACCAAAAATTATTCGTGGGTCATGAGAAATAAGACAACTTTTAGAGGACATATTGTACTCTATAAAATACATATGAATCATACTACAAAGTTGAGTTGTTGTTAAGATAATGAGTTGTGGAGTTTTGAATTCTTGCACTAGATCCTTGGGATCTGACTGGAATACAGGAAGTAAGAGTGTGGATGATTGTACAGAACTCTTTATGGGCCAGGCCTGGACACAGGGAACTTCACTTCTGCCAAAGACTTCGTTGGCTTGAATGCAGTCACATGGTCTGGGAAATATAGTCTTCCTGGATGCCAAGGAGGAAAAAATAAGTCTCACATAATGAAAGCTACATTTCTTCTATGTGAAGAAGTGAATATTTTTATCCTTGATTTAAAAATGAAGAGAGGAGGTACTAAGTAGCTCACCCAAGGTCATTTAGCCAACAAAGGAAGAGACAGATTTCAAACCCAAATAGTCTGACTCTAAAACCATTTATCTTTCTACATGTTATTTCAAGCTGATGATTTCTTTCTTGGACCTTACCAAAATAAGAGCTTGCCCTATCTTCACATCATTACTCTCTGAAGTAATTTATTTGATTGATACATTTGAAAGAAGCACCCAAGCATGCTTGAATCAGTCTTCCTGATTTATTTAGAGCAGCCTGTCTTCAGAACGGTTTTCTTCATCTGCTACATCGGACATGTCTGCCTAGTCAGGGGCATGTACAGCTTTGCCGGAGACTACTGGTAGTGTTGAGGAATGGAGGTTTTTGGATGTGAATATTAGAAGGACTTGGCCCTGGATCCGAACCACTTTCCCAATGTTTTTCACTAACATGTCTTGATATCTCTTCATCTCAATCCTTTCTCTCTAGTAGTTCCAAACTTCAGAGGGAAAAGCATGAAGTTTAGCTGATCTGATAGTAATGTACTATTTTATTTACTTTCCTAGAGTAGTACTTTTTAGTATGCAGAACAAAAAAAGTCAATGTATGCCTAAGATGACTAACTCCCTCCCAAAAGAAAATGCAGCCATTGGAAAGCCTAAGACAATAAAAAAAAAATAACAGCTTTTATATATTGTGCAATACATGACAATTTTATTGTTACTCATGCTATTTAACTTTGGTTATAACCAGTAATGGAGCAGGACCTTGAAATGGGTGGTTAGTAACATAAATGATCCCAAGAATAGCTTTGTCTTTCTTCAGAACAACAGAAGTTTAACATCTTAGGATGCCCTGGTGACTCATGCAGACACACATATAGAGAGGAAAAAACTGAAGCTCAGAGAGATCAGACTAGGCAAAAAGTTTGTGACAAAAGAAGAATGAGGACAAAGGTCTCCTGGGACTTGATCCAGTTTTCATTATTTAATTTTTGAGAGCAAATATATATATAAATATATAAATGTATAAATATATATATGAATTTATTTATTATGAGTAACTTAATTCATTTATAGTAAAGGAAAATATTCCGATATATACTCACTAGTAGAGGGTTAATATTTCACGTTGGTTAATCATGAAGTGAAAATAAGAACATTAATGAGGACTGGGTTTTAGATTCTGTTTTCCAATGGGATTATTTTCTTAATGAAATATTTTTCCACAGTGGAAAACAAATATGAAGGCAGTTCAAGTGACATGCTCTAAGTCATAATTTAAGTGCAAAGCCAAGCTAGAAAATAAGCTAAAAGTCTCTCTCTACCACTTGTAAGTAAACATAATAAAATGTATTATAATAGCATTCTAGTTTTGTCATAAGACCATAACAAACTGTAGTTATTACATGAAAAATAGAGTAACTAATATTTTGCCTAGTAAAACTATAGTAAATTGGTTCTAGTAATAGCAACACTATAATAATCATACTGAGAAATAGCTGCAAGTTACAAACTGAATATTTACTATGCTATTATAATAATTATAGTTCTACCATAGATTTCTTTTATACAAAAGCTAAATTTACACTAGTAATTGCATTCTCTTTTCTTTTCTGCATAATTATAAGAATATAAAAGTGCAACTTTTGATTTGAAGTATGAATGCTTTGAATTTGTTATTTTTTACCATTATTAAATGATTGGGAATTGAGAAAGAGTATTTGGAGAATAACACAAAATTTTGGCAAGAACTAACATATCTACCTGGGTAAGATTTGTGAATAGTTTGTAAGATGTCAAAATAAAAAGATTAGTTATTAGCAAATTTTAGCATGAATGTAGAAAACAGAATAATTTGAAATAACTGAACTTAACTGAAAGGAAGCTTTTTAACCTATGTTATGCCATCTCCAAAAAAAGTCTCCCCATTTTTTTCTTGAGTGTTGACATGGACCAATGCAGCCGGACTTAGCCTGCTGTTCCAGTCCTTAGACAGGGTAAGGGCTCATCAGGAATTTTAAGGGAAAATGACCTTAAGCATTGAGGTTCATCAGGGAACACAATGCACCCTTGACTGACAAGAAGTCAAAACAGCTTCTTGGCCATGGCTAATCTAAATCATTTCATATGGACATTTATGATGAGTATTCAGCTTTAAAAAATTAACAAAAGAAACTTTAGCTCCTATAGAAAGTAAAGTTTCTCCTCCTCTGTCGTTTGTTTCTACCTGTCCTTAAACTGGAGTGACCATGGTGTGACAGAAACTGGGTAGATGTTCACCAAATCTGTTTTCATTTCCTGGACACACAGTTAAGCTACACTTCCCAGCCTGTTTTCAATTAAGTGGGGCCTTTTGAATCAGTTCTGGCCACTTCCAGGGTTACCCTCCGGGGAGCCTCATTGTGCCTGCCTTCCTACCGTTAGTAAAGATGGTAGCACCACAAGATGAAGAGAACCCGAGTTCCTGTGTCTCCTGCTCATTGGAGAGCTTCCCAACCATGTGGGCTGTGATGTGGGCAAGCAGTTAATCTTTATTGTATTAAGCCATTGAGAATTAGGTATTTATCTTTGCTGTTGTTACAGCACTTGACCGTCGCTGAAAAAGCTCAAGTTCCAGTGGTCTCTCCGCTTCTACTGTAGCACTAGGTGTAGAAGATGTCACAAAAAGAATCTTTATGGTATTCTATTCTGAGAAATCTCCATGCTCTTTTCCATAGTGGCTGCACCAATTCACAATCCCACCAACCGGACAGGAGGGTCCTATCCCCCCACACTTATTGTCATTTTTTTATGATAGCCTTCTAAAAGGTGTGCGGTGATATCTCATTGTGGTTTTGATTTACATTTCTCTAATAATTTCTACTGTTGAATATCTTTTCATGTGTCTGTTGGCCATCTGCATGTTTTCTTTGAAAAAAAAAAAAACCTATATTCAGCCCCTCCACCTGTTCTTTTAATTGGATTTGTTGTTGTTTTGTTATTGCATTCTTTATATATTTTGGATATTAACCCCTTATTAGATGTATGTTTTGCAAATATCTTTTTCCATTTGGTAGGTTGCCTTTTTGTTTGATGATTTTCTTTGCTATGCAGAAGCTTTTTAGTTTGATGTAGTCCCATTTGTTTATTTTTGGGTTTATTTTCCTTTGTTGGTGTCAAATCTACAAAACTATCACTAACTAAGACCTCCATTCAACAGCTTAGCACCTATGTTTTCTTCTGTGTATTGTATGGCTTCAGGTCTTACATTCAAGTCTTTAATCCCTTTTGAGTTATTTATTTTGGTCACAGTGTAAGATAGTGGTCCAGTTTTATTCT
Source organism: Cnephaeus nilssonii (assembly GCF_951640355.1). Taxonomy (NCBI): domain Eukaryota; kingdom Metazoa; phylum Chordata; class Mammalia; order Chiroptera; family Vespertilionidae; genus Cnephaeus; species Cnephaeus nilssonii. Next base: position 34,587,926 of record NC_137089.1, on the reverse strand, counting down.
TTTGTATGTGGCTGTCCAATTTTCCCAACAACATTTATTGAAGAGACTTTCCTTTCTCTATTGTATGTTGTTGGCTCCTTTGTCATAAATTAGTTGTTCATATATGGTATGTGTGAGTTTATTTCAGGATTCTCAATTCTGTTCCATTGGTCTGTGTGTGTCTTTCTTCCAATACAATACTGTTTTAATTACTATAGCTTTGAAATCAGGGAGTATGATACCTCCAGCTCTGTTCCTTTTTCTCCGGATTGCTTTGGTTATTTGGGTAATTTTATGGTTCCATACAATTTTAGGAATTTTTGTTCTATTTCTGTAAAAAATGTCATTGAAATTTGGATCCAGCTATTCCATATCTGGATATTTATCTGAAGAATACCAGAACACTAATTCAAATGATAAATGTTTATAGCAGCATTATTTTTAGTTTCCAATATATGGGAACAACCTAAGTGTTCAATGACAGATGAATGGATAAAAATAGATATTATACTATATATATATATATAGTATATATATCATGGAATACTACTCAGCCATAAAAAGGTGAAATCTTGCTATTTGCAACAACATTGATGGGACTTTGAGGGTATTAAGTGAAATAAGTCAGATGGATAAATACAAATACTGTATCAATTCCCTCATATGTGGAATATGAAAGCAAACAAAACAAAAACAAACTCATGGCCGCAGACAACAGATTGGTGGTTATCAGAGTGAAGGGGGCGGTGGGAGGAAGACAAAATGGATAAAGAGGGTCAGTGGTATGGTGATTTATAGAAACTAGACTTTTGATGGTGAGCACACTGTAGTATATACAGATGTCAAATTATAATGTTGTACACATGAAACTTATATAATGCTGTAATCCAATGTAACCTCAATTAAAAATACAATAAGAATAAAGTATGGATTTAGTAAAACAAGAAAGCAACTTTAAATTACTTCCTTCTCTTTACCCCTATTTCCTTGTTTTTTCCTTTCTTTTGCCTCTCGGTACTATTTCTTTGCTTGTATTTTGAATTCTATTTAAAATAATACTGTAAACTCAAATGTGCAATGTTTTGACTGTAACCCCCTAAGAACCTCTGCCGAATATCTATACAAATCTAGCAGCTGAGTTTTAAGCAATAAAAGGTTTATGTAGAAACTGTCTAAATAGCTTAAGGATGTATTGCAGCAGTGAAGTTCCTATTATTTAACGTTACTTAAAGTAAGGCAGAAAAACATCAATGATTTTAATTTTGAGCTCTGCAAGTTCCTAAGGCAGAAGACAAGTTATGTTTCATTGTGTTTACAGTTTTCTTCGGTGATTTCCTGCCTATTGCCTGCTTGTTTTCAGAATGAGCTTTTTGCACACACCTCTGCTGTGCACTTGCAGACCATCTCGCTCACATCTTGTGAGAGAATTCACACATCCAGCTACTCAACCCCAAAATAACTACCATATTTCATATGAATTGTTTAAGAATATTCTGCAAATTGAAATTGGTCACCTCACTGTCTTCCCATAGCCTTTGTTTTCCTAAGTAGAATTCATCTTCCCATGTCTCTTACAGCCCATTACAAGGTATTATCCTGAAGACACAAATACCTATCAGGGTCTTTCTGCCTTTAGTAAATTTCTCTCTCAGCTGAAAATTGAGAGAAGAAAAGGCAGTAAAATCTCAAGTACAATATATGTTTAAGTATTTGACTGTGCTGACTATTTTTTTAATTGCTTAGAAGGGAACACGTTTTTTAATGTTTTTATTGATTTTAAAGAGAGAGGAATGGAGAAGGATAGAGAGATAGAAACATCAATGAGAGAGAAACATTGATCAGCTGCCTCCTACACAACCTTATTGGGGCATGAGCCTGCAACCTGGGCATGTGCCTTGACCAGTAATTGATCCAGTGACCTCTTGGTTCATGTGTCATGCTCAACCACTGAGCCGCACAGGCCGGGTAGGAGAACACGTGTTTTTTTTTAGAATTGGTTAAAAGCAAGTTTTGCTCTAAATGAACTTCGGATTTTAATTTGTATACTTTGCAAACATGAGCTAATCTGCTTGATTTGTTTGTCAGGCAGCAAGCATGGTAGCACGTGGCTACGTTGTTCTGCTGGTTTGGGTTGCAGAGGCTGGGGCAGCATTACTGAGATGGGGTGTCTGACCCAAGTTCTTCAGTTCTCTCCTCCCCAGCTGGTAGCAAATACTCACGGGGATCCTGGAAGTGGCCCCTGAGAGTGACACCAGAATCCCTGACACAGTGCTAAATGCTGTTGCTGTTAATTGACCAAATTAAACCTGAGTTTATTACTATCTCTTTATTTCTGCATTACTGAACCTAGGTTTTAAGATCAGAAAAGTCTATATTCAAATCTCTGCCACTAACTTGTGATGAAACAAGAGGACATTTTGGGCTCTGCTACTTACTGGTGGTAGGATGACAACAGGCTTCTAGACGTGAGCCCAGAACCTGGTAGGAGGCTGGCACCCATCTTTCTTCTTGTTTTTCATAGCCCCCTTCAGGGAGGAATATAGCACCAGAGGGAAAGGTCATGGCTGGGTCAGGCACCTGCCATCTCACGGATCCAGAGTCCTGACAATTTTATCAAAATCTGTCTGGATTTGTTGATTTCTTTTAAAAACCAGTAATGCATGAGGGTTTTTCCATTGAAATGCTGACTTTCATCACGCTTACAGAGAGGGACTTGTTGTCAGTGCATCAGTTGAAGGGTGATTACACTTATAACCAAGGAACTTATACTAGCCCTTCCTACAATAGCAATCACTTCTCTTATGGGCACTTTTCTTACAACAGCAAAAGCACGTACAGATGTGTTTGCATGGGTATGCACCCACACAACTTCAGCTCTGGGCAGGGAATCTTGCTATGCGTGTCAATTACCTAAAACAATGTCCTGCACATGATTAGGTATGACATACATGTTAGTTCACTTGTCTTTCTAGGTGCATCTATTGTTTATTGCTGATTGCTCTCTCTGGGTATTGCTATCATTTATTGATTTTCCAAGTATTTTATACTTTATCAAAGGGGCTGAGGGTGAGGGGGTGTCTCATGCAAACAAAATTTAAATGAATTCTACCTTAGGTGGGGAGTTGAAATGTTAGATTTAAGAATGGAGATCTATGTTCACTAGGAATAGGTATATTAGAGAGGTTTTCTCAATAATTTTTTTCTTAATTGTGTAAGTATAAGGGGTAAATAAATGCCCCTGGTATTAAGAGACTAAATAAATAAGAATGTTCAAGAATTTGATTTTAGACTTCCATACCAAAAAAAAAAAATCCCCTCCCCCACCAACCCCCTTGTGTAGAGAGCTGGGGTCTATGACCAATTTACAAAAGCCACTCAGGAGTCTTCAGATATAAGGAGATCCATTGGGGTGAATGTGGATGCTCCACTTGAGGTACAATGGTGAGAAAGAGCACTAATGCTCCTGCATTAAATTATCTGAAGGAAAGGAAGAATCTGAGCTAATGTCCTGCTCTTTCTACAAGGGATTAAGTGTTCATTAGAGAGAATTTCTGTATGTTTCTTTGCTGCTGTACACGCCAGATTCTGGAAGCTTCTACTGACCCAGCCACACTGGCCCAGTAGTTGGTGCCTGTGAATGTGAGCACTCTTGCAGTACTGGCAGAGATTTGAGCATCACATCACAGCAATGTGGCAGAGGAGTCCAATGGCTTTCAGACACTGCAATCTACAAGAGTGATCCACGTAGCAAATATAGGCAGTGGCAATGCTGAGGTTCCAGGTCCTCCTTGGATGAGGCAGCACTGATTCTGCTTCAGAAGGAGTGAGCCCACAGAGGTTCTTGAGCCTCTTGGTGTGAGGGGATTTCAAGACAAACATCTAAGATTTCATCGCTTATATCATAATTTCCTTGCTAAAGTGATTCATTTTTAAAAATTAACATAGATGTTTATCAATTGAACTGGTGAAGCAAGGCATTGGGATACATTTACATATACAATGTCATCTATTTCCTTCCATTTCTTGCTCTGTATAACATAGAAAACAGAAGAAACTAATCTATGCTTCCATAAATAGCAAACTTCTTATTTACCACTAGAAGGCAGGTGCATGGATTCGAGGACCCCTCCAGGGATGTCAGAGGCCCAGTGCACGGATTGGGCCCAATCCCCGCAGGCCAGGCAGAGGGACCCCACCCATGCACGGATACCAGGCCTCTAGTATGCATGTAAGATCTTTGGTTAACCTCTTCCGACCCTCCCCCCCCGCCGCTTCACTCTGAGATTCATCAGTCTGTTCCATGTTTCCATGCCTGTGCATTGAGTGTCTGCCCCCTGGTGGTCAGTGTGCATCATAGCTACCGGTCGAACAGTAGAGGGGGGGGGGCGGGGCGGAGTCAGTAAAAAATAAGCTGAAGAAATCACTCCAAACTCAAATATGTAAATGAGAATTCAGAACTATGCATGTATGGATCTCCAAAATTTGTGACTACTGGTAGCGAGGACTCCTATATATTCAATCATGTAGATAATTAGATCCAATCCACAGTTGTTAGCACCAATTCTATGCAAGGCACTACATTTGAGACTTTACCTTTGAGAGGCGGTGAAGAACTATGAAAAATATTGATTGAAGAGTCTAACTGCCTGGTTCCTATGGCAGCTCTGCCTCTTGCTACCTCAGTTTCTCTGGTCCTCAATGTCCTCAGTAGGAAGTTTGGGTAACAACAGCACCTATCTTACAAATCTGATGTAAAAGTTGAATGACTATAAAATTTAAAGCTGTTAAAACAGTGCTTAGCACATCATAATAACTACCAATATTATTGTTGTCCCAGCTACTATTATTAGTAATAACAGCGGTAGTATTATGTTACTTGACTTGAATAAGGAAGTAACACTAGACACTTCCTTCATAAATAAAAGGAATTGTGGACTAAAAAGAATATAAAGAAAGGAAAGGGGGATAATCAAAATGGGATACAGAGTGTACAAAAATCCTAATTTAAGGCATTGGGTTGAGAAAAGTTCTGAGAAGTTTTACACATTTAGTCAGTATGTAAAACACAATCTTGCATCCATACATCAAGAAATAACTTCGTAAAGCAGAAGTCTAGGATTCACCGTGTTTCTGGTGGAGACCCCTCCCAGGGTGATAATGCCTTTCTTGGTGTTCAAATAGGAAATAGCCAGCAAATAACACCCTCCTCCTCTGCAGCCACAGGGTTGGGGGATGCAGGAAGTTAGCTTACAGTCACCAGTTGTTAATTACTGAGCAAGATGATAATTAGCAATAATTACCACACTTCAAAGAAATCAAATATAGTGCAGTTTGCTGTCTTGACTGTATTAAGGAGGCATGGCCTCTGATCTGAGTACAAGCAGGAACTCGTCCCAAAAATCAGTTGAAAAGCTGAGAGGAGTGATGATTTCTCTGTGGTTTTTGGTATTAACATCCTCTTCGGACTCATTCTCTTCTCTACCATGACTTCAATCAAAAGTTACAGTTAAAAAAGAAAAAATACAAAAATATGATTTTTTTTATATTTTGTAAGGGGAAACAAAGAGGAAAATTACTTTTTGTAAGATAGAAAAGCACATGTTTTTAGGACAAAGATTATATTTAGTTTGTGTCAGCACTAACAATCTAGGATGTTAATTTAGTTGTGTTTATAAGTATTACCAAACAACAAATATGGCAATTGTTTTCTCTCTAGTTCTCTATTTCTTTCTTTTGGTGTTGTTGTTGTAATTTATAAGAAAAGGGACCCAAGTTCCAAAACAATTGCTGGTTCAAAAATGGATTTTTATTTTATTTTCATTTTTTGATACTATATCAAAAACTCACACAAAGAGTTAGCATATCCCAATTTAGGAGAAACTAAAAAGTGACTCATGATCCTACCACATTCTGAATACTGGGATTAGTTAATGAATCATTCTTTTCTGGCTTGCTCAGACTCTAAAATTGGACACATTTTTCTTTCCTCATTTTTCAATTGGCTCTGTCTACTAATTTTAACTTTTTACTTTGTGTGTGTGTGGTGGTGGGGCTGGGGGGCGGGGGGGAATGGGTAATGGTTTTCAAATAAACTTTCAATGACACAAAGGAGAAACTGGAGTTTGCAATTTGGGAAAGCTAGTGTTTCAAATTAGTAACTGCATCCAACATCAGAGCTATGATTAGAAACAGTCTCCTGCCAAGATGACCAATGGCAGCAACGAAGGGAAACAAGAAGCAAAGGCACCTGGGAAGAAAACCTAAGCCTCCCGTGGCAGAGAAAGGAGAGTGCTGACGGTGTTGGAGAAAGGGAACTTATTTTATCATGATTTTCAAAATGAGGAATAGTATTCATTCATAGAAATGCAGCTGCCAACAGGATTAGGGGACTGTAAAAATTGCTTTATGACCTAATGTTTTAATACAGGGTTTTCTACTGGGAACTCATTGTGGGAGGTGTATGTGGGGGGGGGAGGGTTTCATTATATTGCAGGATCTATATTGGGACAAATGACTTATCTTACTGTTAGAAAATATGCTGTTTTTCCTTTTTGCTTTTTTGAACAATGTTTTTATTCTGATTATAAAAGCCATGCATTGGAGAAAATCTAGAGTTTACAGAAAAGAATAAAGAAACCAAACGTATTCTCGCAATCCAGAGATAACTTTTGTTAGTATTTCACCTTTTTTTCTTGCACGTGTATTTGTGTGTGTGTATAATAATATTGCAATGTAGAAAAACATTCTGATTGCTTTTAAAACTGTATGTTAGTATAGAAGTAATAGATACTTATAGAAAATTTAGAAAATGTGGGGGAAATTTCAAAAGAGAAAAATTACTTCGAATTCTATTATTCATGTATTTGGGTAGCTTGGTCCCATTTATCTCTTTTCTTTATACCTATTTGTGTGCTCATACGCCACATTCCATTTTAATCTAATCTTTTTACTCAACAACTCACTATGTACATCTTACAGTGTCATCAGCTACATTCCTACACCATGTCTCTTAATGGCTGAATAACATTCCATTGAATGGCTGTGCATCGTTTAGCCAACATGTTGTAGGGCAGTTGAGTTATATGAATGGCCATTTACTACCACTTTTTAAATAATAGGTTTCTTTTTTAACTGAGAATTGTGTGTGATTGGGAATACTGTGTCATGAAATAACTAACTAGTTTGCAATGAGAGAACCACGAGACCCATTGCAGTTCTTACATCTAACTGAGCATCAATAATATTAACCTGCCTAGCTGCCACTGCCTGAAATATCGACAGTAGAACTTACCTACAGAAACCTGACACAATAGCAGCAGCTTTCAGCCGGAGTAGCCAACCTTGGCCCAAACAGAAAGGTCTGTACTAGGCCCTCTCTCCTATAGAACAGTCGTTTTCCAAATAAATTACTGAGGAGAATAGGAGGAATTCTTGGAATTGTATAATCAAACACCATTTTTAAAATGTCCATATGCAAAGTTGCACTATGCTTTGGAACTAATTGCTACTTACAGCAACTGTTTAAAGAGTGTTCGGTTTCCCAGTTCTGCAACTGGAAAAAAATAAATAGATACAAGACAGTGTGACTTTCATAAAACAGCAGAGGAAATCACAAGCAAAATACAGCAGGAATCCTTAATTTTCCCTTACTTATCCACTTAGGGAATAATAAAAACTAAACGCAGGAAGCCATGTTAAGAATGTTTTCCTGAATAAACCCTATCTTATTTCTCACATTCATCTGAAGCTGCCCACTCTTACAGAAAAGTTGACTTTTCTAAAGCATCTGATGATCAGAGCATCAAACTAAACCATTTATTTAATCAAGTCTATCAAAACAGTTAATTGTAACTGTATCATTAAACTGGTCATTAGTGATGATTATATATAACCCCAAAGACAGAAGATGTGTGCATCTTTACATAAGAATATAATACATAATTTTTACATTTTATTGCATTTTTCATTAAATCATTCAACCTTTAAAATCAAGTAAACAAAAAATACTAGGTAAATCTAACGGTATTATCAATGGTCATAGGTTGTTGATTCTGTAAACTCTCAGAGATGAGGATTACTATGTGCAAAGGTAGATACGTGCTGCACATGTATAGTGCATGTGCTGTACATGCCTTTCTCATTTTAAATGCACACATATCTTCATGTTTGGAAAAATGCTGATCTACCTATAATGCTGCAAACTATCATCTCTCCTTTCCAAAATCTGATGAACAGACAAACCCCAGGCTCTTCTCCATAGAATCCTGCTGAACAATATTGCTAATACTGATCATTCGACAAAACCAAAAAACCAGTAAAGAAGTTTAGAAAAGAATTGAACTCCTTTTCTTTGATCAAAATCATTGGTAAATTCAGCCAAAATAATTGAACTAGGACCCTCAAATAGGCAATAGTCCAAGTCTTCACAGTTTTTACAGGACAGAGAACATTTCATTTTAAAGGCATAATATGCAGTGTAAGAGAAAATGTAAAAGCATCCTCACAGAAATAGTACTCAACTAAAAATAAGCAGCAGAGATTTCGCCATGTGGAAGTTTTTCTTCCTTACAAATCCCCAAGGGTTTGAAGAAGAAAGCCTAGAATAATAGGTGTGTGCGCTGCTGTGGGAGAGAGCAGCCCTCCAGTAAAACAGTGTGTGGTTGAGTTAGGCTCTGTCCTCTGGAAGAGAAACAGAATTCTTGAGCTGTAAAAAGCATAAAGAAAGCTAGATGCATTTCTGTGTGCTGCTGAAAATATGAAGTATGCTTTGTTCTTAACATGTAGAGGCACAATGCCGTTAATGGAGCATGGGCTTTGGAATGACAGGAGCTGAGTTTCATTCCCAGCATACCAGCTGAGTGACCTTGGACTAGCCACTAGATTTCATCTTCCTTCCTTGTAAAATAGAGCTAACAACACCTGCCCACCTGTTAGGGCAAATACACACAGTAAATGACCCCCTGAGGTGGATAAAAATCCAGCTTAGCATAGTACCTGCTAGATAGTCAACAAATGTTAGTTTGCTCCTTCCTTTTTAAATACTCTGCTGTGAATACTTGATACATATTTGTTTGTTTGTTTTCTATTTTCTGCCATTGGAATTTCCAGCTACAAGAGGGCAGGAAGTTTGCTCAATGCTGAATGTCTACCAGCAAAAAAATATTCCTGTCACATACTGGGCACTCTGTATATTTGTTAAAATAATGCTTTATTTAAAGCTGTTTCCAGCTTTTCTTACTGAAATAGATGGCAACAACACAGGCAACTATTTATAAATATATACATGAATAGATAGTATCATAATATATACTTCTACAATCCCATATAAGATTAATAGTACCTGGAATATAATCAACATTTAATCAATATTTGTTAAATATATTAATATGAGCTTCTTATTCAACCAATATAGTATACTAGTATAGGCATGAGTATGTCTTCTGCCAACAGAAATATATTTTCTTACTTTTCTCTAGAGAAATCAGTGCTTATTGTGAAGATAAAATACCAGAATCATATTTTTCCTAGTAGCACATATTCATAATTTACTATAACAAGTACTGTAGGAATCTTGTAAAAGAAACCTGAGATTGAGTTGTCATTCATACATGTACAAAACCACAAATATAATGTCATAAGTGTTTAGGTGTGTTATGGGTGCATGTGTGTATGTGCTTGTTAAGTAGATCCTGACTGTCTATTTGTTGAATAATTCATTAACATATTTACATATGTTATATAAAACAAGCTATAAAACTGTTTAGACATTGTCGAACAATACCATAAATGTTGGGATAAATGGTATATGCCAAATGTCACTGAATTGAATTGTGAAGGAAGAAGAATGCTAAAGTTTGATTATAATAGAAGATAAACTATGTGAAATGAACTTAAAAGAAGAAAGACTGTATATCATGCTTTTGTTTACTATCCCAGTAATATATATTTTTGCCATAGATGAGAGAGAGAAATCAGCAAGTATTCCATGGGTCTTTGGAAGACAAGAAATACTAGAAATTCGAGTGGAAAGTTATGCCTGTAGAGAGAACATGGCCGCCTTCCCACCCCCACACCCTCAACACAGTGACTCCTGCCAGGCAAGAGCTAGAGTCTCCTGTAGAGACCATTACAGTATTAGAAAGTAACACAATCACAAAGGAGAGAAGAAAGGCTTGATCTACACCGCGCACTCTGAAAGGCCCCCCTGGGAGGAATACTGTGGCGGCACTAAGTCAGAAGAAAAGACCTACCCAGCTAAACTGTCATGTCTAAGAGAAGCTCTGAGGCTGGCTGGGAAAAAACATTTCTCCCCCAAAAGGCTTTTCATTTACTTTATCTTTTAAAGTTAGTACAAGAGATAATGCAGCACATTTGTGTAATTTCATCTGAAGCTCGACTCTTGACTAGGGGCTCTCAGATCTCACACCTGTATATCTCTTCTCATCCCATCGGCTTCTGGGAAAACTCACATTTCTCTTGTGAAATGCATTTGGGAGGTTATCATGAGCATTAGCAGAGGAGGACAATATTGATAGATAATCCAGACCTACACACACACACACACACACACACACACACACACACACACACACAGAGGCTTAGAAGCTTATCTCTCCATTCATTTTATGGGCTAAAATATTCTCATATAGCTCCATTCCCACATCATCTTATCCCAGCCCCTTTATCCCGTCCCCCCCCCACCCCCCCACCCAGAACAGTCTGGGACCTTCCAAATTGGTGCCATACTTTCTCAATAAGGAAACTGGAAAAAAACCAATAAAATAATATTTAACATCCTATAACACTGTGTATCCCATGGTCAAACACTTACACACACACACACACACACACACACACACACACACACACACACAATGGATACAAAATGATTTGCCCCACCTTACAATGGAATTCTGGCCGTGGCTTGGGCCTTGCCGGTGATAGGCCCAGTACATTTGAACGCTAGAAGCTGGAAAACAATAAAAGGTAGGTATTCAAAAGAGCTAGAAGGAGTTGTTGCCTGTTCCTGGATCAGAGCTAAGGAAAACATTCCCTTATGTGGCTTCCTCTCTCCATCACGGGGCTGAGGAACGTATCCCTAAAATGGGGAGAGAAGAGAAGGGGAGGAAATGGTTAAAGAAAAATGGACAGCCATAAAGAGATTTATAATTTACTTTGGAAATAAATCAGCAAAGGGAGGCCCCATCCGCTATTTGCTCTGAGGGGTCTGGGATCCCACACTGAATAACGTGCCTTGGCCCATTTCGATCTGCACTGAAATTAACAACCAGTCAGCCACTTTTTGAAATATTATCTTTGTTAGCTTTACCACTAACAAAAATACACTTCCAATTTTTCACATCCACACACTGCATCTATTAAAGCAATCTGGGAAATTAGTTTGAGATAAACTGTACAGCAATTTTATTCATAGCTTCCCTGTATCTCACACTGTTAATCTGCATCACAGCTCACTAAATAGTGCCTAATGTTTATTGCATTTAACTGGATGTATACGATTCTGAGGGTACGCCAGGGACCGATTATCATAATTATACATGTTTCTATGGAAACCCACAAGTCTATCAGTTTTGATTCATTATATTGTTATACCTTCTAGCACTTTCTAATTATTAGGTGCCCATAAAAAGTCTCAGTCTTGCTGTTACTATAGAAATGAGCTATAGACAGGCCTCAATTGTTAACCCTTAAAGGACCAAAACATATAGACTCAGACAGCTGGTAGCTATTCATGTAACTGAAACAGGTAATAATTTCATCTATTACTTAAATTCATAATTAAATTGTGGTTATTAATTTCTGAAAATATTTTAGTTGGAAAAATCATGATTATCTCGGTTTTTATAAAATTGTGGACTTTGAGGTTCCCTATCCCTGATGCAGCCCCTCGGGTATAATAAAAGATACACAAACACTAACACAGCACTGATTTGGGAGCACAAAGTGAAAAATCGGGAGTCTTTCAGGACCGATTTTTTAGTTCATAGATAAAGACACATTTGCTGGTGTAAACACAGAATTATATGTTAAATGATAACACAGATAAATCAGAATATAATAGCGAAAACTCAAATGCACTGAGAGTCTTTAAATCAAGCATCTAAAATTGCTTCTCAGCACTCTGGCCATTTAGGTATAATTTAATATTGCTACTTAAATTGCAATTTGTAATTTAATATTTTCATTTTACTTTTTCTCCTATGTTCACGAACAGAATCCTGTGGAAATTGAAAGGGACTGAGCAGTTTCATTGTCTCTCTAACCCTTCTGCTATTATAGTTTTCAATTAGAAGTGCCTTTTAATTTAGACCAGGAAAGCTCTCCTAAAGTGACAGCTCGCCCTTCACACTGCATATCTATTTATTTCGGAAGTCAACACACCATTCAATAACCTGAGAACAGCCCTGATTGCTATGCTAATAGTATTCAGAAATATGTCTACACCGATGGAAACAAGTAAACTAAAGCTAATTCATAAAGTGAATAATAAAAGGCGGAGGGAAGCCTTTCATATCTTCCACTGCTTCAGCTGGAATCTTAAGCTTACAAATTTAATTTTTTCCCTCCCTGAGGGAAATGAACACTATATGATAACCAAACTGAAATTAGATTTTACCTAATATTACAGCCTTGCCTATTTGATGCGGCTTGTTTTATTATATAAAGCTGCGGTGGGAAGCAGCCCAGACAATGACCGTGTATGTTAATGCCTGTGTGATCTGGATGCCTGCTCCAGCCGCAGCTTTCTTCAGCTCACAGCTAAGTGCATTTTGCTTTGGGAGGTGGGGGATGGAGAGGGAGAGCCATGAGAATTTTAAATGTATGCCCACATTAAAAAACAACAACACATGTTAGGTAACCACTTTCTTCGTAACACAAGCCCCAACCACCAATGTCCAAGCAGCTCTTGCCAATTAGGAATCCATCAGATTGTATGAGCAACAAAAGATATGGACATTTGCATGTTGAAGTTCAAACTCCTTTTACAAAACAGACCATCAATCAAAAGCCTTTTGTTTCCAACTCTTACATCAGCATTAACATTAGAGAAAAGTGGATTTACCACTAAATAAAAAATTAAAAGTCGATTAGGAGTAAATCAAATCAGATAGTTTTAAAACTCCATTCATCAGCACATGCATATATTACTGCATATGTGTATGCAGCCTGAAATTGATTACATTTAATTCACATTAAAATTAGTCCTCTGCTCATATCCAGGTATGGGTGGGTTATCCAGAATAATTGAACTATAGCTGCATATTTTTTACTTCCCCATAAAAATTAAACTAACCTTGAATAATAAACATCTTGTTTTGCATCTTGTTTATGCTTTCATCATATGATTATCAATTAGTTACTCCACCCAATTCACTAGCACCCTCCAAAACTCAATGGAGCTTTTTCATACATTTTAACCTAAGCAAGTCGATAGATAGATAGATAGATAGATAGATAGATAGATAGATAGATGATAGATAGATAACATCTAACAAAATATATCTGTGGAAAAAAAATACATTAGTACTCCTAAATGAGTCAAAGAACTATATAAGAACAGTTACACTAGGGCCAAGATTTTATACACTTGATTACTAAGCCTTAAAAATGGCAATAAAAGCTTCTGAGAGCAAGCGTAACCTGGTGTATTATTATTTTTTTTAAGAATACCTAAAGATCACCATTTAGTTCCTGAATCCTGGAGGGGGTGGTGAGATGGGGGTCAGATACGGAGGTCACGAGGGTGATTAGGCAAAGAAAGCAGAGAAAGTCATTCACGCAGCAAGCATAGTACCACCTGGGCTGTCATTCATTCCCTAGAGATGGAGTCTAGTGAGGTCCCCGCATGGTAAAACTATGAATTAATTACATTCCACCCCCACAGTGAGCATAAACTGCTCAAATTTTCTTTTTGGGTGATAGGGGAAAAGATGACTTATCATTCATGGTTGGATGTTAAAACCCCAGAGGAGAGAGCCAATAAAAGATGGGGGGAAAAAACCTACTTCATGAAGGGAACCTTAACATAATCACCTCAGCATTGGACAGGAAGCCTCCAAGCAAGCAGAGGCATGCTTACTGGGTTCCCACTCTGTCCCATTGTTCCTGAGTCCCCTACCAAGAGTTTGCCTGTCTGTGTCCTGCTCTTTCTCAGCCACTTGCAAATCGCTTTTTCTCACTTCTGACACCTAAGACCCTATTCTCCCCCACTTTTTCTCCTTTGCCCAAAATGTCAAATATACCTACTGTTGTCTCCCTGTCTTTGGAATCTTCATGCTTATGCGAATTTCCCATGAACATGTATTAAAATTTTGATTTTTCTCCTGTTTAAAAAAAAGCAGCTCCTGGTGACAAAAATCCAGGAGCTGTACCATTACTACCCATCAAGCTAAAATGTCCTAGGATTCATATCTATTTGCACCCCTTTGTCACTGAAGAAAATGTCTAGTCAACGAGGGAATGTATAAATTCCTGGGCTTTGATGCTTCAAAGAAAGGTGAAAAAGACAATGGTGAGTTGTGATTTCCTTGAGCACAGAACAGCTCTTTTGAGGAGGAGGGTCAGTGGGGAAGACAGGCTTACAGACACACACAGAGGGCCTCAGCCATTGTCCCCAGCCCATGTGTCCGTTCCCCAGGACAGCACCGCCAGGGCCTTGTCGGAGGGACCAGCCAGGCTCCTTGGAGTGGTAAGGGTGAAGTGGGAAGATAACATTGTTTCTGTGGGTTTTTACTCAGGGGCTCTTGGGCAGTGGCTCTTTTTCCACTTCAATTATGAGAAATCAGAAAAACGAAATAGATGCCTTGCTCCCAGATTAGGAAGTACCCATGAGTATAACAGAGAGTGGGGCCAGATCAGAGAAAATGGATTCTGATCCAACTGAAGGAAGACATTCTGGGGAGAAAAGTGTAGGGAGAGAAGGAAGACAGAAGAGACTCAGCTAAGCAGCTGCCATAAGCAAAAAGTACTCACCTATGCTATTCCTTCCGGTGCCCTTCTTGGCTAATTTTCTGCTGTATACAATTAACATAGGCAAATGGGTGCCTTTTAACTGTCACTTTCCAGGTCTGGATAAGCACTAATGTTCTGAGCAGCACTGACTACAGAAATAAAGGAATAAAGGAGTCACTCTTACAGTAGATAAGATGGGGTCATTACACAAGAGGAGATCAAAGTATTTAGTGTATTCATTTTTCTCAGTCCCTATGTGTTATTTCACTAAAATACTATATTGCTTATGCTTGAGGAGCACAAACAAAATAATTTTTTTTTAGTTTCTCCTATTTAAGCATAAAAAGAAGGAATATAGTTATCTCTCTCTCTCTCACTTTCCTTCTTTTTTTTACTTTATCAGTGCATCAGTAAAACACTCATTATTGTTCACTCTGGAAAACAGTCCTTTCAAGAGGCTAATCAGCAATGATCACAATTTAGGTTTCATCTTTCTGCTACTTGTTGTTTAAAAATGAAACATCTCCAGTATCAACAAATGTTTGTTTGGGTCTCACTGCCTGGCTCATAGAAAGAAGAGCTTTGAGATTCCACCTATTGTTGCATTTGTGGGCACACATGTGTCCCCCACCAGCAAGTGACTTACATTCTGTTCCAGAGGCACTGCACATATGTTAAAGCATTGAATATAAAAGGTGCTTTCTGAAAACCAGTATGCCAACCAGCAAGTGATCTGTGACTCATGTGCAAGTGGGGTGCTTACAGGGCTGAGATTACCAGGGACTTCAACCTGAATGTAAGGAATGTTAGGTTTAGCTCACAGAAGAGATATGCAGAAATATATTTGACAGATCTGAAAGTTATGATCACCTGAAGTGGATAGTTTATTAGATGGACACAAAGCAGGGAGTTAACTGGTTGGTTAAGGAGTTTGAATTGGTTAAAGAGTTGACTACTGGGTGTTGACTCGTTGGTTAGGAGTTTGAATATTATTGTACTAGGGGCCCAGTGCACGAATTCATGCACCTTGAAAGGAACTGTGGGCTGTGAGGCTGCGTGAAGCTGTGGTGGGCACAGGAGCGGGTCTTGGCCCATCCTCTGTGCCCCAGCCCAGCCCCTCTCGCCGCGGCCCACAGTTTTGATTTGGGCCGGCACCAGCAGCAGCTGTTGCTCAATTGCCCCTCAGGAGCAGGGGGAGGTGGAGAAGCCCTCAGGGGTGATCGGGGCCAGCAGCCTCCGCTCGCACCCACTGACAGCCCTGAGCAATCGGGACCGGAGCTGGGTGCCAGCAGCAAGTGCGAGCGCCGGGCGGGACCATGGTGCATGGGAGCAAAGAATTTTCAGTAACCACCAGAGGCTTGCTCTGATGACAGCGACCAGTGCCGGCCTTTGTCTGGCGCCCCCACTCACCTGCCCCGCCATCCCACCACAGCTGATGCCAGCCATGTTTGTGCATGCCCCCTGGTGGTCAGTGCATGTCATAGCAACCAGTTGTTCGACCATTCAGTCTATTTGCATATTAGGGTTTTATATAGAGAGATTGTAATAAAAAGACATTAACAAGACTTTGTGGGGTTTTTTGTTGTTTTTTTAAATATATTTTATTGATTTTTTTACAGAGAGGAAGGGAGAGGGACAGAGAGTTAGAAACATCGATGAGAGAGAAACATCGATCAGCTGCCTCCTGCACACTCCCCACTGGGTATGTGCCCGCAACCAAGGTACATGCCCTTGACTGGAATCGAACCTGGGACCCTTGAGTCCGCAGGCCGACGCTCTATCCACTGAGCCAAACCGGTTAGGGCAAGACTTTGAATAGATAGCTTGTGTTTTGAGCAGGAATCAGTTGGAAATCATGTGCCAAAAGACCAAAATCAGGGAAGACTTTGGCTAAAATATCAGTTGGAAACTCTTATATTACTACAGACAGAAGTTTTATCCTAAAGTGTTCATATGGAGAGGGAAAAGAAAGGAGCATGGTGAAAGAGAAATGAGATGAACACATTATATGAGAAGAGGGAGAAATAAAGGGCGAGTCCAAACCACCAAGGCAAAGTCACTAAGGGAACAATGAAGTATTGGGAGAAATAGATTTGGGGGTAAGAGAGCTAGCTTTATTGTTGGCATATAATTGGAGACTGTGATGAAGTCCATTAGGTAATAGTAGGACTAAAGATCAGAAGATTATTTTAAGAAAAAAGTCATTAATTTTTTTCTTATAGTCATGCACATGGTTATTATATTGTGCTTCAAAAGAAAAGTAGGTAAATGAGAATGAACAAATAAGAATTGAACTCTACATGTAATATGATATTTGGCATATAAAAATGAATAAATTTATAAAAAGATGTGGAGAGAGAAAAGTAAATAAATAAGAATTCAATCTTGTGATTTTTATCCATCTATGGAAAAAGGAAGAAGTAAAATAAGGGGAAAATAGAAGGAACCACAAAAATAAAATGAGAACAAAGATAATAGGATGTCAAGAAGAGAAAAATAGAACAATAGTCCAAGGTAAGCATCAAGGCTGAAAGAAGCTGTGTGTAAAATAAGAGAAAACTAAGCACATTTGAAATCACAGGAGATGACACCAATAAAAAAGGACAGATAAATGTTCCATTGTGAGAAGAATGAGCTGACACTCCCAGAGGTGAAGACTTGGGGGAGAGGGGAGTTTGGAGAGTCCCAAGATAACTTCAGACCTAGAAATGGGGGCCTTTATATTCTAAAAACAGAATCAGAGAAAATAGGTGATAACCCCAGAGATATTTTGAGCTTTAGCGATAATATAGATACAAAAATATAAGTAAGGAAGAAGGAATACATGCCGGATTATCTCAAACTAGGAACAAAATGGGTGGGCGAACAAGGCTTTAACGAACCAACTGAATGAGGCCAAAAAGTAAAATTAATATTGAAGAGTGAGGGGTCACAGACCTAATATTGATAATATGATCAGTAGTCACCTGGATTTTTACAGCAAGTAAAACTTTTATCTGCAAATATTGGAAGAGTACCGGGCGGAAATAGTGAGGCAAACAAACGGGGAAAAGGAACATCTTAAAACTCAATTCAATTAAAAGTATATTTCTTGAGCATTGATTACATGCCAGGCACTATATTAGCTACCAGCAGGAAAATTTTAATGGAATTCTAGGATCTAAAGCTTGCAGAAGATGAAAATAAAATGTGTGCTAGTTTTCTAAAACTCTAAAAATAAGCATCCTCTAACCAGATGACTCAAGATGACATGCAACTGGCCTCAGATGACTCCTCTATTCTTTTCCATATTTGCTTATTGAGAGAACTCTGTATTTCCAGCAAAGAAAACGAAAAAAATTTAAAGATCGAAGATTGCATAAACTAACGTGCTACTATTCAAAATGCTGTTGTGCCACCAAAATGCCTCAGGAGCCCGTTCCTGGGTGACTTCCCCCTCTCATCAATCCCAATGGCTAGAGTTTTCCTTTTGACCTTCAGTAAAGCATCAAAAGGGAGCACACTGAAGGTTCTACAATGGTGAACACATTAAATAACCACTGTTTTCAGAATGCTACCTAGGTCATCTCACTGAATCTTCACACATTTAGGAAGCAGGTATCATCCTCATCCTACCGGTGAGGAAGCTGAAGTGAAGAGACAGTAACTCCCAAGGGCGACTAAGTCAGAAGGTGAACCATCATTTACCAAACATAGCTGCATCTTTCCCAAAGTCTGTCATTTTTTTTCTCTATGCCAGTGACACTCAACCTTGGTTGCATATTAGAATAGTGTGTAGAAATTTCAAAACATATCAATGCCTGGGCCTTATCATAGACCAATTAAATCAGAATGTCGATGAGTATGGAACCGGCATCTGTGTGTTAAACCATCTTCCTGGGTGAGTCCAACGTGCAGTCACCATGGAGAACCGCTCTTCTCTATCAAGCTACCGGATTCAGTCACCTTTCATCCCAGTGTTTCTCCCTGACTTCCTCAAACTCAGTCTACGTTTGAATGAGCGTTTACACTGGACAATGAGGACAAAAACTATATCTTATATTTTCAAATCCCTGTGTTTTTTATCTGTAATTGTCCTTTCTAGCTGAGAGTTCATGATTCTGTGATTAGTATGTATTGCATGTCTTTTCTTTTAAATCTAAATGGGATTTCATCATCTATATCTATTATACACATATTCATTATTCTTAGAAAATGATCAAGTACCCACTATTCTTCAAGCACTATTTTAGGGGCTGGGGATATGGTAAGGAAAAGGTAATAGAGGCTAATGAAAAGAGTCAGGATTTGGGTCCAGCTTTTTAACTCTAGGTTCAGCCCTCTTTCCACTTCCTTACACTCATATAGAGTATATTATGTAGCTCAGATTATTAGGGGAAAAGCTATTATAATTCCATGATTGCCTATGCATATGTAAAGTATATGACATTATGTATTCTATATATGACTCCATCTGCCCCAAACATATTTCGACTCTTCTGTCTATTCTAATTCTCCTTCCAACATAAAACCTAAAATCCCCACTACTCTTTTGAAATAGACATTAAATATAAAAAAGATGAGTCGTCAGTAAGTATTATCATGACCTGCCAGCTACAGAACACCTGATTAAGAGGAGCTTAAGCAAATCAGTTCTTTCTCACCCAGAAATCTGAAGACAGGTGGCTATTAATATTGCTTCAGTGGTTCTCAGATGTCAGAGTCAGTATCTCTGTAATTCTCATGAGCAGAGTCACAAGATGGATGCACAGTGCCATCACTCCCATCTACATTCAAGGCAGGAGAAAAGAAAAAGGGCTGTCCATGCCAGCGGTGTGTGCCCCTTCGATCAAGAAAGCAAAAATAGCCCTAGCTGGTTTGGCTCAGTGGATAGAGCATCGGCCTGACGACTGAAAGGTCCCTTGTTCGATTTCAATATATATATTGAATATATATTGAATATATATATTCAGCAAAACCATAGCCTGAACCCCAGCTCACTTTAGTTTACATCCCATAGAAACTGTGTCACATCCTCATCCCTAGCTGCAACGGGACGGCGTCGAAAGTGTGCTTGTAACTTTTCTTGCCTCTTTAGACAGGCACAGGAGACAACGTCTAGCCTCTAGTCACACAGCCTTGAGAAGCCCTGTTTAAAATGTACTGTGTTTTTGAGGGGTGCGAACCATAAGGAGCTTTAGCCTTTTCTCATCTGCTCATTCAGATTAGTTTGCTAAATAAACCGAATGTTTTCTTGGAAAGCACAGAGCTCCAAAGCAAGGAAACCAGGAGTTCTTTACACAAGAAGGGGTCAAATGCCAATGATAGCTCTTTGCATCTGGAAACGTCCAAAGGGACTAAGGATTTCAGCCCCTGGGATGGGTAATGGAAGAGGCAGCTGCTCCTAAACAAGAGCTCCAAGGAAGAGGTCTGTGGAAAGGGGTGGCAACAGTTTGGATGCGAGTTTGTCCTCTCTCCGTGTAAACTGATTCTAATATTGTAAAAGTCACTTCATCTTTTAACAGTTTTATTGAGATATAATTTAAATACCATACAATTCACACATTTAAAATGTGTATTTTAATTGGTTTTTAGCATATTCACAGATATGTGCAAACATCACCACAGACAATTTTAGAGCATTTTTATCATCTCAGAAGAAACTGTAATATCACCTGTCTATCTTCATTCCCTCCAGCCCTCAGCAACCACTAATCTTTGTATCTCCATAGAGTTGCTTTTTCTGAACATTTCATGTAAAGGGAATCATATAATATGTAGTCTTTTATGACTGGCTTCTTTTATTTAGCATACATTTTCAAGGTACATTTATGCTATAGAATATATTAATACCCCATTCTTTTTTATGGCTGAATAATATTTCACCGTATAGATATACTACGTTTTGTTTATACATTCATTAGTTGATGCATATTTGGGTTGTTTCTACCTTTAGTTATTATAAATATGTTGCCATAAGCATTCTTGTATAAGTTTTGTGTGGACATACACTTTCGTTTTTATTGGGAGTGGACTTTCTGGGTCACGTGGTATCTCTATATTAACCATTTAAGGAATCGCCACAGTGTTTTTCAAAGTGACTGCATCATTTTACATTTCCACTTATAGTGTATGAGTGTTCTGAATTTTATACATCCTCACCAAAATTTATCTGATTATTTTTTATTCGAGCCAACCTAGTCAATGAGAAGTGATTTCTCATTGTGGTATTGATTTGCATTTCCTTGAATATAATGCTATTGAGCATGTTCTCGTGTGCTTATTGGCATTTTTATATCTCCATTGGAGAAACGTCTGTCTTTGCCCATATTAATTGGGTCATTTGTTTTTTGTGTGTTTTTTAAATTTATTTTTATTGATTTCAGACAGGAAGGGAGAGGGAGAGAGAGATAGAAACATCAATGAGGAGAGAGAATCATTGATTGGCTGCCTCCTAAATGCCCCTACTGGGGATCAAGCCCACAACCTGGGCATGTGCCTTTGCCTGGAATCAAACCTGGGACCCTTCAATCCACAGGCTGACGTTCTATCCACTGAAACAAACTAGCTAGGGCAGGTCATTTTATTTATTTATTATTGAGTTGTAAGAGTCTTCATATTCTTGTAAAAGTCTAATATTACACATATGATTTATAAATATTTTCTCCTATTTTGGGGGTTGTCTTTTCATTTTATTGATTGTGATCTTTGAAGTACAAATGCTTTTAATTTGGATGTTGTCCAATTTATCTTTTTATTTTCTTTTATTGCTCATATGAAAGTTCATTGCCAAACCCAAGGTCATAAATTTTAACTCCTACATTTTATTCCAAGAGTTTTAAGGTTTTAGCTCTTACATATGAGTGTTTGATTTATTATGAATTGCTTTTTATGTATGGTGTGAGGTAAGGGTCTAACTTTATTCTTTTTCATGTGGCTATCCATTTGTTCAAAAGACTATTTCTTGACCATTCAATGGTTTTGCCACCCTTGTTGAAAATTAGTTGACCATGACACATGGTTTTATTTCTAGGTTCTTAATTCTAATCCATCAATCTTTATGTTTATCTTTGTGCCAATACCACAGTCTTGATTACATTATTTTGTGGATAAGTTTTGAAATCAGGAGGTGTGAGTTCTCCAGTTTTGTCTTCTTTTTCCAAAGCTTGTTTGGGCTATTATGATTCCATTGCAATTCTATATGAATTTTCTATATAGCGAATTTTAGAAATCAGCTTGTCAATTTCTACAAAGAAACCAGATGAGATTCTGATAGGGGTTACATTGTATCTATGGATCAATTTGAGAAGCATTACCATCATAATAATATTAATCCATAAATTGCTTCTATTAGTTTAAAAAAACATTTTTGTGCTGTCTCTTTGTTTGCCTTTGTTCAGTGTATTTTTATTTTACTGGTCATGTGTGAAAACGAAGCATAATAGGGAAATATAGAATTGAAATACAGTGGTATAGACAAGGGAGAGTAATTAAGGAATAGAACATGGTTCCTGTGAATATATC
Source organism: Cnephaeus nilssonii (assembly GCF_951640355.1). Classification (NCBI taxonomy): domain Eukaryota; kingdom Metazoa; phylum Chordata; class Mammalia; order Chiroptera; family Vespertilionidae; genus Cnephaeus; species Cnephaeus nilssonii. Next base: position 34,565,471 of record NC_137089.1, on the reverse strand, counting down.
CAGGTAGAACAGTTCCCTGCAAGATCAATCTTTTGTTAGAGGCAAATACTAGAGGCATTTCATTCCAGCGCCTCATTTGGGGTCATCTCTTTCTTCCACAAGCTGCAGCCCCTGGGCTCCCTTCCTTTTTAATGCTGTGGCTGCCATGGCAACGGTTCATATGGGCTGGAAGAGAGAAGATGAGGCCTCTCTGGAGCCATCATTAGTGCTACTCTGGCCAGCAGGGGGTGCCAAGAAGAGCATCCACTCGCACCTTCTGTTTCTAACTACTCAGACCTATGAAGGCCCAGTACCTGGCACTTCCTGAGAAGTGGCTTGTGAACACTACAAAAGGAGATCATGAAGTCACTAGAGGGTTTTTTTTAGAATTTGTGAGGATTTCACTAAGAATTCATGTCAGAACACAATTTATGAGTGATTAACTAGAGAGGAAAATGGAAACTTTCCAATTCTAACGACAAAATATATTTCCAGAAATCAGAGAGCAGTCTCTTGTTGTTTTATTTATTTATTTATTTTGACTACACAGATTTACTTTTTACGTTTTCTGCACTCAGAAGATTCCCACATGTTAGATTCTCTCCTCTTTGTGCACAGAGCGTTGAATATCCTAGGCAATTAATAGCTGTTTATTAAGTTGAATTCAAATGCCAGTCCCCAGGGGCTGCAGCAAGTTCTGATTCCATTGCGTATAGCAGTGGATCACTCACCAATGCTGTTCTAACACCAGAGTATGGATTTCAGGAGGACACAGGGTCGTTAATTCCATTGCATGTATGCATCAGAAAATTTTACCTCACACAGGTGAGCAGGTGAGCACCTATTAAATTAAAATGTCACTTTAAAAGAACAGTGAAGCACAAGGTAATGGTCTCCTATCACCCTCCCATAATAGCATCATGTGGATAGTCATGAATTTATAGTTCTGGGTTCATATGATGTGGAATAATTTGCACATCTCCGGTTTGTGAGCTTGAAATCTCCAGGTCTGTGATGCCTGTGACTGGCAGTTTTTGCCTTTGCAAATTCTTTAGTATGCAACCAATGCTGCATGATGCACATAGTTGACTAAATATTTATCAAATATTCATATAGTTACTCAGCAGATTAATTATTGAACAGGCTTCCACAAAACTATCTTTCTTTGCTACAGCTAATTCTCTATTGCTCCATTGACATATGTTCTGAGGAGCTAGGGAAATAGCCAATTCAGCAAATGTTATTACTTTCAAGGTTATGCATTTAAGTGTGAGAAAGCAAGACACACATAAAAGCCCACATCACTGATTTGAATTGCTTAAAAGATTGTTTAAAGATATAGATGCACCTCCTAATGTTTTGGGGTGGTTATTTTTTGCCTTTTGAATAAATTTAATTTTTCAAGTATATTTTAGCTCTAGCCGGTTTTGCTCAATGGATAGAGCATCAGCCTGAGAACTGAAGGGTCCAGGGTTTGATTCTTGTCAAGGGCACATATCTGGGTTGTGAGCTCAAACCCCAGTAGTGGTAGTGCAAGAGGCAGCCCATCAATGATTCTCTCTCATCATTGATGTTTCTATCTCTCTCTCTCTCCCTCTCCCTTCCTCTCTGAAATCAATAAAAATATATTTTAAAAAATAAAATATAAAGCATATTTTAATAACCTACTAACTGACAAAAGGCATTCTTTAAATAACTAAAAATAATTTCCATTCTGACGTATTACACAATATTCTCCTGTGCATTATTTCATTGATTTTTCCATAGGAAACCCAAGATCATGTCTCTATTCCCATTTCACAGGTCAATGAGGTTCTCAGCTACCCACTAATTTTCCCAAATTCACACAGATGATAAGTGGCCAAGTTGGCACTGGAACTTGTGTTTTATCCACTATAGAATAGTTTGTAAATTAAAGGGAAATAATGAAAATATTTGCTATTGGATAAATAGATTTTTTATTTTAGCAATTTTTTTCACCCATCTAGGTATTCTGAATTGGAGTTATACCAGCACAGTTCTTCACTTGTTTTTTATAGGCTATACTTCCCCCACCAAAAAAAAAGGTTCTATTTCCATATACCAGATGAGAAGAAATGGGGGCGAGGGGACCTGAAATCTCTGGCCACTCATAAGGCAGCTGTTCTAGAGCATTGGGACAAAGGCAGGATGAGCAGGTTGCCAGTGATTGAGTGATCACAATGTCCTCAGAACTTGGTAACTTTATAGGGGACTGTAGAAATAAGAAGGGGGATAGAAAAGGAGACCAACTTTTGTCACTATCCCACTGTGGCATAGTTTTACATGCATTAGGCTTTTGGATAATTACATGGGATTTGCACTCCTCAGAAGACTATCAGTCTCTTTACGGAGCTGAATTCGGCTTTCAGTTCGATCTGGGTAATTTATATCGCCTTCACAGAAGAAAAGCAGATACTGTGTATCATGCATCTCAGCATTTCTATTTTCAAATCCAATGCAGCGTTCTGATTTCCACTCTTTTTAATTGGGTCAAGTTTTTTGTTTTTTCCCCCCATTAAACTTTCTTAACAAAACTTTATAGTTTACTTCTAGATGCTACATCTGTTAATTTTTTTTCCTAACAACATTATCATAATCTACCCATTTGTCAATCTGCTTAAAACGTTCAAAATAGGAATTTAAACAATATTCTTGCTATCATAGTAAATAAATACATTGAAGCAAAGCATTCTAACTTGTTTCCAAATTATCCTTTTGTGAAGAAATGTTTAAAAGCACACTTTTCTATAAGCATGATAATTAATATTTATTATAAATAGGTCAGGGTTTCATGATTACTGACCAATCATTAATTGCTAATGTATTGTTTCAAATAAGTAGTAATACAGGTTACAACATTATCAGCAGATGTGTTCATGTTGTAAAACATGAGTAGTATATTTAATTGGTTGTAAGTAATACAAATGTTTGGCATAAACTCTTGAGACTTCCAATGTGGAGATGTTTTGTGAAAAGCTTTGCAATCCACTGGCATACACCATTCTTTCATTCAAGACAAATATGTGGGTGAAATCAGCAGGAGTCCATTCTGGCTTCCAGAGAGTGCCCTGGAGCTGTCCACAGGAAGGTGCTGGGAAAGGCAGCCACAGATGGTCCAGGTACACAATTACTTCCGCCTGAAATCGGAATAATCAGACTCATGTTAGAGTGTTGCTCCACTGTGTATGACCCGGAAACTGCCTCATGACAGTTGCAAGGCCACCTTCAATGCCCTTTAATAATTATAAAGAAAAGATGTTTTCTCTACAAAATAGGGAGACGATTCAAATAAAACAAGGAATCATGTATTTCGTCCCGAGATATAAATGCCATTCCTAATAGGTACCTGGCTGAATTGCTAAATAAATGACATTTTATCCAAGAATATTTAAGTCCTTTATCGATGAATGTAAGTTCAGACTTCATGGATTTTCCTAGTATTTCCAACTCCATCTTGGAAAAAGCAAACGTCATTTTTAAAATTAGCTATTTACCCCCAATAGAATCACCCTCCTAGTAAACTGAATGGAAAAGGGGACAAAAGCATTTGTAGGTTTAGCAATATACAAGGACTGACTTTCAGATCCATCATAAAGGTCAGATGTAATATTCAAAAACAAATTAAAAGGCAGCCACTCTATTGGACTCAAAAGATTCCAGCAAGCGCTGGGCACCCATGGGCATTGGTTCAAAATGTGTTTATTGTGATCACGCCCCAGATGATGCTGCAAGCACTATTAAGGACCCTATTCACTACCATCCTTCTGCATTATGTATGCAGTTATTGTTTTGCATTATGCACTATCTAAAATGATACAAAAACATTTTGCTGAAAAATAAACCACTGGTTTTATGCTTAACACCAGGATTACAAAATGTGATGTCATGAATTATTCATAACATTCGCGTTAATGTAATCATTTTCTCCTCAGCGCTAAGCCTCTCTGAATAGTGTCCTATACAGCCACTGTTTTGAAGAACTTAATACTAGGGGGAGAAACACCTGGCATTAACTGACAGTGAATTAGGCTCATTGTCACTTTGGGGGGGGGGGAGGCTGCAATTTAATCTTTGATCTTCTGTATATTCTAATTCTAGGGAGAATTTGTCAACATTACAAAATGAACCAACCTTAGAAATTTGTAGAAATATTGACCTCGACATTTAGACATAGATCTATATAGAAGTAAAGACACACACATTTGAAATTTGGAATATAGAATGGAATTCGTCTTTGCTTCTTTCAAAGCAATAATGTGATATTGTTTGAATGAGTTTATGCTAATAGCAAATCAACTTTGATACACATTTATAATTTATTTAGAACAAATCTTTCAAAGAAGCACTGACCTTAGGACAAAGCATGTTCAAAAAGATAAACACATCAATGCAACTTGGGCTACAAATTAAAGTAATGTATCTTCAACACCAAGATAAAACATGCTTCTGAATGTTTGAAACTTTATAGAGAAAAGATGAAGATTGGCTTAAGACTGGTAGAAGCAAATTTTTACATTGAGAATCCCCTTCTGTTTGCCTACATTTGACTTTTTATCCATGTTATAACATCATAAAGTTATACCACAATGTTTCCACTACTCTTGAATTAGAAGATGTGTCATTCTGGGATTGAATATATGATCGTGTTATGTGAGAAGAGCAGAGTCCAACAAATCTGATTCCTAATCTCAGCCCCTTGCACTGCCCAGCTCCTGTGCAACTAAAAGTGATGATATCACCTACCCAGCAACCCTGAGAATGGTGCAGGGACACCCAAATGACATCATAATGTGATGTAAAACATGTCAAAAACCCTGAATTAATCCACAAATATGAGGAGCTATTATTTAAAATCAAAAAAATGTCTATGATCCATATACAGTTGTAATCTACAGAAGTGGTAGAATGGATAAGTAAAAATATCTATAGTTAAGAAAAACCTTAGGAATGCAATTATTTAAGAAAAAGAAAAACATACCAATTTAAGAATGGAGTTGTATCCAAATCTATATGGAATAACTCACTCATATAATTAATTAGCAAAAGGATGAAAAGTTTGGACATTGTGTCAGGAATAATCACAATTGCATTCCAGAACAATTTTCATCTCTCCCAGCACCCAGCATCTTGCATACAGTTGGGATTCAGCCACCGTTGCCTGGTTAATAATGAAGAAAGACAGGTACTATGGTCAACCCAACAGTAATTGCACATTCATTTATTATAAGGTCAATATAAGATCTATCCGGCTGCTCCTCTGTGATAACAAATGCCTGGAAAACTTGAAACTCGGTCTTCATCAAATAACAACAAATTGGCAATGTTCACCACTTCCCAAAACAGCAATGGGGCATTTTAAGGGGTTGGTGGAGGCAGTGAGGGAGGAAGAGTGGTAGATGGAAGTGACTCCTTAAGTTAATGACTTATTTGATTGATTTCTATACCATATTCTCTTTTCTACTTAAGAGCTTAACTAAAGGAAGATTTCTCTTTTCCCTAGATAAAAATTATTAGGCATTCTGTTTATTAATCTTAGAAGCATACTTCAACTGGCCTCATGAATATTGTGAAATGGGCCAGAAGAAACCATGTCGCACTAGAAGAGCTGCCTTCCTTTTGCTTTAACAGCACCTTGACCTTCTCCAGCAGTCACGTCCTGTGCCCCTAATCATGATTCTCACTGCTTCGCAGGGCGACCGCCTGGTCTCCCAAGGGCCCAGGGCCACAGCGTGGTCCCCAGAGACACTGAACAGGAAGCCTCTCGGGTCCGTCCTGCATTTGCTCACTCACACACTCACTCACAGTTTCAAACAATTATCATGTATTCAAATGCTCCCCAAACCCCCCAAAAATGTTTGTGCTTAAAAAAAAAAATCTGTAGGACGGAGAACCAGAGCTGGTGCTTTAAGCCTCTCAGTGAAGCTACAGCCTAATTACTGCCTGCTGCGTGGCGCAGTTAAACACAATCAGTCAGAAAGCCTTAAAGATACAATATCCCTTTTCACAAACTGTCTGCTTGTCAATTCCAAGTCACCCCCCTGCTTTAAATCAACCAACCACAGAGCTGTTATGAACAGCAGCTGATTTTCCATGCAGCGCTGCAAAACAAAATCACACCGTATCCTATTTTTAATGGCCACAGTTTTTCAACTGCATAACAAGAGTTAGCTGGCACTGCTGAGCTGAACGGTATCAAAAAAATGGGTTCAAGTAGAAATAGCATGGGACCCTTGAAGTGAACAAGTACAGACCCAATTACAAGTGCATTGTGGTGCTCAGTGCCAATTACATCCAAATAACAGTGGAGCAAATTTCCCCGCAATAGTTACATAGTAGACATCAACTTCTTTTATTTTTGTTCCTCCAGGATGCAGCTTGATACTTAAAAGGGGGGAAAGGCTGAATCATAAATATTATTTTATTAACACACAGTCTATTTATGCACAAAGTCTTTTCTGGGATGCGAGTTTGCAGACGTGGTACCTCCGTCAGCACAGAGAGAGGACGTCTGCCTCTTTCCATAGAGTTCATGGGTTGCCAGGAATTTCACTTGGGAAAAATCAGTTTCTTCCTTGTGTACTAGTATTAGTCATTAGAAATGACCTTTCAACCTTTCATCAAACAATAGGCTTTGAAATTACTTAAGCCTTAGGGATATGAACAGGCAGTAAAGGGGTTCTTTTCTTTTTTAAGGAAACCTGGCCCCATCTCCAAGGTAGTGGGTAAAATTAGGCATTCTATGAACTGAGCCTGGGCAGGTGGGGGTTGACGCATGACAGACACCTTAATAGCTAGAAGAAAAGAAAAGAGAGACATGAAAAAACAAATGAAGAGATGAAAAAGAAGGTGTATTTAACAAATTGACCCTTCAAACCTGGGTCAATATATGGGAAAAGAAGAGGCAAGAGAGACCAGGTTAAACAAAGCCAACAATAAAACGTAGTGATAGACTATGTGTTGTACTTTGTTGACTCTCAGAGAATCAGAGAAACAGTGGCTTTTCCATGGCATCCTACCTAACCCTGGTCACACTGTCCCCGTGGTCACCCACGCTCTGCTGGAACGGTCTGCCACAGACAGACAGCTTCCTTTGTTCCTTCAGTATTAACTTCCCTCTCCATTTCTTCCAGGCCACTCTGGGCACTGGTAGTAGGACAGTGCCCCATCTCTTCAAGGCTGGCCACTGAGGCTGGAGGACTACAGCGGGACAAATTAATGATGTCCCCGGGGCTTTATCAATGTGCTTCAGGGGATGGGAGCACGACGTGAGCCAGCAGACCTTTCTTCCTTTGCCCCTTTGCTCAGCTCCTTTTCTCTCTATCTGGAACCATGAAATGGATCATGTGATCCAAGCTGTGTATCGTTTGCTTTCTTCTTTTCCCATTTAGCGTGAGCTTCATCCAGAAGCATAACAAAGCAAAACATCTTCTTTGAGGTTGTAAGATTTAACTTCTTTAAAATCTCTCACTGGGAATAAAAGATCAAAAGACATGCCACTAATTACAAATAAATGTTAAAAAAAACTAGGAACACATCCAACCCTCTCATTTTAGAGATGAGGAAACTGAGGCCTCAGATGAATGTGAATTCCATAAAACATTTATCGTCAGAAAGTGATGGCACCAACAGCCAAGACCATGGGCACTGACTCCAAGACTCCTGGTTGCAGCAGGAATGCTATTTATTCTACACGGTGACTCACAAATCTAGGTTCTGCGAACTACAAAAAGCCTGACTCAGAACTCCAGGGAGTAAGGAGCTAACGAGACTTGAAATATAGGCCAGAGATTGCGGTATGAGGATGTTTGTAGATAAGCAGCATTGGATATATTTATGCATCCACTAATGAATTATGTGTCTGGAACTTCCTACCATTAACCAAAATAACCTTTGATGGCAGTCAGCATATATACTTCGGGCTATTTTGGGTGAAAGGGAGGAAGAATCAGAGGGATGGCTGAGGTGGGGGAGCAGTGGCAAATGAGGAGACAGACTCAGGCAAGGACATGAAGATGGGCCCTGTGAAGGGCATGGGCCTGGGCGAGGCCAGTGAGGGCACAGGGAACCAAGGCCCCAGATCCACCAGCAACCCAGGACCAAGTCTTTGTCTGTCTCTGCCAACTGTCTCTCTGTCCCCGGGAAGGTAAAGGAGAAAGGTTCTGAACCTTTCCACTGGCCAATTGCAACGTGACCCAAAATGTAAAATCAAGCCTACCTTCCCGACTGAAAAGTGATTTCAGTTCGTCCTGTTTTGCCTCAAAATTCCCCAGCCTTTGTCACTAGCTGACATTCCTTTAGACACTGAGAGCTGAGATGACCTCAAATGCAAATGCTTGGATGAGGTAATGGTTAGTCAGTGAAATAAAAAATAGAACCAACCCATCAGATGGAAAAGACGGATGTGTGATCTTTTTCGGTTTTGACTGAAAACTGGAGGAGGAGGGTACTGGCTACCTCCTTCAGGGGAAGAAGAAATAAATTTTTAAAAGAGGGGGCTAAAGACACAGAGTGAAAAATTCCAGGACTTCACAGCTCTTGTAGGGATGTGGAAGGAAGCTTAGCATTTTAATCTGCAGCTAGAAAATGGAGTTTTATCCTCAAATGATGTAGGGAGATTGGGGGGCGGGGTGTAGATGTTATGGGGAGTTTTATTGTTTGCTGCTTCTGTTGTTTTTAACATCACTTGCTTCCTATAAATAAATTTCCCCCCCAGGGAATTCTACCCTGTAACTATATTGACTTAATTCTGAAGCGCCGGTGCAATTAGGAGACCGTTCTAATTAATAGGCAATAGGAAGGTTGTATGTGAAAGATTTCGGCAGTTTATGCGTGTTACACTAAACGAATCTAAACAAAGTCACAAAAGGCATCAGAGCTCCATGAGAATTATCAGCTGAGATGCTGAGAATATTTTTCGCACCAGGTAGTCACGGTGCTCCCTGCATTTGGGATTAGAATGAGAGAAAAAAAACAAAAACAAAACTCAGCATAATTTTCTGTGCCAGTGGCAGTAACATGGCTTCTCATTTCGGCTGAGAGGTGCCAACCACCAGCGCAAAAGCCTGCTGACTGCAGGGATGGTACTCCTGACCACCATAGAGAGCCCACGGAGGGAGGGTCGCTGTGTTTGTTTTTCTAACAGGGAGTGGATCAGACTGCCTGGCTTCCAACCTGGCCATGGCCACCTACCAGAGATGGAAGCCGGGTGGGTAACCTCCTCTCCCTGCGTCCATGTCCTCACATGCAAGGCAGGATGAAAGCAGCCTTTCCTTCTAGGGCTGCTGTGAAGATTGCATGCGTGCGTGCACGGAAAGCACTCGGATGCTGTCTCACAGCACAGGGAGAGCTCAGCGGATTCCGTAGTATGGCTATTATCTAGGCCATCGTTACCGATCTGTGCTGGTGCTGGAAAGAAGCTGCGTGACTCAGCATATCCCATATTGCCTACCATTCTATTTTGTTCCGTGGGTCTAAGGATGCAGGGTCAGGGGGTGGGGTGGGTAGACGTTGCGAACTCTCATCTCTCAAATGAAGTCCTGCCATGTAATGCTGTACAACCCAGGACACTTCCACATTCTCCTCGGCGAATGCCAGGGATGTCTGAGCACGCGAAACCAAGATGCCCTCGGGTTACCCACCGAGGCTGACCCTAGTAACTCTTAAAAACTGGGTTGTCGTGATCACCTATTTATGTTTTATAGAAAGCGTTCCTGATATTCGTACTCCTGCAGGCAGTCTGGGTGGAACCTTGCAAGAAAAAGTATTACTTAGAAACCGAAACATTGAATTCCTTACCTACCACAAGGTATCTTAGAAAAGATTTGGAGGGAGTCTTGGTAAGGGGGCCCAGAAGGCCATGTTGTTAGACTTGGCTGCTCAGCTTCGGAAGCTTCTGCACGGGTTTAGAGCAGCCGCCCCTTATTTAGCACAGTGGGCCATTCCCGCACCCATGGCAGGCCCACGAGTCCTGGCCACACCTAGCGCTTCAATAGGAAGCATTAGCCAGCCATTCTGCAGCATCCAGGCAGTGGCGGCTGTGATCCCAGGGGCAGCCACCAGGCTTCCAGTTCTGTGGCGTGCCAGTTAAAGCTCGAGGGCCCAGTGCCAGGGACAGTGGTCTCTCTACCAGGCACCACCCTGAAACATGACTTCAGGCTCCATTCCTGAGTGCATCAACTCTGAGCCTTGCCCAGCCAGTGTTGCTCAGTGGTTAAGCAGCCACCTATGAACCAGGAGGTCAGGGTCCAATTCCCAGTCAGGCCACATGCCAAGTAGTGAGCTAGATCCCCAGTGTGGGGCCTGCAGGAGGCAGCCAATCAATGATTCTCTCTCCTCATTGATGTTTCTATCTCTCTCTCCCTCTCCTTCCTCTCTGAAATCAATAAAAATATATATTTAAAAAAAAACCTCTGAGCCTTGTTCTCTGGCCCTGATGGAGATTTTGTAAGCTACCCAATATCTTTTTAATAATTTTTTTTTCATACGTTTCTGTTGCTTAAGCTAAGAACTCTGTTTGACTGATAGAGTGACCCCTATGGGTTTTTTGAGCTAGGCATCCTCAGAAGTCCTGAAAAGTGTGAGTTGAAGTGAAATAACCTAAGCAACATTCACTGGACTCTTCCTGATCAGGATACATCTGCAAATTTCATTAATTTCTGAGTGTCAGGTATTAGAAAAGATATTGTCAAACTAGAACTTGATCCCAAAGGGGCTAAGCTAGGACAACAGTGCTGGAAACTATCAGATAAGGAAGGTCCTGAGGGCTGTTTCTCCAGACAGCAGCTTCTAGGCTAGAATGACAGAGTCACTGCCAACCGCCTTTCCTTCAATAATCCAATGGGATCCTTTCAAGGATTTTGTCTCCTAGAGTAAATGCCTTTAGAATTTCATCCTGAGGTAACAGGTTAGATTGCGGTTATATCTAAGATCCCTTCCCACTATAACATCTCCTCATGATCTTGAAGACCTAAATTGCAAGCACTAATGTCCACTAGCTATGACTTTTAATCATCAGTACCATTATCCAATATAAAGAAGAGAGAATATTTGACATCACCAGTAAAATCATGTGCATTCACCAATTATTCTTTCTTAAGTTTTCAAAATTATGGGTGGACTTTATTCAACACCTAGTAAGAACTCAATCAATTCTGTACTAAATTGAATTGAATGATGTCCATGGCTTGATTCAGCCAAGGACATCTTTTCCAATTTCTCAGTTAATTATCCTCCCTGGTTCCCTGACCATTTCAGCTTCTTCCTGACCCTAAATCCATGGGCATTGCTTTAATCACTCAGTCTTCTTGGTCAACCCCCTGTAGACAAGTTCATCTCAGCTGCATCCTGACCCTGAATCACCAGCTTTATTTTCTAACTTTGTTTCCTTTTCTTCCAAAGCATCTAGGCCAACAACCCAGTAGTCTCCTACAATTGTCTGAATATCTTTCTCAGGGTAAAGGCTCAGGAAAATATTTTTTGAATAAATGAATAATTCACTATCTCATAATGACTTTTTTTACACCCATTAGCAAAAAAAAAATGTTTATAATTTTTCTGACATTTTCCTATGTTAATGAGCACATATTTTAAACTCTTATTGAAAAAGAAAGAAAATTATTAGATTTCAGGGCTTTCAAACATCACTTACATTTGTTCTTACTTTTATTCTGGGTCAAAGACCATGCTTAGAAATGAAACTTAAAAGGCTGTCTGTGATAAACATTCTCTAAACTTTGAACATGCTAGCTCATTTTAAACACTGTTGCTCTTATCTTATCATATTCCTAAAATTATGGGATATAATAGTGATAATTAGTATTGCTGTAGACAAAGCCCATAAATAAATGCCTCTTTTCATAACACTAAATGAATGCAGAGGACTCTGCCATTTATTTAGCGAACCAGGGCCACTTTGACCTTACATAAAAGGCACTGGTATTAAGTGATTAACTATGGGAATCTCCCAATTTACACTTGAACACCAGAAGTACTAGTTCAGTGTTGTATTAAGTCTTTCATTTTAAACTTTCCATCACAACCTCTGGGAAAATAATGCTACTTCCACTTTCCTCACAACTGCCCAGTTGTTTGTTAAGATGCAAAGAGTTGGATTCATCAAAGGGATGATAGCAGGTGTCTTTCAGAGATTTTAGCCACTAAAAAAGCACTTCTATTAATTTTTATCTTTAATATTAAATATTAATGAACAGTTCCAGTGATAATTAGCAATTTCCCTTAATTATAGAAAATTGGCACTTCATAAATAACAAACTCTGATATTATCTAGTATTGTGCCAGTTTTCCTTTTAATTTGGAAATTCAGCAATTATCACCAGAATTATGTAGGTTAAAGTGTGTCAGATTCCAGATAAACAACTTAAAATACCGAGCAATATGAGGTGCAATGTCAAGAAAAGCTTAATATCAGCATTTAAAGAAAAAAATAATGTTAGTGATCCTCCTTTGCTATTGCAGCATTGTGGGAAGGCGTTCAAGTTTGTTTTATTTCAGTCTGGCCCCTGAAGATGACATCAGGTGCAGAATCTGGACAGAAAATATAAATTTAATATCACTCTACTTAAGATCTGATAATAGCACTTTTATACATGCTATTTTCCAACTTGAGAATTTGCATTTTTGTTGTTGTTTACTTCTAAAAACGCATCAAAGTTTGGGAAGACAGAATTTTTCCAGTACAAAAGAACCAACTGAAACATACATGTGCTTACCGATTCCTACTGAATGCAAACCAGCCTATATATGGACTGTGTTCTTGAGGTTCACTTCTATGTTAAGAAGTTAGGAGTTGGAGAAATGCCTTTTATGTCCATTCACTTTGGCATGGCCCTTTTAATGCTGACCAATCATAAGCCCATAATTAACTCTGATTAATACCAGGAATCATAAAATCAACTATTATTTTGTCATCTTAATGTGTGTCAGAATTACTCTCAAAACAATAGCACATAGTTTTATCTGGACCAGATCCTTATAAGTTTAACACTGGAAGCAGATGCTTGACTAGGCCTTCCAGCTTTCAGAAGTCTTTCCTCATCTCAGCAGTTCTGAGACCAAAATTCAGGCTTCATTTGCATGTCACCAAAATAACTGGTTTTCTGAAATGTATAAAATTCAGTCAACTGAATCAATCCACGGGAAGCTGAGTCATTTTGACATATTGTTGTTGTTGTTTTCATAAAAGTGATATGTGGTATGTGTATTACTCAACTCTTCTTCAAAAAGGAAAAATTAGGTCAGGTGATAAGAATGATCAGATTTCTATGACTATGATAAATAAAACTATAGTTTCCAATAATGCCATTAAGAATAGATTAAAAATCAAACTGTGACTATATTGAAAAATATTGCGATTGATTTTCCACTTTCATGGAGGAAAGACAACAGAGGACATGGACTTAAAGGCCAACAAAAGAGATTAAAGTCAAAGCAAAATTAAATCTTCCAGTCTTTGAGGATTAGGAAGCAATGGAATGTATTAGAGATGGGAGATAGTAGAACTTGTTGTTTTTCTTCCTCGATATTATTTCCAATCCACTAGAATTTAGAAGTGAGGGAGATTATTGTCTGTATCATTTCCCTATGAACAAAAGAAAATCACAATGGTTCTCCATTTTCCCTCAGACCAAGTCCAAATCAAAGCCTTGACACCACCTAACCCATTCAAATGTGCCTCCCACAGCTCTCATCACCCCCTCTACTCCTAGTTCCCCTCCACAGACTCCATAGCTATTCCTATTCATTGCACCCTTAACCAAGATGACCCTCTCCTCTTTTCTCTACTAAATCGAATCCTACCACATTTTCAGTATACCTGCTACAGTTATATAAAATATATAAACCAATGCTTCATTCAGTTGAACAGTCCAGATAAACGTATTTCCTCCACTTATATGATCCTATCAGTATTAATAGTTCCATTTCAAATCTCACCTTTCCTGAAACTCACCTTGCTAACAACTGCAGGTAATAATGGCCTCTCCTCTCTGACAATCTCCGAAGACCTGCATTGCACCATATAAATTTCATGTCAGAATTTTATTATTTCACTAACTGGTACCATTTTCTAATTATCTTAGCACATGAGACATGTGTTGCTAATGAGATTACAAGGTCACTGACAGCAAGAACAAATCTCACCCCTCTTTTGTGTTACCCACAGAGCCTAGCAAGCACTTGGCAGAAGTGGGTAATGGTTTGGAGCAGGGCCTCGAGGTTGGACCAGAGGCAATTCTAATTCTTTATCCCTGACTAGCTGGGTTAAGTTGTACAAGTTGCTAAATTCATACTAAGTAAGTATCATCTGTAAAAGGAATAATAATTTTGACCTCATTTATTTGTTAAGAGAAATGAGTAAAATAATCTCTAGAAATTCCTAAAATAATAGAATATGGTGTACAATAGGATGCTCTTATTGTTTTATTGAAGTCTATGTCTTGCATTGTAACTTACATTTGTACTATACATATTTGTAGTCTTATTTGAGAGCAAAATAACTCAACCTGAAGCCTATTTTATTTTTTAAAATAAAATACTAGAAACTCTATTTTACTGTATTTAAACCAACAACAGCCCAGCCGATGTTGCTCAGTGGTTGAGCATTGGCCTATGAACCAGGAGGTCATGGTTCAATTCCCCATGGGGCATATGCCCTGGTGCAGGCTCGATCCTCAGCGCGGGGTGTGCAGGAGGTAGTCGGTTAATGTTTCTCCCTCATCATTGATGTTTCTGTCTCTCTCCCTCTCCTTCCTCTCTGAAATCAATAAAAATAAAAATAAAACTTTAAAAAACAACAACAAAAAAACTTGATTGGTCTTTTGCTGTGAGCCACCTTCAACCTCCATTCAACCTATTTTCCCTTCATGTAGGATGTCTACTAACCCTGGTTTTCCTGGAGTAGTGGGAAATGCCAACATTATTAACCATCTTGATCTAACTACACTCAACAAGCATAAAATTTAAATTTTCTCAAAGAAACCTGACACATTTACAAAAATTGAAAAATTCAAAGAATTGTTAACATTCTAAATCATATATTCTGATCACAATTCTATTAAGTCAAAAAGATAAAAATTTTAAAACATCATACATTTAGAGATTTTTAAAAATCACTATTAAATAACTCATGGGTCTCAGAAGAAATAATGATGGAAATATATGAAATTAATTAAACTGAAATTAGATTTTACATCTAAAAGATAATAACTTACATAATAAGAACAGTATCTACAGAAAAATTTAGAGTTTTAAAGTTCTCATATTACAAAAGAGAAAAGGATAAAAACTAATAAGCAGACAATTTTAAAAGATTTTAAGTATAACAATAAAAGATAAATTAAGCCAAAACCGGTTTGGCTCAGTGGATAGAGCATTGGCCTGCGGACTCAAGGGTCCCAGGTTCGATTCCGGTCAAGGGCATGTACCTTGGTTGCGGGCACATCCCCAGTGGGGGTTGTGTGGGGGAGGCAGCTGATCGATGTTTCTCTATGATCGATGTTTCTAGCTCTCTATCCCTCTCTCTTCCTCTCTGTAAAAAATCAATAAAAAATATTTTTTTTTAAAAAAAGATAAATTAAAAAGAAAAAAGTAAAGTTAAATGTATCAATCAATTAATAGAAGAAAACAAAGATTCAATAGGAAAAATCAACCAAAACATGTTTTAAAAAAGAGTAATAAAAAAGTAGAAAAACTTTTAGCTAGGTTGTTCAAGGGAAAATAAGAAAAAAACCCACTAAATTAAGGTTGAAGTAGCTTAGATATAACAGGAATTGCAAAGATACTAATGCATAAGAAAATTATGAGCTTTTGTTTGCCAGTAAATTTGAAATTTTTGATGAAATGAACAGAGTTCTAGACATATAATGTACAACTGATTTAGGAAGAATCAGAAAACCTGAAAAGATGTTGAAATAGATGTTTAAAAATCTTCATGCGAAAAAGTACAGACAATTTTATAGATTAATTCCACCAAAGTTTAAAGGTGAATATCTTTTACATTATGTTTGCTCTCCCTGAAGATAAAAACCTGGGGAATGTTTCCCACCCATTAATGAGTTTAGGTAACCTTCCTATCAGTATGAGAAATGCAAATTACCTGTCAACCTCACTTACTGTGTAGATAGTTTATGTGAGTTAAGTCTTTATCTTGCATATTCTGGTATCCTTGGACAGCATAGTATTGAAAAATCAAGAAATCATTTTTTTTAATCAAGAGTATAACAATATTATTTAAGATTAAGGACCTACAACCAATAACTCGGATCATAGACACACAAAAAAGATTGCATCTGGGGAGTAACAGTAAACCTGGTGGGTGGGAGAAGTTCTTCATAAGCCTTTTGAGCTGTTTTGACCTATAATCAAATGATAAATGAAAATGTGTAGTTTACCAAAAGCAGAAGAAGAGAAATGTGTGGTTAAAAAGTAAAGATAACCGTTGGGATATAACATATTTTCAAGGAGAGGAACAAGTCAAAAAGTGTCTGACAGTTTAGGCTTTATTTTCTTCCTGCATTACCAGGCTGCCTTCTGCACTGTTGGCTGGGGCAAGGGTGAGCATGAGACCAGCCAGTATAACCACAAGATCATGTTGGTCAGTGTTCAGATCTGTCTTCTTTTTTTTTTTTTTTTTTTCCAGAAAAGCTAGCAAGGCTTTGTCATAAGTTATCTCCTTTCCCTATTTTGTCTTGTGGTTCTTGAATCACTAGAATTATTGGGATTAATGCACAGGGTTTCCTCATTTGCTTTTATAATAATAAATATGAATAACCTTATATATGTAAATTACCTAGAACATGTTAGCTTGGGTTCCCAACCCCCTCACTGCTTCTCACTGGGAAATTTAAGGGGGCAAAGATGATCAAATTGAATTTTGTAGGCCTGTAATTAAGCACTGCAATTTTTTATCTTATTTTTAAGAACTATTTATTGTTTAAAGTATCCTTTTTCCCCCATTGACCTCTCTCTGGCTGTTCCCACCCCCCAGCACATGCCCTCACCCCCCTACTGTCTGTGTCCATGGGTTATGCTTATATGCAAGCATACAAGTCCTTACCTCTCCCTGCCCCCCACCCCCATCCTCCTGCCTTCCCTCTGAGGTTTGACAGTCTGTTCAATGCTGCTATGTCTCTGGATCTATTTTTATTCATCAGTTTATGTTGTTCATTATTTTCCACAAATGAGTGATATTTATCTTTCTCTGACTGGCTTATTTCACTTAGCATAATGCTCTCCAGGTCCATCCATGCCGTTGCAAATGGTAGGAGTTCCTTCCTTTTTACAACAGCATAGTATTCCATTGTGTAGATGTACCACAGTTTTTTCATCTACTCATCTGCGTATGGGAACTTAGGCTGTTCCCAAATCTTAGCTATGGTGAATTGAAGCACTGCCATTTTTTAAAAAACTGATGTCCTCTAATTGCTAGAGCCCAATTCTGCTATTCCAGAATTTTCATTAATGTACAATAAATATTCCATTTTGTCTGCATATCCTTAAAGCATTAGTATTTTGGAATTATTTTAGTATATAAGTTTCTGGAAAGCACATTCAATAGTTTCTGAGGAGTATTTAAGTGGATACCAAGATTGAGGAGCCCCCAAATAATTATCATCTATTAAGGATTAAAGTTAACATCATCATATTAGGACATTTGAGAAAATAAAGAACTAAAAATTCAGAATTTTTAATACCTTTTTCAGTTGCTCTTATTGTATGCAGAAAAAAAATCTTATCATTCAAAAATTAATAAACCATTCTAAATATCCTCTCTTGTCCATTTATCCTTTTGGTAGTTAAAGTGATCTTAATTTCCTTTAGTTTGCTTGAAAAAAAATTTAAAAGTACCCAAGTAAGGCTCAGCCAAGAAATGAAAAAAAAAGAAAAAGAAAAAACAGCAAATTTTGGAGCCAACACCTTTTAGGTGAGATGAATGATAGCAGATCAAGAATGATATTCTCATTTCTTGCAAAAACTTGGCTATTTCAGAAGGTTTGCAGGTGAGATATTGAATTATTTGTTATATTTTACTAGAGGCCCGGAGCATGAAATTCATGTATGGGGGGGGGGGGGGAGTATCCCTCAGCCCAGCCTGCACCCTCTCCAATATGGGACCCCTTGAAGGATGTCTGACTGCCCATTTAGGCCCGATCCCAGTGAGATCGGGCCTAAACGGGCAGTCGGACATCCCTCTCACAATCCAGGACTGCTGGCTCCCAACTGCTCGCCTGCCTGCCTTCCTGATTGCCCCTAACCGCTTCTGCCTGCCAGCCTAATCACCCCCTAACCACTCCCCTGCCAGCCTGATTGATGCCTAACTGCTCCCCTGCCAGCCTGTTTGCCCCTAACTGCCCTCCCCTGCAGGCCTGGTCACCCCTAACTGCCCTCCCCTGCAGGCCTGGGTCCCTCCCAACTGCCCTTCCCTGCAGGCCTGGTCACACCCAACTTCCCTCCTCTGCTGGCTTGGTCACCCCCAACTACCCTCCCTTGCAGGCCTGGTCCCTCCCAACTGCCCTCCCCTGTTGGCCTGATCACCCACAACTGCCCTCCCTTGCAGGCCTGGTCCCTCCCAACTGCCCTCCCCTGCTGGCCATCTTGTGGTGGCCATCTTGTGTCCACATGGGTGCAGGATCTTTGACCACATCTTGTGTGTTGGAGTGATGGTCAATCTGCATATTACTTTTTTATTAGATAGGATAGAGGCCTGGTGCACGGGTGGGGGCCAGCTGGTTTGCCCTGAAGGATGTCCCAGATCAGGGTGGGGGTTCCCTTGGGGCATGGGCGGCCTGGGCGAGGGGCCTGTGGTGGTTTTCAGGCCAGCCACACCCCCTGGCGACGCAAGCAGAGGCCCTGGTATCTGGGGTTTATTTATCTTCTATAATTGAAACTTTGTAGCCTGGAACAGAGCCAAGCCTTCTGTTTGCTCTGTGGTGGCAGCCATTTCTGTTGGGATTGATGTACCTTCTATAATTTAAACTTTGTAGCCTTAAGCAGAGGCCTGGGCCGGCCAGGGTGTATGGAAAGCTTGGCTTCCTCCATTGCCGGGGGCAACCCTAGCCTCCTGCTCTTTCCAGCTCTGTGGCTGCCGCCATTTCTGTTTGGATTTATGTATCTTCTATCATTGAAACTTTGTAGCCTTGAGTGGATGCCTAGGCTGGCAAGGGCAGGCACAAAGCTTGGCTTCCTCCATTGCCTGGGAAACCCAAGCCTCCCTCCTGCTCTCTGTGGCCGTAGCCACCTTGGCTGGGTTTATTTTCATATTTGCTCCTGATTGGCTGGTGGGTGTGGCTTATGGGCGTGGCTTGTTGGTATAGCAGAGTGATTGTTAATTTGCATATTACTCTTTTATTAGATAGGATGACTGTTGTATAGCATTCTAGAGTCTCATGTGTGGAGAAAGCTCATGCAAATAAAATCTGGAGACAATGCTGGAAATGTTGAAGCCCTTCCTCTGAGTTTGTTTAGACTATTGGCTAGAGAAGAGGTTACACAACATCCAGAGTTTACTGCAGCCTTATGATTCGATTAATAAAGACATAAAGACAAAAATCCATATGCCTATTATTACTGAAGTATTAGCTAATAGGTGAACAAGACATCAGGATACTTGCCTGAATTTTTCACATTTCTTCAAGATTTCTGTAATCATGCAAATGTTGAAATAGCCCCTTTGAATCAAACTTATTCTACTCTAGTAAGTGATGAGTTGGCACCTGCTTAAGAAGTTTACTTGAAAGAAATCTGATAGGAGATTTGATATCTTGAGCATCTCCTACCTCTTTCAGACTACACACACTTAGCAATAAATAGTAATGCAGGGTCTTCAAAGAATCAAGTATCAGTACTATTTTTCATACCCACCTAAAATCAGAGCCCTTTGAAAAATATGGATTTAAGTTAATTGTGTAAAAGAGCTGATCTTGGGAGTTCATAATCTAAGAGATATTTTGGTGTAGGAAAATACTAAGAACTTTGAGAAATAAAAAAGAGAGAGAAAGAAAGAAAGCACACTCCACAGAGACATTAGCATCATATTTGGTTTCCTTCAGTGTCATAGTTTATAAAGTGGGATATCTCTGTTTACACAGAGCTATTTCAATAAAGTTGTTGAAATTCATATTGTGCATATCACTAGTCATGAACTTATGAAAATTTTATATTTATGTATTCCTCTATAAAGGAACTTTATTTGTGGATGGAGTGAGTGTAAAGTCCCAAGTGGGTCTTCTTGTGCCAAAGTCTATTATGCTACTATTACAATTCCATGTCTCTGAGTCCTGAAAACTTTGTGTATTCAGAAGTTCCTATTATACTTGTATGCACAGCTCCTTAAGCTTGTGTTTCTAAAATTGCAGGAGATCTACCACCTGGCACAGGCAGAATTGTGTCAAGGGAATGAGAATCTATAATAAATATGACATCTCCTCCTGGAAAATAAATTTTATTTTACTTGAAAATTTTGAGGCAGAAAGTTAAGTAATTTAAATGAAAAGTTAAACATGGTTTACATTTTAAAGATGTAGAATTTTTGTTAGTGAGTTAGTGCAGATTTTTATTTGTTTTTTCCAAGTGGCAAAAGTGCCCAGTGGCTTGAACACAAAAGGAGCATCTTTACTTGTACTGCTATAAATGAGAAGTCCACAGAAGGATCTGGACTTGGGTGTTGCTTATCCAGAGGCTCAAAAAGTATCTTCTAGACATTTTTTTTCTTCTTCCCATTTCATCATCTTCTCCTCCATATTGACTTCATTCTTATAACCAACCAACAGATATCCTCTCTGTTTTAATCTCAGGGAAGAAAGCAAGAGTCTCTTTCCCAGAAGTCCCAGGAAAAGAACACGTCTTCACTGGTTTCGGAATGTTCCTCATGCCCACCCTGGAACTTCAAGAGAAATCTATACATTGAAAGTAGAAGCATCCCCTCCCAACTAGGCAAACATGGTATGTTATTTCCAGAATAAAAATGAATAATGCCAGGTGGCATGCTTCACACACACACACACACACACACACACACACACACACACTGCTCACACACCTCACCCCATGCACACACACCCTTTTCCAGGTTTAGTTTCATATATCAGGGGTACACCAGTGGAAAATATCTGAGAAACACTCCACTAGAACTTCCCTTGGGATTAAAAGCCTGCTAGAACCTACGGATGCTCACTGGCAATAAGGACAAAAGCACCTCCTGGATGAGAGGCTTCGGGGATGGGCAGATGCATTCATAGCAAGCACACCAGGGATTCTTATCTATATTTCCCTGGTTCTGGATTACTTTTAGTACCCGCCTCACCCAATGAGTTGCTGATTGGAGGTAAACCTAGCTGACTTGGCATAGGCAGTGCTGGAGAAGTGTGTGCAAGGTAAGACACTCTTTTGAACCCATCTTCAAGGTTGGCCAAGAGAGACACAAACAGTATATTGAACCGTAATAACGACACTGCAGAGACCCATAAAAGGCTGGATGATAATCCTGAGCTCAGAAAGCATCTGATCCTCTGGGCAAATCACACAACTGGGGAATTTCTTGCCAATGGGGTGAACTTTGTTTCTCTTAAAACTTCAATAGCGGTGGGTTTTGTTCCACATGCTACATCACTGCACCATTTTTTCCCAGACTCCTTTTCTCCAAAAAGCAGAAATCCTGCTCTGCCTCAGAGATGATATTGAAAATATATTTATGTAATTCATTTGTTAATATCTACTTGTTAAGCATAGGCCAGGGAGTCGATATTGCTAGTGTTCTCTCCATTATTCCTTCTCCTCATCCCTAAGGAGAGAATCCAGATTTTGTTTAGGATGGTGATGTGCCCTGAAAACTAAACCCTCACTATCCAACCTGGATCACATATGTGGCCTTGGACACACTTCTGGCCAATGAGAGATGTGCACAAGGCTTCTGTGGATTGTTAAAAACATTTTTTTCTTTACTTTTGATAGTACCATCCCTTCATTTTCGCACCTCTCTGACTGCCTGGCCCTCAGATATGAAGGTGGAGCTGAAGCAGCCATTCTGTGATCATGTGGTAACAGCATGAAGGTAAATCCACACACTAAGGTGGTACAGGGGAGGAAACAGCCAGGAACAATAAGAGAATGTGCTATTCCATGCTGGGTCCAGGCTTGACTGCAGTAAGGCACTTTAATAGTTGAAAATTCTTGAGAGGAAGTTAAGAGAAGGAAATTATCTCCACCACAAATAATGAAAATGCTCTCTCTTAAGGCCCAGGGAGACATAGAATAGCAAACTTACAATTCATCAAGTCCCCTCTAAATGTCATGAAATGAGGGTCTAAGTAAGTTTATAGTATAAACACAAGTCACCTCAATAAAAAAATAATACAGAATATTAATTAGTGGCCATTAATCTGGTAAGTCTTTGAGCTCTCAAACAAACCAGCTTCCTAAATGTATTGCTCTTTCTGTATAATGTAACACTTTAAGTTAGAATCCCCATAAATGAGGATGGTGATGATGACTTGAAAATGTTGTTCTAAATATTAAATGGAATAATACAGTGCCTGGCATATAGAAAATGCTAAATAAATGATGTTTGTTTTTCTATTAATATATATTCTCCATCATCCTGACTTCTCCTTTATTCTCATGCTGCCTTAAAGGCCCCCAAATTCCTAATTCCATCACAAACCAATGTCAGAAAGACCCATCACTGGATAGTGGCTTCCTCACTGCCCTTAACATTGTGGATGTGGGATGCAGATCAGCTGCAGTTATACTTCAACAGATGTAGAGATTCAGAGCACAGATTTAATAGCAAGTCAAGGAATGTCTACCAGAGCAGCTTGTTAATTACATGTACCAAACACTATAATAACATAGCATCTATCCATCCAGGAAATGTTCCTTTACTTGCTATTTGAAAGCAACGATTTCCATAGTTGACTTGTGTACAATTATTCCTTCGTGACTGAATGTCTGCTTAAAGTAGTTCAAGAGCTCAGAAAATCCCTTCTGATGTGACAATGCGGAAGGCATAGTACTTAGGATATTATAAAATTGCCATTAGAATTAAGATTAGCAAACATTTAACAAGTGTCCTATGCAGTGTCAGGCACTACTGGGTGCGATGGAAGTAAAGGCAAATAAGAGAGAGTAGAGGATGCTTTCAAGGAGCTCAGAGAGACAAACAAGCAGCTGACTTCAGTACCGTGTGAAATCAAGTGTGATAGAAAAGGGGCCCCAGACCCAGCCTCCTGGCAGCAGAGGCTGGAGAGGTGACTGCTTGAAAGAGGTGCTATATGAGGAGGGTTTTAGACAGTGAGTGACAAAGCCAAGCAAAACAGTTTGGAGCAAAATGGAATGTCTGAGGTAGTCATGGGGCAGCGAGTGAAAGTCAATGGAGGTCAGAGGAGGCAAGTATCAGGGTGTAGAGAACCTTGCTGATATAGCTTATGAAAGAGTTTAGAACTCAAACTAGGATGGACAGCCAGCTGCTGAGCAACTTATTCAGAGGAATGTCATGGTCAAAGTTGCCCTTTAGAGAGATGACTGGTAATCCAGCTAACCAGATTCAGTGTTTCAGTTTGGAGGTTGTTACAGTGGCCCAAGCAAAGAACAATAAAGGCCAAATCTCAGATAAGGGCTATGGTTCGGTGGAGAGAGTGAGGATTGAAAACCTGTAGGAAGTAAAGACATTGATATTTGGTCATTCATTTTATATGGAAGATAAGGTAGAGAATGAGTTCCAGTTTCTTCACTGGAGTAAAATAGACACCAACAAACCAGATAGGAATACAAGGTAATTCTAAACCAATAAGCTGTGGCATAACACCAAGGGGCATGATAGCATATTGATTAATGGCAGGAGCATTTGAGCCAGAGCAGCTGGGTTCAAATTCCATCTTCATTGTTCAGAACCTAGATTACCTTGGATGAGGACCTTGATCCTTTCATGCCAATTTCTTCATCTACATAAAGAAGATGATAGCAGTAGTAACTGTCTCAAGGTGACAAGATTATTAAAATATTGTGTGGTCATTTAGCAATAACTATTAAACTTTAAGTGCAAATATCAATCAATTCTTTCTACAACATGCCTGCCAAGAAATAGAAGATGAGAAGAAACAGGGAAGTGATAACTAAATGCAGTTGCTAACCTCTTTTGAATTCTAGAACAAAAACAAAATACATTAGTATTAGTATTAGTAATTATGTACCAATATTGGTTTCTTATTTTTGACAACTAAACATGGTTTATTTATACTAGTATGATAATATATGATGTTAATTTTAGAGGTATCTGTGAAAGGTGTAAATCTAAAATAATTTCAAAATGTAAAATTTGTTAAGAATTTTAATTAACCAGCAAACCCATTTCTAAGAAATGTAATCTATAGAAATATTGCAACAAGTATAAAAATATGTATATAAGAATATTCACTACACATCAATTGTAATTGGAAAAAACAAATGTTGTAGAAAAGGAGATTAAATAATTAGATGAGGCTATAACTATAAAATGGAATGTTATGTATCCATTAGAAAGCATGTGTTTTAGACATAACTACTGGCAAAAAGTTGCCTGTGGTATATTGTGAAAAGGAAAATGCAAGTTGCTATATACAGATAGAGATAGAGAGATAGATAGAAATAGATATTTATGGCTGTATATATATAATATTAAATTTATATTAAATCTATATTAAATATATATATTGCAAATATATTTTTGGTGTGCTGCAAAATTTTAGTAATTAGTTTATGTGTTCCATGAGATAATAAGGTTGAAAATCTCTGTATTCGTCTATTGTCTTGGAGATTGAGTAATCATTCCACTCTAACGTCTGTAGAAATGTGTGTATTTGGTCTCACAATATCTCTGTTAAGAGGTAATAAATACTATCTTTTAGCTGATGGAGGAGGAGGTGTGGGGTAAAATGAGATATGTTAACTCATTTACTCAAGGAGGTTTATGAAAGCAACTTGGGACTCTTTGGTCCAATTCATAATGAACACGGCTGGTTTGTTGGAAATACATTAGGTTACTTGGAACATTCATCTTTCAGAAAATGGTTTTGACCAAATTACTGAACACCATTAACCTAAGAGACTACATATACTCTCAGAGGTGAATGAACATTTCAAAGGCACCATGATTCAAACTTTCTTTAAACTCTTTTATGCACTTTAATGAGTTGCTCCTAGTCAACCTTGGACACACTCATTACTGAGGAGAATTCAAGCACATTCTTTCTATTTCTAACAATTATATATTTTTCTAAAATCTATTCAGTTATTGTAGGCAGTGTAAGTTTATCAATTACCTCTCCAAGCTGTCCATTATCTATTTTGAGAGTATAATTTGTTTCCCGCATAGAGTATGTGTTAACAGCATGATGCGTTTTACATTTGTAATTAATTTTGAACTGACAAAGAAGGTAGGAAAAATTCTCCCATAAATAAAAGTAATGAATGCAAGTATTGAAACAAAAGGCCCTAGTAATTTCCAGCCACTTAGAAAAAGAAAAAAAACTCAATTTGCTCTCTCTTTTAAACTAAAAACACCAAGATATCTTTTGTTCCTTGTTCATGACACTCTAGAGATTTTGAAAGTCTATTGCTAAAAAGGATAATAAATGGCAGGTAGGCACACTACACTGAATCTGTGAATGAGAAATTGTTTATTTATCAATAAAATTAATAATACCGGTTTTACTGTACATAACTAATTGGCTAGTTCACACGAAGTTTTATCAGAAAACCATTTTTGTAGACATAAGTTCCAGCCCACGATAAAACTAAATATTTTGCTACTCATAGCACTTTTAAAATGATAGAGAGCTTGAAATTAAATTACACTAAATGTCTTTATATTATTCGGCATTAAACCTTATTTTCCTTACTGTCATTCTACCAGCGTGATATCATCGGGGTTGAAGAGGGATGCTAATGCTATTTATATTACACTGCACTGTCCTATAATTGACCTTGTTTGTGCAATGGAATGGCTGCTTTTCTCAAGCTGCCAGCCCTTTATTGCAGCATTTTGACCATGCACTAGTGGCTCTTTGTGCTGCTGCTGAGTTCAAGAATCAATACTGCATTCCCCACAGCCAATAAAGGCAGCTGACAGCATGAATTAACTGAGTGTGGCCAGTTGCATGGAGGGCCATTGTCTTTAAGGAAAAGCTGGACGTGATTACCAACCTCCATCTCTGAGTGAAGGTTTAAATGCAAAGTGCGAGGTTGCTGTAATTTAATTTTGGCCTGCTGCTCTGACACACTCCCCTTTGCCACTGCCTCATGGAATCCAAGCTATTAATGGCTGCAAACCAAAACACATACGGAGACAAAGACAAATCCTTGCAGTCATACAATAGCAAAGGTTTCACCTGACCTGGCCATTCTTTTCAGATACTATTCTTATAACAGATGCTATTTCTTCAAGCCGGTCTTCCTGCCACAGGAATAAATCAAGCCAAACAAAAGAATTAAAGTTATGACCTCTATACCTAAATAACATTTTCATCTATGGTAAAGTTGAAAGATCTGTATAAATAACTCATGGCTTTCAATAGACTGCCAATATTGTGGGAGATGGGTGGGGGGGAATTTGTCTGCATTTCTGTATCTCCTACTCAAACCAAGAAAATTTCCACCCATTCTGTTCCACTGAACCTATATTTCCTGAACCAACGTCAAATTCATTCTTTTCAGTCCTTATCTTCTGACCAGTATTTCACATGGAACACTTCCTCCCTCATAAAACAGTCTCGTCTCTTGGATTCTGGTCCCCGTGATTCTGTGTCCTAGGTTGTTCCTCTCTTCTTGTCCCAGACTGTCTTCTCCTCTCATTTTACTGTAGCCCTCCCATGTAAGACCTCATCCTTTTTCATACCTGTAATTATTTTTCATTTCCAGGTATTGGTTTCCAAATATTTATCTCCACCCCAGGCCTCTTAAAACATTTGGCTGTCCCATTGGTATTTTGAATTCCACATACCTCAAACTGAATGATTCTTCTCCAGGTGGGTTTTCCAGTTCAGTAAATGACTGTCTGTCACATATGAATGAACAAGGACCTTATTTTTGAATCCTTTCTTTTCTTCACTTTCCATACTCAATCAGTTATCAAGTCCTCCTCATCTACTCCTTAATCTTTCAGTCCAGGCGGTGGAAATGATCTCCATCATCTCCTCTATAAGAAGGAGTCAGGCACTTCTTCATGGCCTTCCTAACCCTCTCCCTGACACCAGGGTTGTCCCTGCCCCCACAGTGGAAAATCTCTACAACAAATCTTATCTTTCTGTTCACTTTACTTCCCTTTAAAACATTCAAAGTCTTCCATCTGAGACTTCGTTTTCCTCTTTAGCTTCAAATTCTACAGTGTTTCACCTTTTGCCCTTCCCCAATGACATATATGTTGGTTCCACTGGAACGAACTCAAAGATTAAATATAAAAACATGGATCGTGGCAGAGACTTAGTTTGTAACCAGAACAAAGGAAAACACCTATTAGACCCTGGACTGCAATCATGATGCTCCATGACTGCAGGTATTGCCTGAGCTTCCACAAGTATGTTAGACAAAGAGAAAAGCCACCGAATAAGAAAGTGGGATTTATGTGAGCCTTTAAAAGGGGAAATGACATCTAATTTCTTGCTTTATCAGAAAACCTATATTTCTGAGAGAATTTTGGTATTGAAAACATCAGTTCTGTTTATAACAGGCAATGCTCTTGGTTGAAATTAATTCAAGCAGAGTTATTTAAGGGACAGTGTATTATATACAAACCATTTAACTTGAGCTTTAAGATGATTTTTCATGTCTGAGAAGATACCATAAACTGGAATAAAACCTTTGGTTTTAAAGGCTTTTATTATATTTTTCTAACTTATTTTTATTTTCTTTCCATTGAATTTATTGGGATGACTTTGGTTAATAAAATTATATAGTTTTCAGGTGTACAATTCTATAATAGATCATCTTTATATGCATATTTTAAATGCAAGCATTTGTGAGACTCTTAAAGGCACAGTAGCTGATCTATTCTTCATCAAAATTTTGTTGCTGTCAATTTTTTTTCAGAAGAGTTTTATTTTACCTCCATTGTCCCCAAACATCTTACCCATTAAAAAACAAATTAAAGTGTATAGTTCTTACATTTTCAACTCCAGAAAGGCTAAAATGAAAAGCTAATACTACAGCTACCCGAGCTGCTTCATTCTCCTCAGAATACATAGCCATAAGCTAAGAAATAGGTGTGTTCTACTGACATCAGCAGATGATGCTCCTCCCAGGGTATCTGAAGAAAAGATGTTTGTTGCTTTTCTATCCTCCTTCCCACCAGCTCTTCTATATTTCATATGCTGCACTTTCCTGGCCAGAGAAACGTCAAGGGTTTATGGCTTGGCAGCTCAGCACCATTTGCTGCTGAGTGTCCAAAAGGCAGATGAAAGGAAAGCATGCACAATTCTCCGTCCACTCCCTATCTGTCAGGGTAATAGCACGGAAGGAGACTCAGGCTTCTCCAAAGAGACTAGATTGCTGCTCCTTGTAAGATATGACGAGAGACTGCACAGGAGAGATATATTTGGTGACATATTGATACATTCACTCTGCCATTAGGTGGGAGAGGAGACTTGGTCCAAGGAAGCCCAAGGAGGAATCACCAAGTCCACATTTCTAGTTCACTCTCCCTTATTCTGTCAGGAGCCTCCTGGCATTGAAGCATGGTTAGTAGTTTTCTGGACTAGAAAGTGGACGTGAAGATGTCTTATTCCCTTTATACATGGGTAGGTACGTTTATGTACCTGCTCCCCACACTTCAAAGTGACAAATTAAACCCATTAAGCATCAGTACTCTTGATTTATTTTACCTAAAACAATTCTTCAGAATTGCAAGGTGGTTTTTACCAAGTTCCCTTAATCAAAGGCAACACTCTCCAGATAAGGTCTGCCTAAAAATATATTGCATAGGATTTAGCATACTTTACATCTTCCTGAAATTACCCTACATTTTTAACGACAACTGTGGTTATCCAGCCTCCTGACCCAGTAGAACAGCTATGGCAACCCAGTTCCTTGGCACCAGGCAAGTCTGGATGGGGGGTGGAAGAGAGAGCCATTCATCAAAGTCCTCACTATGGACACATCCACAAGAATCTCTGTATGTCAGAGCCTGAAAAATGTATAGGTGTTTTTCTCTCTCTTCGGTCATGGGCAAAACCATGTTTAACTGTTAATCTGTTTTCTAACCTCCCACCCCCAAAAGTTATGTCAACATTAATAAGAAAATTTGGCTGCTTTTTGATTTTTAATATAAGCCTCTGAGTGGATTATCCGGCCGGAGCAAAAGGCCAGGGGGCCTTCTGGATGCTCTCGATGATATACGAGAAGCTCTATGGCATCAGCTGGGAAAACCGCAGCCAACATTGAAATAATCAAAAATGACCTACAAGCAATAATAGCCTGTGTGACAGTGAAGAGGGGACACCAGGAAGCAGGTGGTCTATATGACAGAGGATCAATACTCCCCGAGAGGGGATACAATAGATTCCAAATGGAAAACAAACTCCCGGAGAATACGGACAGGAAGACAAGAGAGGGGGAGGGGAAGGGAGGCAAACCTGCAGGAAACAGCACAACAAAGAGAATGTGAGGGTGCGTTTGGGGCCCAGAGCCCACGTGATGATGAAAACTGACCGCGCAAGAGTGCAGGGAAGGCAGCCAACATGAATTCACCTCCACGGCAAAGAAAGGGGGCTACACGAGCACGCAGACGCTTCAGCTGCCACACCTATTCCGATTTAACATGCTTTAAAAATGCATCGTCTGAAAGAAGTGTTGACAGCCTGAAAACCCTGATTTTGTGTAGGGAGGCCTAGTTTGTAGCAAGAAAACAAGGGAAAACCCATATTTCATTTCTTTTGAACATATATTTCAATGAAAAGGGAGATGGGGAGAGGCAAACCTAATTTGCATTATTTAGTTCAAAAGAAATGTTGCTTTGATGCCACGGTGTGTATCTGCAGCGCTTCCTCGCTCTCTTGGGAGCTGGTGTGTATTAGCATTCCGTTCCCCTTTTTCATTACTGCTATCACATATATTAAAACAGGCGCACACACGTCCACTCCCAGCATTAGCTGATAAAACCGTAACAGCAACCTCCGATAGGAGAACTTTCGCCAGGATTCAATACCAAACAGAAACAAAACTAAATTCTCTGACAAACGCTAATAAGATTTCATTACATTTAAACACACACACACACACACACACACACACACACACACACACACACACAACGACAACCACCAAAAAGCATTGGCGTTTCATGATGCTGTGTATCTCTCATGGGCTGTGGGACACTGCGGCAGGCAGGCCTGGAGAATATTTCAAATCTCATTCAAACGGTGGGATGGGGCATTATCTACAGCATCATCTTGATTTTTTTTTCCCCTTTGATTTTTTTGGTAACAGAAACTCGCCATGCGTTGTTGCTCCTACACCAGGGGAGTCGTAAGGCATCCCATTTCCCAACTGCCTTCTCTCCCAGCCACTGTGGAAAATCGGAAGTCAGGGGCTGTGTGATCTTCCGAAAGAAACAGCTTTAAAAACCTCCAGCTATTCCTGCAATGCAGCAGATGTGTGGGCCGCTGCCAAGCTCCGGCTAAGCTCTCAAAAATGCTGACGCGAAGGCTGCGACGCTGCAAGGAACCAAAGCAATGTGTACGCGGAGCTGTCAGGGCCCAGGAGCTGCCCTGCTAGGTGTGCCCTCCAGTGCCCTTGGATCGCACCTTTCCACTCCCCGTTGCTTCAAGGGGTCTTGCTCTCCGGGTCTCTCTGCTCACTCTGCCCCAACGGTCAGCTCCGTGGGGCAGGTCTGTGTGCTCCTCCCGCGGCAAGCCGGCAGCCTGGCACACAGTAGGAACTCTACAGTGACTTGCTGGGATGAACAAATGAAATGAATGACCTTGAAGATGCCTCCTAAAAGCCAGATCACTTCCTGAATCTGGCAGGGAGCTCTCTGTCCCCAGGGGAGATGGGGAATAGCTGACTTCGCTTCTGCCTGGAAGGGAAGAAAAGCCAAATGTGCCCCCGGGGCTGACGACATGCTCCCTCTCTCCCTCTCTGTGAATTGCTTAGAGCATCAGCCTGTGTTCCTCGGCACAGCCCTCCCGTACATGCTGCCCTGTGCTGGTTGGTCTTTGTTTCCTGACTGAAGTTTTCCTTTGTCCTAAGGATGAATTTCAGCAGTGGTCTGAGCTGCCTGCATGGCTCTGGCTCAGCCACGAATGGGATGCTGTTTACCAAGGGCAAAAGCAGGGGGCTTTTCCTCTTGTGCCTCTTTATCTGAATTTTGGGTGAGTGATAAAAAGCAGGGAGGATGCCTGCATTATGAGAGCTCGCCCTCAGCCCCAGCTCCAAGGTTAGAGCACAGCTGACCTCCAGGCCTGACATAAAAGACCTGGAGAGGCCGTGGCTTCTCCTGCCACAGCCTGCTTCCTGCCTGCCCAGCCCCTGCGGGCCAAGCCACCCTGCTTGCCGGAAGGTGACAATGTGTGATTCCTGGCTGTCTGCGTTGGAGCAAGCAGGGCTTTCGCCGTTCTCTGCACATCTGCTGTATCCCCAAGAAGAGCCCACATCTCATCAAGTCCTTCCCTTAGGAAGATCAAAAGCCACTTTATGCACAATCATCTCTTCCTCTGGCCCCATCACTTGGGAAGCGCACGCTACAGGAAGCCTCAGATAAAGAGGCTGCAATAACTCGAGCTAAAATGTGGCTGGTGCGTTGAGGGTTACTCCGTCCTCCCACAGAACGTGCCATATGCTCTTCTGTAAGCACAAGTGACTGAATCCTTGAATTTATTCTTTATCTGGACGATAGCTAAAATGAGTTGTCAAACACTTTCAGTCCAGTACCATTTTCAAGATTCTTTCCCCCCCCCCCCCCCCCCCCGCACCACCACCAAATGCCTTTTGGGTAATTAGGACATTCTTAAATATATTTTAAAAAACCTTTAGTTTGTTTACTTACTTAATCATATTCAAATTTAACTGTCAGAGCCAATCAAGTTAGATAAATACTCCAGAAATGCCTTTTATATTAATAAACAATGTGTTTAATCTTCAACACATATAGATAAATATTTTAGTCAGGGGCAGATGGATGATGCTTGCAGCCCTCCCCACAAAGCACATGCATGCATGTATACACACACACACACACACACACACACGTGTGCGCACATATACATGCACACACACACACTTTTATCTTCCTCAGAATTGCTATAAACTCTTTTTTTATGCCACAGGCTATAGGATATATAAAAGTGAGAATTAAAGTCCTTTGTGATTTAATAAAAAGTTAAATGAAAAGAATCAGAGTTTCCCCATTGCTCAAACCCCAGCCTCTATTTGTTCATCCTATGTGGGTGTTAAATGACCCCACTTCCCAAGGACTTAGTTATGTAATCTCATTCTCTGTGAACCACCTGTAAGAACCTCGCCATGGGGACTCCAAGACTTGAGAGAAGTGTCAAATGTGTTTTTACAAGGGGAGCTATCTTTTACTCCTTTGAGGCTATCAAAGACAGAAAGGAGTGCTTTTTTCTGTGTCGTTTTACCGTGTGATCCCAGGGATAATTCCTTTAGCCAAATAAGGGAGTTTGCCTGACCTGATTTCTATGCGTGCTTATGTTCTCTTGAACCCCTGCACCTGCTGCCATATATAAATGGGCAACTTGGGAGATGTTTTTCTGTTCATTAATTCATCAAACTCCAACCTAATTTCTGAAAAAAAATGTTCTAAGGAAAAATTTTGGGAAATGTCTGTGTGTCTCTCCTTTTTGAATAGAGAACAAAAGACTTAGCATGAACAAGGGCCTTACACAATGAAATTGTGGCTTTATAACAGGTTATTCACAAGTGAGTAATCAAATCCATCCCCAGTGAAGTCTATTCTTTAGAAAAGTGGGTGATTTTCACTGATCCTCTGAACTCAAATGATACGAAGATATTCAGGTACTTTGTCTAGCCACCTGGGTCAGCTTTTGGATTCTGCAAATTTTGTTTTTCTTCACTCCTAAACATCATTTATTTGTCTCATTTATACCTTTAAAGGGGAAGAGAAACTAACAAAAATAAAAATTACTGAAGAGAAAACATAACATATTCCCTAATTAACCTATTTCTCTAATTGAAAAACAGAAACGAACAATTTGAAGACATTTTCCCTTGCAAGCTGCAAAAAAGCTTGTATTCTCAGAATTATCAAAATGGTTTTGTGTTCTCCAAAGTATCGAGCAAGTCCTGGGAAAAGCTAGAACTACTAGCCTATTAGTATTGATATCTTCAAAAGCAGACAAAATTGAGAAGAGAATCTTTCTAAAAACGTCAGTGTAAGAGAAGTGGAAAACTCAGAATGATCTGTCAGTCTTAAAGCACGGTTTTTGAAATAATAATCTAGCTGCCCTGATCTCTAGAGTTTTTCCTTTTTATGCTAAGTGTAGTATATCTATTTTCATCGAATCTTCCTTGTTTATAGTTTTAAGGTAACATTTTTGGTGTAACTCCTGAATTAGACAAATGACATTTGTTTGATGAGTGTCTCTTATAAGCAAGAAAGCTGTGACCTCCGCATGTTTCTGTCAGGTGTCATTTAGGCCACATTGAAATGTGGGCTAGGATCAAGGAGAGACTAAATAAAGCCTTGACTTCACCATGGGCACGTGCCTTTCCTACTTGCAGATAATTAGCATGAAATAATTTATCTAATATCTGGAATGCCACCATAAAAAGAGAGGAGAAGGAACAGGGCCGACTCAGAGCATATTTTATTTCAAAAATAAAAGAAATTTGAAATAAGTTCCCCAAGACTTGTAAATAGCTTTCACTCACCTACTTGGCATCAAATTATTTGCATTTACTTACCATATTTTTATTACTCTGTGACCCATATTAAACCAATTTAGATTGTTTTTGGGAAAGGGTGACCTGATAATTTAGATTGCCACAAATATTATCTCCCTAATGTAATACAGTGACCCTTGAACAATACAGGTTTGAACAACTCAGGTCCACTTATACACATTTTTTTTTTTTCAATAAACATATAGTCCTGGGTTTTACATCCTCAGATTCAACCAACCACATACCGAAAACAATAGTTTTGATTGGCAGTTGGGAATTTTTGGATTAGAAGACTGACTTTATGCATTGTTCTAGGCCATCTATATA
Source organism: Cnephaeus nilssonii (assembly GCF_951640355.1). Classification (NCBI taxonomy): domain Eukaryota; kingdom Metazoa; phylum Chordata; class Mammalia; order Chiroptera; family Vespertilionidae; genus Cnephaeus; species Cnephaeus nilssonii. Next base: position 34,531,244 of record NC_137089.1, on the reverse strand, counting down.
TATAAACCCCTAATATGCAAATAGACCAAATGGTGGAACAACCAAACAACTGGTCACTATGATGTGCACTGACCACCAGGGGGCACACACGGAACATGGCAGGCGTCAGCTGCAGCAGGATGGTGGAGCAGGTGAGCAGGGGTGCCAGACCAAGGCGGGGTGCCAGTCGCTGTCATCAGGGCAAATCTCTGGTGATTACTGAAAATCCTTTGCTCCTGTGCACCACAGCCCCATCCGGCACTTGCACCCACTGCCGCCACCTGGTGCTGGCCCCGATCGCTCAGCACCATCAGCGGGTGTGAGCGGCAGCTGCCGGCCCTGATTGCCCCTCAGGGCTTCTCCACCTCCCCCTGCTCCTGAGGGGCAATCAGGCAGCAGCCACCACTTGCACCCACTGATGGCGCTGGCCCGAATTGTTCCACGCTGTCAACATGTGGGAGCGGCAGCAGTGGGGATGGGACTGCCAGCAGGGAGGGGACCAGGGGCTGCAGCTAGAGGGGCTAGGCGGGGGCGGAGGATGGGCCAAGACCCGCCCCTGTGCCTACCACAGTCTTGCAGCCCACAGTTCCTTTCAAGGTGCATGAATTCGTGCACTTGGCCCCTAGTTTTATATAAGGGGCTTTAACATCCATGGATTTTGGTCTCCAATGGAAGTCCTGAAACTAATACCCTTTGAGTACTGAGGGGATGACTAAAGTTTATGTGGAGTCAAAAGTTATAGATGAGTTTTCAACTGCATGCGGGGTTGGTACCTTGAGCCCTCATGTTGTTCAAGGCTCAAGTGTATTTTTAGTACTAGCTAATTTGAAGGGTCATTATTAAGATTGTAGTTATAACCTCTTTACCTCTTATGAATGTATTTAGCTGCAAGTAACAAAATATTAAACTACAATATCTTAACAAATTGGTATCTTTTTACACACACACACACACACACACACACACACACACACACACAGAGACACAGACACACACACACACACACACACACACACACACACACACACACGTGAAAAGGCAGCCTACTTCTGTCTTTTCTCTTCTAGTCACAAGGTGGCTGCACAGCTCCAGGCACCACATCTGCATTCAAACTGGGAAAAGAGGTGCCAACCATGTCTGTTCTTTTTTTAAAAGAAGGGGAAGTCTTTTCCAGAACAATCTTAACAGACTTCTTCAATTCCTTTGGCAGAGCTGAGTATCCTGGCCACCCTTTATGCTGTGGAAACTGGGAAAGCAGGGAAATGTGTGGCATGATTGGCTTTGACTGATCACAGTCTATATCAGATCCAGGGTGGCAAAATACATTGCCATTCTGAATAGATTGGTGTTCCGTTAGGAAGGAAAGGAGGGAGGGAGGGAGGGAGGGAGGGAGGGAGGGAGGGAGGGAAGGAGGGAGGGAGGAGAATGGATGTTACGTGGGAATTAACACTGTCTGTCCTACTTCCATAAATATAGATCAACTAGAGGCCCAGTGCATGAATTCGTGCGTGGGTGGGGTCCCTCAGCCTGGCCGGCGATCAGGGCCGATCGGGGCCAATGGGGAGGGACCATGGGAGGTTGGCCTGCCACAGGAGATTGGCTGTGGGAGTGCACTGACCATCAGTGGGTAGCTCCTGCATTGAGCATCTGCCCCCTGGTGGTCAGTGCACGTCATAGCAACTGGTCGACAGTCACTTAGGCTTTTATATAGTATATAGATGCCTCTTGCTTGTTGCCAAAATACACAACCTGGTACGTGGGCTTCCATCTTTAGACCCAAAGTGCTTGTCACATTGACCGTAGTCAAGCATGTCATCTTGGTATGGAAAGAAGCATCCTTCCTACTGATTTCCACAGAATTCCTAAATCTATGATCAGAACTGATGTCACCCGACAGTAGTACTTCACTGAAGTACAAATAAAATATTTTTGTTTTGCTACCATCATTTGAAAGGGGCCTCATGTGGGCCTCTCTGTGTCTTCAGGCTCCAATCTTCTCCCCATTGGCTCTCTAAGGCAAAGAGGAGCAGGTTGTTTGGGGTGATGTAAGGTGCCCCATGGTAATTAATCAAGTTGACAGAGCTTAATGGAAAGTCCACAGACGCTGGCATAAGACAGACCTGGGCTTGTATCCAAGCTTCTTCTCTTAGTACTTGCTGCAAGATTGTTGGTAGGTTTCTTACTCTCCTTCTACCTCATTTTTCTCATCTGTACATACGCACAACCATCCCTAACTCACGAGCAGCCATTAGGATGGAACATTAGGATGGAATTAGTTATGTAGACGAATGCTGGACACACCCTGGTGTGCCTCTACTGTTCGCTCTTAAAAGTGTAGCCTATCATGGCATCCAACCCAGTGCTAAGGAGAAGCGGTGTCCCCCTTGGGATTTCAGTGCTGGTCTTCAATCTTGGCCTTGACTATGTGAAGAAACTATTTTATTGCCTACATTACAAAAGCTCTCTTATTTTACTGAGATAAAGAATTAATTCAAAACCTTTCACGTTTTAATTCACAGTTCTAGAAAGGAGAAAACAGACTTGACAGTTTGTGGAGGTTGGAGGCCTATGACAACAGACATCCGAGTGGCTGCGGATGAGGGAGGGAACTGAGTTACTGTGAGGGAGAAGGTGGGCAGGTTCTGAGGTTGCAGTATCCTTCAATGCTGGCTTAAGATTTCTTTGCAGATATCTTCAAATCTCATTAAAGTAGTTGATCTACCCCTTTTATAACCTCCTTCTTTCCGAGCTTATTGTATATTTAATCTAACTTACCAGTTTTATCATTATTTCATGGATATTTTCTGCTTTTTCAACTATAAACATAGAATAATAACTTTTTTCCAGTAAAATTATGTGGGGATTAAATGAGATAATGTAGATGAAAGTGCCTAACACAATATTTGACTCATTTTTGGTCCTTCTTATGCAGTGTGTGTGTGTGTGTGTGGTATGTGTGTGTGTTTTCTGACCACCTACTCATCAGAACTTTACAAGGTAATTTTCATCATTGTTTGAATAATTTGGTGATTTATATAAATTTCTAAGTTTCTCCATTTTATTCATTACAGTCTTTTGGAAATCTTCCCAAGGGATATAAGGTACTAACAGATGCTCTGCCTACACTGAATAAACATCTCCAAACCAGTACACTTATATTAAAAATCTTTTTTCATTTATCTGTAAAGTGTGTCTACAATAAAGACTGCTGAAGTTCAATCAAAGGGGAATAGACTTGGTGTGACTTTTGTCTAGAAATATCCCCTAAGAATAGCAAAAGCCATTTCTCTAAAAGAAAGTTTTGGTGAAGCGACTTGCAGGGCAGAACTGATTCTCATATTTAAAAACTAATACCCTGCATGCACCAGTAATCCCTTTCCAAACATTCATTTTCTGATGAGTAGACACAGCCTTAATGGCAAGTTAAAACTGTATTTGAGAGATTGTTTTTGAAAATTGGAGACACATTAGGTATGAATCTCATTTATGTAGAACTAGAAAGAGCAGCTATATACTACTTACATAGCATTAGAACAAAATCCTTATTATAAATAAAATAAAAAGTCAGACATAGTGTTTTAGAGCTAAATTGATTATGCTGATTTGGATACCTATTCTTTCCTGTTCCAAGAACTATTTAAGTAATAAAGTTTTAATTGCTATCTGTACCAATTAAAGAGTTCTTGGGAAAGTGTTGGCAAGCAAATACTAAATGACTCAAACCTGTATATAAAATGAACACATGCTAAAATAGTATGATAGATGGTGCATAAAGATAAGCACACTGGAGCCTTCCCGCAGAATAAAGGAAAAGAAAAGAAAAAAAAACTAGTCCTCCTAGCATTGCCATTTTTTCTGCAACAAGGGAAAAGGCAGCGTTAGCAAACAAAAATTGCTTTTCACTTTGCCAACAAGATAAATAGAATGAAATTTCAATGCAAATAACTGCAAGATGTACATGATTGATGCTACATTTACAAAAATTTCCAAGATATGGGTACAGTTTGTCATAAAAATGACGTTGAAGTTTCTGTGTTTTGTCAGAAAAATTATGCACAGAAAAAAAAATGTCAATTTTTCTCCTCCAGCTCTTGTCCCTGCCTGTTCTAGAAATTGTTTGCTTTTTGGAAGAAGAAAAAAAAGAGAGAGGAATATTTTTGCTTCTCAATCTTTTATTTTGCTAATCACAGGAATGGGTGACACATGTGTTTCGGGTGGGAGCTTTCATGAAGATAATGGGCTGCATCTGCTCCTCCCAGCCTCAGAGGAGGACCGAAGGAGGAAACATACACGAAAGTCCTTTGTGAACTTCAAAATGCCCCCAAAATGTTAATTCTCCTTATTCGCTGAATGCTAAGTTAGGTACATTTAAATACTGTTTGTGGGAAAGAGTGAGATTCTAAAATTTGACTCAAAGAGAAATTAGAAACCCTTAAAGGTGGGGATGAAGAGGCCCAGGCCGGTGTGGATCAGTTGGTTGGAGCATCATCTCATCAAACAAAAGGTGGCAGGTTTTGATTCCCGGTGAGGGCACACACCCAGGTTGTGGGTTCAATTTCTGGTTGAGACAGGTGTGGGAGGCAGCTGGTCTATGTTTCTCTCTCACATCCAGGTTTCTCTCTTTCCCCCTTTCTTTTTTTAAAAAAAAATCAATAAAATTGTTAAAAATGGGGATAGAAGATAAGAAAAAACAAAATGTAATATTACTAAGATTTCTAGATCAGACCTACACTTAGTCCTTATCTTTTATAACAACAGCAAGTAACATTTTTTTCACAGATCAGAAGAGCAAAGACTCTTGTTTGTGGGAATCTTCTCTGAATGCCCAGCCCTTAAAACATAGGAGATATACAGTACGAGAAACGTGCACCTATCCTATGAATGAATGAATGTTCACTAATAAACCAGATCTGCAAAGGGCTCAGGGTTTTGTTTTATTGTTTCACTTGCAATAGATTATTTAATCTATGCAGTAAGCATATGAAATAGGCTCCATCTCAATTTTTTATAAGAAAACTGAAACTTGGAAAGGTACTTGCTATGTGATAGGTACTATTATAAGTATTTCACATAATTCTATTATTTGATCTGCACTGAAATCCTGTTGGGTGAGCTCCATTGTCTCCATTTAAAGATAAGAAAACTGACACAGAAAGAAGTAAAAGTACTTCTTTTACCAAGGGGTCCTACTAAGCAGGATTCTAACCTTGGCGGTCTGACCCCAGAGACCTTGCTCCTACTGTTAAGATTATCTTGCCTTCCCCACTGAAAAAACACAACAAGAATGTGATAAAGACAAGATTTTGTATCCAACTCTGCTTGATGCCAAAGCCTCATCTCTTTCCAATCCTTCTTGCAAAAAGTTGCCAAAACAGAGGTTGAAGAATAAAAGAATTGGGAAGTCTTGGTAAGAAAAAATGAAGCTCGCCCTAACCGCTTTGGCTCAGTGAGATAGAGCATCGGCCTGCGGACTGAAAGGTCCCAGGTTCTATTCTGGTCAAGGGCATGTCCCCAGTGAGAGGTGTGCAGGAGGCAGCTGATCCATGTTTCCCTCTCATTGATGTTTCTAACTCTCTAACCCTCTCCCTTCCTCTCTGTAAAAAACAAAAATAAATAAATCAATGAAGTATATTTTTTTAAAAAAGAAGAAGAAGAAAAGAAAAAAATGAAGCTGATAAACTCTGTTTTGGGGTAAGTTCTGCCAAAGGTGTAAGGAACTAAAGCGGAAGACCTCACTCACCCACAGGAAGCTTACCAGACCTGGGAGGCAGTCTGAATTTCACCACATTGAACTCTCTAATGCAATTGAACCAGGATTCAGCTCCTTGAATGAGAGACTCAAGTAAAAGAGTGGGGGGGAAATGCTATTCAACTCAAGGTTTATATCAACATAAGCTAGATGTATGAAGTTAGAAAATACCTGTGTTAGAGAGAGTGGCAGTAGCAGGAAAGTACATATACCAAGTCTGTATTGGTGGGAAGGAGCATGTGATGTTCAGTCCTGTTTCATTTGAAGGCTCTTCTGGATATCAACTGTAATCTTCCAAGGGACCGTACTGTCAGCTTCTTATGTTTTTTTAAATAAATACAGACTGCTTTAGAGTAAAGTTCATTAAAAATTCAACCACTTTGTTTTCGAAACAGATACAAGGCCCGTTTTAAAGAGCCAAAGAATCATAACAATGAAAGAGACTTCAGAAGCACGTTTAATCTAAACCTATGTCTTTAAACCATGTTTCCTGTTAATGTCTTTGAACTGGTTCAACCATGAACCCCTTCAATCAACTAGAATCAACTGAATACACATTGTATGACAATGACATGTATTGAACAGTGCTCTGTGTCATGTAGAGTGCTAAATTTAACTTGGATTATCTCATTGAATCCACACAATTACCCTTAGAAAGGGTGCTCTTATTATTACCATTTCACAGATTAAGAGATATAAAGAGGGTAAGAGACTATCCAAAAGCCCGGAGGTCATAAGTGGTCAGGCCAAGATTTCAAATGGGTATCTATAAACCCAGAGCCCACAAAGCTAATCCCCAAGCCATAGAGAAACTACTGTACCTGGTGCTATGTTAATTTATAAAATTCTGTCATTTGGAAATAATATTAAATTTACAGAAAAGTTAAAAGAATAATGTCCATCCTTATATTATGACCCCCTTTGTTAGCACTTTCTTACCTTGTGGCATAATCAGATGTCCTCAATTCATCTTGTATTTACTTTGCCCCAGCTGTGGAATCAGCCATTTCTTCAAGGAATCCTAATTCCTTTTTATAGGAAATAATATTAGAGACTAAGATGCTTTATTTTTACTATTTTATCATCCCTTAAGGTACAATTTCTAAAAAATGTTAGAGTTATCAGGAGTTTTAATTAGAACATGAACTCTTTCTTGTGTGGGGTGGATTTTAGTGGGGTCTTGAAGGAGTCATAGAAGGATAAGGGAAGAGGAAGGATGGAGATGGGAAAGTGATGAAGGGTTTTCTGAGTCCCATTCATAAATTTTCAAGTGGGAAATCCTCAACCCAGAACATCAAAAAATTGTTTCTTAGAACTCTTAGGCTAGATGAATTATAAATAAATTTCATCTGCTTTTGTTCTGTAATTTGTATTATCATTCCCCAAAGTTTGATTAGCAGAAACTAGTTCTATAATACCTTCTTTTAAAAAGGCACTGTGGTCGCATAAGTTTAGGCAATGATTCTTAACAAGCTCCCTACATAAATGAATGGCACACATTAGCAAGCTAAAAGCTCTGTCCGGTCCTGCATAAAAGCCATGTGGTTACTTTTAACCCAGTTTGCCACATTTACTGGAACCCTCTCAGTAACACCTGTTATCATGATTCAGAGCATTATTTGAAATGCAAATATGTATATTTGAAGAGGATATTAAGTTGCCTTTAAGTCCTGCCCTCTTCTGTCCCTTTTGCCTCCAAGGCCCTCTGAGCATCTTTTTATTATAGCTCTTAATAAATTAGTTTTCAACCAGTTATTTGCTTGTCAAACAGTTCCATTTGAAAGAAAGGTCCTAAAGGACAGAAATTTGTTGCTCTCAAATTCGTGTTTCTCCTACAGTATCCAGTACTTAACAGGCTTTCCAAAAAAAATGTTTAATTGAAGCACAGAATTGCCTGAGTATCAGATTCACTTGAAATTTTATCTTAGCTCAGAAATTGTTCTTCCCCCCTCACTTCTATACCCATCCAATAAATGGTTTTAAATTAATTTTATCCTGGAACTGTAACAATTGCTCTCCTTCATCCTTCAAAAATAGTTGCCCAATTGAGAAAGAAAGCAAAACAAGCAGTGGGTGTTGAGCATTCATTTAACAATGGCACAAAGGAGTTTTAAGTGATGAGTGGCCTCCACCTCCATTGCAGCCCATGACTAAATCAAACCCAGGATGCAGAGCAATTTGTTCATCATCTCAGTCCTTGCACACTCTTCAGGATGCTAACGTTTCAGTGCTGAACAAGACAAACAAAATCCCTTCTCTCGAGAAGCTAATAGTCTAGTGGATGAAAACAAACGAAAAAGAAGTGAGCAGAAAAACAAGAAACTTCCCCAGAACCCTCAGCATTCGAAGACAATAAAACAACATAATACACTAGAGGGTAACGCAAGTGAGGCTAAAAATTCAAGGAGGAGAAGCATCCAACCTTACAATTTGGAACTGAGAATCTTAGAATAAGGGACCAGCGAGTGCAAAGGCCTTGAGGCAGAAAGCAGCTAGGAGGGAAATGGCCCCTTGACAACCGGCAACCCGCAAAGGCATCATATGACCTTCCACCGCTGCGGCAGGAGACTGCCCTTAGCCTCACCTTGTGAGGGAGGAATGGGAGGAGGGAGTGAATGGTACAGTTCTGAGAGCTGTGAACAACAATAAATAAAGGAGGCAAGGTTTTAAAGTTAAGAGATGGATGATAATATACAGAACCTAAGTGAGCAACACAGTGGGGAGAATCATGAGGCTCTCGTACCTTCCGTCTCCTTGCTTCCTCTGGCTTTGTTTCTTTGTCCTCTGCCATCATTGTCTTGCCTTCTGTGCTGGTCTCCCCAGCCCCTCAGCTGATCTCCCTCTCCTTTTCTATTTTTGCTCTCCCTCTTCTCCTTTTGCCTTTGCTCACTCTTCCTGTGTGTCATTGTGTGCCCTTCAGCTTGCCTTTCTCATGCATATTCATTTATTTGACAAAACTTCACCAAATCCCTGCTATAGCCCTCTGAGCACCTGAAGAAGATACAAAGATGAATTAGCTTTAGTGCTCCCTGCCCTCAAGGAACTTTTGGGCTTCTATGGGAGACTGATGAGCACATTATTACAATGCTGCCTGCGCTATAGCAAGGTATATATATTCCTAGATGGGCCTTCACTGCCATACCCCTTCCTCTCTCTGCCTTAAGCAACTACAATATAGCAAAAGACTCATGACATTCTAGCTTTTAGCTCTCTGCCCTAAAATCTATTTCACATGCTGCCTTAAAATTAATCTCCCTGAAACACTGTTCTTGTGAATTTTGGAGTAAGAAATAGGTTCAAAGTAGGCCCCCCAAAATAAAAACTAAATGCAATGTGATATCCTGAATAAGATCGTGGAACATAAAAAGAACACCAGCGAAAAAACGGATAAAAGTCAAAGAGGTCCATAAGTTAGTTACTAATTCTGTACCAATGTTAATTTCTTAGTTGATCACTGTTCTATGGTAACATAAGATGTTAACATTAGAATAAGCAAGATGAGCAGTCTGTTGGAACTCTCTGTATGATATTTGCAACTTTTCTGTAAGCCCAGTATTCATTTAAAACATTAGTTAATATCAGTTAACTAACACTAGTGAATATTTGTTTATTTGTTTTGTTTAAAAGAAAGAATACACATCATTGGAAATGTTCAGGAACAGAAAAAGAAATAGAGTCTTTCTAGCAGCATTGTTCTTAATAGCAAAAGGAGAACAAAACAAAACAAAAACCCCACAAAACAACCTAAATGTCAAACAGAAAAATGTCAACCAAAAATATATCTTTACACTAGAATTCAGTATGGTAGCAAAAACAAGTGAACTGCACCTACACCCATCAGCATAGATGGATCTCATAGACATATATAGAACAAAAGAAGCAAACCATCGCAGAATATAAGTAGCTTGAGACCATTTGTCAAAAATCTGAGAGCCCACAAAATTAAGTAAAATATTGCTTACTGACGCATAAATGGGTGGGTGACACATACATAGAGAAAAGCAGGGGGGTGACGATCAGAAAAGTCAGGGTGGGCTGCTTATGGTGAAGAAAGGTAGGAACGCAATCAGGGAAGAGCCCTGCTCTTCACCTGATGGTGCACACATGTATTTGTCTCATTGTAATTCTGAAATTGTACCTATACATTTTATTATCCTTCTGAATGGCCTTTGTGCCTACCAGTGTTAAATAAATACGTAAGTTATATATCATTCAAAAGTAAAGTATGGCCTTGGCTGGTGTGAACCATACACTGAGAGGTCATGGATTCCATTGCTGGTCAAGGCATGTGCCTACTAGTGTGATCCCCAGTAGGTGTGTGTAGGAGGCAGTCCATCAATGATTCTCTCTCACCAATGTTTCTCCTCTCTCTCCTTCTCACTTTTTCTCTTTCTCTAAAATCAATAAAAACATATTTTAAATAAATAAAATAATGTATGCTCCAACACTAAGCAAGTTGTGTGACTCTGGGCAAGTTACTTTTCTTACTTATTTGTAACACCATTGATTGGCATGAGGACTAAATGAAATGATGTCAAAAGCATTTAATATGAGCTTGGCCATTAGCAAACACCCAGTAAATGCTTTTACAAATATATATATATATATATATATATATATATATATATATATATATATATATACATATACATATATATGTGTGTATGTGTGTGTGTGTGCATGTGTGTGTGTGTGTGTGTGTGTATTTAGTATATAACAAAATAGCAACAAGAATAATAATTAAAAAAAGGAAGCATGGTCTTCTCAAGCCAGAAGTAAATCATGTATCATCATCATTATTATTATTATTACTACTAGAGGCCCGGTGCACAAATTCATGTATGGGTGGGGTCCCTCGGTCTGGCCAGCCTCTCCGGCCCCACCCTGATCGGGGCCTATTGGGGCTGGGCGGGCTGGGGGAGGGACCGTGGGAGGTTGTCCAACTGGGGAGGAGGGACCAAGAGATGTTGGCGGCCAGCCCCACCCCATCGGGGCCGATCGAGGCTGGCAGCCCAGGGGCAGGGACCATGGGAGGTTGGCTGGCTAGGGGAGGTTGGCTGTGGGAGCACACTGACTACCAGGGGGCAGCTCCTGCATTAAGCATCTGCCCCCTGGTGGTCAGTGTGCATCATAGTGATGGGTCGACCCGTCATTCTGGTCGTTTGGTCACAACGGTTGCTTAGGCTTTTATATATATACTAGTAGCCCATTTGCAGGATTCAATCCTGCAAGCGGCCGCTTCGGCCGCGTGCACTGCCGCTGCCGCAGCCGTTGTGGCCACCACACCTGCACCCGCGCCGCTGCCGCCCGCCGCGCTCCGCCCCGCCGCACTCCGCCCGCCCCGCCCGTGCTTTCCCTCTGGCAGCCACCTTGCTTTCTGCTTTTCCTCCCTCTTCCTTCTACGTTGTTTTCAGTCTTCACTCCTCCCTCCCTCAGCGTATGCAAATTAACCGCCATCTTTGTTGGGTAATTTGCATGCTCGCCCTGATTGGCTGGTGGGCGTGGCTTTGGTTGGTGGGCGTGGCTTGGGTGTAGCGAAGGTGCGGTCAATTTGCATATTACTGTTTTATAAGGTAAGATAGATCATTGTTAGTATGGTGTTAAAGTAACAATAACTAACATTTATTGAGCTTATACCATGTTTCAGGATCTGTGCTAATTCTAAGGAGATCCAGAAATCTGGAAGTTTAATTTTTAGATGACTCTACCACAGGTAGATACTGGATTGCATTTGGGGAAACAGAATTCTAGCAGCACTATCCCATATGATACAAGTGTTTAAAATGTCATTTATATTATTATTCAAGTATGGCAAAGCCAAAAATCAGGAATTGACTGCCATTGAACATATAGTTTGTTATATTCATGGATCCAAAGAGGAGGGGCACACCATTCCATGCGGGGCGGGGCGGGGAGGGGGAATGGAAAAAGTACCAAGGTCAGTCAGTCAGGAGGAGGCAGGTACAGGGGTGGGGACAAGTAGACAAGAGCCTTCATTGCATTTTCCACAGGAAGGAATGAGTGAGGTAAAAATTGGCTGGCATAAATAATTTCAGCAGGCTCTGGGGCAACGGATCTGTCCCTAGTGGTCTGATACCTGGCCCTGGGATGGTTAGAGCAGGTGGATAGCGACCTGGAGTGTAGGAACCCACTAAAGGGGGGCGCTGGGGCTACGAGCTCTACATTGGTGGCTTTGCATATGGAAGGTGTTCGTAGGCAAGTCCTTCACTAGCTCTAGAAATTGTCCTGGAAGAGGCAGTCCCTTCAGGGCCAGGAAGGCTCCCAATGTCAAAGCATCAAATACAGAAACTAGAAAATGTGGTTATTAAAGCAAGCCGCAGATGTGATTTTACATTTGCTAGTAGACATTTTTTAAAGCATAAGAACTATATAAAAATGTATTTATAAATGAATTCTAGTGAAAATCTTAACTATAACAATTTCAGCATGTAATTGATATAACATTATTGAGAAATATAATGTTTTAATACCTTTTACTACTAAATCTTTAAAACCAGTATGGATTTCACACTTTAAGTATGTATCAGTTTTAACCAGCACGTTTCAAGTGCTCAATGGCCATATGTGGCTAGTGGCCGCTCTGTTGGACATGCAAAACTAGACAGCCACAGAGAAATTCACCGAGGCTGATGAAGACTTAAGAGAAACCTCTGAGCATCTGTTTGGTGGTGGCAGCCATGTGGCTCATTAAAGTAATCTCTGTCCTCTCACCCCCGACCCCGCCTCAGCATATTATCAACACTGCTCTTGTCTTTTGCTTGCCCACCCCTCCTGTGCTCCCCCTCATTACCATGTCCCCGTCGTTGCTGTCATCTCCTCATTCTCTGTCTCTCCCTGTTCGTGGTCACTCCTGGGTTAGACAAAGGAAAGATGCTACTATGGCCTTGCACAGGCTACTAACATAGAACTCGCTGCTCCTGGGGAAGAAACTAAGAGTGACCTTGAGGCAGAGAGGGATGGCAGAAGAACTTTATGAATAGGCTTAGGGTCCCCCCCACCAGCACCAAAGAAAAAGGTAATCATGGGTTCCATATTAACTGTGATAAGCACAAACAATAGTTACCCAACAATAAAACTTCTCGGTGGTTTGGATATAAAGATATAAAATGTATTTTGTGTTTCTTTTGTTACTGCAATCAGTATGTCCCCTAAGGATCACAATAGAAAAACTAAAAATAACAGTTGATATTATATTAAAGGGTAAACATTTCAAAAAGCAAGCAAACCAGTCGCTTTCTAGTCTTAAAAATAACTGCAGAGCATGTCTGCTTTTTTTTATTTTGGTGAGGTACTTTTGCATCTGATTATTTGGAAGTGTTACCAGCTCTCTCAATGAGATTTAATACCAATCCGGCAACCTGAATGACAAAATCAGCAAGGTCCATGTAGCTCTTCCCAACCTAACACCACGTGGCAAGCTCAGTTCCCCAGTCAGTGTTCCCTTGGTTCCAAGCTCACTCATCCTTGATCTCTATTTGTAAGGTGTTAATCTGGCCCCCAGGAAAGTGAGAAACCTGTAGCTCTGTCCTGAGCCAGAACCCTGTGAATGTATCTCAGGCAAAATAACCCACAGAGCTCACCCACGCCCTGCGTCCTGATAGATGCTCCTTTCTTCGCTGAATTTCCCATAAATAGTGGTTGACTACTGAACCGCACAGAAAATGTCAACTCATTTCTGGACATTTGCCAGGACTAAGAATTTAGGTCTACTTTAATATCTTCGGGAAGTTTCCTAAAAGATTAATAAAAATATGACTCTGTATGGTAATGAACACTACAACGTTGGCTAGCATGTTCAAACAAATTCTTGTTTACGTTGTTATTTTCAGTTAAGTTACTCCTTGCAATACCGCTGGTGAAATTCCCTGACCAGATAGAATGAACTTGAACTTTAAATGGTCCTGAAAAATATGCATTGCCTTTTCCTCATCAAGCATTACTTAAAACACACGTGGGTTATACGACAATGCGAAACAACAGCTATGGCTTCGTTTTCACAGTTACTCAAGTAATAATAGAAGAACAGGAGGCTTCAAAAGATTTCTCAGAAATGCTCCACAGCCATGATTTCAAGTGAAATCACTAGTTTGTCTTCAAAACTCTAGTTTGCCCTGGTGGAATGTCTGTCTGATAAAAGGCCACAACCCAGTACAAGGTAATCATTAGGGAGACATTATTATTATTTTGCTAATTAGTCAAAAATCATTGGATTTCCCATGGCTTCTTCCTGCTGAGCAATCATTTGATCTTGCTTATGTTGACAAACACACACGTCACCAATGCTGCCTCATTTACTGTCTGACAGGGACAGTGTTTGCTCCTTCATGTGTGAAGAAAGGGGAACTGGCTGTAAGCAAACAGACAAGAGGAACCAGGCAATAACTCAAACTCATTTTCTTGCTTAAAAATAAATAAATAAACAAACAAGCAAAATAACACAATGCCGTGTTTTCTAGCAAACTGGTTTTTGTGTGCTCTGGCGAGTGCTAGCAATGACTGCACACGCCTTAAGAAAAAAATGAAATCAGAAAGGGTGTACCACTTAATACTGAGAGAGGGACCAACTGATAACCTAACAAGAGTCTAAAAATCTTATTAAATAATCCAAGATGTGAGGTGTTCTTTTTTTCTGTTTGAATTAATAATATAAAAATACGTTTGGCTAGAAAAAGATAGAAAGGACTTTCTCCTTGCCTCTACTTGGTTAAAACATAGGAAAATGCTACATTCTGTGTAAGACAGACTTTCAAATTCAGTGTGACGATCATTTGAAATTCCAATCAGGCTGGTTAGAGTCTGTTGCTAAAAAAAAAAAAAAAGTCAGGAACTAAAATAAAATGTCTAATAACTACTTTGAGGAAAATACAGTTGCTTCTATAGAAGAATGCATCAGCTCAGAGCTTAGCGAAATTTCGTGGTTTGGACAGCCCTGACCAGTTAATAGGATCAAATGCTTGGTTGCTGAGTGATTATTTATGCAGAAATCATCATGATTTTTTAAAAAGGAGTTGATTCAAGGAGGAGGGCTTCTGTATGTGGTGAAGGGGACTGGTCAAGACAGGAGTGTGGAGAGATGGGCGCTGTTTCCATTCCAGGTTAGAATAAACTGGAGAGATGATCCCAATTTTGAAAGTGAAGAGCTCGTTTGGGAGCCTGTTCTCAAGCAGCTCCTTAGTTCTACCAGTATGTTGTCTGTAAAATGAAATAGCATTGCCATCTTACCCAAATACTAAGATTTAGCTTTAGGCAGACCCCCAAATTCTTTAAAATGCCAGTACAGAAGCCCCTATATCAACACTGGAAAAAAAATATTAGCCAAAAGATTAATGCTGAGATGTGGGAAACACAAATCAAGGAAAATACACATTTATGTTCCTATATATATTTTTAAAGTATATGTTCAGTGATATGGGTGCAATAAATTTATTAAAGTGCCTGGTATCTTTTATTAGCCATTAAAACTCCACTTAAGTAAAATTCCTTTTAATTTTTACTAAATTTTGCTCATGATTTTAATTAGTGAATGTAATTTGTATTAGGGAAACAGTAAAATTGCATTTTAAAACACTTTTCCTCGTATTTAAAATTAGTATTTTACAGCTTAACCTTTCTATTCATTAAGTAAGAGGCATTCAGAATTCAATAGCTTAACCCCTTTCTTGACTAGCATGCCAACAAACACTAGACTTTTCATCAAACAAGAAAAAATTATAAAGGAAAATAATAATAATAGTCCACAGATCATTTCCTTGGCAATTTTCAAGAGGTTAAATATGCTACTGCCCTTTTATATAGGAATTTTAAAAGGTGAGATCATTTTTTAATTCAGGTGATATTGACACGTGTGGAATCAAGGTGGCCTGGATGTCATGTTTTAAATTAGAGAACAGTTATCAGCTAAAAAGAATTTTAAAAAAGGTTAAATTATGGTGCTGTATAAACTTTATTTTAAGTGCTTTTTTAAGCTATTTCAATAAACAAAAGCAAATTTACCATAAAAAAAAGATTAAGCAAAAACAAAAATATATTTCTTTTATTCAGTGATAACTCCAGAAGATACTAAGTATATGTTGTTCAGGCATCACTT
This sequence comes from Cnephaeus nilssonii, assembly GCF_951640355.1. Taxonomy (NCBI): domain Eukaryota; kingdom Metazoa; phylum Chordata; class Mammalia; order Chiroptera; family Vespertilionidae; genus Cnephaeus; species Cnephaeus nilssonii. The sequence goes on along the minus strand of NC_137089.1, from coordinate 34,515,408 downwards.
AAGAGCGATCTCAAATGTTTTTGCTTTTTATTAAATGATAGAAGTTGGCTTACCACACAGTATTTATATGTATTTATTTCCACCCAAAAATTTTGCAAGAAAAGCCGAGTGCCAGGACCCTTAACTCCCCAGCGGACTCTTAGGACACATTCTTTAGTTGTTGTTTTTTTTTTTAACCCATGCTTTTAGAGATAAGAATAACCCGTTAGAAATAAGATGCCTTCTTCAGAATGTTTGACAACTTTACAAAGAAAGAAAATCTCTATTTTATTTACTATTTGCAAATAAAACATAATAAAATGCTTGTTCTCATTTTAAATGAATGCAAGGCATTAGCAAACAGAATATGCAAGGCTTAACTCAAATGATTAAAAACTGTAGCTGTCTCATTAATATAGGATTTTAAGGTAATGGCAAATGGCTCATTGGTTCTTTGTGTGAATAATGTGATCAGATGAAGGGGGGGAGGGGAGAGAGACTAAGAAACTATGGAATCATAAGAGCTTATTTCATTGCCCACGAGGAAAATATATAGCATAATATACCCAACCCTTTTTCTTCTGACAATAATTTTGAAATGTTGAAATACCCCCTTTTGGGTAGTGTTTGTCAGCACTGATGGCTAAAATGCACCTGAAGAAAAAAATAAACAATGTCCTTATTAACCTGGATTATTAATAATTGACTGGCTACATTTCTTTTCTGCTTGAAATTATAAGGGTTATATTTTTATTTTGATTATGAGTATTGTATAAGTCTTCAAGTATGATGAGAAAAGGGATACACACACACACACACCCTCACCCTCACCTACTGTCTTTAGTTTGTTATCTATTTATTAGCATATTATCTCATGTTTACCTATTTGAATAGCATCTTTGTTCCAGACCCATTAAATTATTCACAAACTATATCAATTAAGTCCCATCACAATCATTGTTTTATGAGAAAACATCCCATTTTCCAGATCAAAAAGTGAAATCACAGTTTATTACAAACAAGAACTAAAAGTGATTTTTAAAATCTAACTCCTTACTCATTTTTCTCAAGTTTTGAGACCATTTCTTACCTCTCCCAAGAGTGTTGAAAATCTGCAAACATGCAATAGAGCCTTTAAACCATGCTATATGCACGTTGACTACTGTGTAAAAAAAAAAAAATCTTACCCCATTCATTTATAGTAATAATTTCATGCCTTGTCAGCATGTCATCTATCATCACAATTATGGACAAGTATCCCGATTAATTTGTCCAACAATAAGCTATCACTGCATTGCCATATAAGGCTTCCCTTTCCTTTCTTTGTATTCCAAATCCTATAATGTAGAGCAAAAAAAAAATAGACAAAAGAAATACACATATGTATACACAGCATAATCTATGTATTTAACGAGGCAGAGTTTGTCACAGAAAGGTACCCGTGTTTTTCTAGGGGGGAGAAAGTGACTCAAAGAAAACCCAAATTCATTTTCAGGAGACAATGCAATGACTAAAAGGAGTCATTACTGAGTATGTCTCTGGGACTGCAGCTTGGGACGCGTTTAGGGTCAGGTGGTCCGATTCCAGCCGCCTGTAATCTGTGCGTCTGTGCGTTCTGGAGAGCAGCTGCCCCCCACCCCCATCCCCCCACCCCACACCCCACACCCCCGCCCAGTTCTTCCCCAGGCTGGGGCTCTGCTGCTGCTTCGCCCTGCCTCCCTGTGTCCAACGTCAAAATCACACACAGGCCGTGGAAAGAAAGCTCTGGCTTCAGCAGTCTCTGTGAGTAATGGCAACACACCGGGGCGAAGGCGAAGTGCCCCAGAAAGAGTGCTGCCCCCAACACTGGCAATTACCCGAGAGGCCCTGGGAGCCAGGCCCTGCGAGGGAGGCCTGGGGAAGCCCGCTCATCCCCGGGTCTCTCCACCGTGCATCTGTAGCCTCTTTTTCACGAGGACGGGAAAAGCAGCACTCACATCTGCTCCCTGGGAATGTCACCAATCTGTTCGCCGACGAAAGGAGGCCCTTCTTCAAGAGAGGCTGCTAAAATCCCAGAGCTGACAGTTAATGTTTTTTGTTCCATTTTAATTAAATGCCTAAAACCCTAAAGGCGTCCACAGTGTTCATTCTAAGAGTTCTTTATCTAGATAAACTGTGTATGAAGGCAGGTGAGAGATGGCCATTGCATCGCATTTTATCAGTGACACGGGGCTGCGTGCCTCCACACCGCAGTCTCCGCTGCGGGGCTGACATGGCATTTGTTTCAAAACCCAGAAGCGGCATTTTATTGTTTGAGGCCACGGTTCTCAGACACAGGCATGGATCACGTTGCATTTGCAATGCAGGTTATGTAACTAATTCTTCCATGGAGAGGGATCGCTGGATAATAGGGAGATACCTAATCCGCCGAAGCAGGCTTGAAATTGCAAAAAGATGGACCTAAATGTGTTTCGCAGCCCGCCGCACATTCCTGCAGGCGGAGCCGCTCCGGCCCCCTGGCAGCGATGCAGCAGGTGTCCGCATAGGATGCTGCGGGGCTGCCGTGCGCCCCAGTGCTTGAATCCTTTCCAGAACTAGGGAGCAGTCGTGATTGGTCCAATTGATCACCGCAGTCACTTGCTATTACATAAAAGGTTGGTGTTGAAGCATATGGATTGGATAATAATCAGCGTTGTTCTGACATGGTCTATTTAATAATTCAAAAAGGAAAATTTGAAAATGAGTCTGCACAAAGCTGCAGCACCCGCTTGACACTTTATTTATATCAAATGCTCTTTGTGTCGTTTGTGAGCTGTGCAGATTGCCTGCTCGATGTAGTTCTTTCTCTAAAGCATCAATATTCCGAATCACCATGAGCAAACAATCAGCCACATCACCTGTCACTATGGGAGGGTTGAGACGCTCAGCTTCTCTCTGCACTGATGTAGCAGAAAGCAACCACCAGAAAAATTACCATTTGGGCATGTACCCAACGTGCAACGTAGGCCAGGGTTAAAGGCTCTGCAGACCTGATTGGTCAACCTGGGAAAAATACTTATTGATAACATTCAGAGGTGGTTAGAGTGCTTCTATAGGTATCCCCTAAAGATGTATACATACACTTTAAATAATTATAAAGGCAGTGTTTAATAAAATACATTTCACTTTTGAAATTGAGCTCTTAGTTGTTAAAGTGTGTATACATTTTGGAAGACACCATGTATTTAATATATCCTTTATGTCGATTTGCTTGAGAAATACAGGGTTAGTGATGCTCACCTCCTCTCAGGTAAGCATGGAATGGATCTGGGGTTTTTCAATTTTTTTGTGTGTGTTTTTATTGATTTCAGAGGTAGAAAGAGGAAGAGAGAGATAGAAACATCAATGGCAAGAGAGAATCATTGATCAACTGCCTCCTGCACAACCCTTACTGGGGATCAAGCCCAAAACCTGGGCATGTGCCCTGACCAGGAATCGACCCATGACCTTCTGGTTCAGGGGTTGATGCTTAACCACTGAGCTACACCAGCTGGGCTGGAGCTGTTTTAATAAAAGCTTGGAAATAAAAGCCAGAAGTTTATGTTTCCAGTGGCTAAGCCTCAGAAAGGCTCTGAGCATGATGTGAGAGGGGCAAGCAGGTTTCCATACTTCTACCTGGTAGCTCCCCCTACCATTATCTATAATAATAAAAGTGTAATATGCTAATTAGACCAGACATCTTCCAGACATCCTTCTGGATGACCTTCTGGATGAAGCCGGAGCTAGGAGGGAAGCCCCGGTCCCGGGTACCAGAGGGAAGCCAGTGCCGGCAGCCAGGAAGGCCTACTCTTGCATGAATTTCATGCATCATGCCTCTAGTAGTACATAATTGACTTGAGAGAGGGAGAGGGAGAGGGAGAGAGAGATAGAAACATCAATGATGAGAGAGAATCGTTGATTAGCTGCCTCTTGCATGCCCCACACTGCGGATGGAGCCCGCAATCCAGGCATGTGCCCTTGACTGGAATCGAACCCTGGACCCTTCAGTCTGCAGGCCGACATTCTATCCATGGAGCCAAACCAGCTAGGGCCCCCTACCATTCTTGAGAGCCCCATTGGCAGATGCCCTCACTGGTCACCTTTTAGATTCCTATAGCACAACTGCTCTCTCACAATCTGCGGACCACATTTCCCACACCTGTGACATGGACATAGTACTGCAATATATCATGGGCCTTCTTTCTGACTACTCTAACCAAACAGATGATTCTGATGGCCCTTTTAAATTGTTAAATAAGTTTTTTTAAAAAACAAAATGGTATTAGTTTAAGTTATCAAAAGCAAAGCCAATTGTTACTGCAAGTGCAGAAAATGCAGGGTGTCCCCAAAAAATGTATGCACTTAAACAGCTGATAGCTCTTTTTTGAAGAAAAAATGTATTTTAAAAATACACTGCCTTGCCCTAACCGGTTTGGCTCAGTGGATAGAGCATCAGCCTGTGGACTGAAGGGTCCCAGGTTTGGTTCCAGTCAAGGGCATGTACCTTGCTTGCGGGCACATCCCCAGTAGGGGGTGTGCAGGAGGCAGCTGATCAGTGTTTCTCAACGATGTCTCTAACTCTCTATCCCTTTCCCTTCCTCTCTGTAAAAAAATCAATAAAATATATTTTAAAAACTGCCTTCATAATTATTCAAAGTGTGTGTATACATTTTTGGGACCCCTATATATTCTTGTTTTATGTTATATTTGTATACGTATATTCTGTCTCCAGAGTTAATCACAATATATAACTCCTTCATATATATGCAAATTCACAATATATAACAGCAACCCTGGCAAATAAGGCTTTGGCACCATAAACAAGTGCAAGCCACATGTTGCAATAGCCATATGCTGTTTTGTTTGTTTGTATATATGTTGATTTCAGAGAGAGAAAGGAAGAGGGAGAGAGAGAGACAGAAACATCAATGATGAGATGTTTCTGCCTCCCACACGCCTCCTACTGGGGATTGAGCCTACAACCCGGGCATGTGCCCTGACCAGGAATCTAACTGTGATCTCCTGCTTCATAGGTCAATGCTCAACCACTGAGCCATGCCAGTCAGGTGCCATATGCCATTTTAAATGCTAATGTCTTTCCCATTTTAAAGTACCTGAAAGATTTTAATCTTGGAGAAAAGTTGCAATCTTTAATGTGTCCTGTAATCTTTTTTATTTCTTCCTAGTAAGAATTAATGAATGAAATGCTGACATACGTCCAGCCTCAGCATGAACTAATTTAAGTAGACATGGCCCCTTTTTCTTAATAACAACATCAAAAATGTACTCATCAGACACCTGGTTGTCAAATATGTTTTTTCAAGGTGCAAAATAATTTTAGGAACATTTTCTCTTTCTTGTAAGTGATTCTAGAAAAGACAGATGAAATCAACATGTTAGGAAGTTCTAAATTGAAAATAAAACAAATTAGCTGTTACAAAAAGAGACAGGAAAGTAAGATCATGCACACTCAAAAAGGTCCATCTTTCTTGGTCTAAATGTCCTTGATTTCAACCCCTGGACTACTTACAACCTATCACTATTGTTATCTGCTACAATCAATATTTGAGATGTGACAATCTGAGGTGGAATGCCATTTAACATTTCCCAAAGTTATCATCCTTGGGAATAATGAATACATATATCTGGTTTACATATAGCAAGAGAAGCTTCAAAGCATCCTAGAGAGCTCTCTGGGGAAGAGTTGAAATATGTGCTTCTGAATAAAAACAGCCACATTTTTCTTGCAGGTATTTCTTACCATGATGAAGCTCTTAGATTATGCTCCATCCCCTCACTTGCAAACTTACACTCATGGACTTTGATTTTCTGAAGAACACTCTGGGTGAATTTAATGAATAAGAAGGTTAGAAACACATGCCATCAAATAAATTAAGAAGACCTGGGGCCTGAAGCCATGGGTTCTACCTGTCATTTCTGATCAAAACTAGTAACTCTTGCAAAAGAGGATGTAATCAAGTAACAACATGAAAGGCTCGCCGATGAGGAAAAGACCACAGCATCCATATGCAGGTGACCTTCGTCCCAGGATCTGGGTCTAAAGACCTTGATGCTAACAGAAGACCCGGATAATATTCTTTCTTGATCTACCCAATTGTTACTGTTCCTTGACCATGGACAGCACCGCTCATTTGGTCTGTATACCTCCCAGATGAATAAAACAAAGAGCCCAAAGCCCTGCTTTAGTTTATTTCATGTTTGAAATCTAATTTCACCCTGAAAAGAATTTTGTAAATTAAGTATCATGAACCTCATTTTCTTTATGACAAACCTGAAGCCTAGAAAGTTTAAATAACTTACCTAGGCTTAGATAAAGTGGTGAAGCTGTTTTTTAAACCTTGAGCTTTAGAATCCAAGCTCAGTGACTTGTTCCCTAACTAAATTACAGATAACAAATGACAATGAAGGAGCAATGAATATGTCAAAACTTGGATAATCAGCATCCTTACTTATATACAGGACAGTCCACTTGATTATCTTTATCTAATAATTGATTTAAATAATAATTAAAGTACAATCATGTTGTGGATTATGATTCATAGAACTGAGCCCGTGCCATAACATATTAATCACAGGAGTATGATGGGAGAGACAGGGGATTAGTCAAAGGCTTTCTCCCCCAAGACACAAGTCAACAACATGGCGATTATTTAATGACACCCTCGTATTTCTCTGTAGATGCTTATCTCAGAGACAGGGCTATTGTCACCCACCCTCTCCCCTAAAGCTGGCCTCTAAAGGTAGGAATTTAAAGGACCCCTATGCCCCCAATAGAGGTCTATCCAATCTCTTGCTGTTTCCAGGTCAATGAGAAGCACACGGGGCAGCCCATCTGGAACCCCTTTCGATCCTCTAGAAGCCACACGTACAGAGCCTTTAGAAGCAAACTTCAATGTATTCCTACATCCATTCCTGGAAATTTGAATAAAATGTGCTTTTCTTAAAAGAAAAAAATTGAGTCCTGTTTTATATTTATTGAAATAAATAGCTATTTAAAGAAAAACCACTGCTGAATGCTTTCTCACAACTTCAAGCACTGTATTACAAAGTTAATGAAAAGAGCACAGAGTTTATAGGGTGAAGACGTGGATTCAAGGTCTGCCTTTCCACTTACTGTTGATCAGCCTTTAGCAAGTGACTGTCTGAATGTCAATAATTTCATGTATATTTTTTCACAGGATTGCTTTAACAGTTTATCAACACAATTTGCATTAAAGCACAATATAAACTATAAATTTACTATGCAATCTAAATTATCATCAATAGTTTCTAATTTAACATTTTTATAAATGCAGGTGTTTTTGCAATTATTTTCTTCTTTTGAAATGAAATCAAGTATCCTCAAGGTCTGAAAAAACCAAGAGGTCATGTATAAAGCCACTCTCAATCCCAATCTAACGTAGAACCCCTATTACACTCTTAATTCAGTAATTCACAGCACTTACTGAAGACTCATTAAAAGAGAGAGAGAGAGAGAGAGAGAGAGAGAGAGAGAGAGAGAGAGAGATGGCTCAGTGGTTGGAGCATTGGCCCTCAAACCTCAGGGTCACAGGTTCAATTCCAGGTCAAGGGCATGTACCTGGGTTGCAATTTTATCCCCTGTATGTGTGGGAGGCAACCAATCCATGAGTCTCTCTCAAGTAGATGTTTCTCTCTCCCCCTTCCTCATTCCCTTTCTTCCACTCTCTAGAAAATCAGTGGAGGAAAAAATACCCTTGGGTGAAGATTGACCAAAAAAAAAGAGAGAGAGAGTTACATACTATTGCCTTATGCTCCCAAGTTCCTAGTCTAAGAATCCAGAGTATTGTCATATTTTCTGCTAATCCCAGAGCTCTTCCACTCCCTTCTGCCTTCCCCCTCTCACCACCCATGTCACCTTGATTTAAACTCATTCATCTGGGCACAAAAAGCAGCTCTTTTATAGTTTTTTCACAGATGACCCATTGTGTCAAGCCTTTCATAAGTTTGAAGGATCCCAGAGTACCTCACAGTTTTCTTCCCATTGTTTTGGTTCTACCTCCACTAAGTCTCTTCTCCCTCCCACTACATACTACACCCAACCCGCCCCCCTTGGTGTCCAGTGAATGATTCCATCAAGTTCCAGGGCCTTCAGTATCTGCACTCTACCCCTAACCAAGCTCACTTCACTATGTTTTCAGATAATTATGATTCCATTCATAGAGTAATTTCTGCTGTCAACGGCTAATATAAACTTTTCCCTCCTTGTTATATTTATTTGTACAATTATTTGTTGATTGTCTCCCTGTTTGGACTCTCCGTTCTATGAGGGACCATATCTGTTTTTTTCATCACTGAACTTCTAGCCCTTATACATAAATTCTCAATAAATATTTATTCATTGAAATTAATAAATGAGAATGAATAGGGTCTAAATGTAAGATAGGAAATCAGAATACAATGCAAATAACTAGATCTACATTGAGTTCCAGTGAAGTTGTCTTGAGGTGTCTATGCTTCAGAAGTGGTTTTCTGCCCATTTTTCATACTACTTAAAGGAAGAAGGAAAAGAGAGTAAAGATGAACTGGAGGGAAGGAGAAACAAAAAATAATTCAATGATCAATATTTAGATTGCATTGTATTTTTAATGAAATGCCTACTATTTCCCTTAGATAATTCTTAAATGGTATTTCTATTTAGTATATGTAGGTAAATAGTCAATGAATTGAGACTTCATTAGGATACATTATTAAGAAATCACTGGAAAAGATAAAATAATTTTGTAAAGTGCTAGAATTTCTGAAAATATATTCAGATACTTTTCTTACTTTGTGTTAAGCTTGAACAAATAGGGATGCTATTTATTGGCCTGAATGTGGAAAGCAATAAAATCCCTTTTGGTCCCTGTTATGTTTCAAAGAATTTCTCAATTTCTGGTTGGAATGAAATAAAAATCTGGACCCAGTGGTGTATGCTCTTTCTCTATAGATGATAAGGAAACCTACCAAATGGCACAATAGACTTTAATATTATGGGAAACGCATCTGCCATTTGGTCTACTTTCATTCTGATGAAATGGTTTGGGGTCAGCGCACAGTTGCAGCTCCTAAATGCAAATCACTGCGTGATCCTAGCGCATGGAATTACATCAGCGCTTTTGATGAGAGGACAGAATCAATACAGAGGTCAAAAGTGCACCATTGGGAGGAGAGCCGCAAACAGGCACAGGGATTCCCTGAGCTTACAATTCCCCTGACAGCACCGTGGTAGAAGCGTCCTTAATGTACGGGGGCGACCTACAGAGCATGCAAAGGACTGGCTCCTGAGGGTTTATCTCTACCCACACGCATCTCTGCACCGATTTGATTGGATTATGTTGCGAAGTTTGCCAACAAAATGCTGACATGTAAAACCAAACTTTCAGAAAATCAATACCAAATAATTGCCCAGGCCACGCTGGAAGATAAACTGGCCCTGTACATTACGTCCCTTCAATTCTAGAGTGTGGGAAGCCACGGTGCGGAAGGAGCTAAGCTGTTCTTATTGTGCATAATACACCTTTATATATCAGCAGGCAGCACAAATCATTTCCTTCCCCGTTGCTCAATACCCAGTGATTCCATCTCTTCTATATTCATTTTTTGTACCAGACTGATGCCCTTAAATGCTATGCTGCTGTCAGTTCTTGAATATCCCTTACCTGGCAGCCAAAAGGAGTGCTTAGGAATGAATATCTTGTCCCCACAGTAAATGTATCCTGGTGGTGATATAGTTTGATAAGTTTAAGAAATAGACCACAATATCCACCACACTGTCCTTTCCATAAAATTATTCCCTACAGAATGTACTTCTCAATTTATTTTTATACTGAATGGATAAGTGATGAGGTGAAACAGATACCAAAGGCCCTTTTTTATTGCCATCTTTCAGTGAAATGATTTCTATACCAAACAGTATTAAAAGTCAAGATATCAAGCCAATTATAAATAGAGCATATGTGTCTGTTTATACTTCAGTGGCCAGAGCTGTTCTGTTACAGAAATTAGAGCAAGAACTGTATAATCCTTCACATTCCTAACCTTAATTTCCCCTCCCCCATCAAAAAGAAAAGATTAATCTATTGGGTCATAGCTGTGTGTCTTCTATATTATTGGTTCCAAAATGTGATTTCAAGCTTAGACAACAAAGCAATGACCTAGGAAAAAGCAGTTCAGTTGCCAAATGTATGAACTTGTAATTCCTACTCCATACACTGTCTTTTTTTATTTTTGTGTTAAGAAAAATAGGTAGCTGAAAACATTTCAATAAAAATAACAGACATGCCTATTCAAAACTCTTCGGATGCTAAATTCCTGCCAACCTTGTTCATCTCAAAGATATTATAGTCCCATTTATAGAAAAATCTACCAGATAATGTAATTTGGAGATGCAGGCATAGGCAGAGAGGAAAGCCAGGGATAAAAAGAAACTATGTCAAGGTATTTTAGCATGAAATTGACTTGAACAGGAATTTTAAAAAAAAAGAAAAGAAAAAAAGGAGGAGGGAGTTTATAATAACTGACACTGGAATGCATATTCATCTCCTTAGAAATATATTAATTTTACATGATTGTTTCTTTGCACTTTATGACAGAAAGAAAGACCCTGTTAACATTAGTCCAGCTTCATCTTTAATCACATTAATTCAGTAACATGTTGTAATTGGAAGACGAAAGACTAGTGCTTTATTTACATAAATATAAACAATAAATGAGCAATTCCTGAATTGAACCAAATCAATACACACTGCATTGTCATGTTGACCTCAGTAGTATTGAGGTCAATAAATGTGCGAATCCTGAGAATAATATTCCATCAAGACCAGAGGCAAATCTCCAAGTCTCCAGGGATGTTTCCATCACTCCTTTATCCACCATTCTGAGGCGATCTGATGAATATGTGACAGTGTGAGATAGATGGAATGGAAGAGAGAAAAAAAAGACCTGCCTTAGGGATCGACTGGCTGATATCTAGCATATATTGTTGGCAGCCGCTGGAAAGGGTTAGTTACCATGCTCTTACTCACCAAGTAAGTGAACCACAGATGGGAGTGCTCACACTGATGTTTCAGCTTAGCATCCTGACTTGAAGACCAAAAATGTAATTTATTAACAATTTCAAATCTGGAACAATCATGCAATATTTACAGCAACTAACTAGGATTTTCTGCTTTGCCATCAAATTGTGCCTTTGTGCCAGGATATTGCAGACTTGTGAAGATTATGTTTTTGTTTTTATTAACAAGTCATGATGAACTCAATTACGTAAAATTATCTAGAATTGCCTTAAGACATTGGACCAGCCTAAGGTTATAGAGGGGGGGGGGGGGGAACTGCAGCTTATTAAGAAAGAAAGGCAAGATTATTCTTATGTAACTAAGTCAAGATTATTCCTATACAGCAATTCATAAATTACTATCAAAACTATGCTATCCCTAATATCCAAATGTCAGAATAAAATGAAATCAACAAATACTTATTGACCATCTACAAATTCAAACTATTCATTAGAATGGAGTTTAAGGATCATTTACTCTTTGAAGGCGATTTATCATCTGATGGTAGATTAACAAAATGAGAAGACTGATTTAAAAAATCATGGCAAACACACACATAAAAAAAAGATAATGTAAAAGACAAGACTGTTTGGCTATCTTATCCCTTAGGCAACTTGAAAAGGAGTTCACTTTTGAAAGCTAATTAAATTATCCAAGTTAAAAAAAAAATAGCCACTCTTTTTAACTACATGAAAACTAAGAATTAAGATTGATTTTTTAAAATTTGGGATGTGAAAGAGTGTTATAGAAAAATATTTTAGATTAAAAATGTTTTAAGATACATTTTTGAAAACACCATATATGTTTCTTCCTAAAACAATTATGCATATCTTTTTCATCCTAAATATATAGTTAAATATTAAGGAATTATTATAATACTAGGGGCCCAGTGCACAAATTCATGCACCTTGATAGGAACTGTGGGCCACGAGGCTGCAGTTGGCACAGGGACAGGTCTCGGCCCATCCTACATGCCCCCACCCAGTCCCTCCCGCCCCCACTGCCACTCCCACCCACTGACAACACTGAGTGATTGGGTGTGAGCGGGACCAGCACCGCCAGCAAGTGGAAGTGGTAACTCCGGCACTGGTAACGAGTGCAAGTGGGGCCATTGCCGTGCAGTAGGTGTGAGAGGCAGCTGCTGGCCCCAATCACCCCTCAGGATCAGGGGAAGGGGGAGAAGCCCTGAGGGGCGATCATGGCTGGCAGCTACTGCTCGCACCCACTGACGGCACTGAGAGATTGGGGCCGGTGCCAGGCACCGGCAGCGGGTGCAAGCTGGGCTGGCGCGCTAGAAGCAGGTGTGAGCACCAGGCGGGACCATGGCTCACGGGAGCAAAGAATTTTCAGTAACCACCAGAGGCTCGCCCCAATGACAGCGACCAGCATCCCGTCTTGATCTGGCACCCCTGCTCACCTGCTCCACCATCCTGCCACAGCCAATGCCCACCATGTTTTGCACACACCCCCTGGTGGTTCAGCGCACTGGTTGTTCAGTTGTTCCACCAGTCAGTCTATTAGGGTTTTATATAGAGAGATTAGGTGCAATAATTAAACTATGGTTGGTTTTATTTTTGAGTACACATTATAGTTTCAGGAAGTAAAGATAGCTCTGGAATTTGCTTTCAACACATCCAGACAGGGAGAAGTGAGGGATTCTATCTATGAATTAAGGTTAACCATGAGTTGATAACTGCTAAAAGTGGTTGATAGACCCATGGAGGAGCTTCATTATACTCTTCTTACTTTTGTACATGCTAGATATTTTGTATAATATGTATATGTATATAAATAAATATATTTTAAATATATATAAATTATAAATAGATATGTACCTCTATACATAGGTACGTTTTCATGTATATATACTTACCTGTGTGTATAAATTTAAATGTATATAACATGTATTCATATTAGTAAGACCATGAAGAAAGTTTATCTCTGCTCAACACTGAATACTGGTTCTCCAACTTTTTTTTTTTATGAAAATCTTAATATCTGCCATTCTCACTGAAATGTTCATGAGTTAATTCACTCTACATTCACTCTATGTCAGGCCTGTGCTAGGTTCTGAAGATACAACCATCACTGACAAGGTTTCTGCCTTCATGAAGCTTATGTTCTAGAGAAGAAGACAGGAATTTTTCAAGCACACAGATAATAAGCAAGAGAACTACAGATTGTGATCAATGTTCTGAGGAAAATAAACAGAGATAGAGAGAAATTTGAGAAAGCCACTTGAAGGAAGGTGACTGGAGAATTCCTCTTTATGAAGGTGACATTGAAGCCAAATTCTAAAAGATGAGAATGGGTCAACTACTTAGATATTGGAAAACATTTAAGACAGAAGGATCAACTTAGGCAATGATATTAAGATGGGAATAAGCATGATATGTTCAGAGAACCAAAGAAGGTCAATTTAGTTGGAACATAGGACTGACCACTTATGTAGGGCATGAGAAAAATATAGGCTTTGCCTTTATGTCACATATGTATCTTTATATAATGCACTAGAGGCCTGGTGCACGACATTCATGCACAGAGGGGGTGTGTCCCTCAGCCCACCCTGCACCCTCTCCAATATGGGACCCCTCGAGGGATGTCTGACTGCCCGTTTAGGCCCAATCCCAGTAGGATCGGGCCTAAACGGGCAGTCGGACATCCCTCTCACAATCTAGGACTGCTGGCTCCCACCACTCCACTGCCTGCCTTCCTGATTGGCCCTAACCGCCTCTGCCTGCCAGCCTGATCACCCCCTAACCATTCCCCTGCCAGCTCGATTGATGCCTAACTGCTCCCCTGCCAGCCTGTGTCCCCCACAACTGCCCTTCCCTGCAGGTCCAGGCACCCCCAACTTCCCTCCTCTGCCAGCCTGGTCACCCCTAACTGCCCTCCCTGCAGGCTTGATTGCCCCCAACTGCCCTCCCTTGCAGGCCTGGTCCCTCCCAACTGCCCTCCCTTGATGGCCATCTTGTGGTGGCCATCTTGTGTCCACATGGGGCCAGCCATCTTTGACCACATGGGGGCAGCCATCTTGTGTGTTGGAGTGGTGGTCAATTTGCATATTACTCTTTTATTAGATAGGATAACTTTTCTATATATAAATATATATTACTTCTTAAGACAAATGTGTATATATTTTACATCCTAAATACTATATTATACTAATATATGTGTGTGTGTATATATATGTGTGTATATATATATATATATATATATATATATATATATATATATACACATTAGAGGCCCAGTGCATGAAATACATGCACTGGTAGGGTCCCTAGTGGCTGCCGGCTGCCGGGCCGGTACTCCCTCCCTTTCCCCAGCCGGCCTCACCCCCCGGATGAACTCCCGGAAGAACTCCCGGTGGAGGGGACAATTTGCATACTGCACTTTTATTATATAGAATAACTTTAAAATTAAAATGCACTTGTATTATGACAAAGGCAATACAAATTCACTGAGGGAAAATTAGAAAACAAGCCAAAAAAAGAAAATTAAAATGAAAGACCTAAAATCTCCTCAGCCAGAGACAGAGCCACAATTACCATATTATTCTTTCAATCCTTTCTTTCCAGACTTTTGGATAAATAATGCAAATAATAATAATAATATGTATACAAATTTTAATCTAAATTATTTCACTTAACAATGCAATATGAATAGCTTTCCATCTCAACTATTCATTATACATTGCATTGTGTGGATAATTTATTTAGTCCATTCTTCAACATTTGGCATGTAGATTATTTCTGTGTGTGTTTTTTCACTATTATCCATAACATGATATGAACACTTATAGAAAGATCTGTGTAAATCTTTCATGATACAATTCTTAAAATAGAATGCCCTAGCCAAATATCATGCACACTGTTCAAGGCAATGTGCCTACTTTTGCTGGAAAAAATATGCTTCAAAAGAAAGGTAATTGTCTCCACACATTCCTGGAAACTCCTTCCTGTTCTATTCCAATTCTAGATCTTCAACCTTCTGTCTGCTGACTTAAATCTTCACATAGTGATAATTCCTCCAGGATGGCATTGAGGTACAAACTCACACAGATGGACCTTGATAAGATATATAGCATTTATCCTTTACATAAGCAGGGGGGGAAAGTGGGTGGAAAAGAAGGTGTTTGTTTTCTCTCTTTTATTTGGGGGCCATAGTTAACTTATGGGATAAATCCTAAACTAACTTAGAGTCCAACAGTTAGAATTGGAAGAAAACTTAAGAGTTTTCTTACTTTTATCCTTCTCTATTCCATGGAACTTATCAATGTGCCAGTTAAATATGGTGCTGTGAAATGAACAGGACTTTATTTCCTAGGATCTGAATTTTTATATGAATTAATGCTGTGTACAATAAAAATGTGTTTCTTCATCATGTCCTCAAAAGGTGAAAATTTTATTTATTTGTTGTTTATTTTAATGGTTGGCCTTCATTTTTCTCCTAATAATTGCATCTTCTCAAGTTTTCTAGCCCTGGGTCTTTTCCATAGTTAGCACAAGATGATAGATTTTCAGTTCAATTATACTGCTATCACCAGGAATGCTCATAATTCTAAATACTGCTGTATGATCTTAGTGAAATCCTATTCAACCTCAACGGTCCAGCTCACCATGAAGGGTATGTCAGTCATTGATTCCTCATACTGTCAAGGAGCTCATTTGTCAGTTTGCCATCTTAATATGCCTGATTCTCTCTCAGGATGACTGCATCCTGGGTGAGCCTCTTCCTCCCGCTCCTTCCAGTCCATGGGGTCCTGCTGGGACCCATCACATTCCTTCGGCAGTTCGTGACACAGGCCCAAGTAATCAGTGTGTTCCATTCCCAGGGCCCCGGTGCTTGGTTCAGGAAGGGGCACAAGATCTAAATCTGGCCAACATGAATCATTTCAGGAACTTTTATTGGAACTGATGGGAAAGATATGTGTTTTCCAATGGGATTGCTAAATTAAGGATGACAACATCCTCAAGCTGCTGGGATGATGAAGAATGCCAGCTGGACAAAGAAGCTAAGACAAAGGAAAGCAAACTGAGGTAGAGAGAGACAGATATCAGAAACTGACTTGCTTAGCAGCCCTGATACTAGAACGTTTACCTACTATCATTGTTAATGTTATTTGTTAACAGGTGCGTATTAGAGTTCCCCAAGAGTATCACTGATGCTCATTAGGGTTTTAAGTTTGGTTTTCTTTTCACACTTTTATCAACTAGGGTTCCTTGTATAAATCACAACACACACACACACACACACACACACACACACACACACACACAATATGATTTGATGACTATTTTTTCAATTCACCCAAGGATGGTGTGATATTTAATTTTATATCTCAACTAGACTGGATCATGGGATGTCCAGATATTTGGCTAAACATTATATCTGGGTGTATCTCTGAGAATGTTTTGGAATGAAATTAGCACTTGAATCAGTAGATGCAATAAGCAGTTTTCCTTCCTCAGTGCTGGTGAGCATCAGCCAATCTGTTGGGTCCCAAATAGAACAAAAGGCAGAAGAAAGAATTCATGCCTTCCTGCCTGATTGCTTGAATTGGTACACCCATCTTCGCCTGCTTGACACTCTTGGTTCTCAGGCCTTTGGACTCAAACTGAACTACACCACTGGCTTTCCTGGGTCTCCAGCATGTAGATAGCAAGTCATGGGACTTCTCAGCATCCATCATAATATGAGCCAATTCCTTATGATAAATTTCTTCCTGTACATGCATACTGTTGGTTCTGTTTCTCTGGAGAAACTGACTAATACAGGTTTTATATAACTAATGCCATTCTAGATGCAGAGAAGTGAAATTAATTCATTACACACAATGGATGCCTGAGGGCATTCAGAATTAATTTTCTTACAGATCCTTCCCCCTTGAAAAGGTCTTAATTTTTTACTGTGATTTCTAATTTCTGTATTTTCATACATAATAAAATTTCAATTTCTCCCTATATCACAGCCTCTTGTTTCTATACTCCAGACCTTAGTAAATACATCCAATTGACCTTTCAATCACTCTATGTGCAGATGTGAAGTTATCATATGCTCCCAGGAAGTGCTCCTCTCCCGGAATTTCCCCTTCAGTCCATGTCACCAGAAAAAGGCAGTCCTTGTAGACTACCTCCTCATCCCCTAAACCTCAACAATACTCATTCCTACAGACTCTAACTCCCCAAATGTTTCTTAAATCTACACGCCCAATTCAATCTCTATAGCTATTGCCTGAATCCGGCTCATTATTTCATATCCAAACTATTTCAAAAATGTCCCAATTTTTCCCCTGCTTCTAGATTCTATTCTTTCACACCCATGCTTCATAGCCCCACCAAGACTTTCTTTCTAAAATATAACTCTTAATATGTGTTTCTTGTCTCCCCTATTCTGTCAAAGCCAGAGTTAGGATTCAAACCAGGTTTGCCTGTTCCAAAGCCTATCTTCCTGACTACACCATACTATGCCTCCCGAGTTCATCCTCAACCAGAGTTTTCAAACACCTTTTTTTCAGCTATGCAATTCTTGGTTTAAAAATAAATCATGGGAAAGTTAAAAGCAGAAAACACCAACTGAAGTCATTCTGGTTAAAGCAGGGGAAATACCTGGGAACCATGCCTGACAGCCTCTTCAGGGCACCCCCACATCTCCACACTATTTTTTTAAATTATGGACCCATTTTACAGATGAACAAACTAGGCCTGTCAAGATTCAATGCCCTGCCCTGTCACCATCTCTCCCATCTGTGATTCAGCTCTCTTCCCTTTCTGACTCATTGAAAGATGACATATAAACTATCATTTTGAAGAACTCATATCATATGTTCATGAATAGGGTGAACTAATGATTTTTAAATTGAAACTGCTGACAACCTTTTAATAAAGCATATAATTATTTGGTGATGCCAAATAGTCATCCTTTTGATTCATCAGTTTTGGAAGTTTGGTTGGCATTTATAAAAATTTCTCATGGCCTAGATTTCATTATCACTTGGTCTACCTAGAGTTTGTGCTACATTACACCCCTCTGTGACAGTCTGCTTATTTGTGATGACTTTATTTGGCCTCTGTCTATATTACTTCTTATGGATAAGTATCCTGAAAAAAGCAGAATTTGTTGATGGCCTTTACTCTAAATCTCCTTTGGATAATTATGAATTTTATTGAGGTATAATTCACATATAACATGATATTAGTTCTAGGTGTATAACACAAAGATTCATTATTTATATATACTGTGATATGGTCACCACAATAAGCCTATAATTGTTATTATTTTCATGGCTTTCCAGACCTTTTTCTAAATTCAACTAATTCTTTTTCTTTATTTTTTATTGAATTTATTGGGGTGATATTAGTTAATAAAGTTATATAGGCTTCAGGTGTACAATTCTACAGTACATCATCTGTATATTGTATTGTGTGTTCACTACACCAAATCAAGTCTCCTTCCATCACTATTTATCCCCCCTTCACCCTCTTCTACCTTCCTCTACTCCCCATTCCCTTTATTAATCAGCATATTGTTATCTGTTTCTAGAAGGGTATTTTTTTCTTTGCTTAACCCCTTTACCTTTCCACCAGCCTCCCAATCCCCCTTCCCTCTGATATCTGTCAGTCTATTCTCTGTATCTATGAGTCTGTCTCTATTTTGTTTGTTAGTTTACTTTGCTCATTAGATTCCGCATATAAGTGAAATCATATGGTACTTGTCTTTCTCTGACTGGCTTATTTCACTTAGCATAATACTCTCCAGGTCTTGAAATGGACTGTGTGTGTGGAGAGAGATGGCTAGATCCCCTAACTTTTCTCCTCCACTTCCCAAATTCAGTTTATATGCTGAGCTTTTCTGTGTTTAAAATGTTCCCTATCCGGTAAAGGGTGATGACATAATTTGAGATGTATAACATAAATGCCAGACAGTCGTGGTTTGTGTGGAGGACTGAGGAAAAAAAGACAAGCTCTCAGGAACACAGGACCCAGGGACATAAAGGACATGAGGACTGTAGAACATGAAAATGAACAATAGACTGCTTAGGAGGCAGGGATGGTGTCAAGGAACCTCCAAACCAGGGAGAGAGAGCAAGTGAGAAAGGATCCAGAGTGTGCGGCTTGATTAGGTTAAAGCTCTGAGAGAAAGACCTTGGCCAGGAGGAGGTGACTGAGACCTGTCTCTGATATGTAGCATGGGTGGTTTGGGCCAGTATGAATGGCTACACGCTTGTCTCCTCATCTTCCTTATTCCTGTGGGTTCATCCTGCTGACGCCATGGGCTGGGTCAGATAGGACCACTCAGTCACACTTGGCTTCAACTGCGAAGTCATAACATTCTTAAGTAAAATAACCATTTCACCTAGAAATGTCATCACATGTCTAGGAGTGACTCCAAAGCAGCCTTTCATTAAAATGATGTCTCATTCCAATCCTGGGTTCTGAGGAAATTTTGCAATTATTTTTTTTCTCACAAAAAGAATAATTGGGAAAATATTTTTATTTCCTACCAAAAAAAAGGTTACATATAACAGTATTTTTTTCTAAAATATAAAATATTTATATTCTTCTTTATACAGTGAAGAAGATAATTGTTACACATTTTCCCCATTACCAACATTCGCCATGATACCCCTGGAGTTAAACTATAGGAAATGTTGCCAAAAACAATTCAAACAAGTTCTTTTGTTCTGTGTCTCTGGTGTCAGTAGGTACCAAGTCACAAGCCCTGAGAAACAGCTGGCCATTACACCTATTCCAAACCTCAAGAGGACTGGGGGATTAATATGAGATAGGGATTTGTGATTACTCTTGATAATACATTGTCCCATATTTCCTATACAATGCTCTCAGACCCAGAATTAAACTAAAACCCACTGAAGAAATGGCAACATTTCAGTGTTTGCACAGCCCAAGAGGTCAATATATATCAGATGGATCGATTGGTTGTTAGAATGTTGGCCCATACATCATAAAGGTTGCGGGTTCGATTTTCTGTCAGGGCACATACCTAGATTGCAGGTTCGATCCCGTTTGGGGCATTAGAAGTAACCAATTGATGCCCCCTTTTGTCTCCGCCCCCCACCCCCCCCCCGCTTTCTTCAATAAACATACCCTTGGGTGAGTATTTTAAAAAATGTGTTTTAATTAACTTGCCTTTTTAAAAAGTCCTACCAAAATCAAATGAGAGAGAAATCCAAGCTATAATTTAATCCAAGAGGAAATCTTCAACTTTTTAAACCAACAAAAAGAGCATTTCAGAAAGAGGCTTGATACTAATTATATTTTGCTGACATATGCCAATTATATTCAGCAATATTGTTCTCCCAGCCTGTTGGGTCACGTAACAGCCTGAGAGAACAATGATGCTGAATTTACAATTGCAGTGAAAGCTTTCAAGAATCTCTTACTCAATTAGATGCTGACAAATTTACCTGTAAGTCATAAAAATTTTATGAAATTTAAATAGTTTCCTAAAGTGCATGTACTTCACACAGTTAACACAATAGCTAAGATATGGAGTCCATTTTTATATATTTATGTTCCTTTCTTATATTTAAGTGACTTAGTAATTATGTATTTTTTTAGTCATATCATCACTTAATGTATGCATTAAGTTGTCTCTGCCATTTGAAACTAATATAGAAAATGTAACTCAACAATTCAATGGATTTCCAGTGATGTCCAGTTGTGTTATGATTACGAACAAATCATTTAACCTTCAGAGGATGAGTTGTGGTATATGTTGAAGCAAAGATTAACCACAAATACCAAAATTAAGCAAAGAAATAACTGTTTTCAAGCATCCATGACTCATAGAAATATTAATTGTTTTATTGAAATACCAGAATTGAGCACTACCATATGCATTGAAGTTTCATTAGGAATGCAGTGCTTAAATTTATAAAACAATTGCTTTTTGTTAAATTGTTGTTTTAGATAGAAAAGGAGAGATACCAAGCTAGGATTGCATGAAGGAATTATCACATAGAAAGTGTCACACAGACTGAAATGGGCTCTGAGAACTTCTTTGGACTCCATTGATCTTGCCCCTTCAGTAGGGAGTTCAAAGTTTATTGAAACCTTGAGAACATGCAGTGACAAAAATCTAAAGGAATTTAAGGTCAGAATCTTATATACCTACTAGAGGCCCATTGCACAGATTTGTGCACCAGTGGGGTCCCTCGGCCTGGCCTGTGCCCTCTCACAATCCGGAACCCCTCAGGGATGTCAGACTGCTGGTTTTATCCCAGTCCCCGCAGGCCAGGCCAAGGGACCCCACTGGTGTGCAAATCCATGCACTGGGCTTCTAGTATATGCATATAAGATCTTTGGTTAATCTCTTCCTGCCCTCCCCCACTCACCCCTTTCCTCTGAGATTCATCAGTCTGTTCCATGTTTCCATGCCTATGCATTGAGTGTCTGCCCCCTGGTGTATCATAGCTACCAGTCAAATGGTCAAATGGTCACTTAGGCTTTTATATATATATAGATATCTTATTCCTTTAATTGATTGATTTTGTAATCTTTGTAAGTAGTTATATACATATCCTATATTACAAAAACCTAATATGCTAAGTGTCCGGTCATCCGGTAGGTCGTTCAACCAATCAAAGCGTAATATGCTAATGATATGCTAACGCCACTCAACCACTCTCTATGTCATGCACTGAACACCAGGGGGCAGATGCTCCGACTGGTAGGTTAGCTTGCTGCTGGGGTTCAGCCGATTGGGACTGAGTGAGACAGGCTGGATATGCCCTGGAGCCCTCCCGTAGTCCCTCCCCGACTGGCCAACCTCCTGCGTCCCTCCCCAACCATAATCATGCACTGGTGGGGGTCCCTCGGCCTGGCCTGTGCCCTCTCACAATCCAGGACCCCTCAGGGGATGTCAGAGAGCCAGTTTCAGCCTGACCCCGTAAGCCAGGCCAAGGGACCCCACTGGTGTACGAATTCGTGCACTGGGCCTCTAGTACATATATAAATGACAAACTCCTTGAGAACAAGAATTGTACCATAGTAAGTCCTCACTTAACATTGTCAATTGGAAACTGTGACTTTAATGGAAACGATATATAATGAAACCAGTTTTACCATAGACTAAGTGACAAGAGTTAACAAGAGTTTCAATAGCATATTTCTGGCCACTAAAACATCACCAACCTCTAAATAAAGACTCAAAACACTTCTAATATCAAACATTAATATAAATGGGAGCTATACATACATTTAAGAAGGATGAATAAAAATAAATAAGAATTATTTTCCAACCCACTTATTCCATCAAAGGACCAATCATACCCACCCATACTCATTCAGACCGGCACAGAGTAGACCGCCAATTCATCTCACAAGCACATCTTTAAGATGTGGGAGGAAACCAGAGGACCTAGAGAAAACACACAGAAACATGAGGAGAATGAGCAAACTCCACACACACAGTGGTCCTGGCCAAGAAACAATTTTTTTTTTCCTTCTCAAGGTTATAATGAAACCATCTTGAACGAAATAACCTTATCCAAGGACATGTATTTAGCTTACTTAAATGACAGACAGCAAAAAGTTATCATCTCTAATTGAAGCACACTTTACTAATTCCATGTGAAAATGATTATGGCAAACTTCTGGTACTTAGCCTGTAGGCTGACTTTACTTAGCATAAAAACCATGTGGAGTGAAACAGATTCGTACCTTCCTTAAATGTTTACCTTTTAATTATTTTTCTTTTAACATTATCAAAATTAACCACCTTTCAAATAAGTTTTATGGATTATAAAATATGTTTCAAACAGAATTTTTAGAGCACTGTGATATATAAAGTCTTCAGAATAGCCGGGATTCCTTTCTAGAGCACTCTTGGGCTACACCAGGAGGAACTGAATAATTTAACAGGAAGTTTGGGGAAATCTGAGCTAGTGATGTTGTTCCCCTTTAAAATACGCATATCTATAAATTCCCATCGTACAAGCCCTTTAAATTTCCCTTGATACTTTTTATTTTTAAAAATATGTCAAGATCAACTGAGATTTCCTGTCTATAAACCATTTCTCAAAACACAGATTCTGGCTTCTGGTTCAGAAGTCAATTAGAACGTTTATGTGGGTTGTAGGTACCTTACACTCATTTCTATGATCTCTTTGCACTCTGGTAGATACAAATAGATTCTGGAGCCCTTGCTTGATTTTTGCATCTTGACCTTGACCACTGAGGTGTTAGAAAAGCACTTCTTCCTTGTGCAAAGCAGCCATTGTTCTAACAGTTCTTGTTGGCTTGAGAACACTTAAGGTCATGAGATATGGCCCCTTCTCTGACCCAATATCTTTCGCTTTTTCTCTTGAAATTACCTTGTGCTGACTCCCATATTTGCACTATCATTTATTCTATTTCGCTCTCATCTCTTTCCTCTTCCCCTTACTTGCACATACACACAAGTGCATGCATACGCACAGAGAGGAAAATCTATATGTGTCAGACATTCAGCCAGGGAAAGACAAAGGCACTGAGTTAATTACCCATCATTTACTGCTGCTGAGAAGAGCAGATGGCAGCAGACGATATGTAAATGGCAAGGGGCAGTGAATTATTCGATTTTTTTAGATTAATCGTCGATGACAAAGGAAGTGATTACAGGCTGTGACATTTATACAAATGTATACAGTACATCACACTAAAAAATAGAGCTTAATATTATTATGAGGATGTCAGGCATATGAACACTATTGTCACAATACAAAGCAACAAATTTTACAATAACCCAAGAATATGCTCTCTCTTTACCTTAAAATTTGATGGACCCCTGAAAAATAAGATGGACTCAAGTCTGAATAGCATGAAGTAGTCCCCCAAACCCAAGCAAATGAAATAAGGTACAAAGTATAGAGACTGCACCACGCAGTAAAATAGTGTTCATTGGAACATGAAACAAAACCATATTGTTTGCTCACAACAGATCTGGTGTCATATCAGCGAGTAGAATGTAAAACAGAAAAGGTGCTAATAAAATACAGACTCAAAATAGAAACTAAAATTAAAGGTGATGTTTGGCTGTGAGGCCCATTTAGGGGGTGTGGAGGAAGAACATATTAAAAGGGAAAAGAAAAAGGATTGTGCCTATTACATCAAAATTCCACCCTACCTGACACACACACAGAGAAAATCTCCCAATAATTGTCAAGGTCAGAATGAAGAGATTTGTGGCCAAGTTTATCTTTTAAGTGATACACACATATGTATAAACATGAGCCCAAGAGTACAGACAATAGGTCACAAAACACAACACAACACACACACACACACACACACACACACACTGCCTCCTCTTTGCAGAAAGGAAGCACAGTAGTCTGTATTTTCTGTTGCTTCCATAATTAATTGGCACATGAACAAATCAGATGCTGTCCTTTGCAAATCAGAGAAACTGCCCCATCATCAAAATGTTTTCAATCACCCTATTATTAAATCGAGATGGTATTAATATTATTGCAAAGAGAGGAAGCCATTGGGCCACATATTTGTTCCCTGAAAGCATTCTAGCCACTGTGGTTCTGAGCCTCTAGAGGAGAGTTTAGCTCCAAATATCAGCATAGAGAAGGGGGTGGGCAAGTTTAGGTCCCATTTATTATTTTTTTTCAGAAATACTTTCAAAACATGCAAAGCAAAACATCACCAAAATTACTGCTGAGTACATCACCATTATGCATTCTTTGTTGACAATAGGGCCACTCGTGCCTGTGAGTGTGTGTGTGTGTGTGTGTGTGAGAGAGAGAGAGAGAGAGAGAGAGAGAGAGAGAGAGAGAGAGTCATCGCCCCAGCATGGAGGGGTGGGAGCGGGAGGGGGAGGGGCATTATTAGTCAGCAGCAGCCGCACTAGGTAGAGCATTTAAGTCTGCCAATCCATTTTGAATGAACGTGGGTTCAGGAATAAAGTGCGGATAGAACCAATCTGCCCTGAAGAAAAGAAAAGCATAAAATATTGCACAAAGAAAGGAGAATTTCCAGGGTGGCTTTAATAGCAACCCAAACTGGCAGGAGCACAAAGCAAGACATTAGCTTTGTGTGCTAGTTTTAGAAAATATTATTGTTTTTTGTTGTTGTTTTTTTCATGTAGCCATACAAAGCAATACTCACAGATGCAAATAATGCTGATCTCTGCCTTGCTTAAACCTGGTGGGGTACACCATGCCACAACTTCCTTTTAAAATTTCACAGTGGCTAGAATGCTTTCAGGGAACAAATATGTGGCCCAATGGCTTCCTTTCTTTGCAATAATATTAATACCATATATATTGCTGACATTATATAAAAGTATGCTTAGATATAGGTGATTATCTTTCATCAAAATGGACCCTGAAATGTAGGCACATTATCCTTACTCAACATTTCACATGTTTTGAAATGTAATCATCTTTTAAATAAATACATTGGAATATTAGTACAGGTTGACCATTACCTGGAAAAGTTATATAAAAACCTAGATCCCATGATAAAAAAGGACAATGATTTTAGCCAAGGATTCTGTGGAGTGCTCCATATGCATTGTCCTTGCACTTTAGGGCAGGGTGCCTATGACTTTCAGTTCATCATTGGCAAGTGAAAATAAGCCAAACAACATAATTTTCCCTGTATCTGAAAGGGGAAACATTCTAGTAGGTTTTACACAGAAGAAAGAATTCTGAGACTATTGGTAAAATCTTGCAATATTAAATAGTAGCCCTATGAAGGCAAGTTGTTAGCTGCTGAATCTTTATTATATCTATGAAAAGTCATCATGTTCCAGATAGTTTTATTTTACACAAAACAAAACAAAACAAAACAAAAATTAGAAAACATTTATCCACCATAAAAATTATAGCAAAAAAAACCTTTATTTTAAAAAACCCTGAAAGGTCTATAGGTAACTTGATTTGGATTTCCTTTTGATTGTATTAGAAGTCTCTCTCCCCCAATTTATAGAAAAAGAAAACAAAAGACAAGTGGAAAAATAATTGGTAATCAAACTCCTCTGTATGAACACCCAGTTGTGACTGTGCTTAAAGTATTCTGTTTTAGCAAAATGTTTTGTAAATAAAAAACATTGAAAATGCTTTTATAGATAATCAAACCAAATTTTATTTGCTGGATAACAGATTACATTAAAAACATATGTCATGAACATATTATTCAAAATAAACAAGGATTTATTTATTAATGTTATCAAATCAAAGCAAAATCTTAGCAGATCAAAACCATTATAATAAAAATAACTCTATGCCTTTTGAAGAAATATAGATTATAAAAACAAAATATGTTAATATGGTATTACATGAAAACAGATATATAAAATGAATTTATTATATGGATTTTATATACTAATAGTTTACCCAGAATATTAAATTATAATCTGCATTTGTTTCAAGAAGATCTAGAAAGAAACATTTTGGGTAGTGAATATAGGCATTTATTAAGATGCCAGTATTTCTCAATGACATTCAGAGAATATTTAAAAGGGTAATCTTGGAATTTTGGTAAATATATTTTAGAAAATATATCTAAATTTCAAAATGTTTTATTTAAATTGAATATTAGTTATGTCATCAAAGCACCTCTACTTAAAATGAAATATTTTCAACTAGCCATAATAAGATGGGTTAAAATTTTTAAAAGCTGTCTGCTCATAGAATATCATGAACCTATGCATTTCGAAAAACACTGAAAAAGATCATATAAAATAAACCATTCTTTAAAATCCAAAGACTAAGAAGATCTATAGTCCAAAAGTAACTTATGGTTTTAGTTTATGTTTTGTTTTGCTTTAATGCATATATTATAAGCTTCTCTGATCTGAAAAGAAAATAAACAGCTAGGCCTAACATGAAAGAGTGTACTGAGCAGTGTGCGTAGGTAGAACAGTAAACTTCACTAGAGCTTGTCCTTATGCCTTTGTACTCTACCTTTATAAGAAGTATCACTTGTTTTTGTAAAATATTTTAGTGACATGTTGCACTATGCATGCATACAAATATATATTGTGTGTATTAAATATTTATGATGCATTTTATGTACATAATACATCTCCAATACCAACACTAAATTATTCGCCAACAGCAAAGATAAAAAGTCTCCAAGAGAGAATGAATGCAGCAGCTCCTTTTTTCTTATAAAATGTAACTGAATGAAGTAATACTAATAGTACCGCAATGCCTGCAATATTTCTAATTTGCCTACTTTCATATTTAGAGATGGTGAAATGTATTTTGTCTTGTGAAAAGAACATCAATTCAAAGAATTATGAAATCCTGTCTTATAAGTGTAGACCTTCCATTTAATCTTTGAATGATTCTTCCAGTTCAACTCAACTGACTCCATTTTTATCCGTTCTATTTTTAAAGATAATGCAGAATTTACTATAGCAACCTAAACCCAAGGAACAGTGTTCTCTCACTTTCTTGCTTGCTCTAACTCAAACCCATAGAGCCCTCTGTTGGACTGATTTCACATTGCATCGCGCTGCCCCGGTGGAGCACAGAACGTGTTTGGAATGCATGTTTCTTACTTTATGGTAACAATTTTTATTTTCGAAGGCATAGGACACCAGGTTACATGTAGCTTCCCAACGCGACAGAAAGCATTTTGTGCCCCCCAAAAATGAAATACGTCAGCACGTGATACCTTTGTTCCTGAAACTCCTCTCTGCAGCATCAGCTCCGGGAAGGATGTTAAACCGGCCGATCCTCGTGCACTGCATTCTTCAATCCGTGAAACACTTGGATGCTGTTTTTGCAGAAGGGAGTTAATACAGGCATCCTTTGGCTGAGCCTGTAAGAGTGATCTAGAGATGAGAGATACACTCATTGGACAAGTAATCATGTAAATGGGTTCTAGAAGCTTTTTAAGTGTTAAAATATTTATACATTCATTTGCAACAACAACATTTTCCTATACTTAAAAAAGATGTCATCCAAAGGGAAGATTCCTGAACTCTTAAGGGTTATTTTTTTTTTCAATATGAGGCTTCTTGTTTGGCACATTTTTAAATATCAAATGGAGGGGAAAGACTGTTGGCATACCAGGGAGCCAACTTTCTTGGACAGCTCAAGGCTCCCATATGCTGCAAACATCCCTCTGGTCTCCTGTAGGTTTCCTCAACGTATCCAGACTCCTGTCCGGTTTCCACAGTGGTAGGCTTCTCATCACTTCCCACCATCCTTATGGCTGCTCCCCTGAGCTTCTCCAGCCCACTTCCTCTCACTGGAACTTGACACATTTAACTTCATCTTTTATAAAAACTCATGTGGCTCTACATGCTAATGGAATGACTCTTGTAGATAATGTGGCTGACTCCTTGGCTGGGTCAAGAAGCATCCTAGCTGGCATTGAATAAATAATGTTTATGCCTTGTCTTCATGGAAGTTCCCTCTATGTGCATGTGGTAGATTTCAAGATAGAAAACCTTAAAAGGTGCCCAACAATTCATAAAATTCTCAATCATATGAAATGCATATTTCAATCATATTTTTGGCAAATCTTGGTGGGTCATTTATCAAAAAAAGGTATGTACACTCAGCTTTTCTTCTCTCAAAGACCCTTAGCTTACATGATATAGGTTTTATTTTTAAGTCAAACTAATTTACCTCAAAAAAAGCTTTTTTGTTGTTGTTGCTAGCCCCAGGCAAGGGCACAAGGTCTTTTTTTAAAAAACATTCAATTATCCCACATTATTTAAGAAGATACAGAAAGTAGACCTCAGAACCCTCCTCTACATGAAAGGAAAGGTGGATCTTACCCCTAAGCCAAACTAAAGCTTTCTTTAGAACTTATCCAAGCAAGCTTATATAATACATACCAATCTGTCTTTAAAAGCATAAGTTAGGGGAACAAAACTTAGGTAGTCATGAAAATAAGCAATAGCCCATAAGTCAAAATTTGGGAAGGGAATTTGGGAATAAGCTAAAAAAAATTCCTCTTGCTTTAGCTTTCATGAGAACCTGTACTGCAGTTCATTCACTACAGGTTTTTATATATATTATCACATTCTGTACAAAAAGGGAGAGAAGGAACTGGGGATATGATTTGACATTGGTAAATATGGGCAAAACCAAATCCAAGGTGTTTGAGACAATGAAATTGATGTGAAAAGGTCAAAAGAGTGAGTGTCATTTTAAAAATAATTCTAAGACTAATCTATAGAATTTGAAACGGGATTAGGAGGGAAGGCCAGTTTCCCTAACCTTGAATTCATTTGCATGATCCTGAAGAATTTTCTTCAGTAATTGTAAGGATTCCAACAATATAAAGAATGGTACTCAAAATTCAAACCAAATTAAGGAGCAAAATCTCAAACAAAATTAAACTCTAGGGCTTGGTATATATCTATCAGCTGATTTGGGGCACGTGGTTTCAAATTCCTGTGCTCAGGGCACAGAAAACAGGAAAGGTGTGTTTCCCTGGTGAGCAGATTTGCCCCTCCGGTCTTCTGGGTGAAGAGAGAGGCATGGCTATGGCCAGCATTGAGCACAGGCAAGTCATTGCAGCAATTCGACTTGCCTCCTCTTGACAGACCTGGGAGTCATTTGTGACCTAGATCTCACATTCTGAATGGATGGCCCTTCTAGATTACTTCTCTAGACTGAGTCTCACCATGTTCGACATGGAATTTTTTACTACTTGGGTTTCCTGGTTTGACTTTTAGCTCAAAAATCAAATGGGGATGCCTTTCTATCATTTGCATCTTTGCACCTGAATGTCTTTATTTCAAGAAACAACATCACCTTTGAAAATAAAGTAGTTAAAGAATCCAGTGTCTTTATGACATACATTAAGAGCTTATATGTCAGAAAGCATCACATGCTACAAGCAGTTTGCTTACCACCACCCCAAACTCCTGATATGAGGGAGCAAAGACTGCTCATCAATGATTAAAGTAAGAGTCACAGTGCTTCTAAAGAAAGTGGTTGCCAGGTACATGCACCTAGTTTCCTCAACAAACCTTTTGAGATAAGATCTCAACTGACCATAGTAACAGAGCACCTGATATTAATTTCTATCTGTCCTTGTACAAGGTGACAAAGATGAGCACATGGGGTGTCTGTATTATTAATAGGATTTTGCAAATACACATTTTAACTTCTTATTTAATTAATGGGAAAAATATTTTCATGCACATGCATATTTTTAGCATCTTCTCAAATCAATTTCAAGATTGGAAAGGTTGCCTATTTCAGTGAAAATATTTAGTGAAATCGCTTGAGGAAATAAACTATCATAAAGGAAATAAAGATGCATAATACTATCAGTTTTAAACTAGCTGAATTTTAGCAAATTAAATCAAATTTGATAAAATTAGGTAAAAAGAGAAATATCCATTTTGAAAATTGTCTTAAAATCATGACCTTAGAAATTGCTTTATCAGGAAAAGAAACCTAGAGGTTTGTTTTCTTTGACTGAGAGCGTAAACAGACATTCAATATAGAAACGTAATTTTAAATGGCAACCAGATAAAAATGAATAAAAAGCATGTCCTAATGTTTTCCTAAGTTTAGCTAAAGAAATAACCAAGGAAAACAATACTACTCAAACTTCTTTCTTGTCTTTGTAGATTCTACATAAAAAGAAAGCAATAGTTTTCCAGGAAACATGCTCGTCACTAGATTCACCCACAGAATTCTAGAAGGTGCTGGGGATGGTCCTCCTCCACTGGTGACATATGGCATGATGTAGTCCTAAGAGCCTGGATTAATGTTCATTAGAAACATCATCTTGTTGGTCATTAAACTTATCCAGCATCCTCACATTCTGTATTTCTTTAATTGCCAAAAAACAAACAAACAAACAAAAGCCAAACACACAAATATATCTTTGGGTCATAAGCTGTTAGGAGAATTCTGTCTGTATATATGAGGACAAGGGTTTAAACTGTGGAGAATATGCAAGGGCCAATCTTCCTACATCTAAACTCTCACTCTCTCTCTCCAAGCCATGCTGGCATTTTATCAAGTGATCTGTGTTAAAATCCTTTAATCATCCATTCATTCCTCTCTTCAGTGATGTGAAGTCAAGGGCAGAATCCTTGGCATGGCATTTAAGGTTGAGTTGCCAGATAAAATGCAGGGTGCCTAGATAACTCTGAATTTCAGATAAACAATGAGTAAATTTTTTACTCTAAGTATGCAGTATACTTAGACTGAAAAATTATCCATTGTTTATCTGAAATTCACATTTAATGGCACATCCTAAATTTTTATTTGCAAGTCAGGGAAAGACCCACTGTCCCAATACCTCCTCAGTTAATTTTCCCACGTTGGAGAACCAACTCTCTGCTCCTGCCAAAACAGGTCTCCACGTCCCCCCCTCCTCCCCCCCTCCCCGCATGCCTGCACTTCCCCGACGGCACGGGTTTGTTCGTTGTTGCTCCAGTCCAGTTTGCCCGCCTTTCTCCACTGTCCACTCATCTTGAAGGCTCAGTTCAAACTACATCCTTTCCATAAAATCTTTCTTGATTGTTCCGGAGTGAAATCCTATAACCCATTAATTCATCAATTTTCTCTGCCGTGTGGTTTATCTCCTATTGTTTGTTTACAAATGTGTTTTAAAACCTGGAGGAGGTTTTAACTTTTCTGCTACTTGGACCCACAGCCTCATAGTTAGTAGGCCCCATGAGGTAGGGTTGTTGATTCTATTCTACCTTGGCATACTAACCCCAGAATGTTGCTTGCAGCAGACTGTACCTTCTCCAAGGGAAGCCAAGGTGAACACGGATGTAGGAGGGGCCTACTATGTGCTGGAAGTTTTGCATGTTATTTTATTTCAGGCTGGCATTATCTTTGCTTTACAATGGAATACACTGAGCTTCAGAAGGGTTACACAGCTTGCATACAGTAACAGTACTGCAAGCAAAATGGGAATCCAGGCTTGACTCCCGAGTCCATGGCCGGCCACCACCTCAAGGCATGCTTGTTGTCACTCGCCACTGCTGCTGCTACCACTGGCTTGTCGTGTTGGTTTGGACGGCTCGGGAAATGAGAGCTCTGGGCAGGGCAGCTGAGGTCAAGCAGGCAGCAGGGACTTTGCGGGCAGCACAGATTGCAGCTGCAGCGGACTCCGCCATCCTGGGAAAAGCAAGAGCAGCTGGGGCAGCAGAAGAGAAAAACCCGGTGCATGGGGTGAAGAAAATGAAGTGGAACAGGAGCAGAGCTGACTCCACATTTCCCGGTAACTGAATGTTTGCAAGCAAACAGCAGTCCGGAGCCAGCCCGGGCGGAGAGGCGGGCCTCCTGCTTTCCCTGTGGGCCGAAGCAGCTGGGGTCTTGCTGCTGGCCGTGGTTGCTTGGAGAAAGGATGAAGGAGAGAAGCAGCAGACAAAAACGCAGAGTTGAATTCCCAGCAGAAGTTAGGCATTTATGTGCAGTAATTGCCTGTAGGTCAGTAGATTCTTAAGCAGCATGAAAGCTTCTGAAAGGTCAGTGAACATTTTTTAAAATTTCACTGCACATTTGTGTACCCCTGCATGCTCCGGGCTCAGGAAGGAAGACATGTGGTGAGTCTAGGGCCTTGGAGGCCCCCCACCCCAACGCCTTGTCCTGAGGAAATACCAGCCACCAGAGAAAGACACTTTCTTCAGCCGCCTCGTCTTTTGGAAGCTTATCTGGTGATAAATTTCATTTATGCCTCCCTACTGCTCGGAGACCTGCACTGTCAGCATGAGTGAGATAAGAACCGAGGCGCGAGATTTTCTCCCTCTTGCTTGTGTGGGTTTATGATAGGGAGGCCTATCATTTTACCATGTTTTGTGCAGTTAAATATGAAACATTTGGAAGAAGAACATTCCACAGAATTTTGACCTGCCCATTTAGTGGCCTCCTTAGCTAAGACGAAAAGCAAACTGTGGTTGTCAGGACAAGCAATGAATCCCCCACATTCCCAAAGACATTATTATAAACTCGGGATCAATAGGCATTACAAAGCAGCGTTGCTTTTATTTCCAGCTTTAACCTTTGAGAAAATCAAGGCTTCAGACTATCGAATTGGATCAGCACATTAGTGATTGCAGACAGAGATACAATTAGGGCATCTAGGTGCAGCCACACAATTACACTCTTCTTTGTTAAAGGGCCTTAGTTTCCTACCCTGTGTAGGCAGCCACACAATAAAGCATCTCATTGTACAGAGTTTTTCTTTTGTCTTAACATATATCCAAGTGCATTTCCAGTTCCCCATTATGGAATTTTCCATTTTACACATGACAAAAATGAAAATCAGATCATTGATAAACCTTACATGTTGTTTAACCTATTAGTGGTCTAGCCAAGATGAGTGGCCAAAACTGACTTAAATGCATGAGGTATTATTAATGTCCAAAGATGTGGAATCTGTAAAATCTCAACCTGTAAACTACCCTCAGCAGTTGACAAAAGCATGGTGAGTTAGAGACTCCTGTTCGGTCATAGTGCTGCAATGTCCCTACTAAGGACCATGGGAGTTCTGGAGCACCTATGATCTGGAATACTTCCCTCCGAACGTTGGTTTCCTGCCCATTTGTCACTATTTCCGATGGCCCAAATGTTCAAACTTTTGGGGCATGGACATGGGATAGTTTGGAAGTAGGACAAAAATGAATAGCAGGTATAGGAAGCCAACTTGAATTAAGTTCCAGTTTATCTGTTTTAGAAGCAAGAAAAAAATCCTTCAGACATTTCAAGGGCACAGAGATACACAGAAATATGGACTCTTGCTAATAAATGGCAGCAGCCGGCCAACCACACTGGCTGGCAAGCAGCCACCAGAGGTGAAGTGATTCGTGATTCTCTTTCAGCTGAACTGTTTGTCAGGTTCTGTCACTGACAAACTCTCTCTCTCTCTCTCTCTCTCTCTCTCTCTCTCTCTCTCTCTCTCTCTCTCTCCTCTCGCTCTCTCTGTCTCAGGTTATGCAAACCACTGAGGTCAGATCTATGATAGAATCTAGGATCCAGAGAAATTCATTCTTTGCCTCTTTTAAGAAAAAAAAAATGCTCATGGATTATAAACATCACAAAAAATCAAGTCTACAGGACTAGGGTGCATGAAGGCCTAGAGAAGATCATTCTTACTTAATATGCTATCTTCATACACATGAAGAGGGTAAAAGAGGGCTTTAAGTGAAGATGAAAGGCAGCAGTGTTGTTTATCCTGAAGAAGAGCAGGATAGGAGGTGATCTGATTACTAGTCTCAAGTACACAGAGGGCATTCTATAAAGGTGATGGTGATTGATTGCTCTCCATATCGACAGAGGACCTGACAGGAAGAAATGGGCCTAAAGACAGAGTTCAGTTCAACATAAAGAAAAATGAATTCAACTTCAGGTTGATCAAACGCAGAAGTGGCTGGCAGGGGGTGTGGAGAGTTCATCGCTGGAGCTCTTCAGACAAAATAGCTTCCTGGTATCTAAAATTACACCTGCCTGGAAGAACCTGTCCAAGGAGCGTGTATCATTATTCTATGTTAATGGTTAACAAATAAGACTGGAATGTGGAAACTAAATACTATGGTAAATTACATTATCATGCCTACAGCATTTATAATGCAGTATTTGGCACTTACGTAATACCACCAAAACGAACCCTGTCAGTGTTATCATTGAGCTCCTTTGGCTGCATTTGACACAGCTTTTCATTCCCTCCTTTTGAAGTCTACCTTCACTTGGCCTCTGAAACACTTAGTTATCACCATCTTAGTTATCACAGCAGCTTCCAAATGTGGACTTACTGAGGCTCAGTCCTTGGACAGACCTCTCCCTTTCTTGGGCTATACCCACCCCCTGGACAATCTCATCTTGTTCTGTGCTTTTAAATACCACTTACATTTTTTAAGATCCCTACATTTACATCTCCAACCCATACTCCGCCCGAACTCCAAACTCATATATCGAACTGCCGACTCTATACCTCCCCTTGGGTCTCTAATGAGAGAGATCTAATAAAATCAAGCTCCCAATTTCCCTCTTTCTTTGCCACAAAATCTGTCCCTCCCATCATCTTTGCCATGTCTCTCAATGGCAACTCAATTCTTCTAGTTGCTCAGGCCCAAGATCTTGGAGTCATTCTTATGTCTTCTCTTCCTCCCCACTCCACATCCAATCCATAGCAAATGTTGCCAGTTACAGCTTAAAAGATGTGCATCATTTAATCCTGCCCACTGCTACCACCTGCTTCCAGCCACCATCATCTCTTACTTCCATTATTGCAACACGGTCCTAATTCATCTCTCTGCTCCCACTCTGCCATCCTGTGCAGTACAGAGCGATCCTTTAAAAGTGTGTTAGCTGGGAGGGTGGGGGGAGGGGGGAGAGATCAACCAAAGGACTTGTGTGCATGCATATGAGCCTAACCAATGGTTAAGTTCAACAGGGGGTTGGGGCATCCGTGGGGAGGGGTGTGGGATGGGAATGGGGGGATGAGGACAAATATGTGACACCTTAATCAATAAAGAAATTTAAAAAAAAGTGTGTTTGCTCATGTCATTCTTCCGCTCAAATTTTTCATTGGCTTCCAATGCATTCATAGTAAAGCCAAAGTCCTTATTGGCTGTACTGACTATGTCACAAGGACTTAGGTGACAGGGCCTCTCTGTTATTCTTCACCTCATTCACTCACCGCCAGCCACGCCAGCCTCCTTACTAGTACTTTGTCATGCTGAGCGTGTTCTCACCTTAGCCTGGAAATTTCTTTCCTCAGATATATACATGCCTCCCTTCCTCCTTTCAGGTCCCTGCTCAAAAGACACTCACTAATAATGAGACCTTCACTGAATAATTACTGTAAGTTGGTAACCCCCACCCCTGACCTGTCCCAGCATTCCCTCTCCCCCCTGCTCTGCTCAGTTATTCTCTATATCTGGGGTGACCACCTAATTTACTAGCCAAATAAACATGTACGCAACTGAAAGGAGGTACTCTTAATGACTACTACAGGTGCCACATAAATCAGGGCTTTTCCAGGCAAAGCAGGATATATGGTCCATGGTACCTAACCACCTCTGTGCCTCCAAGAAGTCACAGACTTCTGTTCATGATTACATTCCCAGTGCCTAGAAGGTAACTGACCAAAGTAGGTGCTGAATGATTTGTTGATAGACTTGATGGCTGGGTAAGTATTTCCTGTACTGAATTGAATCTATCAGAATCTGTAGCATACCAAGAAAAAGAAAAATATTAGCTAAAATCTTGGAATATTTACTACGTATGTGCCAGACACCGTAATGACTACTTTGTATACGTTGTCCTTTAAAACCCACACCTGTTCTCTTGGTCCCATGTTCCACATTGAAGGATGGCACTTAGAGGGGTTGACGATCTGCTCGGGTTCACACGGCTGGTAAGAGCTGCAGTTTCAATGCAAATCTCTCAGACTCTCAAATGGTTTTCAAAGGTCACCATTATGACCTGTTGACCTGTCGCTCTGCCATCTGTGTCAAATTCATTCCTCTGTCCTCAGAGGTGTCTTCCTCACTCTCTCTCTCTCACACACACACACACACACACACACACACACACACACACACACACCCCTACTGAACCTCCCATGCATTTCTGTTGCATTCTGAAGAAAGCCCACACTCTTCCACCAGGCAGCCTCCTGAGGTAGGGTGAGCCTGTTGGGCCTTTCCCAGCTCACCTGATGCCACGCCCCCTCCACCTCCTCCCGCCCCACCTGACACACCCACCTCTCCACAGCAGATGAAGCTCTTGTTTGCCCCTGTTCCTTGGACAGAGTTAGTTTTTCAGCCTCATTCCTATACTAAACCTCCTCCGCCACCTCTTTCCCTCCCCCTCTTTCCCGTATCAGTCAAAGTCTGACCCTATTCCATTCTAATGTCCCATAATACTTCCCAAAACCCTGAGTGAAAGTCAAGTTCTCTTGCTCCCAAGTCTGCGGATGCTTAATTGAACTTACTCGTTGTTTATTACAGTATGCCTTATTAAAGCTATTTACATGTAATTATTAGAGATTCACAAAGACAGAAGCCATGCTCACCTTCTCACATTGTAACCCAGCAGGGCCGAGCAGAGGGCTTGGCTCAGAGGAGGAGCAAAAATGGTATTGATTTTGTTGGATGTTTGGTACGTGGATTGTTTAAGAAGCAGGTGGAGAGGCAGAGCTGAAGCCAAGATAGAAATTGTATAACATTTATGTGTAAGTGAAAAATGCATGTGTAAGTGAACACGAGAATTTTAAGAAAACAAGTGACGAGTGACAAAGCCTTAAGAAATGCCACATTTAAGGTAGAAGTATAAGAATTGTGAGTAACTTTTAAGAACCATTTGCTATTCATTATCCTACATAATATGCAAACATATACAATATCACATAGAATTGAATGAGTAAATTGCACAGTGATGAAAATCTCTTCTCTTTTCCTGGCATACCTGGGACTGATTTCTCAGCCTTGATCATTTGGTCTCCCCATGGAGTTAGATTTCAGAGAAGACCCCATCAGAATCCATATGTAAGAAATCATGTGCCGTTATATGTAGCTCAATACCAGCAACTTTAGGGAGAAACCACACACTTGCTAAGTGAAATCATTTCTTTAAGCTACTGTACAAATTTGCTTGATCCACAGATCTATTTGGGAAGTGGGGGGGTCGGTGGCAAAGGCTAGTTCTAAAACAAATTTAAAATTAAAAAATGCATCCCCACACAAAATTGCATAGAGATTTGAGATAAGTTGTAAAAATCTTGCAAGTGAATACATTTTATTTGCAACTTATTTGCAGATCAAACATGAGAATAATTGCAAACTTCTGAAAACAGACCACACAGATCTCCATTATGCTAGGACACGAGGCCAAGTTTCCAAGGACAATAAACCCCTGTAGCCTGGTTTGCACCAATCCCTAAGCCATCAATTACATCATAGGCAATTATATCACTGAGTTAGTCTGTCCTCTGCAAGGTGACTGTTCAAGCATTGTCCCACTGAGCAAGCAGAGGTCTAGACTGGGAAATGTGTGCGTTAGTGCAGGTTGTAAAAAGGCATGCTCCGGTATGAGCGGCCTTCTCGGATTATCATCACAAGCACAGCCGGTGCTTCTCTGGTGTTTTCTGTGCAGACCCATCGCCTGCCTTTTGTTCTAAGCATCGCTTTCATTAGGGAGCCTACGGCAGCATTTCCCAGGTGTGTTCCTGTACAAAGGGCCTTCATTCTACCGGTGCCCAGGCATTAACGATAAAGGACCCAAATTACAGTCAGAGCTGAGTGGATAAATGAGGCAGGAAGAAGATGATTTAACTGTGCTTCCTGGGTAATCCTACCATTAATTCCTGAGGTAGAGAAGTTTTAGCGAAGAGAGAAATAGATCATTATGTTTCTTTGCCTTGAGAGACCATGGGCAGCCTCATGGATGTTCTGCCCCTTTCTATATGTAAGAGCGTGCTTTAGAATGCTGATTCCCCAAGTCAGCAAAGTACTGATGCTATTTCAAAATATATTTGTGGTGGTTGTTGTGGAGCAGAATGATCCATAACACAAGCCTGGCTCATTCACCATAGTTTTCCATCAGTCTTGGGAGTAAGCAAGAGGTAAATTATTACAAAAGCCAGCCTGAGGTGAAGGCTTACTGTGGTCCATGCATGTTCTGATCACTCTGTATTTATTAACTCATTTTACTCTAATTCAGCTATGTTATCTCCCATTTTTCAGACAAGGAAACTGAGATACCTCAAGAGTATGTAAGTGACCCAGAATCACACAGAGCTGAGATTTAAAATGCAGGCAGTCTAACTCTAGCACTTACCTTCTTAGCAAATATACTCTGAAGATGAGTTTCCTCCCTTCTGAACAAATAGTTTCCATTAAAACCCAGTATGTTCATCTATTATTTCCTCCTTGAATTAACCCCTCCTCCTTCTCCATGGGTTCTCTCACCTGACTCTGTCAATAATGTTAAAAATCTATTTTACATGTGAAAAGCGTTGAAGGACACAAAAATTGTCATCCAGACTGCAGAACAATGGGTGAACGAGGGGGAGGAAGAAGAGAATGTAAAGGTGCTATTGATTGAGTAAATATACAAATTGAAGTGAGATGTCGAGGGCTGTGTTAATTTCCTGGGCCTGCCCTAACAGTCTCCTCAGTGAACAACTTGCAGAGGGTTGGAGTCCAGTCAGTCACCATGTCTGGCAGAGGGAGTTAGTGCCAGCGGAGGAGCGCCCAATGCTGCCCATCTTCTGGGACTATTGACTGTTGCATTTACCTTGTTTATCTTTGACTTACGTTCTTTTCAACTATGGGGACATACTTCGTTCCATGCCAGACTTCTCTAGTTGCTAACCTTAGAGCTAAATTTCTACCATAGTTTAACACAATAATTAAGAGCATGGGATCAAATCTCAAAGGAAAGGGGGGGGATGGGAAGAGATCAACCAAAAGAACTTGTATGCATATATGCATAACCCATGGACACAGACAATAGGGTGGTGAGGGCCTGGGGCAGGGGGCAAGGGCAGGTTAGAAGGGATCAATGTGGGGAAGAAGGGGGATATATGTAATACTTTCAACAATAAAGATTTTTTTTAAAAGAGCATGGTCTTTGCAATAAGTCTAACTTAGATTTGAATTCTGACTACTATTTACTTACACTGTGCTAAATTATTTATCTTCCCTAAATTTTATGTCATGTATAAAATTGGTATACTATCACTTTAATTATACATAAGGATTAAATGAAGTAATGAATGTGAAGTTCTAATCATAGTAGTTGTTACACATCAGATGCTCAAAATATTGTTATTTTTATAATCATTATTTAAAATCTTGCATCTACTTTCCTCCCCCTTTTCTCAAATATTCTTCCCATTTCCATCCTTTTCATCCATTTTCAAACTTAGTGGCTTAAACAAAAAAAAATGCATTTTCTCAAAGTTCTACAGGCTAGAAGTCTAAAATCAAGGTGTCAGCTGCATCGGTCCCTTCTGAGGGCTCCAAGGGGAATCTGTTCCCACTCTCTCCTTGGCCTGGAGATGGCTGTCTTCTCCCTCTGCCTCTTCACATAGTCTCACCTCCATGTGTGTGTGTGTCTCTCTGTGTTTACATTTCCCCTTGTGTCAGGACACCAGACATATTAGATTAGAGCTCACTCAAAGGACCTCACTTTAAATGTGTTACCTCTGTAAAGACCCAATCTCCAAATAAAGTCACATTCTGACTTAGGGGCTAGACTTCAACATGTGAATTGGGAGGGACATAATTCAATTCACAACAAAGGTCACAAAGTTACTAAGAGGTATGGCTGGTATTCTAATTCAGGTTTTTCTGACGCCAGGAGGTGTCCTGTTCATTGTCATGCTGCTTTGCATTTAAAGATTCATGAGTCACTTTGAACACCAATATTCTACATGAGGCTCTAAACTGGTAAAAAATGTCCAAAAGATTTTCTTTTTGAGAGTAGACATCTTTAACTCTTCTCCCAATGAAAAGAACACTCCTTTCCCTTCCACTGAGGAGCTGACCACCCCCCACACCCCCCTGCCACCTCCCGCCACACACACACACACACACACACACACACACACACACACACACACACGCTACTCATTCTGGTCAACTGCCAATCTCAGCACCTCCTCCCACACCAGGTTTAGGGTGGACTCAAACTCTCAACCAGCACCTCTTAACCTTGGGTCTGAAGGTGGTAAAGATGTGATTCCAGATTTTCCAAAGGTAATGTCTCCACCACATGGAGAAGCCTGAAATCTGAAACTACAAGCACCACACATAAGCCAAGTAAAGAGGTTGACAGACAGAAAGGCAGACAGAATAGACCAAGAGATAGAAATCCTGAGGTCAGAAGCTCCTTCAGGCTCTGGTTTTATCTGCCCTGAGACTAGTTCTACCCCACCCTTTGCATGGCTTCGTTATTCAAGTCAGTAAATGACCCGTTTTGTGTTTGTTTCTCTCAAGACATTTTAAAGAATATTGTACTCACTTGCCACCAATATTGAT
The DNA here is from genome assembly GCF_951640355.1 of Cnephaeus nilssonii. NCBI lineage: Eukaryota > Metazoa > Chordata > Mammalia > Chiroptera > Vespertilionidae > Cnephaeus > Cnephaeus nilssonii. The sequence goes on along the minus strand of NC_137089.1, from coordinate 34,474,408 downwards.
TGGAAGTGAATAAATCCTGAATTGAACCATGGAATTTATAATGTATGGGGTATCATGACATGAAGAAACATTTCAGAAGTAGAATTCATAATCCTAGGTGAGAAACTAGTGTATTTGTAAAGGCCATATCCCTATGTTTTCCATCTGTACTATAATCATTTTGACTCATGATTTCACACAGTAACCCCTAGAGCAAACCATCAAGATGGTTAATCCATTTTAAGATGAAAAAGTGAAAATTAATAACAGTCAATATATGGCCTACTATCAAACTGCTATTGCTAATGGATACATTTTTTTCAGCTCATCATTACAAATCATTTTTTCAACCAGAGATTCAAGCTCTTCTAGGTAACATTTTAAATAAAACTATATTGTATTATCTGGGATTAAAAAAATTCAGAGCACACTGCCCAAAGCAATAAACTAACTGTTCATTATATAAACACCTGTATTGACTAGTCATAATTTTCTACATTAATCTTAAGCTTATTTTCCAGGCTCATGCTCTAAAAATTAGTTTTACAATCTGTATCTTAGCCAATAATATCATAATAATAAGGACTAAGAAAACAACTTTTAAAAAATAAAAAGTTAAGATTCCTGGTTAGAAATTTTATATCTTCAATACAAAAACACTTTAAATTATGTAAAGGGTCACATATCTTCTCCCAGGAGTATTCCTCCTGTCAATGTCATTTAAAGAAAAAGCAAATAAATAATATGTGTATACTGTGTGCAAAATGTAGGAATATCTCACCTGCTTTGAAGCAGCATATATTCTAATGGCTGAAAGAAGAATAAGACAAGGCATATTTAAACTTGATTTTTTATATTTCTAGAACTGTTTATACTGTCAGTGTTCTATACATATATATCTAGTAGCTACATCTATATAATGGATCATCTTTAACCCAAACATATTCCAAAGTGCTATAGATTAAATAACTCACATATACATGGGTAAAAGTATAGATATAAGAAAAAGCTGTAGACATAGATATGGATATCGACATATCTTCTCCCAGAGTATTGCAGATGCAGATATTGGTATAGATATAGACATACTTGTAGATATGTAGATGCAGACATAAGTGTAAATACAAAGATATGGGCATAGTCATATGTACGAGGGATTTCTAGTACTTGGAGTAGACATCTGTTATTTCTATCTCTCCACCATCCCTTTGCCCCAGTGGACATTGTACCTCTTTACCTTCCATTGGGTAACTGACCCCCTGCCACTGCATGTCCTAGTAGGCTGCATATCACAGCACCTCCTCCCACACCCAGACACAGAGTGGATTCATAAACTCTCAATCAGCACCTCTTTTCCTTGGGTCTAAGGGTTTTAAGATGTGATTCCAGATTTCCCAAAGGTAATGTCTTCCCCCAGAAGCCTTAAACCTGAGATTTTGAGCACAACACACAAAAGCCATATGGAGAGATTGAGAAATGGTCAGAGAGACAGACATTTGATATGACTCGAGCTCCCAGGAAAGGTAAGGGAGAGGTGAGGTTTGCAATTGCCAAAAGGGAATTTGAGTCTTAGATGAAAAAATGATGTTGTTCCCAAAGTTTGGATTCCAGAGTCTCTGAAGCATGAAAGGTGCTATACACGTTGAAATGGAAGACCATGAATTTTTTTACCAGAAAGTCTTTAAATTAAAATACACTGCTTTTTGTCTAGGTGATTACATCTCCATTTTCTCAATATTTATCTTTCTCAATCAGAATTTAGGTAAAATAAGGAACAATATATAAAAACAGAACTTAAGGGGATGAATGGGTCCCATCCTTCAATAGCCTCTCTACAAGCTTCTGCATCCATCCATACCTACCACTCATTTGTGCTATTCTCCTAAAGAATATTAAGATACATGTACAATTAACTTTAAAATAAGATAAATGAGCATGTTGCTATCTACTCTGCAAGCACAAGAAACAAAACTGGTTTTTAAAACAAAAAATCTTTAACATTTGATGTTGGCTAGATAGAAATAAAGAACTTAGGTCATTCATACAAACACAACCCAAGTATTCAAGTAATTCAGGAAATAACTTCCTTCTGGGGAAAAATACCCAGATCCTCTTTGAGCCTCTGAAAATAGCCCTCTAATCCAGACTATGAGCCTTCATTTTGATATTTAGAAGGAATTTAATAACATGCTTTTTGCCTATGCCTTCCCATCAAATAAAATAGCATAAAAATAGTTATTCAGGGTTCAATTATTTTACACAAGCTCATTCTCATTCCAACTCTGTAATACTAACTAAATTGTCCAAGTGGGCAATCAGAATACAATTAAATTTTATCAATAATTGCTCTAGTTTGCTATAGCCTTAAAGAGTTAGGCACATTAAAGGAACCTAGAGCTATACACTGAATGGCCAGATTATTATGATCTCTGAACACATAAGAATCTGGCCACTCAGTGTATATCTCTAAAATGTTTAATTATAATATGTTATAATTGTCAGTGCTTAAAGATTAGCATTTTAAAAAGTAGTGTGTGTGTGTGGTTGCTTCAAGGTTATGAAAGGGAATCATTTACTGGGTCCCTCTTTTGCCACATCTATTGATTTATTCTCAATACAGTAGAAGAGATCTTCAAACGGATTCAGCTGACTTTCAAAGGCAAGCACCCCTTAACAAACTCCCAACTCCTCCTTCCAATCACAACACAAAAATTACCAGGAAGAGTCAATTCTTTTGAGGGTGATCATGTGATCATGAAGACAAAAAAACCATACTCTACATTGTATTCATTGTGTTAGATAATTTTGCCCAACTGTAGACAAATGTAAGTGTTCTGAGCATGTTTAAGGTATGCTAGGCTAAGCTATGATGTTCTATAAGTTGGGTGTACTGAATTTATTTTTTTACTTTATATTTTCAACTTATAATGGGTTTATCAGGGCATAACCCATCATAAGTCCAGGGGCATTTGTGTGTATAAAATATTCATTTATACCAGAAATCAATACATCATGCAACTCTTTTCACATGGTTGCACTATCAAAAATTGAGAAATTCTCAGTAAGCAAGGAAATTATTTAGGCTATAACTTCAAGAATTTTATCTATGTATGAGAAACACACTCGCACAAATTCAGAAAATATGTTTTTACCCTTCAAACTATAGAAGCCATGTAAATATCACTTTTTAAGGTCACATGTATTTTATAGGCTGATTTAATACAGCATAGTCCTAGTCCCAGTACTATTTTTCAGACCTTTTTTGCTTATTTACCTCACTTTATTCCTTAGAATAAAATATATAGAAATAAAAAGCAAATTAAAAGGAATCCATTAGATTTAAAGAGGTAGTACAACATATTCCCATCAAAGACAGAATTAAAGTCCTTTAAGTAATTGTCATAAAATTGTTCAACCATGTTAATAAGCTTTCTTTCTAAACAATTTCAAATCCTCTTCTAAAACAAATGCCATCAGAATCATTTTCAAACCTCCACTAAATTTTAATAATGTACCTAAGTGTTTAAGAATACTTGAATGTTCTTAGGTAATTATTAGGATATGAGGAAAGGTTAATCTTTTCTTTGAGGTCAGACAGAGACATATTTGAACTCAAAATGTGAATATCAAATGTTGATGGCTAGAAATCTGCAAGTAATTTCTCCCTTGAAACAATCTCACTGTTCTTGCCAGAGCTGACACTACCTACCATTCATAGGCAGCTGACATACCTGGCCTGCCAGTACCCAGTGTACCCTAGGTGAGTACATAACAACACCTATCACTGCTGAAACTGCACACTGGATCCCCAGAGCTCACGTAATTCTCAGGGTAAGAGTCATAGTCATCCATGAATCATCTCCCAAGTTTCCATAAGAACAAATCATTTCATAAAACAAGAACTTTGAAACCCACCTATGAAAGTCTCCTTAAATCCAGTCATGCTCTTTACATAGTTAGGTTTAACTAGAGGCCCAGTGCATGAAATTCATGCACGGGGGTGTGTGTCCCTCAGCCCAGCCTGCACCCTCTCCAATCTGGGACCCCTCGAGGGATGTCCGACTGCCCATTTAGTCACAATCCAGGACTGCTGGCTCCCAACTGCTCACCTGCCTGCCTTCCTGATTACCCCTAACTGCCCTCCCCTACAAGCCTGGGTCCTCCCCCAACTGCCCTTCCCTGAAGACCCGGTCGCCCCCAACTTCCCTCCTCTGCCAGCCTGGTCACCCTTAATTGCCCTCCCCTGCAGGCTTGATCACCCCCAACTGCCCTCCCTTGCAGGCCTGGTACCTCCCAACTGCCCTCCCCTGCTGGCCATCTCGTGGCAGTCATCTTGTGTCCATATGGGGGCAGCCATCTTTGACCATATGGGGCAGCCATCTTGTGTGTTGGAGTGACAGTCAATTTGCATATTACTCTTTTATTAGATAGGATGGAGGCCCGGTGCACAGGTGGGGACCGGCTGGTTTGCCCTGAAGGGTGTCCTGGATCAGGGTGGGGGTTCCCTTGGGGTGTGGGGTGGCCTGGGCGAGGGGCCTGTGGTGGTTTGCAGGCCAGCCACGGGCCCCCCCCCCCCCCCCACCAAGCAGAGGCCCTGGTATCTGGGATTTATTTATCTTCTATAATTGAATCTTTGTAGCCTTGAGCGGAGGCCAGGGCTGGCCAGAGTGGGTGGGGAGCTTGGCTTCCTTCGTTGCTGGGGAAACCCAAGCCTCCTGCTCGCTTCGTGGCCGCAGCCATCTTGGTTGGGTTAATTTGCATATCGCTCCTGATGGCTGGTGGGCGTGGCTTGTGGGCATAGCAGAGGTACAGTCAATCTGCATGTTTCTCTTTTATTAGTGTAGATTAGAAAAGACCCAAAACAACTAATCCTATGACTGTGAACAAGAAATTTCTTCAAATTCTTTATTGAATTATTACTTAATGTTAGAAATTACATTTCTGTGGAAATAAGTAGATTTAGATTTTATCTGTTTGGAGATCAAGTTAAGATCTGAGGCAGATGGCGACATTGTGTTTAAACAGTAACTAAAAACTGCAATTCTTTCAGCCTTACAGTTTGGCTTTCATTTATTTAAAAAAAAAAAAACGAAGTCTCTTCAGAAGTAAACCACTTGAGCAGAAATCTTTATGGCATATGATATATGAGAGATGGAACACAATGATGATGGTTTATAAGACAATTAATTTTGCCCACCTCGTTCTGTTCTCAAATGCAGAGTTTAAAAGACAGAGCTCAAAATACACATAACCCAACATAAATAAACAATAAGATATTAATGTGGCTGAAATGTTAATACTATCTGTGTGGGTGTATGTGTGCATGCATATGTGATGAATTTTAATTTTTACACTTCAAAGTGGAAAAAGCAAGTCCACAGTCGCATCAGGATCATCCAAGTCAAGCCAAATGGGAGACAGGGCAGGTCAATATCCTACAAAAGCCCTGGGAGCCAACAAACAGGAATCAGGAGCCACAGTAACCACTCTCTGAGTCCTTCTAAGTGAGAGAAGAAAGTGCTCAGGGACTCTGTGTTGGTATCAGTTCTTCAAACACTAGGATAACTGTGCTGAGGAGACCAATAACTGACTTCCCAGCTTGGATAATGCATTTTGTTTATACGTTTGTATTAATCATTGACCACTTCTGAGTGACTGCTGCTAAAGCTAATTCACTCCCTCATTTATTCCTCCAATAGATATCTACAATTTGAACATTTAGACTTCTAATCTGCAGAATAACAACATGAATGAATGAATGAATGAATGAATGAATGAATGAATGAAACACCATGTATGGAAATCACAGTGTGTGTGTATGGTGTACCACAATATCATAGAAAGGAAATTGACACAAATATTACAATATTACTATATAAATGAAAACTATATACTCCCTCAAGGAGCACCTACCGCAGAGTTGATGGTGATACTGGGGGTAGCACAGAGGGATAGGAAAGACTTCTTAAAACAAGTGACATATAAACTAAGACCCAAAAGGTGAATAGAAATAGCTAGAGAAGAAGAGAAGATTGTCCCTTTCAACTTGAATACAGAGGAGTTTGAAATAGATTTATGGTCTGGTGTTTCAACTGGTCAATAGGATTATTTCCCCCAACTACTGATAACTGAACATTGAATGCATCATTTTCATTCATTCCCCAGATTGCTTCCTGAACCCTCCTTTGTACTGGGCACTGTCCTGGGCAGTGGGTGTGCAGAGAAAAACGAGGAGGGATCAGTGGGATCCAAGAAGTAGCAGTTTCTGTCTCTCAAACGTTTTTGTTGATTCTGAAAGTCTTAAAATAAAAACATTAAACATTTATATAAGGATGAAAGCATTCCATTACTATTCATTAGAGTCACTGCCTCACATTGGCACCACATCTCCCAAGAGGCAGTCAACTACAGTGGTTATGAATATGGACTTGGGAGCCAGATTGCCTCCGTTCAAATCTTCACTCTGTCATTCATCAGTTACATGAGCAGGACCAGGATAATTAACCTCTCCGGAATTCAGTTTTCCCATCTGAAAATGAGGGTAATAATAATTGTTTCTACCTCATGCAGTGGTTTGAGGATTAAATGAGTTAATACATGTAAAGCATTTAGAACAGTGTCTGCTCCATCAGAAGCAGTCAGTAAGGGTTGCATGATTATAGCGAAAATTCCAGTATAATCATCCTGGAGTTCAATTCACTCCCTGTTACTCTGAATAAATAGCATTCTGTCAGTCTTGTTGCTTTTACACAGCCTTAGACAAGTCACTTAAACATCATTAGCCCGAGTTTCCTCCTCTGCAAAGTGGGGGCAATGGGACCAGCCTCACAAGATTGTCTTGAGGGTTAAATAAAATTGCAGATTGAAGGGGCTGTAGGCTGCAAATTGCTATGCAATTGTTGCTTGTTGTTATTATCTTGCTCTTTTTAACCCTCGTCCCCAAATTGATAAGTGCTTCTCCCTTTAGGAGGAAGACAAAACCCAACATACACACATGACTTTGACATAATGCTTCCTGCTCTCCAGATAATATAAAGTGGATGAAAACGAATGCCTCCACATTGAGACTGGAAAGAACTTGGCATCAATTTGTAAATTCAAAAGCTGATATAATTTTGAAGAATATGAGAAGCAATATCCTTGTCGTTTCTGCTTTTGGCAAAGGCTGCATTCTCTTATGTGAACTGACCTCTGCATTGTTCTCTCTTCAGGCGGCATTTTAACAACTGAGAAATCAAGACACCAGCAGCCCCTTACCTCCCAGCTTCATGTGAGTCCCACCTTGCACCCTATCTGAGTGCCTTCCATATGTTGGTATCCTGCAAGATAGCCACACTTGCCTTTCTTTTGGCAACTCATTCCAAAGAGAGATGCTCAGAGGAGAGGAGAGGATTGGCCTGGTGGGTCCGGGGATTGACTTGGATCCATTTCATTGCCCACATATTCGCTGAACACTGACTATAAATCTGGCAACATGTTAGTCTCTATGGAATTTGCAAGAATGAAGTTAATAGAACCCCAAGCCCCAAGGGAATCACAGACTCTAGTGGGAGAGATGGACAAAAACACAAATTGTGCAAGTCGGAATGTGGGATCAGTGCTGAAAATAAAAGTGTAAAGGAAGTGTGGAGGCTCAGGAATGGTAATTGGATCTGTCTGGGTCGGTAAGGATGGGCCTTCAAACATGTTTCTGGCTTCCCAGAAAAGATGACATTTCAGCAGGGAGATGAAGGATGAGTAGGTTTCTCGGGTGGAAAAAGGGATAGGGAAGAAGGCCATGTTGAGGAACAAGGTAAGTAGTGACACAGACATGTGGAAGAGCAGCTTATGTCCCTAAAACAGGGAGTAGAACCAGAGGATCTGCAATGGGGGCAAGAAGAAGGAAATGAAGGCCAGGAAAGGTAGGCCCCAAATAGAGAGCCATAGAGAGAGCCAGCCTAAGACATTAGTATATAGGTTTCTGATCAGTGGAGTGGATAACACACACACATGGGTCTGCATTTTAAAAGCTAAATTCCTCTACTCTGGACAAGAGGCACCAGGAATTCATTCCTGTCCAGAGAGGAGTCACCAACAGCAAACGGTCGCTAACCTTGCCAGCTTGTCCAGTGCCTGCAGCCAGGCTGTGCCCAAAGGCTGCAGTACAGACACTGCGGGGCTCGGGAGCTGGGCAAACACAAACCTCACTGCTCGCTCGCTCGCTCGCAAGGCCAGTGCTGCTGCCTGGAAAACCACTGGCATGAAGACACCTGATCATTTATGCTAACGAACACTGCTTGGTTTCTCTGGCACATACGTGTGTGTATATGTGTGCGTGAATTCAAATTCATACTTATAAGGAGGCCTGCGGTTGCATTAGGGTGTTTTATTTCTCTCATTTCAGATGAAGTATTTGTGTAACGTGGGAACAATTCATTTCAAATGCCTCCGTCCCCGAGGAGGAAGGCTCCACTGTTGCATTGTATAGTTTCTACTGTGCTTTCCCTGCCTGGCCCCACCTCCAAGAAGTTCTAGAATTTGCCTGTGATTTCCTGCCATCTATTCCCCAGATTCCCTCCCAGAGGAACACACAGAGAGTGGGGCAGGACGACAGGCAAGAAGCAGATTGCTGAACTGGCTCATTCCACAGCTGTCCTCTTTATTTTTTTTTTAAGTAGTTTAGACAAGGGGGGTGGGGGGAGGCAGCTACACACTAAACCACACACAGCTTTTTATAATCCTCTGTCACACTCTCTTCAAAAGCAGGAGAAATTAAGGTCCCAGTGATTTCAGTTGAGCCGTTGGATCAGCAGATGTTGCATAATCAATGGTGTTTTGAGGATTCTGCTTTGAATTCAGAGCCTCAGAACGAGGGCAGCCTCTCCCAATAATCGATGTTCTTTTCAAGTTTATCTCATTCATTTTTGAATCTGGAAGAGGAGGAATTACTTTAATGCCTGTTTTATAGACGAGAAACTCTTGGTCCTAGAAGAAGCAGCCCGTCAGTGGAAGAACCACGGTTGCCATTGGTCTTGCTCACACCCTTCCTGTTTTGTCTAAGAAATTGGCACGGACCCAGAGACGTGAGGCCAGCTTCCCAGTCTCATCATCCACTATAAGACCAATCAATACTTATTGAGCAGCTACTGCTAAGGATTCAGAAAGACACAAACCAGAATTTTAAAAAGCCACTACCTCTCAGACATTTTTATTCTAGATTAAGAAATAAAACATAGCTCGACTGGCATGGCTCAGCGGTTGAGCATTGATCTATGAACCAGGAGGTCACCGTTCGATTCCCGGTCAGCGCCACATGCCGGGGTTGTGGGCTCGATCCTCAGTGGGGGCGCCCGGGAGGCAACCAATCAATGATTCTCTCTCATCATTAATGTTTCCATCTCTCTCTTCTTCTTCTCCCTTCCTCTCTGAAATCAATAAAAACAGATTTCTTAAAAAAGAAATAAACATAAATTTATGGAAACTTCAGAGCTAAATAGCAGGGTGAGACCAAAAAAAGGAAAATGCCTCTAGAACCTTCTTTCCGGTTTTCCTAATCACTCACAGGGGATGCTTCAAGCCTCCACAGCGGTCCCTGTGCTATCAGTTTGCCTCTACAGCAGCACGCCTCCACACTAATGCAGAGAGAGGGTCCCATGAACAAAGCTGACCACGCTGCCCCCCAGATTTGAAATGCCTGCTCTTCCCCACTTCCTGCTCGGGGAGGGCCAACTGCTGATCTTCGCGGTAGGGCTCCGCACTCCCATTTCAGTTTACATCCACAGCCTCATTCCTGCACTTCCTTCCCACTGCTGCTGTAACAAACTATCACAGACTTCGTGGCTTAAAACCACACAAATGTATGACCTTGCCCTTCGTTCTGGAGGCCGGAAGTCTGGAATGGGTCTCCCTGGGCTAACATCAAGGTGTCCGCAGGGCTGCATTCCCTTCTGCAGGCTCCAGGTGAGGATCTGTTGTCTTGCCTGTTCCAGGTGGAGTCAGACCAAGTTAAGGAGTTTGCACTTGGTTCTGGGACATTGGGACATCGCGGTAGTGGTTTCAGTCGGGGACGAATGTAATCTATTCCATTAAAAACTCACTCTGGATGACGTGTGACCAAGGAATTGGAGGGATCCAGATAGGGAGCTGGAAAACTGGGCAAGAAATGTTTGGGGAAGGAGATGGAGACAAGGTTGAAGAGAGAGGAAAAGATAGAAGAGCGGTCTTTTAGGGCAAGCATACTAGACAGATTTCTGGGCCGCGTTAAATACTCATTTGACATGGTATTGGTACATTTGAAGGAAATCCTGTCTGCCCAGTTTCTAATTCTCACCAGTGACAATCAACTGCTCAGATGTAGCCATGGGGGAGACAGATGGTTGGATTTATCCCAGTTTGGGATTTTGCCAAGAAATATTGTGGATGGAAAGTATGGTGGATGTAAACAGGAGCAAGGCAGCTGAGGGCTTTTGCGAGGAAGTGATTATCACGAGTTACCACTGACTCCTCACTGATGAGAAGGCAAGTGGAGCCAGGAGGAAAATAGATGGTAGAAATCTACGGAATGACGCTTCCAGGCTATATTTCAACAAGTGAATTAGGAGGTCGATGGGAGGGAATCTGCCATTTTATTTTGCTATTTTAAATGTGGTACAGTTCCTGCTTATGGAGACATCTAGAATATGAGAGAAGATGGCTGAGATGAAGAGCATGAAAGAATCAGCCACTAAAGATAAGTGGTCAGGGAACTGAGAGGTCATCTCCGTGGCTGTCCATTGATCCAGAACTCATGACATACAGGGCATTGGTTACCAAGAGATCACGGGCGGGCCGCTCAACAAGGAGAACAGGTGGCTTTACCAGATGGTATAAGGTTCAGAGGAGTAGGATGGAGTTGTATTTTTTTATAAAGTGGAGCATAAATAATGACCAAAATTGCCAATAAGGATTGAGGAGGGCTCTGACTCCAGAACTCAGCCCTGAGTTATTGTGATTTGAGAAAATAAGCAATGAACCTGTCTTAAGAAAACCAAGTCCTTATGGACCAGCTAGGCATCAAGTAAGCATTCAGGAGGTGGGAACAGCATTCAGAGAAGAGTTTGGGGAGGTAGGGAAGATTGCTGAGTGTGGATACAAACTCCCTGACACGTGGCAGATGGTGAGGCTCGGGGATCCGAGGGAGAGAGGATGCATCAGGTCAGAGACTGAAGGGGGGAGGAGGATAAGGTTTATCAGTGTATATATCGCTTCTACCAGGGGAGAGTGTTTACAGACCAGGAGTTTTGTCTTACTTCTTTCTATATTTCAGAATAATTTTTGAAACACTGGGTGCTCAGTAAATGTTAGTTGAGAGAGCCAGGAATGACTGCTAAATGATGAAAAAAGAGAGGATAGTAAATGCCAAGTCTAGCATCTCCCCTCCAGGGGAACCGGGCTAGAAAGGACTCAGGGTTTATTTCCTTTTCCACCCTGGAAAGGCTGGATGCCAATCATTCTGGTTTAGTTCAGCATCACTTCTCAGATGATTGGAAGGTGGAGGCTCCCTGTCTTAGGCTGCAGGCTTCTCTCCCCAGAAGACCTAACATGCCATTTTGCTCCGAAGGATTGCTTCACAGTGACTGGCTGGCCTCAGGGATAGTTACACAAAAGATAAAAAGGAAAATGTCACTTGTTAGGTTAGTACTAAGACATGAGTGCCAACAGATAATTTGGCAAAGTGGTAAAAGTCATGGAGATTACAAAAGGCATTGGCATCAGCACTGAGACCTGCAGCCGCATCCCTGCGCCCACAGAACCGTGCAGGGTCTATCGGCACCTACAAAGGCAGACAGGCTGCATCTCCTCCCGAGGCGTTCTCGTCCCTGTGGGAGAGAACAGATGACAATGGCAGGCTCGGGTACAGTGAAATGAAAGGAGTGGGCTCTCTGCTACAGGGGGAAACAAGAGACAAAACTCAGAATCCAAAGACCTAGGTTTGCTCTTGCTATGGTATCAGCTCTTTGAACTTGGTCTTGGCCAATGCAGACTGGACTATTTCATCTTCAGAATGAAGTGGTTGCATGGAATGATGTATAAGTTCTCTTCCAGTTCTAAAATTTTTTGAATGTATATTGACCAGGAAAGCAATTTCTTATGTATTGGGACTATTTAAAGATGTAGCGGTTGCCAGAGCTATGTGGAGTCAGTGGAGGTCTATGGGAAATGTTTTTGAAGACTAGGAGCTGAGTAGAGGGAGCGCTGGAGAGATTCATAGGGCAGGGCAGGCACTAGCAAAGACCGAAACTAAGAAAACCCATTCATAGGAAAAAGTAGATAGATGTGTGTCTGTGCAGCCTGTAAACTTGTGGGAACAGATGAGTAAGGGAAAAACAATGGCTTGCCTAGTCACTCATTCTGCAGATGTGATTTAGAGTTTAAGTTGATGTTTGAAGCAGTTTGGAGCCACTGTTCATTTTTGAGACAGGAAGTGGCATTGTGTGAAAAGCCACAGAGAAGGAGAAGAACAAGGGCCCATTGCGAAGCCCTGGGGCAGGACTCAGAATCCTTGTGTCTGGCGTCATGTAGGTCTCTCACCTCCTGCAGCCAGGTGACCTTCCTGGGGGAACAGAGCAGAGCAATGACTTTGCTCAAGGTCACCACCTAGAGTTCCCATTTCCTGCCACCTGGACTGTAGCTCTTCCCCAGTAAGCCCTGCCCCCTGCCACTTCCCTCGCTGAGCTGTTTCCCCTTTGTCTTCATGTCTCTGAGAATAGAATGTCTAAATTTCATGGGTGCTGCATCCTAAGTGATCCAAATAAAGGGTTGGAAAACGGGTGCATATCACAGCTGAAAAGTGTTGTGTGTCGCCAGAAATAATAGGAGAGAGACAAGAAAGGTCCTATCTTCCCTCTCCCCCACCCCCCAGCCCGACAGAAAAGGAACAGGGATTTGGGGGAGGAGAGAAGGGGAGGGAGGGGGAAATCTGCAGTCGTCTTGCTGTGCTCAATTTGTATTCTAGCCACACACTGTCCCATCAAGGGAAAACGCTTCCCGCACGCACACACACGTGTTCAGGATATCAGTGTGATGGAGCTGAGCGAGGGCCTCTCCAAACACAGTGACCATCTGCTAGGCAAAACATAGGGGTCTGACAAGCAGAAGCCATTCAGACCCGTTGTTGGGCCACATTATTACATATTTGACAAGGGTAATGAGGGGCTGTCATTAACCTTACATGACAGTTGCTACAATGACACACTAAAGCAAGGACAAAGAGCTGGACTGGGTAAAAAGGCGCCTACTTCTCATTTAACCCTGGAATTATGTGACGCCATTATTCCTGGCGGAGGCTGGCAGGCCTGGGGTTAATTTCCATTTCTGTGTCTGCTTGTTCTCTTTTTCAAATGTCCCCCTCGTATGGCACTGCATTATTTATCACAACACGCTGACTTAGATGCAAGAACAGAAAGGGTCTCCTGGAGAAATGAACAGACAGATTTCATGAGCCACAGCGATGGCTTGAAATGAGGCTTCTGAACTCTGAGATATTTAAGGTAACTGTTAACTACCTATGACATTTTTTGGAATTTTCTGCTGGAATTTTACCAGATATAAAGTAATAAGATTGTTTGGGAATATAAATATACAGTATGGTTACTCTACTTTTTTCACGCCATGGACATATCTAGGGGCAAAAAAAAAAGTTAAAATAATAGTTTTGACGATTAAACATAATTTGGGAATCTAATTTCATTGTTGGAAATATCCTAAAGGGCACTCATGTTTTTGTTTTGTTTTACAAAAGAGGCAAATAGCCTGACTGACTTGGCTCAGTGGTTGAGCATTGACCTATGAACCAGGAGGTCATGGTTCAATTCTGGTCAAGGTACATGCACAGGTTGCAGGTTCAATCCCCATTGAGGGGAGTGCAGGAAGCCAATCAATGATTCTCTCTCATCACTAATGTTTCTCTCGCTCTCTCTCCCTCTCCCTTCCTCTCTGAAATCAGTAAAAATATTTTTTAATAAAAGAGGCAGAGTCCTGAGATGGTTGGGTACTCCCACTACCCACCAACCCCCAGAGCTGAAGAGGAGACAGCAACATAGCTCCCCAACCCACCCCACCCCCACGCCATCCTACTTTTCAGAGCCATGCTTTCTCCCAGCTTCCTCTTTGATCATTCAAATTTCAAGAGCAAAGGAAAAGTTTGAGGTTATTTTTTTTCATTTAATTATTTAAACCCCTACTCCTCTAAAAAACACACCTACACCAGTCCACTTTGCAATGCTACCATTTCTGATAATTCTGCTTTGTAATTTTGAAAGCTGGTTTTGTGTAATTTGGTCACCAAAGTGTTCCTCCTTGGTGTATTCTGTCCACCTGACATCATGAAGCCACTAAGGTGATGACAGCCAATCAGGATGATGTGTTTCAAGTTAAGAAGCTGTAATCAGGATGGCCCAGCCATGAAAAAGAAAACACAGTGGAAAATGAGTCTGTTTTGGGTAAAAGACCTAATAGCCCACATCTATTTATATTTGGGTAGGTACCACCTGCCTAAAGGACACCAAGCTTTGATAGTCTCAGAGTCTGTAACTATCAAGAGAGTCCAAATAGCTAACTAAAAGTCAACATCTCTCTCTTGTAACATGTGCAAAGCAGAAAGATTGATGATTGGGTTTTTATGCCAGGTACCTGACTTCTATTTGGCTTAACGCTGAGGCATTGCAATCAGGTGGGCCCATGGCTGTGACCCGAGGGGCCTGGGGCCTTGCTCTGTCACTCGAATAGCATAGGATACCAGAAAAGTGCAGAATTTCTTTTGGTCTAATTTCCTCACCTGTGGAATGAGGAGATTAGATCTGATGCTGCAAAGGTTACTAGCTCTGTGTTGGCCCGAAACTTCCAAGTTCACAGCAGAGGAAAGGGTTTTGCTGATTTTTCAGAAAGTGCCATCAGCTCTTTTTGAACCTAATCAGCCCAGGATGTAAATGAATTTAGATGATTTGGGACATAGGAACAAAAGAAAATGAAAAGAAAAAAGACATCCCACACCCCTGAGATTCATGCACATCTCATGTAAGAACATAAAAGCTCCAGAAATGACCAAGTCAGTCACTTGCATGGACAATGGGAGTAGAAAGGACACATTCTGGCTGAGACAGAACTAGAGCAGAGGCAACGAGAAGCAATAGTGCAATGCTGATGCCATATGACTCACTTACATGTGGAAGAGAACAATATAAACAAACAAACAAATGAAACAGACTGCATAATACATAGGTCCATCCATGCTGTTGAATACGGTAAGATTTTTTATGGCTGAGTAAAATTCCATTGTGTACATGTATCACAACTTTTCTATCCACTCATGTATTGAAAACACCTTCTTACTTTTAACTGGTAATTTTTGAGGAAACAGACTTATAGACACAGAGAGGTGATTGTTGGTTGCCAGAGGGGAGGGAGAGTGGGGAACTGGGTGAAAAAGGTGAAAGGATTAAAAAATACAAATCCATACTGTAGTTACACAATAGTGACAGAGATAAATAGTAGAGCATAGAGAATGTAGTCAATAATGTTGCAATGGCTATGTATGGTGTCAAATAAAAGCAAATTGGGACTTAGGTAAGGAGAGCAGTGGTGTGGGAGAGATTGGGGGACTATTGCAACAGGGGAAAATGAACACTCCAATCTTGGGCTCTACAACCTTCTCAAAGGTAAGGAAGAAAGGAGCTTTCTTTATAAAAAGCTTCCTTTTATTATTCAACTCCATCTGTGCTCAACCCTAGGAGAAGGAATGTAAATGCCCAAGAAAAAGATGAGGAACCTGAGTAGAGTGAGAGACAAAGGGAGAAAAAAGAAAGCACTAGCATATGTTCCACTATAGATTCACTCAAGAGAAAGAACCCAAGAGCTGGGAAGATTGTTGGAGGTCTTGGAAAGTACTCTATTTGGGTGGCTCAGCAACAAACCAGGAAAGAGCTAGGCAGACAAGGAAAATAAGGAGCACCTGGAATCAAGAGATAATGAGAGAGGCAAGGTCAGGCAGAAAGCCAGGGGGTCACAAAAATGAGGAGTAAAAGAAGGTAGATGATGTGGGACATTATTCTAGGGGCAGGAACAAGATGAGTAAACCAAAGGAGAAGTTCCAAAATCTCAGCCAGTTCCTGTTTGAAAGAGACTCAGAAAATCTCAGGGAGGTGTTTACCCATCAAGTCATCTCTGGAGTCCCATTATCAAACAGATGCCCACATCCTTCTCTTTCTATATTTCTATAATACCTTTAAACCTATTGAATTTTTCATCTATAATTTTAGTAACAAAAATAAGACTTTTTAAAATGTGAAGTACTAAAGATGCTTATAGAAAAATTTGAATGCACATATTAGTATTTATATGAAGATTATATTTATGTATTATTTTGCATCTTATTTTGTGCAATTAATAATATATTTCAGAGTACTTTTCTTCATCAGGATTTTTTAATCTACCTTATTCTTTTAACAGCTTCACAGTATTCCATTGTATTTATTCTATTTGTTTAACCAGTCACCTATCAATCAAAAATTACATTCATTGTACCCATTCTTTTGTTATTACTGTCCTGACCCAGGGCAAGCATCCCAAAACATCCCACAATGGCAGATTGATTATTTTGAATGAACGTTTCTTGAAAGCAGCTGGTGCAAAAAGTGCACTTTGATGCTCCTTTGTCTCCTTGAGCACATGAAATAAGTCTCCCTTGTGAAGGTGTCCTCCTTGCTCCATGGGGGCCAAGGGAAACACCCTAATCGCTAGAGTTATGGAATCCAGAGCTGAGAAGCTGTATTTTTTACTAATTTACTACCCTCTTTCTGTTTAGATTCCTCACTAATGACTACCCAAATCTAAGTTTCTTTGTCCTGTCAATTCTTTGAAAATGTATTGTTTGTCTAAAAAAGTATAAAAAAGGTGACTGGTTTGATTATTTCTTTCCATATTCATCATGATTTTCTACGTGTATGTATTAAATTATTTTTTCTCCTGTTATTCTGGTCTTGTGCCAATTTTATTATTAGTCCAGCTATAAAAACTCAAGATAGGTAGAGAGGGGCAAAATTGTCCCTATCCCCAACATTATGAAGCTACTGCTAACTTATATATTCTTAGGAACACATGGAAATGTATTTATAATAAATTCCTAGAATTGGAATTTTCTTCCCAAAAGTAGGTACTTTTAAAATTTGGAAAGTACCAAAATTCCCTCAAAAAACATCTGTTTTGCAATTCCATTAAAAGTTACATAAGAGGTTTTTTATTTTGATTATAGTTTGCATTCAAAACTTTTTTGTATCAGTTTAGGTTTACAGCACAGCAAATATACATTCATATGGGTTACCCAAAAAATGTAGTTTTAAATATTAAAAAAAAAAATCTATGAGAGTGATGACTGCCCACCTTTGTCTACACAGTATACTATCGAAATTTTTGAGCCTGGCAGACCCAATGTAAAAATCATTTCCTCAATTATTTATTGTCTTTATTAAATTTATTAGGGTGACATTGGCTTATAAAATTATATAGGTTTCTGGTATACAATTCTATAATACATCATCCGTACTATATTGTATTGTGTCTTCACCTCCCCAAGTCAAGTCTCCTTCTGTTATCTGAGATATATGTGGATGGCCTTTCTCCATTGCTGGTGGGAGAGGGGATCTTGGGGTACTTCTGGAATAAGCATTTCTGGAGGCCCCCCAGGAGGATGAGATGTGGTAGAAAGGTTTATTTGGGTGGAACGACATTCCTGGGGTTCCAAAGTCCCCTTTCCCTTAATCCCCAGTCCTGGAAGAAGCATGATTGGGGATTCAGCAGAACTAGAAGCAAAGCCAGTGTCTAAGTTTCTGTTCCCTGGTGGAGCTGGGTCCTGTGTAGCATCAGGCTAGTTTCAGTCCATCCGCCCATTGGGTGGGGCCCACATGACTGTGAGACAAGAAAATGTGCTCCTGCAACAAGAGTCCTGGGAGTCCCAGAAACACAAGAGAGCAAACCCCTTTGTTTAGGAGATGAAATATCTCATCTTCCAGCTTGCAGTGGCTACGCCTACTCTGGCCAATGACTTGATCCTAGGTGTGACTGACAGACAAGTACCTTCCCTATGTCACCCAGACCTTACTGGGCATGTGTCTATTCTTCCTTTGTCCAGTCCCTTCCCCCAGGATCTGCAGGGAGCAGACCAGTGGCTTTGCAGCTTCCTGGCAAAGCTGCACAAATGGGTGCCTATGATATGTGGCCTTCCCTTTCTCCTTTCCAGTTATTAAAATAACCAGGTTTATTACAACAGTATCACTTCCATCACCAGTATCCCCCTTTACCCTCTTCTACCTCCCCCCAATCCTGTTTCCCTCTGGTAATCACCATACTGTTGTCTGTGTCTATGAGGTTTTGGGGGGTTTTTTGTTTTAATCCCTTCATCTTTTTTTAATGTATTTTTTTAAATTGATTTGAGAGAGGGAGAAAGAGACAGAAACATCAATGATGAGAGAGAACCATTGATTGGCTGCCTCCTGCACACCCCCCACTGGGGATCAAGCCTGAAACCTGGACATATGCCCTGAATGGGAATTGAACTGTGGCCGCCTGGTCCATAGGTCGCCACTCAATCACTGAGCCACACCGGCCGGGCCCTTCCCCTTTTCCATTATGAGTGAGTTTGAGCCTCTTTCATACTCATACTACTCTCTCGGAACTGTTTTCTGCACATTTTAAAATTAGATTTTTTTATTCCTGTTTTGAAGGAAGTGTCACATATTCATGAGGTTAAGCTTAAAAGTCCTACCTCACACCTATCATAAATATAATTCCTACTCTGACTTTGTTTACAGGATTTGTTCAACAATTTTTTTTAGTCTTATGTAATTGTTATTTTATATTCTAAACTAATGGCTTTTAAGTTTTTTATCTTGTTTAGAAAGAAAAATATTTCCCATTCCATTATTACATTAACATTCTTCCACTTTCTTCTTCTATTTTTCCAGAATTGTTTTAGATGATACTGGGTGAAAAATTGATTTAATTTTAACATTTGAATTGTTGACAACTAAGGAATTCACTTTAGGAATAAGAATAAACTAAACATCCAGACTTTTCCCCTCAGTGGCAACTGATTGAAATTCCAATTGTATCAGATTCTAAATTACCTTGTGCATTTTTATCTATCATGGACCTCAGCACTGTTCCATGGTTCTGACTATTCTGTATGTCAGTACAAAAAAATATCTTATTAATACTTTATGATATGTGGCAGACTTAGGGTAGCCCCATAACTTTTTATTTTCCATTTTAAAATTATGTTTCCTTTTTGTTTCTTTAATGGATTTTAGAACTAGCTTTATTAGTTCTAAAAATAACTCAAAATTAATAAGTTTTATTCATGTGATTCTACTAAATTTATAAATTAATTTAGGGAAAATTTACATCTTTATAATACGGAGTCTTCTTATTCAAGAAAAGATGACAGCTTTTTGTTTATTCAAGCAGAGTGTTTTTTTTTAATTATATATGTCCTGCATACTTCTCGTTAAGCTTATGACTAGGTATTTATCTTTGTGCATGATATGCAAGTGCAGTGCTTTCTTTATATTGTCTCACTTGGTGGCTGGGCTCTGTAAAGTCCTCAATTCTCATGATAAAAAAAAAAAGTAGCCAGTCACCAATAATTTCCCTCATTCTTTCTAACTGAATTTTAGATGATTAACTCGGGCTGTACAGAAATACAATAAAATCATTTCTGGATAATTATAATTTCTCCTCTTCATTTGCAATTTTTTGTACCTCTGTTTTTTTTCACCTCTTCAAATAGTGTTAGTTAGTGCTTCATAAAAAATTTTAAATGAAAGCAGAGATAGTGGGTGTCCACCTCTTAATATGCTGCTGGATTCTATTTGCCAATATTTTATATTAGACTTCCATATCAATATTTATAAGTAAGGTTGATACATTTTCTTTTATTTCTCTATTTCTACCAGGTTTTTGCCAAAGTAGGTCACTTCCTTTATGGTGTCTTTTAATGATCAGTGTTGTATTTTAGTGTAATTAATGTGTCAAATTTTTTTTTCCGTTTGAGGTTAGTACCATTTGTGACTGCTTTTGAAATATTTCTCTGCCCCAAAGTCATAAAGATAGTCTATAATATTTTCTCCTAGAAGTTTTAAAGTTTTACCTTCCATGTTAAATATTTAATCAATCTAGAATTGATTTTAGTGTGCATTTCAAGGTAGCAATTCAACTTTTTTTTCCCCCAACAGATAACTGATTATGTCACATCATTTATTAAATGGCCCGACTTGTCCGTTTGTACACTTTTGTCACATGTCCTTGTGACCTCAGAGGATCCATGGAAGTACCTACCCCTGGCTGGCTCTTCTAATACAGTTTGAATAGAAGCAGTGACAGTGAGCATCTCCTTTGCCTACTTACTGATTTTAAAAGGGATGTGTTTTTTCAATATTGTATCATAAAAAGTTATGTCTGTTAACAGAATTTTAAAATGGTCAGAAGATTTGACTAAATATTTAACCAAAGATATATACATGGCAAATAAGCATATGAAAAAGTTTATGGGCATCACAAGTCATCGAAAAATATAAATTAATACAAAATAAGATACCTCTATGTATCCTCTAGAATGGCAAATAACCATCTTGCAGATTTGTTACATGACTGTGTGGAATACTTGGCTCCTGCTATTATTTTTATCAGTCTATGCTTATTCCGAAGACAAAAGAGGTTCAATAGAGGTTTTTGCTGAAATGGAACACAACTATAATTATCTTTCAAAGATAACCCTCGCAGCAAGGTGAAAGACTGCAGTGAAGTAATTTTAGGGGTGCAGAGGACCCAAAGAAGGAAGCTCTTAGACACACTCCAAAGGAGACAATGAAACAGCCGTGAGAAATGGGGAAGCAGATAAAAAGTCACTACTGAGAGAGAAACTGATACCATCTGGTACATGAATAGATGTAAGGGGTCAGGATTCCAGAGTCAGCCTATTGATATCACTGTCCTGAACTATCAAATGTAGAAATATACACTTCAAGACAGCACACATTGTATAAATCACATCACTCTAACATCAGGCGATAAGATTAATGGGATTTAGTTCCAATTAATTTGGGGAAACCTTAAAGGATCAGCTTGAGGGCTTTTGTTTTGTTTTATAAAATGTTCAGGTAAACATAATTAAATCCATCAATATTTTGTCCATTTGTAGTATGTGCCACATGTGATATGGACACAATACACTTACAATACAAAATTTACATCTTGGCTCAGAATAAAATACAGAAATAAAAAAATAAACAGTTCTTCAATTCAAACAGCTATGTCAGTTGTGTGTGCAGATACCCTAAAAATAGAAAAGAAATTTCATACATTTCGAGCAAGAGAACTAGGTTTATGTAATGTGTTTAGCATATCGTGACAAGTTGAAAAAATATAAAATGTCTTCCCTTAAATTTAGTCTAAAAGATTAAACATGTGCTTTCATGATGGGTAGCAGAGAATCATTTTTTTTCCCCCTTTATCTTGTTCATCTCTGGTTCAAAGTGTTTCCTTCTGCCATATTGAGAAGGATCTTCTAAACCGAAGGAACTCTCCCTAAACCATTGTGTTTTGCCTTTTTAAATATTTTCTTTGATTCTGTATAGACAAATATAACTGCAGGGAAAAGTTATGGCTAATATAATTCAGTATATTTTATAAATGTTTGCTCGTACAGCCCAGCTTGAAACATCTTGGCCTTGATTTATATTCAAAGGGAAAAGCTGCTTCTCGAATTGTGCATCTGACACGTTTACTTGAACAGTAGCTCCCCCAAGGCCATTACCTAGGAATTAACACCAAACGTGTCCCCAGTTTGTGTTTCTATCACATAGCTCTTAATTCCTTGGGCTTCTGCCGCCAGATGTAAGTGCGAATCATGGAACACATAACAACCTAGGTCAGCCTTCTGGAAACCACACAGACGTCCATCTTCCTGGAGGAGGCATCAAATTGAGAACGAAATTCCCATGAAGATCATTTCTAAATTAGGAGGTCTCTCCCAGGACCGGAAGTCAGCTGTTTCAGTGAGTGGCGCATCACAGACAAATACCTTTTGCTATTCCATTGACCCACTTCTTCCTATTTGATGCATAATTAATGTTGAGGTCAGAGTTGTCACATTCTCACGCTTCCTGCTTTGCAACTGTTGGCTTTCCCAGAGGCAATGTAAAGTGCTAGCCCAGCTTGAAGCGGTAGCACCTAATCTGGAGGCGGGGTGGGGTGGGGGGGTAGATTTCTGTATCTAAAGAAAATAGGCCTGGAGAGATAAGAGCTGAATTTGCCCTACAGAGACCTGAATTTCAGCTGATTCTGATCTTGGGTCTGATATTTATCTCTTATGAGTTTATGTTTCCTCTTATAAACAAGATTGATAGGAGCCCCCTCCAATACACACACAAAGGATTTTTGTGAAAAATTGTGAAAGCGTTTTGAAAAGAGTAAAGCATTTGGAAAAGCAAGAAATGGCATATGAAGCAGTTCTTGAAAAACAGTGGTGCCTCTACATGCACTTGCAGACTGCAGACTAGAATTTCGCTGGCATTTGATTGAAATGGATCTCCTCCTTCTAGAAGGAGAACCCATCAGAGGTGGTGCAATCGTATTTCCTGAGGGTGTTTTATAAATGATATCCTGTAAAATTATGTGAGAGGTTAGAGTGGCTTTACAAATAACCAACTTATACGTGTACTGTATAGCACCCCTTTAAATCTGGGTTAAGTCCTCACACACAACAATTCTAGATGATTGTATTGTTGAAAATATTTAATCTAGATCCTTTCCTGAGTGTATTCTTGGAAATTCAAAGGCGTGTGTGCGTGTGTGTGTGTGTGTGTGTGTGTGTGTGTGTGTGTGTGTTTAGACACTGATGCTGTTGACCGTTGTTGTCTCTAGTAGAACATGAATTTCTGCCACAATACTTTCAGGTAAAACTTCATGTTGCATTGTCCCATACATAGTGCCCAATATAGAGCCCACACCAGGTGAATGGAATCATCCACCCAAGTGTTTTGACACCCAAAGAAAGTTCTGTCCAGATATTGATTTTATTTTCCAAGGAATTAACTTAGTCCATTTGGAGATTGCCATTTATGATTGCTCGCTTTGGCATTTCTCCAGGACAACAGTGTTCATCATCCTGCTCTGATGAAACCTGCCACCCATTTTATTAATAAATAAAATAGGTCAGAACGTGGGCAACAGCTGAAACTCAAATGCCAGGACTTCCAGTAACTCAACATGTTCTTAATATTATTGATCAGCATTTTGCTTCTAGAATTCTCAGCATTGGGACATGAGAATATCTATCAAATCAGCACACATCACTCAACTATAATCATTAGAATGTAAACTCTCCAGGGATCACAGTCCCATGCTAAACCAGCAAAGCCTGTGGACAGAGTAATGTATAGGTGCCCGGCCAATCAATTTGGATTAATTGATCTAAAATTTGAGTTCTCCTTTTAGTTATACAACTTAATTATTGTGTAATCTTTGAAAACCCACTGAACCCCCAGGATCCCGATTTGCAAATGGAGACATCTTCCCTGACTGCTTCACAAAAAGAGGAATGTGTCTGAAAGCCCTTCTTAAACAATAAAAGCGCTATTATTAATGGAGGAACATATTTAAGAGGTATTTTTGTGCCTGTTGGCATCTACTTGCAATTGTTACAGTGTTGTTGCTTTTTTAAAAGATTTTTTGTTGTTGTTGTTAAAGAGAGAGGAAGGGAGAGGCGAGAGAGAAACATTAATGTGAGAGCCGAACATCAATCAGCTGCCTCCTGCACTCCCCCTACAGGAGATGGAGCCCGCAACCCAGGCATGTGCCCTGATCTAGAATCGAACCAGCAACCTTTTGGTGGTTAGAGTGATTCCCAACCAACTGAGCCACTCAGGCCAGGCCACTGTTGTTGCTTTTTTAAAGGCACATTAGGAAGTGCTTTTTGTCTGCAAGTCTCTACATGTGATAATTTATCCACAACCCCATTCTTCACACCCTGGATGAACATTGCTCAATGTTTCTTCACAAGTTTTGCAAGATCAACTTTGAGCTGTAAATGTGAAACAAAGCATAGGCTTGGGAGAGGGAACATTATCCTGATTAAGCTTGTTCGAATGTAGCAGTATTCCTGTTGGGCTTATCAAGCAACCAAATGCATAGGCACTAGACTACATGTTCCCTGTTTTGTTCACTGCTGTGTCTCCAGCTTCTAGCATAGTGCCTGGCACAGAGAAGGCAATAAAACTCTCCCAAACCAATTAATTAACACTGCTTTAGTGCCATTGGCACATCTACCTACAAAGGGTGTTGGATATGTACCATTGCAAGTCTGCTGAAATTCAGGGTTTCCAAAGCAAGAACACCGATCACCAATCTGTTTGATAAATGTTATATATAATATTTATATCTGTTTTTATTCAGTAATGTATACATGATATGATTTGGTACTTAGTGGTAATTGGAAGTAAAAAGGAGCTTCTATTAACTTAAATGTTCATGGCATAGAATGTCACAAATAGAAGGTTTTCTTAATTATTAAACAGGGAGAATTGTTCATTTCAAGCTGTATTGAGATCTTCCCAATTTGAATTTGATAGAACAAAATCTTTTGTATGCAAAAACTTGAAAGTGCCTGAATATTGCCATCTTGAATATTGGCTTTTATTGTGCAGCACAATAAATAAAAATGAGGGTTGATTTTGTGTTGATCCCAGAATGTACACTAAACTTGCTTTTGAGAATTAGCCCTCTTTACCAGTTTTTAATGGAATGTTGCCACTTGTTTTAATACTAAAACTGTAGGATACAGAAAAAAACAACAAATAAAACATCTCTCCTCATTATGGAGACTTTGCTGAATTGATTCTGATAAACATGAGTTTTACTCAGAGCATCTATAGTTCTATAACAAACCACTTTTGTTTTCTCTTCACTCTATCTCCTCAGATTACAAACTATAGGACAAAAAGATAAACCGCAAATCCCCCATCCTTATGTCACCACTTATTTGTTTAGAACCTTTAGGACTCATAAATTAGTGTGATTGCCCTACCCAGTCTGGCTCAGTGGATAGAGCATTGGCCTGCGGACTGAAAGGTCCCAAGTTAGATTCTGGTCAAGAACACATGCCTGGGTAGCGGGCTCAATCCCCATTAGGGGGCGTGCAGAAAGCATCCAATCAATGATTCTCATCAGTGATGTTTCTCTCTCTCCCTCTCCCTTCTTCTCTGAAATCAATAAAAAATATTTTTACAAAAATAAAATAAATAAATTAGTGTGATTATAGGGCATTCACTGCACTGGGTCAATCAGGATTCTTTATGAACATCCAAAAAAGACAATACGGTTCAGCAACAGAGTAAAAATTTGGAATCTTAGAGGAGGTGTTGCTGTGATTCAAACAACACACAGTACCAATGGCAGGAATTATTTGTGCCAACTCTGCCCAATGAAGGGAACTTACCCTTTTATTTAAGACTAGGACCTACTAGTAGGTGGTATATGCTGTCGTTTTTACTTTTAAACTCAGATTATTTCATTCTCTCTGGGATTGACACCGAACCGAACATATCCTTGTTTAAATATGTGTAGCCCAACTAATTCAAAAATAATTTGTTTACTTTCCCCTCGGATTGCCTGGAAATCCAGCCCCATGTTGAATTTGTGACTGCTTCTTGAGCAAAAAAGCCACGTCTGACTAACTAGGGAATTGGCAGTCTACTTTGTAGATCAACAAAGTAGATTTCTGATGTTCAGAAATCAAATCAGAGCCAGAATTCAAATTTTGTCTGGTGAACATGAGAGATAGGTCAAATTTTCATGAATTAAAAGTAATACAAACCATTTCTTTCTTCTCATTGCCACCACTCTTTATCATGCCAGGTCTAGAGAACTTCAGAGGACTCCTGCCTGGTGCCTCACCAGGGTCTTAGAGTTTCCACATCCAGGCTCTAGAGAAGTATCAGAAGATTTCATATAATAAAGAATCCAGAAAAATAATGGACCTCAAATGAATTTCATTAGAAAGCATGTTTGTGCCCCTTAAGTTTTGAGGTACCGTGTACCTGCATACTTCTATACATTCCATGTCATCCAAGCATATCTCTTGGTTCTGAGATTTTTCTTCCTCTCAACATACACCAGATGAGGGACTATCTTTATTCAATGCCACTTTCAAGAGAAAGACACAAGTTCATTGAAGCAGCTCTCAGAAGCCCAAATATAGTATCTTAGGAGTAAGGGGAGAGGGGTCAATGGGAGGAAAAAGCAGAGTCATCTGTAATACTTTCAATAATAAAGATAAATTTTTAAAAAATAAAGAGACATTTTTAACATTCAAAAAATACATTTGAAATAGTATGCAGACATGAGAAGATAAGCAAAATATGTTTTATAGTTATATAAATTATAGTTATATAGTTATAGTAAATATAAAAGGCACCTTTTTAGAACCTCTTAAGAAACTTAGCATAATCCAGGTTAACTCCTGCTTTCAAGAAAAATGCTTGCTGCTATTGGTTTGTTTTCCAACCCAAATCATTACTTGTTTCTATTCTCAATCCTAAAAGAAGCACATCTACCAGAAAACATCTGAACTTTTCAATATATGAGCAAGATTGATATTCTCCTTATGCTTTTAAATCACTGTTCATGGCCACGTGTGACAGAGTGTGGGTGTAGCCTGAAGGATTAAGCTGTAGGGAGCTAGGGCTCAGGCGCACTATGAACATTTTGCAGTGAGCGTGTTCTTGGGACCTGATTGCTCCCACAGTATTCCTGTTGAGAACATTCTGAACTGCATTTCTTCATTTGTTTTGCAGGCAACTTTTATTTAAAATCAAATTATATTTAATATTTTTAACAAAAAAGAATTCACGGTAGCTCTAATTTACCTCCAAACTAAGACACTTTTGTACAAAGCATATGTTTGTCTAGCTTCATACTTGAAATAACTGCTTTTCCAATTGAAGCAGTTCATTGGACTTCTAAAATCCAATGAAATTCACAAACAAACACAGTGATTCTCAAACTCAGTAGGTGATTTGGGCATATCTCAGCACTACACCAGGACTTATCTTACGTGACCATGAAAAAAAATTCAAGGAATGCCTACTGCCTCAAAATAAGTAAGAACCATTTTTTAAAAGGTGTGAGTCATCCCTTTTTCCTTAACTTGAGCCTAATAAAATGTTTTACATATAACTCAGTACGGTAAATATCACAGTCTCTTACATTATTAAGAATTGGAGAATTGTCTCCAAGAGTAAGAGGTATAGGGTAAATATAAAAGTAATAGAATTAAAACTAGAATTCCAGTCACTGATAATAAATTTCACCTCCAGAAATTTACTTCCATAATTACTGTATAAATATCCCACAGCTCTATCTAAATTTTGATTGTAACATTGCATGAGAAAATAATGCCAGGCAACTTGGCTAATCCGGTTGCTGCCATCATTCACTTGTAATACATACAATGGACAATTCATCTCCGCTGAGCTTTAGAGTTACCTTACCCACTGAGCAAAGCTGCTGAGATAATCCAGCGAGTTAAGAAAGTGGAGGGTGATTTCAAAGCAAAACAAGAACGAAATCTACCCTTGGGACCAGTCAGATTGAGTTGGAAACCAGGCTGTGCTACATCCAGATCAAGACCTTGGGCAAGTCATTTGACCTCCCTATGTCTATCTCCTCATCTAAAACATGGAGCTGGTAGTAATTTAAAGTTTATAGGGTCCTTCGAGGGACTAAACATCACAACATATGTTAAAGATATAGTACATAATAGGTGCTCAATAAGTGGCAGTTGAATTTATTACTCGTCTATGTGAAAAAGTTTGGAGAATATGAAGGGATTTGCATATGCAGGTCAATAATACCACATCATATATTCATGTAAGTAGGCAAAGAAGAACTTCATTCAGGACAGCTGCACTGCTCCATGAACTTCCACTCATCCTTTCCCATAAACACTTTCCAGAAGGTACACTTCTTACATCTTTCAAAAATCCATGATTCCACTTAGTGTTGACCACTAAAACAATAACGTCTACCACTAACTTAACATCTCCTTTTACAAACAAAGATGACTATTAATTTAGTACAGGCTGCCATTATAAGCAAGCGTTTCCTTTTTCTAGCTGCTTCCCTCACAGGTTTCCAATTCAGGGAAACCTCATTTCTAAGCCACAGTGTTGCTCAGACCTCTATATTGTGGTTAACAAGAGTTTTACAACCAAATGTTTATTTTTAAACGGAATTGCATAGACTTTTAACCTCTAAGCCAATTCCAAGTAAAAGCATGAATGACAACAACTCCCCCAAACTTGTAAGAATTATATGCTGCAAATGATGTATAGCAGGAGCCGGAGAACACCAATCCAGCCATGCCCTTCCCTGTCCCGCCTGTTACAGTACAGAGCATTTGTAGGTTTCCCTGTGCCGGTAAAATACTGGAGGGAGGCAGCTTTGGTAATAGGATCATTGGCTGAAATGAAATGAGTCAATCTGATCAATAGAAATTGCACATGCAGCAAAGAGCTCTTAATGGATCTTAATCTCCATTAGGCTGAGTTGGAGGAAGTTGCAGGGGAAGCTGCATCACATTTCAGCCACTTCTAATAGCATCGTGGCCCACGAGCGGCTTTCAGGGGGTGGAAGAATCCATCCTGGGTGCTCTGGGACAGCCATCAATGGGATGGTAAACTCTCGCATCATCGGTGTCCAGGAAATGCTCTGGGGGAATACTCTGGAGAATTGTCTCCAAGGCTTATGAAAATTTTAGCAGGAATTCATGGTGGGTCAACCAGAAGAACATTAGCACATGAAGCTTTTCTGTCATGTGTAATTAAATGTGGCTTGGAATCCCTTAGACATGATTTATAAAACCAAAAGGAACACTTCCAAGTTTGTTACCAGAGGTTCGTAAAGTATGGGCTATGGGGACAATGAAAGTATCAAGTTTTCCAGAAGTAGGCATACTTTGCATGTGACACGTCTATAATAATAAAAGCCTAATATGCTAATTAGACCCAACGTCCTTCCCGACGACCTTCCGGACGAAGCCGGGGCTGCGAGGGCCGAGCCCCTGGCGCTAATTTCATGCATCGGGCCTCTAGTGGAAATATAAAAACCTCATGTTTGGAGCCCAGAATGTGAAACTAACTGCCTCTCAATTTAATATATAATAGAAAAGGCTCCATGTGGAAATTCGAAAGAAAAGGAAAATTGCTCACAATTTAGAAGGCCGCCCATTGTATGTGCACTTGGAAATTACAGCACAATATCTCCTAATTAATGCTGATTGAGTACTTTGATTTCAAAAATTGAAAAGCATAATACATGGACATCGCATTACACATTCACACACCCTCCCCATCAAGTCCTTGATGTCGGAGACCAAAATAGAGAACCAATAGCAGATTACTTCATTGCTTTTTTCTTACCCTAAGTGAAACTTTAGGATTATAAATTTTAATAAAAACAAAACTTCCTTGTGCTATGGCAAGAATAAGTTATCCCCAGTGTTTGGGCTACCTCATTGGAAATGTGAGGGGTTTCTTCTGTACTATAGCAATAATTTTAAATGTAGATGCTTTCTTCCTCTAAGATGCTGCGACATGTCACTATTACTCCTATTACTATAGCACTTCATCACTGCATAGCATGTTTGTTCATTTCCATGTCTGCCTCTCTACTTGATTTTTCCTAGATGAATTGTGAATCCCTTGAAAACCAAAATGTACCTTTTCATCATTTTATGCTCTGTACCTAAGATAATGTTGACAAGAAATGAACACACGATACATTTTTATGGCATAAATACAAAAACAAGTTATTTTATATTCCATAATCTTTTGGCATTTATTTTATAAAGGTCTAAGAGACCTTGGGAGACATGTCACAAGATTGCCTTGACATGCAAAACTAAAATAGAAAAAAAGACAGATTTGTATATTTATCTGGGTACTTCCACAGTAGATAATAAAATAACATCTACAAATTTTCCAGGTATGCCACTTTATGTCTTCAGTGATGAATTTTAAAAACTGAGTCACAAAATTTTCATGCCTTGGATTTTTCCACTAATATGCTGAGAATTATGAAAAAAGCTAAGTAGCTACCTATGTTTTATTTTCCTTTTCTGTGTGTGATTAGTGTGTGTGTGTGTGTGTGTGTGTGTGTGTGTGTGTGTGTGTGATTGAATACAGTCAGGAAATAAAGTACATTATGTAAATTAATGATTAATGTCAGAAGAACTATCTAATAATTTACATTTTTAATTATCTTACCATTATTAATCGCTTCTACCCATGGTTTTGAAATAATCAATCTTATATGAAGTGCCTGGCACACACAGTAGGAACTCAATATATATTGCTGAAACAATAAAGGAGTGAATCTTGTTCCAGGAAAATCATGGGAGGAGGCACCCAGCTTCCTTTACGGACCATAAATAGCCTTGGTTCCCAACACTTGATTGAGACACAACCTTCCTTTCTGTTTCAAAATTATAACTTGGACCCCCTTGGGCCATCAGAGCACCTTACCTGCTCCAAGCACTTGCAACATGTTTGATTATCTGAGAGTTGAGGGCAGATAGGAAAAAAAAAGTGCTTTTGATTTTGAAATTATTGATGGCATAATACATTTCTAAAATTTTTCATTGTAAATTGTATTATTATTTGTTACAAAAAAATATAATGGTTAAATCCAGTGAGAATTTTCCAACTCTTTAATTAACCTACTTGATTTGGTAGTATTTAGCTCAGCCTGTCTTTTGGGAGAAGTTTCTTCTTTATAAATAATCTTGATCATCGATTAGCTTAAATCAGCTATATTATACCATTACTTGGAATTGGGGGAAAAGAATTTGCCAATACATGTCTTGATTTAATAAATACTGATTGTCTACAACTTAGAAAATGCAGATTGTATTTGATATCACCAAAAGAGCTTTTAACCAACGATTTCTTTCAGTTAAAAAAAAAATCCTGAAGTGCAATAATTACAATGGACCCCAGTGGGAAGTTTTGGGCTCAGCTGAAAGGCGCACTTAGTGCAGGTTCTGAGACACGGCCTGACTTCAGTGAAAGGCATGTGGAAGCCTGTCTCTGTCGATGCCTGGGCAGGTCACTCCACTTAGCCACCATGGCCTCTGCGTTTTTGTAGGTTCCAGGAACTAGCCCAGCTGGGAGTCTAGAACTCTATCCTCTCTAAAACATCTGATCAATCACTTCCTATTAGAAAAGATGAACCAGGAGAAGGTCTGTTACCAAGGAATCTCATAAGAATTTATCTTAAGTAAACCCAATTTTTTAAACTTGTATACTCTAATTAGCTCTAATAAGTCCCTTAGGAAGAATATAAAATACATTTCTTTGTCTTACAAAATAAAAATGCTTTAGCTGTTGAAAACAGTAGGCCTATTAGACTACTAGACTTTTTTTTTTTTCAAATAACATGGCAGATTAATTCTAAACAAATTTTAGGACCACAATTTTTTTCCAAAAGGAGTAACTTTATGAGAAACAAGAGGATTGTATGCATAATTTTCTCACTGTGATCAGTTTTATAGAGTGTTTTCTCTCCATGAAATATCACATAAAAGCAATTTAAAGCCATTTATTAAATTCACCAATCTATGACAGCATCAATATTACCTAGTAGTTATAACCAGAGACTCAGGGGTCAAAGTACCCTGGTTTGAATTCAGGATTCTCCAGTTACTAACTGTGTTAATATCTCTGTTTTTCAGTTTCCAATCTGTAAAATGAGGATAAACCTTCTAGATTTAAGGTACATAGATCAATGAGTTTATATGGATAAAGCCCTTAACATAGTGCCTGGAAAATTATAGGTAGTATTCAGAGTTCATTGTTATTATTACTATGAACAATAATGTCAATGAATACAAAATCTGGGACAGTTGTAATATAAGAAACTACTGTATCTTGATACTAAAGCTAAAATCAGAATTAACAAGGATATTTTCATAATACATGTTAATCATGGTTATGTCCTAATTCCTTTCCTGTCTTCTTAATTTGCATCAGACAACTTGGTATACCTCACAGATAACTGAATACATGACATCCCTCCACACACACGTACACTGAAGGAAGATAGACTTCTTTTTTTTAATTCTGGTGATATGTTTTAATTATCATATAAAATTGATTCACTTCCTAGTTATTTTCAGGAAATGCAAATCAGTATCAGACATCAAGCATAAAAGCAAACTCATTGAATTGAAAGGCATTTCCCAACATTAATTACATTTTGATTAACTCCATCAATTTTAAATAACTCCACACAATGCATTCATTCTTTCAATGGTAAGGAAATGTCTTTTACAGTTAATTTTATTCTGGCCAGCTCATCAGGATGTACTTCCTTCTCAGACAAGTTGGCCTGTCGGTCACAAATGCTTTTAATATCATTCATGCTAAAATGAATTCCTTCGTGCTGTGTGGTACAGAATTCTAGGATCTCTGCCAAGTGATAGTGCAAGGGCTTGAGAAGATTAAAGGTCTTTCCTGAAGGTCCCCCTGCCCATGTTGAAGTGAAAATAAGAATTGGGTTCTTAAGCAACCAAATGAGAATATCCACTTTGCTAGTACACATTAAGTACATCTATATGTATAAAAGCCTAAGCGACCATCTGGCCATTCAACCATCTGACTAGTAGCTATGTGACACACACTGACCACCAGGGGGCAGACAGCTGTGGTGACTTGGCAGCTGCGGTTCTCAGGTGATGCACACAGAACCAGAGAGGAGGGAGCCAGATTCCAGGGTGCGCCATCCGAGAACCACCCTCTTGCAATCTGGGACCCCTCAAGGAATTTTGGAGCGCTGGTTTCGGCATGATCCCCGCAGGCCAGGATGAAGGACCCCACCAGTGCACGAATCCGTGCACCAGGCCTCTAGTAAATTATATGATCCTAAGTTAAGCACAGAAGCCCAGAACACCAGTTCTATATGTAAAGAAATTCTTCATGGCCTAACTGTGAGCTGCAACCTCACAATAGCTTACCCAAGTCCTCTGGTATTAAAGAGAATGCCAACTTTCTACTCCACAGTACCTAAATTCTGCCCCTCTACCAACACAGATTATCCCAAAAATATTACTCAGCCCTTGATGATGAATTCAATATTCTGCTAAGTTAGTTTTATGTTGGCACCTAAGCACTGTTTTGAAAAGTGTTGTGGCTTTTGCAAAGTCATAATTGAAAAAAGGCTTTCTGCATATTATCCACAGTGCCTCCCAAAAGTACACACATAATAAAACAATCTCTTCAGTTTAGTTTTAGAAAAGTTGCCCTCTATAAATCAACGTCTATAATTTTCTTACCAGACAATAAGAGCTATGTGTCTCAAGTGATTCCATATGTGTCTTCATCGTTGAAAAACAATAACATAATTTATGAAAAGTACCTGTGCTGGGCATAGTAGACACTCCATTACATTTAGTTCCTATTATTAGCAATTATTAATAATTGTTATCTTATTTTAAATGCCAGGTGGCATTTCCTTCATCTGTTGCTATAGATAGTTTCTGTTCTAATTTGAAACTTAATTTTCCTGTTTTATTTGTTTAAGCCACCTCAAAATAGGCAAACTATTTGTTCAAATGAAAATGTTTAAAATAAGTAGGAACTCCACATGGCATTTGTGATCCTAATAATGGCAGAGGGGTTAATTTTAAACTTACAAATGAAAGTTGATGATAAAAGTACAAATGAGTCTGTGGTTAAGATGTTAATTTTTCTACCACCATGAGAGTGTTTGCCCAAATTCAGTATATAACTACAGTTTTTGATGTATCGTTAGGCATAGTAAAGCCTCAGTAGGTCAAATTAATTGGGAGTTGTGGAGAAAAGCTAATTTAATGAAAGAAGTTTAAACTATAGAATATATAAATAATGTAGTGGTTTGGAAAAAAAACACACACACAGCAGAAGCCAAGTTAAGTCCAAGTGGGAGGTGATGACAGCCTGAATGAAGGTCATGACAATGGCAGGGAGGGCCAAGTGCACAAGACAGCGTTAATAAACAGAGCCGTGTGGGGTGCAGGAGGTGAGCCTGCTTGCTTTGAACTCTAGGGGGCGACTGCAGGAAGACGCAGTAGCACAGGCTGATGGGAACAGAAATGGAGGCATTCCCAGATTTCCAGGGGGGGCAGAGTCTCTCCCCCAACTGCCAATGGAGCCTTTTGAAGACACTTTTTAAATTCTTTATAATCTTGCTCCCTTTCTGTTGCTATAAATCACTCTGGAATCATGGGCTATTGAAGCAGGACAGAACCCCATAGGCCACACAGCCAGAACTGTCACTTTACAGCTCAGGGAACTGCAGCTCAGAAAGGTCACCCAGGGCCACACAGGGGTCAGTTAAAGAGCCAACACTTAACATCAGGGTTTCCAATTCTTAGTTCAGTGCTCTACACCCTGCTCTCCTGCTGTTAAGAGGATGATCAAACATCCTTATTTGTCTGGGGCTATGCTGGTTTTAAAATAAAAAATCTTCTATCCCAGGAAACCCCTCAGTCCTAGGCTAACAACAATGATTGCTTGCCCTAACAGAGATATGAATTATGATTGATATTTCCATAATCATCAAAAAAGCAATTTTCATGGCTCATCATGGCAAAAATTCACCATGCAATAGGTTGGCCAACACAACTCCAAAATAAAGAGTAGCCTTAACCATAAGGAGTGATGTCTTTCTAGTCGGTGGGAGGAGTAAGAAACTCTTCATTTTCCAATCACACTGGTGACTGGAACACTGCCATGAGTCCCAGGTTATGCTTCAAATCCCTTTGCCCTGCTCCTAGTCATATTAAGGTTACCAGATCACTGGTAAAGTTTGCAGATTTCCTTTTCCCAGGGCCAGTTATAATCTAGAAAAATATTCCAAAAAGCAAAGACAGAGTGAGTTCCATATGGAAAAATTAATCTCTCTGCTTCCCTCCCAAGTCCTTCAGAAGCACAAAGTAAGCCCTCTTGAACATTCCTTGGGAGCAAAATGGAAAGCAAATTTCTAGACCAATTTGCCTTCTTTGGAGAAAAAGGCACAGATAACATCTAGAAGCAAAGGCCTCTGTCACTCACAAACACGTGGCCCTCAAGCTAAGGACTGTGAGTTCCACCCCAAAGGTCTTCTGGGTACTCAGCTTGGGTCTGGCCGCGCCTTTCCTCAGTAGTCATGTTGGTGGGCATGTCTCTTGGCAGTCCAGCCTCTCCTTCCTCAAAGTCATCGCATCCATCAGAGACCAGCCCTGAGAGCACATCGCAGGCAACCCCGAGGATCTGAGCATCCACTTCCAAGCCGCGTGTGGAAGGTGTCAAGGATTTCAATTTCAGATGAAGGTGCCCTGACTTCGTTCAAAAGAATTGCTTACCGAGAAGATAGACAATGAGGGGATTGGCATGCTGTCCTTGCCCCTGGACTCACCATCTGGTCTGAAAACCCTCCTCCTCCGGGGGAATGGATAGGTTTTGCTTTTCCTTGCCCTCCCTTCCCTTTTGATTTTATTCTGAAAGAGTTTGTGAAAAAACATGTATAGTTTTAAATCAATACTATTCACATTAAAGAAACCACTATATCTTACTTTACTTTTTTTACTGTTGTTGTTGTTTTTACTTTTAGTCCACATGAAGCTAAAGGGTATGGAATCCAGGCTTTTATATAAGAGTTGCTGTTCTTAGAAAAATAGGTAGTTCCTGGCTTTACTGCATCAATAAAGGTGCAGCTTCCTTTAAATTCCCTTTTCTGGAAGTCAGTGGGAGCCTGCAGAACACCAAAGGTGTGGGTGAGCCTGACTTGAAATAACATAAATTATGGCTAATGCACATGCCTGGATTGGAAAGATGAAATTATACTTTCAATTGGAAGCTGCCTCTGGCTCCATATCCCCAGACCATAGTAAATCTCCCATTTGAACACACGTACCTCTGAGGCCTCTTGATTAAATTAAAACCCCAGAGGCTCCTGCCTTCCCTGCCTTCCCCTGCCTTCCCCTGCCTTCTCCTGCCCTCCCCTGCCTCCCCCTGCCTCCCCCTGCCTTCCCCTGCTTCTGCAGACAGAATTTCCACTCAGCACACAATGTGATATGCCAACATATGCTCACCCCTACTGGATTAGTTTTGTGTTGTAGTTGTTGGTTTTTATTTCGTTTTCTTTTTTTTAGGAAGCCTCCCTGGAAAGAATGTTGGACTTAAAATGTGAAGACTTGCATTTGAACCCCAGTTCTTCCACTAATTGTCTTGAACTTGAGCAATTTTCTGAGCTTCTCTGCATGTGAGTTTCCTAAATAGAAAATGGCAATAATGACACAATACTAGTATATATGAGTTTATGAGAGAACTCGCACAGCACAGAAAGTGCTGACACACAGTAGGTGCTCAGATATTTATGCAGTGTTGCAGCAGAACAATGACCCTACTATCAACTATTTTTGTGCCTATCACCATAATAGGTCAGTAGAGCAGGGCTCAAAAACAAGACTTTGACCTCAAATTGATTGCAACCTCTTAATAGCTACCATCTATCAAGCACCTATTATGTGCACATGGTATGCTAGGTATTTTAAAATATATTGTCTTACTTCATTCTCATAACACCTCTAGGAGGCAAATATTACTGGAGCTATTTTGCAGATGAGGAAAAGGAAGCTTAGAAAGTGAAATTGATTTCCCAAAGTCACAGAACTGATAAGTGGCAGTGCTGGGACTAGAATAGTCCCGGGTTTGTCAGCTTCACACCTCCTTCCAGTACAAGCAGAGGAAGCCTTAAGCACATGCACACACAGAGAGACCTAATCATATTCCAGAATGTTCCCCACTTTCATTCAGGACTCAGAGGGTTAAGAAGAAGCTGACAAAATAGCAGGAACAGCTGTCCAAGGTGCTAGTTGCTCTTCTGCGACACCATTTTGCTTGAGCTCTGCAGCTGTACCAGAAAGTTTTTGTCCTCCAAAGCAAATGCTGAACTGAAAGATAGTTGGTATTCAAGACACACATGTTTTCTACCAGCAAATAAGAAGAAAGCACAACAGTATTCTTGAAGGATGCTTATTTTTTTTTTTTTTGGTGTTCTGCAATTCTGCATTTTCAAAAATGACATCTGTTTTGTGAGTGACTAAAAGCTCTAGAGGCAGAGTTTGTAAAAGGAAATAAAATTGTGTTTCTGAGCATTTTACTCTTTACTGCCTTCAGACGATATTTGTTTAGTTGGCCCATTTTCCCCAAAACACTGTCAAGGCAGAAGTTTTTCTATTTCCTGCCCACATTCTGACAGGTTTGAAATGATGTTCCAGTGGCAAGTGTTCTAAAAGTTTCTTTTAGCACTTTCCCTCCATGTATCAAATCATCCTCTCTTTTGAGCACTCAAAAAAAATTGTGCCTTCTAGGAGCATAAATGAATATTATGCATTGCATTTATATCATGCGCATCTAGGAGGAACTCAAAAGTATTTCACTGTCTTCACTTTCCAGGCTGTTTATTTTTTTGCCAGCACATCAACAAACACAAAAGTTTAAGGGAGCCATTTCTTAGTCGTCCCATCTCTTTGATTTATCACTTCCTGTTCCATAAATTTCCAGTCTCCACTTCACACAAATAAAAAGATGCAGTAACTCATGCAGTTTGTCAGCCAAATCCCAGTTTTAGAGAAGAATGAATATTAACTAAGGGCATCTGAAGGAGTCCCTACTGCAAACGGTATAGTGTCAGGTTGAATCCCACCCCAACTCCCAAAATCTGGACATGGGTTAGAATCACCTTCCTAATCAAAAAATAAATAAATATATATATATATATATATATATATATATATATATATATATATATACACACACACACACACAAGGTGGGCAGGAACTCCTGGACTGCAGATTTTGGGAGTTGGGGTGGGATTCAACCTGACACTATACCGATATATATATATACAGCTTCCATGTTACAACTGGCAAAACCAGCACCCTACAAGGTGGGCAGGAACTCCTGGACTGCAGGTGTGAGTCTTTCTACTCCTCCTGCCTTTGCCCAAAATTGATGGAGCCATACATCACAGGGGAATGAAATATTAATGCATCTTTGGGAACTTTCACAAGGCAGAAATCCTCCAAGTTGTCCTGACGATTTAGTTCTCATTAATCGAGTCCCATAATTCACAACCCACAAACCCTGTTTGTCCAATGCTCCTTTCTCAAAGTTGATATATGTCATTTCTGTTGTGATATCTTAGTCAAGCAGACTTCAACTTTCTTTGGATTTTAGGCATTGACTAGCCAAGCACACCTGCCTCAATGTTTTCTTCCCTGTACAACCCTTCTGGCCCTTTGGTATCTATTGACTTCATGTCTCCTCTTCAGAAATACTCAGTAGAAAGCCCTAGACTTCATGTAAAGGATGGCTTCATGTTTAGAAATGGCTTTATCAGAACAAGTCTGGAAAAAAACAGGAAAAAATAATATACCTGATTCTTGGAGTGACAGTTCTCATCAGCAAAGGCTACATGGAAGGTTATTAAGCAAATGCTGCTCACAGATACAAAAGTGTAAACACAAGTAATAAAAACAGTATATTTTTCAGGAAACTATAGGTTGGATAGTTCAGCCATGCCTGATGAGCTGTGATCAGGACCTACACCAGGCATCATTACCTTTTGACAACTCCTGGAGTCACCCACTCCCCATCACATAGACATGCCTTGTCACAGAGTTGTTCTTCTGGAGAAACCTCTGAGATTGAAAGCTCTGGCACCCCCTGAAGGGCAGGCCCCACATGTCAAAAGTGGGGCCAGGCTATGGATCCCAGATCCATCATTAGTCACAGTCAAGCATGGAAAAAGCTAAAATGGGCACAGAGGTCTCACATAGCTTCTTTCTTTAGACAAGATGCTCGAAGGTCATTTAGACTTAGATTTTGAATATTTTCATTTGTTCTTTTTGCTTCCCACTGTTTACATCCTTTATTTTTATTTTATTTGTTTATTTTTTTGGGGTAGTAAGTTCATTTTCTCAGATGTTGCCAGGGGTTTCATTTATTTTTCTCCAAGAATTATCTATTTATTTTCCCACACTTAAACATTGCCACTCTTTTTTTTTAAATCCTCACCTAAGTGTGGGGAAGCATGGGACGTGGTTGGAACGTCTGTAAGGAGGATTCTCCGAAAGGTCGGGGGCCTCTGAGGGGACCTTGCTAAAGACCAGGGGTTGAACTTGACACCTGACCTGGAATCTTTTGGTATACAGGACAATCCTCCTACCAACTTAGCCACCCAGGCCAGGCTACATTGCCACTCTTTTCAATTTACTTATCTTTTTTTCACCCTCATTTCTTATTATGAACTTGGACTCTTACATATATATTCCTACTTGAACATTGACTATGAAGAGAATGGTATCTCCTCATTTCCCACATTTTACTGAACCCTCAAGATACATTTCGAATCCCAAATCATTCACCTAGCTGCCTGAGATGTTACTAACCAATGCTACCGTCTTCATGTGGGTACTGTCCACACCAAAACAAAGCATTTTCAACTAGATATGTTACACTGCCCCAACTAGAAACTTTTGACCTTCCACTAAGCAGTAAGCACAGAATTAGGCACAAAATAGACATTCAACAAACACATGTCAGATTAAACACAACAGCCACAGAAGAATTAGAAATGTGGACATGCTTAAGAAACTTTCATTCATATACTTATTCAACCATGTGTATGAAGCACCTACACTCCTATGGTAGGCATAGGG
This sequence comes from Cnephaeus nilssonii, assembly GCF_951640355.1. NCBI lineage: Eukaryota > Metazoa > Chordata > Mammalia > Chiroptera > Vespertilionidae > Cnephaeus > Cnephaeus nilssonii. The sequence continues at coordinate 34,434,620 of NC_137089.1, read as the reverse complement.
GGAACAAAGACACACATGTCATAAGCACTGTCCTCTAAAGATCCAGCAGGAAGAATACAGGTCTGAACCAAAAAGTGCATTAATATGCCACTACATTCTGTGTAGAAATAATTAAAGAGAACAGTGGGAGCACAATGGAGAGTGTGGCCAATTCCATCCTGATTGACGATGGACTTCCTCAAGGAAGCTGGGTTTTGAGGTGGGGGAGGATAGAGTAAGATGGAGAAAGAGAAAAGAAGAATGTTATGGACAAAGGGAGCGGTTTGAATAGAGTCAGGATGAAATATCAACAATGTGCAAAGATACTAATATCTCAGTAAGTATGAGATAGGGCCTGGGAATTAGCTTCTTTAACAAGCATCCCCTGGATAATTCTGACACAGGAGGACCCAGAAGTTTACTCTGAGAAACATCTCTCCACATCCTAGTTCCTGAAGGACTTGCTTAGAAATATTTGCTAGTGGACAAAATGCCTCGTTTGGCCTAGTCAGAGAGAAAATCCACACTCATGTGGAAGGTCCACACCCCTACCTAAGTGAGCCTTCCAAAATCTGAATCCAGTCATGTTACCTCTCCATTTATAACCCTGCAGTGATGCCCCACTGCTCAGAGAAGAATGTCTAAGGCTTCAGTGACCTCACATGAACTCACCTTCCTCCCTGGCCTTGCCTCTGGTCTCACCACTCAAACTGTACCTTACGATTTGGTTAAATTCTGTGACTTCTGCTGCTGCTTTATAATTGTTCTGAAGTTATTAAAGTTTAAAACACATAGAAAGGGCTTCAGACTGAGGATATCCAATTAAACAAGGTTATTGTTCATTGTTCCTATAGAAGCATAGGATCAATTTAAATGCTCAGAGTGAAATACCAGAGCACTTTCCTTTGTCTGCAGAATGTCAAATTGTCCCATAAATTATAGCTAAACCAAAAGAGTTCAAAATTCTGAATGTTAGAAAATACCCCGTGAAACAATAAGAACCCAGAGCAAAAAGCAGCCTAATCCCACTCCCCTAATAAAGACATGTACACGCACATATATGCACAGACACACACAGGCATTCACACACACACACACACACACACACACACACACACACACACATACACAATGTCTCATACCACTGGAGGGCATCCTGGAATCTGTGCATCACCAAAATATTCAGTGATAAAGACATTTTCTTCCTGGCACGTTCGAAAGAGAAACTGAGACCAGACAGCTAGTAAGATAAGACACACTCTCCCTTCAGGAGCACATGCTGCTTTGGCAAACACAAATATCACTCACTCACACACACATGTACTCAGGCCTGCGCATAATTCTCTTGACAACTCGAACTTAGAGCATTAGCATATGAATGCTGAGGCTTGCAATGATATTCGCCCACCAAATGGAGTTTATACTATAAATGCAATGAAAAGTAACTGAAAGATGACTCTTTGCTCTGCATGGAGTCTGTCACAGCCTATAGGTAAATATATGTAATATCTGTATAGCATCCGGTGTAAATATATTCTTTCTGCATGGAGAATAAGTTGAGATGGTTAGGACATTCCTAAATTCATACCTTCTTCCCAAATATAGCATAAAATACCTGCCTCCAATTCCCCAGTTTTAGGCATGCGTATCTCCCCCTGTTTCCAGTATTTCACGTGTATCAGGCCAAATAATTCCCAGCTGCCAAGAATTGTTCACCAGTTCAGGAGAAAGATTTTACAATTGTACCCATAATCAACTCAAACAGGAACCAGGAGTTAGTGAATGTGACATGTCTTTCCCGGTCGATTATAAACTCCTTAAAGGAAAAGACATCAATTGTTCATCTTTAACGTGATACTATCTTTTAAGTCATGTGCCTGAAAATGCTGCAGTTTATGTCGGCTGGGTGGTTCCTCGCATGCCTTCACCTGGGCTCACTCCTGTGGCTGCATTCATAAGAAGGGCTGGCCAGGCTGGAGGGTTCTGGCTTCGCTCACAGGGCTGGCAGTGGGTGCTGGCTGGCAGCTGGGCTTCCGGTCCTCTTCACATAGCCTCTCATCCTCCAGTTGGCTCCACGGGCTTCTTTAGGTGCTGCCGCCTGGCAAAGCTGCAAGGCCTCTTACTACCTACCCTCCCAGGTCACAGTCCACGTGTGGATGCGGGGAAGTAGATGCCACCTTGTGGAAGGAGGACTGGCAAAGTCCTCGCAATAGGCAGGCATCCATCTTTATAAACAATGTACGTCACAAACACAGCCCTAAAACACATACAGTAATCAAATCTATTTGGGGAAGTTTCATTTATTCATCCATTTATTCGTTCACCCATTTAACAGACACGTTTCAAGTGCCTACACTGTAATGAGAATATCATCAGGCTCTGGACATAGAGTGAGCAAACAGGCAGAATGAGTTCCTCATTTTGCGGAATCCATCGAGAATCAATGAATGGGGGAGTGAACGAAAAGTGATAGGCGGGGAGGGAGGGGTAGCTCGCTGAGACATGGCTTCAAATTCTAGGCTCCCTTTTCAGTTAGAGGTTTACACATTTTAAAATGCCTGAATCCTTTCTTGGAAGTGGGGGACCCAGGGTAGGAGGCTATCAAGGGATTGAAGTCAGAGTTGGATACCCAAGGGTTGAGGCTGGAGCAGCAAATTTCTGTTGAAGCAATGTAAGCCACAGGAGCCAGAGGAGCCCGCTGGTTCTCAGTGTGGGAGACCCAGGTCTGGCAGAAGACAGGAAGCAAACTCACGAGGGAATTAGAAAAATGTCATGAAGAGACTATTCATAGTGGTTGGAACAAAATTAAAGAAACTAACAGGAGATATGCTTAGATACCCAATATATGCTTAGATGTCACAGGAGGAAGGCATTACCTAGGCCTGAAGTGGCAAAATGGACAAATGATTTTTGCAAAATCAGATAAGAACTGGAGCTATGGAGGACAGCACTCTTGAATGGAGACATGGTTTAAAGGAAGCCTATGCCATGAGAGCAATTCCAAAACCCCGAAGTAGCAGACTGACCCAACCGTCTCTCTCCTCCTGCCCTTTCTCTCCCGCCTGCTTTCATTGGTTCCCCATGTTAACTTCTTTCTTAAAAAAAAAAAAAAAAAGATCAGCAATCCATGTGGGCCTAGTTGACATGGCTGGGGATAAATTCTCACCAGATCCTAGGAGAATTTTTGTAGACCTTATGGAAAACAAAGAAGTCTTAGTTGACTACAAGCATTAAGCCAACAATATTCATAGCTGTCATCAAACAAGATGACACAGTCTCAGCGTTTATAAAGCAAAGCAGCTGCAGCTACAGAAGCAAGACTTTGCACGGCCACCCAGCAGAGTTGTTAGTTTCTGGGAGCCACATTTTCAGAAAGGCAATGACCAACATGGGAGTATCCATGAAATGGGAGATGTCTAGAAACCATAGTGCTTTTGTTTTGTTTTTTCCAAATACCAAGTATTTACCACATGCTCAACATTTTCCTAGGAAGATTCAAGTGAAACCATAGTCGCTAACTTGAAGGAACCACACTGCCCACAGAATCAAAATTACACATATTCCCATCTCAGCTTCTCCTTCGCTCAATCCCTAAAATGTCACAGTCATTCCAGACATGGGGAAGAAAGCAAAGGTGATGTCAGGATCATAGAGATAGTAAAATACCTTACTTTTGTAAAATTTACAAAATTGTGACTATATGAATGTACCGCCGAGGCCTTCCCAGAGGCTTTAAGGGGCCATGCAAAAGATGGCCTTGACGTTGAAGTTTCATTAGCTTCACAGTAAATACACCTCTGGCTTCAAGGCATTTCCAGGCAGGAAAACATTGGCAGTTTCATACTGAACCCTCTAACTGAGTTTACTGTCCCGTTTAGTAAACAACCAGCTTTATCTACCAGCTTGTTGCACTACTAGAGGCATACATTCCGAACAAGGAGGGGTGACAGTCCCATGGCACTCTAAGACCAATTCTGAGAATCAGACTTTAGAAGTCCGTATGTTTAAACTGGAGGGTGTCCACAGGACAGTGACCAGGAAAGTTGGAAGACTCGAAAGAAGAATAGTCATTAGAACTTGGCTATTTAGTGTATCAGAGATGACTGGTAGAGGAAATAAGACCTTTTGCAAAACTTAAAAAGGGTTGTCATGTGGATTATACAGAATAAGGTCCAGAATATGGTTTGAAGACAGTGTAAAAAATGTATAAAATATATCATTTGAATATCACATGTTCAAATGATAATATTTTAGATAGTTGGGGCTAAATAACATGTATTAAGTCCCCCTGCTTCTTTTTACTGTTCTAATTTGGCCACTAGAAATTTTAAATCTATATATAAAGCCTGCATTGGTGGCTCATGTTACATTACTATTGGACAGCACTGGTATAAGGTTTTGGCCCCACTGAGATAATCCCTAATCCCTCAATGCCATTGCAATTTTACCAAGCGCTAAGACACCAAAGCCATTTTATATTTGGGAAACTTACTTGTAATTCTCTTGTCTTGAATCTAGTGCATTTACTGTACCTGTTTCATTGGCATTTTCTTATGAAAGAAAACTGAGTTCCTAAAGTGGTCAAAAAAAAGTCCAGTAAAGATATTTCACCTTCACTTTACTCAATGGGAGTAGACAGGTCTTAACAGCATGTCTGATACTAGCCGGTTTATACAATAATTTTTTTCTTATCAGCTACTTAATGAAATGGATTTCTATCATAGCATCTTTGAAATGTTAATACTCTTACAGCTGTCTTCAAAGACCTATTTTGAACTAAATATGTTATCAATCAAAATACTCATTAAAATTCGATACAAGCTTATGTGAAGAGAGAGATTAAATCATTGAGGCAGCTGGGCTTCTTATCCCACTAATGTGACCTCATTATATTGTAATTTGTTATTACAGAAATTTAATTTTCTGATGCCATAGAATTACTAAGGGTCTTCACATTTTCTACATTTCTATCTACTCTACTTGCGAACTTTTTGATCATTTACTGGTGGGGTCCTTGGGTATTTCCAAGATTTGTATTTCGGGCAGACTACAATGAATAACCTGAGAAACAGTGCTCCCTAACATTGGACAGAGATGATGGCTCCAATCTCTAAAGAAACTTGAAGACAGTGTTGTCTCTGATGAGATGAGGAAATATTTTGAATTGGTTTTTCTCCTAGGCAACCAATAATATACTAGTATGTGGATCTTGACTTAGATACCTTTACCCTTTCCACCTTATGGTTTAATGAAATCCTCCTTCATTGGATCTGTTATGGAGTCAGAGACAGAGAGAGGACTGTTTGGAGTGCTTTTGTTTTGTTTTTTCCAAATACCTACCTCAAAGAGAGTCGTGAGGCCCACAGGCGGTAATATGCAAAGCCCTAGTACAGTGCCTAGCCAAAGTAAATGCCAAACAATCCTATTTTCCTTCCTCTTTCCCACCCCACCACCTTACTCTAGTCATTCAACCAAACATGGTACTTGGCTTTCTCCTGCCACTTAAGTAAAACCCAACAAAAGCCAAAGGGAGAGATAGAATATGCTGAGTGCCAGGCATCAAGAATGTGGCATTTAAAAATTTAGTCTCTTGTTTCCATTGTTCATATGAAGACAATTACAAAAATATCTTCATTTAGAAGAAAACTCATAATTTTCCCATTGATTTCTCTCTTTAAAAAAATCAGCAATCCATGTGGGCCTAGTTGACATGGCCGGGGATCAATTCTAACCAAATCCCAGAACCCAGAGACGCAATTTAGATTGCAGTGACTATTGATTAAATGGCTCAGTTACTAGTGATCACAGAGAAAGATGGAAAGGACATGAGTTGCCCATCAGATCAACAGCCTTCTAGCCTCAAGTTGTTGTAACACTTCTCTGTTGTGGCGGATGTGAGCTGTCAATAACTAGGTATTTCCTTCTATAACTCCCCAATTAAATCTGTTGTCTCTCCTAGTGGCCTTCTCTTGAATGTTGTGCCAGCTACACCAGCCTCCTTTTTATGCTTCCACAGCCAGCCAGCCACCACAGTAGGGCCTGTGCATGTTCTGTTCCATGAGTCTAGAATGCTCTTCTCCCAGATTCCCACATGGCTCACTCTGTCAGGATCTTCAAGGCTTTGCTCAATTATCAGCTTTTCAGAAACAGTTTTCTGATGACCTCATTGCAAACTGAAACTTTCCCTGGCCAGCTCCCCTGATCAACTTCCTGGCTCCATCTTCCTGAATGGTGTCTATCACCATCTGACAAACTCCACACTTCACATGTCTGTTCATTATTGTCAGTCTCCAAATGTCAGGTCCAAAAGGTATGGGCTTAGGGTAGCTTTTAAAATATATATATATCCTACATAATAAAATGGTAATATGTAAATTACCATCACTCCGCTACGCCCACGATTGGGCCAGCAGGAGGCGCAGGGGGCGGGACTCAGGGTGGCCGGGGTAGCTGATTGGGCCAGCAGGACGCTGAGCTCGCGGCGCCACTGGCGCCGCGAACTCAGCGTCTGTGTCATGGCTTTCGGAAGGCCTGGGGCACCGGCGGACAGCCGGCCGGGTCCCCCGCTATCAAAGGCCAAAGCGGGGGACCCGGCCGGCTGTCTGCTCTGGCGCAAGGCCTTTTGAAAGCCTCCGCAGCGCCGGAGGCTTTCGGAAGGCCTGGGGCACCCGCGGACAGCCAGCCCGCTGGTGCACCAGGTGCATGATTGAATCATGCACTGGGCCTCTAATATATATATATATATATATATATATATATATATATATATATATATATATATGGTTGATTTCAGGGAAGAAGGGAGAAGGAGAAGGAGAGAGAGGCAGAAACATCAATTATGAGAGAGAATCATGGATTGGCTGCCTCCTGCATGCCCCTTACTAGGGATCAAGCCAGTAACCCCGGGGCATATGCCCAACTGGGACTCAACGACTGAGCCATGCCAGTTAGGCAGGGCAGCTTTTTTTGTTGCCATGTCCCAAGCACCTACAAGAGTGTTTGGTACAAAGGATAATGAGTGAGTGAAAATGGATTTTTGTCATTTTTTTAAACACTTCATATAAGAGTTAGTCATACAAAGAACATTATTTTAAAATTCATCCATTGCAAACTTTTGGTGACTTGATTTATATGAACGTGTCTATTTGTAAATATGAATATACTGCAGTCTAAATTGTTGGGGCTGTTTTTGTGCACATGCTTTAGTCCCTGGCAAAACAAATGACTCCGAATTCACATTACCTTCAGCATGACTCTGTATTTCAGATGACAGACTACTTTCCTATTGTTTAATGTGAAAGATTGAAAGAGAAATATACAGGAGAAAAGGCTATTTTAGAGTGAGAAGATATGCTTGAGTTGTCTCAGCACAACCACCATTCGGTGCAGCAAGACTGAAGAAAAGAGACACTTCATTCAGGTCACTGTCTGTCTGATAAACAGCTTCAAGTCTCTCCCAAGCAAAAAGGTCTGCTCTGCCCCAAAAGTTCCTTTATCGGAGATTCCATAACCAACAGAAGAGGGAAACTGTGGCTTTAACACTACATAAAGAAAGTTAAATACCTGAAAGCAAAAGCATAGCGATTCTTCTCAAAACCCTCTGGTTTTTCCTCTATTATTATTTGAGATCAAGCCTTAGTGCAAAAATTAAAAAATGCTTTGCAGATAACTTGCAGTTCAATAACCTAGTAATTATTCATTTCACCTTAAAGCATACTTGTAAATATCATTTCAAATGAAGCACTGGCTTGATTTTTAATCAATGAAAATGGACATTTGTTGAAAAGGTTTTCTGAATAATTACCTTGCATTCTTATTACTAAAGCGGATTTCATGGAAAATCAACAAATGATATTAATTACATCGTAGCCTCATTATATATTAATAGGTTCAGAAACCAAACATTGAGTGTCTTTTAGAGCTGGGTGTAATATTTATAGGAAGCTTTATGATGGAAGTCAGCTTAATTCTAATGCATTCATTTTAGTGCTCTGACCTTTTGCTCTCTGGAAACATGAGTTTGGTCTCAGCTAGGAGCACAGTATCTGGCACCAACATTTTGAGCTTGTGCCTGAAAACTCAGAGTGTCACTGATCTTGACTTTCTCATGCCGAGGGACATGAGTTGGCTGATTCATCAGTAACCACCTATCTCTAACTCAGAGTTATTATTGAAAATTTGCCTTTTGGTTGATGAATTTAGGACATCAAGCAAATGAATTTGATTATGTGACTATGCATCGAGATCTGCTATTATTTGTGAGTCCAGCAAGCAACTAGGCAGGTACAACCAGGAGCCTGAAAATGAGCGTATCACTGAAGAAAGGGTTGTCTCAGGTCACTATCTCCTGGACTGGCCCCTGGATAATCATGTCTTAAAACTCATGTTCAGCCTGGCTTCTTAGTTGACATTGGAAACCAACAGGTGGTTTCCTAGCTTTTTTAAGTTGTATAACACCTCTGAGTATCAGTTTTCTCATCTCTACATTGGAAATAAAAATAATAATTGGTTGTTGTAAAGATTAAATAAAAAAAGTTGTTATGAAGGTTAAATGAATAATCCATTAATATGCAAAACAGAGTTCCTAACATGTATTAGGCTCTCAATAAATATTAGTAATTAGAGTCATTATCATTAAAGGCCCCTTTCAGTCCCGACTTTCTATGTCTATTCAAAAGCAATGTGGAAGCCCCATTGAGAAAGTCAAATCATACTACTCACTTCTTCAACCTTTTCCTCTGGCCCACAATACCCTCCCAGCCTCTGGACTTGATGCAAAACACCAGCATAAGCAGAATGGGGAAGTACAGAGAATTTATTAAAGTTTGAACATAGAAGCCCTCCCTGACAGCAAGGCAGTGAGATTTCACCAAAATACAGAGAGTCCAAGCAAGACCATAATCTTTGAAGATGACATTTGCAAAATCTGAATCATTCGTTCCAAAAATTGAATGTGCCAAGAACTGTCCTAGGTACTGAAGACTCTAGAGCAAACAAAAATAACAAGTCCCTCTCTGGGAGCATATGTTCTGTAGGGAGAGTAAAAATGGGTGGAGTAGAAGGAAGCTGAGAGGTGATGCAGTGCCCTCCATCCTTCATACAAGCTCCTCGAAGCCCTTCTCTGACTTTCTATGACTCTACTGTGCATATTAGTCAACATCAAACTGACAGTGATTTGGTTTTCTCATACAAATCCTTAATCTCCCTTTCTCTCCAATCACACTGACACTTCCCTCAGCCAGGTCTTTACCCTCTGTTTCCTTGGTTACTAGACTAGCCCCTTAGCAGAGCCACCTACCACCAGTCTCAACAACCACTGAGGGCCCTTTTCTACTTTCTTTAACTGCAAAAATTCTGCTCAGCCCTTTCCCAGCTAGTGTTGCTCCGGTGGTTGAGCATCATCCCATGCACCAGAAGGTCACTTGTTCAATTTCCGGTCAGGGCACATTCCCAGCTTGTGGGCTCAATCCCCAGTAGGTGACATGCAGAAGGACATGTTTCTATCTCTCTCACTTTTTCTCTTCCTTTCTCTGAAATCAATAAAGACATATATTTTTAAAATTATATATATATATATATATATATATATATATATATATATATATATATATATATATATTCTGCTCAGGTTTCAAACCCCAACTCAAATGTCCCTTCTCCATGGAGTCTTGTTTGGAAACCTCCTCACCTCACATTCCAACAAAGGCAGAACTAATCATTCTTGCTCCATAATTTCTTCATTTTTTTCAAGCATCCAGTATAGCACTGCCATATTATAACAGCATCTATTCATTAATCTGGTAAAATATGGACCCTAGATATGGCACTGTTGAAGGCAGTGGGGACAGGGACCCAGTGATTCTACCTTCCTCTCCTTGAATGTGGAGGTCATGTCTTGTTACCTAAGTGCCCTTGGCACATGGCCTGTGCTCAGGTTTTATTGAATGTCAGCAACATCACCATAATTTGATTCAGAGGGAACAGGAGAAGCAGGCACTCTGGCCTGGCCCAGCTCACTGGATTCTATGCCAGCGTTTGGCAAATTTCCTACATCACCCAGGGAGGCCCATCTTTCCTTTCTCTAAATTGGAGAGGAAACAATTATACAACCCAGAAGATGTCGTAGTGTTTCCCTTTCATTCCCACTACTTTTAATTATATGGAGAGAAAAAGATGCAGCTCCCTTCATAGCAAACCAAAATTCCTTTCATCTCTATTTTAAGGTAAAATTGGTCTTTTTCTGTCATCCACAGTGTTTTCTTTAAACATTATGCCAAGAAATAATAACTTAGTCATTTGAGTAAAATAATCCCTAAATCTTCCCATCAGAAGAATTATCATCATACCAGATAATATAAGCTTGCGTGTGTGGCAGAATGTAAGATAAAGCCAGGATCACAGGGCTCTATAAGGTTTAAAATGTTTATCAATTCTCTTAATGACTTCTGTATCATAGTTAGATACTAGAAAGAATGGGTACTGGTGAGGGAGAAGCTACTTCAGGGAACTGCTTATCAAGGAGATACCGTATTTTCTGGCGTATAAGATGACTGGGCGTATAAGATTTTCCTGGGTTAAAAAGTCATCTTATATGCCGGAAAATACGGTGTATATATGTATACACACACACACACACACACACACACACACACACCATATTTTCCGGCGTATAAGATGACTTTTTAACCCATGAAAATCTTATACGCCCAGTTGTCTTATACGCCGGAAAATATGGTAATTATTATTGCTATTAGAAGCTGTGTCAGTATTGTCTTAGTTAGTTCGGGTCACCATAACAGATACCATAGACTGTGTGGTTTAAACAACAGAAATGTCTTTCTCGTACTTCTGGAGGCTGGAAACCTGAGATGAAGACCCTGGCAGATCTGGTGTCTGGTGAGAAAACTCTTCCTGGTTTGCAAAAAGCTGTCTTCTCTTTGAGTTCCCATAGAGAAATCATCTCTATTGTCTCTATTTGTAAGTGTTCTAAAGCCACTCATGAGGGCTCCACCTTCATGTTCTAATTACATCCTAAAGGCTTCATTTCCATCACATTGGGGATTTAGGCTTCAACATGTAAACTGGGGGCAACGGGGGGCGAGGGGTGAGGAGGCACAAATATTAAGTCCCAGTAAGTTTAATTCCATTTTATTAGTAACAAAATAATTATGAAAAATCTAATCTAATAATAGACAAATATGCAAATTGACCGCACCTTCGCTATGCCCAAGCCACGCCCACCAACCAATCAGGACGAATATGCAAATTATCCCAACAAAGATGGCGGCTAATTTGCATATCGCGTAGAAAGAAGCCAAGAGCTGCAGAGAAGCAAGCAAGCCGGGGGGAGGAGAAGGGAGGAGAAGAGGGGGGGCCAGGGGAGAAGGGAGGAGCAGAGGCGGGGCCAGGGGAGAAGGGAGGAGCGGAGGCGGGGCCAGGGGAGAAGGAAGGAGCGGAGGCGGGGCTGGGGGAGAAGGAAGGAGAGCGGGCTGGCGGAGAAGTTAGAAAAGCAGGGGGGCTGGCGGAGAACGCGGGGCGGGGGACAAGGGAGGAGAGCAGGCAGGGTGGGGTAGAGTGCAGCAGGAAACCCTATTGCAGGATTTTTCCTGCAACGGGAACGCTAGTTACTTTATAAAAACATATAGCCCTAGCCAGGTTGGCTCAGTGGCTAAAGTGTTGGTGTCAGCCTGTGGACTGAATAGAATGCATTCTATTCCAGTCAAGGGCATGTATCTAAATTGCAGGCTCAGTCCCTGGCCCTGGTCCAGGTACGTGCAGAAGACAACCAATCAATGTGTCTCTCTCACATCAATGTTTCTCTCTGTCTGTTCCCCTCCCTTCAGTCTGTCTAAAAATCAATGGAAAAATATCCTCAGATGAGGATTAAGTTAATAAGCCCTATGCAATTTATTATTTGATATTATTTTATTTTCATATTATTTTAAGTTAAATTTCAATTAATATTTAAATTAAAATCTATTCCATGTTATTATTTATAATATTAATTATTAATGTTATTGATGTTATTAATTATTAATATTTCACTAATTGTATATTATTGGAAGTAGTATAATAAAATAATGTGCTACATTTCAAATATATAATCTTTGGCCAGACCATTAGTTAAGTGAGTGTCTGAACTGCTATATGCCTCACCTAAATTGTGCTTTGACATTATTCTGTGAACAAATATTGAGAGAATTTATGAGAACTAGGCCTTTAATTCTGGTTCTTCTATTTATTTTGGGATTAACTCGTTCATTCCATGCATTTATTCAACATTGTTGACATTGATTATGTGCCAGACATCGTATCCAAGGCTGTGGGAACAGAAAATTAAAGTCATCATCCCTCCCGTTAAGGAGCTTATAGTTTGGAGTGAAGACAGACAAACAAACCATTATAACCGAATGTCACAAGAGTTATGCCAGAGTTAGGTCCTACAGACTCTGGAATCTCTTAAGACAGGTACCAAGCCTTGATGAGGAGATCAAGGAAGGCTTCCTAGAGGAAAACCAGACAGAAGAAAGCTGAGAGTGAAAGGACAGAACCCTGGGAAAGTATAAAGCAGCTCAGGGAGTAAAAAAGTGCCAAAATGGGTGTAAATGGGGAAGTAAGAGATGAAGAGCGAACCATTCACTGCATCACATGGTTCCCTTTTGTGAGAACCCTCAGGAAGAATTTCAGTCTATCTAGGAGGCAGTTATGTCTCTGCTGAACCATCGGTTGATGTCATCCTGGGGACATGATAAAAGGTGCATACTCTCTGTAAACAGCACCCAATGTTAATGACAGGCTTTGTTCACTACCTTGCCCAGGGCTTGGCATAAAGCAGGCACTTGACAACTTTTGGTTGAATTAAATATTAAGATAAACTTTTGGAATATTCACCTTGGTTTCATCTTAACTTTCAACATTTTATTATCTGGTGTTTGTATTTTTATCTCTATAAATCTTTGCAAAGAGATAAGCTAAAAATAAGATAAGAAAATACATTTACAAAACACGTCAAAAGTTAAAGTGTTATTTTAAAGATAAGAAAATTAAGGACTTGTGATTCTTGGCAAGAAGGTGTAATAAGGGCCAGATTTACTAGAAATTCCTCTCACCCAAAACACCAAAAGTCCTGTAGAAAGTACATGAAACACTAGACATCAAGCAGAGAAGGATGGTGATCTCTGGAAGACTGGAAATTAATGAGATGAGCTCTCCCATTGCTCAAGATTACTTCCTTGAGAGACATTTCCAGACCATGGAAACAGGAAAGGGAATCAGGCAGAGTCCAGCAGACTCCCCAAGTTGATATATGAAGATGAAAGTCTAGAGAAAAAAGTGGTTAGAATTCCAAGAACAGAGCACAGAATAGGAGAGAGCTGCACAGAGAGAACTCCAGTGACTTGCAGAAGGTTCCCCTTACGTATTCAGCAGAGTACTGATCAGTTTGTGTCGTGTGTGTGTGTGTGTGTGTGTGTGTGTGTGAGAGAGAGAGAGAGAGAGAGAGAGAGAGAGAGAGAGGAAACTACTCTAGACCAGGAAAGAACCATTGGAGAGGATTAAAGGGGAGACTCCCACAGCAGAGAATAATGCCTGCATTCTCCACAAGCCCCCAGACTGGAAATCTCACGATTCACAAGGCATTGGGCAGAGTACTCAGAAGGGTCTTGCCTCAATACTGGGGTAAAGTTAACTGAAAAATACAGCTCTGGGCTCAACAAACAACGCTTAAAAGTATCAAACTAGCCGATTTGGCTCAGTGGATAGAGCATCAGACTATAGACCAAAGGGTTGCAGGTTCAATTCTGATCAAGGGTATGTACCTTGGTTACAGGCACCTCCCCTGCCCAGGCCCTGGTCAGGGCGCAACCAATTGATGTGTTTCTCTCACATCGATATTTCTCTCTGTCTTTCTCTCTCTCTTCCACTCTCTAAAAAAAATCAATGGAAAAATATCCTTGGGTGAGGAAATAAATAAATAAATAAATAAATAAATAAATAAATAAATAAATATCAGAAATTTAAAGAAAAAAAGGGGGGAGGGGACCAAACTGTGTCCAAATAACTTAAAGTTGTATCAGCACAAAACTCAAGAAGATGTGTAGGAATAAAAAACTACTAGGGCCCAAAAAGACAACATTTACATTCTTCAAAAATCACCAGGCATGCAAAAAAGTTAGAAAACACAACTCATAATGAGGCGAAAAACCTAAAGGGACCCAGAATTGGCACATTAGAATTAGGACAAGGACATGAAACCAGTTACTACAGTACTTGTATTCCATACGTTCAAAAAGCTACAAAAATGGAGCTATGGAAGAATAAAGAAAGATCCAAGTCAAATGTCTAAAGATTAAAACTACCATGACTGAGTTGAAAAATATGCTAGATGGGATTAATTGAAGATGCAGGAAATAAAAACAAAACAAAACAGTGAATTTGAAAACTTACCAATAGAAACAACCCAAATGAAATACAGAGAGAAAAGAAACTGACAAAATTATAGACAGAGCACCAAGTGAGCTTTGGAAACTTTCAAGTGGCCTAATATATGTGTAATTGGATTTCTCACAGGAGAGGAAAGAGAGCAGAGGACAGAAAAAAATATTTGAAGAGATAATGGCCAAATTTTTTCCAGACTTGATAAAAATTGCAAAGCCCTGCTTGCAAGAAGCTGAATGGGACCCATATTAAGAAACAAAAATAAAACTACATCAAGGCACATCATAATCAAATTGCTAAAGATAAGGAAACTAAAGCATAGGGCATTTGTCAAATATCCCCTTCATTATATAGCAAGCTTGCAGTGGGTTCACTCACAATGGGTCAGGAACAGATCAGGGTGGAAACAGAAGGAGAAATACTACCGAGGCATGAACACAGAGATGCTAGCATCGAATCTTTACTAAAATATATTAATACCGCATGCACTTAGCTGAGTTCATCAAGACCATGCCTCTGCGGGCAATGGTCTTGACCAACCACACTAAGCATGAAGCCAGTATCAAAGGCCACAGTTTAAATTTTCACTTCAGTATTGTCCAATTTCTTCAGTCTTCCTCTTAGGCCTTAATTTTTAGCTTTGCAATTATTGTCTTGATCAGTGTGGGATTTTTTGTTTGTTTGTTTGTTTTTAGTGTGGCAAATTATTTTTACTGCCTTTTTGGTCACTGGGTGTTCTCTTGTTTTGAAAAAAAAATATTCTGGGGAGTAGGATATGTATCATTGCCAAAGCTTGTAAGACAAAGAGGTTTATCCATTATCTTTCCTTTTCCTCGTCTTTGTGCTTGTGAAGTAGAAATTCCAGGTATTCCCTCCACACTCATCATTCCCACACTCAAAAATGCTGATTCTTTATTGTTTAGAGTATTACATATAGTATTACATGTCTCCTTTTTCCCCCATTGACCTCTCCCCAGCCACCCCCACCCCCCAGCACATGCCCTCACCCCCCTAGTGTCTGTGTCCATTGGTTATGCTTATATGCATGCATACAAGTCCTTTGGTTGATCTCTCACCTCCCACCCCTACACTCCCCTGCCTTCCCTCTGAAGATTGACAGACTGTTCGATGCTTCTATGTCTCTGGCTCTATTTTTGTTCATACTTTAAACAATAAAGAAATTTTTTTAAATGCTGATTCTTTTGTGATTTGCCTGATGAGTATCCTTATTCATTCGTTTTACTAAAGGAGTCTTTTCATTTCCTAGCTTGATTTTGCCTGTTTTGTGATTTCATATGTTTTCTCTCCTAAATACTAATAAATAAAAAGGAACTGCTGGTAAAAAAATGAAATTAAATTTATCATTGGGCTAAGCACATTCTTAGGAGTTTCCTCCCTGCTCCACAACTCCTACATGTTGTTTTTACTGAAGATGCAATACTTAAATAGGCTTTAGATTTTACTCAAATAACAGTTATTCTACACTATTATGCACAAACACCACACTGGGCCTGGTAGGAGGTAAAGGAATGAATGGCATTGACACTTCCCAGGGGAAGCCCATCACCTAGAGGCAGTGAGACAAGACAAAACTAAACAAATCCCAGCCAAACAATGGCAAGTACTTTCCTTATCAGTGCATATTCTTCTGAATTGCGTATTTAAATATGAAAAAATAAAAAGAAAAACACTGCAAGTTATTAAAAAAAACTGTTCTAAACTCAACATTAATTGGGGCAGAAATCAGGCCTGGACTCATGAAATCATGCATTTTTCAGTGTTTTTTGAAGTTTTAGCTTTCGTAGCATTGTTACTTATAAACTCTGTAACCATACACCAAAATCTGGTATGCCAACAAACAAGCAAACAGAACATTTAATAGGACTACATTACTCTGTGAAACTTAGAAAACTGGTATCATTCAGCAAGCCAAGAAAAATGAACATCGTATACCCAAAAAAGGTGCTGATTCTGGAAATAAACCTTGCTTTAAGCAAAATAGGTAATACTTGTCTATTTGCTTATCTCTTTGTATTTGCAAAATGGCTGAAAGACTGATGGTCTCTAACAAATATTATAGTACTTGTTCATAAAAACGGGACAATGATGTATAGGCCTGAGATGGATGCAGCTATGAAGGTAGGCCATCCAGGGAAAAATAAGACAGCTTGCCTTCAAACCCCTTCTTGACCTCCTCGCTTCCCTGAAAATTGCAAAGACTAAATAAATAGCTGTAGCGTTGCACTGAGCGCAGAGAGAGAGGAAGGTGCGGAAGGAGGACTACTAAATTTATGTCACAATCGTTCGGCCTTTTCATTTCTCTGGACAGTCCACAGGCAGATCGATAATGCCGCCATCAGAACCAGGGGTGAGATGGCTGAGCAATCGGGGGGGGGGGGGGGGGGGGGGGTGGCCGGGCTCCCGTTCCATTTGTCACCCCTCAGCCCGCAGAGGCCAGAGGCTGCAGGGCAGGGTTCTGTCCCCCTTGGAAAAGGGGATATCATTTCCAGGGGCAAATGGATGTCTGGGAGCAGAAAGGAAAGAGAGGTGTCTGCCCCCTGAGGAAGGAGCATGAACAATGGGGTAACTAGGAGGTGCCTGGGGGGATCGATTTGTTATTTCCTGCAGTCCAAGGGAACCTGGGTGCAGGAAAAATAGCTTCATTTCAGCTCCTGCATTGTTTTATGGGTGATTTCCCTAGAAAGACTACCCCCCCACCCCCGCCCCCTCTGAACAGTCTGCAGACCTTCTCTCCCTGGACTTCTTCATTTCTGCCCTCATCAGGCGGGTTCGGGCCCCACATGCTTGGGCATCTGGGTCTCCTATATTCCCTTTGTTACAAATGCTCTGGCAGAGAGAAAGGGCTCTTTCTAGAAATAGCAAAGGGATAGAAGTAGAGGGAGGGAGAGTGGAGAGAGAGAGAGAGAGAGAGGAGTGGAGGAGAACAAAGCCGCTTCCCGCAGGAAGCAGGATGGCCAGCCTAGGATGTCCTCGCCGGTCTATTGTCGCCTTCCTCCGGGGAGGGCCCTCCCGAGGCCGCCGCCTGGGTGACAGCCCGCCTGCAGCCGCTCCCGCTGCCCTCCGGGCCCTCAGCACCATTGGGAGGCCGCCGCGGAGTGGAGCCGGCCTGTCAGACCTCATCAGCAGTCCCGCGAAGGCGGAATGAAATCACCGCTATTGACTCGCTGGCATATTTATAGGCTCGCTCTCCCTTTCTGCTGAGGCTGCGGGTTCTCACCTTCCCCGGCCCGGTTGTGTTTATTCAGCAGCACGCGAAAATCCCTCCCGCCCGCCCCGTGTGCAAGGGAGGCATTCATCAGGAGCCACGAGCCCCTCCTCGGGCTGCCAAGCCTCTCCAATTACCGGGGCTGGGAGGGCCTGCGAAGGAAAAACCTTCCTGCCAGGCAAGATCCCTCTTGTATGCAGCCTCTAAAAATAATTCCTCCTGAGCTCTGCGCGATTGCCCTGTCCAGTCTGCGCCTTGACTTTGAACTAGCAGAGCCCTCACTTGTCCTGCATCGGCTTTGTCTCCAAGACCCCCACCCCCACCCCCACCCTTTCTCCTTAAACGATGAGGACGTGGTGCTGCGTTTCTTTGTGGAGAGGTGGGGGGGGAGGACGAGGGCACCTCGCCCTCCTCTCTCCGTCTTCTTGGCTACCTCTTCTGATGGCAGGTTGCGCAGGTCTCCTGAAGGGCAGCTGGCTCTCTGGTTCCATGCTGCCCTCTGTCTTCCGGTTTCTTGCTAAAGACCTTGCACTTTCCTTTATCAAGTGATTTGGGAGAGACCATTGAAATCACGAGGAAAAAAAAATGTGTCCTTTAGGGTTCAAGTTAGGAGAGCAAGAGCCAGACATTGCTTGAAATGTTGACGGATAAAGATGTTAAATTGTCTAAAAGTGTGTGTCTCTTAATATATACTAATTTGTTTAGAGCTTTGGGTTATTTTTACCAATACATTTTCTATTTCTCTTCAAGTGTCCTATTCTCTAGATGTGAAAAAAAGATTAATATGAATTAAAATTATTAGACCCGGTATTTTCTTCTGTAGCCTACAATGTTTTCTGGAGCTCATTACAATGGGACATTTATGAATTAGGATTTTTTTTTTTTTTAAGTTATGGAAGTCGGAATTTTATAACAGTAACCAAATCTACCTGGAATTCAAGAAACCTGAATTCTTGTCCCAGCTTTGCTTCTAATTAGAATTGTGACCTTGTAAGTCATTAGTCACTCTGGGCTTCAGCTCCCTTATCTAGGGTTCTGTCAGGAGTTAACACTTCCAGACTTACAAGCAATGGACTGAACAAAGAGCTAGGCCAAATGACCACTTGATTAATAACCAAGCCCTTTGTGAGACCCAGGGCAAGTTTGATTGCTTTCCTGGTCCCCAGGGACTAAAGCATAATAGCTGGTGAAGCTGCAGCAGTAACATACAAAACATAAAAAAGACACCTACTCCAGGCATCAGATATACAGGCTGTGCCAGTACATACGTAACAGCCGGTTTAAAAAAAAAAAAAAAAAAAAAGACTGATATGTAGCCCTTGGCATTTTCTGCAGTGCAAATAATCCCCACTATGACAACTTCAAGGCACCAACTTGATTACATACATGGAGAAATGGGGGGTGGGGGGGGGGGGCGGGGGAATGCTAAAATTTAACAAAAGCTCTTATAATGGTGCTCTTGCACAGCCCTAGACCTGCCCACCCACCCTCACCCCAACCTCACCTCCTAGACCAGCTGGGCTTTGAATAGGGAATTGTGGGATTCCGCTAAAAGCCTGAAAAAATATAAGACAAAGACGGTAAGATTGCAAAGAAAAGCTGGTCTTGGTAGTGAGATTTCAAATGCTTCTCAAGAATGTCACAGAAATATCCCTAACAGCAGTAAAAAAAATAAAAAAAAGGAGGGACGGGGGGCGGGCGGGGGGGGAAGGGGAGGAAGGGGCGGACAGTGAAGGGTATGCTTTGCCTCCAGTCTTTCTGGATATGTAGTCTAAAGTTAACCTAGAAGAAAATGTCTTTAAAGTTTCATGTGAATTTTGCATTCTATTTTGGAGCTATCTAGGACTATTTTAACATAAAAATAATATGAAAGTAACAAATTAATATAAACATTTTAAAACTTAAAAAAAAAAAGGATTTGATTGCTATACCCTTTAGCACTTCAAAATGTAAATCAAAAAGACTCTAAAATCAACCACAACTTGAAATATATTCCTAGAAGTGGTATTACTGGGTCAAATGGCAGTTCCATTATTAATTTTTTGAGGAAACACCATACTGTTTTCCACAATGGCTGCACCAGTCTGCATTCCCACCAGCAGTAAAGGAGGGTTCCTTTTTCTCCACATCCTCTCCAGCACTTGTCATTTGTTGATTTGTTGATGATCGCTATTCTGACAGGTGTGAGATGGTACCACATTGTTGTTTTGATTTGCATCTCTCGGATGATTAGTGACTTTGAACATCCTATATAATTAATAAAAGGCTAATATGCAAATAGACCGAACGTGGAACAACCAAACAACCAGTCACTATGACATGCACTGATCATCAGGGGGCGTGTGCGGAACATGGCAGGCATTGGCCACGGCAGGATGGTGGAGCAGGTGAGCAGGGGCACCAGACCAAGGCAGGATGTTGGTTGTTGTCATCAGGTTGAACCTCTGGTAATTACTGAAAATTCTTTGCTCCTGTGTGCCACAGTCCCACCTGGTGCTCATACCTATAGCTGGCGCTAAAGCCGCCACTCACACCTGCTGCCGGTGCCTAGCACCGGTCCCGATCACTCGGCACCATCAGCGGATGTGAGCGGCAGCTGCAGGCCCCAATTGCTCTTGAGGGCTTCTCCACCTCCCCCTGCTCCTGAGGGGCGATCGGGGCCAGCAATCGCCTCTCACACCCGCTGACAATGCCAGCTCTGCTCGCACCCACTGCTGGCGCCGGCCCCAATTGCTCCGTGCCATCAGGGGGTGTGAGTGGGGCCAGCGCCATCAGCATGGGGGAGTGGAGCAGGGCTGCTGGCAGACAGGGGACTGGGGGCCACAGCAGGAGGGGCCAGGTGGGGGCGCAGAGGATGGGCCAAGACCCCCTCCTGTGCCTACCACAGCCTCTTGGCCCACAGTTCCTTTCAAGGTGCATGAATTCGTGCATTGGGCCCCTAGTGTTTTCATATGTCTCTTGGCTTTCCGAATGTCCTATTTCGAAAAGTGTCTATTTAGGTCATTTGCCCATTTTTTTATTGGATTGTTTATCTTCCTTTTGTTAAGTTGTATGAGTTCCCCGAAAATTTTGGAGATTAAACCCTTATCGGAGATAACATTGGCAAATATGTTCTCTCATGCAGTGGGCTTTCTTGTTGTTTTGTTGATGGTTTCTTTTGCTGTGCAGGAGCTTTTTATTTTGTTGTAGT
This sequence comes from Cnephaeus nilssonii, assembly GCF_951640355.1. Taxonomy (NCBI): domain Eukaryota; kingdom Metazoa; phylum Chordata; class Mammalia; order Chiroptera; family Vespertilionidae; genus Cnephaeus; species Cnephaeus nilssonii. The sequence goes on along the minus strand of NC_137089.1, from coordinate 34,413,789 downwards.
CCCATTTGTTTATTTTTTCCTTAGTTTCCATTGCCCTAGGAGCTGTATCGGTAAAGATATTGCTATGACCAATGTCTGCTATTTTGGTGCTTATGTCTTCTTCTAAGATTTTTATGGTTTCCTATCTTACGTTTAAGAAAACAGAAACACCAATCAAAAAGGATATATGCATAGCAGCACAATTTACAATAGCTAAGATTTGGAAACAGCCTAAATGCCCATCAGCAGATGAGTGGATTCAAAAACTGTGGTACATCTACACAATAGAATACTATGCTGTGGTAAAAAAGAAGGAATTCTTACCATTTGCAACAGCATGATGAAACTGGAGAGCATTATGCTAAGTGAAATAAGCTAGTCAGTGAAAGAAAAATATCACATGATCTCACTCATTTGTGGAATATAAAGAACATTATAAACTGATGAACAAAAATAGATACAGAGGCAAAGAAGCATCGAATAGACTGTCAAACTACAGCAGGAAGGCAGGGGAGGATTGGGGGAGTAAGAAATCAACCGAAGGACTTGTATGCATGCATATAAGTATAACCAATGGACGCAAGACACTGGGTGGGGGGTGGGGGGGTGAGGGCATGTGCTGGGAGGTAAGGTGGACCTGGGGGAGGTCAATGGGGGAAAAAATGAGACATATGTACTACTATTTGTAATACTTCAAACAATAAAATAAAATTTTAAAAAAATTTTAATAAAAAGAAAAAATAAATAAATAACAATAAAATCAACCACAACTTGAGGATTTGGAATGGCTTTCTAAATGAAGGAAAGAGAAAAAGGGAAGGAAATAGAAGAGAGAATGGAGAAGGAAAGGGGGTTGACAAAACAAACTTTATAAAAAACTAAGGCTTGGAAGCCAAGTTGGTTTGAAAGGAGATACCCTAATTGTGAGATTCTTCTTATGACTTAGTTCCTCATCACTCTCTATGCTCATTAGAGGAATAAACACATCCTTAGTTCCGTTAATGCCTATTTAAGCAAAATTTGGAGATCAACAGACAAGACCACCAAAATGGGTGTGTTAACAGGAATAAACTGAGAGAGAACACAGTGACAGTGATCATTAAGGACAGACACTGAATTAAAAAGAGGCAATAGCTTCAGCTTAAATGAAATTAACATGGGATTGATACTGAGTGCTTACAGGGCAAACAAGAGCAGTAATCTAGAGGTACCTACCTCAGTGGGAAAGGGAAGGTTTTAAATAATTTGTATAAATGGGTCAGAAATTTCCTGAGTTGGTATTGGACCACTCAACTTAATCTCATAAATATACATGGCACACCTCTGAGTGCAAAATATCAAGTGGAGCCGAAACCGGTGCAGGGAAAGGGGCAAGGCATGGGAAGTGTGTTCAAAGATAAATAAAGACAGAATAAGCACCCTAAGAAAAAAGCTAAGAATATAGCAGGGGCCGATGAACTGCTATCTAAGTACAGGAAGAATGACAGGGATTATAAAAGAGGTAGAAACACAGTGCTTGAGTTATAACTTCCAGCAGGGAATGGGGAAATGCACTGTGACCTGATTCTTTTTCTATTCATAAATTCCTTTTCCCCTGTAAGTGTTATATTTTGCTTATGCAGAAGTAAGGAAGTCATTTTTATTTCGACTAGATATATCTAGCATCACCACGCTTTTTTTTCTTTTCTCAAGTATCATTTAGCCATGGGAAAAGGACATTTTCTGTATTACGGACTAAGTCGAAAGGAGTTTACAAATAGCCTGCCCTTCTAAGGACCTTGCAGATAATAAGTTCTTGGTGATGAGCTCACAGGGTTGTGAGGTAGGAAAACTGCTTCATATATCGACCCCTGCACCCCCACCCCCAGTGCTAAAATGAGGACTTTGCTTTCAGGTTCTAGCCCTGAGTCTAGAAATACTTATAAAACATTTATTTTTTACTAAGGGACATCATTCTGAACTTAAAAACCTGTTAGTGTTCTGTTAAAATTATCTGTCATTTTTAAATTTCATAATGCCATCCTAGTGCTATTTATGCAAAGATAGAGGAGCATATGGAGGCTGTTAAAGAGAACACCACCTGGTCCACAAATTGGTTGACCTGGGAATTCTATACCCTTTACATAATGTCACTATGCCACTCAAAGCCCAACACCTCATAGGAATCTAATAAATCTGGTCATTTTATCAGATATGCAGCCAAACATCTTGATATTTTAAAATTTCAGATGACTGAATTTTCAATTTTATTTACATGTAACACTTCCTTGGAACGCAAGGGCCAAATTCCAACCATCTATAGCAGATGATTTAGAAAATGTATCGCTGCCCTAGCTGGTTTGGCTCAGTGGATAGAGCCTCGGCCTGTGGACTGAAGGGTCCCAGGTTTGATTCCAGTCAAGGGCCCATGCTCGGGTTGCGGGCTCAGGAGGCAGCCGACTGATGATTCTCTCTCATCATTGATGTTTCCATCTCCCTCTCCCTTCCTCTCTGAAATCAATAAAAAACATTTTTTTAAGTAAATGCATTATTTGTGGATCAAAACATAGCCTAGAGAGGTCTATGATGACAGAGTGAACATAGCTTCTGGGGTCAGACTCCTTGGACCCAAATCTGAGCTTCTCCCTTCTCAGGCTGTAAAGTCATGGACAGCTTGATAATCTTCTCAGAACTTCCCTTCCTGATGAGGTTGTGATGATAATTAAAAAAAAAAAAAAAAAGACCTGTAATTCACAAAAAGCATCTGTAAGCATTACATCTTAGCTATTACTGTAGCCCTAATCCAACATGCATTTTTATTCATCCAGTTGTACATTTCCCTGAATATGGACCCTGTTATCATCAGAGTATTAATGGAAGGCTTATTTTCATCCCCAGGCCTTGTGAAATTCCAAGCAATAAAGTTCAGCCAATATTTTAAGGAATGGCATCTGTGATAACACTTAAAGAAGTTTTTCATATTGACCCAAGGACCCCAGGAAAAGGTGAAAGGAAGGGGTCATTGGTGGACTGTAGGAAATCCCTGACACACCCCCGAAAAGTTGTTTTTTATCCAAATATTATTATGTCTCAATGGACATTTTCAGAGGAAATGTCCATGGATTTTCATTAGATTTGAGATCAGACTGTAAAGATTACTAAAAGCACTTGCATTTAAACCAAAAGACCACAGACCCTAAAATTCAAGGTTATACCTAATTCAGATGTTCTCTCATTTATCTTCCTTGCTGGGACCCAAACCCTGATTTTTATGGGCTTGCCAACATTTTTTGTTAGATGGAAATTATGATATTTGTACAACTGTTTTCTTGAACTTTCAGTTAAAACTGGTATAAATATACAAATTGGTAGATATAGTCAGCTTTTGATGTTTTTAAGTACAGTTATTTGTTTCTATACTGAATTCATGTTAATCAAAATTTAAAGTATCTATGGAAATAGTAAGTTAGACATTGTTCGTGTGAAATCACTGAAAATGTCCATCTTTTCGGCCAGTTATTTTATGTATGTGTCCTCGGTGAGAAGTTTTGTACATTCATTATAAAATTCTTTCCACATAAGTTTATATCTTTCCCATCAGTGCATTTATTTTTCAGAAATAGACCTTTATGACAAAAGCACTTTCAAAATTATTTCTGACACCCGGTATTGGGAACGATACATTTAGAAGAACACCCGTGACTGAAGGCCTCATTTCTTCTTTGAAACCTCACTCGTCCCTTCAGGAACAAACTTGCTTCAAAACTCAAATCAGAAGAGAAAAGCTAGCCCTGACTGGTTTGGCTCAGTGGATAGAGCATCGGACTGTGGACTGAAGGGTCCCAGGTTCGATTCCAATCAAGGGCATGTACCTTGGTTGCGGGCACATCCCCAGTATAGGGGGTGTGCAGGAGGCAGCTGGTCGATGTTTCTCTCTCTCATCAATATTTCTCTCTCATCGATGTTTCTAACGCTCTATCCCTCTCTGTAAAAAAAAAATCAATAAAATATGCTTTAAAAAAAAAAGAGAGAAAAGCTAATTAAAATCTTAAAACTATTGACAGTATTTATCATAAGAAGACAAACCACGAACACCAGGTTCTAATGACGGGATGATACAGAATTTGAGTTAGCCAAAAGGTAGAGCAGCCCATTTCTGGTTCCTGGTTACACAGACACTAGATTTACTGACTTAAGTAAGTGCTTTCCCGTGTCATTTCCATTTAGGTGTCCGGAGTAATAGCATTTTATTGCTGCCTACGACGAGACCTGCACACGCATGTGTTTCCAACCTCACAATGAATGAGGATCTAGTTAAGGCACCTGGGGAGCAAAGGAAAGGGTAATAGTGGGTCTTATGGGGTCCTCAAGGGACTAATAACTCCAGGTGGTCTTAGAAATCACGGAGAATATCCCATCAGGAGACTTGGGAGGATGCCAGGGATGTGCAGCTGGTGGGGCGTTCAAGTCCTCTTCACTATCGGCTTCAATGCAGGCCCTCGTCACTCCTAGGGCAGCCCTGTCGTGAGCCGTAATTACATTACAGTCTCCAGATTATCACCCACAAGTCATTTCTCAAATGTGCTCCTTAAGTGATATCTTGAAAGCCACAAACTATCAGCTAGGAGGAGACAATGAGAGGCACAACTGTAAAACCCAGGACCGCAATTCATCGGAGGTCACTGTGAGCCCCCCACCCATCGCCTCCCATCCTCCGCTCCCCCTTCCTTGGCCTTCAGGGAGAAAAGCCTTTGGCTGCTCTTAAAAACTCATGCAGGCCTCAAAGGAAGAATGAGTTCTTTCCACTTCTAGGTCCCCACGTTTGAATTCTAAATCTGTCCCTTAACAATTACATAACCTTTAGGCTATTATTCTTTAGGTCTCAGTTTTACCCTCCATGAAATAGAGAGAAGACCCTTCCTGAGGCTGTTGTCAGGCCTAAATGAAATAATATATATAGTGCCTGGGCCAAGTGATGCCCATGGTATGTCCCCAAGAAATAGTGACAATGTGAGTTGTTAGGATTGACTGACGGGCTTCTCCAGACTGCATTTTGTTAACTTTCTCAACCATCCTACAGGGAGTGTCAAGAAACTTCTAGCACGTGACAGTGCCCAACCGTCAGACTTCCTAATTCAGAAAATAAGTATGCCAGGGCAGTTTTCACTTATTCTTTGAACAGACATTTACTGGGAATTTTTTGTCTGTTGGGCTACATGTTAAGGGCAGGAGACAAAATTTAAAAAAAGAAACCCTTGTCCTCATAATGGTGAAAATGTATATACTAATTGCAAAAAGGGGGTCATGTGAATAGGAGAGGAGATTATTAAGGAGGGGTCTTATAAAAGTTGTCTCACATACGGATATGGTTTTGCTTCTAAATGGATTTTCTCTTCTATTTGTTACTTGATACTGTGACCCACCATTCCCAGGACTTCAGGAGGCTCAGTGTCCCTCAATCGTTATGGCAGACTGAGGGTAATAGAGCAACGTGAAGGGAAAGCCCCCACATACTCTGGCTGTGGGAGACAGGATGGCCAAGGCCTCAGAACTGACTCAGACGCCAGAGGGGACAGAAGTGAGAAGGAAAGACTCGGGGAGGCTCAGCTGTACCAGAGTGAAGAAGACGATCGGGAGCAAGGCCTCTGCAGCCATATCCCAGCCATGGCCACTCACGCCACGCCTGGAGCCCAGGGAAAGGAGCCTGTCCGAAATCGCACCCCAGCTTCCCCCCTCTGCACCAAGCATAGCAAAGGGCTTGGTCCAGAAGCTCTATTTTAACCTCAACCCTGATTATGTTTCTCAGAGGGGCTTCATAATGAGATAGAAGTCTAATGAATAGCCATCTTTTGAAATCAGAAAGCACTTCGGCCAGTTACTAGTAAATGCTTGCAATTGTGTAATATAAATGTTTACTCAGCACACAATGCAGGATTTATCCTCAGGACAAGGCAATGGCCTGCCATGAGTGACTCGATTTATACTGCTCCTTAGGCCCAGGTACTGTTTGCAAAACGCTTTAAAGGCTTTCTTCTAAATATAAGCTGGAAAGCCAAGATAAGCCCTTGTTTATAGCATCCAAAATCTTAGCAAACAGCCTAGGCTGTGAATTATGAATTAGCAAGATTTCATTCTTTTTCTTCAAGAAAATGAGAAGCATCACTTCCTGCAGAAAACCTAAACAAGTCCTTGGAACGGTGGCATTAAAAAGCCTCTCAGTAATATGAGGTTACATGTGGAGAAAGGTCAAGGTCTTGAGGAGTATACCATTTAAAAATAAAAAGCACAGGGAACATCAACACTTCATTCTGAAAAGCCTGGTGTATGTTCTGCACTCTGTCCCCTGGTGAAGGAGCAATTATCTCCCTCACAATGGAGCCATGTTCTACTTTCCCTTAGAGATAGAGAACACAAGGTATTTAAATATGAAGTTTATCTTTTTTAAATATATTTTTATTGATTTCAGAGAGGAAGGGAGAGGGAGAGAGAGAGAGAAACATCAATGATGAGCGAGAAACATTGATTGGCTGCCTCCTGCATGCCCCCTACTGGGGATTGAGCCCACAACCAGGACATGTGCCCTTGACCGGAATCCAACCTGGGACCCTTCAGTCTGCAGGCTGACTCTCTATCCACTGAGCCAAACCGACTAGGGCTGAAGTTTATCTTCAGCATCCTTTCCCTGTCCCATTTGGTACCTCTCTGCCATCTCTTGGAACTAATTTACTACCCCAAGCCCAAACTTCTTTGTCTTGTTCAATGCTTCACAAATTTACTGTTGCTTTGTCTGAAAGATATAAAAGCTACTTGGTTTTGGTCACTTATTTGAACCTCATATTTTTGAGGTTCCTGTACATTAAAATTTTAATTTGATTTTCCCCCTGTCAATCTGTCTTATGTCAATTTAGTTATTAGAGCCATCAAAGAACCTAGAAGGAAAGAAAGGAAACATTTTCTCCTCCTACAGGAGGTCAGTGGGAAAGTGTAGTGGTAGCAAACTCTGTTATCTTTGCATACTTCATATAAACATACTCATTAATGAATTCACTAAGTGGTATATATTTAGGTTATTGGAATTTTGATATGCAGACAATCTTGGTGAATTAATATAAAGCAAACTGGAGTTTCTAATTCCAGGGGAACATATTATTTTTTTCCTCTAAAGAAGTAAACTATAAGTTCAAACTACCTCAAAATTTGTAATTGAACAGCTTTTCATAAATTTATAAGTGTATGCACATGCATATTAGCTTCTATGTGAGTTAAGTATATCTGGAAGGCTTTAAAAGAAAAACAAAAAGATTAACATTGAGTAAATGAGGAAAATGAAAAGTATGCAGACTTTGTTATATTTCCTTTTGTGCCTTTTGAATTTGTCATACAAACACATTATTTATTATTAAATAGTATTTGTAAGTCCCTCTCCTGAAACTGCTGACCTCTTAAAACTGAATGGAGAGAAAGGAGAATTTATGCAGGTCTAACTCTACAGAAAGATTTTCCAGGGAAAAATGGCGCTGAACTGACCCTGACCAGTTTGGACAACTTAAATCTACACACAGATGTGAGAAAAGGTACAATGGTTGTCTCATTAGGGAATGGTAATCTCATTTGCAAAATGCTGATTAGAATTATACATAAACTACAGGCCCGATGCATGAAATTCATGCCCGGGTGGGATCCCTAAGCCTGGCCAGTGATCAGGGCCTATCAGGGCCATCTTGCCCAGTCCTGATTGGGGCTGGGCCTGCTGGGGCCTGCCGGATAGTGGGGAGGGGGGAAACTGGGGGAGGTTGGCTGGTTGTGGGAGGTTGGCTGTGGGAGCGCACTGACTACCAGGGGGCAGCTCCTGCACTGAGCATCTGCCCCCTGGTGGTCAGTGTGCATCATAGCGACTGGTCAACTGGTCGTTCCGGTTGTTCTGGTCGTTCCGGTTCAGTCATAAAGGTCGCTTAGGCTTTTATATATATGGATGTTATTTAAAATCATCTCATATAGAACATATACTGAAAAGAAATGGTACTGTATCTAACATCTATCCACCTATGATGGATCCACTGAGGAAGCCATGTTTAGTATTTTCTTCCCATGATTAAGTCTATGTTGACAAACAGTATGTTTATATACCTATTTACAGATTCAAGAATCGCACGCATTAACCATCCACTCCCTGCTGCAATGGACCAGGGTTTAGCTCACTTACATCAGTCCCCACCTCCTCCCACCATCCACTTAAAATAGTTACATTACTATTTTTTTTAGGTTTTCCATTTGTTGTATTCACAACTGTAAATAATCTATTTTCTTCTTTATTTCTTATTCCACCAATTGATACAGTATCTCTTGACTTTTCACACTGTATTATGAGAACATTCCTATCTCTGCTCTTCTCTTAGCTCTCTCTTCACCTTTGGTCCTCCAAACACTGTTATCTATGTTTTACATTGCCATGGTGATAACGTTTACATTCTGTTTTCAACCCTAACTATGTAATCCATATTTTATTTTAAAAGGCTTATCCTAAACATTGAAATTTTAAAGCAGTGCTTACTTATTACCATAAAATTGTTTACTCTATAGTTAAATAGCATATGATTAGATTTTGTTTCTCGTAGAGCTTTTAATTTTTCCTAGAGCTCTTAACTAGTGTTTTATTTTCCTTCCATTGTTTAACTTTTCAAAATTTTAAGAGCTCAAGACGTTTTTCTAATATTTTCATTTTTCTTCTGCAAGTTGAGGTCATGTTTTCCACCATCTCCTCCTTCCCAGAGCTTCCATTTGCTGCTGCGTTAGTACTGCAGTCTAAGCTTGCTAACACAATTCTCTTCCTAAAACTTCCCTTCCTGGCTGTCCTGGTTATGTCCCCACCTCCTTACTGGGCCCTTTGACTAGAGGAAAAGCACAGGCAACATGTCCCTCCAGCTACTACAATGAGACACTCTGCAGCCTGAGGGCTTGGGCTTCTTGAGGAAAGGAACTAATGAGAAAAGTCAAAATCCCACATTCTGTGCTCCTCTTTTACATCCCTCCAGAGCAGTAATCTGTCTTTTCAAGAAGTTCCCTAAGCTGATGATTCAAATAAGGCAATTCAAAACTTGATTTTAATTTAGTTATTTAACTCATGCCAGTTGTGATTCATTCAGTTTCATATTGAAATATTGTCCTTTATTTTTCTTTCCAGGATTATTTGACAGACTCTAAATAGAACCACTTCTTTATAATAAAGACTGCCTAATTGTCAGAAAGAGGTAAAATATCATGCATGAACTAATGACTAAGATTTCACTCTATTTTACCAAGGTAAAATAATGACCTATTTTTCTCAAGTCTCCTTCTTGTGAGCCTGTAAGATGGGATAGGCAAGGAGGTGTATGATTACTCACCAACCTGATTAACTTTCTCCTCTGTTTGACAAAGTACCGTGTCATAGTTATATGCAGCCCTGCTTCCATTTAAACATCTATGTGACAAATATTCTTCAAATAAAAAGAATAGGACTTGAGTAATGTGACCAATCCAGCTTACATAATTTGTTAGTGCAGTTAGTTCTGACTCAGAAGGTCTCAGAATTAATGGAATGCATAAAAGATGGCAGTCTCACTTTTCCTTCTCTTACAATGGTTCAATTTATGCCAAACCCTAACTCGTTTATACAGAGATCAATATCTTAAAGATATTTGATGTGCAAATGGCTTGTTTTACTCGTTTCCAATTTTAAAAAAATGACCTAGAAAATTTACTTTGTTTAAGAGTCCTCTGTCCTCTCTTTCACTTTTGCTCAGTGAACATTTACTAAATGTTCAGTATTTATAGCTTTCTTCTATTTACCAGGCACAGAGCTAGGTTCTTGGAGGAATCAAAATAATTGAAATACTAATACCTCACTCCAAGTATCTGAAAATACAGATAGAGACACAAAAAAAAGTGTCAATACGAAACAAAAAATATCTAAAACAATTAATAATCAAGGGCTACATTGTGAGGCTACCTGTGGGTTATTGGGATGCAAACACTTCAAACCAATTTATTGACTGTGAAGCACAATTTTTTTCATTGTGTCTGGAACATTCTTTAACGTCTTGAGTATGTTTTCTTTTTCTCCGCGTGATTGGGTATTCAATTAAAAGATTAATGTTTGTTTTTGAAAGTTGACTCTAAATATCAACATTTATGCGTGCGCATGACTTTGCATAGGGCCTATCATTCTAACTAAAATCATACAAGTAAGACTCCTTACTCTTTGCAAGTAATGAATTCAGAGGTGTGACATTTTAGTTTAAAGTGTATCAGTAGTATCCTAAGACCAGCCTTAATGCAATGGGGCAGTCATCACTCAAGTTCGTCTGAGTAAACATTTTAAACACCAACCCTGTGGCTAAGAACTTATGATATAGGATTATTTCACTTTAGAAAATGGGTATTTTGAGAAAACCCTAAAAACAGAAAATCAGAATTACATTAAACCATATGAAATTGACAGTTGTGCAGGTCAAAATATCATAATTTTACATGATTCATCATAGAGTATGAGTCTCTCTTCCCCTGAGTTCTCCTGGTAACCACTACCTATAGATTAGATTTGCCTCCCCCCAAAAATAAAAAAATTAAACAGAAAAAGGAAAGATTACTTTTATTTCTAAAATCTTAATATTTAAATTAGAGGGTAGATAAATCATCTTCAGAGCATTCAAAATAGGCAAATGACCTTTTCTAATTTCGATGAAGTTCCTTGAAGTTCCTTTGTGGATCCCTTACCTCAGCTAAGAAGAGGTAGTATAACAATATGCATATTTGATTTTCTATAAATTAAATGGCAGGTAGTGTTTTTTTCTGGACCCTTTTAGACTTTTGTATAGGAAATTAAGAAAAGAGGACAGCAAGAGAAATATTTGTCAGCCTTGACCCAGAGCTCTTGGGACAAAGAGGAATAATATACTAAGGTCTATTCAAGCTTTGGCTTCTCACAGATCATTACAACCAAGATGCCAATTAACACTAAATGTGACAGTGGCTTTTGTGACGTGGACAGCTGGCCCCTCAAAGATACACAAGGACCACCTGCTCATATAACATAGGCCACCAAACGGGCACCAGATGGTGACAACATTTGAATGTTATTATAATAGTCACTTTCACCTCGGCTCTATTTGAACTGGACATTAGGAGAAAAAGCTGTAAAATTCATATTTGATTTTTAGAACAATATGGTTCTCTATAAATCTCATATGTATGACTTTCTTGTGGCCGAAGAATCATTCCTGGGCATTGGTGGTGCAGCAGAGTTCTGCGTCACGTGGCAATTAGAAGCAATGGGCGTAACCAAGGCATACTGGACCTGCTGAGAGGCCCTTATGGAAAGCTTGGAGAAGAGAACTGTAGGAAAATTAGCTATAGAAAAAGACTCAAGCGAGGTGATGGAATTGGGGATTGGGAAAAAGCAAAAATCGGTTGTCATTAAAGGTAAGTGTCAAAGCAGCAAGAGGGGCCAAGACATGCACTTTGGGGCTACATATCTCATCTCCTTAAATTTGCCCCTGGCTGTACAAATATTTTTAAAAAATCCTAAAAACTTGTGAACATGCTATTGCCCACCAAAAAAAAAAAAAAAAAAGAGGTGCAAATAAATACAAATCTACCAATAAATATGCACTCGGAGGCAAGAGAACCTTCAAGAGTTGACATAACTTCCCAAAGCGGAAGAAAATATTCTGTTGAATTGGCTGATGCTCCACACACAGCAGAATAGTTATAAAATAAAACTGAGCAAACAATTCTGGAAACATGGTCCGAACTTCAGACAAGGAGGAATCCAGGGTTGTATTCCATGGGGAGGGAGGGACCTGAGACATCAGGCCCAAATCCGTAGTAAAGAAAATAACATTGTCCAGGGAGCTAGTAGAGATCATGAGTAAAAGTGCCTAGCAAATTATACAATAATAGCCAAAATACCATAGAGATTCCACTCATGTTATTTATCCTGCATTATCGCCTGACAGGGTCTCTACTTACCTATAAAAAAAAAAAAAAACCAGACTCTCATTTCCCTAACAACATAGGTGAACTTTTTTGAAACAGCAGCCAGATGTCCAATAGGATTTCCTGAATTTCATAATACAACAAACTTAGCAGGTGGCCTACGTCTCTAAATAAACTGTTAGGGCTTTAGAGGGGGTGGGGAGGGAAGGTTAGCTTAGAAAAATGGAGTCAGTATAAAAAAGATTCTGGGAAAAATGCAAAAGGAATGATTGGAGAAAATAATATTGGTAAAAATTGACAAATGCCTCTCAGTATTATGTCAAACATGTTTACTGAGCTGCACAATTAATAAAAAAATATTCTGTACCAGAGTCCCTGATTATTATTCCACACAGGACAGAACACCTCTTCATTATCCCTTTTTGAATTGATTGTGTACATCAAACAGTCGAGATATAAATAAAATATGCCTGCATGCATAATACCCTCACATTAAAGCTGGAGGCAATTAACCTATGATTTCTCATTAATTAAATTAAAATAACCTTCTAAAAAATGTCTGAAATCAAAACAGATTTCTTTCCGTGTAGATTTTCCTCACAATGATGCAGGGAGGCTGTTTACCAAATTTATCACACCAATAGAAAAAATGCTATTTCTGATTTTATCCCAAGCTCATCTCCAGTTTTCCCCTGAGGTTCCAGTTTCATTTCACTAAATCCGATTACAATATCAGGGTTTTGTTTGGTGTGTTTTTTTTTTTCCCTTATGTCTTTAAAAATACCTGTTTTCATCAAGATTTTTTTTTCTTTTAAATTGTTCAAGCACCTTCTCCCTTAGCAGGACCTACATTATATAGTATAAAGCTGCAAATTATTTGGTGAATTTGCTGAATTCAGATAGTTGAAGCACATAATTGAGATGTGAGAAGGACACAATGGGGCCTGAATGTGGGGCTGCCCTCAGCATGGCTGGGAAGTTCTCACTACCTTCTATTCATGGTCTTTCCAATTCTCACCTACTTCCCTGACTCCCAGTTATGCCAAGTTGTTAGTTACTTCATATTTCAGCATGTCTCCTCCATCGTATATTTTTATTTTAAAATAGGCATAAAAAGATATGTATCACCAAAGACTAGATCCTTAAAAATAGACTTTTTTGTTTGCCTTTACTCTAACGTCCTTTGCAGATCCCCTCAGATCCCATGATATTAAGAGACCACGTGGCCACTATTGCCCCCACCTAAAGCCTACCCTTCTTAGGCCACAAGCGGATGATAAAAATTTTCTTAAACACTAGGCATTGACTGATTAATCTCTTCTCCAATGGGAAAAGCATAACTATTCACTCTTCTTCCCATATTCTGAGACTCTGCCTGACAGTGCTTTCACATGGGGAGTCCTCAATGAATGATGCCATGTCCTATTGAGTTTTAAGCCTAGATTCATTCCTTTCCTCCAAATCAACTCCCCATCTCATTGACCACCGGCTGTTAGTGACTGCAATTATCTTCTAGTCCCCTTGGAGACATCTTTCACTTCTCTGTCACCCTTTCTTAATCCTTTTATTGATTTCCTCACAAGGTGTTATCATTTCCTCTTTCAAAAGATTGAATTACTTCCTTTTCTTGATGCCAACCACCACAGCCTAATATAGACACACAGGACTTTGCCCTTATCAATCTAATCTTTCCCTTCCAGCTCTCTAGTCCCACTCAATGACCCTAAATTATCTCTCAACCATGTGCATTACCTGTACTCTTTCACGTCTTCCTTCAGCCTTGTTTTGCCCTTGACCTCCTCCTCACACGCCTACATCGGCTGTATGGCACCCATTGTTCATTGCCTATCCCTGCTAGTAGGGCCCTGGACTTTTTATTCTAAAGGCAAGAGAGAGCCTACACTCTTACAAAGGATGGCTTCTTCTCTGCTCCATGATTCATCTAAATTAGTCAATGGGTTGGGGGTAGACTCATGACTCAATTCCGGCTAATGAGCTTTAAGGAAAAGTCACCAGAGAGCTTCCATTTCTGAATAAAATGGCAAAGCCTCATAGGACAAAATATTAGACCCTGTCCCTTCCTTACTGCTTGTAATATTGGTATAAGGTTGTGATGCCTACAGCTATGCCAATGGGTAAGAATAGTAGATTAAAAGAAGAGAAAGACCTTGTGACCTTGATAGCAATCATTGAGCCACCAAACAAACACTTCAAGACTTTGTTAAAGAACAAGAAATATAAATTTAATATATTTATTTTAGTTGAAAAATCTCAAAGCAACTTATTTTACTGTACAAGATGAATCTGCAAAGAGACTATGTAAAGCATTGTTCTTTGATACCCCAGTTTGGGACTTCTCTGTCACAGAAGACTGTAAGTACCCAGAAAACTATGTTATTTCATGATAAATTTTTACTGGACATTGATAACATATTACACAAGATTTGATGTAGGGCACACACAATCTCCAATCCAACAAAGGCATCTGAGAAACTCACTGAGCCTGGTTTTAAACAATTGAATCTGCCATGTGCTTTCTGAGAAGTCCCTAAAGTAGATGTCTGACAGGACACAATGGCATTGGATAAGCTATTGTAGTCAATTCTATGAATCAGGTACCCGCATTCCCCAAGGCAGTCTTTACAAGAGCAGGTCAATGGCTTATGTTTCAAGCTTTGTTTTAAAATGATAAGAGGGATTTGAGAAATCGTTTCTTTTTACTTATAATACCTTTTAAAACTACATTATAATAAGATAGATGTTATTTACACAAAGGAACCTTTTGACAAAGGAAGAATTTATGACAAACACAATGATGTGTTAATCCATTTTTAAGGCAGACCATCATAAATAGAATCCAGTATGCTATGAATAAAGAAACAATAATGTATAAAATGATATAAAGCATTAAAGTAATGTGGCTGAGTTTTACATATAAATATACAGTATATACTGTGTGTATATATATGTGTGTGTATACACACACACACACACACACACACACACACACACACACAATGAGAGGCCAGATTATTATGATATCTGAACACATAATAATCTGGCCACTCAGTGTATATCCTATATAATAAAAGGCTAATATGCAAATTGTCCCCTCAACCAGGAGTTCGACCAGCAGGCAGGCCGGCCAACCACCCATGTCCCCTCCCCCTGGCTAGGCTAGCAGGACCCCACCCATGCACAAATTCATACACCGCGCCTCTAATCTATATATATACTGAGTGGCCAGATTATTATGCGTTCAGAGATCATAATAATCTGGCCACTTCAGAGTAGTTACCTTTTAAGGTTATGCCCCTATTATAATAATGTTTAAAATATACTCTTTGATAGTGACCTTTGAGAATCCTTAACTGTTGAGAATGGAATTGTGTTTTGTAAACAAGACAAAGTCATTAAGTTTAATGAAATTAAACTCAACTTGCTAAAAGCCTCTTGCTCCTCAAAGACCAATGAAACTCATGCCCTGGGCCCTACAATCTGATCCTCACCAATGTCACACAGGTGGAAGAACCCATATCTCCTCTTATGGCTCTTACACATCAAAAATCTCATTCCTTCAAAATAGCCTCCCAGAGTTCAAGGATCCATTCTCCCTATGATAAATATCATTCCTTCTATGTGATCTAATTCACCATCCTAAACCCCCCAAATTCATGAGATGAATTCAGTCCCCTTCTCTTCATTTCCCAAAGGCTCATCTAATCCTAATCTTACCTAGGACATGCAAATCTCTCATTGTTACTTCAATGTTTTTCTCATGATCTGTAGGATTTTATGCCTACACTTCACCAGTGTCCTTGAAGATTCAGGTCTAATAGCCTCAATTCACTATTTTCAAAATCTTTCCTGTGTACCAAGGTCATCAAGAGGACTTCAATGCAGACCCTTTCAACATCTTGCTCACAGGGACCATGTCAGGAAGTATGTCACATACTGCACCAGCCCTTGGGACCATTGCACCTCCTTTATCTCGAAGCTCCATAACTATCAATGACCCTCACAAACATCCCTAACCAAATCACACCATTAACAATGGACCAATAACTGAGACTCCTATTGATATTACTTGAATGATAAAAGAGCTTGAAAATAAGGGAACTAAGATTATTATTTGACCTTAAACTATAAGGGAAACACATTTACCCTCTCTTTCCAAATAGGTACTATCTGAATGCATTTAGATAAAAATTTTGAGTTAGGGTTGGTATCCCTCCCTCTCTAAATTCTCACTACTCATTATGCAGAACTTGAGAAAGAAATAGGTTCAGACTAGCCCTTGTCATTCAAACCTAAGAACCAAATAGATTAGGATGTTGAGAGAGATTAGACCAAAATTATTAAGCCATATAGCAAAGACAAAATGACTCATGAGGCCTGGGTGACTTGATTAAAATCTGATTTAACAAGAAGGAAAAAAAACTGATTTGGCGTATTAACCTGTTAAAAATGTGTAGATGGGAGGATGGATGGTCAGCCATAAAAGCATAGATTAGAGTAATACAAACAGTGTGCCTAGCATGCCCCTCCTAAGAGAGAGAGAGCTTCAGCCAAACCTTTAAGTACTTCAGGTCTATAATAAAAAAAAAAAAGTGTTTAAATGGAAACTATGCATATCTACATACAGATACAGTGCATCCTTCTGGGTTATCAAACTCTAGCCATTCATTTTCTTTAAGCTATTTTGCAACTCTTTGTAAACTGATAACATACAAATTCTGTCTTGTCCTTTTTGTGGTACCTCATAGATCACATGGACTTTCTTTACTCTTTTTCATTATTTTTTCTTTGTACTCCTTTGCCTGGCCACAGAGGCAGGAGAGGGTTGGGTGAGATGTGCAATTCAATAGGGTTACCCAGGTGCCACTTGGGAGAATCCACAGGTGAAGTGTTCCCAATGGCTCATGGGTTGGCTCCTTGTCATTTCATGTCCTCCAAGAGTTCCATCTGCCACTCACCTCACTGCTTCTTGACCTCCCATGTAGCTCACAATTCAGTGCTTTGGATGAGGTAATTGAGAAATGAGGCCATTTGGCAGCATCCCACCCAGCTGGGGAAGCCGAGTGCTCACACACTCTATCCCTTTCTGCCATAAGAGACATAATGAGCTGAGGAAGATCTTTCTTGGCTCTGAGCTGTGCCACCTTGGGAGGGAGGAGAAGGAACACAGATAGAGTCAAACTATTCTTCTTACTCACTTCAATGATTCCAAACTCATATATGTATAGATACATAGATAGATGATAGATGATATAGATTATACATGATATAGAAGTAGATATAGAAGTAGAGATAGAAGTAGAGATAGAGATAGAGATAGAGATAGAGATAGAGATAGAGATAGAGATAGAGATATTTCCAGTAGAGTGCTGGAAATCTAGACTTCCACTAAGAGTCTCTCATCTGTGAGTGATTGTCTAAGTCAGTGTTCTCCAGGAACAAGCAGACCATGGACAACAGGGGCCACAGCTGGTTCACAGGCCACTGCAGTATCCCCAGCTGGGGCTGAAATCTGTCTGCCTATTACCCATGGTGGACAAGATTCCTCTCAGATCCCTTGGCATATGGTACTGGATCCCACAGCTCCCTCAGAGGCACTTTTCCCATGGACAGATGACAAGTTTTTGTTGATGAGGGGGAGACAAAATGAAGGATAAGTTGAGGAGAGAGACAAAAACAAGTTGCGGTGACACTGACATCACTCCTGCCTATTAGACTTCAATTGGCTTTCTGTGTTGATTCTCCTCTAGGAAGACAGTGCAATCGTGCAAATATACTGTTTCCTCCATTCACTGGCAATTCTATATCCCATTATAAATATCGAGTAACTAAAGTCAAATCTAAATGGTAAGCTCATAAAACAGTTGAAAATTAGATGAAATAAGGCTAAGTAGTGTAGCATAAAGTAAATTAAGAACATGGGCTTTAGAATCAGATCTGAGATGGAATACTAGCTGTGCCGATTTAGGCTTACATTACATGGTCAAATTTCCTTCTAAATTCTTGTTGCTGCTAAAACTTTGATCACTTTCACATTTTGCCTCCTGTACCTTCCTCTTTTCTCACACTGCCACCCTATAGGAAGCACAGCCCCTTTCCTCTGATTTCTCTGACCTACCACCACACAAGGCATTTGTGCCTAAGAGACATTAACAGAATATTAACATTAACAGACTTAAAATGAATATTAGAAACGTTGTGGGTTATTTCCCATTACCAACCAACTTTCCTACTAGAGTTACTCCCTATCACTCCCAACATGTTCCTTATATCTCCTTCTCCACTCCCAAACACCAAAATTTCTGGAGTTTTGTGTGTGTGTTGGTTGTGTTTTTTAAATCAGTGGAGTTACCTTTTATTCTTATACCCAAGGACATTCTTGTTATGCCCGGAGAGACTGATTTGGAGAAGACTTTGGTGGTTAGCATTTAAAATAATGTTGTTTTAAAAATAAATAAATAAATAAATAAATAAATAAATAAATAAAATAATGTTGTTTTCTCTTAGCTACATTCCTAAATTCCTGGAAGAGCAGACATTCAATTAGTGATAGTTATTTTCATTATGTTGTAAGTCCCCAAAGTAATAACCTGGAATGTATTCTCATTTGACTATATAAGTTTTTTTATTTAAAAAAAAATACAGTCCCATTATTTTATGGTCACCCTGTGCAAATTACCATTCCAGAGACCATAAAAGATAATTGAATGCTTTCATTTTTAGAGTACTGAAAAAACAACTCCATGTCATTACATTTTTTAGTTACATTTCAATAAATGTACATTTGTTTTCTTGTTTTGCTCCAACAATCACTTATTTTTTGGTGTTAAGTGTATTCTGCTTTGGATTTCAGAAAACCATCCCTCTGCACCCTCAGCCTTTATTTCTCCTCTCAAGTTGCTGACATCATCCCCATGACCACGATAGGTTATGTAATCTGGGCCTAGGAAACAGTACCTTCTGTTCCCAGCCTCAAATATTGGCCAGTCATGAACATATTACCAAAATCAAGTGACTCACACCAAGTGAGATTTAATTATAGATGCTTTCAGGATTTTATTGTGTCAACCTGACTGGGCTTTCGGTGCTCAGATATTTGATCAAACAATATTTGGGTGTGTCTGTGAGGTTATTCCAGATGAAATTAACATTTGAATTGGTAAACTGAGTAAAGCAGATTGTTCTCCCTCATGTGGGTGGGCCTTCCAATCAGGTCTTCCAATCAGTGGAAGACCTGAATAGAAGAAAATTATTGACTCTCACCTATTAAGAAAGAATTCTTTCTTTCTGGCAGCCTTTGAATTGGGATATTGATTTTTTTCCTGCCTTCAGACTCAAACTGAAATATCAGCTCTTCCTGATTCTAAAGCTTGCTGGCATTTGGATGGTAACTAAACCATCAGCTCCCTTGCCTGCATACTCTGCAGATCTTGGGATTTGCCTACCTCTTATCATGCCAGCTAATTTATATATATATATATATATATATATATATATATATATATATATATATATATTATTGGATCTGTTTCTCTGGAGAATTCTGACTAATACGCCAACCATCCAAGTTATACCTTTTATAGACCTATTGTTATTGCCAAACAAGGTGATAATTTTTCTGAAAATAAAGCCAAAAAGAAGCGATGGAGAGAAAGAAACCATATTCTTGTGGCATTTACTTGAACCCTTGATCAAGCAAAATTTGAAACCAATTCTATCCCTGGATTTTTCGTTAAATAACAGAATAAATTTCTCCTTTGTTTAAAGGGGATTTGTATACCTGGTAACAGAGAATATATTTGACAAACTCATTTTATCCAAATTGGATTTAAATAAATTGAGAGAAATACATAGAATCATGCAGATAAAAGTAAATAAGGACATACTGAAACTGGTTTGGCTCAGTGCCGAAACCGGTTTGGCTCAGTGGATAGAGCGTCGGCCTGCGGACTGAGGGGTCCCAGGTTCGATTCCGGTCAGGGGCGTGTGCCTTGGTTGTGGGCACATCCCCGGTGGGGGGTGTGCAGGAGGCAGCTGGTCGATGTTTCTCTATCATCGATGTTTCTAGCTCTCTATCCCTCTCTCTTCCTCTCTGTAATAAAATCAATAAAATATATATTTTAAAAAAAAGTAAATAAGGACATGGAGGCACACAATCTACACTAATAAAAGAGTAAGATGCAAATTGACTGTACCTTTGCAACGCCCACTAGCCAATCAGGAGTGAGTATGCAAATTAACCCAACAAAGATGGCGGGTTAATTTGCATACACAGGCACCGGACCTCTGGGCAGCATGGGAAGGTGGAAAGGCGTCTCCAGGCCGGAGCGGAAAAGTGGCTCCGTCCAGAGTGAAGGTGGTGCTGGCAGCCAGGGGAAGGAAGGCCCATTCTTGCACGAATCTTCATGCATCGGGCCTCTAGTTAATAAATAAAAGAAATTTAGACAAAGTCACATATAAAAAAGTATGCCAAACTGCATCTAATTTGTTTCCAGGAGAAAGGTTCAAATTCAGGACCTTCCAAATGGCTAACAATAATAATTGTGGAATTCATAATATTTATAAAATTAAAGAAAATCAATTTCATAAGAGTGTCCAAGTTTCTGATTCAAGAAGGAAATTCTTTAATGCATATTTATAGAAGGACAGTGTATATGAAATGGAAGGCAATGTCCTAAGTGATAGCCTTACCAAACATGTATTTATAAGCTTCATTGGACTGTTTCTTTAATAAAGCTCAACAAAAAAGCCAAAGCAATGACACCAAACATAGTTCTGTAAAAGCAGTTTTATGAAAAGTTTCT
Source organism: Cnephaeus nilssonii (assembly GCF_951640355.1). NCBI lineage: Eukaryota > Metazoa > Chordata > Mammalia > Chiroptera > Vespertilionidae > Cnephaeus > Cnephaeus nilssonii. The sequence goes on along the minus strand of NC_137089.1, from coordinate 34,393,033 downwards.
AGATTACGGTCTGTTACACAGCTCTCTGACAGCTAAATTCCAAGGATTAAAATGTCTCTAGGCAATCATTCTCAACCTTCTGGCAGTAGAAACTTGGTTCAAGTGAAACTGTACATGGAACTGATCTGGTTGACTCCTGGCTGGAGGGCCCAGAGAGCCCACTTACCAACATGTGCTTTGAACCTTTTTTCTCTCTGCAATATGGCAGTCTCTGGAATACCAGGCCTCTGTAGGGAAGAAAAAATAATTTCCCCTATACCCTTCTGAGTTCTTGGCTGAGACCCCCTGTGATAATAGGCAGAATACAAGAAAAAAAACCAAACAGTAGTTTTGTTAACATACGTACCTTATATATACAAGGGTGATGCTCAGGGAAAATGAATAACTCCCCAAAGATCTCCCAAGTCATTACCTTAAACACTATCTACACTAATAAAAGAGAAATATGCAAATTGACCATATCTCCATGATGACCACCAGCCAATCAGGAGTGAGTATGCAAATTAACCAGACAAATATGGCGGGTTAATCTGCATTCACAGGCAGGGAGTGAAGACTGAAGACTGAAGACTGAGGAGGCTTGGCTTCTCCACTGCGGCCCGAGCGAAGGCCTGGGTCCCGGGTGCTGGAGGAAAACTGGTGCCAGCAGCCAGAGGATGGAAGGCCTATTGCATGAATCTTCATGCAATGGGCCTCTAGTCTTCAGCTATAAACCAAAAAAAGATGTTGAAGGAAGAGGAGAAGCCAATTATGGGAAGTCACCAAGGACAGCACAGAAAACAAGGATAAGATTTGTTATGCAGAAATAAGTAGGTGCCTCTTCCATTGATAAGACTGTCCCATGATTTAGAGTCACCCTTCTTGTCCTGTGACAGAGAGGAAGACACATTTACAGATGATTTCCTTTATAAGTGTAAATATCCCTTACAAAATGGAAACTTCTGCTCTTTTTTCAGCGTGTCTCCTGTATCTGCTGTTTCTCAAAAATAATCAGCCCAAAATCATCCTTAGGCCAGAGGCATCTTTTGGGGTGGCATATTCTGCTACCCTTTACCACTAAAAACCATTTTCAAAATTGATACACAGAGAAAATATGGATATCAATCCAGAAATGTTCCATGAATTGTAATTTTCTGATTTTAACTCTCCGGATTTCAAAGCAGAAAACTCAATTTCAAATTATCTGACATTGAGAAAGGACAGACTCCATATGTGTTACTGATCAATTACCTGGAAGAAAGAATTTCATCCTCCTGTTCTCCTGGGGTCCTAAGAAAATAAAAGAATTCAATCAGGACATGTTCTTGAATATAAGACTATCTATTTCAGAAGGAAATGAGCCAAAATAACACCTGAGGGGAAAAGCCATGGTTTCCGGAGGAAACAGTTCCAGGTCTGTCCTACTACAAGGACAAGTGGGCAATAAAGATCCAAGAACTTTATATTATAGGGAATGTCTTAAATCAGTGTTTTGGAAACTTTTCAAACAGCATAGGACCTCTCATAATATATAACATTCACAGAATGCCTACCTTTCAAAAATGTAATTTCTTAGAGATCTCTTAAAGACGGGCTGGTTAAAACTATACCTCTGTGAACATAAATCACTTGATAAAAGGTCATTGGATATAAGCCAATTAAATGCTGGAGGACATCTGCCAAAAGTGATCACTTGGGATTTGAGATATTTAAATCATGCATATTCATCCTGTAGGACAATTTGATAGCAAAATCAATTGTCTGAAACCTAACATGAGACAGAAAACCCATAGCAGTGATATAAAGAAGAATGTTTATCTTTTTTATTCTAAATAGCATGGATCTATTTCATCCGGGGCAGCTTTCATTCATCACAATGCCAGAGAACAAATACAAAAACATATGCCCATTGCACACAAGCATAGTTTCAATGGGCATATCACCACGTGGGAGCATGGCATCGACTGACTCATTTGTGAGGAGGTTTCAGAATGTAGTTCCTTTGTGAGCCTCAGTAATGAGGAGTTTAGATCGATTTCATATGGCTTAGTGCAGGGGTTAAAAAACTACAGTCCACATCCCAGAGGCTTAAACAAAGTTTTTATTGGAACCTAGCCACACCCATTTGATTATGTTTCATTTATGCTGCTTTGTGCTGCCATGGCAGGTCTGAGTGCTTGTGACAGAGAATGTACAGCAGTAAGACAAAATATTATACTGTGCTCCTTTAAGTAAAAGTTTGTCCACCTGGAGCTGAGTTCATAATTGGGAACTGCTCCTGGGTCAAAGGCCAATAAAATACTTTCAAATCTTAAATACTTTTTTAAAATATAAGTTTTTTATTGATTTTTTAGAGAGAGATGAAGGGAGAGGGAGAGAGATAAAAACATCAATGAGAGAGATACATCGATTGGCTGCCTCCTGCAGGACCCCCTCCAGGGATTGAGCCCGCAACCCAGGCAGGTGCACTGAACAGGAATTGAACCAGTGACCTTTTGGTTCTTGGGTCAACATTCAACCACTGAGCCACACCAGCCAGGCAATCTTAAATACTTTTATTCACAAAATTACATGTCAAATTGTGGGTAAAAATTGTCAATATTGGATGAGTGAAACCTAAAACCTAGATGTTTATCATGGAGAATACTGGCCCAAAGAACACAGGCTTGAAATTAGTAAAAAAACAAATAGAATTTAGAAGACATGCCTACTTAATCAGTTGACCTATAACATGGGTTCAGTTTAACTAATGGGCTTATACCATAGGAGGAAGTAGAAGATTACTTGCTAAAGAATAAATAATGGATCTATAACATAGGGTGAAGTAGGTTACTTTTTAAAAATTGAATAGATTTTTCAATGAGCACAATTAGATAGGAAAAATTAGACCACACAGTTTGCAAATAAACAAAAACTACAGAGAGCTGAATGTCTTCAGGAGGTAGTCCACTTAATTTAAACTCTTTAATCAACTATTCCAAATGAACAACCACTATTTAAGTTATTAAAATCTGATAAAGATTTAGAAACTATAAAGTTCAAGCCTTTTTCAAATTAAATCAACTTCCTTTGTTGCACTTTATGAGGGTTCACTTAATACCTCAGAGATGTGGGATCATCCTTCCTAGGAAAGCTCAAAACTGGGTATGAACAGCGGAAATAAAAGAGTAAGTATTTATAAAAAGGTTGAAATTTTAAAAAAAGAAGAAAAAGAAAAATGTGCTCCAAATAAATGGGATGAGTGTGATCAATATGAAACAAATATGATAAGATAATTGCTTTAGAAAAATGATGAGGTTGATGAGAGATTTAAGGAAGAGAGAGTGAAAGAGAGCAGCTAAGATGCTTAGCAATAATTTAGAGGAGAGATGTTGAGGATCCTACTAAGAAAGGGGCAATGGGAATGGAGAGAAGCATAACCCAGAGGTATTTACAGTAGGAAAATAATTAAGGTGCTAATGACAATGAGATCCTGAGGTGCAGTGAATGGACGGCAGGGGTGAGAAATGCTGATTATGACATGAAGATAAGACTGCCCCTGGATCCAGGTGAGGCTGGATCCCGGGTCCGGGGGAAGCCGCGCGCACCTGGGTCCAGGTGAGGCCACGCACCCCCTGGGTCCGGGTGAGGCCACGTGCCCCTGGGTCCGGATGAAGCCGTGCCCCTGGGTCCGGCCGAGACCCAACCAGAGGGAATCGAACCTGCATTACCACCATTTGTCCACCATCCAGAGCTGAAGGGTCAGTGCCGACATGTACACATAAGGAACTGGTGGACATTGATATTGGGTCTCAAAAGAACTGTTGGTCCAGAAAGAAACTCACTACAGACTGATTCATTTGCCTGTCAGCATAACTATTATTGCTCGTCTCACATTCAATTCTTATAAGTATATCTCTAGTGACACATGATTTCGCTCATCTAGGGGAAATGATGAACAACATAGACTGATGAACAACAACAGAAGCAGAAACAAAGAGGCATCGATCGGACTATCGGGCCTCAGAGGGAGGATAGGGGAGGGTGGGGGGAGGGGGGAGAGATCAACCAAAGGTCTTGTGTGCATGCATATGAGCTTAACCAATGGTTAAGTTCAACAGGGGGTTGGGGCATCCGTGGGGAGGGGTGTGGGATGGGAATGGGGGGATGAGGACAAATATGTGACACCTTAATCAATAAAGAAATTAAAAAAAAAAAAAGATAAGACTGGTGATTTTAGGGATTAAAGTGCCTGTAGTTCAGGCAGTAAGTACAGGTGGAACAGAGGATACTTTTGTGGAGGGGGAAAGAATGACATGTGACACATTTGATTTTGAACATGTTACATTTGAGTTTTCTTCAGTGATCCATGTGGAACTTCCCAGAAGGAAGTGTAAATTTGGGTTTGGAGCTTAAAATAAAGATTGGAACTGGTCATACATATTTGGAAGCATATGGTCCACTCTAGGCCCTCCACTTTGAATACTACTTCCAGTAAAGAAAACATGCCAATTGAATGTGCATTTATTTCTTCCATAAAATAGAGATTATATCTTTTTTTTTTTCTTATTCCTTAAGACATACCAAACTACTGGGGTAAAAGAGCCAATCCCAAAAGATTATATACTAAAGGATTTCATTTGAATAACATTTGTGAAGGGGGGAAAAAGAAAAGGTAAGATTTTAGAAATAGAGAACAGATTAAATGTTGCCAGGAATTGGGCAGGACATACTAGAGGGAAATGGGTCCGGTTATAAAGGTCAATGTGAGAACATTTCTGTGGTGATGGAACTGTTGTGGTAGCTCCATGAACATACACATCCTATCTAATAAAGAGGGAATATGCAAATTGACTGTCATGCTGTGACAAATATGGTGGCACCCATAGTCACAAGATGGCGGCACCCAGTCCCCTCAGCCCCGCCAGGGTCCCCCAGTCCTTTCAGCCCCGCCGGGAGGTGGCAGGCACAAGGTGCAGCCGGACCCGCCCTGAGCCCCCCAGCCACCCAGAGCAGGCCTGAGGCATAGGTAAGCCTCGGATATCGGCTGCCCAGCCGCCCAGGGCTGCCCGAGGCTCAGGTAACCAGGGCCGGCTGAAGCTTGCTTTGCTGGCAGTGATAGCAGCAGAGGTGTGATGGGGGCATCACCTTCCCCTGATCGCTGGGTTGCCTCCCACCCCAGAGAGCTCCCAGACTGTGAGAGGGGGCAGGCCAGGCTGAGGGACCCCCTCCCTCCAGTGCATGAATTTTCATGCACCGGGCCTCTAGTGTAGTATAATAATATATAACTAAACACATACACACATTAGTACAAGCAAAATTGAATAAATTGGAATTAAGATTGATGGACTGTATCAATGTCAATATCCTGGTTCTGATATCACTGTCCTATAATTTTTAAGATGTTACCATTGGGAGAGAAACTACCATATCTATGACCTGATATTTTGTGGCCGTGTCCAAATTACCCCCCTGCAAATCTCCAGCATATTTACAAACCCAAACAAAGGGATAGGGGGTAGAACCTAGACATCTAGTGAATAGTGTATTGGTAGGAGGTTCCCTTTCACCTATATCTGGGAATGATGTTAAATAGGGCCAGCTTGAGACCACCACCCCACACACAGGCCCAGCCCAGCTACAGTACTTTCAGTTTCTTTAGCATTTATACTCATATTCATATATCCTATAGTAGTTGTATTTTTAGTTTTTCCATCATCCTCTATAGTTTTTGTTATGTGAGTCTCCTTTTAACACCAGTGGATTCCCTATAAAATTATAGCTCAGCAAAGGGCCTATTAGGCAGCTACACTGGTTTCTTTATATACTTCTCCTTTTTATTGTGCATTTTATTTTATTTTCAGAATTTCCAGGGGGAATTTCTACTTATCTTAAGCCACATTCTCCTCTATAAACACCTGCCTATGGACCACACTTGCCTCTGGTTTTATTTTAGATTTCTTCAACACTAATCTATATGTTTGATTACTCTGGGAATAGCCTTATTTTTTCTGATGAAATCTAAGATGTCTTCTATTACTTCTACATCACCACTAAGTTCTTCCTTCCTGATAATAATTAGCTCCAAAGTTCTACATGTTACAATGTCTATCTTCTTCGAAAACAAAGTCTCATCAAGGCAATTGAAGAGATTCTCAAAGCCCTACTTTCAGCAGAATAAGGCTTTCAGCAGATGTCTGGATGCTTCAACTTTCCCATCACAACCAGATCACATCCCTGCACCTGTTTTATAATCTATATGAAGATGTACATTCCCCTCCTCTAACTGCCCAGCCATCCACGCTGGTGATATCACATCTGTTTCCTTCTCCATTTACCCTCAACCAGCTGTTCCCAACTGTGTTTCTAAAATCAGGTTTATTAACTTTCTTTTGTAGGGAACTTCTTGAGTGACAATGTTTCTCTCCAACCATGTCTATTATGTGTATTTCTCTTGCCAATGTCTGATGTCACCTTCATTGCCATTTATAGTATTGCTGATTCTTATGAGCACATGTATATCAATTAGTGGTAAATCTTGTTATTTTATTATCTATGCAATAGTATATCGGTGCCTACAATCATAAGTATCAATAATCAACTTCTTACTTATTTCCCCCTGGAGAGTCAATAAGTTCTCCCTCCTCTAAAGGGGAAAGCTAGCTCAGCTGGTGTGGCTCAGTGGTTGAGCATCAACCCATGCACCCAAAAAGGTTACAGGTTCTATTCGCAGTCAGGGCACATGCCCAGGTTGCAGGCCCCATCCTCGGTAGGGGACATGCAGAAAGCAGCTGATCAATGTTATGCTCTCACATTGATGTTTTTCTCTCTCTCCCTCTCCCTTCCTCTCTCTCTAAAAATCAATAAAAATGTTTTTTTAAAGAAAAGTAATTAAACCCAATGAAAATAAAAAGAAGGAAATAATAAAGGCATGACTATAAATTATTGTAACAGAACACAAATATACATGAGAAGGACAAAAAAAATCCCAGTTTATAAACACCTTGAGAAATTGATCATGGGAAAAAAAGAGAAAGCACAAATGATGAATATCAGGAAAGATGAAGAGGCGGGAGGGCAATAGTGCAGACACTAAAAATGGCAACAGGAGGAGGGAAAACAATCTTCTACCAAAATTTTTGAAATTTTAGATGAAATTCACAACTCCTTAGAAATACACGACTTGGAAAGCTGACATAAAATTAATAGATTTTAAAATATTTCCATAAAGAAAAATCCAGGCCTAGATGGCTTCACCAGCAAGTTGTTGTAAATATCTGAGAAAAAAAATATCTACCATCTTACAAGAAATCTTCCAGAGATTAGAAAAAGAGGATATGCTATTCAAATGATTTTGAAGCCGAGATAACTGTGGTCCCAAAACTGGACAAGAAAGAAAAATGACAAGCCAGTCTCACTTATAAACAGAGATTCAAATATTCTAAATGAAAGAAAAGCAAATTGGATCCAGCTATATATATAGAAACAATACAATATGACCAACTTTGATTTGCCCAAGAACTCAAAGTTGTTTTAACATTAGAAAATCAATCAATGTAATTCAGTGCATTTACTGAGTATTATGATGATTTGCAGAGGCAGAAAAGGCATCTAATAAAACTCAACATCCTGTCAAGATAAATATTAGCAAACGACCAAAAAAGTCAACCATTCTATTTAATGGTGAAACATTCAACATTTCTTTCTGAGATTGTGGCAGGACAAGGACGCCCTTGTTATTTCTATTCAACGTTAAGCCGGAGGTGTTAGGCCGTGCAGTAAGGCACAAGAAAAATGAAAAAGAAAAGGATTAGAAAGAAGCCAAATTTTCATTTCTCATAGATGACATAAGTCTGTATAGAAAATGTAAATGATTCATTGATTATTAGAATTAATAAAGATGTAACAAATTTACCTGATTCCAAATCAATACACAAAGCCCAGCTGTGCTGCCAGTGTTCAGTTTCTTTACCTGGCAGCTGCCGTGTGCTCATTTGCTTTGCAATAATGGGTTAAGCTGTATGTTCATGTTTTGTGCACCTTTTTATTAACATTTGTTCATTAATAGGACCCTAAAGGTGTCTACTCTTCCTAATAGGAGGTATTAGCTTAATGAAGACAAAAATGGTACGTAGCACTTGTACCCTGAAAAGCAGCAAGCAGTATACTTATGTGAAAATGTTGAAAACCTTATTTAATGGATATTTTTGATGCTCACCATTTGGCTTAATCCTATTTTTATTTTACTGTTTAAATTTCTCTTTAAAGCAACAATTTACATCATTTACAATAGAGCCTGCGAAAGTATGACAGAAGCCATTTATCCATCAAAGCCTACGACTTCCCATCTGGATATTTTACCTTGAAATAGACACTTACTTACCAATTCTATGTACTTAGCCTTCCATCAAAAAGATCTCTATATTTTACTTGGCCCTGGATACACTGATCTAGCTAAACCTTTGCCTTTCCCCAAAAGGAAAGGGTCACTTTGAAGGCAAGAATGATTTGATAAAATCTACATGGTAAGACATTGTCAACAGAACAGAAATGTTTTCTTAAAGAGAAAGTAGAACAATTTCTTTCCAACCACTGATCAACAGATAGGAACAAGTTGGATATAAATGTACGGGCACAAACAAGCAGCATTTGAATCACTTATAGTTAGTTGCATCGAGCATTGTGAAAACCCATTGGAAGCCCAAAAAGCCATTAGCAGAGCGTGGCAGTCCCAGCATCCCTGTCACTGGGTCTCCAAGCAGAACAGAAAGGCAGTATCAGGCCTCATGGAGGGATCCAGTGTAGAACTCTGGCAAAACTCCCATGCTCCTGGGGGACCTGCTTCCTCTGACAAAAACATCGTGTGTTTTAAATGTCTGAGCTGCTTTTCATCTAAAAAATAGCATCCACTACTGCATGGTTATTGTAATAACCCACATTATATGTTCATTAGACATTAAAAACACAAACACTGGCATGCTTTGCCTCACCTGTTATGGCACACAAAAAGCATAAACGAGTCTGTCAAGTAACAAAAGGATTTTGTTAAACATCCCCAAACTAATCTGTTATTATGCTGCCTGCCAATGTAAGAGGTGGGGGGGGGGGGGGGAGATCAGGAAACACAAATTCATATCATTTTCTGTTAACTAACTAAAAATAGAGGGTAAAATGTAATTCCACTAGAAAAATGAATACGCACTTGAAAACCATCACATTTTATAAAGGTCTAGCTTTTGGAAACTGTAACCCTGTCATTAAATTATTTTCCCAAATCCATTCACACAGTCATGTGCTGAGTCTTAGAGGAGGAGGAAAGATCATTTTTCCCCCAAAATTTGGTATCCAGCTTTCTAAAAAAAGACAAAGGCACATTTTATCATCCTGGAAAAAGTGACTTCAGTGAAGCAGATAAAGTGTCTAATAAGGTCTAATTATCTCATGTTGTGAGTCTTTTAAAATCACTTTTAACCTCAGGAAGAATTTTAATTATCTTGTATAATAAAGTCTTTCCTTATTTCACCCCCTCTAGAAGAAGAGGCATATTAAACCTTATTTTTGTCAAAAGATTAAGCTTAAATTGATGTCATTATGGAATAGTCGAAATCAGGATTATAAATTTCAACTTCAGTAATTATTCGATTGGTCACAAAAAGAGTATCACTGTGTCACCGACTCCTAGAAAGAGGCCGTCATTGCTGTCAGCACACATGTGATCCACCAGGGATGGTGAGGGGAGAGAAAAATGTGTTCTATTTCAGTAGAGTCTTGTGATTTCAAGGTTAAATTATTGAAGCAGTTTGGGAGGTACTTTTTAATATGATTTTCGAAAAGTTTTCTCCTCGTTATCAACTCTTTAATAAACACTTCAAAGTTTCTCTGAGCTTCTCTATTGGGAAAAATATTAATTCATGAGTCTTCTTCCCAAGCATACACTCAGTTCTCGTTGGGGATTCAAGAACTCAAGAAGGAAATGTTATGCAAGTGACCGTATATGAAGAGGCAAAGTTTGCCTTCCTCTTTCTCCTACAAATGCATCCCTTGCATGCCAGGCTCAGAACCTCTGTCTTGCAATAAGATTCTGGCATGAGGTAGAGGTTCTCCAACCCAGGGAGGGCCTCTGGATCAGGGTATTCATCTATTTCTCTCCTATCTGTTTTCTAATGGATATACAATATAGTAGTTAGCATTGACTGGAGGTGAGCATTTGGATAAGGTCTTCCCAACACATTTGCCTCATTTACCTTTACAATGTTATCCCCATATACTACTGATGCAACTGAGCCTTGGAAATGTGCCGTGGCTTCCCGAACTTACACAGCTAGTACACCATGAAACTTGAACGCATCTCTATTTGAATACAGAGCCCATTCATTTAACCACCACACCAGTTGTAACACAGCCCTTTATTTCGTCAGAGAGCAGGTAGCTGCTTTCCTCTCTTATATAAGGAGGCAAGTTGAATAAGTATGATGCCCCAGAGAAGCATGGGACTTTTCATACTTATATCTTTATGTACTCATCTTTGACCCTGGTCACTGAAATGTACGTGGGTAAAACTGGCATTAATCCTCCTGTTAAGCTCATGCTACAGAGTTAAATACCAGGTGGGCAAAAGTAGACCTACAGTTGTTCATATGAAAAATAATACAATAATTAAACCATAATACAAGAATAAACTCTGTGTTTCACATACTCACAACTGTAATCTACTTTTGGCCCATCCTGCATGTCCAGAATTCAAATGCATCCTATTTTATTCAAAGGAACTCAACTGCTCTTTGGCTTACTGCAATAAAGTCTTTGTCTAACTCTAGTCAAATCTGACTGGCCGTGTGTAGGATGGAAGGAAGGTCATCTTTGTGCATTTAGGATCCCAAACTGCCAGGGCTCTGACATATTGCAATCACCTTAGGTAGCAACCTCCCACCTGGGGTCTTGGAAAGAAAGAATAGAGGGCAGCAGGAGAGGGTTTTGTAGGCCAGGCAGAGAAATACCCCCCACTGAGAAAAAGGAAACCTTTGGGTGAATAGTTAGCCAGTCTTGTTTACCTTAGGTATACACAGGAATACAAGTTACATGAAAAAATTCTAATTAGAAGAGTCACGAGTATTCTATGGCATACCTTGAAACTTCATTTTTAATGTGATTATTTTTACTGTCTCTCAAATTTATTAACTATTGTTTCACTTGTATCTTGTGTTAAGACTCTTAAAATACTTTCTAGGAGATGAGGGGAAATCATAATTAATGAATGAATATTGTGTGGGACCAAATAATAACACTTTCAAACAATTGTGCAACATTTCTTATATGTCTGTCAGGCACTATTCTGAGTATTTTACACATATTATCCCATTTAACAAAACCACGTATGGTTAGCCATTTGTTATTAATATGTAAATAATGCTGCTTTAAATAGCGCTATTCAGTTTTGCTCTGGGAAAGTTAAACCATTGCCTCATAATCTTTTTTTTAACTATTAATTTGATTAGGAAGCCCATTTTTTAAAAGTTTTAATCAACACAAAGGTAAACTTCAGACAAGCTTACCTATACGAACCTGTTAGAACACATACTACAGGGCCCCTCTACCAGAGTTTCTGAGTCAATAGAGCTGGGATGGTGGCCAGCAATTTCCCGTTTCCCTAGCTGACACTGATGCTGTCGGTAGCGATACACCGAAAGGCCTTAGTTTGCAAAGGCCTGGGAAATCCCGACCTAAAAAAACACGGACCCTTGGAGTCTTTAGGGAATGCAAGAAAACAGCTCACAACAATGGGTGCAATTCTGATTTTTATTAGAATCACAAAATACAGTGTCCCTGGTGTTTATTATAATAAGATTTCCGAAAGTCATGTAAACAGAAAAGGCTTCCGCTGAAATATGTCCTACTGCGTTTGCACACCTCCGTAGAGGAAGGAGAGGCTATGCTCTGCTCATGTGCTTGGTGGGACTCACCAAGCACCTTCTAAGAAGAGAATTGCAGGCATTTTAGGGCAGCCCCCTATTTAGAGCCACCCTCGTAGAATGAAAGGAGAAGCATCCAAGAAGAGATCTCACAGGCCATTTATCTCTGTGGCCAGGAGGAAGGGATGCGGAGATAATCAAAACAGATGGGGCTCTTTAAAACCAAGACCAAGGAGGGTTTGCCCGGGAGACCCTGATAACCCGTGTAGGATAGTCAGACACAAAATAAGGACACCGCTCCTCAACCCTGGACCGCATCAGACTTTGTAATTTGCGACAAGGCAGAACATGACACTGTGATGGATGCCCCATTCCTCTTCCTCCCTGGGTAATATTGCCTAGGATCTCTTCAGCGCCGGAGTCAATTTCGGGGCCTCTACAGAACATGATTGTATCTGGGGCCTTTTAAAGCTCCAACTACGTGATCAGTTTATAGGACATTTCTCTAAAATGAATTGTTACATGTTTTTCATCTCTGCTCCTGGTTCTCACTGCCTTTGCTAGATTGGCTATTTTGAAAGCCTTATTTTACCCATAAATGAGCAACTTGATTCTATCTTCCATGCCGGAAAAGAGATTGTTATCTTTATGCCCAAAGCCGATTTTTTTTGCTATTTCTCCAAGATTATGTTGGATGGGGAAGGGTGATCAGTTAGTTAATCCCGTCTCTCCATTCCTTTTACCCGAGAAGGACCCAGCACAGGGGGAGGGGGCCTGGGTGTCCCCAGCAGCCACAGGGCCTATGCACGAAGCTCACATGGTGACAAAGCTCTTCCAGAAAAGGAAATGCTCCCTGAGTCTCAGTGAGTGTCATTACATCACCAAGAAGTTCTGTGTGAATAAGGAAGAGTGGGGTATGAGCTGCAAAATGGAAAGGAGGAAGTAGTCCGTTCTAGCAAATTTGCCATTATTATTTCACTTATTCATTCAGCAAATGTTTTTTAAAGGCCATTGCACATCACCAGCACAGTGCTGGACTCCAGAGGTACATGAGGGGAAAGAGACACACAGATGGTCCCCTCACATACTTTGCATTCCAAAGGGAAGACCAGATAGGAAATAGCTGCATGCATTGGTAACTCACTGTGGTGGCAGTAAGGCCTACGAAGCACAGCTACAACCTGGGAGCTGACCTGGTCTCGCGATCAGAAAACTCTTCCCAGAGGAACTGACACAAGCTACGTCCTGAAAGGTCAGGGGAGTTCTCTGAGAAGAGGGATAAGAGGGATTCAAGCAGAGAAAAGACCTATTTGGAGGCCCAAAGGTGGAAGCATATACGTATGACGTATCTGGGAAACGAACAGAGGTCTTGTGTAAATATGATGGCGAGGGCAAGACATCCAGCAGAAGACGGGGCTCCTGGACAGCCCGGGTTGGGGAATCGTGTGGCCACATTAAATGTAAACGTCCCCAAGCATCAGGGACTTTGTCCAGAAAAATCACAGTGCTGTCCTCCAATCCACCTTTTTTATTGCAAAGCATCTAGTGTAGTGCTCAGCAGAAGAAGGTGTTCAATGAATGTCAGCAGGATCATGAATAAATTAATCAAAAATGTAAGCATGTGTATAAAATCTTTCACACATAGGAATCTGTGTTTTGGTCCATTTGCTGTGATATTACAAAATCATATAAGTGTCTGGTCCCTTGAATTTGAAAAGGCAGCCTAAAATAAGTATTGAATTCTGAGCCATTATTCTCTCAAATGATTTCCCAATGCAGCATAGGCACTGCTATCCAGCATTTCTGGTTTTCTGTCCAAATGAAATAAGCATATTTCAAAAGACATTTTGGTGCATTGATACCATATCAGATACCAGAAAATTCTAAATTTGTTATTTACAAGAGCCAGAAGAAATAATAGGAGCAGCAGCAGCTGCTGAAAACAATATGCCAATGGAATTAAAGACCATCTCCCTACAAAATGTATTCCACTCTTCACACACATTCTTTTTCTTGTCCATCCCCATCTCTGAATGCATTCAGCCAAAACCTGATCATTTAAAAGCAAGGTGTGCTTTTGAGACAACTGATGCTTTCTCATTCATTCTAGTCACATTTGTATTCTTCTGTTCATATTGATAAGCTATATCTCAAGCACTGTGCTAAACACAAGAGATGCAAAGAGGGATGTAACATTCTTTGCTGTCAATAATGTTAGGGGGAGTGGGTAGACAATAAGTGTTAAAGCATTTCTTGGTCTGGGGCATGGAGCCACCAAAGAAGGAGCAGTGAGTCCTACATGGGGCAGGGTGAGGGTGAACCAGAAAGGAAAGGCTCCTGCAAAGAAGCTGACATTTTCCTAAGTCTTGAAAGTGTCCACCATCCAACAGGGACAGAGAGAGGGGTAGCTTTCCAGGCCGAGGGAACAATCAGAGCAAGTGCATGGAAATGTGAAATAGCTCACCATGTTCCAACAGCTGTACATGGTTTGGTGCAGAAGGGCACAGAGTTCAAGGTGGAACACAGGACCCACTCTGATCATGGGCATCTTGCATTTGTGAGAGGGCGGCTACTGCGGATTCCTACACAGAGGAATGATGCAGCCAGGGATTTTATTTCCAAAAAAAAAAAATCTCTGGTAGCAGCATAATGAATGAATTTGATGGAAGTTAAGACTAAAGGCAGGTAGATACAGAGGCAGTAAAGCACCGAACAGACTGTCAAATTACACCGGGAAGGCTGAGGATTGGGGATGGAGGGAAATAGATCAACCAAAGGACTTGTATGCATGCACATACGCACACCAATGGACACAAGACACTGGGGGGGTGAGATGAGGGCATGCGACAGCGGGTAGGGGAGGCTAGGGGAAGGTCAATGGGGGTAAAAATATATGTAATATTTTAAACAATAAAAAATAAAATAAATAAAATAAAATAAAAAAAGACTAAAGGTAATTGTTTCAGCCAGAAATATTATGGTGTTAGAACTGATAGAATTAGAATGGCTTCCTACAAACCTAGAGCTAAAATTTTTCTGTCACCACGTTGGTAACTTTGTATAAAATTATTCAAGGCTCACGTTGGCTAGACTTAGATGTAATCTGACCCAGTGCCCTTAGTTTGCTAAAGAGTCTGAGCTAGGAGAGGCACCGTAGACCCAGGCATCCTCAGCCTGGGCCAGCTTCCCTAAAGGAAACTTTCCCCTCCCCCCTCCCCGCTTTATTAATCAAACAGTGACCAGCTATCAAATAGCACCACTAGTATTCTATTCTAAGGACCAACACAATTATGTTTATAATACGAATAATCATTTTATTTTATATTTTGTACACTCATATATTTATGCATTATATTGTGCTTGCCTAAAAAATACTTTCTGTGAGACCCAATGACCAGCACGGAAGGCAGTGATCATTAACATTCAGAATTCAAATTCACATTCATCTTCGGTGTCTTGGTAGCGGTGACTCCAAGGGAGTCTTTTGCTTTGTGAAAATTACAGGCCTGTGTTTGAAATCCAGCTCTGCCACTTGCTAGCTGTGTGCTCTCTGGTAAACCTCTCTCCGACTCAGAAAGATAAGCATAATAATAGAACCTATCTGGCCAGACTGTAGAAGTCTTGGGTTAATGCACTAGAATAGTGCTTGCCAGATAGTAAGTCTACATAAGTGCTAGCATTTATCAGTATGGATAACAAGGTTTCACCAGCCATGGGATGGTCTAACGTGGGACCCTCACAGAGACAAGGCCTATCTTTGATTATACGTCACCAAAGAGGTTTACCTTTGGCTGTTTTCAACCTCCCAGGAGGTTAGGATGTTTTATGGGATCAAGTTAAGTTTGGAGGCGATGATTCTCCCACTCCCTTTGCTGTGATTATTTTCTTCTGACTTCCTGGCTCTTCAAGTGTTATCTTGTCTCATTAAAGAAATAATGATGTACTGTTTTGCAAGAATGATACTAAACTTACCTGAAAATATCACAAACCCTGCTAATGATGCAGTAGAATGTCTCCAAATAATGAGAAATCCATTCTCTCATTTCCTGATCCGACAGTCAATGGCTAAGGTTTGTTGCTCTAATAAAAGATACCCAGTCATTCAATGATAAACATGTACTCGGGCATATTATGTGGTGGGCACTCAGCTAGGTGGTAGGAGTACAGGCACATTGCCTGTACTCAAAGGAATCACCATTATATGGGGAATCTGTTCATTTCACTCCTGTCTGTAGAGAACCTCCTGGGAGCCAGGCCTGTTCTTAGGAATGGTGCACAGGGCTGAATGGAGTCAACCTAGACCCTTCCTCAAGGAGTATCAGGTCTGATGAGAAATACAGATAAGAAATAGGAAAACAAACCAAGAAGCACATATTGGAAACTGAGAAAAGCCTTATGAGGGCAACGAACAGGTTAAAATGACAACCTCCCTGCTCCTCCAAGGGAAGGGACGTGTATAACTAGGGTGGGCAGAGAAAGCCGCCATGAAAAAGTCAGGTCTAGGGTGGAACCAGCCCAGGAGCCTGCCATACAAAGAAGGAGCAGAGGAAAGGATGGTCAGAGCAGAGGGAACAGAGTGAGTGAAGACCTCATGCTGGGACCAGTTTAACTGTGTTCAAGTAGCAGGTGTCACCCAGTGTGGCTGGCGCCCAGGCAGGATGGAACCAGATAAGACTGCAGTGGCAGGCAGGGCAACAACTCGCAGGCCATTCTAAGTCATGGCCGAGAGTATGTATGTCATTTGTAATGCAATAGGAAGCCATTAAAATATTTTAAGAAGTGATGTGCAATTTAGATTTCATAAGGTTGTGCTGGACGCTATTTTAAGAATGGGTTGGAGGCCCTAGCTGGTTTGGCTCAGTGGATAGAGTGTTGGCCTGCAGACTGAAGGATCCCCAGTTCGATTCTGGTCAAGGGCACATGTCCGGGTTGTGGGCTCTACCTCCAGTAGGGGGCATGCAGGAGGCAGCCGAGCAATGATTCTCTCTCATCATTGATGTTTCTATCTCTCTCTCCCTCTCCCTTCCTCTCTGAAATCAATAAAAATATTTTTTAAAAGGGAATGGGTTGGAGGGTTGAGCAGGAATATAGATGGAACCCTGAGAAAGAGGCAAGATCATCAGGCAGCCCATCCAAGAGTGAACAGTAGGGAGGTAGACTGCAGTTGGAGGGAAGTGGAGGAATTCTGGTTCATTGGAGTAGAACATTTGATCTCACTGATGAATTAGAACTGCAGGATGAAAAATAGGGACAAATCAAGGATAATGCCCGTGTTTGTGGCTCAGGCAAATAAGTAAGTAGGTTATGAGAAAGATGGGGGAGGAACCGGTTTCATGAGAAATAAAATCTGCTCAATGTTTTAGGGACTTATGTGGAGAAACCCTCTTACAAATAATTACCTTACAGTAGTTCATTGCTAATAAAGTTTCATATCAGTAATCCAGAGACTGCTTAATGAGATGCTCTGACTCACACTGAATTAAATGCAAGGGAGGGTTGCAATCATCGCCGGAGCGCTTTCCTCTCTAGACAATGGGCATGCATTATTAAGTGCGTCTGATAGAGTAACCCTAGGAGTTGATAATGTACCAAAGAAGCTTCACCTCCCCTCCTCCCGGGTGAACTTTGCTTGGTACCCGTGTAGGCTGCTCACGAATGCCATTGAATCTTTAATGTATCTGACATTAGAGCGTGAAATGAATAGTCGCCTGGGAATACCATGTTGTTACTCTGCAGTTTTGATGTATCATAGTGGTAAATGTGGCCACCCCAAATGATTAGCCTGACTGGGGGCAGGTGAAATGAGGAACCTGGAGACAGGGTCAAAGCCCCTCAAATAATTAGCCTACCTCAGCCACGGCATTCAGAGTCCCTTGCCAATGGCTGGTTTAGGGATGGGCATGTGACCTCAGCCTAGTGAATCCCAGTGAAGGAAAGCTGTTTGATGGGTCTGGGGAAAGTGTCTCTTGGTCCCAAATGGAAGCACAGGGAGAGACAGCCCTTTCTTTGTGCCCTGGGCATTGTCTCAGCGTGCAGCCAATACAGAGAGGAAGGCAGAACCCAGAGATGCTCACAGGTTGGACAGCAGCCTCTCTTCTTCCCTGGATCCTGCCCTGTCCCTGAGCTTCCGATTACAGAGGATAAGAAGCTTCCTCATTGGTAAGCCAGTTTGAGTTCCCTTGCTGACACTAAATGTATCCTTACTAACATACATAAGACCTATGACTTAGGGATATGACCAAGTCATTGTCCACTCAAATCCGTGGAAAACAAACCCCCTCGATGCTCCACTACATGTTTTTAATGCTGAACATACCTTTTTTTTTTTTTTTGAGAAGCATGTATATTCTATCAAGAGTTTATAAACCAAAGTAAGTAGAGTACATTTAACGACAGAAGAAATCTGTCAAAGAATTAAAATACTTTTCAATAATGTTTTCTATGGAATTATTGAACAGTTTTCAAGAGAAATAAGTGGAGACATTTCAGTTGTAAAAAAAATGTGAAAATATAAATGTAAGAACATATTGAAGACCATATTTTAGTAAATAACCCCTGCAAAACAGAAAAATGAAAGAATCTACAATAAAGGAGGTTTTCTTTCTCTTTCTCCTGTCTCTGATAGCTATTGAGTCAGATGAAAAATAAAAATGGCACTATTGAAGTTAAGAGGGGGACATTATTTGGAGGACACTTCTGATGTTGTAAATAGCAGCAAATTGTTTGAGCATCAGAAAAGTCCTTGGGTGGCAGGTTCCGAAGAGGAAGAACTTACTGGGCTTTGTGGTCCTCAAATCCTGAAACAAGTAAGTCACAATAGTGGGAAGAGATTAGTTTGGCTCAAAGATGAACCGAGGTTATAAAAAACTATATTTCCTGTGCAGCTGAGCACTGTGGGCCCTAAAAACAGAAACTTCTAGACCAGAGACATCAATCCCATCCATGGGAGAAGACTGCCACTCCCCATTTCCATGGCAGCATGCCACAGTATGCTCCCAGGATCTGTTCTCACTGGTGACCCCTGTGAGGGAATTTCAGCTTCAGTTGTATAATTCCACACATTTTAGATTTTGGTCACTGTGTAGCTAGTCTATTTTTCTGGTTACTTACAAAATTGTCAGCTGAGGTATAAAGATTATGGTAATTAGAACATTTTTAAAGTATTTAACCTCTCAAAAACAAAATCAGGTTGTTGTTTTTTTACCTTCCAGAAAGTGAATCCAACAGGCCCCTATATTTTTCTTCTTGAGATTAAAAAAGAAATCACCTCATTTTCTTATTTCATGCTACTTTTAGTAACTACCAGTTATTCTCAGGGAAACCTTCCCACTAAACTTAGTCAAATGGATCCACAAGAGTGCTCATGTGTGTATAAATACAGGGTGGGGCAAAAGTAGGTTTACAGTTGTTGGTGTGGAAAATACAATCTACACTAATAAAAGAGAAAGATGAAAATTGGCCGTAACTTTGCGACGCCCACCAGCCAATCAGGAGTGAGTATGCAAATTAACCCAACAAAGATGGTGGGTTAATTTGCATACACAGGTGCCAAGCAGCCAGGGGCAGGGCAGGATGCTTGCATCATCGCCATGGGGACAATGCAGGTGCTCCGCACAGCCCCAGCCACTCAGGGCCTCTGGGCAGCATGGGAAGACGGGGCCGGAGCGGAAACAGGCAGCTCCAGGGCCGGAGCAGAAAGGCAGTGCCAGCAGCCAGGGAAAGGAAGGCCCATTCTTACACGAATCTTCATGCATCGGGCTTCTAGTAATTAATAAATAATACAAGAATAAACTCTGTTTCACTTACCCACAACTGTAAACCTACTTTGGTCACACTCTGTATATGAAGAAGAAGAAGAAGAAGAAGAAGGAGGAGGAGGAGGAGGAGGAGGAGAAGAAAAAACAGATTTGCCTAGCAAATAAATTAAGGGATATGTGATCACTTTAAAAGTTATCCATTGCCCAGCCAGTGTTGCTCAGTGGTTGAGCATCGACCTATGAACCAGGAGGCCATGATTCGATTCCCAGTCAGAGCACATGCCCTGGTTGTGGGCTCAATCCCCAGTAGAGGGTGTGCTAAAGGCAGCCAACTGATGTTTCTATCTCTCTCTCCCTTTCCCTTTCTCTCTCTGAAATTAATAAAAATATATTTTTTTAAAAGTTATCCATTATGGGAGCTCTTTAAATACCGAGTTTCTATGATGAGTTTTTATAAAATTATTAATTCACGCACACCAATGTACATAACATGCTCTCTCTCAACTACACCCGCTTCAGCAAGGCACCAGCCTTTTATGATGTGGAATACACTACAAAACCTCAATGACCTGTGTAACTGTTTACTGGCCTTTACAAATAGCTGGACCTCACCTAAGAACTTGCTAGAAATGTGTATTCCCATGCCCATCTCAGACCTCCTAATCAGAATCTCAGAGTGGGCCCTGAAGTCTGTGTGAGAACAAGTGTAAGAGCCCATGCCGAACCGGGCCCCCATTTTTGATCCGTGTCCTCTTCCCCAGAGCACCCTGATTTGCTGGGATCCGTGGAAGCATTTGAGCGCTCCTCATTCTGGGGGACCTCACCTGTGACAGTAACACATAAACAGCGTGGGGGAGGGAGGAGGGAACCTAAGGCTCTGACTTCCTCTGCTCATCTATTTTGGAAAAAAAAAAAAAAAGGAGAATGATTATTCCTCTTCTTTTGAATATGCCAAAGGCAAACTAAATCATCAAGTTCCTTTTTGAGAGGAATGACTTACTGTGGGGGAAAATGCCTCAAGCTTGGAGTGATTGACTCTACTCCAACCCCAAGTCCCGCAGTAGCCTTTGCCATTTCGGGCGCGGGGAGAGGTCAGCTAAGTCAAACCCGGCACAATGCCCGCAGGCGCTGGTTTGGCTGAAGCTCTCCAGACATGGTCTGGAAACCCAGGAAAGAAAATGTCACAGAACCTCCCCCTTTCTCCTTCTTCTGTGTAGACAGCGTGTTAGGAAGATGTGTAAGTGATTGTCTAAAAGGGCCTTTTTCATCTGCTCGGAACACAGGAAACGCCTGCTGCTCTGCAATAAAGGACATGGTTTCTAGAACCTCAGTTCCAAGGAGGATCGTGTTCCTCACATGCCCTCTTGTGGCCACACATAGGTAATGCAACCAGGTAAGGCCCCCGGACTGGGTTGATATTAAAGCCACATTGAGAAAATTTGCCAGCTAAGAATTCCTTTTGGGTAGCTTGCCTTTCCACAGACTAAGTTGCCTTGGGCTTTGTGAAAATGTATAGAGCTTTTCTTCTTAGAAGGACTATGATGGCACGTCCCAACTAAAGCTGTTTTGCAAGGAGTAGAGAATAAATAATGAGTTTTTGTTTAAAGAATGTATAAGAAGGATTCTGTTGCTTGTATCTGAGTTTACATGAGCAAAGCAAAGTACAAGGAGAAGTGTAGATCATGTGCAGGATTATTCCTCAGTTAAACCAAAAACAAACTGTGAAAGAAATAGCTACGTAGGTATCTGTTTAGTGTGTGCCCTGTACAGCACACAGAGCAAATGTTTCCTACTGTCGGCCCGGCCCTGCAGTCCAGCATCCTCCACAAGGCCATGCTGCCTTCAGCAGGGAGAAGGTGATGACTTTCTTCAGCTCCCCCAAAGGGAGATGGCACTGCCTTCCCCGTGGCCCCTGTTTCCTCACCTGAGAAATGGTTCCCTGACCTATTAACCTCTGAGAATGATGCACACACGTTTAGCAGTGTTACCTTCCTGCTGGTTTCTCTTCTGGCTTAGGAAAGAGGACTGCCCGAGGCTAGACACTCCCAACAGAACAAGACTGAACACACTGTGCAGTGTCTAGCTAATCACCTCTACAAATAGATACCAAGGAAAGTTTGACCATGGAGAGATCACATTCATTATTCAGTTTTTCTAATTGTCTAGAAATAACAATGTTTTGTCAGAAGCTAGACAAAAATTTCCAGAACAAGGAAACACGGGGATGAGTGAAGGGAAGCACATCGGGTTGGGGACGGGGCTCCTCGACCTCGGCCCTCCTGACTGTGTGAGCTGCACAATCCCTTGTGGGGGGTGCACAGCAGTGTTCCTGGTGTCAACTCGTTAGATGCCAGAGCACCTACCCCAACTGTGACACCAAAAAGGCCTCCAGGCATTGCCAGTGTCCTCTGATGGCAAAAGCACCCCCAGGTGAGAACCGCTGGTAGCAAAACGTCAACTATCACAATGGGTGCCCTACAGTTTGGCTCCGTGGATAGAGCGTCAGCCCAAGGACTGAAGGGTGTCAGGTTCGATTCCGGTCAAGGACACGTACAAGTTGCAGGCTCAATCCCCGGCCCCGGTCGGGTGCGCGTGCAGGAGGCAATCAATCGATGTGTCTCTCTCTCCCCTTCTTTCCCCTCTCTCTAAAAATCAATGGGAAAATATCCTCGGGTGAAGGGTTAACAAATACAAACAAACAAATGGAAATATCCCATGGGTGAATCAAGGCCAGGCAGGTGTCTCACTACAGGGTGATGTGAGAAGCAGAGACAATGAGCTGTGGAGTTAGTGACACCAGAGCTCAGAGTAAACGGTGGGACTTTAGGCCTCTTTCTTTCCCCCCAGCTCAGTTTTTACGTCTGTAGAAACAATAACAATGATAATATAACAATAGTAATAAGAATGATCAGAAGGTCGTTGAGAGAGTCAATGAAATAAAGTATGTAAAGGGCCTGGTTCATTGCCAAGTACATAACAATATCCATAGATACCAGTGTCCCGGCCTCATCTCCAGAAGTCTCTAGGAATGAAACACAGCTTCTCTGGGACGGCTGAAGGGAGCCCGGGAGACTGCATGGGTGCGGTGGGACCCTGTGAACAAGGCCACCCTCGCTTCCTTCTGAAGAACTGTCCCTGCGCTGGCGGCCACGTCTGTTAGGACAAAGAGCAGTGCAGCTGTGTGAGCTCTCCAGGTAAGCCATCGCTCCAGGCAGCAGAGCGTATACGATCATTGCAGAAACAGAGATATTTATAGCCCTTACATGTCCACTTTGGTCTCTATTTTTCAATCAGAAAACTGCAAAAGCATCCTTATAACATAGAGTAAAACGCTTAGGCTTTTGTGTCAAGGACACGCCATTCATGGTGAATTTGAAGCAGAGGGATGTTTTCAATGTTATTTGTGTCTGATATATGTCCCTTCTTGAATAAGAGATGCTGTGCTTTCAAATAACTCCTCTAATGTTTCACAGAAAATGTAAATAACTCTATGGGATCATCTTCATTCCACTTAGTGTTCCTTACAACTTTAATTAGATCATTTGTTTATATCATATATACATATATATATATATATATATATATATATATATACACACACACATATATATACACATATATATATACATATTGCCTAAAAATAAAAAGATGTTAAAAAAAATCTATTTAAAATTCCTACACATTAACAGCCATGTCATTAGTAATTTATTCCTGAACTTCCTCCCATTAAAGATAACTTCTGCTTTTCCCAGAATCCCTGCACCCTAATCTGTTCACAAATTGATTCTGTCCTTTCTCTCGAACATCCAAGACCCCTCATTTGGAAACAGGGAGCCTGGGAGAAGCTTGAAACTCCCCATTTTGAAAACTTTGCCCAGGTCATTGCCACGGCCAGAAATTACTCCAGGTTGAACGATATGAAATTAATGACTTTTGACTTCTTTGACCTACAAGAATGGCGAGCTCATATAGCTCAAACTAAAACTCCCCTGCGTCTCTCTCTTAAAGTTCGGTCCTCCAATGTCACTTTCCTCCTGGAGTTTTCCACAGTCACCCCTACCCTGAAAAGATCCCCCTTCCAGAAGAGCCCTACCTCCGAACAATACAGTTGCTGCTCCCTCCTTACATCACTTTTGGACATGTTTCCCTGGAGACAGGAGAAATTGCAGGATCCAACTGGGAGAGCTATGTTTGACTCTTGACTCACCAAGTACCTACCTGGCCTTCCTAAGACTCAATTTCCACACTTAGAACAGGGTTGTTCTAAGTACTGAGATAACGGATTCAATATTTTACATAGTGTCTAATTGCGTAAGTGCTCACTAAATGGTCATTTTTTTTTAAGTGACTGGTAGGAGTATCAATGAACTCCTGAAGCCACGCCTTGTTCCCTGCAGCTTCCCCACAGCTCCAAGCATACCAACCACAGCTGCTCAACAAATAACAATAACAACGATAGAACAACTTCCTTTATTAGTCACTCCCTCTACCTAATACTGGGCTAAGTATTTTCCTTGCATGATTATCTTTTGGAATCCTCACAACAGTCCTGTGAGGCCAATACTGCTATTATTACCAAATTAGAGATTTGGAATTTGAGGCAAAGAGAAATTAAATGAATGGAAATGGACACACGCATGGAGAAGCGAGGGCTAGAAGCAAGGTCATCGGACTTCAGATTCCATAATCTGTTGGGTATCTCCCCAGTGACGCCCTCGGTGTATTGAAAAGGCCTTAAAGAGCCCAGGATTCAAATAGGATATCTTCTGAGCATGGATTGTTATTTTTACTCAACTACTCAATTATTCCAGTTTTTCTTTGTACATTAACTGTGTGATATTTCATTTGGGTTGTAAGCATGTAGAGACTTTGTCAACATAACTGGGCAGTACTAAATAATACTTAAAATTAAGAGTTCAGTCCATATTCTCAATTTACCTCCTGGGTGCAGGGTACCATGTGAGGCGCTCGACAAATAAGTATGAATACCATACAGTCCTCAGCTAAAGGTATTCTTGCTGTATCATTGTAAGGGACTAAACCTGACATCTTTAGAGGTGGTTTCAGTTCTGACTCAAACATAACTGAACTTGGGAGAATCATGTCAACAAATATCACCTCAATGCCCCTGTGTGCCCAGCCTGTACTTTGTGAGGTGCTCTGGGAATTAAACAAGAACACATCATGACCCTTGACAGCTAGGACCTTATAGTCCTAGGAAGACAGAAACACTCACATACGCACTCCGATGAAATGCAAATCAACACACTCGTTCCTTCAAGGAGCCTGCAAGACTGTGCTGGGCGCTGGGACAAGGGTAAACATGGGGCCGCGCCCCTGAATTGTGTAATCTGGGAAAATACATGACAGATTTTGTGGGAAGGATAAAAATAACATCACAGTTTAGGGAGTTCACTGAGGACTAGAGTGATTGGAGGAGGAGAAGGCCCCTTAAATGAGAGCGGGATTTGAGTCGGCTTTCCACAAAGGATGGTAAAATGAAACTTAGTGACTTAATTCCCAAACACAGCAATCAACACAAATGCATAATATGGTATCATTATTTTCATGTTGGTGGTACAAGACATCCAATAAAAAAATGATTACACTTCCAAAATATGCATTCATATTCATATCAACCTTACAGCATTTTAAGCTTAGTCTTCTTATTTCATTTACTGAAAGAACTAAAGCAAAAGTAACCTCAAATTTAACCACGTTTCTCGCACAGATGCTTAGAGAAAAACGTTAAAAAGCCAAAGTCCTCCACTAGAGTTAAAATTGAGGTGATTTTCTCTCCATTCAAAACCTCAGTTTTCAGACCTTAATATCTTAGACTTTGCGGTCGCAGGCAGTGGGAAGTTGGTGAGAGACAGCGATTGCTCTGAAGAAGGAGACAGCTGATGGCATACTTCTGAAGGACAACTACTACCCGTCTTTAAAATGGTTCAGTGAGCAATCCAGAGAGAAATGTGTGGAGGGGTCCATTGCTAACTCCATCAGCTGAAAGACCTGGGTCGGTAAAACTGTGGGGTTTCCCCCCATTTCCTTTAATACTGGTGGATGGTGTAAGAGGCCCAGCTATAGTTTTGTCCCCCTGTGAAGCTTTAGAAGAGGTTTCCACAATATAATTTACCCGGTATCAGGGATTATCTTTTCATCTGCAGACTCAACAAGATGAAAGTATGGCAGCACAAGTCTCTGCAGGCAAGAAAGGTCCAAAAGATGAATTGCATAATTTATATTTGCATTCCCGTGCGTTTTTAATCCGGTTATATTCTTTGCATTTCTGATTATATTTGCATTTTAAGTATTGAATTCTTTTTTAATTCCGGGGTCAGACGATATGATATATTTAGGAATGGATGGGTATGGGACACTTTCTGATGCTTTTCTTTGCCACAGCTATCGTCAATGATATCCTCCCTTCCCATGATACCCAAGCACCCCCAAAGACCCATATAATAAAACTTAAGGTCTAGCTGATTATTAGTATGGTGCCTCTTACTGTTGTTCAAATTATTCTTTCCCTGCCATGTCAACAGATTATACACCTGTGCCCTGGTGACGCTTCCTTGTCGAAGGGAGGACATAGCCTGCTTATGTCAAAGAATGCAGAAGTGTTCCACCTGCCAGGGCAGCCCCTTGTGCTCTCGCCCTCTATCATGACACATGCTCCCTCAGCCTGGAGTCAGACACCAGGAGACACTGGGAGTGGGACCACAGGTAAGCAGACCTATAACCAACTCACAGCTTTCATGTAGTGAGGGAGAATGAATGCATATTTTGTGGACCGTCAGCGTTCTGATATTGTTACACAGCAAAACTGACTAATACAATAAGCAGTGGTTATTATTCTATCATACTGTCACACGATGTGTACGCTTTCCAGTTACTGGACAAAAATGCCCCTGCCCTATTGCTGCCCTCTTATCCTTACAGCTGCCTCATGTGTGACAATAAGAAGGAGAGTAAAGCAGACAAATAAGCGAATTCAAGAATGTGTGGTCAGCCCTAGCTGGTTTGGCTCAGTGGATAGAGCATCGGCCTGGGGACTGAAGGGTCCCGGGTTCGATTCCAGTCAAGGGCACATGCTTGGGTTGTGAGCTCGATCCCCAGTAGGGGGCATGCAGGAGGCAGCCAATCAATGATTCTCTCTCATCATTGATGTTTCTATCTCTCTCTCTCCCTCTCTGAAATCAATAGAAATATATTATTTAAAAAAAAAAAAGAATGTGTGGTCAGCAAAATGGCAGTATAAGAATTTCTGGCACCTGTATCCTCCTTGAAACATCAATTGGAGCAACTGTCTGTACCTGAAAATATCTTCACAAAAGACACTCTGAGTGCTCTTATCAATTAGGAATGTATAAGCGTTTTAGGAGCTCTGTGCCAGAAACCAGAGTCAGATACCAATACATAAATCTCTATAATCTCACAAGCTCCCTCACACTACTTAAGCTCCTTGCGTACTAATTTCTGCGTCCACACACAGATTTCTCATGTATTAAGTGGAAAATGTTTGAAATACTGAAATAAATGTGTATTTCCAAATATACAAAATAGGTATGAGAAAAAATAAACAATTGATGTCATTAAACCTCTCAAATACAACCCATCTTTCATTGAATAACTGATAAAATGTATGTCCCCCTAAAAATGACATGTGAAAGTGTGTCAATATATTTACTGAACACCTACTATGTGTTAGGTAGGTTGTGAAACTATTTTTTTTTCTTTCATGTATGTAACCAATCTCTTACTTTATTTTTTTCCTTTCCCATACATTTATTTTTTAAGTTTATTAGGGTATAACTGACATAAAATTATAAGATATTTAAAGCATACATTATGATTTGATTATGTACATGTTGTGAAAGGATTTCCCCCACCTAGTTAATTAACACAGCCATCATCTCATATTTTTTGTAAGAACATTTACATTCTACTGTCTTAGCAAATTTCAATTATCCAATAAAGTGTTATCAACTATAGTCACCATGTTATACATTAGATCTTCAGATCTTATTCATCTTATACCTGAAAGTATGTACCCTTTTACCAACATTTCCCTATTTTCCCTATCCCAATCCCCATCCCCAGTCCCTGGCAACCAATTTTCTACTCTATTTCTATGAGTTTTATTTTTTTTCAAGTTCTACATATAAGTGATATCATGCAGGATTTGTCTTTCTCTGTCTGGTTTATTTCACTTAGCACAATGCTCTCAAGGTCTGTATTAACAAACACTGAGGTTGTTATTACATCTTGGCTATTGTGAATAATGCTGCAATTAGTATGGGAGTATAGATATATCTTCAATATCCTGTTTTATTTCCTTTGGATATATGCCCAGAAGTGGGATTACCAGATCATATAACAGTTCTAGTTTTAATTTTTTGATGAAACTCCCTACCGTTTTCCATGGTGGCCACACCAAGTTACATTCCCTCCAACAGTGCACAAGGGTTCCCTTTGCTCCACATCCTCGCCAACACTTGCTATCTCTCTTTTTTAAGATAGCCAATTAATGCTCTTAAGAATTAAACTTTTGGTAACCAATAAAGAGTATTCAAAAAGGAGAGCTGGTGTGCATCCATATATCAAAGAATCACCAAATATAACCAAGGAAATAGTATTCTGGTTGCATAAAACAATTAACCTGGTTCATTTGGAAGGTGCCGAACCAATAGGCCAGTGTGGGATGACACTCGCTTAAGATCATCTAGCTCCCTTTGTTCTGATTAAACTCAACAGGGATTTTTTTTTTTTTTCAAAATGGAAGGATCTGTATTGAAATAGTTTTTGTTTCTGTTTTTCTGATTATATCGGATCTTTTAAAAAATCCAACATAGGGAGAGTGGAAGTCCTCTTACTTATACCCCTGCCTGCAGCTGTAACCACTGTTAACAATTTGGTATACACCTTGCAGACTGACTTTCTAAACTTATCTAAATATATAGTTCTTTTTACCATACACGGTTCAGTAACTTACCAAATTAACTTGCTGATTTCTAAGTTTATTTGTAAAGCGAGCTTACCTCTTATGAAGACAAAACAATGAAAGCCAATATGGATATTTTGGACCACTTATAGCTCTCTTTCTTGGTGTAAATAAACACATTTACATTGTGATTTAAGAGATACAGAAAATTCAAGCTCTGGATCTCCCCAGAGGGAACTGATAAAAATAAAAACCTTAAAGAACAACAGAGTAACAAATAGCATGACCTGATGAACCCACATCTGATAAAATAATACATTCAAATTTTCAAAAATCCACAGTGTTGAGAACCAAGCCCCAGTTTGGGAAATTGATCCTCAGAGGACAAAAGAGGGATTCTGAGCGCAGGAACTCAAATCAGAGAGACTTGGTGTTAGTAACTGAAGGCCTCCTTCCTACCAAAATCTCACCTTGGGAGGAGAGCTATTTACATACAATAAATGGTGACCCTTTTCAGAGTGACAATAGAAGATGCTTCTCTCCTCCCATGTTTATACAAATCTTATTGGCACAAACCTACAGTTCTGTAGAGAGGGTTTAGTTTACTGATTGTTTTGTATTTTAAATAGTACCTGAAATGCTTTTTTATTTTTTACTACATTGAAGCTATTTTTTTAAAAAGAGTAGCTATCTATTTAGGCTTGCTTTAATCAATTTTAAAACATTTAAATTCAAACTATCGGTATGATTTTTCCATAATTTTTTTCCAAATTTATCAGCTTCTAAAATTATTTTGAATATGTAATATGAGGGGCAAGAAAATGAGTTATGGAATCAGAATAACAGTTAAGTTCCAGTCCTGCCAGTATAAGCAATTAACTGCCATAGCCGGTTTGGCTCAATGGATCTAGTGTCAGCCTGTGGACTGAAAGGGTTCCAGGTTTGATTCCTGTCAAGGTCATGTACCTCAGTTGCAAGCTTAACTTATGCACCTTGAGCTGAGGATGGTATTTTCAACCTGTTAAATGGACATAAAATACTACTAATTCCATAAAGTTGTCATGAGGATTACATGAGATATTGTCTATAAAGTGCTTAGAATAATGCCTGACACAATAAGCTCCGGATTCTTGAATCACGTGGAAATGTTTATTAACTGTGTAAAAGTAATGTATTTCAGCTACTGGCAGAGTGTGCAAACACGGGGTTGGATACTCAATACATTCTGTTGACCGAATGGCAAGGGAACAGCTGCGTGGACAAATGAATGAAATGTTATGCAAAGTGATGTACTGGTGCTTTCCCACCCTCCCCAGGCAAGATCAGCGCTCCCTCCTCAGGACTCCCATGGCATTCCAAACATGCCTTAATCATAGCACTTTTAATCCAGAACTGCTCAGAGGCGAGGACCACCACTTCTTGTTTAGGTCTGTGGCCTCACAGCTTGTCACAGTGTCTCAGGCTTAATAACCTCTCAATAAGTTACTTAAACAACGGTTCAGACTCATCTGTAACAGAATATTTGTCAGAATAATCCCCTGGCCAAACTATAACTGTTTCTGGGAGAAGATGGAATGGCTCTGAGGAAAGCTAAAATGGGTAAATTTAAAGCAAGGAAGGTTCATGACCTATAGCCTCAGTTATTTACTCAACAGTCATTTAATAAGTGCCTACTGTGTGGAAAGCACTATAAAGGATACAAAAATAAAACAAAATAACATTTGCCCATTCTAAAAGAACTTATATTTGAGTAGAGAAAATACTTTACATAAATCACTAAAGATAGCATATGGTAAAGTCTGTATAATAATGTTTCTTTATTTTTTACATATTAAAATACCTATTTATTAGGCATTAATTTTCTTTTATGCCTCTTTTTTAAATTTTTTATTAAATGTATTGGGGTGGAATTGGTTTCTTTTTAAAAGGGTGGACCAGATGCATGGATAAATGGAACAGACTGACAGATCTCAGAGTGGGGCAAGATGGGGAGACCGGAAAAAAATATATATGCATATATGCATAGCCCATGGATATAGACAATAGTGCAATGAAGGCCTAGGAGGGGTGAGGGCAGGATGGAGGGAGGGAAATGGGGAAGGTGGAAGGGGGACATTTGTAATAGAGTCAACAATTTAAAAAAGAGGCGAGACAAAGCCTTGTGAACCATAAAAAAATTTTTTTATTAAATGTACTAGAGGCCCAGTGCACAAATTTGTGCATGGGTGGGGTCTGGCCGGCCCACCCTGATGGGATGGGGGTGACTAGGGGTGGGGCCGGCAGGGGGACAGGGCGGTGGGAGATTGTGGGGTGCTGATCGGGGCCCCGATCGGGCCAGTTGGCCACCACAGTCATAGCGACCGGTCATTCCAGTTGTTCCACCGTTCCAGTCATTCTGGCGTTTGGTCATTCTGGTCGCTTGGCTTTTATATGTATAGATTTGGGTAACATTCGTTTATTTTAAAAAGATGATTTTTCAACTAATGTGATATGGTTATGCATTCTATGAAAAAAGGTATTTAAGCTGGCTGTTGAAGATAGTTAAGAGCTCAATGGGGGAGGTGGGTGGATAAGGCAGAAGATGGAGAAAGGACATGTCAGAAGAAACAGTAAGAGCAAAACTGCAGAAAGAAGAGAATAAAGATGTGTTTAGAAAAGTCCTAGCTTCTCAATTGTACTTGTAATGTTTGTTGAATGGACAAAGTAGGAAAGCCACATTAGGGGGGTACTGTTGAGGAACTCAAATGCCAACCTGGACCGCATCCAGTGATTTAAGAAGATAAATGTGGCACGCTGTGCAGAATGGTTTGGCAGGGAGAAAAGAAGCTAGTGTGAAAGCCCAAATTAAGATAATTCATGCCAGAGCAAGGAATTAAGAGGAAGACAGAGAGATGAAAGTCATCTATGAGGTCAAATACTAACACTTGGCAGCTGACTGGATGTGAGAGACCAGTAGAGAGGAGGCAAAGATGACTTTCATCATTAGTCAACCTTTGGCCAGAAGATGAAGTATTCCTTCCTGTGACTCACCCATTCTCAGAAGCTTTTGCTTTCCTGGAATTTTTTTAATGAAATTTCTATGTCTCTCAACAATAAATTTTTAAACCACAATTTTGTTCATGTTGTGGTGTCTCTCTGACATTTTTTTGGAGCAGAGACATTTTCCCCAACTGCTGATATCAATCGGACCCAATGTGACCACTTTTTTGGCTAATTGGTCTCCATGTCTATCACCTCAGCACAATCTGCTGCCAATTGTTTAGTCCTAGATAGCAATGGTTGGTTGAGGGGTTTTCTGGTAAATAAGAAAACTTCTGGTTATATCCATACTAGTAAAAGGCAGTACCTGCCACCTCATGGTCCTGGTTACAGGTGTCCAGTGTTCCATCTGCCTGCCTTCTGCTCACTGCAGCCCCTGGGAGTGGATCCTGATGCACTGCAATGGAGAGGATCGCTTACTCAATTCACGTAGCCTAAAGCCGTGTCTCTGGCTTAGCCTTCTCTTTTTAGCTCTTCTCTTCAAGATCCAAGTAAGTATTTGAAAATCTCCACCTAGATGCCCAGAGGCACCTAAAATTCAGCATGTCCAGAAAAATAATGCATTATCCTTGACCCAAAACCTACTTATTTTCTTGTGTCCCTTGACTCCTAAGTCTCAGAGTCATGCTGGTCACCTCTCTTCCTTCCCCCTTTTCTACATCCAGTCCAACAAGAAGTCACCTGCTTAATAAACCCTTAACTTAGACCCTCCTCTTTACTCCTGCTTTGCTGTCTTTGTTCCTCCCCCCTTGCCTATGACTTCTGCAATAGCTACAAACAAGTCTCTTGTCCTGGGGTCTGTCTCCTTGAATCCATTTATTATATTATGGCCAGTTATTTCTCAAAAAATGGACATTTGAAAGTGTAGGATATTACTTGAAACTTGTCCATGGCTTCTATTTTTTAAAAAAAAGTCAAAACTCTTAAATCTAGTCTTTTGTTGCAACATTATGACATTGCATGATGACTGAGGGCTCCTTTCTCTGAATCCTCTGACACATTAAAAGCTTCTAAACATTTGTGGGATTTCAAAAAAATGAAAGTATTTTGTATACCTTTATGATATTGAATTCTCAGATAAACCTGTCAGGTAAATATTATTCTTCCTAATCGAGAAAGGAAAAAAAGTAAGACTTAAAGAGTATATTTAGCCTATTAAAATAACATAGAAGATAATTGGCAGAGACTGGATTGAAGAGAAAGTCTATCTAACCCCAAAACAGCTCACCATGCCTCCATATTGCCCTTTATTTGTATTTGTTGTTTTCTGTTTTTTGTAGTAGCCTATATTCACTTCCACAACCGCAGAGGCTAGCACAATATCTTTTCTACTTGCCTTTAGTTGGTTCTTAATCAATAATTTATGAAACTAAATTAAATAATGTAATGATGAAGATGATTTTGTTATTTAAGGAAATAATGAAACTTAAGCTGACCACAAAACCTAATTTTTAAAGTACCATTTAAATATTACTACATATGAAATAAATAGTATATAAATATAAAATATTTGCTGTATGCATTTGCCATTTGTAGCTCATGAATTTTAACTACTAAAGGATACAATTTGTCTCTAAAAGCTTGCAATATAAGTAATAGACCAATGTTCCCAGGGCAAACTTTTCCAGATATATTATTAATAGAATTTCACTTTGCTTTGGATTCAGATTGTCCTTGGCCAATGTCATTATTCAGTCTTTCATCTTGAATTCTCCATACAAAAAAATTTTCTTTGGACTCAGAACTCTTACCAATAATGGAAACTTCCATGTCAGGTGAAATGGTAAGTTCTAAGAAGGGATCTCCCAGGAGGACTCCACTTTTGATGAGCTCCTTGGCTCTGTATTGATCTGTTGTAATTAGTTCTAAAAGCCACATTTTCAGGATAAAATTTCTAAGAGTAAAGAAAATTAAATAAATAAGTGTCTTCATAGAAACTGAGTCATCTGAGAAAAGGATGGAGAAACTGGAGGTCTATAGCCTGGTGATAAGATTTAGGAGAAATATTTGCTAATATTTCTGCATTAGGCTATTTATATGGTGTTTGTAGAATACACAGAATTACCTATCCCATGCTGTCTTTCTAGAAATTGGCCTTCTTTCTCCCCTTTTTCCATATGGTTGCAGCAGGAATGGCCATATTCCCACATGACACAACCAGCAAACAGATATTTGTTCAGGGGTGGGACTCGATCCAACTAGAGCAGTCACTGTACTCCCCAGGAATTATGGGACAGAGAAAGAGAGGAGCACAGGTTAAAGCACATATGAGAGACATGGAGCGTGATGTTCTTGAGTCTCTTACTCCAGATCATTCCTGAAGCCTGATGCATTTGTGCATTTCTGTCCTTGGGTCCCATAGGAAAACTCTGCATCCTTCTCATTCAATTGTTTTCTTAGGCTAGTTAAGTTTTGGTTGGGGTTTTTTTACAAATGAAAATATCCACAGTAATACATGGAAAAGAAATTGGACATTCTCCCTGTTTCATTAGGGAGATAAAACAAGGACCAATGTGTTGAGGTTATAAAAAAAAACAGATATCAGTGAGAATACATGGGAGCACTTGATCATAGTTAGAGGAACTCATAAGTGTGTTGTTGAATGACTTTCTGTCTCTGGAAACATTAAAAAGGAGGCTGGATCTTGATCTGATACAGATGTAGTAGAGAAGATTTCTGACTCCCCGGAAACTGGATGAGATAACCTGTTAGGCTCTTTCCAGCTGGTGATAGTCCATGAGATCTTATGAAGATAAATCATCCATCATCTGCAGGACTCCTAGTACCCATCTCCAATATGAAACTATGTTCTGTCACCTGCTACTTTCCCAACGTCCCCACACCTGTCTCCACTAGTGAGCTCTATCCTGTCACCACTCTTAAAATAAAAATGGCGCTTGGTGGATTGGGATGTAGCAATTATAAATGTCCAGGTGATTGTGGGAACTAGAAAGGGATTGTTAACCTGATACTAGGAAACAAGTCTTACCGGGAACGGTACAGAAGTAAGCCAAGAAAGGGGCGGGTACGTGAAAGAAAAGGAGAGAGGAAGCACAAACTGGAGATGGCTGCAAGAATCTGCCGGCTCCATGCCAGCATACCCAATACACCCAGCCCTTAGGCAATGCCTGGTTCAAAATAGGAGCTCAATAAAGTCACTAAGTAACTAGATGGATGGATGATCGATGGATGGATGGATGATTGATGGATGGATGGATGGATGGGTGGATGGGTGGATGAGTGAGTGAATAAAGAAACGAAGCAGTCAAGAAATGTAGGCAAAAAAAATATGAGAGAAACCTAAGTATAGAAATTAGAGTTAACTTACAGGGCTCAGCAGAATCAGCTGAAAAAATCACCCCATTAAAGCTGAACTGTGTGCATGGGGTCTAATTTGCAAGTACAAGGCTCCATTTACTTGATTTCAGAAGTAATTGCTAAGTTTGACCACAAACTTTTGTTTGAGCCCTCTCTGCCTTTCCAACTTCCAGACAAATAAACCAAAGTATTTCCATCACAGCCGCAAACAGATGCTTCACAACCACATCACAGACTCACTCCCTCGGAGCATCAGACTCAAGTCAACCAATGTTACTTCTCTGTCCTTCAGTCTGAAGCAAATTTGAAGTGGGGGAGTAATCTCTGAACAACACAAGAGGTTTGAAAACAATTTTGATGGTTGGAAATAAATTAAGGTGCTTAAAATGCCCATTAAAGTCAGTGAAGAGCTTGAGTCATGCTGGCAACAATATAGAAATTAGGCACTTTGGAATCTGAAAACTCTCGAGTTACATAAGTGACCTGAGAGTGCTGGGGGGAGAAGCCTCCGAGTGCCTGTTCAGACCCCCAGCCAGCGCTCAGACTCTCTGGAGATGGAGAGGGACAAGCTGCTCTTTTCCCCAGAACCCCTTTCACTCTTCACAGGTTCAAGCTCTGCTTGAGGGATTAGATTTCTTCTCTCTTTCTACTTTCAAACCCTTGTCTGCCCCATTTCTTGCCAGGAAATGCTGGTGTTCTGCCTTGCGTTTTACCACGCGCACCAAGCCCTGAAGGCCAAGGAGACGTGGCAGAATAATTGCTTTAACCATGGACACAAGCATGTTAATCAAAGGCTCCCAGAGGCCAAGATGCTAATTTAGCTTCTTCTTTATTTCTTTCTTGATACTTTTTCTGATAATCCTTTCATATGGTTTTAAAATATTATGCCCAGTCTTGGGCTAATCAGGCAAAATATTAGCCCCGCTGCTGTGAAGATGTTGTGGGGGAAGGGGAGAGGAACTTGCTTTTTGTTTTGTTGGACCTAGTTCATAAGAGAAATCAAATCAAGAAATCATTTTTAAAAGGGCTGATATTTTTCACTTTTGCCTTTGATGCTAGTAAGACTGACTTGCCCTCCAGGAGGAGGAATGGCCCCTTAGAGCATTAGCTGCGTAACACACTCTTGTCCCAACAACACGAACCAGCGTGACTCACTGAAGGACCAATCTCTCTTAAAGCTCCTAATGTGGCTTATGTAAGTGTCTCTGTCCTAGTCCTCAATTAATCCTGGTTCTGATGATTTCCATCTGATATTACATCATTTTTCTTCCATCCACTTTACCATGGGGTGATTGATTTACTCATTCATAACCAGCTTTGTCTCAAAATTAAAGTAAGAACTTTCTCATACATGGATTTCCAGATTATACCACGTGTTCTGACTTACACATGAGGTCCTGTGTGTGTGGTATTAATTCCAACTGCGATGAATTGTGTCATAAGGTGACACTCACTAGTCACTGAACATGCTAACTCGGAAATCTCAGTGGTTTCACACAGTCAAATTTCTTTCTTATTTATTTATTTATTTATTTATTTATTTATTTATTTATTTATTTATTCAGAGTAGAAGGGAGAGGGAGAGAGAGCTAGAAATCAATGATGAGAAAGAATCATTGATCGGTTGCCTCCTGCAGGCCCCACAATGGGGATCAAGCCCACAACCCAGCATATGCCCTGATTGAGAATCAAACTGTGACCTCCTGGTTCATAGGCCGACGCTCAACCACTGAGCCACACTGCCCGGGCCAGTCAAATTTATTTCTAACTCAAGTCCTGCTGGTGGCAGAGGGAGAAAGGAAGGGATGCTTATCCCCAGACAGTCATCAGGTACTCAGGCTCCTTCCCACAGGCTGCTCCACTCCCCCTTGATGCTTGGGGGCTCACTGCAGTGTCTTGGCATCCAGCAGACAAAGGCAGATGGAGGAAGAGAGAGAACATGCAGGTGGCACATGAGGCATTCTTGGGCCAGATCTGGAAGGAGTGTACTTGCTTCTGCCCACAAGCCATTTCCCGTAGCCCAGTAAGTGGCCTCAGCTAACATAATGGGGGCTGGGACATGCAGTAGCTATGTGTCCAGGAGGGAAGTCTCTGGCACACCTGGTCACTAAAGAGTAATAATAATCCAAACTTTATTCAACATTTATTGATTACACTAGAGGCCTGGTGCACAAAATTTGTGCACTGGGGGGTAAGGGGGAAAGGTCCCTCAGCCTGACCTATGCCCTCTCACAGTCCAGGAGCCTTGGGGGAGTGGGCCTAAGCCATCAGTCAGACATCCTTAGCGCTGCCGTGGAGGCCGGAGAGGTTCCCACCACTGCTACACTCACCAGCCGTGAGCCCAGCTTCTGGCTGAGCAGCACTCCTCCTGTTGGAGTGCACTGACCACCAGGGGGCAGTTCCTGCATTGAGCGTCTGGCCCCGGTGGTCAGTTCGAGTCATAGTGACCGATCATCCCACCATTTGGTCAATTTGCATATTAGCCTTTTATTATATAGTATACTCTACCAGTCACTGTGCCAAGTACTTTAAATGTATTACTTCACTAATCCTTGGTAAAAGCCTAAGAACTGTCTTATTATTATTACTACTACTATCTAGTAAATAAGGATTCCGAGGCTGAGGAGTTAAGTAATCAAAGTCACCCCTTTATCCACAGTATGGAATTGGGATTGGAGCCCAGACTGTTTTCTGGATAATGTTCTGCAGGCACAGTCAGGACAGCCAGCTCTCCAGCCACCTGCCCTTGGACCTGCTCCCAGTGTCCCATACTTCAGCCCATGACTAGTGTCAGTGACTTCCTAGGCCACCTCCCTC
Organism: Cnephaeus nilssonii; assembly: GCF_951640355.1. Classification (NCBI taxonomy): domain Eukaryota; kingdom Metazoa; phylum Chordata; class Mammalia; order Chiroptera; family Vespertilionidae; genus Cnephaeus; species Cnephaeus nilssonii. Next base: position 34,355,291 of record NC_137089.1, on the reverse strand, counting down.
TATCTGCTCTTGCTCCTGGTGACCAGTTTAGCTGAACTGACTACTCCTTGTTTCACATAAAAAGACAATAACAGGCGTCAGTGTGAGCAGCCCCTCTCTAAACCCGCTCAGAGCAGAGTTAAGCTCAGGTGGTCCAGCTCTGCTTCGCGGGGCAGGCGTAAATACACAGCCTGTGATTTCATTTGGGGGTAAACATACTTTCGGAGCAAATAGGAAACTATAGACATCATCCTTCCATGAGGCATCCTGTTTATTACCTCCTGAACCCCCTCCTGCAGAGAATGCACACATCCTCTCCATGCCTGGCTGTCAGAGATCAAAGTCCTTTCTGCTCTGTTCTCCATATCCTCTCTCCCTCGCTCCTCCTCCCACCCCAACACACACACACACACACACACACACACACACACACAACCACAGACACAAGCAAATAAAACAAATTCCATCTGGGGCTGGAGAGCCAGTCTGTAGTATTTCTTCACCCCCAAATTTCACCCCCAAGGCCCAAACCACATACATATGGATTACATAGGTACAAGCATGAAAAAGAATAGAAAAGGTGATGGAGTGATATTCACTCTAACTGCAATGACCTGGGCCCTCTGGAATGGTTCTTAAATTATTGCCAATAGTGTGGAACCAACGCTGAACAACAGAAATTAGAGAGGAAAGGGAAAAAGTGGTTGCAGCTTTTGAACAATTCCCCCGACTCCCATCCTCCTCCAAATAAAGACGGTAGAGCCTGAGGCCATGCGATTTCAAACCAGTTAAGTGAGCCTGGAGCATCCTCCTAGGAGCACTGAAATTCACAGTGGGCTCAAGAGAGAGCTTTAATGAATTCAGTTCTGGACTCAAATGCAAAAGGTGAACTCCATCGGCTTCCCTAAACCTGAAGCTGTTAAACAGGGGAGAACAAAAGCTCACCGAAAGTCTCTTTCCAACGGCGTTCAGCTGCAAAACATTTCCCCCCCAGACAAACCTGCTTTTGGAGTAAATAGCCAAGGTTTCTCTGTGTAAACTCAAGGCATGATTTTCAGAAGATGTGTGTTTTGAGAAATCACAAGTCTCTTGCAGATTTTTTTTTTTTTTTTTTTTTTTTTTTTTTTTTTTGTAGAATTTAAAGGGAAATGCACTGGGTTGCTAAAGCAGAACTCCTAATGGCTGGATTTCAGGAGGAAGCCATCATAACTGCTTTAAGTAGGCAACCTCCTAGTAAGGGCATCAGAGATCACTAGTCACTGAAGGGAAGAAAGAGAAAAAGAAAGCAAATTTGGGGCAGACTAGTTTGTTAGCAGAGACACACAGCCTGTGAGCCTAAAGAACTGCCTTGGAAAGACTGAAGGGTTTTTTGTTTTGTTTTTTTCATAAGAAACGTCGAAATGTAAAATAAGCCATCCCTACCGGACCTCTGATGTAGACCTCAGAGCTGCTGGTTCAGTTCCGCTGTCCGCAAACCAAAGCAAGCTTATCGTTGGACTCCCAGAGGACAGGATCACAGTGGTTAGGAACTCTGGTGGGAATCCACAGGCCTGAGTTGGAATTTCACCAGCCAAATGGCCTTCTTACCTTGTCCCCATTTGCAAAAAGAGGATAATAACAGTATCTAAATCACAGTCCATTTAAGCAAGAGAGATGTGTGCGTCTTGTGTGTGCTCCATTCCTCAACAAATGGAATTCAGCAGCCAAAATTACAGAGAGTGGCATGGAACAGCACCGGCCGGGCTACAACACTCACTGCACTGGAGCCGGCCCGGGGCCCTGGGGAGCAGAGGGAAGAGAGTTGTGGGGACTTGCAGACACCCAGAGGACTGCAATTTGGTGAGGACTGAGAAGCAACCGTGACAGTGGGCAATTCGGGTCTTGCTTATCTGCATTCCCAGGGTCTAGAATATGGCAGGGATAGCCAATAAGCGCGTGGAGAATGCGTGCGTGAACATCATTGTCTCTTAAATGCTTCCCCAACTTTTGCTTGCCTTGCAGTGAGCCTTTCTCCGGCCAGTCTGCGAATGGCCAAGACATGAATGCCCATCTGCTGTGGTTACGCAGAGCCTGTGGGAATGGCATCTTGGATCTGTTTCATAAGTTCTCCAGAAAACCAAAATATGTCTGACGATCTGAGGAAAATGTATTGCCTGGGAAGCGCCCAGTAATATTTAAACGAACAAATGAGGACAAGCACACCTGATCTCATTAGTGCCTGTGTACCTAGCCTTCCCTCCCCCGTCTCTCTGTCCCCCCCCCCCCCAGCTGAGGACACTTCCTCATTATATCCTGGAGCTCCGGGAGCTGCGGAGTTGAGCTGAAAACAGGCTGCCTTTGCGGGCTCCTCCTCTGCCCGCCACAGGCCAGCAGAGAGTGTCTGCAATACCCAGATTGCTGCAGTGCGGCATTTTCCTCTGGAACTCTGAAGCCGTATTAAAGGGTTTAGACTTGTGATGAAAGTATATTTGTTTTCAATGCCCAAATGCAATTTAAATGGTAGCTGTTAAAGGAGGCAGATGAATTATTGCCAGCTCAGCGGCCCTTTTTGAGCCGGCAGATCATAATGGTATTTTGCTGAACTAAATTATCTCAGGTCCTCTTGAAAATTCTGTAGCTCTTCCCCAGAAAGAGTCTGCTGCTAATAACTGTAACCCTTTAGTGCCACTGCGGGGAGGAGAGATGTCCGCCCCCAAACAACCATCCCTAGACCCACGAAAACAACTGATAAAGGGCCAGCAGGGAACTCATAGCCAAACAATGGGAAATGACAAGCAACCTCTCTTTTTTTAAAGGCCATTTTTCTTCCTCCTACTGATGCTAATTTGGGTTTGGCTTTCTCGCCGGAGAACTGTGTTATTCTGTACAATCTTGCTCCTGGATCCCCTGCTCCTGCACATTGTGTATTCCAGGGAAGCCTCTACTGTCTTAGACTCCAGCACATTCTTCTTGCTCTTTCTGGCCTGCACTCTCCCAGGCTTGCTGCTGAATTCTCTGGTCTCAATATAAATGACGATCTGTCAACACCAACTAATGGAATATACCTCAGTCCCAGTCCAAAGTCCAATTTCGTTCTTAGAAATCAGAAGAGAGCGAAGGCTAAGGATCGGAGCTGAATGTCATGGGGGAGGCGTGAGTGCCGGAGAAGGAAAAGGCAGTGTGCCTTGCCCAGTCTTCACTGAGCAGTTTTTCGTGGTCTGATGTGGAAAATGGAGTTTGGGTCTGCACTTTGGAAGGTGGATGTTCAGGACCAATGTAAGAATGCATTAACTACCTAGCCCCTCAGTTCATAAAGAGCCAGCAATAGGAACTTGGCTTTGCAGATATGGAAATGGAACACCATCAGGTTAAGAGACAGGGCCAAAACTACTTGCAAAATTAACACAGGAAGCCACACCATGTGTGCATGTGCGTGCATGCCCGTGTGTGAGTGTGTGTGTGTGTGTGTGTGTGTGTGTGTGTGGTTTGGATTTAGACCTACTGTTATTTTTATTTTGTCCTTGATCATATTTTTCTCTTTTTTCCCCTCTTCCTGCCCTTTTTAAATTATTTGAATATGTGTTTTTAGCTATATCTCTTTGTATCACACATGTATACTTATATAAACTTTTCATAAGACTTTCGACTCTCTCCAGCATCTGCCAATTCCAGAAATTCACGTCATCTTATAAGAGAGCAAGAATGAGTTAAAATGTCTTCCATTTGTTTTCTTCCTTTCCAACTAACTTTATTTCCCCTCTTCTGTCATCTCATAGCTGGTAAAACCCCAAGATAGCTCATCATCAAATCATGAAGCCCAGTCTATGAAATTGCCCCTGGTTAGCTAACAGTATCCTGCACTCAGGGGGGACGATGTTGAATATTTAATTAGCATGTGCCTTTTCTGCAAGCAACTAGACTCTTTCATTCCTGGACGTTAGATTCTAACTCCTCTTCCCATAACTAATATCTAAAGAGAGGATTTCCACAAAACACAAAGAGCTTCCTAAATAAGCTCTCTGATCTCTTTCAGCGAAATTGCTTCTGCCGTGGAATATTTTGTCCTTCTCACACCTGCATTCAGTCATCGTTGCTCTGTGAGAGCAGCCGTGCAAGGGTTTGAAAGAGAGGACATGGAGCCCTTCACCCCGGGCACCCCTGAAATGCAGCAATGGCTTAAACGACTAGCCTGCAGTAATATTGGCAAGTTTATAGGCTTCTTTTATGAGCTTCATAATGACCCTCTGGGGTCACCTTGACTTCTCCCCTGCCCCTCAATTCCTTAAGATTATATTATGACGCAAAAGACATGAAATATCTTCTTCAAGAGGCACCTAATCATTTGTACAGAGTTCTGGCTGGATCAGCTTCGGCCGTCCACCTGCCGAGTCTGCGGGCCACACGGATGACAGGCCCGTGCCCTCTGCCCTGCACCTGTTTCCGTTACCTGCCACCTGAAGTTGGCGAGGCCACTCTTCCCTTGCCCTCAGGTAAGCCCTGACACTGCAGGGTCGCACCCAGGATCACTCCACACACCAGATTTCTGGCCCTGCAAGTTCTTTTCCCAATGCAGCTTCTGTCTTTCTCACAAAGAATAAGAAGCACACCAGCGCACCTTCCGAGGTTCCATCAGAATCCAGGTTTAACTCCGTGCTGCTGTTGTCAGCAGTACCGGCCCCTTGTTAAAGGTGTGTTCCGGCATTTGGGTAGCAGGTGCAATGTCGTGACTACTACCTCCTTTTTGTGCATTTAACCTTAAACGGGTTTCTCCCTCCCTGCACCCAGCCAGCCATTTGGGCCCAAGGGAAGAGGCGGGGCAAATGCACCCCCGAAGACAGGCTGTACCGGAAGCCCTGTCCGAAGGGGAAAGGCGTGGGAAACACGGCCTTTCTCGCCCACTTGAATGTCTTAAATGAGAGAAAGAGAGAAAGTTCAGAAATCAAATAGGAGCCTTGAAACTTTTTCTCCTCTGGAGATAGAACCCCAAATGGAGGCATAGTAGAAGCACCCAGATCGTTATGAGGAATAGGGACACTGACCTGGGTCTAGTGTGTTGCAGGGAGAGGAGCCCAGGAGACTCTATGTATGCGGCCAGCACCAGCCCCATGCAGAAGCAGTGTGACCACGTGGAAGGAGACGTGTTGTTTATATGACCTGGAGACAGCTCTTCTGGCCCACACAGCCTGTCCAGCTCCTGCAAAAGCCCGAAAGTCTCCATTGGTCTTAAAAGGGGCGGGGGGGGGGGGGGGGGGGGAGGGACTGCAGAGTTACCGGAAGTGCTGGGGAAACACCAGAGGCCTAGGATTAAGATAAAATAGCTTCGACATAGATTGGTAGTTACAAAATAGTCAGGGGGGTGTAGAGTACAGCCTGGGAAATATAGTCAGTAATATTGCTATAGCTATGTATGGTGCCAGGTGGACGCTGGAAATACCAGAGGGAACGCTTTGTAAAGTATATGATTGTCTAACCACTGTACTGTACATCTCAAACTAATCCTCTCTAATAAAATGGTAATATGCAAATTAACCATCACTCCGCTACATAAGCCATGCCCACCAGCCAAGCCACGCCCACCAGCCAATCAGGGCGAGTATGCAAATTAACCCCAATCCAAGATGGCTACAGCCACAGAGAGCAAGGTTTCCTAGCTAACAGAGGAAGCCAAGCTTTCCATAGCCGTTGCAGGCCTAAGCCTCCACTCAAGCTACAAAGTTTCAATTATAGAAGGTAAACAAATTCAAACAAATGGCGGCAGAATGGAGCTTGAGAGAGCAGGCCAGGGTTGCCGGCGGCAACAGGGGAAGCAAAGGTTTCTGCACACCCTGGCCGGGCTCACCCGCGTAAGGCTACAAAGTTTCAATTGTAGAAGGTGAATTAACTGCCACAGAAATGGCTGCCGCCCCAGGCTACAAAGTTTCAATTGTAGAAGGAAAATAAATTCCAGATACCAGGCCTCCCCTTGGGTTGCCAGGGGGCGTGGCCGGCCTGCAAACCACCACAGGCCCCTCGCTCAGGCCGCCCCACACCCCAAGGGAACCCCCACCCTTATCTGTGACACCCTTCAGGGCAAACCAGCTGGCCCCCACCCGTGCACCAGGCCTCTATCCTATCTAATAAAACAGTAATATACAGATTGATCATCACTGCAACACACAATATAGCTGCCCCCATGTGGACACAAGATGGCCACTACAAGATGGCCAGCAGGAGAGGGCAGTTGGGAGGCACCCGGCCTGCAAGGGAGGGCAGTTGTGAGGGACCAGGCCTGCAAGGGAGGGCAGTTGGAGGTGACCAACCCTGCAGGAGAGGGCAGTTAGGGGTGACCAGGCTGGCAGAGGAGGGAAGTTGGGGGCAAACAGGCTGGCAGGGGAGCAGTTAAGCATCAACCAGGCTGGCAGCGGAGTGGTTAGGGGGTGATCAGGCTGGCAGGCAGAAGCGGTTAGGGGCAATCAGGAAGGCAGGCAGGCAAGCAGTTGGGAGCCAGCAGTCCTGGATTGTGAGAGGGAAGTCCGACTGCCCGTTTAGACCCGATCCCACTGGGATCGGGCCTAAACGGGCAGTCGGACATTCCTCCAGGAGTCCCAGATTGGAGAGGGTACAGGCTGGGCTGAGGGACAACCCCCCGCCATGCACGAATTTCGTGCACCGGGCTTCTAGTACAAAATAATATTGAATGTAAACTGTAATTGAAAACATTTTAAAAATTAAAAATATAATAAGTAATAAATACATTTTGAAATGACTTGGGGGGGGGGGGTGTTAGAATGTGGTGATTTGAAGACCCATAAAAGCCATCAGGACCACAATGGTCTGTAGTGAATGGCAGGCCAGAGAGCAGGCCAGGCAGTCGGCAAGGTTCGTTAGGAAAGGGAAGAGCCTGGTCCCCCTCACCTCCCTTCCCTGCCACAAGATCATTAGCCCCACCCATCTTATAAACCCAGAGACCATCTCACCAAGGAACAGGGGAAGGGGTGTACAATAGAAAAATTTAGCACCTACCCTAAGATATGCCATCCAAAATAGTCCATTTAAACCAAAGGGACTGGGTTATCCTTAATCAGAAAGCTGATGTTTCTCTACTATAGAGAGGGATCAATGTGTTTCTTGGGAAGGGTGGGAATTAGAAGGCTGAATTGTGAAGAAATTTATTCAACTAATTACTAGGGAAAGAAACTTAAGACCCAGAAATTCTATTGTTGTATATAAACCTTAAAGAAAATTTTACTCCTGAGTATAAGGAGATACATACAAAAATATTCATAGAAAGTGAGAATGACTCGAATGTCCTTCAACAGAAGAAGAAATAAATTGGGATAAAATCACGTAATGATATACCATAAAAGAAAGTTGTGTATACCAACATGGATGACCATTAGGTCACAAACATAATATTAAGCAGATAATGAAAGTTGTAAAAAGATACATATACATATGACACAGTATATCATTTATATAAAGTTTAAAAACATGTAAAATCATTGTTCTAAGATCATAATAATCATAACAATTTAATATGGAGCTTCCTATGCACCAGGTATTGTTCTAAGATTTTACATATACTAAATGAGTTACTCTTCACAGCCTTAGGAGATTGGTACTATTACTACCCCCATTTTACAGGTAGGAAAGCTGAGGTGTATATGTAATGATGTTAAAATAACTTTTCAGGCTGCTTAGCTAGCAAATATGGGCCCCAGGATTCAAATCCAAGCAGTTCGATTTCTAGAGTCTGTGCTGTTAACTCCTATGCTTGACGGCCTCTCGCGTTCTATGTATATGAAGTAAAAGCACAGAGAATCACATGGAATGATAAAGTGAAAATAAGTGTTTACCTCTGAGGGCAGTGAGAGCCGTGGAATGGGGCCAAGTACATGGGCCAGGGAGAAGGGGAGCTTTAGTTTCTTAGGTTTGCTAATGTTTATCATATGATCAATTGATACCTTTATTCCAATATATCTGCGATATTTTGCTAAAAAATTGTTAGGTAGCTATATTTTCTTTGCACATGTAAGTGTAATGTGAGTTAACTTAGCATGCTATTATAGCCTAATGTAAACTATGAACTCTGGGTGATAATGATGTATCAATGTAGGTTCATCAATTTGTCCTACATGTACCACTCTGGTGGGGGAACACTGATAATGGGAGAATCTATGCATGTGTGGGGCCAGGGAGTATATGGGAAATCTCCATACCTTCCACTCAATTTTGCTGTGAACCTGAAAGTACTCTAAAAATAAAGTCTACTTTTTAAAATATTACATGTGGCAACATCATCTGGTACTTGGAGATAGAAATCAAACTGTCCTTCAGTTACCTTCTAGGACTGATCAGGGTGGCAAGGTTAGACTTCAATTAAGCCAGATTCAAATATCTGGACACCTACAATTCAGAGCAGATGTCACAGTAGGGTAAAAATACCTAGGACTCTGCTGTGACGTGTGCCAGGTTACTACCTAACAGGGATTCCAAGAACTGGACAAAAAGCAAGAACTATGGAAGCTGAGCTATGAAGCATCACACCCCAAAGCCGACCACTGCCAGCCTGGGGGGTACAGCCTGGCTCAGAACCAAAACTTTTCACCCAGCCTGGAGAACTGATTTCATCCTCAGGGCATGCTTTTGGGAAAATTGGTCCTGAACAATCCACACTTACAGCAAACAGGAGCCCCTCATTGACTATGGAGAGGAGAGGTAGGCAGAAGGCAGGTCTGTGTAGCCTCATCAGCACCTTCCCCAGGCCTAGGCAAGGGGGTGCGGGAGTTGGAGACCAGTACAGAAAGCTAGATTTGGGAAGTGTCTGAGAATATGGTCACTATATCACCCAGGGACTAAAAAAGCTCCTGACTTTTTGTGGATAAGGAAAAGGAAAATTACTGACTTTTCAGCCTTGGAAACTCAGCCAGGAATTTTTCCATCCCAATTTATGAATGAATCTCAATCCTGCCCCAGCCTTCACTTTGATTGAAAATGGTTTGGTTTTTTTTTAATGTTCTCAGAAATGATAGTAGCCAACCCTCCACTGCAAAATATTTCCACTAAGGTATGTGTGGCTCTTCCCAGCCTGCTCCCTCCCTACGGAGATAAGTCAAAGCTTCGCACTCCAAGGTTCCGGCAATGTTTGCTACAAGCCGAAGAATAGAAACAAAATAAATCTGAGGGGGGAAAAGGAAAATGCAGACCATTATATTGGCATTGTAAATGTTGTCATTATATATTGTATTTTACAATAAGTGCTTTTTTTTTTGTCCAATACAAACACATACAACTTCTTTCCTCCTGGGGAAAATGGGGGCATAACTCCCAATCTCTGCCACCCCTGAATCAAGAGAGGTGCAGGATAGCTAAGGTCCCCTTTCCTTCTCATAGATCTAGGTCTGCTGTGCCCATCATTGCTTTCTTTGGAGAAGAGACGGGAAAGGAAGACAGAAGAATAAAAGGAATTGAGAAGAACATGAAAGAGAATACAGGAAGGGAGAGGTACTAGAGAATAGGAAAATCAATAAAATATAAGCAAGAAAGGGAGGTGGGTGAATTACATTTTCTCTGTGCTGGGTATTGACAAGAAAAGCAGGGCTGTGTGTCCTGGAAGTGTGGTTCTACTTCGCCCTCACAATTAAGAACTGTCCTCAAAACTAACTTAATAACAGCCTTGAACACAATTCTCTAAGAAGAGAAAGACCTATAAAATGAAGGAAAGAGAAAAGATCTGAACTCAGAAACAGCTGGATCCCCAAACAGTGGAGGACAGTGTCACCCAAGGACTCGGCCGTGTGCACACAGCACCTCCGGGGCTTACAACAACTCTAAGCAGACTCACTGCCTGTGACCCTAAAGAGTCTAGGCAGTGAGTGCTGCAGCTTGGGGCCTTGGCAAAGATCCTCAGGACTCGGGCAAAGGGAAGCAGAGGCACAAGCCTTCAGACAACGACAGGCAGGCATTGTCAGAGACAAAGACACGTAGCAGCTATAAAAAAAATCTAGGAGTGAAACTAGGCCCCTTCCCAATTGCTCTAGACCCTGATTCTCAGCCAAGCTGATTAGCCCTCAGCAGGATCCTTGGCAAGGCCTGGAGACTTTTTGGTTGTCCCCGTTGAAGGGGTTAGGAGAGGGGAGAGGAGGAATGGTTCTACTTCTCCCAGAGAAGCACCCAGATGAGCTTCTGGCATCTGGTGGGTAGAGACTGAGGGTGCTGCTATATGCTCTACATTACACAGGGCAGTCCCTCACAACAAAGAATGGTCTGATACAACGTGTCAACAAGGTCAAGACTGAGAACCCATGGTCTAGACTAAGTACAGTGTGTGGATCCTGTATCATCCTGAGGGAACAGGGAAAAGTGCACACCAAATGACCGACATTGAAGTTGATGACAACCCTGATGAGTAAGCAGTAAGCCAGATTTGTTTGGGTTTTATTTTTTAAATAAAGGTGTAACGTATTTGAAGTGTGGACGAAAAAGGGACCACATACTAAACCTGATAAGCTCAGGGGAAGCCTGCATGGTGGGCTTTTCAAACTCAGAGAACAACAGCAACCACACAGTGTGGTCTGACTATAACAATTCCTAGCAACGCAGGGCATGGTGGGTAATCACATCTGACCAAGGTCAGTCTTTCCTTTGAAATTGTCTCTTGTTTTTGTGCATCTAAGATAACACACTTCTGAAATGTCAGAGTAATTTTCTCGTCCAGACGTCTTGAAGGGCAAGTCCTGGCACCAGTGCACAGACCACATAGTTGCCTTGTTGCCCACATACCATCTCTACGTGCTGTAAGCATTGACTATCCTGTACCCACCAATGTAAAAGAAGGATGTGTCTCTCCATTTTACTTTTTATCCAGTCTCAGAGATTTCTCCACTTTGCTTTCTCTGGCCACCCTAGTCTATCACCAGTGAATTTCATGTAACCCTCCTTACGTCTCCTCCTTTTATTCTAATATATAAAATAAGCTGCAAAACTGCTATTCCCTGGAGCATTTTCTCAGTCAATTGAGATTTTGTTTCCTGGCAACCATTGTCAGCTTGGCTCAAGTAAACTCTTATGAGACTTTGTCTTAGGCTGGACATTATTTCGTCGACAGGAGAAAATGCATGATATTGCACAACGGGAATCTCTTTCCAGATTGCTAAGAATCTTTCTAAGCATAATCCTCCCCAACATGTATTGTAGCTTCTGAAGTTGGAGTGAAATGATTTTGAGAAAACAATCACATGTGTTCTGCACCTTTGGGGAATCCTCAGAACTGGCTGCTGAGCGGAAGGACGGGACCACTTGGGTTTGCTCCTTGGGCTGGCCAGCAGCGTGCAGAAGCCATGACCAGGCAGCATGGATTTAAATCTGTAGCTTCGCTCGGTACAGCAGGAGTGTTTTGCAGACATCAGCCAGCCTCTAAGGAGGAAGGGCTCCCTTTTGCTTTGCTTGTGAGAAAGATGGACATGTCTTGGCAGACATTTCACCGTACCTAAAGGGCTTCTAGACCAAATTCCAAAGTATGGGAAGTGTGGCTTCCCCATATACTACCAAGCAATTTTCCAGGACGCTGGCTGGGTATCCTAAAACTTAACTCAATTCTGACACTTATCTACCCAGAGATAGTATCAGATTGCACAAGTAAAGGGCTCAGCCCCACAGACCACCATCCACTTTAGATGTCAATCAAGGTCCCACTTTAGGAGTTGTGCTTTTGACCAAGTAGCTACAAATTGGAGGTTCCAAAGGCCCCCTCCAACTCAGGATGCCAATTGCAGGTTTAGGCTATTACCTACACTTCTGACCTACTTGGCTGTAAATCAGAGGTTCCCCAAAACCTCTCTTTGGATTCCATTAACTTGCTAGAGTGGATCACAGAACTCAGGAACCCCATTTACTCCGCACGTCACCCGTCTATTATAAAAGGATTCAACCCAGAAAGAGCCATATGAAGGGCCGCATAGGGCAAGGTCTGAAGAAAGGGCCAGGAAGCTCCCTGTGCTCTCCAGGATCACCCCTCTCCCCAAATCTCCGCTTGTTCCCCAACCGGGAAACTCTCCAAGTCCATCCTTTGGGGGTTTTCTAAAGGTTTTATTATGTAGGCATGATTGATTGAATCATTGGCCATTGGTACTGCACTTAATGTCCAGCCCTCCACGGAGTTTGGTGGGGTGCCACTGAAGGTTCCAACCCTCTAATCACAGGGTTAGCTCTCCCAGCAACCAGCCCCATCCTTAGGTGCAGTCCAAAACGCACCTCATTAACATAACGAAAGACCTCTGATGCTCTCAGCACTTAGGAAAGTCCAAGGATTTTAGGACTTTCCTAAGTGCTGTTCCAGAAATGGGAACCCAATATATATTTCTTATTATAAGTCACAAAATCATAGTACCTGTGAAAATAACCTTCCACGGGTGATGTGAAATCTAAAGTATAATTTAGGGATCTTGACAATACAAGAAGACTCTGGAAAAGGGGCTTTCCTGGTCCAACAAAAAGAGGTTTCCTGCTACCCATCTCCATTATTATCACTGACAGCCAGGATTCCTAGGTGTAGGAAACAAGCCTAAATGCCCATGTGGTAATGGACAGCAGGTCATGGTGGAACTGGCCATTGACCGAAAAGCCACCGCTCTACTCTGCAGCCTAATAATCCACTGCAGGTAGCCAGGAAAGTATTAACGTGGGACTCTCAGATTGAAGCTGAGATTTGCCTCTTCTAATGTGGGGAATGCAGAGGCTGGGGAGAAGAACATAATTCTTAGGGTTAAAAACATTATAATAGCCCTAACTGGTTTGGCTCAGTGGATAGAGCGTCGGCCTGCGGACTGAAAAGTCCCAGGTTTGATTCCGGTCAAGGGCATGTACCTTGCTTGCAGGCACATCCCCAGTAGGAGGTGTACAGGAGGCAGCTGCTCGATGTTTCTCTCTCATCGATGTTTCTAACTCTCTATGTCTCTCCCTTCCTCTCTGTAAAAAATCCATAAAATATATTTTTAAAAAAACATTATAATAAATGGGGCCTGAACCTAATTTTATTTGGAAAATAAATTTTTTAAATAAATGAAGCCTTTTAAAAAAATGTTTTAAATGCTATGGAGCAAATGTATTTCATATATGTGAAAATATAGGCATACAAATACATGCAATATACATATAGAAAACAACATAAATTCTCTGATCTGGCAAAATAAAGGACTATTCATGTATGAACAAAATGAATATTCAATTGAATTAAACACTACCTGGTTTTAAAAGACAATCCTTTCATTTCTCGGTGATTTAATTTTCACTTCCCTTTGGGAAAAATAATAGTTGTTATTAAAAGAAAGAAGAACTATGAGAAAAGTTTATGGCTCTTTTACTCAGAAAGCATTACATAAAAATTTTCTTTCATATAAGTTCTCTAAAATATCCACAACACTATTACACCAGGAAACTGGGCAGAAAAAGTAAACTGTAATTTTAAAACCAAAGTCTGCTAAAAGAGCCATCGACTACTTAAAAACAAGCATCCATTTATACAATTTATATTATCTGAATGATTTAAATTCTAAATTATGTGGGACCATTAATCAAGTTTTAATTCCTCTTCTTTACTAACATGTCAAGTATCTGACATAAAAAAGAACAATAACTCAAATAAGAAATAAAAAAAGTATATCTAAATATTAAAGGTAATAGTATGTATAATTTTTAAAGGATGCAAGTTAATTGATTCTTACATTTTATTCTCCATTCAGATTTTAGTTCACCTTTTTTCTTTTATGTTTTTATAACTATAGATCATGAATTAATCTATTTAAATAGGATAGTATTTCACAGAAAATGGACATCCTCATGAATCCCAGAAGTCCTTCCAGAGATGAAAGACCGTGTTAATAAAACAGTATTAAATTACTCTGCAATAGTAATTGCTCTGCTTCCTTCCACCATAGTGAATGGTAATAAAGGAAGATTTCCCATACAAATGTCCACTGCTATTTCAAAAGATGAGACCATTGGCTTGATTTAAAATTTGGCTGTAGGGTCTACCAGTTCTAATTAACATGACTAAATCTTGATTTAGGAAAGAGAGAGAAAGAGGTTAAAAAAATACAGCATGTCCTAATCAAATAAGAAGATAATTCAAAGGTCGTTATTTTCCCCATGGAAATGACTGCCAGTTGAGATACATAAAAGAAAATTTAATCAGGTTGATATAATCTAATATATAAGAACTGACTTGAGCTGCATAATATAAAAAAAAAAAAGATGTTTTCTGTGATTCAAGAATTGAATACAATGAATAGGTAAACAGAATCAAAATCAGTAACTCTAGTCCTAAATGGGAATTTTTAATTGTCTTGAATTTTTTTACTGTAGCTTTTCATACTAATCAAATAAAAAATAAATTGTAAATTATCAGCATGACAATGACTACTTTTTTAGAAGCCAGAGACTTACAAAGCGTAACTACAGAAGAGATAGATATGTGGATAGCCAAGGATACTTGGCAGTGTATGGATATACACCTTAAATAACTGATTGAGAAAATTTATTTCAATTTAGATGTGTGCAGGAGGCAATTAATCAATGATTCTCTCTCACATTGATGTTTCTATCTCTACCTCTCCTTTTCTCTCTGAAATCAATTAAAAAATATATTTTTAAAATAATACAAAAAGATATGGAAAACAGCTAACCAAAAAAACTAAAAGGAAATACTAAAAATAAGTGATTATCACAAAAGAAATCAGAAAAGAAAGAATGGAGAACAAAATAAAAGACCATTATAAAACAAATAGCAAAAATGGCAGACATAAAGCCACCAAATCAATAATTATATTAAATGTAAATAGACCAGGTACTCCAATCAAAAGGCAGAGATTGCCACTCTGACCAGTGTTCCCAGTGGTTAGAGTGTGGGCCCCTGCACAAAAGAGTCATGGGTTCGAGTTCCGGTCAAAGCATCTACCAGTTGCAGGTTTGATCCCAGGCACCAGTAAGTATAAATCAATGAAATGGAATACATTAAAAACAATAAACATCAATGAAGCCAAAACTGGTTCTTTTTAAAGATCAATAAAGTTGATAAATTTCTGGCTAAACTAATAAATAAAAAAGAGAAGATACAAATTACCAATAAGGAGGGGAACTATCACTTCAGATCCTACAGACATTAAAAGAACAACTTTATGCCAATATATTAAAAAATAGATTAAATGGATATATTTATTGAAAATAAATTATCAAGGCTCTCAAGAAAAAGTATATAACTTGAAAGTTTATATTTATTAAAGAAATTAAATTCTTTGTTCACAGATTACATAATGATCTATATTTTAAAAAGTCCTAAGTAATCTACCAATAGAACTGATAAGTGCATTTAGTGATATTGCAACAATTACTATATAAGTATTAATTGTGCTTCTGTATCCTATGAAAAATTGGAAATTGAAGTAAAAATAGTATGATTTACACTGCATAAAAAATTATGGAATATTTAAAGATAAATTTAGCAAATATATGCTATACCTGTCCACTGAACATTACAAAACATTGCCTAGAAGATTAAGGAAGCCCTAAATAAAGGCAGAGAAATACTCTGTTCATGAATAATCTCAAGACTAAATATTGTTAAAATGTCAAATTTATCAAAATTGATCAAAACAATACTAATCAAAATTCCATGTGGCTTTTTTTGTAGAAATCGACAAGCTAAATCTAAAAATTAATATGAAAATGCAAAGGACTTAGATTAGCCAAGTAATTTTTTTAAGAGGAAAAACAACATGGAGGACTACATTATTTTAAGACTTGCTATAGGACTACAGTAATCATAACAGTTGTAGTATTGACATGAAGGTTAGTCATAGAGGTCAATGGAACACAATAGAGAGTCCATAATAGTCACACATATAGATAGTGAATTGATTTTGACAAAGATACCAAAATAATTTTATGGAGAAAATAGTAGGGTTTTTTTCAACAAATATTGCTAAAACAATTTGATAATATATGCAAATTTGAAAATATTTTGGATCTTCACCTAATATCATATACATAACTTAACTTGAAATGGAAAACTATAAAGAGGGTGTTATTAAAGAACACATAGGAGAAAAATCTTGCTGATCTTGGCTTAGCCAAAATTTCTTTACTACCAGAAAGCATCAGACTTTAATAAAAATAAATTGATAATTTGGAATCCATCATAATTTAAAACTTCTGCTCTTCAAAATCCATAGTGAAGAAACTGAAAATACAAGCCACAGACTGGGAGAAAGTCTGAGTGAGGATGTGGAGTGACTGGTATTCTCACAACTGTTGGGAAAGCAAAATGATACAGTCAAATTGGTATAGTTTTGCTATTTTCTATAAAAGTAATTAAATACTTAACTTATGACCCAAAATCCCACTACTAGGTAGTTAGCCAAGATAAATGGAAAAAAAAATTCCACACAAAGACATGTATCCACATTTTCAGAACATCTTTACGCAGAATAGACAAAAAAATTGGACACAACCAAAATGTCAATCAGCTACAGAATGGAAAAGTTTAGCATATCCATACAATGATACAGTAATCAGAAATAAAAAGGAAAAATACTGGTATGTTCAGCAACATTGTTGAATCTCAAAAGCACTATGTGAGTTGAAAGAAGCCAGACACACAATACTACCTACCTTATGATTTCATTTATAAGAAATTCTAGAAAAGACAAAACTACAGAGTGGTTACTAGGGCAGCAATTTTCAACCACATTTTCAAGCCGCAAGAATCTTTAAAACATCAATACCTGCCTATTGAGTCAGGGATACTGACCTCTTTTCCCTTAGATTGTCAAATTTTAAAAAATGACAACAGCCAACACAATAGCTGTCCAGTATAAATGATCAAAATTATACCTATATTTTTTGTCAGATCAGCAAAAAATACAGTATATTTTTTTGGTATGCCACAGAATTTCATTAGTTTACTAGTGGCCCGGTGCACGAAATTCGTGCATGGGGGGGAGCACTGTCAGCCCAGCCTGCACCATCTGCACCCTCTCTAATCTGGGACCCCTCGGGGGATGTCCGACTGCTGGTTTAGTTTGGGCCTAAACCGACAGTCGGACATCCTTCTCGCAATCCAGGACCTCTGGCTCCTAACCACTCACCTGCCTGCCTGCCTGATCACCCCTAACCACTCTGCCTGCCGGACTGCTCTCCCCCAACTGCCCCCCCTTGCTGGCCTGATCACCCCCAACTGCCCCCCCTGCCAGCCTGATCGCCCCTAACCGCCTCTGCCTCAGCCCTGCCACCATGGCTTTGTTTGGAAGGACATCCGAAAGGTCTCCCGGAAGGTCTCCTGGTCTAATTAGCATATTACCCTTTTATTAGTATAGATGTGTGCCATGAGATGAAAAAGGTTGAAAATCGCTATGGTGGAGAAAAGGAATTGACTGCAAATGGACATAAGAAAATTTTAGGGTGATGGAATGCTCTATATCATGATTCTGGTGGTTGTCACATGATTGTACACATTTGTCAAATCTCATACAATTATTCACCTAACAGGAAGAATTTTACTGTATGTAAATTATACCTCAATGAAAAATGAAAATCTTAAAACCTAGGAATAATAAAGTTATATAAATATAAAACATAATAAATATAGTAAAATATTCATAAGTATTAATAAACTATAAATCTGAATTATATATGAAGGATTCATTATACTCTTCTTTCTATTTCTCTGTATTTTGATATATATATATCAAAATACAGAGAAATAGAAAGAAGAGTATAATGAATCCTTCATATATATATATATATATATATATATATATATATATAGAGAGAGAGAGAGAGAGAGAGAGAGTTCTTTACCATCAGTTATGGCCACCATTACAAATAGTGGCCCTTTGGTTTGAATTTGTGACCCCAGCTAAAACTGAACTGCCCTATCTCTTCAAGCTATTTCTACTGCCTTTAAAAACAGTCTCTAGAACAAAGAGAAAGCCAGGTAGTGAGCTCAGTGACGCTGTTTTAACAGAGTGAATAATTTCATACAGGCTAAGAGTCCTTTACTCTTCTTTATTTCTTTTCCTTCCTTCTTCTTCTTTTTTTTTTTTTTTTTTTTTTTTTGGTGCAAAATTTGTTAAAAGATTTGTTTTCTTGGGGTTTGTGTGTGTGTGTGGTGTGTGTGTGTGTGTGTTATTTGTTTTGGTGGGTTTCTTTTTAGCATGAGTATTCACAGATTATTTCCTATTTTGATTTCCTTTCTACTTGATCAGTTGGTCATCCTATTTTTAGAAAATAAAATTTAAAAAAAACATGTTTCGTTTCTCTCCCTCTCTGAAACAGTTCTAAGAAACTGAGTAACACAGAGAAAATAACAAGTCTGACATTTAACCATTATTCAGAGTCTTTGTTTAAAAAAAACTCCCTAAAACTATGATATATTAAATACTCATTAAAATTAATGAGAATGCTTTTATTCTTACCTGTAGAAAAAAATTTTAATGCATGGTTTAGATAAAAAAAAAATTTAGTCTTGCAAGTGTTCTGTGTTAAGAAGTCTGGAGGGACCATATGAGAGAAAGTGAGAATCTGTAGAGCTGTGCGAAAAAATAAAATTGTTAAGAGTATGATGGGTAAGAAGAAAAAAGATACCACCATTTTTCTGCTTCTGCCTTTCTACCAGTCTTTCACTCATGTTCCCAAGTGAAACACTTCTGAGTGTTGTCAACAAGATCATCTCACCTGGGTCTCCATGTCCAGGGATTTCATTAGGGCTCAGTCACATAGGTATGCAGCACCTGTGTGGCTGACCTTAGCTGCTCAGTCTCCAGCCCCCTCCTCCAAGAGCCCAAGCTCATAATGTGGCTCAAAGCCTCGGGCATACAGAAACAGATGTTCCCTATAAATCATATTGCTAGCACGAACTATCTCACATGGCCTGAGACCTCAGGTATACAAAGAAAATTAGCAAGTAGGATACTCCAAAGACTCAGAGTTCATCTCTCAAAGGCCAAGCCAAGGACCATGGAAGACCTTGGGAATAGCAGGATTTGAGCAACTCGGGCCTGCTGAGTTAACCCTTTCTTGAAGAGATGAATAATGTCCCCCTCACCAACCCACCCCCCACCTCAAAAATATATCCAGGTTCTAATCCCTGCAACCTGTGGATGTTATCCCACATGGCAAAAGGGATGTTGAAGATATAATTAAGTTAATCTTGAGATGGAGTGAATATCCCTGATATCCTAAATATCCTTGATTATCCTAAATGTAGCTACAGGGTCCTTAGAAGGCCAGAACAGAGGCAGAGACAGGTTTAACTATAGTGAGACAGAGGGCAATACGAAGACTGAAGCAAGATGCTAAGGTGCTGGCTTTGGAGAGAGAGGAAGGGGCCACCAGCCAAATAATTCGAAGAACACAACTAGAAAGGGCAAGGGAAAAAGTATCTTCTAGAGCCTCCTCCAGAGGGAGCATGGCCCTGCCAACATCCTGAGTTAAGTCCCAGGAAACTGATTTCAAACTTCTGACCTCCAGAAGCATAAGCAACCGAGTTTCTGGCAGTTTGCTACAGCAGCCCTAAAAAACTGGTACATTTGGGGACAAAACTTTGTAATGAGATCCCTTTGGCATTTCAATTACTAACTCTTCTTGGAAGTCATTCTTTCATTTCATTCAGTTCTAAAAGAGTGAAATATTATAGCAGGATGTCAGTATATACATGAACATGCATGCACACATTTAAAATGCAAATGATCGTAAGTACAAAACATTTCAAGAATTTGAAAGCCTAAAGAAATAGCAGGCAAGCTACCCTCAACCAGATGGCTAACTAATGGATTCAGCAGTTGTCCTATAAGGATATTAAATTCAAATATCAAAAGCTGTAATATCCTAAGTACTGTGACTTGAATATAAAAAATAATTGCTAACACAGGAATGAAAAAAAGCAAACTGGCATCACATGAAGGGTAAGATAGTCAAATGGCATGGGAAATATCAATGAACTTGACTCTGTTCCTCATCTGAATTTTTATATCCTATAATAAACCTTAAATCTACTCAAAATACCTTATTTCCTGTTTTTAAAGATGCCAATGTGACCATCTTCTGCCCTTAGTGATTTCCCCAGTTTTAATTAACATACAAGTGTACTCCTTTGTGAATGTAGACTACATGTTTTCCAGTTCTCATTCATATACACACATTTTATTTTATTTGTTTATTTTTTAGATCTCTATTGTTGAAAGTATTACTTATGCCCCCTACTCCCGCCTTTGACCCACTCTAGCCTGCCCCACCCCCTGCCCTAGGCCTTCACCACCCTATTGTCTGTGCCCATGGGTTATGCATATATGTAAACAAGTTCTTTGTTGATCTCTTCCCACCCACCCCACCTTCAACTTTTAACCATTAGGTCAGATCAGGTGTTTTTCCTCCAAGCACACAGGTTAGTCTTTAGAGTCTTTTTCTCACTAGTCAGATTTAGCTATATATAATCATATTCATTTTTTATATTTCATTAATTTCTATTTAAATCTAAACCAGTAGGACAATAAAATAACTAGAATAATTTTTCTGAACTCTGTTTTTGTGGTAAAGATAAAATTGTCAAATAATAATTTTTAAAATTAAATTAAAATAATAATTTTAAAGAGTTAGGAGAGGTGACCATCCAATCTATCCCATTTTTTAAAATATGTATATATTTATTTCAGAGAGGAAGAGAGAGGGAGAGAGATAGAAACATCAATGATGAGAGAGAATCATTGATCAGCTGCCTCCTGTATGCCCCCTACTGGAGATCAAGCCCAAAACCCAGGTATGTGCCTGACTGGGAATCAAACCATGACCTCCTGGTTCATAGGTCAACACTCAACCATTGAGCCACACCAGCTGGGTCAATCTCTCCCATTTTTAATGTAAAAACTTTATAACCATTTCAGTAGATCTCAGTCTTCATTACCCCCATTTCATTGAAAGCTTGTATAACAAAATGGGAAACAAAAGCAACAGGAGATGGGTAGCTTGGCTCATTATTCCTGCAAGTTGTTAACAGAATGTAGACATGGTTACAAAATTTAATAAAAACACACATATCTCTAATTTATCATGAAATACTTGAGAACATATTTCCCATTGAATACTCTTAAGATACACAATATTCACGTTTTCTTTTTTCCCTAAATAAAAGAGTGAAGAATGTTTTAAAATCTCTCAAATTCCTGTTTATAAAAGGCATGCATCAACTACTATAACAGATATATGGGTCTAAATTAAATTGAAGTATTAATATTCGATCTAATTAACTAGAATCCAAAGAAGATATCCAATTTAAGTAAATTAGTTTCTGTAAAAGTTTTTCAATTAATTATCATACCTGCTAGCCAAAATACCAGATTTCCTCAGTCATCTGAGTAGCTGTGGGGTTGTGGCACCTTGCAATTCTTCCCATGCTAATCACTGGCTCTGGGTATCAATGGGGCAAAGCATCTCTTCTCAGAGCTTAGCTGGCAACTCTAACATAGCATAAAGATGCCATTGTTATTTCCATGGAAACCACTAGAAACATAGCATAGTGAATCCAAGAATCAGGTGTGAAACATCTCGACTAACTGCACTGCAAGTTCAATCTTGGATGGATAAAATGAGGGTCATGCAGTTTCTTAAAAATCAAAATCCTATTTAGTGACCAAGCCCCAGCTGGAGATTTTACAAAATTAAATTACTGTGAAGGTGGCCCAAAGCCTCCCTTTCCCACTGAGGAATGGCTCTTTGCTTATTCCTGTCCACCACAGAGCATGGATTTTCCAACAGTGAAAGAAGAAATGGATACAGTTTGTGTGTGTGTGTGTGTGTGTGTGTGTGTGTGTGTGTGTGTGTGACTGTATCTTGCCATTACGTACTACTTTATTCCAAGGAGACCAAGTAATAGCATGGATTCCTATTTCAGTTCTGTGTGCTATTATTTGTAAAATCATTTAACATTAAAAAATAGCTCCCATTTACATTAATATTTCCCACTTTGAGTCAACAAAGGTAGAATTCCCAGTTTGTCATGATAAAGTCTTTAAAACAGTTCTTAGTCCCTGAGTATATACGACTGGACACAGATACAAAGTGAACCAGGGAAACTCACACCTGCTCCTGGTCACTGGACATTTCACTTTGTCCGTAAAACATGTATTGCTCAGCACAAATAGTGCTGGCTCTCATAACAAGTAAATACACCCTGGAATCTCAGTTCCCACTTTACCTCACAGTCAGGGGAGGTGGGTGGCCCGTCCCATGATGCTCCTGGGATCCAGGCTATTTCCATCTTGTACTCCAGGCTGCTTCCATCCAGGCTCCACCCTCCTCCAGCTCCTCCGAGTTTTTATCCATTCAGTGAGTAAAGAGAGTGGGAGGATTTGACAGACCAGGCCTGGAATTTGGGCCCGTGACTTCTTTTCGCACTCCATTGTCCAGAACTCTAGGAAACATAGCCCAGCTGTGTGCTCAAGGGTAGGAGAGTGGCTCCCACCTCTCCCCACCCACACCAGTCCACAAAGGTCTCTCCTCTCCACCAGAACACAGGGAATGAGGGCAAGGAAAGAATGCGAACTTTCTCAGCGCGGCTGGCAGTGAGACACATGACCCGCTCGCATCCCATTGGTCAGAACTCGGTTTCGTGGCCACATTTAACTGGAAGGGAGCCTGAAAGTTTTAATATAGGTGTGTGCCCAGAAGTAGAACGTGGGTTTTGGGGATTACTCATCCAATCTAGCACAAGCTTCCTTAGAATCATTACTAAGATACCCTTATTTGTTCACACACGTTCCTTGGGATGCCTGTATGCGATTCTTCTTTTGAGAGAGTCCTTGACATTCTTTTTTCTTCTTCTTCTTCCTATTTTTAGTAAGGAATTAGAGGACTCAAAAAGGTGAAGTCTTGAATAGACCAAAGTCAGATACTAACAAAAAAACAACAACCTTGCAACCAAACTAGGTCTCCTAATTCATAGTTCATGTAGCTCACTTTTATTAAATACATACTATGCATGTGGTATTCTGCTAAGTATTTTGGAAATAAGAAAGAAATATAGGCCTAATACTTCCCATCAATGAGCTTGCATTTATTCTTAAGAAACAAAATATTTATATAAAAGAAACACATATATGTCATTACTGTTTAGAGAAATTTGTGCCATTGCACATACAATATCATGCTAGAGTCAGAACATACTCCAGGAAGGTTTGCAGACAAGAAAGCATTGTGCAGAGTGTAACATTTGGGAAGAATTTTACTGAGATTAAACTTGAAAACTGAAGAGAGAAAGAAGGAAGATTTTGTAGAGATGACATTTGAGGTGGGCGAAAAGCATGAGCAAAATTCTATTCTGACCACAGTGAGGAGGCCGGTATGACTGAGAAGGAGACTGGGGAGTGGGAATAGTGGGAGTGGGCAGACAGATCATGTGATCCCTTTGGAGGTGATTCTGGAAATCATTGTCAGTTAGAGCACCACAGTAGGGACCTGAACAGGCCATAGCATTCCTGTCCAAGTGCTTAAGCAGGTTGCGCTGGTGGCAATGTGTAGAGCACCCTGCAGAAGGCAGAGTTGAGCAACAGTGGCCAATTCAGTGGGCCTTACAGGCACTGAGGATCAAGAGGAGAAGGGACTAGACTCAGGCAATGTTAGAGAAGCCTTACGAAGAAAGAATGACCACAGAATCTTATATTTCTGAAACAACATATAAAACCACTTTAAATTGTTACAGAATGAATGCCAAAACCAGTAATGCAGGCTGACGTCCCCGCCACGGTATCCCACTTCTACAGAGTCCATGCATTCGTGTCCTGTTTACATTTTTGTTGTGAGGAGGAATTATATAAGCACCTAAATAACACCCGGTGCTCTCCCCTCAAAACAATAATTTTTGGCAAAAGAGATTAAGTAAAGTCACAAGCCTACTAAGAAATGCAAGATTATACACATTATCTCTTACAGGCAGGCAGTGATGTTTGTAATACACCAAGGAGATATCTTCTCAAGAGTAACAGATGTTGTTGGTTGACAATAGAAATGCAAGCAGAACCTTACAGAATTTTCTCCTCATTTGACCTATTTATTTATTTCTATGCTGCCTTTGTTAAAAAAAAATAAATTAGACACATTTACAGAAATAAAATAAAACTAGATAAAATAAAGTAAAAATAGGTGATGAAATCTGAGCAAAAGAATAATAAAAGTAGAAAAAATAAGGTAAGGTCATGAATAATGTTGGTGTACTTAAGAGAATGTGATAAAGTCCTATCCACTGGCTGGAACTGAACCCAAAATCTTGTTCTGATCTTTTTGCCTGAAGCAAAATTGCTTACATAATACACAGTGTTCATCAAACAAAACACTTACTCAGAAGGGAAAAAGCCATTCCTGGATCCAAGTCCCCAAAAAAATTTCTCTTGAAAACTCTCAAAAAAGAGGCAATAATTATTAATATTTTTAATTGGTCAGAATTCTTTCCATCGCAAATGATTGAAAGCCGAACTCAAACTGGCTAAAGTAGAAAAAAGAATTTACTGACTAGTGTAACTAAAAATCCAAGGGGTTAATCCATGGTTTCAGGTATTGCCAGAGTCAGGTACTCAAGTAACTCTCTGAGGACTCACTTCCCAGATCTCAGACCTACCCTCGTTGGTGTGGTTTTATTTTCAGAAAGACTCTGCCCACTTAAAAGCAACAACGGCCACCAGATTTCTATTCAATCGGATTAACAACTCCAAGGGGAGTAGAGCTCCTTTGCCCAATTGATACCTAGGACTGATTTGTTTGTCCCAGCTTTGGTCACATGCCTATCTCTGAACAAATCATGTGATCAAGGTGAGGTGCCTACGTCTACTGGGGTTGGGATGGAATCAGTGATAGGTGGCTCCCTGAAGGAATTCTGACCAGGCAAAAGCATGTTCCCTACACATCCCAACAACATACTTCTAGAAAAACAGTTAAGTATTTATTTAATAAGGTTGTTTCTTATACACTTCCCTTAATGGGGTTAATGTTCTCACACTAAACCTCTATAATTCTATCAAGGTCAACAGAGGGTCAGACAGGCATATCCTCCCTTTTGGTAGGGCTTAGTTGGGTTGTCTAGGTCAGGTTTCTGGAATACACTGGAATTCATGCAGGTGGTGACTTCAATTATATGTGGAATCTAAAGAACAAAATAAATGAAGAAGCAACACAGAAACAGACTCATAGATACAGAGAACAAACTGATGGTTGCCAGAGGGGCGGAGTGGTGAGGGATTGGGTGAAAAGGTGAAGGGATTGAGAAGTACAAATTAGTAGTTGCAAAATAGTCATGGGGATGTAAAGTATAGCTCAGAGAATATAGTCAATAATATTGCCAGGTGGGTAGTAGACTTATCAGGGGAATCATTTCATAAATTATATCAATGTCTAACCATCATGCTAATACACCTGAAACTAAAATAAAATAATATGGAATGTCATTTATAATTTAAAAATTAAAATTTTTAATTTAAAAAATCAGTTACTTATAAAGATATGAGCATGGGTACAGATATGTACAAGAGGTATTGAGGCACCCAGAATATAGCAGCATCAGGAAGCTATCAAAACTCCTTGATCTTAAGGTCCATGATTTTGCCAGTAGAGCTGTGGAGTTGAAACACCCCTCCCTCCCCCCCCCCCCCCCCCTCCCAGCAAAAGCTATAGTTTGGGGAAAGCACCTGCTCCTAGGAAGCAGCCCTAAAAGAAGGAGAATGTGTATGAGGGTGGTGTGGGGGGTGGAGGGAATATCCTGACGGCTCTCTTCTCCCAGCCTCCTATTTTCTGGCTTGTGCTAGAAGAGTCGAGGAAGATGAGTAGGTGATAGAGTCTGTGCTGGCGGGTTCCCTGTGACACAGAGCGAGAAGGAAAGGGTGAAAAATTGATCTAGAGGAGCAGAGAGAGAATAACCAGCTCATTGGTGTCAGTGTATCAGACACCGGTTAGGTGGTGGCCCACATTCCGCCATGGACATGCCCATCTACACACACCTCTCCTTGTTCACTGGCCATGGTGGACTGACCCAACGATAGAGATAGTTGACTCAGCACACCAAAAAATGATCCTCCCTGGGTTTCAATCTTGAACAAAAACATAGAGTCTTCAGCGTACAGGACTGAATCATATGTAGAAGCACCCAGAGAGAAATCCCTACAGTTTCTGCTGCTGAAGTCCCATGAGCCTCCCTGGTCCTGCCCTTCCTGAAGCTTGGTTTTTAAGTTGCATCTCTAATTGTATGAGTTCCCCCGATATTATTTAAATAAGTTCTGCTTTTCATTGTTAGCCAAAGTGGTTTTCTCTTGCTTGCAACTAAAAAGAGGTTAATTAAACATTTAGGATAGACTTTTTAGTCTATACACGGAAGAGGACTAGATGGCTCATAGCCTTCAGATAGTCTATAAAAATACTAATTTCCTCTAATGAGGTTTTGACCCTCATGGTGCTGCCATACATTTGAATGCAGAAATTCTGTGTTGCTCCCAGAAAGAAACTCACTACAGACTGATTCATTAGCCTGTCAGCATAACCATTATTGCTTTTCTCATTTTCGGTTCTTATAAGTGTATTTCTAATAGCACATGATCTCACTCATCTAGGGGAAATAATGAACAACATAGACGGATGAACAAGAACAGACCCAGAAACAAGGAGGCATGGATCACACTGTCGGGCCTCAGAGGGAGGGTACGGGAGGGTGGGGGTAGGGGGGAGAGATCAACCAAAGGACTTGTGTGCATGTATATGAGCCTAACCAGTGGTTAAGGACAACAGGGGGGTGGGGGCATGCGTGGGGAGGGGTGTGGGATGGGAATGGGGGGATGAGGACAAATATGTGATACCTTAATCAATAAAGAAATTTTTAAAAATAAATAAAATAAAAAATAAAAATAAAATAAAAAAAGAAAAGAAAAGAAATTCTGTGTTGCTGATTAATGCCCAGACCTTGCTCTTTCACAATCACTGCAGTGACATCCTGGTGTCAAAGTTGAGGAGCTTAAAGGAGACAAGTTCCTAAATAAAAGATCATTACTTTCAAAATGATGTCATGCAAAAAAGGACCATAGCCAAAGGTCAAATTCATCTCAAAAGCAATTTGGGGTCAGTCCTCACAAAGGTGAATAAGAAGCCATGGGCCACAATGATTTCAAAACTATTACATTCAACCGCTCCATTCATCTGCAAAGGGTTCTTAGTTTATTGCTTGTTTCCTTGTCCTGTCCTTCATGAACTGGCCCAAGCTGATCTTTAGCTCTTTCCCATCTACATCCTTTCTGCACCTGCCTTCTCATCCACTAGACACGATGTAGGCACTGAGCTAAATGGCAGTAGGACACACAGCAGTCCCTGGCTTCATGGAGATTATAATCTAACATGTATTAAAGCTAATTCATAAGGGAGTATGAAAATGCATTTTAATGGGAGGATTATCTTGTGACCTATTAGAACACAGGGAGAGGGGGACAGGTAAATGTGAGGTAGGGAGAGCAGAAGTCTCCAGGAATAACTGGAGATCAAATTTGATCCCCACATTGCAACCCAGGAGCTTTCCAACTCAAGAGAACTGACTTGAGACAGAGCTTCAGAATGACACTCTCCCAGCATTACATCTATCCACCACTTGCCATCTTTACCTTCTATTCCCACAACCCTCAGCTACAATAATGGTTAACCAACTGAAAGAGACCCTCTGGGAACATCTGAAGGAGAATTCCTAATGGTGACCTTACTGAATCTTCTAGAGTTGACCATGGCTTTCTTCAATGCTTTTTGGGGGAGAAAAAAAAAAACAACAGCTCTAAGCAAATTTCACCCTCTTAATTTACACTGTTATCCTCTGTATCATTTGTAATACCCACAGCATCACACTTCAAATGAATCTTGTCAGTGCCTGGAAGCCAGACATGGACCAACAATCCTCCTGTGACTCATGCCACAGGGATAAACACCTGACACACTCCTCAAGGCAGGCTGTGTACGGCGAAATCTTAAATGGAGACCAGATGGTCTTTGGACACTGACTCAGCTCCCACAAAGCTCCCAGATGCCTGCAGTGGACAGCATTCCCCACTGGACACTGAGTGCCTATAGACATGAACCCCACCCCTATGACATGACCCCGCATCCTCTTTCCTTTCTAATGCTCCTCAATCCCTTTCCCTCCCAAACCAGCCAGAAAAATCTGTTCAAGTCCCAGAGCTAAAAGCTTCACTTTTGCTCATTATGAGTTATGATCTAGCTCAGAGTTAATCTAATTTTAGCCATGGTAGAAATGATACCTAATTCTGAACTAGCCAGAGTGTGCAAATGAGGAACTGGCTTTTTAATTGTATTTAATTTTAATTAACTTTAATTTTAATAGGTACATGCCTATGGACTAGGGGCTAACATATTAGACAGGACAGGTTTAGCTTTCTTTTTTTTTAGTTAATCTTCACCAGAGGATATTTTTGCCATTGATTTTTAGAGAGAGTGAAAGGAAGAGAGGGAGGGGAAGAGAGAGAGAGAGAGTGAAACATCAATGTGAGAGAGACACATTGGCTGGTTGCCTCCTGCATGTACTCCCAACCAGGGCCAGGGACCAAACCTGCAAACCAGGTACATGCCCTTGACCAGAAACCCAATCTGAGACCCTCTGGTGGATGGGCCGATGCTCTAAACCCTGAGGCACACTGGCCAGGGCAAGGACAGGTTTAGCTCTTAATGCTCAAAAACTATTTTTCCTTCTGATTCCTCTTATTTTTCCTTCTGATTCCTCCTGACTTTCTTTTGATATCCCTGAGACAACAAACTTGAAATGATCTAGATTTATAGTGGGAAAAGTGAGGACATTAATATTTCAAAAATATAATCTCATCACATTTATCCTTGTGTATCCTGGCGCCAAAATAATAATAATAATAATAATAATAATAATAATAATAATAATTTACTGTAATCCAGGGCATGGAGTTCTTTGCCCCTGGCTGTCTAAGGTTGACTTGAGAGGCCTCAGGAGCAACATTCTGTCCTGTCATGGTCACTTCCTCGTTCTCCCAGGAAGGTCTCTCCTGGTAGAAAAGAAGGACTCAGTGGAGTCTAAGAAGATAGAAAGAAGTGAACATAAAAATACAGGGATGGGCAAAAGTAAGTTTACAGTTGTCAGTACTCGAAACACAGAATTTATTCTTGTATTATTATTTTTTTAAATATGTTTTTATTTATTTTAGAAAGAGAGGAAGGGAAAGGGATAGAGTGAGAGAAATACCGATGAGAGAGAATCATCAGTTGGCTGCCTCCTGCACGCCCCCTACTGGGGAGCGAACCTGCAACCCAGGCATGTGCCCTGACCAGGAATCAAACCAGTGACCTCTTGGTTCCTGGGTGTATGCTCAACCACTGAGCCACACTGGCCTGGCTACTCTTATATTATTATTTATTTGTGTATTATATATTTCCCCATACAAACAAGTGTAAACTACTTTTGCCAACCCCCATATATCACCGTCAAAGGAGGAGGACAAAGGGGAAAGCCCACCTAAACGAATGAGATCCTTTCTGTTTCCTTTTTCATAAAATGCCCTAAAAATATTAAGTGACTATTTTGCTTTCAAAATATCAGGCAGCAATTGTCAGGCAGAACCCACCATTGCCATTTTTTTACTCTACTATAATTCACATTGCACTGCTACGACTGCTATTTCATGTGACATTCCCAAGGATATTTTAAATGATGATAAAAAAGACAGTTATGTCAACTTCTTGAATTTTACTATTATTAACAATAATAACAACCAGATGTGCAAAAAGAGGCAATGTGTCCTTTTTCCCATTTATCTCATTTTAGTCCTCTATTATGATTTCTTTAGCTGCCACTGTAGCTTTCAAAAAGCTAGTTCAATTACTGAAGTACTACCCATTAAATGAGAAATGATGGCTTTGCCAAAGAAATCAGCTATTATTTCGAAATAAAAAGCATAGGCAAAGATACTGCTAACCCTCAATGAATTTCCAGACGTCTTAACACCTTTTCAAAGCCATTGTGAACAACAGAACTAAGTTGATGCTTTTGAAATCGAACAAATTGCTAAAGGCATGAAAGTGACAACACCTGTAAACAGCTAGGTTTTCTCAATTATCTAATAAAAGCGTTCATGTGCAAACAAGGTAATGTTTAAGCACCTATATGCCAATTGTTCAAGCATTGGAGTCCTGGTTACTTCCCATAGTATTCATCTGAACAAGGAAGGCGAGGCCCCTGTTTAAGAAGGGCCGTGCCCCCTCCCTGAAGGCGGCCTCTTGGGGGGGCCCAAAGCAGTGAGAGGTCATGCAGGGTCAAGAACATTTTGGCAAAAGTTTATTTCCGTAAATAAAAGAAATGAGGGAAAACATTTATTGGCAGGGCGCCCAGACTTCCCTTTAACAAACACATGATCTCATTTAGCCCAATAAATGTCACTTTCCTCAAAGAAAACCTCCCTGACCACCCTCCGAAGGATCTCCAACACCCTTCCCCAGGGTCCTCTGCCTCACACCCTATTCATGTCCCTCAGAGCATTCATTTTCATTTGAATTATGCGCTTCTTCGTTCCCTTGCGGGTGTGCGGCACTGAATTGTAAGCTCCATGATGATGACTCTCCACTCCCCAGAAGCAGGCTGCCTGGGTTCCCGTTCCAGGTGGGTCTGTCACCGGCTGGGTGACCTGTGTAAGTTTCTTCACATCTTTGGGCCTCCCTCTTCTTGCCTTATGTAAAATGGGAGGAGTCAGTGAGCTAATGTACTTAACACTTTGAAGAGTGTGTGTCACTAAGCAAAAGCTGCTTAAATATTAGTTATCATTGAAGACCTAGCTTGAGGCTCAATAAACGCACGCTAAATGAACAAATTTAATTCTCACAATAGTTCTACCAAATAGATATCATTGTTTCTAAGTCTACCAATGAGTAGCCCAACCCTCAGAAGCCAGCCAAGATCACACACCAGTTAACTGTCCTGGACCATGTCCAAGTAACTTCAAGCAATCCGTATTTCTCAGCCCAAATGTCCTGGTTTCATGTTACTCTTCATGTTAATTTTATTTTCATTGTTTCCCAGCCGTCAGTGAAGTTTTGCAGCCTAACTGTATTATGGGGTATTAAAGGGAAAATCAGTAGTAGATGCTTGAGCCTTAGTGTAAAAATCTGGAGAGTGGTGCCCCCTGCTGGAGGCCTGCAAGGGGCTCCCAAAGTGAGAGGATCCTGGGGACAGGAGTTGGATTATAGGAGAGGAATCTAGGATCTTATGTCTAGGCACCTCTCCCCAATGTAAGGCTTGGAGAAGCTGGGCTTTATTTATTAAGGACTTGGCAGTTTCTTTTCAATATTGTTGCTATTTTCCACAAGAATACTGCTAACAGGTATTATCCTCTTTGTGGAAGAGCTTAAGTGCCCTCCCTCCCCCATCACAAATGTGGAGCAGGACTGTGGTGTAAACTGAAGATCCATTTGATCCAAAAGATGGCAGTCCCCTGACTGAGGCCTGCACTCAGGTTCCTGCTGCTCTGAGTCCTGGTCCACCCACTTCCCGGCTCAGGCGACCTATTCACTATCTCTGAGTTGGGAAAAGAGAGAAGTAATCAGAACTACCTCGTTGGGTTGTTGTATAGTTAAAACAAAGTCTGTACACTCCCTGGGGCACACAGAGCTGAGGTCCTACTTCCTTTGCTCCGAGAGGTGCCTCTTGGGTCCTCGCAGGTAGTCCCCCACATCTCAGAATCAGCAGCTGCGCAGCGTGTCATTCCCACTCTCCACCTCTTCTGCCTCTCTCTCTGCTGCATCTCTCCGACTGATGCTCCTACCGGCCGCTTCCGCTTTTAAGGTTTCATGTGATTGCATTGGCTCCAGCACATAATCCAGAATAACGTCCCCTGCTTTAAGGCCAACTGATTAGTCA
This sequence comes from Cnephaeus nilssonii, assembly GCF_951640355.1. Lineage (NCBI taxonomy): Eukaryota > Metazoa > Chordata > Mammalia > Chiroptera > Vespertilionidae > Cnephaeus > Cnephaeus nilssonii. The sequence goes on along the minus strand of NC_137089.1, from coordinate 34,323,406 downwards.
TTTTAATTCTGCAAAGTCCCTTCACAGCAGTACCTACATTAGCGCTTGATCAATGAACCAAGGTCAGGAATCTTGGGGGCACATCTTAAGAATTCTGCCTACAACAGTATCTTCTCATTAGAAAAATATCTACTGAGATCCATGAAGCTGGTTCTTTAAATTAGTCCCTGTGCTTGTGGATGACTAGCCAGAAGACGGAGATATGTTCAACAAAAAACTAGATGCCTTTTTTTCATTTTCTAATATGCAAGTGCTGAGAAACTCTACCCATATAAATAAGTGAAAGATAATGGAAGCACTTTTGTTATAGCAATGTGAACAAATTCTTTAAACTCCTTCTAAAAAAAATAAAAAATAAACTCCTTCTAAATTATTCTCCAAAAATATCATGAAGTGATAATATTATTTAAAGTTATTTTATTCTTAATGACCCATCAACTAAAAACTACTGAGCATCTCCAATTCTGTAGAAAGCAAAGAATCAAAAACCATCTGTCTTGCAATAGGCTTTTTACCCAATCATCCTTATTCGCCGTTTCTGGGATTTACACCAAAAAGCATTGACAAGACTTCTTGAGTGACTCTACAAGGTCTATTACTCTTTTACTTATGAAGATAACGAAAATAACTTTTTGGCGCAAATAAGTTTGGGGAGAAAAAAATGTTTTATTCCCCAGCTGTGGCTTACTATGTAAGCAGTATTTTTAAATGTAGGTGCCCAACCTCCAAAGGTGCCCTCCCCCCCCCCCCCAACAACCAAAGACTTCTTTTACTATACATTAGCTACCAAGGAAAGATCCAGAAGTGGTTTAATTACAAAAATCTAAGTTAACCTACAACAAGAAGTATTTTTTCTCAGATTGGCAACAATAAGAATGATAAAAAAGACTTCTTCAACACTACTCAAAACTAAAAAAAAAACCTAGTCCCAAGAGGCTAATAAGCTATTGCAAAGGCAACATAAGCTCGATAGACAACCACAGATGGAGCAGAGACAGACTGTTAGGAACTGGATGGGATCTAGATTATATAGTCCAACCTCCTGAGAGTCCACACAGCTACAACCAAAGCCAGAATTCTTTCCTAAGCCCACCAGACGATTTGCCTGTCACTGTCTCAAACACATCCCCAGTTACAAATTGATTGCCTGCCTCATCTGCAAAAATCACTCTTCATTGCCTGCTCAGCAAAAATTGATCCTTTAGTTTTGCTTTGCCAAGTGGCATGATATTAAGCTTCGCCAGTAGAGGGCACTAGAGAGATATTACCGGAGAAAGGGGTTTTTTTCTCTAGTTCCCAGGTGCTTTCTGGGCAGGCTCCTAAAGCTCGGGTGACTTCTCCAGGACCCTACAGCGCCTATTCCAGCTCATGCCGCATCCCAGCTTTTCCAGGGCCCAGCACCTGTGATACCCGGCAGCCAGCAGCTCCCCTTGGCACCCCTTTCCAGGAGGTTCTGTGGCACAGTGCCTCCAGTGAGGTACCTCCCTGTCAACAGGGTTCCCTGGTATCCTAAAGGGAGAATTTCCAAGTTCCAGAGGGTCCGTTTCCAGCAACTTCTTTCTACCAGAGCAACACAAGGTGACTTCTCTGCCAATCACTGAACCTCAGTCACGCCTTCTCCACCTGGGGGTCAGGGAGAGGCCTCTTCCTTGGGCACCCTACCTCAGCCCTAGACGTAATGGCTGCTCTCCACACCTGCTATTCCTGCATTCTTTGTTCTCTTACTTTTTACTAGTCAATCCTTTGTAACTCCAATTCCTTGTTCTAATTGATAATTCTTTTTAAAATATATTTTTAATGATTTCAGAGAGGAAGGGAGGGGAGAGAGAGAGGTAGAAACATCAATGATGAGAGAGAATCATTGATTGGCTGCCTCCTGCACAACCTCTACTGGGGATCAAGCCCGAAACCCGGGCATCGTGCCCTGACCAGGAATCAAACGGTGACCTCCTGGCTCATAGGTCGATGCTCAAATACTGAGCCACACCGGCTGGGCATAATTGATCATTCTTTACACTAAACTCCCCCTATTCAAACTTCTGTATAGTGTCCCTCTCTTGGTTGGACCCTGAGGTAGCCCTACAATCAGACACCTCCAAGAGAACTTCCCTCCACTCAGCTTAGGTATGTCTTTTTAAGATTCACAGAGAAGGAGGTTTTTAAAGATGTTATAGTTTCTCCATTTAACAGATCACATTATCTGAGATGAATTAATATTATTTTTAGCAAATTCTCTCATTACACAGAATGAATAATCCCAATCCATTTAGCTTTTTAGCATAAATTCTTGTTTGATTCATTCAGCACTTTTCATTGGTCTTTGGGGAGCTCCTCAATATGAAGAGGGTTTCTGTGATTTGAGACAGACTTCCCGGCATGCTGCTGTGCACTTCTGTTATAATAATTACATTTTCACAAACTGTGAAAAGTAAGAAACATGCTGATGCAAAGGTAAAATTCTCTAAATGGGTAGAAAAGGCACTCTTGCTTTTATCTCCCTTTATTAAAAATGGAAGTGTAAAGCAGAGGAGGAAAGAAGAGAGACCAAAAAAATGTTAAGCAACATAATCAAAAATAGAAAAGAAGCTGGTAATGCTTAAACATAAATTAACAACATGGAAGTGAGAATAAGGGATCTGTACAGCTTATAGATCTAAATTCAGACTTTAAAAAAGATTTCTAGTTGCCCTTGGGATTATCTCAAGGAACTTAAAATACAGAATCATCATTTGAATCAATCCCATGTTTGCCATTGTCTTCTGAAATAAGCCCAAAGAAATTCTTCAATATTTCAAGGTCATTTTCTATGGCAAGGGCAGTAGAATTCTGCAGCCAATGTAAGTTGATTCAGCAGCTGTAATAACATGAAGCCATCTGCAGTCCTACATGAAGTATGCAAATGAGAGAAAGCAAAGGTCTAGCATTGGATACAAGATCTTAAATTCTATACTTCTCTTAGCTTTCTATCTGTTTACCTCTGGTGAGGTCTGAGTCATTCATTCCCTTTTTAAATAGTAATGGCGTTACTATTTATCTGGAGATACAGACTTGAACTTGAATGATAGGAGCAACCTGCTCTGGCCACTTGACTATTTCTTAATCCTTTGATCTACCAGTTGCTTTGGGGATTTACTCTCCTCCCTAAAAAACCCAGATCACCCAGTAGTTTACTTCCTCAGTTCCCACTTCCAGGCTCCTAAGCATTGTGACTATCTCAATGATTTGGGTGGTCCTCTAGCCCCAAACCCATTCCTGTGCCACCAGCTCACAGCAAATGACCTCATCCAGTTATGTGGAAACCTGAAGCCATACAGCATTAAGCCCTTTAATTTCCTTTCCTTCCCCCTCAACATTTATTCTGACTTGTCCCCCTCATTCTCTCCACCTCCTCCCTCATATCTCATCAGTGACATTGATATGAATTTGTCTAACATCTTTCAAATCAGTGCCCTGAATCTCGATCGTTATTTATGCTTTGTGTTGTTGAACAGCCTAAACCTTTAGGGCCAAGGTCAGCAATCTATTGGGTGTATATAGCCTACAGACACAATTTGTTTGGGTCAAACAATATTTCTACACATTTATAATTAGTTGCCAACATTAAAAATTGGCACTTTCATATAAGACTTTAAGTTTCCAGCTTCTCTTGAAAGTTTGGAACTTCTGCAAACTTTAGGTCCATATAATTCCTGACATCAGTGAGCTGGAGCTGAGTAGTAGCTGCCCCTTTAAATGGGCTCAATTCCCACCACTCCTTATTATCTCTTACACATACCTGCTTCATTCTTTTACATTACTTACCTTACCCAATAAGCATTTGAGTTTTCAACCCATGCCTTAGAATATCTGAGAGGATTTCTGAAGGAGGTAACTAGGAAAAGAAGATTCTAGAGTGAAGATAAATATGAGCAAGACTAGGACTTCTCACCCTATCTGTGCCCCACCTAGAAAGAGGTGTCACCTCCTGAGAATAGAAGAACAGAGCAATCTGCAGATCTGAGAGCAGCGGGAATGCACTCACCTGCATGGCCATACTGCTAAAGAGATGCCAGAAGCCCCCCATAGAGGAATGATTGGTTATGAGAACCCGACCAAAACCTCTATGCCCCACGTGTGGCAGAGAAGTATCAGCCAGCTGCTGGAGATGCTGGGCTCTGTGGAAAGGAAGACAGGTGCTTGTCAGCCACCGGTGATAATTAGGTCCGATCCCAAATGTGAGTTAACTGTAGAGGATGAAGGGAACTCCAAGGGCTGTGATTAAATTTTTTCTAGTGGCATAAAATAGGAGCATGGAGATAGAAATTGGCTTATGATATAGAAGAAAAAGTAAGTGACAAGACTTGTTCCTCTGAGTTTGTGGAAGAGCATCTACGGATAGCTAGGTATTCACCTTGAGGCCAGGAAGGGAAGAGACTCTGGGAACAGAGCATGGGAGCATGAGCTTTATGTATTCAGAGCAGCACAATCAGTTCATTTTGACTGTGGTCCAGAGGTCAATATGGGACTAGATAGGAGAGGATACTAAGAGATCAGAGGCAGCCAACAGCCTGAACATGGAAGATATAAAATAAAATGGAGTTTTGCTTCAGGCAAGAGAAATAATTAAACAGAACCCTAAATGTTGAGCAAGTTGGAGTAGATGGGGAAAAAAAATAAATTCAATGTTAGCCACGCTGACTTTGAGATAAATCCGGGACATACAAGTGACAATGTGGATACATTAATCTGGTTCTCAGGAGAGAAATCTGGGTTGCCAATATGTATGTGTGTGTCATCAGCCTATAAATGGTCATTGAAGCCATGGGGTAGATACACTCATTCAAGGAGTGTGTCAAGTGGAAGAAAGTGGGAAAGAGTCTTGAGGGAAAAGCCTGCACTTAAGTAATGATCAGAGAAAGAGGACCCCACAAAGGAGATTTAAAAGGAGCTTTTAGAAAAGAAGGAAATACGAGAAGGCATCCTCATGGGGAAACAAGAGAAAAGAAAGAGTCAAAAAGTGGCCCAAGCCCTAGCTGGTTTGGCTCAGTGAATAGAGCGTCGGCCTGTGGACTGAAGGGTCCTGGGATTGATTCCAGTCAAGGGCACATGCCCGGGTTGCAGGCTCGATCCCCGTGCAGGAGGCAGCCGATCAATGATTATCTTTCATCATTGGTGTTTCTATCTCTCTCTCCCTCTTCCTTCCTCTCTGAAATCAATAAAAATATTTTTTTTAAAAAAGAAGTGGCCCAAAATAATCACAAGTGCATAGAATAGTTTAAGTAAGATTAATATATATGAGGAGTGGGTGGGCAATTAGGAAGTGGAGACTGTGTATAGATAACACCAAGAAAATTTAGCGATGGATGGAGGAGAGAAATGGAGATATAGCTGGAAGGAATTTGGGAGTCAAAAAAGAGTCATTTTTAAGTTGGGGGAGAACTGAGTATGTTCAAAGGAATCAAGCAGAGAAAAGTGTGAAGAGGAAGGAGACAACTTTTTTCTTTGATTTTATTAAATGAGCATTTCTACAGCACCGAATGTGTGCCAACACTCTTCTAATCACTTTACCACTATTAACTTATTTAATCTTTATAACAACAAAGTTAAATAAGTATTAGTATTATCCCAATTTTCAGATAGGGAAACTGAGGCATGGGAAGTTAAGAGATTCGTCCAAGGTCACACAAGTACTAAGTGACAAAGCTGGAATCCAGTCCCAGGTAATGTCTCCAGACAATGCTTCCAGCACTAACGCTAGAGAGCGGGAGGGAAAGACTCAGTTCTGGGAAGGCTGGCTGGCTGCTGGCTGTGTTGGAAAGCAGCTGATGTTGGTAACCATGAACTTAACCTGGTTGCAATCAAAGCCAGCTACAGAGCATGCAAAGCCAAGCGCACAATGAAAACAGGGCCCCTTATTCGCAAAGCAGAAAGAGGATTACTAAAGGTACTGCAATACACGACCTGTCTTTCCCCATCGTGGTGTTTATTATTTGCTCACTAGGGCATGGGACACTCTCTGGAGGAGTGGAGACCCTCACAGGGCCCAAGGACCCGGCCCCATGACTCAGTGTTTTGTGTGTGTGTGTGTGTGTGTGTGTGTGTGTGTGTGTGGCCCACCAACTACTGTGTTTGGCCTCCCATCAGCCTCTGGACCTAGACCCCTTCCCAGAGTCCCACCCTGACCTATGGCAAACTGATGACCTCCAAGGGATTCAACCTCCACACAGATGCACCTGGTACCTGGATGGAGGGTCAGGAGAGGCTCACTCCCACCTCGTCACTTGTCAAATATGCTGCAGGGCAGCCAGCCCATAAGGACACCATGGTGAGGCCACTGAAAACGCAGCCCACACAGAACATGTGCCCAACCTCTGGCTGCTCAATCAAAGCAGCTGTTGGCTTCCAGACTCAGACCAAACACCTCTGCTACCTCCTCAGCTCCAGCCATCCAGGTCCCCCCAGGCTGGGCTCCCCAGAAAGAACCCCCGGCCCCAAAACCAAATATGTGAATATTTAACAACACAATAAGCCAAAACTCGAATACAAGATAGTTTCATGACTAACTTAAAAGAGTTATGAAACTGGACAAAAAGAGGGCGTAGGCTGAGGGCTGAAACAGCTGCAGCATTTCAGAGACACATATGCTTAGGGAACATTTCAGCTCAACTCTTGCTGCTCATTCACACACCCAGATAAATTTGTGTCTTATTAAACAGGTATCACACCTGGTGTTCATCTTGTCATGTGCAGACCAAATATCTTGCTTCCAGAAACGAAGGTGGAAAATAAGCCTGTGGATTTCCTTCCGGAAACAGATGGTAACTGATCTGGTTGTGCTCATCTCTGTCTCAAGTATCCACTTTGTCAAGTTCCCACCCGACTCCAGCAGTGATTACTTCAAATTTACACCATTTTAACTGTAAAATCAGCTTTGATTCTAAGATAATCATGATACACTTAATCCATTACTAGATTCAACTGAGAAGAAATTCCTTTAATGGGGCAAGTTTCCAGAACATTCCTCCTCCCCCCCCCCCCCCCCGCCAAAAGGTGGCCATTTACAATATACTAATATCAAAGAAGTCGTTGTTGAGGAAGAAAGTTCTGAGCTAAAATTCTCAGAGATTCTGCCCAATTTTAAAATGTCTTTGAAACATCAGACAACAATTGAGAAGCAAAAAGATCTCTGGCATCCTGTCACCTCAGCTTTTCCCTATGGAATCTTTAAACAGATATGAAAGGATTGGATGATATTATCTCTCTTTGAAACTGGCAATGAAAAATTAGCAGTTATGCAATTTAAACAAAAAAATAGCTTTAGAAATTATAGGCCCTTCCAAAATTGATTGAATTTGAAGAAAAATGTGTACCTTTTTATTACCTCTGAACTCAAGGAAACTGAACTGAATGGATGCCTATATTGAACCAAGAATAGCAGTCTATTTAAATGATATAAAATAGTGCTGATTTTCATGGCTCTTAACTAAAAATTCATTTCCCTCACTCTTAAGCCTAAATCACATTCAATTCTATCACTCTACGGAATGATTGTGACTCGAAGACTTTTATAATCTATCTTTTACTGATGGCCTATATGTTCTAAAAAGCTGAGCTGCCTTTTCCCAAAGAGAAATGGGAGTGGGGTTAATCCAGCTTATTTGAAGGGCTGCTAACTCCCAACTCCCATCCAACTTGGCTTAATACAGACCACGGGTAAAAGCATTCTGCTTAGAATCTTTGAACTGGGTGAGACTCTAGCGATCATCTTATACAATGTTCCATTTGCTTCATGAGTTTCACACGCTTGCAAATGAGTAATTCTTTTTCTAAATGTAAAGCAAGGCACACAAAAAAATAACCTCGGAGAACCAAAAGTGCTTGATTGGATATGGAAAAACAGCAAGCATCCTCTACCTCTAGCATGGAGATGGAAAAAAAGCACTTGTATTTTCATCAAATATATATATATATATATATATATATATATATATATATATATATATATATACACACACACACACACACTCTTGGTCAATTATTTAACTTTAAATACTGTGTTGTGACCCAAGTAAAAAAAAAAAATTCAGTATTTATTATTATATAAGCTCTGTTTTCCCCAAACTGTTTCAAGCTACACCATATAGTCCATCATGTTAAAAACACAAACTAATGTGAGTTTACTCTGACATTTCTCCCAAAGAATAATAAAGAAAAAGAGATAATATCTCATTCCCTTCTTAAAGGAAAAATGCTTGATTTTGTTGGGGAGGAAATATTTCTCCTCTGCTCTTCTAAGTTTTTCTGCCTGGTTTAAGAATTAAATCGATATGATATGGACTGATAGGAAAAATCAAATTTAATTTCATACATATGGGGGCTCCATAAGAATATGGGGGTCCACAGTTGGTCAGGAAATTGTGGCTGAAGGGAAAGGGGTGGGAGTCTGGGTCTTCAAAGGGGAGAAAGGCAATTCACATGGAGATAGAAACACAAATACTTGGTAAACAAATGTTTGCCAACCGATGCAGAGACAATGGGACACAGAGAAGACTTTGGTCTTTGCCCCCACCAAACCCAGCCCCATGTTTTGTGTAGATATCTCTGGCGATAGTGCTCCTCCTGGACCAGGCCCTTTATCTAAATGGTATCAACTGTGTGGGTTCTATTTTTCTCACGAAGTCTTCTCACTGTCCTTAACATGGTTCTCATTTAATGACTACCTTCTGGAACCATTACACTGAACCAGATGATTTACCAAAAACATAGGCCGTGTCTGAATTTTGGTACCCAAAGTTGATTTCAAAATATTATGTTGTGTTGCTGCTGGAGGGCAGTGCACATTCTACACTCATGATTTTTTATAAAGTTCTCCCAGGTACCTTAAGGAGCGCAGTAAACACACACAGCCTTTGCCCTCCAGGAAATTACCGTTTAAAAGGGGCAACAAACTGCGGAATCAGCAAAGTGATCATTCCACTCTGACCCCTTGGAACTGACAGGTGTCATTAAAAGGAAGGGTTAGACTACAGCAGGACGTGCTGTCTGTGAATAATGGAGACCTCAGTGCTGGCTCTTGCCATCAACTATGTGTTGGACCCCAGCACGCCACTTCCTTTTTCTGGCTCTCAGTTTTCTCTTCTGAGAAATAAACAAAATGTGGATTGCATGGTAGAGACATCCCTTCAAGGTCTAAGTTCGTGGAGGAAATGCACACAATAAATAGAAGAGACTTAGCATCCACCATGCGGACATTATGGAACGTGTCATTAAGTCCCAGGAAGTAGGTGCAGCCCCCCAGATTTTCATTTGGAAAATCTGACTGAATCGCTGCATGGAGAAAGGGTCAGAGTGTCTCGGCTCCCGCACTTCTATAAAAATAATAAGATTGTGGCTCATATTTTGGGCCCCGGTTATTTGAATGCCAGGAACCTGGCCTTGGCCTTGTTTTCCAAAGGCTCTTTAGGTAAAATCCTAATAAGCTGTCTGCCTTTAGTTTAGTTGTATACAAAAATGGCTTAATGATAGGACAGGCAAACATCATTTCAAACTCTTAAAAGGAGCACTCAAAAATCTGAGAGATTACATACAACCATGGCTCCTGCTCAAAGTCCCCTCACAAGAAGCTGAAGTGCTTTTGTGAACATCTGAAGGTTCGCCGTTAGTGTATCCCACACAGAATGGCATGCTGAAGGCCAGGGGTCTGCATGCTCTCATCACAGGGGCCTTGGCCCCAACCCTGACCGGACGGAAAGAGGGCATTATGCTAAGTGAAACGAGCCTGACACCGCATGACAAATGCTACGTGAGCTCACTTACATGTGGAATCTAAAAAAGTCAAACTCATAGAACCAGACGGTAGATGGGTAGTTGCCAGGGGTTAGGAGTGAGGGAAATGGGGAGATCTTGCTCAAAGGGCACAAACTTTCACTTATGAGATGAACAAGATCTGGAGATTTCATGTAGGGCATGGTGACTATAATTAATAATACTGAACTGTATATTTGAAAATTTTTAAATTAAATCTTTATTGTTGAAAGTATTACATATATCCCCTCCTTCCCCCCATTAACCTCTTCTAGCCCACCCCAAACCCCTACCCCGGGCCTTCATTACCCTATTGTCTGTGTCCATGGGTTATGCATATATGCATACAAGTTCTTTGGTTGATTACCTCCCACCCACCCACCCTCCCTCAGAGACTCCGCAGTCTGTTCCATGCTTCTATGTCTCTGGATCTATTTTGTTCATCAGTTTATGTTGTTCATTAGATTCCACATATGAGTGAGATCATGTGATACTTGTCTTTCTCTGACTGCCTTATTTCGCTTAGCATAATACTCTCCAGATGTATACTTGAAATTTGCTGAGAGTAGATCTTGAGTTCTCACCACGCACGCATGCACACACACACACACACACACACACACACACACACACACAGGTGACTATGTTAGGTTATTGATGGATGTATTAATTAACTTGATGATGGTAATGATTTTATACTGGATACATATAGCAAACCATCACACTGTACACCTTAAATGTATGCAATTTTTATTTATCAATTACACTTCAATAATAGCAGGGTAAAAAAAAGAGTGTGGGTATTATTACCGAGGAGCTAAACCTTGAGCCTGGCAAAGCCTAAGCTGACTGCAGAACTTATATAATTTATTTACTGCGTCTTCCATAACTCTAAAAATAAAGAGAAGGGGGAAATCCAGTTTGAGTCATTTTTAAACACCTCATAACGGCAGACATTTGAATTTCTTAACTGGAACACAAGAGAGAAAAAGAAAACGAGATGGGTAGAGATTTAAATTCAATTCTTTTCTTCTATTGTGTGAGACTACAGCATCAACAACTGGCAACTGAGAGAAGAGATACATCATTATACTTATTTATAGCATTAACTACTTTACATTCATCCACACAGTGAAACTGTAAAAAAAAAAAATTATAAAGGGAGTGTGTGGTTCTTTCATTAGCTTGTCTGTAATACTGGATTGGTCCATAAATTAATGTGTATAAGAGGATGGGGGGAAAAAAGAACTCAAAGCTCTGCCATTGTAATTACAGCTCTTTAAATATCAAAAGACACAAAGAAAGATTCCTTTTGAAAAGCCTACAGACTCTCTTGGCAAGACACTATTAATTACTTGCATAAATCTGCAGTTTGTACACCCAGCGCTATGGGTGTGACATTACTGCATTATCCAGGCTCTGAATAGTCCCCATTGGTCTCCTCGTGGGTTTGTTTAAATTCTTGTTTACCAAGCGATTCCTCGGTAAACTTCGCCTTTCTGTTCAGAGGGAGTGAGCAGAGCTCTGGGACAACAGGTAGCTTTGAGTCCCTCATCACTGTCTATAACTCACACGATTCAATTAGAGAAACTGTATCAGGCGAATTATTAAATTAGGCTGGAGATTGCCACGAGCGGTAATAATATCACAATCTTATTTAAAAACAAGGCATTTAGCTGCCATAAACAAACTGCTTATAAACAAACCACCTGGGCAAATGGAGAGTACAAAGTGGGCCCCAGATCTCAATTAATCGTTAGAGCCCCGGAGAAAGGGCAGGAGAGCAGCAGTTACATCTCAGAAAATATTTGCCTCTAAATTTCTAGCTTTTATATATAAACTTCATCAACATTTCTCTTTTGAGCATCCAGGGCATAGGAAAGTTAACAGAATTGAAATCTGGCCCAAGGCTCTATATTTTTGCAATAAATACAGACTCTGGGGAACATCCTCCAAGCTGCTATGGAGGAGAGAGGGGGAGTGTGTTACTTGGTAAAATGAAAACCTAAATTCAAAGCAGCAAATGTGTCCCCTGCTGTACCCAAGTGCCAATTTTCAGCTTTAACTATGCATAAGAACCTGTTGCAAAAAAAAAAAATTGTAAAGGGAAATGGATTTATGACCAAGCTGAATTGGATCCCATCATCTGTTTGGGGGGAGAAAGGCAGAACAAGCAGGCAGCATGTCAGACCTCAAAATACCTGAAGGACCTCATGCCGAGGAGAAATAGTAGATGTTCTTTCCCTTGGACAGCCATGCAAAGCCAGGGTACCAGGGGCCAGGCTTTCCTCAAGTCAGACCCCTGTAACCACTGGGAGTGTTAAAGATTCGAGGATTGATGTTAGAGGTAACCCCACTCTCACAGCCATTAAACCCAAGGTGACACCATTTAATAACACAAGTTGTTATATTCCTCCTAATTACCAGCAAGCCAATTAGTTAGGAGGCTTGGCCAACAGCCAGTTCTATTGATATCATGAAGCTTCATCATATAATAGAATGGCACAGCTCCATTACATCTTCTCAATCGTTTATGCTTCTAATGGCATAGACGGGTGCAGGAATACTTGGCATTTTGGAGGTAGGGGGAAAAGTCAAGAGTGCACAGGTGCGTCAGTAAATCCACTGAGGAGACTGACCCAACAGTACAGACTACAAGGTAAAAACGGGTGTCACCTTAAGCAGACATCCATATATTTGTTAAGAATGTGTTTAGTGTATGCCAATACCTCCTGGAGAAAGACTGCAAACTTGCAAATTGAAAGATATGTTGTAGATTGTTTTTTGTGTTTTTTTTTTAGCTTATAGATGAAGAAACAGATAAAGAGAAGGTACTTTTTTTTTTTTTTCAAATGTTCACAATCAGTGGTAAAGTATGCATTCAAACTCAGACCTATCTCTTACTCAAGGATTCTTTTGCTAATTATGCTTGGGAGTAGAAAGAGTAAATGGGTGGATATTTATATTCTTACATGTAGCAACTGCTCTTCGCTGTGGTAGCTATAACCTAGCTAACTAAATATAACATGAAAAGAAGAAATAAAAAACAAACCTAAAAACAAACATTTTATGAGAGACGTAAAGAATATTCATCTGAAAGAACTGAAAGTTATAAATTGAATCCTGTCTCTTTCCTACTTCCCGCATTTCAATGACTTTTCCTTTCATGGGTCTTATGCTGAGATTCAGACTCTACTACAGCCCACAAGGCTCCGTCCTGGGCTCTCTCCAGCCTCTCACATGACCTTTTCCACCTCGGCCACTGCATTGCAGGGTCACCAGACCCCTTTCTGCTGGCGGTATCCTATTAGCTTGTGAGCCTCATCCTTGGCTTCCTTGTTCATTGCACCTAGCACAGAGCCTAGCATATAGTTGATGTTCAATAAATATATGTCAAATAAATGAGCAAAGTCACACATGGAAGAATGCTTGGAAGTTTTCCATGATGCAAAGCACTTTAGCCTAACCAGTGGTTAAGGACAACAGGGGGGTGGGGGCATGCGTGGGGAGGGGTGTGGGATGGGAATGGGGGGATGAGGACAAATATGTGATACCTTAATCAATAAAGAAATTTTAAAAAATGTAAATAAAAAAATGGTAGGTGTTTCTTCTCTTTATTTCTTAATGTATTTGGTAGCTGAATCTTACACACAATTTCTAAGAGACAGGTTTATGGCCTAAAGCTGTACATTGTATTGTTAAATGACATTTGGATGAGCCAGAGTAATTCAAAACACACTACTTTATTATCATTTACCCAACAACTTGTATTAGACAAACAGAACATTCTTAACTCCACCTCTTATTTAAAAAACTTTTTAAGACTATTTCATGCCCAGTAAACACAAAAGAAAAGGCATGACCATTCACCTCCTCTATTCTCTGATCTCTAACTGTAAGGCAGGATACTCTCAGGTCACATAGTCATCCTCTGGGGACAGATGTGTATGACAACACGTATGACATTACCAGTCCCATAACTTTCTTGCAGGCACCTTCCCAGTCTGTACCTGTACCTCCAACCTCTCCCACGCCCACCCTGGAGATAACCATTATTCTATCTTGCATTACCATAGATTGGCTTTGCCTATTTCAAAATTTCATTTAAGCAGAATCATTTTTCTGCCACCTTAACCATGTTGCTCAAAGCTTACGCCAACACCCAGAACTCAGAGATCCTTAAATGTCTTTAAAAGTTCTATTATAGGGTCAGATTTGACAGGATTCTTAACTTTTCCTTTTCTGCACTAGTGAGAAAAGAAGCTTAGTATCCACAATACAACATTTACTTTCTTAAGGTGTTTACAAATTTTAAACAAACCCATGGTTCTAAAATAAAAAACACTTCGGACAATCTAAAAATTGGTTTAAAAAAAAAAAAGGAGGGACAATATAAGTATGCTTTGTTTATATTTTGTTCTCAAAAAAGACAAGTAAATTTCACTTGATTTAAATATTTTATATACCTTGTACTACTTAATTAATAATAATCCTACCAATAGGTATACACTTTGCTTTCATTATTAGCAAATATCTCAAAATTTGCACAAAGAATATAGCAAAGGAGAATTTAGATATTAAGCAACAGGAAAAAAGAAAACTAGTCAAGAAGGGGCAGCAGGAGGTAAAGAAAACTTTGCTAATGTTTTATGAAAATTTTTGGGGAAAATCACGATTTTTGTAACACCAAGGAGACAACCAATAAAGATCCTGTTTCTTCTATCTGACTAATCTGGGAGCAGCAGGGAACGTCGTTCATTTTAACCAGCTTGAAAAAATGATCTTATAATATTGCCATCTGTTGGCATATGACAGATACAGCATTCCAACGACACAGATAATGAAGCAAAAATACAGGGAATTAAAGGGACAGATGTGAAAAACTCACACGCTCATTTGGCTTAGCATTTCACATCTGTTCTCTCAGAGCCTTCCCCGTAGCACAAACCTAATTCCTGGATTCAGTGTCTTGAAAGGCTATGCCATGCAGCAAGCAACAGTCCTCTGACTGACTGACGACCCGTTCGATCCAACACATTGTGTGTTTTCTCATCAATATTGGGAGTCTTCTATCCAAAACTCAGTTTCTGCTATCAAGGGAGAATCCAGGTAGGTATGCATAGGTGTCTATTACACGAAAGTTATTTAACCATGCTTCTAAAAATTTGCCTCCCTGGCATTTGAAGTCAACTGTGACCAGAAACACACACACACACACACACACACACACACACACACACACACAATGTCATCTGTGTGCTTTACATACCTTGTTAAGATCATTCACATTTTTGATTGGCAGAGAGTTGAAAAACGTTAAGATTAGTAACCAATTCCTTGCATGGTGTATACATGCATTCATTTAAACATCGAATCTCCTTGTTATACTTTTAAAATTGTGGACCATATATTGTCTATTCAGAAATTTTAGTTAAAAAATGTAATGGAACAAATAATTATTTCACGGCACTTGCCCTACACTTGCTGGAGCCAACCACCTGCTGTGCACCTTCACTGTGGGAGGCAATGTTATGAAGATCAGTGGTTCCCAATATGGAGCCCATGAACCCCTGGGAGTCCTCAGCTGTATTCTTTCTCTCCCTTCCAGCTTTACTGAAATATAATTGACATATAGCATGTGTAAGTTTAGGATGGACCATGTGACGAATTTGATGTATGTACATATTGTGAGATGGTTACCCCAATACGCTTAGTTAATTCACTCCTCACCTCAAGGTTATCATTTTCTTTGTGCGATGAGAATATTTCAGATCTACTTCCCTAGCAACTTGCAAATACATGACACAGTATTGTTAACTATCACCACTAATTCCGTACATTATACCCCCAGTTTATTCGTCTTATAACTGGACATTTGTACCCTTTGCTCAACATCTCCCAACCCCTGGCAACCACCATTCTACTCTGTTTCTATGAGTTTGAGGTTTTGTATATTCCACATATAAGTGAGCTCATACAGTATTTGTCATTATTTGTCTGACATGATTTTATAATATCTTTCTAATTTCAAAACATTTTAATTATTTTTATAATTTATACATTATATGTAATTTACATATGATTTATAATTATAATTTGTATAATAATTACTATTTTTTCACTTAGCATAAGTCCACCAAGTTGCATTCATGTTGTCACAAATGCCAGGATTTTCTTCTTTTTCATAGCTGAATATTATTATAATATATATATATCATATTCTTAATCCATCCATTCATTGACTGACACTTAGCTTAACTATTCCTTAACTATTCCTTGGCTGTTGTGAATACTGCCACCATCCACATGTGGATGCAGATACCTCTTCAAGATAATGATTTCATATATATATCCAGAAATGAGATAATGAGATTGCTGGATAATGTTGGTAATTCTATTTTCAATTTTTTGAGGAACCTCCACACTGTTTTCCATAGTAGCTGGACCCGTTCATATTCCCACAACAGTGCACAAGGGTTCCCTTTTCTCCACATCCTTGCTCAGCTATACTTTTGTTAGCATGGGGATTCCCAACAGAATATCTAAATTGTGTCTGCATTCAACTAATAACCTTTTTAAAATAATAAAAGCATATTTTCAATCACATGAATAATAACCTTATTCATATCATGCTTTCCTTTTGATGAAACACTGATTTCTTTTAAAAGGGTCTGTCCATTACTAACATGTGAGAGCATTGGGAAACTGCCTGCCAGAGCATTTGTTTTTATAAATGTGTTGGCACCAAGTTGCTCTGCCTCAAAGATGAATGTAAAATCAACAGAAGTGAACTTAAGATGGAAATCCTGTCTTTCAGCCAAATGACATCAGAGCTGCGAGACAAAAGCTTGACTGCAGTTCCTACAGAGAAAAGTGGCAGGAGAATTGGACTGTCACAGGGCACACGTGAAGAGTGATGCTGATCTCAAAAGCTCTTATTCCTTTAGCAGTCAGCACCATGGTCCCATGGTCATGCGTAAAGCAACAACATCTCTCGTATATTATCAAACATACACTTAATTTTCAGCTTATGCAAATTTAGCAACATTTCACAAAATAATGTACATCCATCTTAGGGATCCAAGAATCCTCTCTCCACACCCTACCCCCTTAAGCTTGAGAAAAACTTATGTCAATCTTATGGTTGCAACTTTGGGACATTTCAGCCTGGGTTCCCCCAGGCTCTGGCTCTTACTAGCAGTTTGAAGTAAACTAAGTTATTCAAGCCTCCAAACCTGTTTCTTCACTTATAACATGGAAATAGTAGCAAACAACTTCCCAGCTTGTCGGGAGGATGAACTGCTAGCTCATTTGTGTCTATCACGTGTTCATAAAAGACACAGCACAGAGTCTGGCCCACAGCAAAATCCATTTTTTTTATTATTTACTCCTCACAATAAAGCTTCAAGGTAGAAATTATCCAGCCCATTTTACAGGTGAGGAAACTGAGTCTTGGAAATTTCTAGTAACAGCAAGGAAGTATGAGAGCTGCAATGTAAGGCCAGGTCTGGCAGGCTCTAACACCTGTGGTCTTTCCACTACACCACACTGTCCCTCAGGAGGCAGCTGAAGGTACACCTGCCTGGCCACTGGCCACACCCCCAGCTAGAGCTGCTTCTTCTCTGTTATGAAAATCTGGGCCAGCACTTGTGACTGATACCAGGACAGAAAAGCGCCAGAGATAACCTTAGCAAGTACTAGCATGCCTCCCTGGACAAGACAAAAGCTACTATTTTCTTTAAAAAAAACTTTTTAACGTATTTTTTATTGATTTCAGAGAGGAAGGGAGAGGGAGAGAGATAGCAACATCAATGATGGGAGAGAATCATTGATTAGCTGCCTCCTGCATGTCCCTCACTGGGGATGGAGCTCGAAACCCCAGGCATATGCCCTGACCAGGAATTGAACAGTGACCTCCTTCCTGGTTCATAGGTCATCGCTCAACCACTGAGCCACACGGGCTGGGCAGTGACTGTTTTCCAATGAGATAAAAGCTCCGCCCCCTCCTCAGCCTCCTTGGGCTACAGGAAGCCATGAGCAGAAAAGTGACAGCGTGTTATCTCCTTTCAATTATACAGAAGGGGATGAGATAAATAGGCACGAGCATTCAATATATGTTTCCTCGTTTTCTGTTACAAATAGAGGATTTGTTGTTCCCATGACCAGAGTAAAAATAAATAGTTGTGGGTTGTTTTTGTTTCTGGAGATACCTCTTCTGTACCTTGATGTCGCCTCAAAAATCAATGGGGGAAGCAAATGGAGGGAAGAATTGGATAGGTAATGAATGTGGGCTCACATTTCAGACAGCGCACTGTCTTCTCTACACAACAGGGAAATAAAATTGAGACTATCAAACGTGACAAGTCTGCAGTAGCAGTCAATCGTTTTTATTTCTTGTCATTCGATGTGCTCTGCATCGGCATAATAATAATAATTGTCCATGAAATGGATGCCTTTACAGGGACTTACTTTCAGTGAAAGGGAAATGATACAGATTTGCAATGTGGAGTTATTAGTGGTGATGAGGAGGAGGAGGAGGCAGTATTTTGGAAAAACTAAAGGCTGGCTATAAAAAGGCTTGGACCATCATCAGAGACAACGACGCTATAGCCATTTAAGAAAAAAATAAACCTTTGCAACAATTATCACTTATCTTTATCTAGTTTCCGTAGGAGTCCTATTAGGGGAATCAGTCACAATATGGATTGGGAGATCTGCACCATAAACACTCATCTTCATTGCCACTGATACATGGGGACACTGAGGCACACCAGGGTGATAAGGCCTGTGCATGAGCCCTTACTCTGACGGTACCCTACTCTCACCCACAGTGTCAGGTTCAGCTTCCCAGGCACTAAGCGCCAGGTCTATGACACACTCAATCAGATTTACGTGAGTCTATGTCATGCAAGGAGCTTATAGTCCATGGAACTGGTAGTAGGTGTAACAGTAGGATTAAGTACGAAGTTCTGTGGGAGCCCATAGAGGGCTTCTTGACTGAGTCATCGAGGGCCAAGGGAAGACTTCCCAAAAGAAGTACCATCGACACTGAGACATGAAGGTGGAATAGGAGATGTCCAGGTGAAGAGGGGGTCAACAGGAAGTGCATCTCTGGCAAAGGGGACATTATGTACAAATGCACCAAGGACAGCTTGGAGCACTTGACAAACAGCAGCTGGCTGGAGACAAGCTTCAAAAGTGGAATCTGGGATAGAGATGTCAGCTCAGGAGTCAATAGCCTAAAAGGTAACTACTTCATGAGAGTAAATAAGATCACCTGGAGAGAAGACAAAGGTAAGATGGCATAAAATCAAACATCGGGGAACAGAAATACTTAATGGACGGACAGAGAAAAATAATCCAGAAAAGGAGAAAACCAGGAGTGTAGTTTCACAGAAGCAAAGGAAGAAAATACTTTGAAAGGAAGTGGTCAATGGTTAAATACTGCAGAGAAATCAAGTAAGAACAGAACTGAAAACTGTCCTGTGGATTTGCCAAAATAAGACTCTATCAGTTTCTCTTTTTTTAATATGTTTTTTTTTTTTAATTTTAGAGAGAGGAAGGAGAGGGAGAGAGATAGAAACATCAATGATGAGAGAGAATCATGGATCACCTGCCTGCTACACGTCCCCTACTTAGGATCGAGCCTGCAACCTGGGCATGTGCCCTGACTGGGAATCAAACTGTGATCTTCTGGTTCATGAGCCACACCGGTGGGTAGATGGTGAAGAAACTGAGCAGGAGAGTGAAATCAGGTCTCAGAGTAATTATTTTGATTCTAACACTAGTTATGCAACTTTTGGCAAGTTGTTTAACCTTACTGGGCCTCAGCCTCCTTACCTATAAAAACAGAAGAGAGAGGATATAATTGAAGCTACAGGCACTCCACACCCTTCACAGAGGTCTCCATAAGTATTAAGATGACTGATAGGGATAGTAAACCCAACCAAACACCTCTCAGGAACTTCCCTGAGACTTCCTAAAGCCCCTTTGCATTAAGTCCTTCTAGACTGCCTTTACACACAGAATGGTGACAAGGACTTTGGGATCTGTGGTCAGTCCTGGGAACTTAAGTCATCCTGCACCGCAAATCCTTAAGCCTCTAAAAGGAAGGAGGAGGTCGTTTCCTGCTGTAGTGGGCACTGTGGTGTGTGCCCCCACCCAGATGCCCTCCTCAGCCCTGAAACTCTGACAGCCCACTGCTGAGAGCTTTGGGGCAGGTGGCACTCAGCTCCTGCCCACTCAGGAATTGCCCTCAGTCAGAGAGAATCATGTGGCCAAGGTCACACTCTTCTTGGGGCTGGCTGCATCCCAGACTGGCCCGTGTGATTATCAAGGCCAAAGGGCCATCCCTGTGCCCGGGAGCCCTCAGATTAGGGGGAGCCTGGGCTCAGCACCTGGCTCCCCCCAGGGACTGATCCTGCAGGTCCTCCCCAGGAAATTTTCTGCACCCAAATCTCCATCTCAGAATCTATTTCCTAGGAAACCCCAACTAGGTTACCAATACTGAGAAGTTTATCTCGAATGAAAAGGAAATGGAGGCAAACAGGAGTTATGGATGAGGTAGCTTCTACTCTGTCCCCAAACATTTAGAAAATATAGTTTCGGGGTGGGGGGGGGTGGGCAAAAAACACTAAAACTTTTTTTTATATATATTTTATTGATTTTTTACAGAGAGGAAGGGAGAGTTAGAAACATAGATGAGAGAGAAACATCGATCGGCTGCCTCCTGCACACCCCCTACTGGGGATGTGCCCACAACCAAGGTACATGCCCTTGACCGGAATCAAACCTGGGACCCTTCAGTCCGCAGGCCGATGCTCTATCCACTGAGCCAAACTGGTCAGGGCCACTAAAACTTTTGAAGGTCCTCTTTCCCCATCTCTCATTCTTCTCTCCCACAGCTTCACTCCTCAAGATTCCTCCTCTTGCCCTGGCGGGTCTCAGACGGATGAGCATTGTCCTGTGCACTGAAAGGTCGAGCTTGATTATGGGTCAGGGCACATGCCCAGGTGGTGGGCTGAGTCCCCAGAAGGGGGTGTGCAGGAGGCAGCCTATCGTTTTGTGCTCTCGCTCTCACATGGATGTTTCTCTCTCTCTCACTCTCTCTCTCTCTCTCTTTCTTCCCACCCTCTCCTTTTTTCTCTCCCTCTCCCTTCCTCTCTCTCTAAAAATCAATAAACTCTTTTTTTAAAGATTCCTCCTCTTAAACTCAACCTGCTTCCTAATCTATTTTGCTTCTTTACCCTTTCTGTATTTCTTTCTTGCCAGTGGCTCGCTAACCTCTCAAATATACCTACCCACAGCCTCTTGACCTTCTCCAGTCTGGTGTGTGAGTGTGTGTGTGAGTGTGTGTGTGTGTGTGTGTGTGTGTGTGTGTGTGTGTGTGTGTGTTGGGAAAGGGACACTTTACCTGTCACCATGACACAGCTTCCTTCCTCACTGAAGCGGGCAGCACCTGTGGTTTTATTCCTGTCACACTAGATGGATTACATTTAAAGACTGTCCTTTATTTCAACATCACATCCTCCCTGCCTTTTAGGTGTTAAAATATCATATCCTCTATGAAATAATGATGACAAATGGTAGATGCTTTTAACATACTTGGCTAAATAAAATGTCTGCAACAGTGTATCAGCCCTCAAAACTTTCTTTAAATTTTACAAGTTCACTAAATCCAAAAATCTGGGAATCATATTAAGACCATATGCACATCTGAATCTAATATAATGTTATCTACCTCAATAATATCTTGTATATGCAGAGAAAACACAAAGCAAGAAGAAGATGATTTGGGGACTATAGCCCTGCAAACTGTTGACTGCTGTCACTCTTGGGAGAATTTGAGGAGAGTTAAAAAGAACAGAAAGAGGGTAAAGAGGGGATAAATGGTGAAGGAAGGAGACTTGACTTAGGATGGTAAACACACAATACAATATACATTCTCTGTATATTGTAGAATTATAGACCTGAAACCTATCTATTTTATTAACCAATGTCACCCCAATAATTTCAATTTTAAAAAAGAACAGAAAAGAGCCAAGAGGTTTAGAAACATCCCAGGCACTCTGTGAGGGCTCCCTGCATACATTTGCATAATTATCATAGGTAGGTATTAACACCTCCATGTTATTGATGATGAAACTAAGGTTCAGAGAGCCTGGCTGGAGGTGGTGTGGAGCCCCCACAGCAGTGGAGACAAAACAGAGGACCCTGATGAGTGCCTGGATTTTAGTGCAATTGATGGTTAGGTCATAAGGCACCGTGCATAGGACCCCCAAACAAGGAGTAGAGGGAGAGCCTACCCTATCTATGCTCTAAGGACAGACAAGGACTTTCCTTCGGAGGTAGAAATCGGTTGAACAGCCTTAGATACGGAGCCAAACAAAAAAAAAAAGGGGGGTTACTTATTATCCTTCACTCACTAAGTCATCATCCATCATGTGTCAGCACACATCCATAGAGAGGGTCATAGGGAAATTTAAGTCCCTGTCCACCAAGTGTTTCTGCGGTCTTCTCAACCTCAGAACTCTGCCTCCAGTTATCGGGAGCTTTTCTCTCTCTCCTTCTTTCTTTTTAACTGAGCTAACTCTACCACCGCATCCTGACAGTATAATTAATACTAGCCCTGGGAGAGGAATTGTTCTGCATTTAAAAAGTAAGTATTGTAGGCAGACACTTTGAGATCTCCTTGCCTGGCTGGGGGAGAATCAGTACACCCAGCGAGGAGTCAGAGAAGTCAAAGAACAAAGGGAAAGGAACGCTAATGAATTCTCAGATGTGTTGGAAACCTGTTAAGTCCTGGGTTTGACATTAGATGTGGAGTTAAGTGATTTTTAATATTTTTTAAATTGTGATTTCAAATTGAATATAATTCAAGAATGCTGTCTGTCATTTGACAAAACCTCACTAATGGTTGCACATGAGGGACATACTAACGCCTACCAAAGGGATTCCCTCTGGAATCCATCATCTAAGAGTTTGGGACAAAGGTGACCTTCCAGAACATTATGCATCTATTTTCCTGCATGTATTTCAAACTGAGCCGCTTATGTTTGCCTTTGGGGCCATATTGCAAGGTCATAAGGTTTGGGGAGGTAGACAGGAAGTTCACCTAGTCCAATACTTTTGTTTAAAGGGCAAAGAAATAAGCGAGTCGCAGTCCAACAACTAGTCAAGTAACAAATCCAGAATGAAAATTCGGGCCCTGTGGATCTTGGTGTAGGACCCATTCTGTGTCATCACTGGACAGTTCTGGGATTTAAGGGCCCCCTTGAGACAATTATCGCAATCTATCATCTTATAGGTTGTCCTGTCAAAAGAAGTAGTAATAAAATGCTGTCCTGCCCTAGCCGGTTTGGCTCAATGGATAGAGCATCAGCCTGCGGACTGAATGGTCCCAGGTTTGATTCTCATCAAGGGCACATGCCTGGGTTATGGGCTTGATCTCCAGTGGGGGGTCGTGCAGGAGGCAGCCAATCAATGGTTCCCTCTCATCAGAGATGTTTCTTTCTCTCTCTCCCTCTTCCTCTTTGAAATCAATAAAAAATATTTTTAAAAATAAAATAAAATGCTGTCCTTTATAAATCATCAACTTCTTAATTGAATGCAATGATATTTCACCCCAAATAATTATCTAGGAAAGTAAGAAAAAGTTAGGGAAGTATTTCCTAAACTAATATTCTAATATCTTACTGAATTTATGTATAAATCCATCTACCAGCTGTCAGTCACAAAATGAGATAGAATATGGTGGTCAACTCTTCAAAATTCCTTTAATAGTACATATTATTGTAATTATTATTATTACTACTACTCCTACCAGTACTGTAGCTGAACTTGGTGTTGAAATATGTAATAAAATAAACACTCATTCAGACTAACGGGAGAAAACAGTCTAAATCATACACTGTAATATTAAAAGGTAGTGTTATCGCCCTGGCTGAGTGGCTCAGTGATTGGAACGTTATCCTGTACACCAAAAGATTGCAGGTTCGATTTCTGGTCAGGGCACATACGTACATTGTGGGTTTGATTCCCTATAGGGGCTCGTATGGAGGCAACTGATGGATGTTTCTCTCTCACATAGATGTTTCTCTCTCTCCCTTCCTTTCTGCCTAAAAATTAATAAAATATCATCAGGTGAGGATCAAAATAATTTTAAAAATATGAAAAGTAGTGTTATCATAGAGAAGTCCAAAGTCTAATTTAAACCTACACCTAACAGAGTGCAACCAAGTACAGGTTTTTTTCTGTTCTACTTCAAGATAAGAAATATTTTTACTTAAAATTATATATCTACATGCTATAATTAATGTGCTAGATCCTTACAAAGACTTTATCCTGTTGATTATTTAAACATGTCTGTATATTAAAACCTCATTAACTTCGGTTTCCAATAATTCAGCATTTAAGCTCATTTCCCTATGCCAAAATGAAATAAGCCTTTCTTCCCAGATAATGTAAAGGTATATTTCAATAGGACACAAGGTGAATTAATGAAATTTAAGTCTCTGGAAAGAGATTTTATTTGAGAGGCTTTCAAAATCCTACATTGCTGCCATCTGGTGGTCAATTGTGGTTCTCCAATTTTAAAATTAAAACTGTAAAGATGTATAATAATATGAAACAATATGTGCATGTTTTTGAAAATTTAAATGTATTACCCTAAAATAAGTGCAAGTAGAGAATTATATAATAACCTGTAAAATTCACACTTATATTAGTAATTTGCTTAAAGAAAGTCTTTACTCAACATGTTCTGTAGCAGGTTATTAATTACTGTGTAGGGTAAGGTCCCTGCCTAATGACTACAACCCCAGAATAATAAGGAATAGTCTTTGCTAAGCCAATTTTGTGTCACTTTGTTAGTATAATAGAGAGCTAATCAGTTCATGTGTTTGGAGTTCTTATTGCCATAACCCACATTAAGTGCTACTACTTGTTGGCCAAGTGACTTGGTAAATAATCTAACTGCTCTATGTGTTTTATACTTCATTCCTCATCTTCAAAATGGGGATAATTACACTTACCTCTTGGATTTGTTGTGGGGATTAACTATGAATATATGTAAAATGTCTGATACATTGTGAGCATATAATTAATGTAGCAATTACTAGTATTTCTGTCCTGAACCACAACATTGACTGACTCAAGGAGAACACACAGTTCTTGTTTGGATGCTAACCCTGAACTTTCAGTCGCCATGACCCTAAAGTACAAATCAATCACCCACTTTCTAACCTTCTCACATAAATACTCAGGAGGTGTTACTTTATAACTACTCTTCCTATAGGAGTTTTGCCTCTTGAAAGGCAAAATATTTCTTGGTATTTTCCAGAGAGCCAAGAATATAAGGAATCCACACTCAAACATGGGGAAAATGGGAAACATCCACTGAGTTCAACCTACACCTTTAAACTACAAATTTAAAGGGCAAGGTTCTCAGCCCACAGGTGTTCCTCCCAGTGACCCAGGTAACAGCGCATTCTGATTCTGCGAATTCGCCACCTGTCTGAGCACTCCTAAACAGAAGGGGGTGTCATCTGGACCGCCAGCTGCTACCCCCTGCTATGCCCTAACAGAGGTAATTTGCTACCCAGGAGCTAACATTGACTCATCAGAAATTGTTTCATATACTCTGGTTTCCCTGAGGACTCGATGCAGGAGTTGAGCCTTAACACTCTTTATCTCTGTATAAGATGTGGCGGGAGCAGGAAAACAGCATGAGAGGTTTTATCTTATGGATGTGGCACCAGTGACTGCATCACCCCGCCCAGGACAGCCAGGTCAGACTTAACCCTCCAAACCTGCAAATCAATAACACTCACTAAGTGTCTTGTGTGGAATACTATGCTAGGTGATAAATATTGGCCAAAAATGAATAAATAAAAACATTATCCCTACTTTCAAGGAACGTAATGTCTATCTGGGAGAACTGAATGGTAACAAGGGAAACACTAAGAAATTGCATTAATATAATGCATTGTGCTTTGCAACGTGGAGAAGGAAGAGAACAGAGTACCCTGACATGATTCTCATCTTGAGTATCTCTCACCCACAATCAGCATAATCATCAGGCACTCGGAATATATCTGTCTGTCATGAAGCTCATCCACAGTCTATATTTGGCCCACCCCAAAAGTTTAATAGCTACATCACTTAGAGAATATTTTATTAATCACCAATTACTATGTATGTAGAGCCTCTGAAAAAAAAATCCATCAGAATATTCTTGTTCTAGGGTCATATAAATAGAAATTGGTTTATAAATTTCAGGTAATAAGATTGAAAACAAACTAGAGAGAGATTAATGTACAATTCAGGTTTGTCATAATCAACCACTAGATGCAAGAGTCTAGACAGGCAATAATAAAGATTAACAGTCTTATCAGGATTATGAGGCAGCAAATTATTGGAAAAGATATCTTTGATTTATTATAGTCATCAAAGAAATTATTCCAGAGCTATACAAAATGATATGAGTCAAAGTCCAGAAGAGACAGGGTCTATGCTTAATCACCAAAATGATGTGTACCCTGGTATCTCAAAAATTATTTGAAAACACAACAAAGAAATTTATTTTGTCTATCGTGGAAAGAAGGAGATGTAGGCAAGTTATCAGTACACATTTATAAGAGCCTGAACTACATCAGACCACACCATATCTTCTGGCATAATTGAATGAATACATAGGAGTTCCAAGGTAATGATTATCTATTTATATCTTAACAGAGCACTCGACACTGTTTTGCTATAAAAATTCATGAAAGTCTATAGATGTGTGAATCAAGGAACTGAAAGTGACACAGTAATTAACTAATTGGTTTCTAGAAAAAGTTAGAGAAGTAACAGTACTGGTGCCTATCGCCTTTCTTCCAGAATTCCAAATGGCAACACAGAGATTTTTGATGCATCCCACCTTCACAAACTAAAATATCTGTCTCATAGACCAATAAACTTATATATTTACTAGAGGCCCGATGCACGAAATTCGTGCATGGGGGGTGTGTGTCCCTCAGCCCAGCCTGCACCCTCTCCAATCTGGGATCCCTCGAGGGATGTCCTATTGCCCATTTAGGCCCGATCCTACTGGGCAATGGTAAGTGAGGGCATATCTTACCTACCAGGATTGGGCCTAAACGGGCAGTTGGACATCTCTCTCACAATCCAGGACTGCTGGCTCCCAACTGCTTGCCTGCCTGCCTTCCTGATTGCTCCTAACTGCTTCTGCCTACCAGCCTGATCACCCCCTAACCACTCCCCTGCCAGCCTGATTGATGCCTAACTGCTCCCCTGCCAGCCTGTTTGCCCCTAACTGCCCTCCCCTGCAGGCCTGGGTCCCCCCCAACTGCCCTTCCCTGCAGGCCCGGTCGCCCCCAACTTCCTTCCTCTGCCGGCCTGGTCACCCCTAACTGCCCTCCCTTGAAGGCCTGGTCCCTCCCAACTGCCCTCCCCTGCTGGCCATCTTGTGGTGGCCATCTTGTGTCCACATGGAGGCAGGACCTTTGACCACATAGGGGCAGCCATCTTGTGTGTTTGAGTGACAGTCAATTTGCATATTACTCTTTTATTAGATAGGATAGAGGCCTGGTGCACGGGTGGGGGTCAGCTGGTTTGCCCTGAAGGGTGTCCTGGATCAGGGTGGGGGTTCCCTTGGGGCATGGGGTGGTCTGGGCGAGGGGCCTGTGGTGGTTTGCAGGCCGGCCATGCCCACCAGCAACCCAAGGGGAGGCCCTGGTATCTGGGATTTATTTATCTTCTATAATTGAAACTTTGTAGCCTTGAGTGGAGACCAAGGCAGGCCAGGGTGTGCGGAAAGCTTGGCTTCCTCCATTGCCAGGGAAACCCAAGCCTCCTGCCCACTCCAGCTCCATGGCTGCCGCCATTTTTGTTGGGATTTATTTATCTTCTATAATTGAAACTTTGTAGCTTTGAGTGGAGGCCTGGGCCCGACAGGGTGTGTGGAAAGCTTGGCTTCCTCCATTGCTGGGGAAACCCAAGCCTCCTGCTCACTCCGTGGCCGCAGCCAACTTGGTTGGGGTTAATTTGCATACTCACTTTGATTGGCTGGTGGGCGTGGCTGGTAGGTGTAGCGGAGTGATAGTTAATTTGCATATTACTCTTTTATTAGATAGGATATGCACAGCCCATGGACATGGGCAATAGGGTAGTGAAGCCTGGGGGTAGGGGCTAGGTAGGGGCTGGAAGGAAGAAAAGGGGGGAGGGGAAATGGGAGTTATCTGTGATACTATCAACAATAAAAAATATATAGAAAAGCCCTAGCCAGTTTGGCTCAGTGTATAGAACATTGGCCTTCGGACCAAAGGGCCCCAGGTTTGATTCTGGTCAAGGGCATGTACCTTGGTTTCAGGTTCCTCCCTGGCCTGGGCCCTAGTTGGGCTCATGCAGGAGGCAACCAATCTATGTGTTTCTCTCACATTGATGTTTCTCTCTGTCTTTCCTTCTCTCTTCCACTTTCCCTAAAAATCAATGGAAAAATATCCTTGGGTGAGGATTTAAATATATATATATTTGAATATATATATATATATATATATATATATATATATATACACACACACACACACACACATATATATATATGTATATATATATCCTACATAATAAAGAGGGAATATGCTAATATGCCCACAGCCAATAAGAAGGGAATATGCTAATTGACTACCCCACCCTCAAAGATGGTGGTGCCCACAGCCAATAAGGAGGGAATATGCTAATTGACTGTCACACCCTCACAAGAATGGAGTCACCCACAGCCACAAGATGGCAGTGCCCAGTCCCCTCAGCCCTGCTGGGGCGGCAGGCGTGCGGCAAGGCCGGGCCCGCCCTCAGACAGGCGCGGCTGCTCTGCACACCTGCCTCCGGAGTCCCCCAGTCCCCTCAGCCCCCCAGCCCCCCAGGGCTGGCCCAAGGCACAAGCAAGCCTCAGATGTCGGCTGCCCAGCCTCCCAGGGCTTCCCGAGGCTCAGGTAACTAGGGCTGGCCAAGGCTTGCACTGCCGGCAGTGGCAGCAGCAGAGGTGTGATGGGGCATCACCTTCCCCTGATCACTGGGTCGCCTCCCACTCCTGAGGGCTCCCGGACTGTGAGAGGGGTCAGGCCAGGCTGAGGGACCACCCCTCCAGTGCATGAATTTTATATATATATCAAAATAAAAATTGGCAATTCTGTTTAAAAAAATAAAAAATAAATATCTGTCTTAGAGCATCTACACTCTGAAAACCTGTGATAAGAAAAGAAAACAGGTTTATGGTTGTTGAATGAATGATAAATATGATCAATATACTTACTGAAATAATCTGTCTCCTGGGTACAAGATAAATATTTCCAAATTAATAGCTTTTTTCCTGCAGTAATAATAGCACTTACAAATACAAATGGAAAATATTCTATTCTCAGAAGTGACAAAAACTATAGAACAGTAACAAGACAGCATATATGTGAAGAACAATACAAATATTACTAAAAACCATAAAGCAAAATTTGGAGAAATGCAAAGATACAATATTGTTGGATGGGGAGTCAATAATAAAAATGTCAAATCTCCCAAAAGTAATATGTAGATCAATGTATTTATAATTAGTATCCCACAAAAATCTTTTATCTCAATTGGATTATCTTGAATTTTACATGAAAGAATAAATATCCAGAATAGCCAGGAAAACTATTTAAAAATCTAATGACAATGGGAGATGTACAATAAAGCCACTGTAATAAAAATCAGCATGGCATTGACATGAAAATAGATTAAAATGAATAAATCAATAAAATAAAATAGACAATCTAGACATAGATCCAAGTGCATATGGGATGGTGGGATACATTAATTTCATGAGCAATGAATTTGATTATTTTAAAAAGCATAATGTCATAACCAATGCTCCATAAGGAGAAAATAAAGTTGGGTGGGTCTCTATAATATATACAAAACTATCTCCAGGTGATTACAAGAGCTAACTGTATAAATAAATAAAATAAATAAAAATGTTAGAAGAAAATGTGAGGTTACATATACTATAATCTAGGTACACAAAAAAATGTATTAACCAAATAAGAAAAACCAAAAGCTGAAAGAAAGAAACAAAATTAGAAAGGAAGAGAGGGAAGGAGTGAGGGAAAGAAGATAGATTTGACAATATGATTTTTTAATTAGGATTAAAGTATCATAAATGGGCACAGTGGATATTTGTTAATTTGGACAGTGGTTGACTGTATTGAGATTAATTTACATCATAAAATATTTTGCATCACTTAAAACAAGGGTGGGGAGCCTTTCTTCTGCCAAGGGCCATTTGAATATTTCTAACATCATTCGAGGGCCATACAAAATTATCAACTTAAAAATTAGCCTGCTATATTTGGTCAAACATTTAATTAAGTCACCCCCAATGCCTTGGCAGGGCTGGACCAAATGATTTCTCGGGCCTTATACGGCCCTTGGGCCGGATGTTCCCCACCCCTGACTTAAAAGAATGAATTAGAATTATAGACAAACTTGGAGATAGTTCCTTGAAGTTTTCTTGAGTGAGATCAAGAAAATGCAAAAAAGTACAAATAATATAATGCCATTTTAAGAACAATTGCCTTCTCTTTGTGTACTTGTGCATATATGAATGTCTGTATATAGTTTGTTTATAATTATAGAGCATGAAGCCAAACACATTCATAAAGGGTAAGTTCTCCTGACTTGGGGAGGAGAACAGGGGAGGGACAAAAGGAAGGAAACAAGAGAAATTATAGCCCTAAACAAATTATGACATTATCCTACTTATATAAAACTATATATATGCACATATATGTATGATGGCATATATATATATATATATATATATATATATATATATAATTTTTAATTTTAAAATTAAAAAGTGAGAAAGAAAAGGAGGGAGAGGAGAGAAAAACAGAGGAACAAAGGAGAAGAGAGTGAGAGGGAGAGACGTGGAGATAGAGATAGAATCATTGGCAGTCCTGATGCCATTACATCACATCAGCTAACCACTTCACTTGCTAGTGACTTAAGACTTAACCTTGACAGCTTTCAACAATATCAGATCCTTGAACAAGGTTAGTCCAAAATGTAAGGGCATTTTTAGTTTTTGTAATTTTTCTTTTCTTTTTAGCTATCCTCCCACCTCTTCTTCCTTTAGAAACAGGAACAACGTATTGCCCATGTTGAATGTCACCTCTGTGGCTCAGAATTTTAGCTGACTGCATGGAAATCTATTAAACCGTTATGTCTACAGACTGATTTTCTAAGCATTTTGTAGCATGTATGAAGTCTCAGATAATCTATTCAGTGAGAGCTTCTCCGAAAAGCAAATCTGTCCAAGTCCAAGAAAAGTTGGCCTTTGCAAGACAACAACAAATGCATCCATGTCTTATAAACAGTGAAAGACTGGGGGCTATGTTTCCAACACAGAAGAAACAATTTCTGAAACACCTTAATAAATCTCAGTAATTGTTGGAACACCACGAAGTCAAGCAGAAAACAAAGAAGGATATCAATTTCTCAAAAGATCAAGGTTATAGAATTGGTTTTAGCAACCATTCAACAATTTATAATGTGATCAAACTTGTCAGCAAATGTCTTGGAAAAGTAATTACAATGGACATACTTTGAGGCTATGTGTTAGCATAAGATGTCACCAAGGAATTAAGAATAATGACGATATTATCGATTGAGAGAACAATGGATGAGGCATACTAATACCAGGAGAGAGGTTTTAATACCCACATCAAGTCTGCAGAGTAAAATTAATATAAAACTTGAAGCCAGGTTAATATCACTCAAATAATCTATGTCCTTTAAAATGTTATATTAACCCTCATCTAGTCATTCATTCAACCTGCCTCCCTCACCTTCTCTCTGGTTTAGCAAGAACAGAAGACTGACCTTGAAGTACCTCAATTAATAATAATCTCATCTTTTGTTGTTGCTGTTGTTGAGCCCCTTGTTCCATAAGAAGCACTCTTTATATCCTACCTCATTTAAGCATAATTGCAACTTTATAGAACAGGTATTTATTTCACCATTTTAAGATGAGGAGACTGAGGCTTGGAGAATTACAATGAATATGACCAAGGTCAAACCACTGGTAAATGTCAGAGGGGGGCTCAGAGCTGTGGCTAACTTCAAAACCTGTGCTTTTTGTGCTTCATTGCTTTGGGTCTCTTGGTAAGTCAAACCTGTCCTAGAGGCAGCCTAACACAGACATGCCATGTCCACAGCCATTCTAGCTTAGAGTCACTGACCCGCTATTTTTCATACTAGGCCACTGTGTGTTGTTAATTCAACATCTGTGGGATGGATCAGAGGACACAGCTGCCCACTCTCATCAGCTCATCTTCCTCAGACATTGATCTAGTGGGAGGCCAATCAGCCACCTGCCCCAATCAATGCACGCCCCACTCCCACCGGCTACCATCCCAGACTCCCAGGACTCTTAGACAAGTGACCTTGGAAAATTAGTCATGACTCAAACCCATATCTTCTTTTCTTGGGAAATATATACATTTTGTCCTTCTACACTTAGGAAATCTCATGGGAAGACTATTAACGGCTAATGGGTCACTAAAAATAAGGTTCCAGAATCTTATCCCTGAGGACGTGGGTGGGCTGACGCACTCAGAGATTCTGTGAGCTAGGAGCCTCTAGGCCAGCACTTTCCCTTTGCAGCTGGAAACTGGGTTCAAAGAGGTGACATTACCTAAGATCTTCATCATGTGGCCCTGCCTTCCTTTCCAGCCTCCTCTCATGCCCCCCCTGCCATCGTCCTTGTCCCAATTATAGCACACAGCCCAGAGCAGAGCAGCTAAATGCAATGGACAAATGGCTTAATGTTTCTGCAGTCCATGTCCTCGTTTTCAAAATAACGATAATTCAACTTTTGGTCCTTCAACACATTTTTATTGAAGATTCCATGATATAAGTAACTTTCTAGCCAACCTCATAAGGTTTATGTAAAAATTCACTCATTAGAATTGATTAATGAGGTTTAAATTCCATGTAAAACTTTTAGCCTAGTGAATGCTAAATAGTAAATTCTCTATAAGTTTATTAGCTATTAGGAGTATTTTTTATTTCCTTATCTCACCTTTTCTCCTTGGTACATGCTGCCCTGTCTACTTGAAATGGCTCCTCCCAACTTATTCATCCTTCAGGACTCAAATAGCACCTCCTCTGTAAAGCCTTCCCTTCTTCACCTAGGAACGGCTACTGGCTTCCTTCCCCTCCTTTGGGCTCCTTTTGTACCTATAGCAGGTCCTCAATGTCTATTTTGTTCAATGTAGTTTCATTGTGACATTGATGAGATGCCATAGAAACCTAATTCTTATTTACATCAATTAGCCTGTGCTGAATTGGTTTCGTTATATGTGGTTTTGCCACAGTTCCAAGAATCTATCAATGATGTTAAGGGAGGACTTACTGTATATCAGTTGTAGAAATATCCACACTATATTATAATAGTCTGTTCTGTATCTGCCTTCCCCGCCCCCCTGTGCACTGAGTTCTTTGAGGTTGAATGAGGACGTTGTCTTATTCACAGAAATTCCTGCAGTTAGCACCATGGCAAGAACAATAGATTCTCCTGAAGAAGTGGAAGGGCCTGCCTGAGCTGTTACAGTCCATCGGTTCCCTGATTCCCTGCCCTGTGCTTTCTCTCTATCTTGCTGCTTCTCTGAATCCCTGGGGGGAGGGGGGTCACATGACGCTGATGTCAAGATACTACAGAGCAGCCTGTGCTTCTCAAGAGACCTAGGTCGGCCTGTGTCCAATCGGGAGACAAAATCTATACAGTGACTTAAACAAAAAAGGTATAACACCAAGAATCACTACACAATGGGTTAAGAGAAAATCTGATACATAAAAAAACTCGACATGGTACCCTCGATCTAAGGAAAGACAAACACAGAAGACTGTCCCCTCCCCATGGCTGGGGTTCAGATCTCGAGGGAGAAGGTATCGTTGCCACTGAATGGCAGAGAAGTTTGCTGGTCCACAGTCAGGGGGCAAGCAGGAAGCAAGCCTCTGTGGTGCAGGTGAGCTGTGACCAATGGGCAGGGACACAGGTGTGCAGAGCAAGAGGGGGCACCATTGTTGGCAAGAGTTCTGGGGCGCCCAATGTCTGCATTGGGAGAGCTTCAGGAGACAGCCTGGGATGGAGGGAGCAGGCGAGCAGAGGGAATCGGGTGCCAGTGTGGGCAGGGTGCCTAGAGTGCAGTGTCTGTGATCATCAGTCCAGACCAGGCTGCAAGGTCACCAAAGCCCCATGCATTCTCCACTCCTGGCCAGTGCAGGGCACCCACACAGCTGACAGTGCAGCCACCAGCCAGCAACAGCCCTAAACCTCCTTCCTCCTGCAATGTCCTTCCCACACCCTCTATAAGACAGCTGGATGCCATGCTCACTGTAAAGGAGAAATGTTAAACGTTAGCCTGTCCATTATGGCAGAATAGGTATTGCAAGATGAATTTGAAGCTGACAGGCAATAAATTGATTACTGGTACAAAGCGCAAATAGCAGTTTCAGGGTGCAATAACTGTTTATGCTAATTGTGGTAAAGTCCACGACATTGGCAGTCAAAAGTGAACAACAGAGTCGCTCTAAAGAATAATGAGATAATGCAGGTAAAGGTGTAGCAAAAAAATATACTGTCAATATTTTATTCAGTTCCCTTACTGTTATAAAAGTTTGCTATATTCGTTGTCTATTGCTGTGTATCAAATTATGCCAAAACCTAGTGGCTTAAAACAGCACATGTTTTTGTCTCATTGTGTCCGTGCTTCAGGAATCCAGGCACAGTCTAATTGGGTCCTGTGTGTCAGTGTCTC
This sequence comes from Cnephaeus nilssonii, assembly GCF_951640355.1. Lineage (NCBI taxonomy): Eukaryota > Metazoa > Chordata > Mammalia > Chiroptera > Vespertilionidae > Cnephaeus > Cnephaeus nilssonii. The sequence continues at coordinate 34,288,769 of NC_137089.1, read as the reverse complement.
ACAAGGCTTCAATCAAGGTGCCGTCTCGGGCCACGGTCTCATCTGAAGGCCCCATGTGGGTCAGGTCTTCTTCCAAACTCACTGAGACGGTTGTTGGCAGGGCTTAGTTCCTCAAGAACTGTTGGACGGAGGGCCTCAGCTCTTTCATGGTCATTGGCAGGAGGCTGCTGTCAGTTCCTTCCTACATAGGCCTCCACAGCTGTTTCATCAGAGCAAGTACATGAGAGGGGCCAAAGAGACTGCAAACAAGACAGGAGTCACGGTCTTCTATATCCTAATTTTGGAGGACACTCCACAAGAATACCAGCAGGTGGGGTCATTAGAGGTCCTGTCGGAAGTTATCTGCTGCATTGCCTTTGCCTCTCAGTTCTCACGATTTTTCCTTAAGAATTTAAAATTAATATATGAAATTATCATTGTTTTTAAATCCCTGTTAGAAATCTAAATATGTTATTCTGGTTAGATAACATATTTTAAACAGCTTTTATCATGAGGAGCATAAACCTAAAACCAATTGTAAAAAAACAGTCAACAGCAAAAACTGCTTTACAGTTGACCCATTGTCTACCAATCACAAAATCTCCTTCAAGGTAGACAAGTTCAACCATTTGAAACAGATTATGAAATGTGTCAAGTAAATCTAGCCTAATTCCTAAATTAATAATATATATTGCCCAGTCATGCACACTTATCAATTCTTTCTCAAAAGATTGATTACCATTCTGTATTTATAGCTACCCAGTATAATTGATTACAAAGCACTATTTTCATGATGAACGAGCACTTGTTAAGCATTCAGTGATGCTCACTGTACATATACACATGTGGTCTTACATTTTAGCAGTTCACATATGATTTAACCCTGATACGACCAAACACAGATGTGGTAGCAGTAACAGAATCTTTTATCTACTCACAGCACTCTTCCAGGACCAATATTCCTGAAATGATATATTATACAAATGTGAATTCAATAAATATTTGTTAAATGCCTATCATAGGCCAGAAACTCCACAAAGCACAGGGAATATAAGACAAAAAAAAAAAAAAATCCCGCCCCAATAGGACCTATTCTGCAGTGAGAGAGCCAGAGAATAAGTATGTACATGAATAAATAATATTATTACAGATTGCGATGAGTGCTAAGGAGGAAATCAACATGATTATGATAGAACAGAGAAAGGTTAGTTTATATAGGAGATATAGAGTTCAGAATAATGTTTACAAGGATGCTCAACGACATGAGAAAGGCCTTTTTGAGAAGGTGGTATTTGACCCAAATGAGAATGAATTAGACTTCCAAAGAGCAAGGGCAACATATTCCTCTGTGGCTAAGGGTTACAGTCACTAAGAAACGGAAGAAGAGGCTGTGCCTGGTGCATGATAGTGAAGTGGGGGAGAATATAAGCTCCAAGAGGTAGGCAGAGGCCCTACCATGCAGGGCCATATGGGCCAGAGAAAGGATTTTAGATTTAAGTAGAGAAGTGATATAAACTTATTTATATTATTTAAATCTCCCTGGCTGCCTTGTAGCAAATGGACAGGGTTTGAAGTGGCAGGACCAGAGAGGAAGCTGTCGCAGGGGGACCGGTGCCATATGATAGTAGCTCAGACAAGACTTGTGGCAATGGAACTGGGAGGAAGTGAGTGGTTTCAAAAATGTATCTGAGGGGTTAGAGGTGAGTGGTGAGGGAAAAGGAGGAGTCGGGGCTGATTCCAGGTTGGGGCCTGAGCATTTACTGGGACTGAACAGAGTGGAGTTCTGGCAGAACAGTGGCTTGTGGAGTTGGGGAGTGCTATTTTCAATGTTCAGTGTTTACTCATCAAGTGGAGATGTTAGCAGTGAGATTTATAAGGTTGTAGCTCAAGGGGGGAAAATGTGGCTGGAAATATCAGTTCTAATGTAATCAGCAAATAGGTGGTATTCCAAACTATGAGAGCAGATGGGATACCTGAGGACAGATTGTAGATACAGAAGACAAGAGTGCCCAGGAGCAAGCCCTGAGGTATTGAGTCATTGAAAGACATTGATAGTGGAAGAGGAGGAGCAATTAGCAAAGGAAATTGAACAAGAGGAAAACCAGGTGGGTGGAAAACTGGGTGGGCAGAGTCAGGAAATGCAGAAGGGGGGGGGGGGGGGAGGAGGCATTTTAAGTAAAAGGTAACGATATCAAACGCTGCTGACCTAAACCCTGAGAACTGTCCTTCACAGTCGGCAGGCAGGAGGTTGTCAATGACCTAGCATAGGAAGTTTTCCTGCCGTGGTATAGATGGAAGTCAGAGCTGAGTAGACTGAAGAGTAAATGAAGGCTAAGAAAGTGAAGGCAATAGTAGACACCTGGTATGAGAAGTATTGGGAAGTGAACGGAAACCTTGAATTGATGACAATGCCTTAAATCTTTGAACAACTCAGAGCATCCAATAGAGCTTTTGCAAATAGTAAATGGAGATTGTATTAGCCAAGGTTCCTCAGTGAAGCAGAATCAATATAGATATATAGATATATAGATATATAGAGATATAGAGATATAAATATAGATATAGATATAGATAGATGTATAGATAGATATAGATAGATATAGATATGTAGAAAGATATATGAGAGAGTGGCCACAGGATTATAGAGGGGAATTCCATAGTCTGCTGTCTGCAAACTGGAGGCCCAGAAAAAGCCAGGGGTGGAGTCCCAGTCCAACCCAAAAGCTTGGGAACCAGTGGGGGATTGAGAGTGTAAATACCAGCCTGTGTGTGAGGGCCTGAGAACCAGGAGCACTGATATCCCAGGGCAGGAGATGTTGATGTGTCTGTCTCTGTCCCATCTCCCTCCCCATTCTCTCTGTCTCTCTGACTTGTACAACTCGAGTCCATAAGGCTTCCATTTGCCATGTTCTCCATCACCTCTTCTATTGCCCTTCCCCTCATTGAGGTTAGAAGTCAGCTGTCATAGCTGATTTGCCTGATAAAGATTTAGACAGGTGACCTACCTCATTTTTCTGGTTATACTGCTGACTCTTGAACAGTGTGTGTGTGTGTGTGTGTGTGTGTGGCAGGGGGGTGGGGGTGGGGGGAGGGGGGTGGTGGTGAGGTGAGCCAACCCCTGGTCAGTAGAAAATCTGCATATAACCTTTTGAAGCATAGTAACCTCCATCTTGGGTAAAAACTGCTGTTTAAAATTTAACCTTGCTATTCTGGCTTCTGTAAACATTTGCTTGCTTAAATAATAAGGAAAAATAAGACTACTCCCCATTCCAGAGAGGCCGTGGACTGTGCCCCAGACAGAGTTGTCAGTGCTGGTGCCAGGCCAGGCCTTGAGATATGGTCTCACGGCCTTGTCCTAGAACACAGGACTTTTTCTCAGAAGGTCCGGAAGTCTCATTCCAAATTTGGAAAACAAAGAGCTGAAAAATGTATAAATAAGGAAGACTTCCACCATATTGGGCCCCAGAATTTGAGAAGCAAGATTTCCTCTGGGCCCACTTGTGCTAGTAAAATGAACAGGACTCCAAATAAATTTGGCTTATTAAGGCGTCTTCTGATTTACAATATAACACTTTGACTCTTGACAGATTCAACAAAAAATGGTTGGGAAACAGTATTTTCCATCCATGGTTGAGAATCTGTGGTTGGGAATGCAAAAATAGTTTTCAATCCCTGGCTGACTGAATCCAGCAGATGCAAAACCCAAGGATAGAAAGGGCCATTTTAATTTTTAAATCCACATATGAGTGCACCAGCGCAATTCAAATCCTGCTGATCAAGGGTCAAACTTCTCTTGTTTAAACTTCTCTACTTGCATCTTTGCAGATAAATTTAAATTCATTTAGTGTAAATTTGGAAGATATGAAAGAGCATCTTTAGAATCATTTGTTTGGAAGGTTATACATGGGCATATACTCCGAACAACTCAGTGGCTTGTTTCAATTCACTTTATTTATCATTGCCCCCGAACTATTGCTGTTGTTGCAAACTTTAAATATTTTTCCTATTTCATATAAATTCAACTTTCCAGGGTTGGGGCCATGAAGCAGATTATTGCCACCATTATGTAACATTGCAGGAATACAAAAAGATGTACCAATGTAAAATGGAAGATCATTTCAAACCAGGGACTAAGGAGGCCTGTCACAATGGGAAAATCAGTTAGTCATTCTATCTCCTTAGAGAAATTTGCTAATAACATTTCTTTTTTTTAACATATATTTTTATTGATTTCAGAGAGGAAGGGAGAGGGAAAGAGAGATAGAAACATCAATAAAGAGAGAGAATCATTGATCGGCTGCCCCCTGCACGCCCCCTGCCCCCCACTGGGGATTGAGTCCACAATCCTGGCATGTGCCCTTGACCGAAATCGAACCTGGGGCTCTTCAGTCTGCAGGCTGACACTCTATCCACTGAGCAAAACCGTCTAGGGCCAATAACATTTCTAATTAGAGCAATCACAAAAGTTTCTTCATGCTTCTTTGAAAAATCATTCCTAAACACCCTAGCCAGGAAGAAAAAAAAAATGCTTCAAAGGCTAATTTACTATCTAAGTTATTCTACTTTACCTTTTCCCCTCAAATATGAGAACTTAAGTCTACTCCAGTTACACATATTAATGCCACATTTTCTGATGAAAACAATTACTTGTTACATATAAGCAAAAGTAAACATTCATTTCTTCTGCTGTTTATAAGATTTACATTTTTTTTCTTTGGATTTAGGACAGTATTAAAACTTAGGTTTATTTCTGCTTTGGTCACACCACCTTCCAGTAACAAGTCAGGGCTTCATTGTTAAAAATAATTTGACTGTCCAGAAATATTTATATATGGTATGATATAATATAGTATATATATTTATGTGTGTATAGATAGATAGATAGATAGATAGATAGATAGAAGTTAAAAGTCCCTGATAACTCCAAATATATACTTTTAAATATTTTCTCTACATAATATTCCATAGTTAACAGAGATCCAGGACACTGAAGAGAATGTTGTCATTGGGATTAGTAGAATTTATTTAGTGTTGTGAAGAAAGACTTATGAGAAAGTGATTCCTTTGCTAAGTAGGCAGGCAATGGGTAATTTGTGAGGGGAAAAGTGTCCTTTTTACTCTGTATGAGATGTGGAAGAAGCACCAAGAACCTGCCAGGCCTCAGCTTAGTGGCTCAATCGTATGGGATTTCACCTGCCTTGTTTCAAAGAGAAGATGCTCCCAACTGCCCCGTCTTTCCTTGCACTTTTTAATGCTTCTGGATACAGAGGACTTCTGTCACCTTGCTTTTGTTTTCCATTGCACAAACCGAGCCTTATTCTTTTGGAGATGACCCCTTTATTCCCATTGACGCCCCTCTCCACAGCTGTACCTTCCTCAGGCCTTCACGCCACTATTATCTGTGTCTGGGTTATAACTATATGCAACTTATTCTATTTTACTATCTTACTTTTTTACATTTCTATCTTCAGTCAACACTCTAAGATGGTGAAAATCTTATCAAATAATGAGGAACAATGGGGATTTTCCCCCAGTTTTATTGAGATATAACTGACATAATATTGCAATCATTTTATACGTACAACATGGTTTTGATATATGTATATATTGCAATATCATTACCACAATAAGTTTAGTTAATAGTCATCACCTCACAAAGTTACAATTTTTCCCCTGTGTTGAGAACTTTTAAGATCTACTCTCTCAGCACCTTTCAAATATACAATACAATATTGTTGACTATAGTCACCATTACATGCCCAGAACTTATAACAGGAAGTTTGTACCTTCACCCAGTTCCTTCATCCCCAACTCCCTGCCACTGGCAACTACCAACTTGTTCTCTGTTTCTACGATTTCATTTTTTTAAATTCCACATATAAGTGAGATTATACAGTATTTTTCTTTCTCTGTCTGACATATTGCACTTACCATAATGCCCTCAAAGTCCATCCATGTTGTCACAATGGCAGGCTTTCCCTATTTTTTATGGCTGAATAAAATTACACCATATATATATATATATATATATATATATATATATATATGCCACATCTTCTTTATTAATTTATCCATCAGTGGACAACTATGTTGTTTCCATGTCTTGGCTATTTTACATAATGATGCAATGAACATAGGAGTACAGATATATCTTCAAGAAAGTGGTTTCATTTTCTTCAGATATATAACCAGAATAGAATTGCTGTATCATATGCTCCTTTTATTTTTAATTTTTTGAGGAATTTCTGTACTGTTTTCCATAGTGGCTGCACCAATTTACATTCCCACCAACATTACACAAGGGTTCCCTTTTCTTCACATCTTTCGCCAACACTTCTTATCAGTTGTCTATTTGATGACAGCCATTCTAAGAGGTGTGAGACGATATTGCATTGTGGTTTTGATTTGCATTTCCCTGGTGATTAGAGATGCTGAGCACCTTTTCATGTACCTGTTGGCAATTTGTATGTCTTTTTTGGAAAATGTTTAATCAATTTCTCCACCCATTATTCAATAACAACATGACTTTTTAAACACTGCTGGTATGAATATAAACAATGACAACAAACTCTAAAAACAATTTGACAAAATTTAGTGGCACTGAAAAAGTTCATACCCTAAAACCAGTAATCCACTCCCAAATATGTGCCCTAGAGAAAACTCTTCTATATCTACAAGGAGACATGCATGAGAATGTTCAAAGCAATCTTATCTCTAATAGCAAAATAAAATAACCCAAATATCCATTAAGATAATGGATTTTAAAAATTGCAATGTAGGCTTATGCCAGGATATTATGTAAAAGTAAAAATCAGTGGATACAGCTATCTGTATCAAAATGAATGAATCTCACAAATATAATGTTGAACCATAAAAAAAGCAAGCTACAGGAGAAAAATGCAGTATAATGATATTTCTGTAAAGTTTACCAATATGCAAAAAAATACTAATAATGAGATTGATAACTATTAAATTTAGGATGGTGGTATCCTATTGGAAACAGATGGAAGGATGTGATCAGGGTAGAGTACAGAGGGGACCGGTTATACTGGTGTCGACATAAAAAACATCCAAATCTGTAGAGAATTATGATGAGTTTATTTGAGCCAAACTGATGAAAACTGACGAGGAAGCAAAATCTCAATGGATTGAGAAAATGCTCCAGATAATGGCATTTTTACAGCTTATTTTGTACATTTTGTACATGTAAGGAGGGTTACCTGAAATCCATTGGTGGTAGATTAAGGTGGGAAAAAGCAAAACAGGGAAATCTCTGAGATCAAATAAAAAGAAAATTGGAGAGACACACTTTTACGTGTGTGGTACAGGATTGTTAACACTTACGGAACGTAGAGATGGTATGCAGGGAACAAGAGAACAGTTAAGGGTTCTGTGGTCTCCTGTTCTGGCGCCTTGAAGGCTCTGAACAAGAAGATTACTGTGACATTTCAAAGGTATGTAATCTTAGATGCCAAAAGATAATAGACAGGCTCACTTATGGTAAAGAATGACCTTTGTCAAGGAAGCCACAGGCCTAGGACGTGACTACCTGCCATGACTCACTTTTATGTTCAGATCATCCTATGTGGTTACTTTCGGTCTCAGTTTGTAAGGCCCACCATGCAGGCCTCCCCTGAGCTTGTCAGGTTTAGTATGTGGTCCCTTTTTCATCCACACTGGTTTTTTAAGCCAAGTTATTAAATACATGAGTGTATTGTATTACAACAAAAAAGCAAATTTCACGCCACTGATGAAATGAAGCTATTACAATCTTGAAGATTTCAGGCATATGGGTAAATCAGGTATAAACTTCATTCATCACCAAGAAAAAAGATAGCTAGTGGATACGGGAGGGGAACAAAGGAGGAAAATCACTGTACAAAAAATGATAGTCCCAAATCCAAAATCTGCATGATTTTAAACTGATTCCTATGTAGGAAAAAGTAACTGTACTTGACCTTGTCCCTTGGGACAGAATGTGTGTCACAAACCTTGACTCTGTGGAAATCCTGGTCCCTGGCTGAAGCTGGGAAGCTGACGGAAACAGGAGGCTCAGGGAGTGTGGACATGCTGACTGCCTCACCTTCCCCAGGGGAGTCAGGAAACGCTGTCCAAAGACAACATCACAGGTGGCCTTCCTGGCCCCACCTGCAATCGCCTTGAGTCCCTTCCATCTTCTACCCATCCCAAAGCCAGACCCACATGTGACAGGTTTTCGTGGCAGATCTCTTACCAAGTTGTAATGAGGAGGGAATGAGACTGAAGCCATTCAGAGGCTTTCCTGGGATGGGTTGGTCTTTCTCTCCATGTGGTGGCCGGTGGTCTCTCCAACAGGGTAGCCAGATTTCTATACGACTATTCAGGGCTCCCAAATGTAAAACCAGAAGCTTCCAGATGTTCTTAGGCTTAGACCCATTGAGGCAAATGTCACTTGCATGGCCTTCTGTTGTTAAGCAGTCACAGGGCAGGGCAGATTCTAGAGGAAAATGAACTCTACCTCGAAATTCTAGGGGAAGAGAAACTCTACCTCTCAATTCTAAGGGAAGGTAAACTCTACCTCCCAATCGACCATGTTTTATCCACTCCAAATAGACGTATTGGAGATGTACTTAAGGGAGCATTTCCTCCCAGGTATATAACTTGGCACATGGACTTGATTGGCAAAGATTTGGGCAGTGGTGATCTGGGAGAATCATCTGAGCTGTTTGCTAGTGCTGGGCCCTTGCTAGAACAATGCATTTCATTAAGAACAGATTCTACTGCTGCTATTTTATGCACACACATTTTCACTGACTCGTTTCCTGGGATAACAATCTTAGCTATCAAGATTAGCTTCCTGGCACAGGGGGCGGAAAAGGAGGAGGGCAAGGTTTAAAACAGAGATCAAAAACGGAAGATGAAACAACGCAGTTGTTGTTACTGATAAAAAGTGAAGTGTCAAAAGAAACAGAAAGCTAAAACCAAGCACACTGCTAGCTTGTTGCTGAAGAGAACTAAAGGAGACAGGCAGCACTGAATTTTTATAGGATCTATTTCTGGCATGTATTTCACTCACCTGGATGCATCACTTTACCATATTAATGCAGTCCCAGATTCCAAAAGCATTTTCTAAACAAGTGAACTCTGCCACTAGCATTTATATCTTTATGAAACAATCAAGTTCATCAGTGGTTCTTCCATCTAAATGCTTCTGCTAAGAAGCAGAAGAAATGTTTGGTTATACCTCATTAAACAAAATGACATAAAATTAGATGCTTGGGAATACTATCCGACTTGGGCAAAAATTATAATTTTTTTAAATATATTTTATTGATTTTTTACAGAGAGGAAGAGAGAGTTAGAAACACCGATGAGAGAGAAACACTGATCAGCTGCCTCCTGCACACCCCCCACTGGGGATGTGCCTGCAACCAAGGTACATGCCCTTGACCGGAATCGAACCTGGGACCTTTCAGTCCGTAGGCCGACGCTCTATCCACTGAGCCAAACCAGTCAGGGCTATAGATTATTAATTCATTCAAAATTTTGCATTGACAAGACTCTGCTCCAGGACAAGTGCTGCTTACAATTTCAAAATAAAGCTTATTAAAAAGGGGTAATTCCTAAGAGGGGTTGACACTGTTAAAATTACAAGACCACAGCCAAGGAACAGCACAACTTAGCTGTTTTTCTCTGCTCCACGCTGACCAGACCAAACTCACACCATCAGTGGTAGAAACTGCCTACAGAGCTGATTTGAGAAGGCCAAATATTCACTCAGAATGTTCTGGAACTGTGCTCTTCCTAATAAGGCAGCTGGATGTCACCACTAGGTTCTCTCTTGAGCTAAGTCAGTAGAGCCTGTTAGAGACATGTCAGCAGGCTTCGGTATTCAGCCACAATCAAGAGTGTTCATCCAACTGTCTTGACCTTTTGACTATGATACTTTCCTATTTACGCAAGTATGTGCACCCCAGGGGCCAACTGGCACTGGGTGCAGAAGCTAGCACCAGTTTTCAGGAACAATTGCAAACCTGACATGGTACTGTGCATCTATTCACAAAACACTCAAAACTGTGAAAATATGGTTTACATTTAATTGTACATAAAGGCAAATGGAGAACTCAATTCATTTTAACCCTTTCAGTTCTCCTATCCCACCACATATAATTGAGTGATAGGGATCACACAGTGATTGAAGCCGTGCAGGGGTCTCCAGGAAGCCTGACAAGTACACAATTGAAGGCAGTGTCCCCCAGAGCAGCTGACCCTGATGACCCAGATTTGCTCTAATGGATCCTCTTGTTTCTTAAATTACAACTGCAACGTTGTCCTTACTTTTCTTATGCCAACAACTGTTATAGGAATGTTGGGGATGATAAGAGAATTGAAGGGAGGCAGACATAAAAATGCCTCACTTTTTGCATCTGATAAAACTTTTCCTGAATATCAATGAGATGAGAAAGTCTAAGTCAAAATGTTACAATTTAAAAGAAAAACAAAGGCAAAAACCTCAACCAGAACAATGGAAAATACGTATACTCAAACTTCAATAGCTCCCTCTGCTGACACTTTGTGTAATTAAAAAAATTTTTTTATTTATGTTTGTTTTATTTTGTATTTAATTAGGAACCACATAAAGCTGGATAGTATAAAAGCCAGTAGATTAAATCCTTCTCACTTTATCTAAAATTGGAAACATTACTCCTGTATCATAACTAATGACCATCTTATGGTCAAACTTTTTCTATGTGGTAGAGGTATTGCTATAATTTAAAGAAGTGATTACATTTCTAAAGTAAAAAGTGATACACATGCTTCAATGACAAGGAAACATCAGTCTTTAAAAATTAGAGTAATTTTTTTTTAAGAAAGCTTTTAATTTTCCCCTTTCTAGACAATTTTGGTTATGGTAGAGCTAAAAGCCAATAGCTTTGAAAGGCACCCACAACTGAATGCAGAGAAGGAAATAAACATGAGCCAAACCAGGGAAACGAGTTTTTCACAGTGAGGATGCACTGCCAGGAGAGAAGGGGGAGGGAAAGCATAGCTCACACACACTGAAGACTTCAATATGTCAAACAGCATTTTCACTTAATTCTCCAACTATTTCTGAGTGAAGATTTTTGTCATGTAATTTGTTTGGTCAGTCAACAACTAAGTAGTGGTTTGGGCACTCATTTAGAAACATTTGGCTTTGAAGTGGGACCTAGAAAATATGGGCTTGAAGTTCTCATCCAGTCACTAACTGGGACTTGGGAAAATCATAGCCTCTCAGCCTGTGTCTTCATCTGACACTGGAAGACTTGATTAAATGACCTCCCTCCCAGATCCTCTCCAGCACTCTAAACAATCTCAGGGTAAATCACACTCTATTGCCCCACCTTATCCAACTCAGAAAAAAATATAGTTTAAAGGAAAATGAACAGCAATTTTGGGAGAAAAAAATGGAAGGGAAGAATGGAGGGAGGGAAGAAGGAAGGTGGACCGGAAGGTTACAAGGGAGAAATAGAATATGTAGCCAAATAGAATATGAAAGATGACATAGACATATTACCAGGCAGTCAGCTTGCCCCTTGGTAAAGAAAATGAATAGCTTTTGTTTTTTCAAGCAACAATTAGCAGGACCAACTTTTTTCTCCTCTATGCATCACCAGTTCATAGACTAGTTTCTAGTTTCTAAACAAGGAGGCCACCATTGCAGCACCAATAGCAATGGCTCCATTCATCACAACTTAAGAAGGGGTTTCTAGGAGTCCATGACTCATCCCACCAGGAGTCACTGAGAACTTTATATGCCAGGCAATGTATATGTCAATCAAGATGACATAGTTCCTTAACCTCGTGAATCTCACACTTTACAAAGACAAGGCCATACACAAATAATTTTAGCTAAGTTCTATGAAGAAAACAGAAGGTAAGAGAAAGAGTGGTAGTATTTAGATATGGTGGTCAGGAACATACTCTCTGAGAAAGCTATTTTAGCAGAGGAGAGCAAATATCTGATACGGGCAGATAGGACAGAAAAACCTGGAGGAGGGAAGGAATCTGAAGTGTGGGAAGACGGGAAGGCCAGTGTAGCTGAAGTGCAGCAAGGCAGAAAGAAGGTGGTGTTGATACCGTTGTAATAATCTGGTTATTATTTAACAGGAAAGGAATAAAGGGAAGACTAGATAATATAGGCCTGCCATTTACACAGCTTTGCTAGAAGCTAATTTAACACTCTCCACGTCTGCTCCCCATGATCAGTGGGGGAAGGGGATTGGACAAAGGCAGCTTGGATGCATGCCCAGAAAGGTCTAAGTGACATGGGAAGATGCTTACCTGTCAGTCACACCTGGGAGCGAGTCAATGGCCAGAATGGGCATGGCCACTGCAAGTGTTCAAAACCTAAATATTTAAACTCCTAGACAAAGGAGTTCGCCCTCTTGGCTTGCTGTTTTCCAGTAACTCCTGTTGCAGGTGGTGCATTTCCCTGTATTCGCCCATGTGGTCTCTCCTGATTGGTCAGTGCTATGGTAGAGGGCAGATGATCACTGCATCTGGTCCTGATGTCAGCCATGGCATGGTGTCACTTTGTCTGGTTTTGCTGCTTTTCTGGGCCTGGAGTTGAAACAGAACTGAGGCCTAGGTGTTATCTCTAGTTAGACTGAAATTCTGTCTGTGGTCAACAGACCTGAGGCTTTGTCCCTAATATTATTTGATTGCAGACCATTGTCTTGAGGGCTTGATAATTAAGAGAGTGGACATGCAAGGGAGGAGGCAGGAGTCAGGGTGCTGGATGAGGCCAGTTTGAATCAAAAGGAGAAAAGGTCATTGCCGGGGTGTTTCGCATCTAGAAGGGTTCAGGAATCTGGAGGAAGGGCTGCATGTAAATTAATAGAGAGACTAGAAATATAAATTTGGAAGGCATTTTGGGGAGCCAGTAACCAAGTTCTCTGAATCTCTGGACCCCTAGCTTTTTATTAACACAAATTGCTCTAAGGCAAAGCAGATATACATATCAAAAGGTAAAGTTTGGTATACAGTAGGCATTGTTAGGTTGGGGGAACTGCCCTCAGCTGTCTGGCAGCAGGCAATAATATATGCAGATTTTCAGGTTTGGGGAAATGCTTTCGGCTATTCCAGCAGGCAATGGTATGTATCTTTAGCCCTGCTAAATATAGAAGCCCATCAACCTTTTGAGGACTTCTTGCATTTTATTATGCCCTGCTGGAATTAGCTTCCAGCAGGTCATACTAAAGAAAGCTTCAATGAGGCTATACTAGAGAAAAAGGAAGTGAGAGAAAGCTGATTGGGAGGGTGCAGATTAGGACAGGTAAGGAAGACCAAGGATACAAGCAAACATTTCCCTTCACATGCAAAGTTTCTGCACAAAAAGCTCTCACAAATACAAATCAAAACTAATTTTGAGTGTTTAGCCATTCATGTTCTTATTTTTATAGGCAATAAAGCACCAGGTGAAGTAAGGAAATGATATAAAGTTTTTTTTAAAAAGTTCAGTGATAACTAAAAGCCTCTGAATCAATAGATGCCTTGTAATGAGTATGTTGCTTGAGACGTGCTCTTGACTTTATGTTAATAGATCAAGAATGAAAGGACTGCTGTGGTCTTCAGGAAGCTAAAAGGGCCACATGTGTATAGTGGAGAGTTGCCGAACAGGACTGACTGCTCAAAAAGTGGCTCAAAGATCTTAAGGATCGCCATTTACACAGAGGACTGAACACCCGAAAGTCCATTAACAATGTGTGTCCCAGAGGAGAGGTTCCCTAAGGCAGTCTGCAAAGCCAAATTTATATTCAAAGGCACACCAAGACTGCATTCACATTCTCTTGAGTGTACAGTCCAGTTTTCGAGAGGATTACATGCCAAGTGACAGTGCAACCATTTGAATGAGAAACATGAAAAGCCAAGTGCTGTTTCATGAAACAATAAGAGCTTTAAAAATGTTCAGTTTTAGTTTCCAAGATGGTAAATATCAATAGACATAACCCACATGAACAAAAGCTCTTTGGGTTCCATCATAATTTCTGTGGAACTGGGTCCTGAGACTTAAAAGCTCAAGAACCACAACCCAACCTAATAAATTTGGGATGATTAATATTACATGTCATATTATATGTATAATTACAAATATGACATTTATGGGTGGCAATTTCATTATTAATAAACCAGGGGAGTCTATGAAGACTAGAGGGAAACACTCTCACAAATGGAAGTTCCCTTGAGCCTTGTTCACTGTACTTGGTAACCTCCCATCATTGACTCTCCACCCCCATCTTTAGCTGAAGGATATTAAGGTGATGGCTTCCACCACTTTGGTGAACTACTCTTTTCCGGAGTCTCTTCCAGATCTACAGGAGGTATGCATGTTATCAAAATTTAATTTTTCTCTTGATAATCTGTCTTGTGTTAGTTTGATTATTAATGAAACCAGAGAACTTGAGGGTAGAGGATTTTGTACCACTAGACTTCAAAATTCACTTAAGGGAAGTAGTGGTCATATTTGATCAGATTCAATGAATAAAATACAATTTGAGGTATTCATTACCTACACTCTAAAAATAAAGGATGAAAATTACAAAGTATATTGACTTCCAAACTTACTTTCAAAAGTACCATTTGCCATTGCTAGAGTAAGTCATAGCCTTTCAAAATGGCAAAGAACCTTAGGTGCATTCTACATCAATGTCCTGGAATTTACTAAGTGCACTAACAACAAAAGAAATGGACTGTTCCCTATCATTCTACCAGTTAGATGAAAGTCTGGTCTTTCTACTCCTGAATTTAAGCTCTTTTCCGACACAGTAATTCCACTCTGGCTATGATGTGTCAGAAATATCCTTTTAAAAAATATATGTATTTTTTTAATCCTCACCTGAGGATGAGAGAAACATCAATGTGAAAGAGAAACATCGATGGGCTGCCTCCCTTACTGGCCCCGACAGGGATTGAACCTGCAACCCTTTGGTGCAGGAGATGATGCTCCAACTAACTGAGCCACCCAGCTAGGGCTCCAATATTTTAAAATGGCACTTGAATATCTAAATGTATTGTATGTATTCTTTGCAAGTGGGGTAGCAGGAAGAAATGCAGAACCCACCAGTGTTATAAACTTTCTACATACATTTCCCTTGCATACTAAGTTTTACAGAAACAATTTACATTTAGTCCCAATGTTGTACAGGTTAACAAATTGTAGAGTAGATTAATTGAATTTATTTCACTATTTATAAACTAAGCTGTCACTACTAGGTGATATATAGGCGAGTTCTGCTTCTCTCCATTGCACAAAGAGGACTGGGGAAAGACTACATGTACATCAAGATTATGCAATGGTAAGTATGGTGATTTGAAAGCAAACAAGCTTGAATTGGTCAGTTAAGTACTAAATCTAGTACCCCTAATCAAGAGAAAGCCAAGTCAGTAAGAAGTATGGTCTCAAATACAAATATAAGTGTACTGATGAGATACAAGCCCTCCCATTCGATGACCAGTAAAAAGGAGGCTTCTGATACTGCAGTGTGGGATACTTGGGGTGGTGCCAGAAAACTCTGCCTTGGTCACAGGCCAACAGTGTAGTATGCATTCAGCAGGTATTGACATCACAAACCTAAACTCTGGTTTTCCCCCATCAGAACAAGTACCTTAGATAACCCTGAAATGACAAATGTATCATCCAGAGTCACCATAATCCTACTGACATAAGCTCTATCTATCCAAAGGATAATGTACAGATCATTAGAAAAGCATTCCTTGGTACCAAGAATGGGGGATCAAGGTTCTTAGACAGCTGGTGACACGACTTCCTATTACATGAAAATAAACAGGCCTCTTTCTCTTTTCCTCTAAGTTTAGTCATGGTATTCAATAAAATCACTTAAATGGGCAATGGTTAGGATAAACTGTCAACCTCCCTTTCTTTAATTCTCCCACTTAAGTGTCCAGCTAAAATGAATGCTATAATCTCTCTGTGTTTGAAAGATCTGTCGATCAGAAAACCCAGAACAGTGTCTACAACAATGTTGTGTTTTCCAGCAGACAGTACATATTTATAAAGATAAAAGGAAAGAACACAGACATGAGTGAACATTTTTATTGAAACCCTCAAAGATTAAAGAGGACCAAATGGTGAGTTTGGGTACCATAACAGAAAAGCTCACCTAACTGTACCATCATTCACGGGAATGAACAAACCCAAACACGACAAAATTCAAATTCTCATGTAATTGCTACAAGTGAATGTAAATGAACTAATAATCATTTTATCATAACCTTTCTGTAATCATACGAAAAAGGGAATTTACATGGCATAACAAAAGATATGCAAAACTTAATGAAAACACAATTCTCTTTAAATTTCTCAAACTTATTTTTATAGGATGCAGAAAGCACTTGAAATGATTAAATGACTTAAGCTGATTCTTTTTTATTGCAAACCATTTTATCATCAGCTTAACCTCCATGCATGGTATTCAAAAAGAACACAGCTTTTGAATTAGAAAGATCACAAGTTAAAATGAGGAATTAAATACTGAAATTAGGAAAAAGCTGGGGTTTCTTTTGAAAAGAATCTTCAAGTACCAGTAAGTATAGAGACAGAATACTAATTTTGGTTACATTTTCCCCCTTACTGTTAAATATACAAACTATTATACCTTCCAAAATACCCACATAAGATAACTTTAATAAGAAACATTCAAACCAAATCTTGGAAAAATATTAAGCAAGAAATTTCCCGGGCCCCAATCATGTCTTAATTTGTGATTATTCAAACATTTGATTATGTGTTTCCTGCTATATAGCCCAGGTTCTCTCCTTTTTGGTCGCTACAGTTAAACATTCAGTTAGTTGTGCTATTTAGACAACCTGTGATCATTTCATTTAGAGGGAAAACATTTTGCAATATAGTGATAGACCAAGGAGGAAGAGAAAGTAGGTGCTCTGAAGAAATCGTAAATGGAAAAAATAATTACTGATTGAAAAGATAGTTTTTATTTCCAAAGGAATGCTGCACCCATTTCACTTGATATTAGAAATCCAGGTTAAAGGCACTGGGATGTATACCTCACGATGAGCAGACCACTCAATTACATTAGACGTTTCTGAGTCTGCTGTTGCAATCAGCCCACTTGCTGCGTGTTTCTGTGACACTTCTTACATAAAAACCAAATGTAAATCAAACAACTTTCAATCCATTTATAATGTAACTAGTTTTATAAAAATATTCAGAGTTGCTAATAAAGCACCAGAAAAAGTGAACCTCAGAGTGAGGACTCAGATCCTTTCTATGAGGTCCCTCTTTATAGTTTTCTCTAATAGGACCTCCAGAGTGACAACAGTCATCTTTGACATGTCCTACCTATATAATCTTAGGGATGTAGAACATTGCTGTGGTTACTATACCCAAATGCCAATTTTTATTATAAATAGTTAAGAGACATGTCACAAGAGAAGATTTCATGGCTTACTCTTAAAAAGGTAAAATAGGTGCAACTTTCCTTTAAGAAAGTCTTTATTTTGTAATATACCATTAATATTTTAATGTTCCCTTCAGTAAACACTGATATAACTACAATGGGACTACCAAAGACCTGTGAAATAGCTACGATTATCTACAAATACTGTATTTTATTTCATTTGAATACAGCATTTGCACATTTTAAGAAAACATTGTACAAAAAATTATATAAATGAAAACATCAAAGAAATATCTGCCACTAAATTTTTGAACTGAAGTGATCAAATGTGTAAATGTAAATGAAAAGGTTTCTAAACATGATGTAAACATAAATGGAGTAATGCAAAACACCAAGGTATTCAAATCTACTGTATTGCTATTTTCACCCTTATATCTTTCTACATAGCTTTCTCCTTTTGGAACAGTAACATAAGGGGCAGTACATTATCTTCATAACCATATGCCATCAGATCAATTAATACAGATGACACATTTAATTATACAAAATCAATTTGTTTCAAGACACAAAATTAATGTTGATATGTAATTAATGAAAAAAATAAGATGTTAAAAAGATAACTATAAGAATACCCAGATATATGCTGTATTCCCATTTATATAGATCTGATCAATAAAACATCAACACATTCACTTAGATACTGATTTAATCCATGGATCAAGGCCATATTTTCAAAGTATTTTAAGGATGCCAGGACACTGCAAAAGCTGGAGAAAAAGAGATGAACAGTATATGCTTGCTAAACAAGAACTATGTTTATTTAGCTAGTGAATACCTAGAGTAATAAATGTTTACTTCATGATAGCAATCAGGCTCGCAAACACCCAGAAATAGGAATTAAGGATTTTAAATGTAGTTATAAAGGTCATAAAAAGTCTGATTAGACTGAGGTACATGTACTCAAAATTTTGAGATTCATTAAGTGGTAGCAAACAAAATAATTCCTCAGACAAATGCACATTTTTCAGTTTACATATTATTGGGGGAAGGAGGAGAGAAGAATGTGCATTAACTGGTGAAATCCACCAAGCTGCATATCAATATTCTGTTACACCAAACAATTTAAAGACAAGGAAAATGTTCTAATATAATCTCAGATTATGTTTCATTTGGCTAAAATAGAGCTTAAGATTGCTTTGCCATATTAAAAGTTTACTACAATAATTCTTCACATAAACATTTAGACTTGAACTCCAGGACTAAATATGGCATGATTATTTTGCTTTTAATCTGTCAAATAGCTAAAAATCGACAATTTAAAAACTACAACAAAGAAATGTTGAAGCGATGTGACTCTTACATCATTGAACCACTTCTAATGGTTAACTGTTAGTATTTAACAAATTCAAAGAGTTAATGAATCCTTGCATTCATTCAGTCTTCTGTGCCTTAGCTAGGATGCATAATTACAAAAGACAGCAGATACTGGTAAAAGCTTCAGGACAGAAAGTGCTTGACGAAGTTACAGTTCTCAAGTGTGTTTGGTGAGAATATAAGGGCAAATGCGCTGATGAAAACCATTACAAGAGTCAATTCTGTGTTAAAGAGTTCAAAGATGTCACCTTATGCAGAAAAAAAAAAGCTTTAATAATGTCTTCTTTGACTTATTAGGCATTTCCAGAGTCTACATCATTAGTGTTGTAATTCTAAGAGGACATCTTCATATGGTTATTGTTTGTTTCTATTTCTCTCCTGAAAAATAAAAAACACCAAAAAATGTAAAAAATGCCATCATTTATACAAGATTTAAATTAATATAAGGTAAACCATATTCACAAAAAGTTCTTCAAATACTAATTCAAGTAATTAGTTAAAACTGCTTTACTATTACCTCTACACACCATAGTGGGATGATCATCACAAAACATTTCTAAGTAAAAACTACAAACATTTATTTCAGGCCCTCTCCACATCCCTATTTCCCACAGCATTTTGGTTAAGGTGAAGACATTACAATAATGTCTTTCTAGCCTTTTCAAAGAGTTTTTGATAATGAGGTACCAAAGAGACTAAAAGGAGTCTGTAGCAATTTCAAAACTATTTGAAAAGGTAGGGTTAGTAGAAAAGGAAAAGAGTCCTATTAAATTTTCAGTTAATAAAAATACTTTGAATCACAAACTTCTTCCATATCATATTTTCACGTTCAGTATAACTTTCCACATCAGGAAACATTAATACTGATTATTAATTTCTTCTAATAAAGCAGAATCCCCTTGAACAAAAGTTAAACTATGTGATGTTTTCATGTTTATTAACCAAATATATTTACCTATAAAACTTCTTTCAATTAAATGCATCAGTATGTTTGTACCAACTTATTTTAATGTGCAACTCAGAGATTCTCAAACTTCAGCAACACCAGAATTACCCGGATGGCTTGTGGAAACAGTACTGAGTCCCCAAACTCAGAAGGTGAACAAACCCATGAGCTTGCAGTTCTAACAAATCTTGAACATTTACATAAGTTACACAAATGTATGTCAACTATAATTTAAACATTTTTAAAAATTAGTCTGTAGTTTAACATTGTTGTACCAATGTTAATTTCTTAGTTTGGATAAATGTACTATGATTATGTAATATAATCTAAAACTAAATAAAGAACATACAAAAACTCGCTACATTATTTTTGCAACAAAATAATTTAATAAAGTTTTAAAAAACCATTAATAAAAAGATAGAAAAATACAACCCCCATATTTATCATATTCAAGTTTAAAAGAAAAAGGTGTGCATATTTCAAGAAAAGACAGTTTATAGATGAACAAATGATTGGACTTAAAATATATAATAAATTCAATTCTTCAGGATGCCTTACCAGAAACGAAATCTGCATAGGTTGGCTGACAGGACTGGAAAAATTCATGCTAGAGAGCAGAACAAGGACAGTAACAGATGGATAAAACTCCCAGCTGTTCAAAAGCCTATACATTTGTCCAGAGCCATTAAAGTGCTATAATACTGAGACATGTTTGACATGCACTGTCCCAACAACATGATGGGTCCTTTAGCATTAAGAGAGCAAAAGACAAAAAATGTAAAGAAAACAGACCGATTCTGCACTGTAAAATTAAAAAAATATATATCATCAGGGGAAAGGACAATCAATAACTATGCTTTGGAGGTTCTGTTTTTGGAAATCAACTCTTCAAACTTTAAACTTATGCTTCCATTTAATTGAGACTGTCACATTCTTGATCCTCCGTATGAGCACACTATAATAAAGAACTGCTTTAAAAGACTCTAGTGCCCAAGTGTGCATTTATAAAATAAAGTAGTATTTCAGGTTTGAGAAAATAGATTCAGTCTAATATATAGTATCAACTAAAGATCAAATAACCTCAAAATGTACCACAAAATGAGAGAGTTGGAAAAAGTTGAAATGGTAAAAAATGGTGAACAGTCATGGTCCAAAATGGTCCAAATGAGAGTAAGAATGCAGTTCTAAGACTTAGGACTAATTCATGTTTTGAGTTGTGATTTAGTTTCCACAAAATAGTATTACCCAACACACTAAGTTATTATTTTTATGTGTAGTCTTATTTTAGTTTTAGAGTTTTCACTTAATTTCATATTTAAGTAATACTATCTTAAAAATATTATTTCAAGAAAAATGAAAAAGCACAAAGATCAAAAAGAAGTAAAATGGTCTCTATTCACAGTTGACATGATTGTTAGGCAGAAATTCTTAAGGATGTTATATAGGACTACTAGAACTAATAGGTGAAATGAGTGAAATCACAGGATACAGGACATTTCTATAAACCAACTGGGAAGTAAAACTGAAAAGGCAATTACAATAACAATAAAAATATAAAATACTTAGCAATAAATTCAGCAAGAGACATGATGGCCCTGAACACTGAAAATCACAAAACAGAGAAATTATATTTGCCTTTCCAGGCAGCCGGGCTTAAAAAAAAAAAGACTGGGCTATAGTGGCTTACTGGTAACCTTTCGTATTTATCTGTTGAATGAATAAGGGAACGATTAAACACACACACACACACACACACACACACACACACACACACACACACACACGGAGATAAAGGTTGACTAGATATGTGCTGGAATTCTCAGGGAAAAAAATTAAACTGGGACACGGTGAAAGAGGCACTTAGAGCCAAAGCAAAGGAATTCACATGCAATTCTATTTTAAAGTCAGATTTTGGACTCTTTACAGCAGTGGTTCTCAATGTGGGGCACACGCCCCCCCCAAGGGGGCAATTTGATTTTTAAGGAGGGCAATTCGAGAATGAGTTATTAACAGTGAATTTTTTGCATTTCTTATGGTTCTAGGGGCAAACAATTTCTTAGTGATTTCTTCCTCAGTACTTCAACTGTTCTTTTGAAGCTTGTTTAGACTAAGTTAATGGCCTTTTAGGCTTCCCTACCTGAATAGGAGTTTACTTTTTGAATAAAAATGATATGTCACGGGGGGGCGGGGCATCAGGATTTTAGAGATGCTTAGGTGGGGCATGGCCAAAAAAAGGTTGGAAACCACTGCTTTACAGTAAGATAAACATGATAAAATGATTACTTTCCAGATTGTCGTTCACAAGTGAAATTGCCAACAAGTAGCCTTTTATAGCCTAGTTCTTTTATTATTGCACTAGTGGCCCGGTGCATGAAATTCATGCACGAGGGAGGGGGGGTGTCCCTCAGCCCGGACTGTACCCTCTCCAATCTGGGAATCCACAGGGATCGGGCCTAAACCGGCAGTCAGACATCCCTCTCGCAATCTGGGACCACTGGTTCCTAACTGCTCTGCTTGCCAGCCTGCCTGATTGCCCCTAACCACTCTGCCTGCCGGCCTGCTCACCCCCAACTGTTCCCTCCCGCCAGCCTGCTCACCCCCAACTGCCTCCCTTGCCAGCCTGACCGCCCCCAACTGCCCCCACTTGCCGGCCTAATTGCCCCCAACTGCCCCCCCTGCGGGCTGCTCACCCCCAACTGGCCCCCGCCGGCCTGCTCGCCCCCAAATGCCAACCCCCCCCTTGCCGGCCTGATCACCCCCAACTGCCCTCCCCTCCTGGCCTGATCACCCCTAACCGCCTCTGCCTCGGCCCCACCACCATGGCTTTGTCTGGAAGGACGTCTGGAAGGTCTCCTGTCTAATTAGCATATTACCCTTTTATTAGTATAGATTCCTTAATGTTATTTCAAACGCAAAAGAGAGCACCATTAATATTGATAATCAAATGTGTAAGACACTAGATTAAAACACCTTTCAAGTGTTCTGCCAAGAGACAAAGTCTGTTTCACTCAAAATTAAGAGTGTAATATATAATCACACATCACTTAATGATGGAAATGTTTTTTTGAGAAATGTGCCATTAACACAATATGATTTTGTCATCACGACTGCATTAACACAAACGTAAATGGTATAGCTTACTACACACATAGGCTAGCTATGTGGTATAGCCTACTGTTCATACACTACAAACCTGTCCAGCATGTTACTGTACTGAATACTGCAGGCAATTATTACATGATGGCATGTATTTATCTAAACATAAAAAGATACAGTAAATATATGGTATAAAAGATAAAAAATGGTATAGGGCACTTACTATGAATGGACCTTGCAGGACAGAAAATTGCTCTGGGAGTGGTGACTGAATGTGAAGGCCTAGCACATTACTATACACTACTGTAGACACTATAAACACAGTCCCATAAGCCTTGCCTCTGCTTCCTTCTGACAGGGTCAGAAATAAAACATTGAAGCTGCCAAAGCTACTCCGTGAACATGGATATGAACTGGACTGATGGGCAATATCAAGGAATCAGCTGAAGCATACATCACCATAATAGTGACCATCAGGAGGGAGTGAAAGCTTGCCTGAGGATTAATAAGAAATCAAAATGGAAAGCTAAAGGAACACAGGGATTGCCATGGCAATTTGGTTTTGGGTATTGCATGTTGGAGCAGTGGTCATATTAAGGAACTTCGTGTTATTCATTAAAAAAAGAAAAAAAGAAGAAGAAAAAAGAGGATTTCTAACATGGAGAAGGTGTAGAACTGATACTTCAATATTCTTACTTTGGAAATTTGTTTTTGGTCCCATTGACCCTTTCTGGCACAAAAGGTTTCTCTAGAACTGAATGGATGGGGAAAAACAACAACTTATATATGCTTTTTATCATTACAACTTAAAAATACTTCTAAAGTACAAAGACAGGCTGGCTCCACACTACCTACAGGAAAATCAGCTCCATTATACTACTACTAGAGGCCCAGTGCACAAATTCGTGCACGGGTGGGGTCCAGCTGGCCCGGCCCCAATCTGGGTGGATCAGGGCTGGGCCTGTCAGGAGGAGGAGATGGTGGAAGGTTGGCCAGCCAGCCTGCCCTAATTGGGGCCCGGTGGGCCCTGCCCCCAATTGGGGTGGGGTGGGGGGCTAATCGGGGTCAGCGGCCAGGGGTTATAGGATACATGGGAGGTTGGCTAGCCAGCCCCAACCCCGATTGGTGTGTGTGGGGCCAAGTGGGGATGGGACCAGCTGGGGGGACTGTGAGCAGTTGGCTGGGCCTGCCCCTGATTGGGGTTGTGGGGGCCCATTGGGGACAGAACTGGTTGGGGGAGGAGCCGTGGGCTGATCGGGGTGGTGGGGGGCCCATCATGGGCGGGGCTGGCTTGGGGGAGGGGCCACAGGTGATTGACTGGCTGGCTCTGACCCCAATCAGAGTGGTGGGGCTGATCTGGGGTGGGGATGGGCGGGGGGAGGGGTGCAGGAGGTTGGCCAGCTGGCCCCACCCCAAGATTGGGCCACTTTGCTGGCCGCAGTGGGCGTCATAGTGACCAGTCGTTCCAGCATTCCGGTCACTGGCTTTTTATATATATAGATTATGTCACCATTATATATGTGGCCAGCTGTTGACCAAAACATTGTTATTCTGTTGACTGTACTTAGTAAATTCCTAGATAAAGAATTGCATGTCAAACTTCTAAAATTAATAAGTAAACAGGCAAGATAATTCAATAATTTAAGTTACTTCCTGAAACTTACAGTTAAATATGTTCCTGAAGTAATCATATATTTGCTGCTGAAGAAAAATAAATGAAATTGAAATGCCTTCATTTTAATAATGACTGTTCATAATAGTTATGGAAAAAAAGTATCTCCCAAATATATATAATTAACCCAAGAGACTATCAGTAGTTCAATTACTAAAAACTCGTAAAATTTTTTATCACTATTGGAACATAACTCAAGACACCATTACCTCTCATATAGGGCAACAAAATCAATGAGAAAAAAAACAATATAAAGTGTTAACTGAAGCACCTCCTTTTTCCCACATCAAGAATATTTACTAAGTTAGAATAGAGTATTACTGCAGCAAAAAACTGAATAATCTTGACTATTCAAAATATCACTCAATGTTTCATCAAATAATTACTCACTTAAATGTAATGTAACAGTTTATGGTATCA
The DNA here is from genome assembly GCF_951640355.1 of Cnephaeus nilssonii. NCBI lineage: Eukaryota > Metazoa > Chordata > Mammalia > Chiroptera > Vespertilionidae > Cnephaeus > Cnephaeus nilssonii. The sequence continues at coordinate 34,263,883 of NC_137089.1, read as the reverse complement.
AGTGTGAGTGATACACCCTGGGCCAAAACCTATTTTTCAGAGAAATGTTCTTCAAAGTTTACAGTAAAGATGAAAGAAAAAGGAAGACTTTATATACTAAATTTATTTCTGTAAAAAATGATCAATTCATTAATAGAGAACTACAGTCATAGAAAAGTTTACCAAAAGGCAATTGAATAGAGAATTCAACCTATTCTTAATCCTAAGAACTGTAACTTGATTAACAGGGAAACATTAAACCACAAGTTCTACTTGAAAAAAAGTACAAATGGTATCCAAGTTACAATGATTTGACTTAAAATTTTTGACTTTAGAATGGTGAAAAACAATATGCATACTAAATTGCACTAAGTATTTATTATAAAATAGGCTTTGTGTTAGATGATTTTGCTTAACCCTAGGCTGATGTTAAGTTTTCTGAGCATGTTTAAGGTAGGCTAGACTAGGCTATGATGTTCAGTAGGTTAGCTATATTAAATGCATTTGCAACATGGTTTTTTCAACTTGCAATAAATAGGTTTACTGGGATGAGAAACCCCAATGTAAGTTGAGGAGCTTCTGTACATACAGAACTGTCAGAAAAATGCTTACTGTTGTCACAGATATAATTATTGTTGAAGTAACTTCTTGTATATCAAAACAAGCTTGGTTACTTTGAGGAAGACCTAACATCATCTCATCTCAGAATCAAAGTTATTACAAATGTGAAAAAAATTTTATCAGATACTAAAATTTACTCTTTGGAAATATCCAACAATATAAAATAGCATACATGACTAAAATACATAGAAGATTCTAGATTTAAAACTATTTAATTGGGATTTTATTATAATTATGCCTTTCTTGTTTCTGTATAAATTGCAGGGCTTCCTCTTTCTGATGGAATAAGTAAATGCCATAGTTTGAAAGTTCATCTCAAAGTTACAGGCAATTAAAAACTCTAATTATTTCTATAGGAGTATAAAGAGCTAAAAATCTCACCTCAGATTTTGTTTTCTGATTAATAAGGATTCATGAAAATCAAAGAACATAGTAGTATTTAAACAACTCACATTCAGTACAATAAAAAGTAAAATTTCAATAAAAGGATTATTAGTCAGAAGTAGACTCTAATGCTATGTAGATTACTTGAATTTCTACTGTACAAATATACGCATGACATATCAGTTTTTTGTTTTTCCTTCTTCTATTTTCCAATTAACCAGCTTTATCATTAGAAGTTGAATAAAGCCCCTCTACCCTCCTCTAGTCCTTTATATTTTAATTTCCTCTGATGGGTTGCCACTAACTTTTAGTACATAATTTTCTCAATTTAGCATTCAGACACTATCAATTCCCAATGTATATGGTAACTTACCATAGTTGAATGCTACCCTCTCCTCTTCCCCCTCTCTACATTAGAAGTCACACTATTTTTTAGTTCTAATGATTGTGCTTATAACTTTAACACGCTTAAAGCACAATTGTGTGATAAATCATCTCTATAAACAATTATTTTACCTTCAGAAAGATGAGAAAGTGCATCTTCCTCAAACCTTTTCTTCTTGATCCATCTCATAACATTTTGTCTAACTATAATTAAATCTTTTATATACTATTATCCATTTCTACAAATGGAAAAATCAATAGGCAACATTACAGAACTTGAATGATCAAGTACTTAGTTCCCAAATAAAAGTACAGTAATTAAAACAATAAAAAGAAAAATTCTATGACATTCAAACTTTCAAAAAAATTTTTTTAAAGCATCTACTCATTTAACAAATGTTTACTAAATACCATGTGCCAACTATTATGTGGTAGGGCTTCAGGAGAGAACAAATCAAGTTCTGCTCTCATGGAGTTAGCTTATGGTCCAATGAGAACTAACATTAGCTAGATTTTTTTTTTTTAACTTCCTTCACATCCATCATCAAGGTCAGTGGTTTCCAAGGGAGGGCTCATTTCATTTGTCGGGCTTCAAAGACCATAGTGCCATTTAACAGAAAGTGGAGAGATGCATATAGCCCTGATACACATTATATACAATGAATACCAGTCTTATTCAAAATGCCTATAGAGTTGCTTTTGAGAGAAAGATATTGTTCTGGTATAACCAGCTATCAGGTCTTATTATTTTTCTTGAATTCCTTTTTCACTCTGCTGAAATAGCTCAAGTAACTTTCTCATAAAGAGCATTTGGCTAAGCTCTTTTACACCTGAAATCTTTATTTTGCACTCCCCCTTCTCTGACAGAATTCAAGACTCATCTTTAAAAACAATATACACCATTCCTCTCTACTCCCAAATAGATTTTACATGTGAGAATCCAGAGTTGTAGATGAGAATTCCCATGATAATCTCTTTTCTTAGTAATTTGTTCTTGCTTGGAGAGCTTTTAAAACATCTTTATCCTGTCTTTTTTTTTTTTTTTTAAATTATCCTGTTGTTCACTCAGCGAGTCCATCCTTCTGAAAACATATGTCTTTGAGTCTGGAAACTTTTCTTTAATCATTCTTCCTATTGTTTTTTCCTGTTCTCTTTGAGATAGTGAACCCCCTTTTCCACCACATCTTTCACACTTTATACTTTTCACCTCTATTGCTCCACATTTGGAAATTTCTTTGATTCGAAATTCCAGATCATCAACTGGATCTAAAATATGAACGTTTTATTAATCTGCTTACTCACTGCTTTTTTATTATGAGAATCACATTTCTTATTTCCAATAACATTTTCTGGCTTTCTTTTCTTTTTACACATAAATCCTCCCTAATAACAAATCAAATTTTGTTTTATATTTTAAATTACCTTTTGCTCTCTGTATTAAATATTTCTTTTAATGGGTTTGTTGTGGTTGTTCTTTCAACAAGCTTGATATCTTCTTTTATCAAACATAACAAAATTCTGTGTTCAAATTTAAGAATGAAGAACTATACAAATACTACAGTAACTGGTATGGAGTTCTCCTACTGTTTTAAGTTTCACCAATACCCCTCATTCTAAAATAGCCTGACTTGCAAGTTTTATATAACAAGACAGGATGTCTGGTCAGCTCCTCCATAGGGTGCTTTCCTGGCAAGGCAAGCTGGGGAATTCCTCCATTGCCAAAATAACCAGAATAAACATGTTTTGAAAACAATAACAAAGATCCAGCAATGACAAGATAGAATTAGCTTTTGGAAGCCCTTGTCTATCACAAGTAGACTCAAGAATTTAAAGAAAAACATGAACACAGTAAGAAGAGAAATGTGAGAAAGCTACAGTCACTATAGACATAACTGTGTAATTTTAAAGCACTAAACTTCTATGAAAAAGTAAAGAAAAAAATCACGAATTTGGAGAATGCAAAGATTTGAAGTCAGATTAATATAAGCCTTCTAAAATTGTTCTTCCTCAAAATTGTTTTGGCTAAAGGACCTTTGCCTGATCTTAGCCTGGATCTTTCACTAAAGGAAAAAAACACACAAAAAGGCTTGAAGGATACTATGGATCAACTAACAGAATATTGCAGTTATATAAGAGAATATTATTCTTAGGAAATATACACTATACTTTTTGGGGGGAAAGAAACACGATATATGGAACTTACTCTCAAATTGTTAAAAACAACAACAAAGCAAACAGGAAAGAATGTTAACAGGCCTGAATGTTCTACATACTATTCTTATATTTCCAAATAAATTACAAATTATTTCCAAATAAAAAGATGAAGAAAAAAAGAGATTCCCTCATATTGTTGTAAGTAGCTATATATATAGTTCAATCATTCCACCATATTACTATTGCACCAACATGTTTTGGCCATATTCTTGCTGATGGACATTTGGATTAGTCCTTGGTCTTTTTGTTTTGTTTTTACTGTTATCACTTGTTTCCACTAAGAACATTCTTATATGTTTTATGGGGTATGTGGGAAGTTTCTCTTATGTATCTATCCTGAAGGAAAACTGCTAACTATAAGGTATATGGAATATTCAGCTTTATAATACAATACAAAACTGCTTCTCCACATGGCTTTATCAACTTAAGGTTCCCATCTGTAATTTTATGAGATTTTGTTGATCTGCAGTCTTCCAATACTTGATATTATTAAATTTCTTAATTTGCCAAATAAATGGATATAAAATACTTTCTCATTATCATTTTCCTATTACGATTATCTTTTAAAAAATATATTTTGATTTTTTACAGAGAGGAAGGGAGAGGGATAGAGAGCTAGAAACATCAATGAGAGAGAAACATCGATCAGCCGCCTCCTGCACACCTCCCACTGGGGATGTGCCCGCAACCAGGGTACATGCCCTTGACAGGAATCGAACCTGAGACCTTTCAGTCCGCAGGCCGATGCTCTATCCACTGAGCCAAACCAGTTAGGGCTGATTATCTTTTTATGTACTTATTAACCATTACTGTTTCCTCCCATGAAATGACTACCCATCCATATTTTGCGCACTTTTCTACTAGATTATCTTTTTCTTAAATTGATTCATGTTCTTTATTCTTGATACTAATCTTTGGTCAGTTATGTTCAAATTTCACCCAGCTCCTAATATGTCTTTTTACTTTCTTTAAAGCATCTTTTCATGAGATTTTAATATAGTCAAATTTTATCAATATTTTCTTTTATAATTAGTGCTGTTTTGTGTCTTAAGAAACCCTTCTTTACCGATGGTTGGAAGGACATGCACCTGGGAAAATGTAATCTTCACATTATCAGATGCTTTGAGGAACTTCAGCTAAATAGAAGACAGAGGGGGTCATGTTAAAGGAGAAGTTTAACTAATGACTTGCAACTACTTTTATTTAAAAATTTAAAAAGCATAACAAGTAAAGAGAATCCTACCAAAACACCACTAATGTGTCTTTTTGGATAGAGCAAAGAAGGACCTAGAATATATATGCATCCTTCCTTCATCACTAGGATATCAAGAATATTTTGAAAGCAGTTTTGCTGGAGAGCCAAAGTGCAAGTACAAGTACATCTAAGAGAAAATCTACACATGAAAAATCTACAAATTCTGCCTGGACAAGAGTTAACAGCACCAGGAAGAAAACTGGGTTAGGACACAGGATACCCCAAGTGTTAAACAGTTAATATGCAGGAAAAACTTTCTTGACATGGTGGTTTCAAAAATTTCACCTGCATATCCACTGTAGTAGCTCTCCCTTCTTATTCTTCACAGACTGATGAATTGCTTAATTGGTAAAGTCAACTTACACCATGCCTTTCCCATTTCCAATTAGCAATGGGAAGAAAATATGCAACTAATACCAAGCATTCAAGTACAAAACAAAGAAACACCAAGACCAATAACAACAAAAACCATGCTATTTAGGGACAAATACCTGACCTGGATGATCAATCCCCTTCCTTGTTTAATGATGACAGGAAAAAAAGCCAAAAAGAATCAAACTATTTTCTCACAAAAAAAGATACTAACAAAACTATAATGAATCCAGGCAATGGCTGCCAGAGGTTAGATTTGGGGGACTATAAATACAAAGGAATAATAGTACAAGATAGTTTTGGAGGGATAACGGAATTATTCTGTATCCCGATTGTGGTGGTTACACAAATCTACAAATGTGTTGATCGATGTTTCTAACTCTCTATCCCTCTCTCTTCCTCTCTGTAAAAAAATCAATAAAAAAAAAAATATATATATATATTTAAAATTTATAGAACTGTCCACACCAAAAAGGTGAATTTTACTGTATGATTTAAAAATGTTTTTAAAGGATTTGTATACAAGTATTTATTAATTTTTTTAAAATATATTTTTATTGATTTCAGAGAGGAAGAGGGAGAGATAGAAACATCAATGATGACAGAGTCATTGATTGGCTGCCTCCTTCACACCCACTACTGGGGATTGAACCCGCAATCCAGGCATGTGCCCTTGACCAGAATCAAACCCGGGACCCTTCAGTCAACAGGCCAATGCTCTATCCACTGAGCCAAACCAGCTAGGGCTATATACAAGTATTTATAGAAGCTTTATTTACATTCTTCAAACACTGGAAATAATCAGATGTCCTTCAAAGAAAGAACAGCTGGATAAACTGGTAAATTCATACAATGAAATAGTACTTAGTAATAATTAAAAAGAACAAAGAATTGATATACAAAACAACAAACTGCAAAGATAGCATGCTGAGTGAAAGAAGCCAGTCTTAAAAGATTACACACTGTAATTTCTGACATTATGGAAAATGCTTCCTAAAGACAAAATTAGTGAATCAGAGTTAATGTAAAGGAGAGTGCTTGACTAGAAAGCAGCAGCAAAGGGGAATTTACAATTTTACTGTATGTAAATTTAATAAACAAGTTAAAAAGGATATAGAAGAGGAAGAAGTTCCTAAAAATAATCATTATAGGAAGCAAAGATAGATTGTGAATTAAATCGACTAGGCATCAAGAAATTCAGGTAAGCAATTAATCAACTGAAGTAAATGGGAGCTAGATGTGATAATATAAGCAAACATGTCACTGAAGAATTCAGAACCTCACAAGTCACAAAATCAACACAGAGCATATCATATCAATGTCATGGAAATTCAAATTTGAGAAATTCTCCAAATGCAGGGGGGAAAAAATGGTAAGAACCAATGGCACTGAAAGAATGTTGAAAGATTCAGCATTCTTTGACATTATTAGAAAAAGGAAAATGAAAACCTGGCTTCTGGACAAAGAATTAAGAAAAATTATTATAGAGACCCATATTGGACACATTCTACATAGAGGTCCATATTGAAAGAAAAAAAAACTTTTATGCACACAGAAATAGTTATTTCCAAAGAAAGAAAATTTAGGCTGGCCTCAGACATCTTTTATATGTAATAGAAATATAAAGCTATAAAACAAAGCCTGAAAGAAAAGACTGTGACCCAAAAATTCTATATCCATGTAAACTGTTGTTCATCTATTATGGTCAAAGTAAGGCATTTTCTTGCATTTAGAAGGGCTTAATAAAAATATTATCAACTACTCTTCCTAAAAAATAATAAAATAAGCTAAATAAGATCCAAAGCAAATATGCCAAAGGTAAGTTAGACATAAAAAGACTGGCTGTAAACAATAAAACAATTAAAATGTAAAATTTTAAAGTTCAAATAACTGTTAAATGTATAATTACAAAACAGTATGTAATGGTCATAATTCCTGAGATAGTTATATAATCATTAAAAAACACCCTAGAATTAAATTTTCAGACCAGGTAGAGAATAATTGTGGAAAGACATAAAAGGGTGGCCTCTCCTTAGCAGCAGAACAGTTGGTAACTATTTTCCTTGCCTTGCATCTTTCTCCCAGAGTAATCTCATCCCAATTCCGTGGAATTATCTGTTTAAGAACAAGAAGGTCCCAATCTGTGACTCCCACATCTAACTGTCTAATCGAAGAGATTTCACTGTCTATATTTCTCAAAAGCATCTTAATAGCAGCAAATCCTAAAACAAAATCTTCACTTGCATCCCACCTTTCATACCCCAAATCATTTCTCCTGGTCCATTATTTGTAAGGGCAGTTACAAAAGGTTAAGCAGGACCTTAAGTATTAAATAGTCATTTGTACTATTCCGAAGCAAAGTTTCTAACAATTCAGTTCAGGAATCACTAGCAGCAAAATTATGGAGGTGCTTGATTAAAAATGTACTCTTACCAGGTCCCTTATCAAATATATCAGATTGCCCGAGGTGGTCTCAAGAGTCTGCATTTTCAAGAAGCACTGTAATTGACATTTATGTGTCCTAAAATGTATGGGAACTACTGCTCTAGGATCATTTCACATGCTTTACCAGTAAGAAATGTTAACTGAAATAGTTCCCTCTTTTGCAAATTATCAAGAAGCCACAAGATGCTTATGTTCACACACAGATAGGAATCAACTTTAGTTCCTGTTTATTCTTAATTTCTACATGCAAGCTTTCCATAGCAACCATCAAAATTTATTGGAGAAGCTTCTAACTTTATCCCTGATTCACTTGAAAATAACTTTAAATGTACTGTCTATGGGAAAATCTGTTATTTTCTTACTCCATCCATCCCTTTTCTCCTAAAATTAGCACCCTCCCCCACACCAATTTTCTTTTGTAGTCTGAAACAGAAAACATTCCCCAGCCTATCTTGCTATGTGCCCTCTGATCAAATCTGGCCAATATGATACAACATAAACAGTGAGTAACTTCTTGAGAAACCTCCTTTAGCGTCTCAACGCAGGTAAATAACTGAAGAAATAAAATTCTGCAATCTGCATCTAAAGCCCCATGTCGTCCCAACTCTTAGCTGCCTTCCTAAAGTCAAATTCTTACTACATTTTGTACAAGTGCTCTAACTGCATAATTATAAAAAAGCTTCAGGAGTTTTAGGGAAAAATATTTTATTTCTCATAAATACAAAATAAATAATATTCAAACATTTATTTAAAAACTGTTTCAAACTCCAGACGCGTTATTCCCATAAAAATAATGTTTAAGATTAGAGTCTCTTGCTAGTTCTCAAGCCTGATTAATTATAAATGCAGAATTCACTGAGCTGTGATAAACACGACTCAATGACCTTTATCACCTGAGGAGTATGAATAGGCAAGAAGCAAATTCTGAGTAAGGGTTACCCTTGGAAAGGAAAAAGGAAATATTTCAAATATGGCATCAAAGGTTTTCAAGGATCTTTGTAAAGTTGTTTCTTAAAACTAAGTGATTGTTTTCCTTCAGAGTAAAGTTCTTAAACTCAAAATGTAATATTAAAAGGCATTAAATACCCATCCATGCACAGTACCCCAATAAAAAGACCCTACACACAAAAATTACTGTACTCTTACCCTACGCATGGCTTCCTCCTCTTCTTGACGCTTTTCATAATGTGCAAAGTCATCAAAGATTGAGGTGGTATGCTTGAAGGTAGCAATTATTTTAAGCACTTGCTTAGCTTTTTCTAGGGGTACCTCTTGAGTGTCCCTTGAATTGGTAACCGGTTTGTTGTCATTATTTTCTAAGCGAATATGCCGTAATTGGTTATTGGGAACATCTTTGACAAAGATCCACTTAACTTCAAATTTGCCCTTCCACTTATCCTGAGACCAGACACCAGCATATGCATTATAGTCCACAACAGACTTCATTTCAGCCACTCCACAAAAATGTCCACTGCCATTCACACTGAAGAGTAAATAGAGTGGGCCTTTCCCATTCAGGGAACGGTAAGCTGCATCCAAACGCTTATTACCATGTTCAGTACTACACCAGATAGAGTACTTAATGGAACGGTGAATGTCATCCTCAGAATAGCTTTTAATTATAAACACACGTCCATTTTTCAGGTTCCAGTCAAAGTCTTTGGGATTATAGTTGTTTATGGCCTTTAGCTTTTCCAGCACTGGATGCACTTCTACACTAGAAGGTGAAGCACTGATAGGAACAACACCTAAACCAAAGTTTTCACCGCCCGCTCCATTGTTCTGGTTGAAGCCACCTCCTCTATTCCGAGGAGCTACCCAACGGTTCTGCAGCTGTTGCTGTTGGGGCTGCACTTGGTGAGGCTGAGCCTGTGGCTGAGGTCCTTGTTGCTGCTGTGGTTGTGGTGGCTGAGGCTGCTGTTGAGGCAGTTGGCTTTGCACCAATGGTGGTGGTTGAATTAATGGCTGAGGCTGCTGGATTATAGTTTGAGGAGGCAGAACTGGTTGGGTTGGTGGTGCCTTTACCACGGACCCCTTTTCATCCCAAGTTCCAATATTCATATTGTGTTTTATAGGAGGTGGTGGCACAGCAGAACCCCCAATTCCTACATTGCCCTTGGGTTTAAGTTTCGGTTGAGGTTTGGCAGGCTTTCTGGCAATGGCGGCCCAGGAGGTTGGTTTAGGTGCTGCACTGCTAACTGGGGGCACACTATTGGTTGCAATGCTAGTCATACCACTGCTGCTCAAGGCTGTACCTACAGTTTTTGTCACTGCAGCTGTCAGGTCACCACCAATTTTCAGTCCAGTCATGCCTTGCTCAATACTGCTAATGCCGGGCACCTTACTCAAAGTATCATTGCCAAATCCAGCCTGTCCATCAGTAATAGCTCTCCCAAGAGAACTAGGTGGATAGCCATAACTGCTACTATAAGCAGAACTTTGCGTTGATTGTCCCTGAGATCCACTTGTCCCCCACGTAGAGAAATCAGCATTACCAGGAAAAAAGTTAAATCCATGCTGACCAAGAAATGGAGGGGTATTTCCTAATGCCCCAGGTTGACTAAACACACCATCTGGTATATAATGATGTTCTCCATTACTCATTTGTCCATAGGTTGTCAGATATGGCATAGGTTGGTCTCCAGCCGTGGACCATGCTGCTTCCCCAAGAGAATATGGAAATCCAATGGATGGAGCATAGTAACTAGGCATGTATGGATCTGACATTGGTGGATAGCTGTTACTCTGGAAAACAAAAGATCATAATCAAGAGCGAAAGTTCCTCTGAAGTGTAGGGGGGGAAATCTGAAAGATGAAAATTAAATAAATTTAGGTAAATGAAAAACAAATCCACCTGTTCCACATAAGCAAAATTAAAGTTTCAAACCTAATTTTATCAACAGAAAAATTTGCTGATGAGTATTTTTACTTTAAAATGTTTATAAAATTGCAAATTTTTTGTTACAGAGCTAGGAGTGGGAGATAATTACTTTTGTTTAAAGAATCTGGTCCTCTACAACAATTTAAAAATACAGTACTTTCTACAAAAGATTGATTTCTAAATTTGCCCACACAAATAGATCATTTATAGCCAGCTTTATTTTAAGCAAATGATGTATACAAACAGGTATATCAAGAATTAAACAAGCCTGAAAACTATGCCAATAATAGAGAAATTATAGCATATCTGTATTACGGAATCCAGTTCAGCAGTTAAATTTTGAAATTTCATTATGAAAAAATTAAGAGAAATACACTCTGAGAAGCAAAGATTCAAGATTATACTTATAGCATGATCCAAATTTGTTTTTGTTTTGCCTAACTCAATTTAAAAAGAAACAAAACCAAATCCTTTGTATGGTTTCTTAATGGTAGGATAACAGGGGCCTCTTTTCTTTGTATTAGATTTTCCAAATTTTATACAATAAACATCACCTTCCTGATCAGAATTTTCATTTAGAAATTGAGTTCCTGCAATTTCCCCCCAGAATTACTGCAATTACATCAACTTTTATTTTGAATATTAACTAATCAATCAGTGATTTGCCAAAAACCAAGGTAGTAAATTCTATTTTTAAAAACTCAAATTTGTTATTACACAATGTAAAAAATAAAATATTTAAGGATTTCTTTTGAATATGTGTTTCTTATGCCCCAAACAGGCCTAATAACAGATTTTCATAATTTGATGTAGGTGTGATTTTAAAGCCTCGAACAGATTTAGAGGATTTGTAGAATAAGCAAGGTGAAAAAAATTAAGCTAATATCCAGTAAGAAGAACTAGTATTCCTTTTGCAAGGGTCAAATTGTGAAGGCTACTTACTCACTTTATTTTTACAAATATTCTAAGTTTCCCAGAGCAAAGGATGTAACTCCCCTCCCCCCCTTTTTTGCCATTCGTCTCTTGGGACTATTCTAAAATGCTGCTTTTTCACTCAAGAAAGTACATCAATATAAATGGGAAACAAACATCATACTGCCTGGAATTCACTTTAAATTATTTGTGTAAAGCCCAATCATTAAAAACTGAGATGCTTTATTGTTACTATTAAGTTTCAAATAAAGGTTGTATTTAAAATAATAATTATGACATAATATTACTATTTCCAGTAAAGATTGCACTTAAAAAAACAACTCTCAATTCATACTATTTAAAGAAAAAAAATGACTTCATACACTTGATATGAAGTACATTTTACTGTATTCATAACTGGAAATACACGTGTTACTATTTACTAATTTAGTTGAACATATTCATTAACTATACATAGGTTAGTTACTAACTGTATTTGAAAATATATTCCAACAATGTTCACAATATTAGCATATAAAAGAAATGAAGAGCATCTTTGGAACCACCACAGTAGTGCCATCGTTACCGAAATTAACAGTGGAAATACTGACTGCTATATTTAAAGACAAAAATGAGAGCTTCTTGAGGAAAAGTTCAAAATCACTAACAATGGTTTTCAATGAAAAAATTCTTGAATTATTAAGTAAACTTTACCAGCCAATGAAGTTCACACACACACACACACACACACACACACACACACACACACAGTATACCCAACCAATCACTAAATTATTTGCTAAAAATAAAATAATCGTGTTTCATACTGACAAGGAACCCACTGTGATATAAAACTCTAAAAAGCTTAATAAAAATGATCAAAAGTTCAGCCAGAATAATCTATATAAAAGATTTTTTAGCCCTAGCTGGTTTGGATCAGTGGATAGAGCGCATTGGCCTGCGGACTGAAGGGTCCCAGGTTCGATTCCGGTCAAGGGCACATGCCCAGGTTGCGGCTCGATCCCCAGTAGGGGGTGTGCAGGAGGCAGCCGATCAATGATTCTCTCTCATCATTGATGTTCCTCTCTCTCCCTCTTCCTTCCTCTCTGAAATCAATAAAAATATATTTACGTATATGTATTTTAAAAAAGATTTTTTTAAATTATATTTTAAAATTTAAAGTTACTACAGTTATTTATTTATTACTAGAGGCCCGATGCATGAAAATTCATGCACTGGGGGGGGGGGTGGGTCCCTCAGCCCGGCCTGCCCCCTCTCACAGTCTGGGAGCCCTTGGGGCGGGAGGCGACCCGGAGATCACGGGAAGGTGACGCCCCCATCACACCTCTGCTGCTGCCACTGCTGGCAGCGCAAGCCTCGGCTGGCCCTGGTTACCTGAGCCTTGGGCAGCCCTGGGCAGCTGGGCAGCCGCCATCCGAGGCTTGCCTGTGCCTCGGGCCAGCCTTGGGCAGTTGGGGGGGGGGGGATGGACAGGACTGAGGGGACTGAAGGACTCTGGAGGCAGGCACGCGGAGCGGCTGGAACCACCTGGGGGTGGGCCCAGCCATGCCGCATGCCTGCCACCCTGAAGGAGCTGAGGGGACTGGGCGCCGCCATCTTGTGGCTGTGGGCGTCACCATCTTTGAGGGCGTGGCAGCCAATTGGCATATTCCCTCCTTACTGGCTGTGGGCTCCACCATATTTGTGAGGGTTTGATGGTCAATTAGCATATTCCCTCTTTATTAGATAGGAGGATTAATTTTAACCAAACACTTATTAAATGCCTAAACTGTGATATAAGATACTCATTGTAAAAGAAAACCTACAGCTAAAGACACATAACACAGGGAAGTGAATAAATTCCCCATGAGGGAAGAGTAGGAGAGCTGGGCTAAATATGGAGGTAATCAGTTTCAAAGTTTTAATTTAGAATGTTGGCACTGAAACCAATATTTAGTAAGTTCTTATCTGGATGTGGGAATGGAAAAGCAGACCAGGTAGAAAGTTTTTAAGTTTTTATTATTTTCATAATAAAATGTTTGCAAAATTATACTTATAACTTATTTTGAATATTCTTATTTCACCTTCAGAAATGCTGAATTTTGCACAACAGTTACACATCAAGTTCCTAATTTACCTATACCTAAAGTATAACTCAGGGGTCAGCCAACAAAAGGTCAAAGAACAAATTTGTATTTTAAGCTTTGCAAGCCAAATAGTCTCTGGTTGATGCCACATATTCAACTTTTGACAAAGGCTGCTAACTCAAGGGCTTTCTCAACGCAGCAGCATGGACTGAATTTGGTCCCTGGGCACAGTTTTTTGTCAACTCAGTTTTAAATGATTCTGTAACCTGTATAGATTCCTAAAAAAAAAAAGTCTCCAACCTCAATTACTAAATTAATGTGGAACAAATGTTTGCCAATTGTTACCTCTCGGGCTGGAATAGACACAAACCCTTTGAAGGCTTTGATTAGATATCTTGTCAATTATTTTTAAAATCATGATTTTTTTTCTACTTCCTAAATTAGTGATTTGGCCAAACTAACAAGTTTAAATTACTTTAAAATGTGTCCCATTAGTCATACCTGCCTATCAAACAAACAGCTCAGGCTAAATAAGCAGAGAAAGCTGTCTGCAGTGCTATTACTATCACCTACAGTTGTTGAGAATCCTATATAATAAAACTGTAATACGCAAATCGACCAAAAGGTGGAACTACCGGTTGCTATGACGTGCACTGACCACCAGGGGGCAGACGCTCAACGCAGGAGCTACCCTTGGTGGTCAGTGCACTCCCACAGGGGGAGCGCCGCTCAGCCAGAAGCCGGGCTCATGGCTGGCGAGCCCAGAGGTGGTGGCGGTAGCCTCTCCCGCCTCCACTGCAGGTGGGCGGTAAGAAGAAGCAAGGGGTCCCAGACTGTGAAAGGGATGCCCTAAGCCGGCAGTCGGACATCCCCCAAGGGTTCCAGACTGCGAGAGGGTGAAAGCCAGACTCAGGGACAACCTCCCCGAGGGGTTTTTGTGCACCGGGCCTTTAATACTGGATAAATGGCTTGCTTTCTCCAGTTTATCAAATGCTAACCATTTATTTTCCAGTTCTCTCAGTAGTTTTAGTTGAATGAGATGTTTTTTCCTAGCTCTATGAAAGTAACTTAAGCAATCTCCTTTCAAAAGGCAAGGCTTCAGTTTGGATTCTAGTAGAAACAAAATTGTAGGAAACTAAAGTCTGAAAAAAAAAGATATGGCCAACACATTTTGAGTAACTAGAGCTTTGATAATAATTGGAAATATTTTTTAATGTTTTGCTAAATTTAAAATTAATTTCTAATTGCTAGCTAAGTGGAATATCAATTAGAGGAATGTACCTTGGTAGTGGAGAAAACAAAATTTCTACTTCCTGATAATGGAAAATAACTCAACACTTACTTTTTTCACCTTTTACTTAAAACGTGATTATAATGAGACATGATCAATTTCAGTTTATGTAAACTAATAGCTTTAAAATAGTTTAAGTTTATTCGTATTTCAGAAAGTGACCAATAGTGAAATTTTACTATTCTTTTTTTAATGTTTTTATTGATTTTAGAGAGAGGTTAAGAGAGGAGAGAAATATCAACTGGAGAGAGAAACATCAATCAGCTGCCTCCTGCAGGCCCCCTACTGGGAATCAAGTCCACAACCCTGGGCATATGCTCTGACCAGGGACCTTTTGGTACATGGGACAACACTCAACTAACTGAGCCACACTGGCCTGAGCTACCACATTCTTTAAAATCTACCACCTTTAAATAAAGTGATGTAAAACTTTTGAGATTTCCCTTATATTTAAAAAACTAATTGAAAGGGGAAAATAATAATATGTACATATAAAAAGTGATATAATTACCAATAGATAATTGATAACAGATGCATAAATCCTTTACCCACAGCATGAGCTTAGAAACACTCCCTGAGAAGTCATCTATCTATCTCTATAAAAGCCTAAGTGGCCGAAACCGGTTTGGCTCAGTGGATAGAGCGTCGGTCTGCAGACTGAAAGGTCCCAGGTTCGATTCTGGTCAAGGGCATGTACATTGGTTGCAGGCACATCCCCAGTAGGAGGTGTGCAAGAGGCAGCTGGTTGATGTTTCTCTCTCATCGATGTTTCTAGCTCTCTATCCCTCTCCCTTCCTCTCTGTAAAAAAATCAAGAAAATATATTTAAAAAAAAAAGCCTAAGCGACCGGCTGTGGACCGGTCGACTGGTAGCTATGACGCACACTGACCAGGGGGCAGACGCTCCACGCAGGGGCTGCCCCTTGGTGGTCAGTGCGCTCCCACAGCGGCAGCACCACTCAGCTGACCAATGGGCGCCAGACACCAGCCTCATGGCTGGTGACCTAACCAAGTGGTGGCGCAGCGCCCGGCCCAGGCTCGGGCTCCTCCCAGGCTGCCTGCCATGGCCTGATCCCTGCAGTCCACACGGAGGGACCTCACCAGTGCACAAATCCATGCATTGGGCCTCTAGTTTAATATAAGGTTGAAGTGAAACCATAAGGCAACCAAATTCTAATCCCAGCGTAGGCACTTATCAGCTAAGTAAAAGTAGCCAAAATACAACTCTGAATTTTTTTTCTATTCAAAGGAAATAAAGATCTGTGCCTACGACACAGTAAGTAGTCAATAGTTACATTTATTAATACAACTCAACCTGCCTCTAAAATGTAATTTAACCATCAAGCACCTGTGTATAGTTTCAAAGCTAGTCCAGTTCTTAAGAGTATAAAGTCCTAGCCCTCGCCAGGTGGCTAAGTTGGTTGGAGCATGGTCCATTACAGCAACAGGTTGTGGGTTCGATTCCCAGTCAAGGCACATGCCCAGAGCTGCGGTTTCAATCCCTGGTTGGGTGTGCTTGGGAGACAACTGATTGATGTTTCTCTCTCACTCTGATGTTTCTTTCTCTCTTTCTCTCTCTCCCTCTCTCTCTCTCCCTCTCTCTCTCTCTCTCTCTCTCTTCTCTCTCCTATCTCATCAATAAAAACATATACTCGGGTAAGAATTTTAAAAAAACAAAACCAAAAACCAAAAGAAGGTAGAGTCAAGATGTGATGTAGTAGGCAAGGATGGGGGTCAATTCTGTACAGTTCCACTTTCTATGTCAGTGATCTCATTGATCATTAATTTCTCTAACCTTGTTACTTCATTGGTAAAATGGGGATAATACCTGCTGCTCTAATCAATTGTAAAGATTTTTTTAAATCTTTAATTACAAAGTGCTGTATTAAAATATAAATTAAGCCTTTACCTTTTTAAATTTGAAAACTAAAATATAGAAGATTAAAAATTCTTCATTAGAATTTTGAAATCATTTATAATTATTATCCCTTAGCCCGCAGGCCAATTGTTTTTCTATTATCTCAAAGAACATCTGAACAGTAAGAAAAAGTTTATGATCACTGTTCTGACCTGAAGACATTTTAATACAACTCAATTATAACTGAGTCTTTTATTTTGTGTGTGTGTGTGTGTGTTTTGTTTTAGTTAAGGTAACTTAATATCCATTTTTGCTTCATAAACACCCAAATTTCCAAGGGAGAACACTGTACAATGTTTCAGAAGTTCAATAAAAAAGACTTGAGGCATTATGCTCCAATGTCAGCACATATGCACAGAGAAAAACAAAACTGCTTTCCCTTAAGAACCTGAGGTACTTCAATCTCCTGAACTCACTTCTGAATTAACAAAAAGTGAAGGTTAGTCTACTTTTAATGTTTACCTGTATTTTCCTCAAATATTTAAAAAATATTATTGTACTTTAATATATAATTTATGCACATTAATAAAAATGTCATAAGAAAATGTACTCTATGTCATACTCAATTAACTTGACATTTCAACCATAATATTTCATTCCTTAATTCTAGAAGATAGCCTAATTCACATTCACTAAGTATTTAATGAATGCCTACTATGTAACAGATTAAAGTGCCAGTTACTGGAGACAAGATGAAAAACATGGTTTCTGACCTAAAGGACTTCACAGGTCTAGGGGGAAGACATATTTACCCTACAATTTGGTAAGTACTATAATGGAAGTACAAACAAAGCAAAACAAACACTCTAGCACAAAGAGAAGGAAGGGTGCAAATAACTGGGGGAATCAGAAAAGACTTCAGAAGCAACAGACACAGGATTCTGTGTGTGGGTGTGTGCAAATAGTACACATTAAGATTATGAAAGAAAATATTTATGTTTTCTGAAAATAATAATAAGCCCTATTTCCCTGAGTAAGTTAGATAGAGAAAGCTGACCAAAGATGAGGCAGGAGGGATGTGTTGTGAAGTTGAGGTAAATTCTTTAATATGTCAATGGCACAAACTTCAACTTTAAGACTCCTGAGTGGCAATACAGAATTACCAGTTAGGAAATCATTCAAACAGGCAAAGATAATTAAAACCTTAACTAAGGGCAGGGACAGAAAATAACAAAATTCAAAGTATTATTCTCTTAGTTCTCTTTATCTCTTTCCTGATAAACATGACTAGGAATTTATTTCCTCATATATACAAACAGACAAATTCAAACTTCATTTTTCCAACTTATTCTTCCAATGTATATGGCAGAATATACTTGGTACTTTAATAGTACCAAGTAAACATGAATTTTGTGACCAACATAATTGTCCAATTATTCTGAGGAATTATGGAGAACTATTTTTTGGATGATCTTCATTTTTACTTAAATATAGTGATCTTTTAAGAGAAGAAACAAAAAAAAACTCTACACAGCAATTATTTTACATAAATGTTACATGCACATCCACTTCATAATTAAGCAAAATAAACTTTTAAGCATAAAATTTTTTTAAATCATTAAAAAATAAGACAATAAACACAAAACAGAATTAACAGAAGCAACGAAAACACACATTTCATCAAGCTTCAGTTGGTCTTGTCTCCCAACCGACTGGTTAAAGCCTGCATTTTGAAAAAACCCTACCTTCCTTGTCAAACAGAAACCTCCAATTTGACTATACCTAATATATATCCATATAACAGAGAACTAATTTTAAAACCAGAAGGACATTCATTCACTTGTAAATTAATATAAAAATTATTCCCTATGCAAAGTGAACACTAGAAAATAGAAGAAATATGCTGCCACAGAAGACCAACAGCCTGGTTTAAAGTATCCCTGGGTTTGATGTGTATTAGATCTAAGTATATAAAACAATTTAAATTAACCAAAAATATTAAATACCTTTCCAGATGAATGATTCATTTATTTTATTTGTAACATTAAAATCAAATGATGGGATTTAATTTTAAAGTCATATTGCATATTTATAATTGAAAATTTTAAAAATTAAATAATTACTTCAGGTAGGTCAGTACAAGGACCTACAAATACTTGCAGAACTTTAAATCTGCAAATAATTACCTGACATATTTCACCAATAAATCCAGTATTCACTAATCTGTTCTAAAAGGTCAATTTTTTTAAGTTTTTAAAATTTCAGTTAAGTAATTATAAGTAAGTTAAATTCTTACAACTTATTTCAGATAATTTTCCATTTTTCTCTTCAATAGACCCAGTATTCAATATTCAATAATTATAGTGCTCTTTAAAAGGTAAATATGGCCTTGGACAGTATGGCTCTGTTGTTGGAGCATATCATCCCAGGTACCAAAGGTCACTGGTTTGATTCCAGGTCAGGGCACATGCCTGGGTTTTGGGCTCTATCCCCAGTAGGGGGCGTGCAGGAGGCAGCTGATTGATGTTTCAATGATATTTCTATCTCCCTCTCCATTTCTCCCTATAAAATCAATAAAACATATTAAAAGAAAAAAAGTAAATATGTACCTTGACTACATATAATTATTTAGTATTACAGAAAGATAACTGCTGAAAATGTATTCACTAATACTGGCAAGAAGAGGGAAGTAAAGTACAGCCTTACTGGTATTAAACTTTAAAACCTCTCTTGAAATAGCACATGACTATAGTGATTCAAATATCATGAATTAAAATGATTTAATTACTATAAAGCATAAGATCTTCCATTTAAACATCACATTAAAACAAGTCTTTTATAGATGTTTTGCCAATATTAACAAGGAAGCTTTTATGATACAATTTAAAAATTGGATTAAGATAAATGCATTTATAGTCTTAAAAATTAATTTTCCAACACTTTAAAATTTTTTACAAGTGAAATTTTATGCAAAATTCCAATATAAAAAGAACAGATAAAAAGCAAAGCAGAGCTCTGGTTGCCACAAGGGTGGGATCAAGGATACCCTCCCCCAGTCTCCCCTAGGCAGACCTGAAGCACCTCTGTGGAATGCCAAATAACCAATCTTCTAAGCCCCTGTGACAAATGAATTATAAAATATCTGTTACCAAGTAAAGCGAGGATTCTTATGGTAGCAATTTTCAAACATTTAAAATCCATTAAAATTTCTTGAAAACAGACTTTGAACAATGAAGACAGTGGATCTGCATAATATATCCTTATATTAGAAATTCATTTTACATTTTAATCAAGTATAAAATCAAGCAGCAAAAAACCCACAATTCAATTATTTAGACCAAATAAACTTCTCAAACTTATCTGATCATAAAGACACTGAGGGGGTAATATCTACTACACCTCATATCAGAATTTCTCGAAAAGGTTGGAAAACACTGCCATAAGGGATATTAATTGAGGCCACTGTATGGCCCCAAATAGAATACTGTATGTTTCTTTTAAAACTTGCACTACAATTGTACAATAAATGATCTTCCCCTGTTCTCCAATTATATATTCTTTCACAACATTTAGGTGGAAAGTAAATTTATTGAGATTATAAAGTAGATTACATAAATATGAAATGAAATTTTTCATTCATAAGGGTAGCCAAACTTCCATAGATTTTATCACCCATTTTTCTTCTTTCTCATTTATTTATTCTCTCCCAACATATGCTAGGACTGCAGATCAACAGACAGAAGAGAGTGGTTAAAGAAATTATTAAGAGGTTAAACATAACCATGGCTCTCCACAGTCCTAAAAACAATTCTACATCCCACAAAATGGGAACTACTTTTTGTTCAAATTTGCTTTAAAACTATAAAGTTGTGTAATAACATTTGGTTCCTTGTTCTTTCATAGTTTTAAAAAACTAGAGGTTAAGATTTCAAGGTACATTTTTTTCACATATCTTTCTTTTTAAGCAAAACAAAAGCAACTTCATTCCAGAATGTTCTCCCTAAAGAAAATGATTAATAATGAAAAATTTTTAAATTTATTTCTAGTAGCAATATTTTTATTAACAAGTGGATGCAGACAGAAATGGTACAGAGACCAAAGAATACCAGATTTTTAATGTTTAAATCTAAATTATTCCTATATACAAATTCACATTTGTGAATAATTCAAACACACAAGAATCTCAAAAGCCAACAATTATTTGATTTGTTGAAATTCTCCATGCCTACAATATAGAAGCAAGTGTTTATAAAGTCTTAATTATTTTATTTATTTATATTTATATATTCCCTCCATTACCAGGTTAAATTAAAACTTTAACTATCAGTAAAATTCAAATAGGAATGTCTTATAAAGAAGAAAACACTACATTTAACCAAAAATTTCAGGCACAAAGTAGTCCTCTCCCACAAATTTCTAGCTAATTAAACCTTGTAATTTGCTTTGGCTACAAAGATATGACAGTGACATTAAAAGATTAAATTCATTCAACATTCAAAAAAACCACACTACAACATATACTAGTAATGTTCCATGTTCAAATCTTTGTATTTCATAATCTAGTTTCAGCTGTCTATAATTTTTAAAGAACTCTTCTGTGTCATAAACCTGCAACTGCTATTCAGGTACACTAGATTAATTCATGTTATTGTTAGTCTCATTCAACTAAATATCTATTTGAAAAATCAATTTATAGTAATATAAGTTTAATTCCCTAAATATGGAACTATCAGACTTACCTGATTTGTCTGGCTACTTAAGTATGGCTCAAAATCATCATCATTTACAGCATCTTTTTGATGAATGGAACCGTTTTGTACTGAAACTAAAAAATATATTTGTATTAGATGTGTTGTAATCATCATTATGAGAATCACAGAACAACCTAACTAACACTTTCAGTATTTTTCAAATCAAGTCACAAAAAGTTATCCTGAGTTCTTTCTTTTTTTCACCTAAACACTCTCTTAAGATTAATTTAATTTTGGACACAAATATTTGTGCTACCAAAAAGTTACAAATCTTATATTGATATGCCTAAGATTAGAGAAATACAAATTATATATACACTTTCGATTACCAAAACCATAAAGTAAATATCCCAATTTCAACACTGTAGTAAGCAAACAGTTAAATTAAAAAATGTTGGAAGGGTTCGCTAATGCTATATTTGAATCTAAAATACCACTTCAAATACTGTTGCAGATTTCTGAATGTTCTCTAACTTTGTTAAATTAAATCTATTACTTTGTCCAAAAAAGGAAAAGAACTTTTTTGATAACTAAAGTTACAATAAATATCTTAAATGTCTCCAGTTAAAAAAAAAAGTGACTAAAATTAACTTGAAGCAATATCACAATGAATGAATTATGAAAAAATTCGAAATTAAAATTACGAAGACTTTCACATGAAAATACAAATAAAATTCAGACACTAAAGACAGCCATGATTACTCTTACAACACACAGGAAAACCAATCAGAAGAATTTATAATGCCATATTTGTCCAGAGAACATTTCCATAAATGCTCTATAGTTATTCTCTTGACACTGTCTCAGAGTGCTTTTGAGCAAACTTGAGTTAAGAAGATCCTGGGTTTGAATCCTAAGTCCAACACTGAGAAGTTGGGTGATCGATCTCTAGTTAGTGACTTAGTTTTTGTAACTCTACTTCTCTGTTCAAAGAGGATGTTAATAGTACCTATCTACCTCACCTCAGAGTATTCAATAACAGTATGCAATAATCTTCAATATTACATAAAATACTACAAGATCCAGTTAGGATTACAATTTACTTTAGGACCACAGAAGTTTACCAGGCTAAAACCTGCTGTGTGGTCTATGAAAATATACTATTCTATACTACTTAGATATAAACAGTTGAACCTTTCTGGTGGATATTGACTGATCTGTTATAGAAACAACAAAAACACCCTCAATATCTGGGTATTTTTTACTTAAAAATAGTGTCACAAAATATTATAAATTGATGTCAGGGGCAATGGATTTAAGGTGTGTTCCTTTATAACAGCATACCATTTTAATTTTTCTTAATTTGAGTTTAAATCACCTATAATGTAATAGCAAATTGACAATGACATGGGAACAAAAATAGGCGATATCCCTTGGTTCTTTGCCTCCCACTAAGTAGCAATGACAACTCAAAGAA
Source organism: Cnephaeus nilssonii (assembly GCF_951640355.1). Classification (NCBI taxonomy): domain Eukaryota; kingdom Metazoa; phylum Chordata; class Mammalia; order Chiroptera; family Vespertilionidae; genus Cnephaeus; species Cnephaeus nilssonii. Next base: position 34,241,033 of record NC_137089.1, on the reverse strand, counting down.
ACAATGCTATATTGTGAAGCCTCCAAAGTAAACATACATTGCCCCTTAAAGACTACAAGAGAAACCTGATGGTCAACTTGATCCACTGAGGTGGTTTAACTCTATATAATAAAGATAGCACAATAGCCAAGGATGAGCTAAATGTGCTCCCCAGATTTTAAACAGGTTAACAGCTACTAGAAATGAAAATAAAGAGATGGGTACCTTAGGCTATTTCTGGTGGGCTAATCATGTCAGCCCAAGAGATTCTAACATACCTGTTTGTCTTTACCACTCCTTTATCAAAGATAGCTATGCATAATGCATTACCTCTTGAAAAATAATTCTTAACTACACTTTTGGACTATTTGAAACAGCCTCCCATTTCAAATCACAACCATCTATTTCTTGTATTTGTTAAGATTCTCACAAATTTAACCCACACTGCTAATGTGGTAAAAAGTGCCTGCTTAAACTTTATCTAAATACATATTACACTGCTATTCTTATTTCCTCTGTTCTATCCTTTCTCTTCTTGTACAAGAAGCTGAGACACTGCTATTCTTATTTCCTCTGTTCTATCCTTTCTCTTCTTGTAAGAGGCTGAGACTAAGAACAAAACATTCATACACAATAAGCAAATAGTCTACAATCATTTATAAGTGATGCATAAATGTCTAAGAAATTTCAAAAGACTACTCAAGGAGTTTGTCAAAGGAAATGTTTAATTAAACGTATTTTATGCATACTGACAAGTAATTTACATTCAATTAAAGTCTGAATAAGAAGCGAGCCTTTGAGTTTCATAAGCATACATTTAAGAAATTCCACTTTCTTAAAGACTTTGGTTTTTGAACATTACTTAATCACAATTTAATGTCTTGGAGACTGAGAGCCATTAAATAGTAATGAAATCTAAGCTAGTTCCATAGTCTGTACAAGTTCTTCAGGGAAAAAAGAACAGATGACTTACATGATTCTTCGCTTGTTTCCTCTGCTCTATGAAGCAGAGTCAAATCAAGATAGAACATGGGCCTTAGGAGCCAGGTGATTCTTTGCTCTGGTCTGACTACATCAAGTTAGGAAAGTCAACAGATCTGTGCATCATGTTTTCCCACCTACAAAAACAGTGACAATACCATATACCCTCTATCTCCTTATAGGAATGTTTTGAGGATTAATAATAAAGCCTAAAATGACAGTTAAGTGCTTTGCAATCATTTCCAGAGGGGATATTGGAGAGGTTACAAAAGAATATTGCCAAAATACAAGGCATTTTCAACTACTTTTCTGAAACGCTAAAAAATAGCCCAATTTAACCTACGTCTTTGACATTTGACATTGCAGTTGTACCAAACAATGTTGGGAGGGGAAGAGAGAGAAGTAAAAAGACAAATTACTTTCAATCTATCTATCTATTTATAAACTTAAGGAATAGGAAGAAGCAAGCAGTAAGGTCTGAGGGCTACTAGGAGCATGGGATCTGCCACTTTCTCTGTGGTGCCTGCAGGAAAAGGAGTAATACACTTTGATTCCAGCAAGCAAAATCCTTCTTGTTAATAAATAAAAGCGATTTAAAGTAAGTTTTAAATTATGGACCAATAGGTAAATAATCATCTTTAAATTTCTACTTCCCTTCACCATGGCCAATAATAATAAAAACAATTCTAATATTTAACATAGAGTATACGATAGATGAATTTAAAAGGATTCACTTATAAACAAATAAACCTAGAATTTAGACAACAAAAGCATTTTGCCTTACAAAGACATTGCTATAAAATTCCCTTAAAATTTTAATTTTAGTTCCTTTAGTGCATTTATGTCATTAAAGATATATAGAAAATCAATTAGCAGAAAATCAAAGACACTAAGGCCAGGTATAAAGCCAACGCTGTCGACTAACAATAATTCAGAGGAGAAACACAGCATCTCTGAAATCATATGAACTGAAAAGGATCCTGCTTTCAAAACTCTGACACCTCCTCAGGACATGTATTTTTCATAAGTTCTAAATTCAAGTTTAATACTCATGTTCTTTGAATACTGAGGCTCTAAGTTCAAGAAAAATAACTTTGCTTTCTGCTTCATAAAAATAAACAGAGTAACTGTAAAACAATTTCACTAGCTTGAAAACCAAGTAGCTAAGGCAGAGTAGTTTTTCTCACACATATACTACTTGTATAAGCTCACTTGGGGGTGCCTTCTCCTTGTAATTTTTATGCAGAAGCATAAAAATACAAGTAATGTATATGTGTATTTTTGCCCTTGTAGTATCTACCATTTTAAGGCATCTTAAGTGACTACCAATACTTTTAGGAGAGTAGCATTTTTCTCTCCTGCCATATCTTAGGCAATAGTCTTCCTGCATCTTAAAAATATCAGTAAAATGAATTGAGGCCCTGGCCAGTGTGGCTCAACTGATTGTCATCTGTGCACATGCACCGGGGTTGCCGGTTGGATTCCAGGTCCAGGTGTGTACAGGAGGAGAAATCATAGGAGGTTATTTCTCTTTCTCTCTCTCTCTCTCTCTCTCTCTCTCTCTCTCTCTCTCTCTCTCTCTCTCTCCCTCCCTCCCTCCCTCCCTCCCTCCCTTCCTCTCTAAAATTAATAAAAAACACATTTAAAAAATAGGTGAGGAAGGTGAAAAGAAACTCAGCAGATATAACTGCTAGAGTAGTGGACTACTGTTAATTACACAATCCTAATATAGTATAGGTTTTATGACTGGAATTATTCATTCTTTTTTATAGAGGGGAAATTCTGGTTAAAAGATGCACTGTGTTCAAGCTCACTTGGCAAGTCAGTGGCCACAAGCAGTATTAGAACACAGATCTCCTAGGTAACCCAGTCCATCCTTCTATCATGAATGAGATTATGAACTGAACAATAAAGGAGAAAGAAAATTTCTTGGCATAAAGAACTATCCAAATAAATATTTTGTGCATGTATCTAAATACACCTAACAAAGGTGATACTAATAGATTAAAACAATGTTAATAACAAAAATATTTATGATCAATATACAATATTACTTATATATAATTTATATCTATAATATAAAAAATGTCACTAGGACATACTTAAGTGAAATGACTATGTTATAAATCAAGTTTATAGTAATGGCTTATTCAATAGATTTTCTATTTTGTTTTGTCAAACAAGTACTTCATAGAACTTGCATACTTACCTTACAGCAGATTAACACAAAACACTTAGCATTTCAAATAGCCTTGCAAAGTGCCACCTCCCCAAAGATCTAGGATAAAATAGCTTACTCTAGGCAATAATGGGAACAAATTTCACATATCTCCAAGTCTACATACCTCCTAATGGGAAGACTAGCCAAAACATTAGATCATTCTTTTTAAATTTACAAAAAGTTTTTTAAAACTCACTTAAAATAAATCAACTATATCAAATTCTGAGGTTTATACTCACAACATAAAAAAATTCTAAAATTAAAAATTGAACTCTAAAAATTAAATTCTAGAATTTAAAATTTCTAAATGTGTATATACTCCAAGAAAATTTATCTTAATCAAAACAAAACAATAAATTGTTACTTAATACAGTGCCATATTATCTGGAATGCATAAATTCTCAAATAAATTGTACAAATCAAGAAAATTAACTAAGCTGTGTATACAGTACCTATTCCTTTCAAATTTGCTATAGCAAATAACCTGAATCTAAAGAGCATCATAAAGAGATTGAAGTGCATCTAAAAGCTATCATAGATCTTATTTCCTAGGTAATACTTCTAAAATAAAAAAACAGGAAGCATCATCATGTTTAGTCTAATTTCAAGTCCTATTACAAACTGTCAATAAATATGTCACTCACTGTAGTGTTATTTAATTGGCACTGTCCCAAGAAAGCAGTTACTGTTCCATACTCACTCATGTCACATGATCAATGTCATGTTTCAGTCAGCTGACTGAACACACTTATTTTTAAAAATGCTTTACTTTCAGTAGTACTTTCTTCTTTAAAAACTAAATAGCAGATCACATAATCACATATCTCCTTCACAGTCAGTCCTTTCTAACACGCCAAATTGAGTCCCACCTTGCAATCAGGACGACACAGAGAGATAACATGCCTGCTCAGCTTTGATCTCTAACATAACTGACTTCAATAGAATCAATGATTAACAGTACAATTTGCACTAATGTGACATGGAATGCTATGGGGTTGCATGTTCCAAAGTAACCTAGACATGACAAACAAAATCTCCACTTCTCTACATATATAAAGAAGTTACCCAATACAGGCAAATTGAAAAAAAAATTTTTAAATGTTACTATGTTCAAAACACTACCACCTGAACTGATATACCACTAAGGAGAACACTGTTTCTTATACCACTTTGCTTTCTATAAAACTGGCCTCAAAGCAAGGAACTACAGAAGTTTTGGAGAGCATTGGGCTGCCTTAGCCATGGTTTCTCCAATCCTACATTTCAAAAAAAAAGGGGAGGGGGGGACAAACAGAAAGACCCTCACGCCGTTAAAAAAAAAATAACATCGAACCAACATTGATGAGTTAAGATAAGAAATATCCAAACTCACCTTTATTTCCTTGCCCTTTAGGTCTCTGTAGCAAGACGAAAGGTGTCGTAATGTGAAGGGGGGGGGGGGGGAGAAAGAAAAAGAGGGAAAGTGTCTTAATCCAAGGCGCTATCAAAGACAAGTTATTTTCAACAATCCGCGGAGGAGTGGAAGCCACCCTATCCTCCAAGGCCCCCGGTTTCCCCACCTACTCCCGCCCCTCGGGGTCCTTCTCCCGAGCTCGCCGGGCCCAGCCCCGTCGGCCGCCCTCGGGAGGCGTCCTAAGGCCCGGAGAGCAGTCAGTCCTTCCCCCGCCCCGCGGCCCGCGGCCGCCCGCCTCCACCGCAGACTCGGCGCGAGGGCGCACGCCCGGCCCGGGCGGCAGCACCGCAGCAACTTGCGCCCGGGGCACCGTTATGGGGCCGGCAGCGGCGGCGACGGGGAGGAGCCGAAGCCCCACGCGAGGGTGGAGCTCCGAGCTCGGGCCTTCGCCGAGCCTGCGGCCTCGGCTCCCTCACCTGATCCACGCTAGTGGCTGACATTCTTCACCGCACCCGCGAGCCGCCGCCGCCGCCTGGGCCTCTCCCCGTGCACTCACAGCAGTTGGAAGCCGCCCTCCGCCGAGTGGACCGTGCCAGCCGCCGCCGCCGCTGCCGCTGCCGCCGCCGCCGCTCGCAGAAAAGCCGGAACGAGGGCCTGGCGCTCGGGAGTCGGTGGCAGGGGCCCGTCTCTTCCGCTTGCACGCTCGTCTTCCCCTCTCGCTCTCCGCTTCTCGGGGCCACAATGGCGGACAGGCTCCCTGGTCTCACTTCCGCTCCGATCCTCCCTGACCTTCCGCTCTCCACTCTGACGTCCGCGCTCACCTCGCGCTTCCTCCCCCGCCTCCCGCCACCGGCCTGGGCTCCGCCTCCGCACGCCACGTCACCGGAGACCGGAGCCGCGCGCCGGCCCCCGCGCGCATGCGCCACGGAGCGAGCGCGCCTGCGCGGCTGCGTGCGCCCCCTTCCCTAGGTGCTTCCATCGCTTCCTTCCGCGCTGCCCCGAGAGTGCAGGGCTGCGCGTGGGGCGGCGGCAGCGGGACACCGGGCCACCGCCGGATGCCGGGTGTCTCTGGCAGGAAGCGGGCCCGGGCGGGAGGCGCGGCCGCCGGGGACGGTAGTAGAGCCGGGCCGGCGGCGGAGGGAGCTTTGGCTGGTTGGAGCGCCGCAGGGGCGCCCGTCGGGCTGAGCGAACAGCGGTAGCCGGGCCTCCCCGGGAACCTTCGGAGACTCCGAAGCCACGTGCGGGGCCGGGTGAGTCAGCCGCCCTCAGGACGCCCTTGCTGGGCCGTGGGCACGAGCCGGCACGTGCAGCGAAGTGGCTGGGTTGGAGCTCCGGGCTCTTGACAGCTAAAAGCCGGTAGGAGTGAGCCGGCAGGTGTTCGTGCTCGCCAAACCCCAGCCACAGGATAGGAATATCTCACAATTCACCCGGAATCTGCGGAGCAGACTTTGCCACCCAATTCATGGACTTGTGTTCCCCTCCTGAGATGTTAGGTTGATTTTGATGAATAAAAGTCAACTTTGGTAAAGATAAGTATCGTTGCCGGACGTTGTTTTCCGTCCCTAAAAGGAGATATGTTTAAAGTAACGGGTAAAGTTTACTTTTCTGGAAATTGGCAAAAACCAAAGCACCGATATGCACCATTTTGAAATCTGTTGAAAATAACGTCTTTGCAATCAAGGCAAAGGTTCCTTGCCTAACAGGCGTGGTGTGGACTCTATATAAATGACTAAATTCTCCCAAAGCCATCAAATAGGCGGTAGTTTAGAAAGTATAAAGTTGCCGAGTTATAGGATTAATTTTGTGGTTTACAACGCAACAAGATTTTGGAAGCACTGAATAATAATAATACCGGAACTTTGGGAATCAGCTATTTCATATCAGTCACCAAGAGGCACTTTGAGGTCTGGTCAGCTTCCCATGCAGTCCCATTTTGCCACATGTCCCAGGGACTCACTAATTTTCAATTCTGGCCGCGCGCTCTTGCCATTTCCCAAGACTTCCCCACCCTTCCAGTTGTTGATCTTAATCTTTCCAGTCTACCCTGTTTCATTCCCATACAGACCTTTGGTTGATGGACTGGTTTTCCTCACCTGAGGACATGCTTAGAGGAATCCACGGACTGAGCCAGTCTGGCTGGGCCCCTACAGACCTGTTTAGTTTGAGAGAATTGGCTACTACAGGACATGTTATGAGTGGGGGGAATTGATGTCATATAAAAGGAAGTTTGTGAAATTTTTCAGGCCGTATCTTTGATCCTTAATTATCTAAGTTAAAAAAGCATGGCTTTGGAATCCAGCCAATCAGAATTCTGGCTGGGCTAGACTTAATTATAAAACCTTGGGAAAGGCATTGAAATTTTCTAAGCCTTAGTTTGCCAATGAGTAAAACAAAGGTCAGATATGTATAATTTCTGGCATAGAGTAAGCTTTCAACCAGTAGAAGTTATACAGGACTAGTTTCTGGCTCCATTGCTAAATAATTCCAGAATGGTGGTATAGCTTGCATTCATTCAGTGTTCATTATGTTAGGCACTATAATAATCAACTAGAGGCCCAGTGCACGAAATTCGTGCATGGGTAGGGTCCCTAGCTGGCCAGGGCCTTCCTTCATTCCGCACCGCCCCCTGGTGGTCAGCGCACATCACAGCGAGCGATCGAACTCCCTGTCTGCCAGCCGAACTCCTGACACTTTGCGTATTAGCCTTTTATATATATAGATTAAGTCCTCATAGCATCCTTGTGTGTTAAGTGCTATTATAGAAAACTGACACACATTGAGGTTAAGGAACATGCTCAAAATAGCACAGCTAGTCACTGTGAGAACCAGGATTTGAACACAGGCAATTTGGCTTCAGAGCTTGCCCTCTAGCCACCACATAATGCTGCCTAATGGCATGATGTTCTGGTGAGTTTCTGTTCCCTTTCATTCTTGCCCCTCAAACTCCTTTCTTGTCCTTTCTTCTTGTGAGTTCTGCAACTTGCACAATGGAGCGCTGATTGCCATGAGATATAAACCCATTTAATTTAATATTAAATACTTTTTCACAGTACATCTGGGAACTACCTAACATCATCTCCACCACATTGTTCTCATGTTAGGTCTAATATGCAGGTGATATTTTGGAAAAGGCTGATCTAGAGATTAGACAAAATTTCACTCTTTCACAGGCCACTGGTATATCAGCCCCCTGATGAACACAGCACTGCTCCGAGCTTGGAAAGGAGAGAGCAGACTGCGTTTACCCTTCAGTCGCTTTGTGCCTTTATCCAGTGAGTTTTCCTTCTGTACACCTCTACACAGTGGCCCTGTGCTTCTGCATGACTCCATGTATCAGATCAAATTGGGTTCACTGCAGGTCGTCAGTCCAAGGCTTGGGCTGCTGCCATAGTATCAGGTATTGGGCTTCCAGCCTCTTGCCCCGCCATCCTCATGATAACATTTCCCCCAGTACAAGATGGTTGCCCAATCTCCAGCCCTCATAATCACATTCCTACCTGGGAAAAGAAAGATGAAGAGCCCTAACCGGTTTGGCTCAATGGATAGAGCATCGGCCTGCGGACTGAAAGGTCCCAGGTTCGATTCTAGTCAAGGGCATGTACCTTGGTTGCGGGCACATCCCCAGTAGGATGTGTGCAGGAGGCAGCTGATCGATATTTCTAACTCTATCCTTCTCCTTTCCTATCTGTAAAAAAATCAATAAAATATATTAAAAAAAGAAAGATGAAGAAAGGCACATCACTTCCCTTTAAGGACATTTTATAGAAATCGCATTTCCTATTTCTGCCTACCTCCTGCTAACTAGAACACAGCCGTAAGAAAATACCTAGTTGAAGGAAACGTGAAAATTATATCCTGGTATGTTCTAGGTTGCCATGTGCTCAGGTAAAAATCAGAATGTTTACCACTAAAGAAGACTGGAACAATATGATGAGAGATCAATATTAAACTTCGTTTTCTCACAACTTAGACTGGGCTTATGGATTTTGGAAAGGCACTTTGGAACCCAAGGAATGTAACTTTATGCAAATAAAGCCTTTTTCCACATCTCATTCTCCCGTGGGGGTTTCTGAAAACTTATTTCAGAAATAAGAACCCCAAGAACCCCATTCTCACGAGTGATGGGGAAATTTGATTCTCCGGTAACACTTTCTCCCAGATTTATATTATTATTTAGGTTATATAACCCAGTATTGTCATTATTTTGTTGTTTAAATTGTTCCAAGCTTTGGCTATCAGGAGAAAAGGCTTTTTTTGTGTCCTTTTGACATGCCCCCATTCTTTTTTTTTTTTTTCAGCCTCCCACTTTGGAGCTCATTTCATTCATTCTCATGTTTTGTCCAAGAAATTTACAAAGACATGGCAACTTCCTAATGCAGCCTCATCATTTCTCATCTTGACTATTGCCCCTGAACTGCTTGCATGCTCTCCCATCAACCATCCTCCACCCTGCTGCCACTGGTTAGATCTTGTTGCCATACTTCCCTCCTTAAAACCCTTCAGTTGCCCTTCAACTAGAGCAGTTGTCTCCAAATGTCATTCAACTCATACCCTGAAACAGAAAAGCAATTTTGAGCATCATTCCCATTACAGCAAATTTTATATTTTATAATTTATGGTTTGCATTGTAAATTACATCATAAGAAAAATTAAAATATAAAATAAACTAAACCTAAAATTACAATTTTTCTTACACTCTAGAGTACTGTATTGAGCACACTCACTTTGTAGACTTCTATAACTTCTCATGTTCTCCCCTCCAAATCCCATACACATATGCCCCTACTTTCTAGCTGCAATGTATCACTTAGAATTTTCTCAACATACCAAACTCATTCTTAACTCTGTATCTTTGCACAGGTTGTTGCTTCTGCCTGGAAATCTTTTTACACTCCCATTCCCCTGAGTCCTCCTTTTGAGTAACTCATTCACCCTTCAGGGCTCACTTAGATTACTATCCTCAAGGATACCTTCCTGGCTCCTCCCAGGTAGGGTCAGATAGTGGGTGCCATTTATGTTGCCTAGGGCCTTTACTAGTCTTAGCTCCTTGAGGATAAGGATCAGGTATTTCATTTTTCTGACAATCATTGCCTAGCATAGTACTCAGCACATAGTGTAACATTACTATTCAACTGAAAATAACTTGACCAAAGGTAGTTTGGTGGACAGCAAGCCAGACAACATGTCATTTTGGTTATGTGGGTGGGTTTGTAATGTTTTATGCATCTTTAAAAATTGTTGTCCATCCCCAGCACTGCTCTCCCGCTCCCCCCACCCCCCGCCCCTGACCCCTGGGACAGGATTATACTTGTTTTATACTAATTTATTTTCATCTAACTTTTTGAAAAAATATAGATTAAGCTTTAGTTGATTTTAGAGAGAGAGGAAGGAGAGAGAAAGAGAAACATCAATTTGTTGTTCCACTCATTTATGCATTCATTGGTTGATTCTTGTATGCGCCCTGACTGGGGATCAAACCTGCAACCTTGGTGTTTCGGGGCAATGCTCTAACCAACTGAGTTATATTTTCATCTAATTTTAACTGGTCTTCAATATGTATCATTTCAAAAATTTGGTATAATCTATATGTCCAATAATTGGTAAATTGCAAAAGAATATGCATGATATTAGATTGTAGAAAAATAACATAAGCTTTATCTATGTATATAAAAGGCTAATAACAAGCAAAGTGTCCCCTCAGGAGTTCAACCAGGACATTGAGAGTTCAATCGCTCGCTATGACATGCACTGACCACCAGAGGGCAGTGCAGAGCAAAGGAAGGCCCCTGCCAGCAGCCAGAAGGCCCTGATAGGCCCTGATTGCCCGCCAGGCCTAGGAACCCTACCTGTGCAGGAATTTCATGCACCGGGCCTCTAGTATAAAAATAATCTTAGAAAATTTAATCTAAGGTATCAATAAAGATTTTATTACACAAATAGGTTTGTATTATTTAAACACTTTCTTCTCATTACAGAAAACCAGGAACCACAAAGAAGGAAATAAGTTTCACCATTCTAGAGACAACTTCTGTGTGGGAGAGGAGAAATGTATATGAATTGACTAGTGAGTGATTAGGAAAAGGATAGTCTTAATAAAATTTTTGGAGGAAGACATAGAAGATCAAATGAATTTGATGGAAACCTAACAGGGATCACTTGAAATAAATGAGGAATTCTTTTTTATTTTTTAATGTATTTTTATTGATTTCAGAGAGGAAGGGAGAAGGAGAGAGAGATAGAAACATCAACGATGAAAGAGAATCATTGATCCACTACCTCCTGCACACCCCCCACTGGGGATCAAGCCCGCAACCTGGGTGTGTGCCCTTGACTGGAATTGAACCTGGGACCGGGGATTCTTCAGTCTCTAGGCCAACGCTCTATCCACTGAGCAAAACCAGCTAAGGCAATAGGAATTCTTTTGAAGAAGCTAAACTCAGATTAAGGTACAGTTCATTTAATTTGCTAGTGCAAAATCTGAATAAATTAAGCATATATTCCTAAAACTTTATTTCCAGCTTTATTTTCTTTTACTGCTTTCTTGCAGCCAAACTATGCTCCTCATATTTTCCCTAAATGTTTCTAACACTCTCTTGACTTTATGCACAAGTTATTATAACAAATGCTTCCAAAGCATTGTCTGTTGAACTATGTCCACCTTTCAAAGCTCACTTGAAATGCTTGCTTCCTTCTCCATGAAGTCTTTGCTTCTCATCCCACCCTTACCATCCAACTACAAGAAACCCCTTCCTTTTAAACCTCTTTGTATTTGTTAATTGTCTCTATATTCAATAATAGAGCAGTGAATTTGCAACATGTGACAATACTTTGTAAACTGTAAAGTATTGTACAAATGTATGATGTTATTGTTCTCATCCTCAGAAATAGATTTTTAAGCTCCTTCAGGGCAGAGACTAATATTTTATTCAACTTTTTGTCCCCATTGTCTAACATGTTACCCAGCACATGGTTACTTAATAAATATTTGTTAAATGGCATATAGTAATTCTTTTCTGTTTTCCCTTGTATTGATTCTTCTGGGGTGGCCACTGGTCTTAAAGAAACGTTTCTTGTCTTTATTAACCTATTATCCAAAAATTTTGCAAAGCCTCTGCGCTGTTTCATAGAAGAAGTTAAAATATGCATCTTCCCATTGAGTTTACAAGGTGTTGGTATGTAAAATTGTTTACTTCCAGGCATACTACTACTCTTTGATGAGTAGATAATGAGGAATTTTCCTTGGCTTGGAGCCGTGTACAAATCTGCTTGGCATAGGTGAGGCACTCATCTGTGGTTAGAGGTAAGGCCTCCTATGATTCCCTTAGGACACAAGCAGAGCTACCCAAAGTAGAAGTGCAGACACTGGTCCTTGGAGTGGCACCGTTCAGATCCCTGCACTTTGGAATAGCAGGTCAGGTCTTGTTGTATGGTGCCACCAGAAGGATTTTCCCTGTCTTTACATGTCATAGAAGGCAATGAATTTCAGATTATCTATTCCTTATGTCAGTATGGACAGGTGGTGAGCATCTTTACATGTGCTTATTTGCCATCCATCTTTCTCCTTTAGTGGTGTGTCCACCCCTCTCCCCTTTAGATTGTTTGCCTCCTTATTATTGACTAGAGTTCTTTTGTGCATTCAGCATACAAGGATTTTATCAGATACGGGGTTTGGAAACACTCTTTCCTAGTCTGTGGCTTTTACTTTTCATCGTAGTATCTTTCAGAGACCAGAAGTTCCAAATTTTTATTGTCTTATTTATTAATTTTGCCTTTTATGGTTCATGCTTATTATGTCCTAAGAAATCTTTACCTAAACCAAGGTCACAAATATTTTCTCCTATGTTTTCTCTTAGAAGTTTTATAGCTTTAGCTCTAACAATTAGATATATTATCCTTTTGGAGTGAATTATTTGTAAAATGTATAAATATTAATCTTTAATAAAAGTTTTTACAAAAGTTCCAACTATGCAGACCTTTATTTTGATGTGACTATTAGAATTACTCCACCTAGTGGATACTTACAAACACTCACACATTTAATCTGTCAGTTCATAGAATATTTTAACAATAAATACAAAAGCATTTTAAAAAGACATATATATATATAAATATATATAAAAGTTTGTAAATAATTAATTTTATATTTGAAATGAATATAAGTATGTCATCTATAAAAATTCATATCTCCACATTTAGAGACAGATTTTTTCTAACTTATTTTAAAGTCATCCCTTTAAAATGAGGCACTTCTGTAGGATTCAATCACTTTTTTAAAGTTTGAAAGTACCGGTATAGCACCTTCCACTTGTCAAGAACAGTTAATCCACAGTAGACAAAAGAGGAAATTTACTAACTAATTTTCAACAAAAACTTTTGAATAAGTGGGTGGAATTGAAAAATGAATATTGGACCCACATATCTTTGTTGTTGTTTTTAACCAAATTTCAAAATAAGTTAAACTTAAAACTCAACTTTTGGTTTGCTGTATCAAAAAGTGATAACCTTAGATTTTAAAAAATAATTATATATATTCACTTAGCATTCATCCCAAGTATTATTAATAGTAAAAGCAAAAAGGATTTTTGTACCATTAATAAAATAAAATATTGTTTTAATTATTTATTTTTTCTATATATAAATGCTTGTCTATATTTTATAATACACAGAATTTATAAGTATATAAATGTATAATAATTAAATATATCCTTGAACATATTACTTAATCTTTCTGGATTCCTGTATTCTCATCTTTTAAATGAATGGTTTTGGTTATGTAATCTCAACTTGCTTGAAAATTCTTTGATTTTGTAACTCAATGCCTAGAGATCTTTTTTTGGCCTGTACTTCTACATTTTTTTACAGATACTATCACTGATATTTTTGTCACATGTTTTAAAAACCATGTAAAACTTGAGTTTTCTTTAGAATTCAGAAAGCTCATATTCAGACAGCCCCTGCCTAAAGTCAATCCCAAAGTTATGCAGGTATCATTTGAGATAAAAACTGTTTTTTTTTTCAAACTGGAGACCAGTATGAAAAATAGTTGAGGAATGACAAACATCACTAAGATTGAGGAATGAGAAGAGGAATTTAGTTAAGACAGTGGGGGGAAAAACATGTGGGAATGACAGAGGAATTTATTTTGATGCAAACTAAATAGATTTAAAAATCATTGAGTTATGATTCAGCTCCAGAACTGGCTCTGAGAGTGATGGATGTCTCTCCTACAGCTGCTTTGCAGTTCAACTTCTGCCCAATTTTATTTCTCCAGCGCCCCTGGATGTGCTGCTACTTAGTGCAATCCTTCATAAACCTCCAGCATGCAGATTACCATTTCGGGGAATCTGGACTAAGACATTCTCCAACTATTCTTTAGATATTGACAATAATCTTTTAGATATTGACAAATCAATTCTTGGGTCTAGTTAGGTCATAGACAGGTAGCTTTCTTGGTAAGTTAATATTGGACATCATCATAGATGACTATACTTTAATCTGAACTAAGTGTGATAGACAGGGAGGAACCTAGGAAAGCCCATTTGATCAAAGTCCTCTCTGTGTCCCATTGTTTCAAAGTGGTCCAATGTACATTTGTTTACTAAACATTAAGTCTTTTTATTTAAAAAAATGTTTTTATTGATTTCAAAGAGGAAAGGAGAGAAAGAAAGAAATAGAAACATCAATGATGAGAAAGAAGCATTGATTGGCTGCCTCCTGCACGCCCCACACTGGGGATCAAGCCCTCAACGCAACCCAGGAATATGCCCTGACCGAGAATCAAACCGTGACCTCCTGGTTCATAGTTCAATGTTCAACAACTGAGCCATGCCTGCCAGGCTAAACATTAAGTCTTTTAATTTTCATGTGATTTCCTTTACTTCCTCCTCCGTAGTTCTGAAAAACAACATATACCTCATTTTGCCTTACTGTCTTTGGAATTCTTTGCTCATTTGAATTCCCCATGCACACATATTAAAACTGGATTTTCCCTTGTTAACCTTAGAAGAACTAAGGGGGAAATGGGAAAATGGTGGGGAGCATGTACAGTATGGATTCACGTTTCTAGCGGGATAGAGGGGACTTCATCACCCTACTCAGAATGGCAAGCAATTAAGAACTTATAGATAACTAGAGGCCCAGTGCATGATTTAATCATGCACTTGGTGCACCAGCTGGCTGTCTGTCCGCTGGTGCCCCAGGCCTTCCGAAAGCCTCCGGCGCGGCGGAGGCTTTCGAAAGGCCTTGTGCCGGCGCAGACAGACAGACAGCTCCCCCGCTTTGGCTTTTGATCGCGGGGGGAGCCCGCTGGCTGTCTGTCCGCCGGTGCACCAGGCCTTCCGAAAGCCTCCGGCGCAGCCATGACACAGACGCTGAGCGCCGCGAGCTCAGCGTCCTGCTGGCCCAATCAGCTACCCCGGCCACCCTGAGTCCCGCCCCCTGCGCCTCCTGCTGGCCCAATCGTGGGCGTAGCGGAGTGATGGTAATTTACATATTACCATTTTATTATGTAGGATTGTTTATTCCTGGAATGTTCCAATATTTTCAGAGTTTACAAATAGATTTTTATATCTATTTAGTTTGCATTATGATGGTGGTTGACTGTAGGTCATTGAAACGGCAAAAAGGGAAATTGTGGATAGGGGGGACTACTATGTAGTGTTAAAAAACAAAATTCAGCTGAGTAAATTTGAAGATCTACTTGGCTTTAATTAAGCAATTCATGAATCAGGCATCATCCAATCTAGGAGTTGTACATATGGAAGGTTTTTATAGGCAGAAAAAGGGTGGGACTAAGAAGTTAAAAGAGTGAATTATTTCACCAGGTCACCTTCCCTTAGGCCAGTGATGGGCAACCTTTTGAGCTTGGTGTGTCAAACTTCGCCAAAAAACTGAGCATAACTCGGGTAGTGTGTCACTTTGATGAAAAAACTAACTCCAAGACTCTAGTCGCAAATGTTTCATCCTCAGGAGCAGCAAATGTTTCATCCTCGGCATGCGGCCGCGTGTCATCAGAAATGGCTACGCGTGTCACAGGTTCGCCATCACTGCCTTAGGCCCTCAGGGAGTCTTCTCAGGAAGGTTTTATAGGAAGCAGGATGGGGCAAGGAAGCTACTAGTGAAAGAAAAGAGGATTTGCGGGGGGCGGGGCAGAACACATTTTCTTTGGGGAGAAGAGATTGGGAAGGGTTTTCATCATGCAGGTTGCCCTATCTCTCTTTGGGGATGGAGAGGACCCACGTGATAGGTTACTTTACTGGGGCTTGACCAGAAGATTCCAGACTGGTTGATTAAGAATAACATTTCTGGGAGAGGTTGAAACTGCAGTTAGATCAGGTATTAAGTCTAGGTTTGGTATCATGGACTTGCAGCATGAGTGACACCATTTGGGGCCTGTGGTTTTGTATTTAACAATAGTAATTACTTGCATAGAGGTAAAAGTTGAAGCCACATCATTCTACAATGCCATAAAATTATATATACTTTTTAAAATTCAATTTCAGGCAGATTCAAACAAAATGAATATAAAACTTAACAATTTGAGTTTATATAATTTAAACTTTAAACATTCTACTCATGTTATTTGTAATAAAGAGTTTTAAGGCTTAACTGTGATAGCCAAGTTAATTCTAATAACCATCAAATGAATTTCCAGCATAACTCCATGATTTTTATATCTATTTAGTTTGCATCGACAAGGTTATAATGGTTACCAAACCCAAGTTTGTATGCCTGATGCTTTGCAAGGCAAAAACTCATAACATCAGTGTTTGGAGTAAGGAAAGGTTTATTGATTGAGAAAATGGGAGACCTAATAATAGAGCCTCAAAACCATCTTGTTCACTGGCCTAGGTGAGGGTTTTTAAAGGGTTGTGGGGGGAGAATATTCGGAAGTCCTAGAGGATAGTTTTAATTGGAGGACTTTGGAACTAGACCATTTATGGTAAAGGGATGTCAACACTGAATCTTTCTGGACAAGGAAACTTTGGCTTCTGGAAGGATTTTGCTGTTTCAGTTCTGGTTATGTCCTAGTCCTTTGGTTCCATGAGGGGTTGAGACTTTGGTTCTGGGTGCAGCTGGAGGTCAAAGTTCTCTCCTCTGAGCATGTTTTTGCTGCATGACTTACAGATTTGGTCTGTTGTCACTGAAAAGCGACTCAGTATCCTATTAAGCAGAATAGGACCATTTTGAGCTGGTTCTGCAGTTACATAGTCACTATTTACCGATCATCTCTCTGTACTAGTCATTTTATTTGCACTATGTGTCATTTATTCCTATCAACCTTATGAAGTTAACTTTATTCTCGATTTATTGAGAAAAAAATATTCAAATTTTAGTACTAGCATGAAGTTGAATAACTAGTTCATGGAATTGTTCAGACTCAAACTCGAGGTTGCCTTGTTCAATATTTTTGCTCTCGCTAATTTTGCAAAGTATATGTTCCATTTACATGTAGTTTTAATGGATTCATTCATGAAGCATTGTTATAGGTTGTGATGCTGTGATTTACAGTAAATATGTATTTAGTTTTGTTTACCGTTGTTGGGCTTGCAATTAGCATCTGAACTGGGGACAGTCTTGTTTGACTGAGCCCATAACCTGTGGCACCTGATCCTATGTCCCCGTAGTTGAAGTCAGAATTGAGTTGAATTGTAGGGACACGCAACTGGTGTGGGGGAAATCTCACACATTGGAATTGGTGACCAGAATTATAAATATAAATATGTAATAGCTTGGTACTACCAAAGAAATGTTAAGCAAAAACAGGACTGCAACATAAACTACACTATAAAATATAAATGTATGCACATGAACATAGAAAAAAAATGTTTAAAATGAAATATATTCTTGAATGGTAGCATTATGAATGACTTTTATCCTAGTATACCTTTTATTATTTTGTAAGATACATAAAATGAGTATGTCTCAATATATAACTGGAAAAAATAATTTTGTTTTTACAAATGTAAAGTTGCTTCTTACTTTTAAATGGAGCATATCAGTCTTCTTGATCACTTTGGAAAATGCAATTTATATTGAGCTTACTTTTTACAAAATATATTTTTATTGATTTCAGAGAGGAAGGGAAAGAGAAAGAGAAACACTGATGATGGAGAGAATCATCAGTCAGCTGCCTCCTACACGCCCCACATCGGGGATGGAACCCGCAACCCAGGCATGTGGCCCTGACCGGAATCAAACCCAGGACCCTTCAGTCTGTGGGCCGATGCTCTATCCACTGAGCAAAACCTGCTAGGGCTTGAGCTTACTTTTTAATGAATCCTGATTTACTTTACATATTTTCTTGTTTTTAAGACCAAAAAAAACGAACTAATTTTTTCTCAAGTTCCACTAGGTGGTGTTACAGTGGAATTAATTAATTGCACTTTTTTTTAACACCCACTAATTCTCAAACTTTTTTTTAATATATATTTTTATTGATTTCACAGAGGAAGGGAGAGGGAGAGAGAGATAGAAACATCAATGATGAGAGAGAATCATTGATTGGTTGCCTCCTGCACGCCCCACACTGGGGATGGAGCCCACAAACCGGGCATGTGTCCTTGACTGGAATGGAACCTGGGACCCTTCAGTCCACAGGCTGATGCTCTCTCCACTGAACCAAACCAGCTAGGGCTAATTCTCAAACTTTTGATCCTGTTTTCAAGTTCAAGGTGTAATTCTTTCCCCCCAATCAATCTCTTCATTGTGTCACTACCAACTAACAAAAACAAATTACCTCACTGCAACTCTAGTGCTGATTTAATGCACTATTTAAAAGATGACATCTATTAATTGATAGAAAATTAATTGATTTATGCTAAGTGATAATATAAGCAATGATCTATTGTAAACATGAAACAGACATATATCCAGCCCTGACAACCATGAGATCCTTAGAGATAACTGGAGGTATCTGGACCATACTTTGTGAACCACTGATTTACCATATAGTACTTTAAAAAAAAATTGGTTTAGTAATTTTCCAATCATCAGAAATTCTCGACATTCAGATATTCAGCTACAGTAATCCAAAATTATGGCACCCTAGTGATTTCAGTCATGTTATTATGTATGACATTTTTAGAGCAGCTTGTGTAAAAATCATCACTGTTCTTGCCCAGTGACCCTTTATCGAAGAGGCTCAGTATGTTTCCTCCTTTGCTACACATTTGTCCCCAGTCACCTCTCTGGCTCACGACTTCCAACATCACAAAATTATCTCATTCTAATATATGTCCTTCAGCATTTTTCCTGGTAATGTTGTCAATACGTAGACGTGAACTTTAATTCCATTAATTGTACTTGTGCCTTGAGGTAGATTAAGCAACTAAAAAAAAAACATGTCAGAGTTTATTACCTGTGAATAAATTTATGTAGGGTGTATAAAAGTTTGAGACAGTAGGCTGAATAATGACCTTCGAACATCAATGTTCCAATCTCTGGAATCTGCGAATGTTATCTAATATGGCAAAAGGGACTTTGCAGGTGTGATTAAATTAGAGACTTTGACATGGGGAGACTGTGCTGGGTTATCTGGAAAGGCTTGAGGTAATAACAACAGTGATTGTAAGAGGGACACAGGAGGAGTCAAAGTCAGGGGAGAAGGCAGTGTGTAGATGGAAGCTGAGATTACAGTGATGTGCTTTGAAGTTAAGGAAGAGGTCACAAACCAAAGAACACGGGCTAAAAGCTGATAAAAATGCAAGGAAGTGAATCCTCTTTAAGAGCCTCCAGAATGAAGCAGCCCTTTGACTTTGACTTTAGCCCAGTAAAACTGATTTGGAACATCTGGCCTCCAAATGTAAGTGAATAAATTTGTTTTGTTTTATGCCACTAAATTTGGGGCAATTTGTTACAATGGCAATAGAAAATTAAGATAGTCCCATATCTGATTCTTGCTAAGTTATCTATTCCTATCAACCTAGTGCTCATTGCTGCATCTATTTTGGAATTTTAACCTATTTTATTGTAATATAAAAATTGTAATCCATTGGAAAAATATGTGCTACTTCTGGTGGGTTTAACTTGTTCAGTTTTTCTGCAGTAAGGTTTAGTAACATGTATCAAGATATTTATAAATGTTCATACTTGCCCTGGCCAGGTAGCTCAGTTGGTTAGAGCATCATCCCAATATGCCAAGGTTGTGGGTTCAATCACCTGTCAGGGAACATAAAGGAATCAACCAATCAGTGCAAAAATAAGTGGAACATTACCTCTCTCTCTCTCTCTCCCTCCCTCTCTCCCTCCTTCCCTCCCCTTTCTCTCTCCCTCTCTCTAAAATCAATAAATAAAAATTAAAAATGTTTAAAAATAAAAATATTCTTACTTTTGACCCAGTAATGCTAGGTATCTAGGGAAATAACCATAATTCATATGTTCAAGACCTCAATACAAGAATGGGCATTACAAGAAAATAATAAAGATTAGAGGAGATATTAATAAAACAGAAAAACAAAAGAGAAAATAAACAAAATACCTTTTTTCATGAATAAAATAACGATGAATGTGTTAATTCACTAGATGGGAGGAATCCTTTCACAACGTATATGTGTACCAAATCATCACAACATACATTTTAAATATCTTACAATTTTATCAATTATAATTCAATAAAGTTGATTTTTTAAAAACCACAAAACATCTTTGAAAGGAACTAAGTAAATGGAGAAACATCCTATAATTATGGATCCAAAGACTTAGCATTGTAAAGAGGGCAATATTCTCTAAATTGGTTTACAGAGTCAATACAATCCTTATGAAAATCTTAACAGCATTTTTTGTAGAAATTAAAAAATAATCTTAAAATTCATATGGAAGTGTAAGGGATCCAGAATAGTCAAAACAATCTGGGAAAAGAAGGACAAAGTTGGAGAATTTATGCTTCCAAATTTTAAAATGTACTACAGAGCTACAATAGTCAAGACAGTGTGATACTAGACACAGAGATCAATGGAATAGAATTGAGAGTCCGGAAATAAACCATTTAATTTATGGTCAATGGATTTTCAACAAGGGGGCCAAGATAGTTCAATGGGAGAAAGAATAATTTTTTCAACAAATGGTATTGAGGCAACTGGATATCTACATGCAAAAGAATAACATTTGACCCCTTTCTCATACCACATACAAAATTAATTCAAAATGCACCATAGACCTAAATAGAAAAGCTAAAAACATGTATAACTCTTAGAAGAAAATATAGGAGTAAATATTTATAACCCTGGGTTAGGCAAAGCCTTCTTAAATATGACACCAAAAGCACAAGTACCAAAATAAAAAAGTAAATTGAATTTCATCAAAATCCATTAAAAAACTTTTGTGCTTCAAATGACACTATCAAGAAAGTGAAGAGACAACTCAGAGAATGGGACAAAATATTTGTAAGTCATAAATCTGGTGAAGGACTTATAAATAGAATGTATAGAGAACACTTACAACTCACTAATAAAAAGACAACTCAATTAAAAAAATGGATGAAGGATCTGCATAGACATTTTCCCAAAGAAGAGGTACAAATAGCCAATAAGCACATGAAAATATATTCAACATAGTTAACCGTCAGGGAAATGAAAATCAAAATTATAATGAGACACCATTTTACACTCATTAGGATAGTTTTCATTAAAAGTCATGTAACAAGTGTTGGTGAGGACGAGGAGACATTAGACTCCCCATACGTTGTTGGTGAGAATATAAACTGTTGCACTCGCCATGGAAAACAGCCCGGTAGCTCTTCAAAAGTTAGGGAGAGTTACCATATGATGTAAATATGACATTGCATCAGTACTAGTCAAGTGAGACGTTTTTTGCCCTTCCTTATCTCATCATTCAACCCTCCTCTCTTCCTGGTGCCCTTTAACTCACCACCCCATTGTGACAGCCTAAAAAATCTTCAGACATTACCAAATGTCCCCAGGGATACCAAATCATTCCTGGTTGAGAAACCACTGGTACAGATGATGTATTTTCCTGTAGTTGAACTCTGCCCTCTCAGCTTCTGTTTCTGTTTTTGTGGCCTGTGCCAAGCATAAGGCAGGTATTACACACACTCACAGAAAGGAGGAGGCTGCCCTCACTGCCTCTCTATTGGTGCAAACCGGACAGCCTCTGCAGCTTCCACTGCTCTTCCTGAGCATCTGTTCCCACAGAGGGGTTGCATCCCAGACATTCTCCATGGCCCAGGTCCTACCTAGCCTTCTCATGGACAACACAACATGGCCGTCTCTCCTGGAGCTGGAGCCAGGAGGACGCTTCCTCCTCCCACTTATTCTACTCAGTTAGGGGGCTACCACAGCAGAGACCTGAGGCCTTAACTTTTAAATATTTACCATGAAATCTTTGAGTTCACCCTGCAGCAATGAACATTCTTGTATGTAGCTCCTTGTATTCTTTTTTTTAAAAAATTTATTTACTTATTTTAAAATTTAATTTAATTTTTTACATGACCCTTGTATTCTTAACCAGTTATTTCCTCAGGATAAATCTCTGGATCTAATGACATGCACTTTTTTTTTCCAGTGCATTTGAAAATGGATTGCCAAACCACCTGGGAAGGTTGTGCCAATTTACACTCCCACCAGCCATGGGTGACAGTATTGATTTTCTAATGCCTTTATCAGCAATCATTTAGATCTTGCCTTTTACCTAATTTCAATCTGGTGGAATGGAAATGGTATTTCATTGTTTGATTTCTTTGATTGTAGATCATGCAAGCTTCTTAAAGGTACATGAATATCAGGTTTTATAGAAATGTACTTTGGGAACATTAAATTATGAAAATTCCAATTTTAAATAGTATAAACTTTGGCAAATACTATTTTGAAGTAGTATTTGAACTTGATTAATTTGCATTATGATCTCCAGAACTAACTCAAAGGGCAAGACTAAGTAAACACATGCCAGAGTTGGTCTTTGGATATTTACAACACTGGGTAGTGTACTAAAGGCCACCTTTGAATAAACAGAGGGCAGATGCCTGATTGCCTCATTCCTTTGAACAATTTTACATGTAGGCATTTATTCCTATTCCCAGACTAAGATAAATCTATAAAAATGATTTTTATATAATAGGAGGATTACATATTAATGTTTTCCTATAAAACAAGGAAAATTGGTATTTTTCCTATTCTTAATCTGATGTTAGATACTTACTGCAGCACAGGAATTGCCTTTCCTCCTATAAAACAATTTCTGGAGAAGATTGGTTGAAGTTAGGATCTCAGTGTTAGACACCCTTTTATAATCTATATTATTTCTCATAATTATAATTTGCACCTGAAATTGGTGACTTTATCAATAAATGGAGAATAAGCGGTGCTGGGTTGAAGAACCAAGATTCTGTAGAATGTCTCATAATTGTGCACCAGTGATGTTATCTTTAAAGTAAAAAGCAGAAAGAGACATTTTGTGACTACTAGCATTGTTTAGCCTATCACTGCTTTGTGCTTAACTAGCTATATCTTTCTATTACCTAAGCAAAGTGTACTTTTAAATATTTCTCCTGGAACTTGTTCTCCAGGCAGGCCTTCAGGGCATGATTAACACACCTTCTCAATCTTTGATTCTAAACTACATGACAACCAAAGCCTCCGGAGCATTTAGTGAAAGCCTATGTCTATATCTGTATCTCTAGACTCCACGATCCAACCTAAACATGCTTACCACTCACTGTGGGCTTCAAGTGTGTATGTAATTTAAAAATCCCGTTCCTCAGTTCAACTTTCAATGGGCACCAAGCTACATGGCAATCATCTGTTATGCACTCCAATGGTATTGTTTCCAGGTGAATGATTTCTTGAGAAGACTGGTTGAAGTTAGGATCTCAGTGTTAGCCACTCTTTTATAATCTATATTACTTATCATAATTATAATTTTCACCTGAAACTGGTGACTTTACTAAGAAATGGAGCCATGTGGGCCAAGGTTTTGAGCCAGCGTTCATAAGCGATTTATTTGATGGCTCCTTCAGCCCACGGTGGTTTGCAAGTACTTTCTTGTAGGTCTCTTTGATGAAATGAGGTCTAGAATAACCTCAATAGCCAAAAAACCTCCAACTGTATATCTAAAGCCTTACAAAACAAGTCTGTGTGTCTATATGAACAAAGTCCAGGCTACCAGATAGGATAACAGATATGGACATAGCCTATTGTTATAATCACTTCTTCCTTAATGTGAGGGCATTTTAACAGAACAGAGGTAAAAACTACCCAGTGAGGATGTGCATTCCTAGATTTAAGCTAAGAGGAACTCAGAAAAGCTAAATTTAATTTTTTAAAGACAAGACTATTGAGCAAATCTCTTTCGAATAGTTCAGACAGCTCCATGGTATCTCCTTGGTCAAAATGACAGCTCATCAAGATGGAGGACAGATATCATGCCAATTTATTTTATATTCACAAAATCTGTACATGAGGGAAATAAAACAGACTTTCTTCAGTTAGTGGTTCTCAAATCCCCTATAGTGTCTGTTACAAATCCAGATTTCTAGACTTCCTCCCTGGAGAGTCTGGATAATGTGTCAGGATGGGACCAGAAATCTCTGTCCTTAAGAAAGCCCCAGGTAAATTATTCTCATGTTTGGTCAAGTTTGGGAAATGCTGTCTTGTTTATAATTTGTGAAGTAGAAAAGCTGGACAAAAACTCCTGTCTGGGTTAGAAATCATCAGGGCTTGCAAAAATTAGTTAATGCCTAAAACTGAGCAGCAAAATACAGAACCACTAAAATGAAAGATTTAGTTGGTTCAAACTCTCAGGACTTGATGTTATACCTCTTACATAAAAGGTCAAAACAGGAATAGCTACTGGTAAGCAGGAGCTAGTGTCATAATTAAAGAAGTGAACAGAATCAAAAGCATGGACAAAGCTGATACATTATTTTATCCAACCTAAATTGCTTTTTTCTTTTCTTTTCTTTCTTTCTTATTTTTTTTTAAATGGCACCGTAAGTTTATGTATCACTTAGAAAAATATTACTATATACTGCTTTCTTATCAACTGAATATTTTATTTTATATTTATAGAAAGAGCTCTTTTAGACTTAGATAAAGCCTTTTTTATTTAATATTGTTGTTTTTAATTGATTTCAGAGAGGAAGGGAGAGGGAGAGAGAGATAGAAACATCAGTGATGAGAGAGAATCATTGAGGGGCTGCCTCCTGCATGCCCCACAATGGGGATCCAGCCCACAACCCAAGCATATGCCCTGATCAGGAATTGAACCATGACTCCCTGGCTCAGGTCGATGCTCACCATTGAGCAACACCAGCGGGGCAAGCCTTTTGTCATATACATTTCAATAACATGCTCTTTCCCAGGCCTCATACCTGCCTTTTTGATGTGCGCAAGCAACATCCAGTATGTCATCACTGTGGCCTGACCGATCGCAATGATAAGAAACCATTTAGTACAGTGCAAGTTCAGAGATGTAAAATGTGGAAAAAAAGTATCTGAGAAGCAATTAAACAAGGTTAGGGGATTTGGGATAGAGTTAGGTATCACTATTTAAGATCAGACCAAGATACGATCAGAATAAACTACATGTGATCCTGCAATAAATTCACCTGGGGACATGGGTAGCAAATAAGCAGACACAGAATTAGCTGATTTAAATTGGTAGACGGGTAAGTTAGAGCTCAATGCCAGACATGCAGGTGAGCATTTGGCATGTTGAAGCCAAATGTATTTTATGAATCTATCTGACAAACAGATCTTGAGCAAACAGAAGAATATTTATTTGTTATCCTACATTTGTATTTATTACAACACACTTTTACTCATTTGATTTGACCCTCTCAGCACCCCCACGTGATAAAGGAAGGAGCCCTATTCAAAGAGGAGGAAGCTGAGCCTCCACAGTGAGGCATTTTATCTTAGAATCGCATCTGGTGAGAATCAGAATCAGATTCCAAGTCTCGCTTTCTGGCATTTGGCTTTACCACAGGAAAGACTGTATCATCTGTTATCATTGAATCTGACAACCAGTCTGTGATTTGATTCTGTGAGTCCAGATGAGCCAAAGCTGGGCACTTGAGTAAGTAGAGGTATTCTCAGATTCATTTTTTTTAAATTGATTTCAAAGAGGAAGGGAGAGGGGGAGAGAGATAGGAACATCAATGATGAGAATCATTGACTGGCTGGCTGCCTCCTACACAACCCCCTACTGGGGATCGAGCCTGAAACCCCAGCATGTGCCCTGACGGGGAATGAAACCATGCCCTCCTTCCTGGAGATCAACCAATGAGCCACACTGGCCATGCTCAGATTCATTCTTCTTGGATTTTACATGTAATCAGGGTCAAGTACCATGTCCCAGAGGGAGTGGTCTAAACAAAATGTTCCTAACATGACAACGGCTTAGGTAGGCAGATACCTAATGCCAACAACTGGGTTTATTTATCTTGCCCAGTACTCAAAGGCTGAATGGCATTAGATTTCATCATAATAATCTCGAGAGACCCAGTTTCCTCATTAGGGGAAATGTGATCCACATTGCAGCGATAGGAAATTAGAGATAATGTATATAAAATATCTAGCACACTATCCAGAAAAATGGTAGGTATTAGTAATACTAATATTGACTCAATGGTTTTATTTTTGCTCATAATGATAGCTACATTGATTCAATGTATGTCAATTCTACATTAAAATAATTCATAAAAATAATTTCACATTTGAGGCAACATAACAGTAATTAAGGCTATGAGCTTTTAATAACAAACAATCTTAACTGGACTGATTATCAGCTGTGTGGTTTTAGGCAAGCTACTTAACTTCCCTGTGCCTCAGTTTACTCAATTAGAACATGGGAGTTATAGAATCTGCCTTGCAGGATTGGGTTGAAAATTAAATGACATAAAAGAAATAGCTTAGAGTATTCCCCGGTACATAATAGGGGTACCTAAATCTTTGTTTAAATGAATAAACTTTTATGTAGGCTTTAACCCATGTAATTTCCAAATGAAGGATCGGCAGCAATATTCCTAACAAGGGGAGCAAATTTTACTTTTAGTAGTCTGTGTGACTCGTAAGGCGCCGCTAGAGAATGGCATGCATGGTTCAAAACTGGACAAATAAGAACCCAGCTGACACATCTAAGTAAGGACCCAGTTCAGAGATTGGGGCTCCTTAATTAAGGGGGAAGCTAGGTCCTTTGGAGGACATTTTCTGCTCTGCAACTGATGTGTAATATGAAGCTTTCCCCCAAATCAAGCCCAGAAAGACCTGCATCCACTGCTAATAACATAACTGTTATCAGAGTAATGGAGCAATAGGGAAAGGAGAATACTATGAAGCTCATCCACAGAACCCCCAAATACCATCATAGTCTCCGGTCAGAATGGGGCTTATGGAGAAAGTGATAGGTAGGATCTTGATCTTGGTTTATTTAACAATGGATCTGATGGAATAGAAGACTGATCCTACGATCATTTCCTCACTCATCAAATATATTGTAGGAATAAACATATTTACTATCTGGCAGAAATTCCATATTGGTTTCCTGATCCACTAAGTAAATGGTATTTTAGTAGGAAAAAAAACCTAATAGAAGCCCTCAAAACTGACCACCCTCCCCCTTCCCCACCCCCTGCCCCCCAGCCATTCTCCTACTATCTCCAGATAGGAAACCAAAAGCAGTGCCATATTTCTAGGCAATGGCAGGTGTTGGGATGATTTCACTTGCCTCTTTGGTTAGTGAAAGCCAGATGAGTCATAGACTATGACTGAATTATTATAAATTTAATCATGTGGTAATGTCAATTACAGCTAAGATGTTAGATGTGGTTTCTGATGGGAGCAAATAAACCTTGTGGTATTGACCTAAATCAGGCTCTCCCATTTCTCATAGTAATGATCATCTAAAGCAGTTTGCCTTCATGCTGCAGAGATCATGATCTGACCTCAGGGCTGTACAAACTCTTTCTGATATGATGTAGCCCAGACACCATGACCGCCTTATATGCCACAGTGGTTGGCCAGACAGTGTCCTGACCCTGTTTAAATACTCAAGTTAGATAATTCAGGATCGTTTAATAAAAGGACTATTTACTACAGAGAAGGGATGGGAAATACAAGATCATTACCATCCTTACTAGAAGATGTTTTACTGGGTTGAATGGTGTCCTTCACAGAACCTCAAAACGTGACCTTATTTTGAAATAGGGGTTCTGCAGATGTAATCAAGTTAAGATGAGGTCATACTGGATTAGGGTGAGCTTAACCCATTATGCCTCGGGTCCTTAAACGAAGGGGGGAAAATTGAAACACAAACGCAGATACATAGAGAAAACTCCATGTGATGATGGAGGAAGAGATTGGAGGGATACCTTCCAAGGAATGCCAAGGATTGCTGGCAAAGACCTGAGGCTGGGACCGGCATGGAGCAGGTGCCTCCAAAAAGGGAACAAATCCTTCCTAAACTTTGATTTTGGACTTCCACTTCCAAAACTGTGAGAATAAATTTCTATTGTTTAATCTCCTTGGCTGTGGTACTTTGTTACAGCAGCCCCAGAACATGAACACAGTCCTGAATGGACAACGAGTGGGTAGTTACGGGAACCCAGAGAGAACAGCCGCAGCTGTCAGAGAGGGCTGCCTGACAGGCACTGTAGTTTCAATAGAGGGGGATGGCCAATCTGCTTCAACCCTGTGGCGAGGGAGCCAGGGGGAAAAACTCTGATCTCAACCTCTCCCCATCTCTGGCCACTGCATCCCATTGGCCAAACACAACTGGGAGCCAAAGGGCAAGGAACATGTTGAGGAAATCAATCAATCAGCCTCAGGGCACACAGTCTGAGAGGGGAGTGGAGGGTACATCTGAGGTGAAAATGGAAAATATTCAGCTCGCTGGTCTGTTACGTTATTATGGGTTAGTTGGGCCTGGTGAGAGAACGGAGCCAACAAATGCTTTCGTAAGAACCCTGCACTTCAGATGAGAGGAGATAAAGCCCACATTACTTCAGGGGCTGCCACGCGGGTGCCATTTCTAGCCCGGGGCACCTGGAGACATTTCCCTCCTGAGTGAGAGACAAGTTGCTGTACCTGCTCTTTCCCACAGCAAAGAAAGAGGCACACAGTTCGATTGGCCCCTTGGATTTTGGAGGCTACATCTTACCCCATTTGAGCATGCTACGCCAATGCTTTTACCATCAGCTGTCAGGCTGCCGGTGCGTGGGGCTTGAAGTAAGGAAAGCCTCAGCAGTAGGTCCAGGCTACATGGCCAACCGCCCTGACATTTGGGCCTTATGCCCACACAGGGACTGGAAATGTCTATGGCAGACGGCGATGCCCCATTGGGGGAATCACAGTTCAGACCTCTGGGGTTTTTTGGTAAGGCCACGCCTTGTTCTGCTCACGACACTTCTTTGTTCAAAAAGCTGCTCCTGGTTGGCTACTGGGTCCAGGTAGATACTCAGTGGCTGACCACGGAATACCAAGTAACTATGTGACCTGAATTGCCCATCATCAGCAGTTATCTGATCTACTGAATTATAAAATTGGGTGTGTGCAGCAGCGTTCTGTCATTAGGTGAAAAGAGTGTATTCGAAGCTGGGCCCTTGCAGGTCAGAAAGCACAGGTAGATTCCATGAGCATATGGCCCCAATGCCCCACAGTACCTGCCCCCACTGCTTTACCACCTCTCCTGGAACTCACATCTCTGATCTTACAACCAGTTAACAGAGGAGGGAAAGCATGGCTGACCCTGGGAGGGCACCAGCTGGGCACAGACAACTGCTGTACAACTGCCCCACTCCGGCCTACTTTATAACGCCAGTGGTGAAGGAAATCTTCCCAGAGGGCCACACGTCAGAGGGCACATCTGGTCGTCCACCTCGTGTAGGAGAGAGGCCTGAAATGTGCATCCACTCTGATTTGTGGGCAGTGGTGAAGGGGACTTGGAAAGAACAGTGCTGGCCATCAGGCCACTGGCAAGACAATGTGGATGTACCTCTTGAGATGGGCACAGACTTTGACTATAAATGACCTTGGATGACAATAGTTTCACCCAAGGTGTTTTGGGTGAGAGACAAAGTTCTTATTGAATACTTCACAGGAAATAATAAGTGGGTTAGTGTCCTTTGTGCTAGTCCCTAGTCCAGGGTAACTCATGTGAGCTAAAGGGAAATGTTCCTGCATGAGTGGCCAAACACCCCCATTGGAGAGTGTTGAGGAAAAATAAATTTTCTCTGTATATAAAGGGGGGAAAGGCAGCTGTCCTTCTTACCTACCTCCATACTTTGGTATGCAAATAAAAGCTCTCAGGAGCCAAATAGATCCACTGGCCTCCCCACCTCTCAGCTTTTACGATTTGGAGATCCACTGATAATGTAGAACCTCTTCATTCTGGGAAGGGCAGTTAGGTGTCCTCATGGAAAAGCTACATATAGATGTCTCCTAGTTCCTAGGCCTCTCCTCCTTGAAATGTAAATTCTAAGAAGAAGTTCCATCTTGCTGGCACCATGGGGACTTAGGAACTGAGATGTAGTCATTTGACTTTCTCCAAGAGGTAAGAGGAGTTTTTCTAGACTTTCAGGCCAGGGCAATTAACTAGACACAGGGTTTCATATCGAATCTCATGGTACGTGAAGATGTTTCTGTGGGTCGAGGACATTTTATAGGAACACTGAGCAGGAAAGTTTTATTTGCCCACAGACAGATCTTAAGGTCAAAAAGTACCACAAAGAAATCCTTAACATCATTCAATAACCTGATTTTTAGTTTCAGTAAAATGATTGATATTGCCGATTTAAAATTTTTACATAAAAATTATGTTTAAAACAAGTAAGTAATTATGTTCATATCAATAGGTGGTAAGATTTTTCAGTGTAAGAAAGCAGAGATACAAGTATAAAATCCACAAAGAATAGTAGTAGCAAGGCAATCCTAAATTTGACTGGGAAAAACCAGTATGAAGTTATGACATATTTTCTGCTTAAAAAAAAAAACATTTCCTAGTTCTCTCCATTAAAAACAACCCAGAAAACAGGACAGTCTAGTAGAAATGAGCAAGAATGGGAGTCCCTTTGTCCCTTCTAATCACTACTCACCGCCGGGTACCCACTCTCCAGATTTCTAATACACAATCGTTCTGCCATGTTTTAAGCTTGTTATCGAGGGGCAGCACAGTACAAACTCCTTTGTGCCTGTCTTCTTTAACTCCGCCTTCCGTTTGTGAGATGCATCCATGTTGTTGTGAGCATTTTTAGTTTGTTCTTTCTCATTGCATACGTTACTTGACTGTATGAATATACCACAATTAATTTACCCCTTCTACTGCTGATGGACAGTTTCATTGTTTCCAATTTGGGATATAACAAATAGAGCTCCTATTTTTCTTAAGTCTTTTATTGAACATACTAGAGGCCCAATGCACAAAATTCATGCAAGGGGCTTGGCCCTCGCAGCCCCGGCTTCGTCTGGAAGGTCTTCTGAAAGGATGTCTGGTCTAATTATGCTTTTATTATTATAGATGGTACCTTTTTGTTGAACATATGTGTTATACACATATTTGTTGTATATGTGTCACACATATGAACATATGTTCATATATGTAGGAGAGAGACTGCTGGTGATAGGCATGAATATTTTCAGCTTTAATAAATACTGCCACCCAGCTGGAGTGGCTCAGTTGATTGAGTGTCTTTCTGTGCACCGAAAGGTTGCTGGTTTGATTCCCAGTCAGGGCACATACCTGGTTTGTGGGTTCAATCCCCAGTTGAAGCATGTACAGAAGACAACTGATTGATGCCTCTCTCTTTCTCTCTTAACATGTCTTTGGTGAGGATACAAATAATAAATAAATAAATAAATAAATAAATAAATAAATAACTGTCATCCAGTTAATTAAAACAATCAAGCATTTGTATTACCTTTTCTATAAAAATTGAATTTAAAGTTAATAAAATAGTTCATAAGGGAAAGTTTCTACTCACAGAAAATGATAAATGAGGAGAAAATGATAAATGAGGAGAAAATGATGTTAGAAGATGAAGATTTTACAATCCCTAATAAAGTCATAGGCCTACGCAAAGATTGTCATAAGGAAATGATAAAACTATTGGATAGAAAGGAAATGGGAAACTTTTTTATTTTATTTTATTTTATTGATTTTTTACAGAGAGGAAGGGAGAGGGATAGAGAATTAGAAACATCGATGAGAGAGAAACATCGATCAGCTGCCTCTTGCACACCCCCTACTGGGGATGTGCCCACAACCAAGGTACATGCCCTTGACCGGAATTGAACCTGGGACCCTTGAGTCCGCAGGCCGATGCTCTATCCACTGAGCCAAACCAGTCAGGGCATGGGAAACTTTTAAGTGGCTAGATTAGGTCAGCAGGATCTTAACCAATTGATATTAACATATGAAGGTGGGAGAACACAGATATGTATGTTCTCATGTGATATAAAGGAGAGAGTTTCCTTATAAAATATTATTGCCAAAGATTGAACCTAATGCTAATCAAACCTCTAGATCTAACAGTCATTTATAAAAATGCAGGAAAGAAGAAAGATTTAATGATACTACAAAAAACCAACCAGCAAATCTAGAACGTGGTAAATCTAAAGGAAAATTGACTTAGTTTCTCCAACAAATTAATGGTATTATTTTTTAAAAAAAGGGTGGGGGGGTGCTTACACTTAGGCTTACCACCCAAATACAATGTATGAATTCAAGTAAATCTTACTTTCAATAACTTAAATATTTTTGAGACAATCAGGGAAATTTTAATATAGATTGGGTATTGGAGGATATTGGAAAATTGTTGCTAATATTTTTAGGTGTAAAAATGGTATTGTGGTAATGTTAAAAAAATAAAAATGTACATTTAAATATTTACTAGGAATTCTTTAAAATATTTCAGCTTATTAAAGAAGTGGGAGAGGCAGATAAAACAAGACTGGCAAAATACCATTGATTGCTGAAGCAAGCTGCACAATGGTTTTCATTACTATTCTCTATGTATGTTTTAAAATTTCCAGGATAAACATGACTTTAAAATTTTTAAATAAGGTTTCTAGTAAGATAAAATTCGTGCTTCACTGAAAAAGTATGAATTGAGTAGACTCTAGATCAAGCATGTCAAACTCGCGGCCTGTGGGCCACATGTGGCCCACGCAAATATTTTTGCAGCCTAGCCAATATAAAGGTATATAAGAAACGTTTCAATAAAAATTTTGTAACTTAATTTTTACAATATCCTGTTATACATAATTATTAATAACGAACTACAACGTTTGCTAATGACTGTAATCATTCGTGTTGCATACATTTCCCTTTTGTGCCTTATGCGCAGGCGCACCATTTCTCTCCACTAATACTAGCAGCGAATATTTTAGCAGCTGATGGCCACATCATTAGTCTTGGACTGACTTGTTTGGTGTGTGCAACAGGAAATATTTTGCTTTCGAGAACAAGAAAAATAGGTTTATTTGCATTATGCTTATTAATTTGTGCAGTTATTCAGTGTCTGGTAAGTTAATGTTTAAGAAAAATATTAATTTTTATTAAAATGTTCTATTATTTTATGTTAACGATTACTCACTTATTTCAGCCCTTTGTATCCAGCATGTCTCTATCGAAATAAACCTACGTTTCTATGAAAATTGAAGCTTTTGTTTTTTTGTGGCCCACATAAACTTCAACCTTGTTTATTTGGCCCATGTTAGCCTTTGAGTTTGACATGCTTGCTCTAGATGATACTCTGGATTATCTGATTCTGGTTCTATCTAGGCTATTTCACAAGTCTGTAAATTGTAGGTGATTGAAAGCAATAGCAAATAATTCTTGTCAAAGGGCATGCAAAAATCTGTCCTACCTGGTGGAGTTTCAACTGACCTCCCTCTCTCCCTGCAGCGGTTACTTTTGCCACCATTTGCACATTTATTTCAACATCCTTTATCCCATATAAATGTGTGCTGTTTTGATTTCTTCTTTGACTCTCTTATGACATCTTTCTGGTTCCTTGCTTATAAGTGAAATAAAGTCTTTAACGCATGTTCATTTTGATATCTGTATGAGTCCTAATTTTACCCCTTTTTAAAAGTTATCTCTTAACAATAATAGTATTTACATCTTTCTTGTGAAGCTGAAAGTAAACTAATTGTTATACCTATAAGTTTATTATCTGCTAATGATTAATTGTTAAACAACTTCAGCATAAATTGCAGGTTAGTTGTGCAAATACGAACTAACTTTTCCTCCCATCCATGTTTTTTGTTTCTTCATACCAATAGTTCCAGAAGCCCCTTTGGAATCTTTGCAGTAGAGGCCTGGAAGCATTTGCAGTGAGATGAGAGATCACCAGGATAAAACATGAGCATAGCAACATGGAAATCACTTCAAAACAAAAATTGAGTAACATCTCCTGAAAACTTGTGCCAGGAATTCTAAAAATGTTATATATGCAGATGCAAGGTAGATTGTTGAAACACACAAGCATGGTCTGCATTATCTCACAAAACGTGACGCACTCTTTTCTTCCGTGCCACTGACTGCCGACATTGGAATGAATGGCTTCCCATTTTTGTTACAGACATCCTGCCACCTCCTGGGAAGCTAGAAGCCATCTCTCATGGCCTTCTGGGCTCCATCTTGGTTTCATTTTCATCCAGTTCAATGGCAATTAACTCAACCAATAGTAAACACTCATTTGTGTTTCTAGGAGTTTCACAAATGCAGACATAACGTGTAGCTCACTATCCACATACAGCTAACCATCATAAAAGGATACCATAACTGATATTAGAGCTAGGCCAATGATCTCTCACGAAACTTTCTGTCCAATTTCAAAAACATCAGATGCCAATTGTTAAGGATAAGTAGAAGAATGTGTTGAAAAACGAATTGAAAGAGAAGAAAATAGGCTACCTGTGATATTTATCTTTCTCCGACTGGCTTATTTTGCTTAGCATAATGCTCTCCATGTCCATCCATGCTGTGGCGAATGGTAAGAGTTCTTTCTTTTTTACAGCAGCGTAGTATTCCATTGTGTAGATGTACCACAGTTTTTGAATCCACTCATCTGCTGATGGGCACTTAGGCTGTTTCCAAAACTTAGCTATGGTGAATTGTGCTGCTATGAGCATAGGGGTGCATATGTCCTTTCTGATTAGTGTTTCTGATTTCATGATCTCACTCATTTGTGGAATATAATGAACAACATAAACTGATGAACAAAAATAGAGACAGAGCAGCATCGAACAGATTGTCAAACTTCAGAGGGAAGGCGAGGTGCGGGGGGAGTAAGAGATCAACCAAAGGACTTGTATGCATGCATATAAGCATAACCAATGGACACAGACACGAGGGGGGGTGAGGGCATGTGCTGGGGGCTGGGGGGGGGGAGGGGCTGGGGAGAGGTCAATGGGGGAAAAAGGAGACATGTGTAATACAAATGTAATACTTGAAACAATAAAGACTTAAAAATTGATAAAAACATATTTTAAAATAAATAAGTTATTATTTTAACTTAAAATACTATTAAAAAAAAGAAAACATGCTACATGTACACTCACTTGTTAATTTACTTTTAAACACTTTAAACTGCTATAGAAGACTGGCTTCCCTTATACCTTGAATTACTCACAGCTCCAAGTAAGGCTTTACATGGTCTATTCCTTTTGACCAGCACTTTCTTCCTGCTCTCAGCCCCCCTCTCTTTCACCTGGCAAACGTTCCCAATGCACCCCCTAAGGCCAAGCAAATGTCTTCTCCCCAGGAAGCCTTCCAGATGCCCGAAGCAGAACCAGGTAGGCTTCCTCTGTGCTCTCACAGCACTCTCTCCATGCCTCCTTCAGAATAGTTTTACCCCCAAAGCTTGCCAACTCACTCCAAGTAAAGACCAAAGCTCTCTCCCTCGCTTGCAATAGCTTTCTCATTGGATTCCGATTACGTTTTCCACTGGCGTCCCAGCTCCCTCCGCATGGAAGTCAAAGCCTGCGGCCCTGCTATCCCTGGGCCAGCTTCCTCACCTCCTCACCGTCCGTGCTGTCCTCCTGTCTTGCTTACGTTTCTCCGTTTCCTTTATCGATATCTCTCAGACCGTCGCTTCATTATTTACTTGTTTACTGTCTATCTCCCTCTACAAGAATGGAAACTCCCTGACGCTTAGGGCTTTTGTCTGTTTTGTTCGCAGGTGTCCCCTCAGTACCTGGAACAAGGTCTGGACACAGTAGTCGCTCAATAACGACTGTTTTAATGAATGAAATGGCAGCCTCTCTCACCACCCTCCGAGTTTCTAAAAGGCAAAAATTTGGTTTTGTTTGAGCAAGTCTAGCATTTTCCTGTCACATAATGTATATGCCATAGAAATTAGTCTCATGGATTCCCTCTTGGGGAGACAGGCCCATTCTAGGATAGTTGCAATAAGATAGGTCAAGAAATGGCCAGCTGAACAACCTTTTTGGTTTGTACATCATTGCCTTGCTTCATCTTACATAAGGACATTGGACTTGTCTATTGGAAATGGGGGTGGAGTCCAACAGCGGAAGTATATGGTGCCCAAAAATGTTTTGGCAGTTGCTAGTCATTTATACAGGGGTAGGCAAAAGTAGGTTTACGGTTGTAATACAAATAAGTAGCACAATGATTAATAAATAATAATACAGGAATAAACTGTTTCAAGTACTCACAACTGTGAGCCTATTTTTGCCCACCCTTGCCTGTGTAAGTACCTGACAGGGTGAAGGCCAAGAGCTGAGAAGACTTGCCTGGATTGGGAGGGAGGGGAGGAGACGTGGGTCTGTGAGGGTGGCATCCTTACAGTTTGAGGCTGGGCGTCAGCTTGGAGCCTTCATGGCAGGAGGGCTCAGTAGTGAGCCACAGCGCATCAAACGGTTGCTAAGGGGGAAGGGAAAGGGAGAGGAGGGAGATAAAGCTCCCTACCAGATTTATTTGAAACATCCCAAATGAATGTAGGCAAACCAACTTTTTGACATCTTCCGTTGGCATTGACCACCAGTGCCTTACCCCAGCTGACTGTCCGATTTACTATAATCAGCACCTGTGGGGACACCACGTGGTTTCCTTTGGGGAGGCCGCGCGGGGCCGCCACGGGGCCGCTGGGCGGGAGGGTGGGCGTGCGCTGGGCAGAGGCCACCGGAGGAGGGGCCGGAGGGTGGCGCTCAGTCCCGGCTTTTCCCGGTCGCCAGGGCCACCCCGGCCGCAGCAGAGGAGGCGGGCATGGCAGAGGCGCGGCCGGGGCCGCCGACGGGGCTGCAGCTGAGCGCGCTGCCCGACCACTCGCCGCTGCTGCAGCCCAGCCTGGCCGAGCTGCGGCGCCGGGCGCGGGCGCTGGACGCTCTCCCCGCGCCGCCGCCGCTCACCGACCCCTTTCTGCTGCGCTTCCTGCGCGCCCGGGACTTCGACCTCGACCAAGCCTGGCGGGTAAGGGTGCCTCCCCGCTGCGCCCTAGCCTGAGGGCAGGCCTTGGTACCCCGGGGCCGGGGGGGGGGGGGATGCTGCCCTGACCCCCGCGAAAGCCGAAGTTGGGAGCAGGACCCCGGTGGGAGCGCGCCCCGGGCGCACTGGGCCGCGGGCGCCGGGCTGCGGGTGTCCTGAGAAATCCGGCTCCGGTCCCTTCAGTTTCTCTGGGTCTTGGAAACGGAAAATCCGGACAAAGCTGGAGCCCTTCCGCGGGGGATGGCCCAGGTGACCCCAAACACGGGAACTCTGTCTTTGATGAGTCTCCTGAACATCAAGTGTGGGGAAAATGCCCTTTCCTTTTCCCTGGCAGAAAGCTAGCGATATAAAACAAAATACAGCCGAGAGGTAGGAAGCCTCGATTTTATTACAGTTTAGCAAGGAACTCCACAGGTGGAGGGGAGAATGAAAGGTCTACAGCCAAATTCGAGCGAAAGTGTATGATTAACAGTAATCTGTGTCAAGACGCTAAAGCAGCCCCGTATAATTTGAGTTTAAGAATGAGGGATGAGCTGGGAGGGGTGGGTCAGTGGTTGAGCGTGGACCTATGAACCAGGAGGTCCTGGTTCTATTGCCCGGGTTGCGGGTTCCACCCCTAGTGTGTGTGTGTGTGTGTGTGTGTGTGTGTGTGCACAAGAGGCAGCTGAAAGATGATTCTCTCTCATCATAGATGTTTCTCTCTCTCTTCCTCTCTGAAATAAATAAAAAATAAAAATGAAAGAGAATGAGGGATGAGGCTGTTCCTTTGTGTTTCCAGGTGTGTTACAGCTGGTTGTTTGAAATAGGGTGTGTTGGGAAGACAGGAATCAGAAGGAGGGGATGCGACCTTTAGTTCTGTTACTTTGGGCTCAGCATCCTCATCTCCTAAATACTGGCGAGAACGCCTACCTCACTGACTCCTGTCCGCGACTGATCATGCACCAATCTGACAGAATGAGAGGTGCCCAGCACAGAGCCTGGCAAAGAGTAAGCATCAGCAAATGAGCCTGAGCTAGACCTTTCTCAGAGTGGCTTGCTCAATGTCATGCTGCCGTGACTTGAAAGGCAGGGGAAGTAGAAGAGTACAGGATCCCAGCGTGTCTCTGTAGGAGGGTTTTCGGCTGTTAACTCATTTTTAATTGAGAGATTAAATTTTACTGGTGGTAAAAAGAATCCATAAGTACTAAAGAATACAAAGTAACTTTCTAAAGGAAAAACGTTCCCCATCCCAATCCTTAGTTTGCCAAGCCATTTACCCAGAGACAGTTACCTGCGTCTTGTTTCTCTTTCCAGGTAGTCTACCTTCACACAAGCAAATGTATATATTTTGTATTTTGCCCTTTTGAAAAACCTAATTTCTCAGAGATCATTATATTCCAGCATGTATACATAAATCTTATTCTTCTGTAAAAATAAATATGTTTGTATTGATTTTAGAGAGAGGAAGGGAGAAATATTGATGTGAGAGAGAAACATGGATAGGCTGCCTCCTGCACGCCCTCTGCTGGGCGTTGAGCCCACAACCCAGGCATGTGCTCTGCCTAGGAATGGAACCAGCAACTTTTTGGTGCATGGGACAATGCTCAACCAACGGAGCCATACCAGCCAGAGTCATCTATCTTATTCTTTTGTGGGTTTTTGCTGTTCCTTGTGTGAATATATTATGCTGACTTATTGAGCAGTCCCTGTCGTTGGGCGTGGACTTGTCGTCAGACAAGGGCACTGCTGCCATATGCACCCTTCATTCCCCATTCGATGATTATTGTTTGAACTCCTACAATTTGCCTGGCAGTATACAAAATGCAGTAAGCAAGGCCCGTGGGGTGTCTCCCATCAACCACTGGACATTCTAGTCTGTCTTTGTACACTTGTCTTTGTGCAAAAATAGGAATGCGTCCTTATAGGACAAGTTCAACCTGCGGAATTGCCCAGTGAAGGGAGATGTGTATCTTCAGTGTTGAGAAATATAACGACGGCCCTCCACAGTGCTGGCACTAATTTTGTCAATTCCCTATTGCATAATGATGCTTTTCTCTGCCAATGATCTCCCACGCGGTATTGGCCAACACCATGGTCTGTGTATCAGCCTGCTAGGTGAGAAACTGGTTCTCATTATCGTCATTTGCATGTATTCAATTACAAGTGAGGTCAATCAGCTTCCATATATTTAACATTTTAACATTCTTTTCTCAGTAACTGCTTGTTTTGCCACTTGTTTATCTTCTTCCATTTGTTTACATAGAATATAACATACATACAATATAAATTTATTCATAGGCCACTGGCCCAATTCATTGTTTGTCTTCTGACTTTGGTAATGCTATTTTCTTTCTGTGCAGAATTTTACGTTTGTATGAAACAAATGTGATTGTTCTCTGATTGCTCCTGGGTTTTATAAGCTCTTCTTTTCTCCCAAAGTTTTCTTTAGTAATTTATGACTTCTCTTTTTGATGTTGGAGTTGTTGCTCTACTAGGATTTCTTTGATGTTAGGAATGAACTAGGAATCCGACTTTGTTTTCATTTTGAGAGATGCCTACCCAGCTGTCCCAACATCATGAGTAACAAACTAATATTTATTCAT
The DNA here is from genome assembly GCF_951640355.1 of Cnephaeus nilssonii. Classification (NCBI taxonomy): domain Eukaryota; kingdom Metazoa; phylum Chordata; class Mammalia; order Chiroptera; family Vespertilionidae; genus Cnephaeus; species Cnephaeus nilssonii. The sequence continues at coordinate 34,201,477 of NC_137089.1, read as the reverse complement.
ATGCTAAATATAATGACACAGCCTCAGGTCCTAGGGAGAGTGCAGTTTAAGTGAGGCATTGAACATATATATGTTGTAGAGGTAACTAACCATAAAAAGTGTATGATTTGTTGATTTCATTTTGTTTTCTTTTTAAAAGTAATGTCTATAGATATAGACAGCAGACGGGTGGCTACTAGAGGGGAAGGAGTGTGTGTGTGGGGGTGGGGGTGGGGAGAGGTAGACCGAAGAGGGTAAAGGGGTCAAATATACGGTGACAGAGGGAGACTAGACTTTGGGTAGTGAGCATACAGTGCAGGTGATGTACAATTATAGAACTGTACACTTGAAACGTATTTAATGTTATTAACCAATGTCACCCCAATACATTTTATAAATAAAAAAGAAAAAAACAGAAAAAATAAAGTTTACCCCCAGCCTTAGTGTTATTTACATACTTTCCTATGATCTCTATGTTCCTGAATTGTTTTCATTGCACCATGTCCTTGAGGAATTTGCTAGCAAGACTGTGTCTGAATCTACTGAACTGGCATCAAGTTACTGTCTGTGAACTCTTTGTCCTATTTTTTTTGCCAACTGGAAACGAAGGGGAAAAGTTTAGAGCATGAAACTATTTATTTCCTTTACAAAGACAGTCAATTCAACTCAAACTTCCTTATTTATAATATAAAAGCCCTATAGTTTTTTTTGTTTTGTTTTGTTTTTGTATGAAGAAAGCTCACTAAGTCCCTCAGTTGTAATGAAATTTCTCATTTTTCTAGTTTTTGTATTTGAAGTGATAATGAATTCATGGGGTTTTTAGAATCTTAATTGCTTTTAGAGTGCCAGGTCCTTTATAGGTAGTGTTTGCGATGATTATGTCATTATTTTCTCATTTTAGAAGAAGCTGAGATGTAAAGAGGTAAGTGGCTTACCTGAAATCACAGTTATTAAATGGTAGAGCAAGAATTTGAAGTTGGGTTAAACTCAGGAGAGCCTGTGTTCTCGAGTACACTACACTTATCCTGTCTGTTTAAAACAATGGACATAAAAATAGCCAACTCTTAACCTCTGTCTGTTCTACATATTCTTGTGAATTTCTCTTTCACAAGCGAATAGTCCAGTTCCATATATTTATGTCCCATGCGATAAGTTTTTTATCCTGTAGTTATGGTTTTCCCAAAGGCTTTTAAGTTTTCAAAGTACTATTGACTCCCCTGTTAATTTCCCACTCCATGTAGCTTCTTTTGCAGACTTGATCATGTTGTGTCAGTTTCAATCTCCATTCTGCTCCTGTAGTTAATGTCTTTAAACACATTTGTAACTTCTTTGAGCTTTAGTCTTATTCATTCATTCATTCATTCATTCATTCATTCATTCATTTTTGAGAGAGAGAGAGAGAGAGAGAGAGAGAGAGAGAGAGAGAGAGAGAGAGAAACTGATTGGTTGCCTCCCATCCACCCCCTGACCAGGGGTGGAACCTGAGACTGGGGATGGAATCTGAAACCTAGGTATGTGCCCTGACTGGGAATGAACCTGCAATCTTTTTAGTGTATGGAACTATAGTCCTGAGCCACCTGGCTGGCTGGGATTGAGTTTAAGTCTTTTTATCCATAAAATTGGGTAAACCTCTCAGGTTGGTTGTGAGGAGAGATCAAAATGATACCATTAAAGACTGTGAAAGCTGCACAAATATGGTCGCTGTTTTGTTTGAAAGTACATGGAAATGTAAGAAGGAAGGTACTCTATTATAAGGCATAGTTAAGACAAACCCTAACTTTTTATATGTATTTATTCCTAATTGTGGTACAAAACAGGTGCCTTCCCATCAAGATATTCACTTGCACCCAATTTTTTGTTGTTGTGAACTTTAGGTGGTTTGTCTGAGAATTGCTCAGTAGTATTTTGACATGTACATAATTTCTTTATGTCAACTGGACCTTAGAATTTATTTCGCAGTGGAAAAGTAATAACCGGTGATCCAGGTTTAAATATTTCAGTTTGTGAAAGTTACATGCCAAAGGCACGAGAGTTAATTGTGTGTCTTTACAAAAATCATTTCTTCAAGTGCGTGGACCCAGCTGATTCACTCATGCAGTGTAGTCGTCCCCCTTATGCTTGGGGGACGCTTTCAAAGACCCCAGCGGATGCCTAAGATCATGAATAGCACCAAACCCTAGGTACAGTATATACTAGTATTCTTCCTATACATACATAACGATGGTAAAGTGTAATTTATAAATTAGGCACAGTAAGAGATTAACAAAAATAACTAATAATAAAATGGCAGAAGTATAACAATACATTGTAATTAAAGTTATATGAATGGCTTGGGGCCATTAATGAGTAAAATAAGGATTACTTGAACATAAGTCCCTGCCTCTGTTACCCGGAAGATCTCTTTCAATGGAATCACAATGGAGGAGGAAAAGGAATTCATCTTATAGACTAGAATGAATATGTGAGGATCTACAATGTGCCTTTTGTTCCTTCTGCTTTTGGAAACTGCTATTTAGGTCACCAATTATTTCTTGGTTGGCAAATTTACTGACTTTTTCCCTTTCTTACCTCTTTGTTGCATTTAACTCTTAGAAGCATCCTCTTTTATAAAGCAGTTAAGAAAAGTTTATTAAGTATATACATGAAAGAGGAGAAAGACAGAAGGAGAAAATGATAGGGTGACAATATCAGAAAGAGGGAGGGAGGGAGGGAGAGAGAGAGGGAGGGAGGGAGGGAGAGAGAGAGAGAGAGAGAGAGAGAGAGAGAGAGAGAGAGAGGGAGGAACAACACAGATGGCTTTTCCCTCCCCTGTGCACCATATTGGTGTTTCTCCTACTATCCAACCAGATTCTCTCTTCCTCTTCCAGCCATCCCCAGCCATTGGCATATCCCATGGCTCAGAACTCTACCCTTTACTTGGTTTTTAAAATTTATATTTGTAGTTTCTTCTCTAGACAATTACTACTTTGTAGTTACAGTTATGTTTATTCCAATGACTATCAAATATAAAATGTGTCCTTTCATTTCATCTGAACTTTAGTTCCACATTTCTAATAGATCTCTTTAAATTCAAATATATTGTAATTTTAGAAAAATCGAGACTGCTGAAAATCATGAAGAAGAAAATGTAACTATAGTAAGTTTTAAATGTGTAATTTGATTTTAATATTCTCCACAATACACTGGCAATGTTTTTATTATTTGTAAATGTGGAGTAACCATTATTGGTGGTTCTTTTGGAAAAAGAAAATGGGATTCCTTCAAACCATATTTTTTCAAGGCCTAATCTCCAGGCATACCATTCCATAGTTTCTCTGAATGCATACCACTATTAACAAAATTCATTTTTCTTGTTTTTCTATTTGTAGAAAGTAGAGAAGTGGTATAGATATTACTTTGTATAATTGATTTAGCTTTTTTTTGTAGGGAAAAAAATAAAAACCAAAACATTCTAGTTACCTTTAATGTAAACCTGCACTAAATAGTTATATGAGCCAATTAACCCAAATGACCTTCCCTGTTATGACAATACTAACCGGTATTCATTATGCCCATGTATGCTATACATATAACTCTAGAAGGCAGATCTTGAGTAGTTACTCAAAATCACATACTATCTAATAAAAGAGTAATATGCAAATTGACCATCACTCCAACACACAAGATGGCTGCCCCCATGTGGTCAAAGATGGCTGCCCCCATGTGGACACAAGATGGCCGCCACAAGATGGCCAGCAGGGGAGGGCAGTTAGGGGTGACCAGGCTGGCAGAGGAGGGAAGTTAGAGGTGACCAGGCCTGCAGGGAAGGGCAGTTGGGGGGGACCCACGCCTGCCGGGGAGAGTAGTTGGGGGGGACCAAGCCTGCAGGGGAGGGCAGTTAGGGGTTACCAGGCCTGCAGGGGAGGGCAGTTAGGGGCAAACAGGCTAGCAGGGGAGCAGTTAGGCATCAATCAGGCTGTCAGGGGAGTGGTTAGGGGGTGATCAGACTGGCAAGCAGAAGCGGTTAGGGGCAATCAGGAAGGCAGGCAGGCGAGCAGTTTGGAACCAGCAGTCCTGGATTGTGAGAGGGATGTCCTACCGGGATCGGGCCTAAACGGGCAGTCGGACATCCCTTGAGAGGTCCCAGATTGGAGAGGATGCAGGCTGGGCTGAGGGACACACACCCCCGAGCACGAATTTCATGCACCGGTCCTCTAATAGGTAATAAGTGGTGACCCCAAGGTTTTTCTGAAGAGGCAGCCTGGGAACTGAACTTTTTTTTTTTTTATAAGAATTCATATGTCCTGCCGAAACCGGTTTGGCTCAGTGAAGAATTCATATGTCCTGAAATTTTTTTCAGCCATTTCTCTTTATTTTTTTATTTTTTATTTTTTTAAATATATTTTATTGATTTTTTACAGAGAGGAAGAAAGAGGGATAGAGAGTTAGAAACATCGATGATAGAGAAACATCGATCAGCTGCCTCTTGCACAACCCCTACTGGGGATGGGCCCGCAACCAAGGTACATGCCCTTGACCGGAATCGAACCTGGGACCTTTTAGTCCGCAGGCCGACGCTCTATCCACTGAGCCAAACCGGTTCCGGCGGAACTGAACTTTTTACTACATAGCATGGCCTGTGTGCGCCAGTCTTGTCACCAATATGTCACCTCTAGTGAAATTAGGGATCTACTCTGGTCACTGCTTTAACTCAAGTGCCTAACACAGTGTGTGGAACATCTTCCAAACATATTTGTGGAGTTAATCCATTAGATTGATTTCCATTCTTTACTTCAGAAAGACCAAAGGTAGATATGCTAGTCACCTATCGGCAAGTAACAAATCACTCCAAAATTTAGTGCCATAAGCACAGCTATTATTTGTTTGTGATTCCCCTATTTGGGCAGGGCTGAGTGGGGCTGCTCATCTCTGCTCCACATTGCATCAGATGGGACCTTGGCTGAGGTCAGACCATCTAAGTTATGTGGCCTCTTGTCCCCCAGGGCTTCTCTGCATGGACTGGCATTTCATAATCTTACATGGTGTCTAGATTCTGAAAAGCAAAACAGGAAGTCCCAGTTTTCTTAAAACCTAGCACTGTGTCACTTCTGCCAAATTCTATTAGTCAAAGCAAGATGTAAGGCCAGCTTAAGTCCAAGTGGAAGGAATCAAATGGATTCCTTATCTTGATGACATGTGTGCACGGGTGTGTGTGTGTTGGCGGGGGTGGGGGGAGGGGAGGGTTAGCATTTATCTTTGGAGACAATCCACCACAGGAGACAAATAAGAATTACTCAACTTTGAATTTGTGATTACCTCCTATCACCTGAGATCCTTGATTAAGGAAACTTTTATTTTATATAATAAAAGGATACCCTAGATTAAAATCCTGACATGATGGATGGCAAAGGCCATACATAATGCCAAGGCTTTCCTGCCAGTTTTACGAAATGCTTACCATGTGCACTATCTGCAGACAATTTCTATTTTGTTTTTCAGTTACTAAAAAACTATTATAAGTGGAGAGCAGAATGTCCCGAAATAAGTGCAGATCTCCACCCCAGAAGTATTCTTGGCCTTCTGAAGGCTGGCTACATTGGAGTCCTGAGAGACAGAGACCCCACCGGCAGCAAAGTTCTCATTTACAGAATCGGTAAGTGAGACAAAGCACTACTGTTTGCTTTTTCTTCACTGCCATATAGAAGGCTTCAATGAGTCCATGTTTAAACATTTAGGTGTTTAGGTTTTAACTTAGGTATATTTTATATTTTAACTAGAGGCCCAGTGCACAACATGTGCACTTGGGGGGGGGGGGTGTCCCTCAGCACGGCCTGCACCCCCTCGCAGTACGGGACCCCTTGGGGGATGTCCACCTGCCTGGCTTCTGGCTGAGCAGCGCTCCCCCTGTGGGAGCGTGCTGACCACCAGGGGGCAGCTCCTGTGTTGAGCGTCTCCCAATAGTGGTCAGTGCACGTCATAGCGACTGGTCGTTCCGCTGTTTAGTCAATTTGCATATTAGGGTTTTATTATATAGGATGTCCCCTGAGTATAAAAAAACTGGCAGTTGTGAGAAAATTAACAAAACCCAGTGAAAATCCTACTCCCATTTTTCCACAGTCAAATGTATAAAATATGAGGAAAAGAAAACAGAAAAGAGAAATAGAGGGGAAGATGAAAAAGATCAAGGGAAAGTGTTGTAAAAACACTTGGCAGGAAATACAAATAAGAGCTCTGAACTATGATAATGTTCTGGTCACTGATGTACACCAAGCACCGAACCAGGGCACATGGTAGGTGCTGATTAAATATTTTGGAGTGAGTGAATGAGTAGTTGGACAGAGCTCAGGCTGCCGAGCAAGGTGCTCATTGCCCTGGATGGAGAAAGATGCTGTGGGAAAGCAGGAATCGAGAGGTGCTGAAGACACGATTCTACATATCCCTCCTGCTTTTCACTGCTTCCCCTTTTTGCCATTAGGTCTTCCTAGTATTTCTTGTAGGTTGGTGACTGAAAACTTCTGCACCTTCCTTAGACCCGCATGGGATCAAAAATGGCCTTTAAGGAGAAGGACACATACCACCTGCAGCCTGCTGTCATGGCCCAACATTTTATGTGTTTTTGTTTGTTTATTTGTTTGTTTGTTTTTATTGATTTTAAAGAGAGAGGAAGGGAGAGGGAAGAGAGACAAACATTGGTCAGTTGCTTCTCATATGCATCTGGCCTGGGAATCAAACCTGAAACCTGGGTACGTGCCCTGACTGAAATCGAACCTGAGACCTTTTGGTATAAGGGAAGATGCTCCAACCAGCTGAGCCACACTGGCCAGGGCATGGCCCAATATTTTATGAGCAGAATCTTATGAACTATAATCTTTCAGAAACGTTTACATCTTTAAATATTTTAGGGGACTTTAAAATATGTATAGATTTGTAGATAAGATGGCTGCCTGTAATTCAACTGTTTGCTTTCTTGCAAGAAGTTCCAGCATTTAATTATTGAAAGGGCGTCAGAAAACTGAGTAGAATAATTCTGGATATATATATTCAGAATGAATATATATATTCATTATAGTCATGAATTCATTGTCTATAAAATGGACACCTGTTTATAGACAATTTTGTCTAAATCAGTGGTTCTCAACCTTTCTAATGCTGCGAACCTTTAATACAGTCCCTCATGTTGTGGTGACCCCCAGCCATAAAATTATTTTCGTTGCTACTTCATAACTGTAATTTTGCTACTGTTAATAAATCGTAATGTAAATATCTGTGTTTTCCGATGGTCTTAGGCGACCCTGCTAGTGGTTCTCAACCTGTCGCAACCCACCTGTTGCGACCCACAGGTTGAGAACCGCTGCTGTAGAGCCTAAGACCATCGGAAAAAAACATATTTACATTACGATTCATAACAGTAGCAAAATTACAGTTATGAAGTAGCAACGAAAATAATTTTATGGTTGGGGGTCACCACAACATGAGGAACTGTATTAAAGGGTCACGGCATTAGAAAGGTTGAGAACCACTGGAATTGCTCCCATAGTGTTATGGGATGTTGAATGAAGTTCTTTGAATTCCTTGGGGTAGGGTTGCCAGATTTAGCATAGTACCTATGTTTTATCTGGCAAGTAAACCCATGTTTAATTTATCTGGCAATCCTGCCCAGGGATTCCAAGAACCTAAAACTACAGATGATTCGTTCTGCAAGTATCCTGGCTCTGCACTGCCTGCCTGGAGGTTTTTCTAGTTAGTTCATACACTAATGGGGCAAATTAACTAGTGAAATGACACCTTAATAATGAAAAGGCAAATATGCTACCTAAATCATAAACACCTCAGCACTGAGTCAAGTCTTTTATTGCTTAGCGAGGGCCTCTTGTAGTATATTCATTTGTAAGTGTACTGTTTAACTCCAAGCAATTTTAAAATCAAGAAAGACATGCAGGTTTACTGGTGGTCAGAGCAGAGTGTGCAGCATATGTCCTGTGTGTTATGTTGAATAACATGTTGTTCTAGGGGAAGGGGGCTACTGGGGGAAAGAGAGGGGGCATCTGTAAGACTTTCAACAATAAAGATAATTTTAAAAAAAGAAAATGAAGATAAACTACATATTTATAAATTTTCTAATTTTAATTGAATGAATGGGAAGAACTAAAAAAGGAAATATGTCTCAGAGCTCTTTGATAGAACATTAGCTTAACCACCTTCCTAGGTACCATCTCTACGCAGTAAAAGCAGTGAAAAATGCACAGAGCCTTTCTCCGGTCTGGCAGGGCACCCCAAGACTATGTTTTTGCCATTATTAGCATCCAAGCCAGCAGATATACAGTTGACCCCCAAACAACATGGATTTGATCTATGTGGGGCCACTTAAACACAGAATTATTTCAATAAGTATGTACAGTACTGTAAATGTGTTTTCTCTTCCTTATGATTTTCTTAGCAGCATTTTCTTTCCTCTAGATTACTTTGTAAGAACACAGTATATAATACAGGTAACATACAAAATATGTGTTGATTGACTGTTTATGTTATCGGTAAAGCTTCAGGTTAGTAGTAGGCTATTAGTAGTTAAGTTTTGGGGTGTGTGAAAAGTTATACTCAGATTTTTTACTACCTGGGAGGTCAATATCCTAGCCCCTATGTTGTTCAAGGGTTGGCTGTAACCCTAAGCCTTTTGAGACTTACTACATCCTAAAGCAGCAAAAATAAAATTTAATTTTGAATATTAAGTTTTGACTCTGGCTTAATTCTTAGGAATGCAGGTTCTTGGGAATACATTGCCTGGCTGGAATCTTAGCTCTGCTGTGTTCTAGCTACACGGAGAGCTGTGTAGCTGCAACTCTGTTTTCTCATCTGTCAAATGGGCATAGGATTAGTGTGACCACTGAATCTTGTAATGTATATAAAACATAATTAAAACATTACCTGGTACCTAATAGTCACTCAATAAATGTTAGATGCATGTCAGAGAAGGAATTAAAAATGTAAGGGACGTTTTTATTTTGCCTTAAAGGAGATTAAAGTCCATAACTATCCAATATAATTTTCTATGATGATGAAATTGTTCTACAGTAGCCACTAGTCACAGGTGGCTGTTGAGTACTTGAAATGTGGCTATTACAACATAGTAGGTGCATATACGTGTATTTTTAAATTTACTTTTATTCATTAAATTGATTGGGGTGACATTGGCCAACATGAATATATAGGTTTTTTAAGTGTGGGTTTCTATGTACATATATATTTTTTAAGATTACCTGCTAGCCTGTCCATTACTGTCCTTTCTGCATGCCGTGGCCTGCTCTAGGAACGGTAGGGGAGGAGAGAGGAGAAGAATGTCAGTGACTCCTCTTCTTAGCACAGGTGTTCCTGTTTTTCCTGGGTGTGGGCAGCTATGTGGGTGCTTCCCTGTTTTCCAAAGCCCAAAATTACTGGTCTAGCCTGTCAGGACCTGTCTTTGCTACATGCTGGTTGCCACTCAGTGATGTCAGAGACAACAGCCAGCCTGTCTAAGTCCTCAGGCATTTCCTATTGCAACCTCTCTGGTTACTATAGAGCGCTAGTTTCTCTTCATGATCCAGGCTGTGCTTCTCCCATTTCCAATACCTCTGAGCTTGTAGCACACCAAGAGGCATTCTCATCTTTAGCTACAGCTGTTTCCTGCATGCTTTGGGCTGTAGTTTCATCCGGCTATCAAATCCAGCCTGCTGCATTTCTTCCTCCTCCTCCTCCTCCTCCTCCTCCTCCTCCTCCTCCTCCTCCTCCTCTTCCTCCTCCTCCTCCTCCTCCTCCTCCTCCTCCTCCTCCTCCTCCTCCTCCTCCTCCTCTTCTTCTTCTTCTTCTTCTTCTTCTTCTTCTTCTTCTTCTTCTTCTTCTTCTTCTTCTTCTTCTTCTTCTTCTTCTTCTTCTTCTTCAAATAAATAAATGCCATGAGTGTATCTGTTTTATTTTTTTTAATGTATTTTTATTGATTTCAGAGAGGAAGGGAGAGGGGTAGAGAGATAGAAACATCAATGATGAAAGAGAATCATTGGTCCACTGCCTCGTACACGCCCTCTACTGGGGACTGAGCCAGCAACCCAGGCATGTGCCCTGACCAGGAATCTAACAGTGACCTGGTTCATAGGTCAACGCTCAACCATTGAGCCATACCCAGCGGGCTGTATTTATTCTTTTCTTATTTTTTGTCCCATATTCTTAAAAACCTGTTCTGACGGTCTGATCGATGAACCTCAGAGGGAAGATAGGGGAGGATGGGGGTAAGGGGGAGAGATCAACTAAAGGACTTGTATGCATGCATATGGACACAGACAACAGGGGGGTGAGGGCATGAGTGGGGGGGATGCAGGGATAATAAATAAATAAATAAATAAATAAATAAATAAATACCTGTTCTGTGTTAGGGAGAAGCAGGCACATGTTTTTGGTCACCCATTTCGTCCATTATTCACTTTGTGATCTTTGTACATGTTTTTATTTTTATTGATCCATTAAGTCTAAAAAGAATCAGTTTCCCTTTGCTTTCTGTTTTTTTTTATGCAATACTGAGACATGTTGTTTTTTATTTCTATTTTTTTAGCACACTGGGACCCGAAAGTGTTTACAGTTTATGATGTATTCCGTTTAAGTCTAATCACATCCGAGCTTATTGTACAGGAGGTGGAGACCCAGCGGAACGGAATCAAGGCTGTCTTTGATCTGGAAGGCTGGCATTTTTCTCATGCTTTTCAAATCACCCCATCTGTGGCCAAGAAGATTGCTGCTGTTCTTACAGTAAGTGTCTAGTTTCGTTCCTTGGGATAATACTTCCAAACAACAGATTTTAATTTAGTTATATGTGATACAAAGAGAAGGGGTAGAGCATTTATTAGAAAATCAAATCAAATTTTAGAAATGATACATAGAACTCAATAATACTAAGAGGAAATGTTATTCATAAAAGAAAGAATATTTCAACAAATTGTGAAAATATGTTCAAGATTAGTAACCACAGAATTTATACATTTAAACAATAATGTGTTCACTTATCTTTCTGTCATTAAAATTATCTTCCTAAATTAAAAAATTGAACGAAAAAATAATATTTATAGCAATGGCACACCAAAATGTCACAAAAGTTTTGGTAGGTATAAATTGATACAGTTCTTTTAAAAATCAAAAGCTTTTGTAAGTGGCCATGATTTTTGACCTTGTAGTCCTACTTTGGGGAATGTAGCCAAGGAATAATCTTAAATATAGCATAGATCTTGTATAAAATAATAATAGTGTATTGTGTGCCAGGTACCGGGCTAAGTGTTACAAGTGAATTACCATGTAATGGGTCCATACAAGCCTATGTCGTATGACTATTATTTTTCCCATTTTACAAATTAATTAACTATGTCAGAGAGGTGACAGCAATGCCCAAGCACATGCATTTTCTCTGCAGTGAAGCAAAGATTCCAGTCCAGATCAGCTGAATTCAAAACCGTGCTTACAACCATTACTGCCTCCTATACATAAAGATGGGCGCTGTGGCATCGATTCTTATAGGATACTATTAGAAACTGCTTATTTGTCCAGAAATAGGAAAATGGTTACTTAAAGTATGGTGCATCCATCTGATGGATTATTGCAACATATTAAAAGCCATGATGTTTACAAAAATTTTATCATATCCATGGGACAAAACAGGATACAAATGATTTAGAGAGCACATTAGCAATTCTGTTTAAAATAAAATTAGGATTAGAAAGAATCTGGAAGGAAAAGACCCAGATAGATAACACATCTGTAAAAGCTTTGCAAAGGGAAAGAAAAAAAAAAAAAGATTTTGTATGAAAGAACCTTGGCAGGAAAGGACTCTGTACTAACAATACATCTTTGGGTAGGGAAACTACTGATAGCATTTTTTTTTTCTTTCAGCTCAACTTTTTGAAATCTTCTGAATAAGCCAAATTACTTTTATGTTAAAGACATACACCTGGGTCAAAAGTTTTACAATGTGTGTTTAATAGACTATTCTTTCAACTCTAATGAAAGTTTTATTTTTTTCTCAAACTAACAATTTGGGGGAAAAGGTTAATTATTGATACTCACTGGTTCCTTAACAGAACATTTATATGTCATGGGGGGAGAAATTTGTTGTGTCTTATTTATGAAAGATGCAGGTATTTCTATTTGCTTACACTACAAAGTAAATACTTTTTAAGGATCTTTTCTTTATTTTTTATTGTTCATCCTTGCCCGAGGATATTTTTCCATTGATTTTTAGGGAGAGTGGAAGAGAGAGGGAATGACAGAGAGAAACATCCATATGAGAGAAACACATGGAATCATTGCCTCCTGCACGAGCCCTGGGCACGGGAGGAGCCTGCAACCAAGGTACATGCCCTTGACCGGAATCAAACCCTGGACCCTTTGGTCCACAGGCTGACTCTATCCACACTGAGCCAAACCGGTCAGGGCAAAGATCTTTTCTCAATCTAATGACAATGAACTGTAAAGCAGTCTGTGTTGTGGTGATGAAGTAAGTAATTTTAAAAATGAAACACACATTAGGTGCTGTCATAAGTATACCAAATGTTCAAGGAAGGGACTTGTCAATAGCAATATATATTTATTTATGCTTTATTATTAATAGATTTTTTCTTTATTTTTCAAAAGGATTCCTTTCCATTAAAAGTTCGTGGTATCCATTTGATAAATGAGCCAATAATTTTTCATGCTGTCTTTTCCATGATTAAACCATTCCTGACTGAAAAAATTAAGGAACGGGTGAGTGAAACATATCCAAGTCACTATTCCTCTCTACCAAAAGTTCTAATCCTTCTTAATTTAAGAGCTGCTTTATTAAGCACCCACCATCATTAAGCTAATATTTTGAGTATTTCTCTAACAGGCCAAATACTCTTATAAATTAACTAGAGGCCCGGTGCACGAATTCATGCATGGGTGGGGTCCCTTGGCCGGTGGGCGATCGGGGCCGATTGGGGCCAACTCACCCAGTCCTGATTGGGGACAATGGGGGCCAGTTGGCCGGGGAGGGACTGCGGGAGGGCTCCAGTGCATGTCTGGCCCTCTCACCCAGTCCCGATTGGCCAGACCCCAGCAGCAAGCTAACCTACTGGTTGGAGCATCTGCCCCCTGGTGGCCAGTGCGCATCATAGCAACTGGTTGAGTGGTCGACCAAGTGGTCAATTGATTGGTTGGACACTTTTATTATCTATACTAATATTACATTTTTATTATATTACACTTTTATTATCTATACTAATAAAAGAGAAAGTTGCAAATTGACCGTACCTTTGCGATGCCCACCAGCCAATCAGGAGTGAGTATGCAAATTAAGCCAATGAAGATGGCGAATTAATTTGTATACATAGGCACCGAGCGGCCAGGGGCAGGATGCTTGCGTCGTTGCCATGGCGATGATGCAGCGTTTAGCACTGCCCCAGCTGCTCCGGGCCTCTAGGCAGTATGGGAAGGCAGAAAGGCGGCTCCGGGCCCAAGCAAAGGCGGAAAGGCGGCTCCGGCCAGAGCGAAGGTGGTGCCAGCAGCCAGGGGAAGGAAGGCCCATTCTTGCACGAATCTTCATGCATCGGGCCTCTACTGTAGGATATATCTTTTTAATTTTGGAAAATCAAGTTAGTGAGTCTGTGAGGTAACTGGGCCTCCTGCACATTGCTGGTGGGAGTGCAATATGGTATATTCCCTATAGAGGGCAGTGTATAATAGTTATCAAAATTACAGCCTTTGTGCTTCTGGCAATTTATCCTATCCACACATATAAACAAAATTGCAGCAAAAGATTGGAAACCACCAAGTGTTTATCATCAGGGGACTGGTTAAATGAACTGTGAGACATCGACACAATGGAATACAACAAGATTTGTAGGATGTAACGTGAAATAAGCAAAATGCAGAAGAGTGTTTATGGTATGCTAGCTTTTTAAAAAATTTATATTTTCATTGATTTCAGAGAGGAAGGGAGAGGGAGAGAGAGATTGAAACATTATTGATGAGAGAGAATCACTGATTGGCTGCCCCCTACACGCCCCCCACTGGGGATCAAGCCCACAACCCAGGCATGTGCCCTGACCAGAACTGAACCTGGGACTCTTCAGTCTGCGAGGCTGCAGTAGGCACAGGGGTAGGTCTCGGCCCATCCTCCGCACCCCTGCTGGGCCCCTCCCCACCACAGCCCCTAGCCCCTTGTCTGCCAGCATCCCTGCTCCCGCCACCACAGCTCCCACGTGCTGATGGCGCTGTCCCCGCTTGCACCCACTGACAGCATGGAGCAATTGGGACAGGTACTAGCAGCGGGTGCAAGTGGGGCCATCACCGGCAGCAGGTGGGGGTGCCGGGCAGGACCGCGGTGCGCAGGAGCAAAGACTTTTTAGTAACCACCAGAGGCTCGCCCCGATGACAGCAACTGGCGCCATGCCTTGGTCTGGCACCCCCGCTCACCTCCTCCACCATCCCACCACAGGCAACGCCCACCATGTTCCACACATGCCCCCTGGTGGTCAGCACATGTCATAGTGACCAGTTGTTCGGTTGTTTGGTTGTTCCGGTTGTTCCACTGTTTGGTCTATTTGCATATTAGCCTTTTATTATGTAGGATTGTTGCATGTATAGATGAACATTATATGCTTTTGATCCAAGGTTCCAAATCTTTACTTTAACTTGGGCATTATATTATTGATTTTTATGGTATAAAATATTTGAAATTTTAAGGCTTTTAACCATAATAACTGTCTCTTAATTTTGTATTAGCCAAGAATATCCATCAAATGTATCACATAAGTTACTTCCCATGTACCTAATTTTATGCTTTTATTTTATATGAAACTAGAGGCCCGATGCACAAAATTCATGCATGGGTAGGGTCCCTAGGCCTGGCCAGTGATCAGGGCTGATCTGTGGGGTGACCAGCAGGGTGATCAGGGGGACCCCCCCACTCCTGCTGGCACCCGCCTTGGCTGGCCTGGGGCCTGTGGGCTTGTGGCAGCTCCTGCGTTGAGTGTCTGCCCCCTGGTGGTCAGTGCGCATCATAGTGACCTGTTGTTCCACAGGTTGTTCCGCCATTTGGTCAATTTGCATATTAGGCTTTTATTATATAGGATAACACCTAATAGGACATTTTTACCATCTACAGAATAGTCCCAGGATATTTGATATTTTGTTAAGAATCATTTGTACATGAAGGAATAGAATGTATAAAATATTTTTATTTAGAGTTTTAAAAGTATATTTGTGAAAGAGGAAGATAATTTTTTTATAAACCTTGTCTAGTTATAATAATTCTACCTAATAATAGACAAATATGCAAATTGACCATACCTCTGACACACCCACAAGCCACGCCCACAAGCCACACCCACCATCCGATCAGAGCAAGCATGAAAATTAACCCAAACCAAGAGGGCTACAGCCACAGAGAGCAAGGTTTCCTAGGTAACAGAGGAATCCAAGCTTTCCGCCTGCCCTTGCCAGGCCTAAGCCTCCACTCAAGCTACAAAGTTTCAATTATAGAAGGTAAACAAATTAAAACAAATGGCGGCAGAATGGAGCTTGAGAGAGCAGGCAAGGGTTGCTGCTGGCAACAGGGGAAGCAAAGCTTTCCGCACACCCTGGCCGGGCCCACCTGCTTAAGGCAACAAAGTTTCAATTATAACCCCAACAGAAATGGCTGCCAGCTTCGGAGGGAGCCCCAGGCTTGGCTCCGCTCCAGGTTACAAAGTTTCAATTGTAGAAGGAAAATAAATTCCAGATACCAGGGCTTCCACTTGGGTTGCCAGGGGGCGTGGCCGGCCTGCAAATCACCACAGGCCCCTCGCTCAGGCCGCCCCACGCCCCAAGGGACCCCCCACCTGATCCGGGACACCCTTCAGGGCAAACCAGCTGGCCCCCATCCCTGTACCAGGCCTCTATCCTATCTAATAAAAGAGTAATATACAGATTGATCATCACTGCAACACACAATATAGCTGCCCCCATGTGGTCAAAGATCCTGCCCCCATGTGGACACAAGATGGCCACCACAAGATGGCCAGCAGGAGAGGGCAGTTGGGAGGCACGCAGCCTGCAAGGGAGGGCAGTTGAGAAGGACCAGGCCTGCAAGGGAAGGCAGTTGGAGGTGATCAACCCTGCAGGAGAGGGCAGTTAGGGATGACCAGGCCGGCAGAGGAGGGAAGTTGGGGGCAAACAGGCTGGCAGCAGAGTGATTTAGGGGGTGATCAGGCTGGCAGGCAGAAGCGGTTAGGGGCAATCAGGAAGGCAGGCAGGCAAGCAGTTGGGAGCCAGCAGTCCTGGATTGTGAGAGGGATGTCCGACTGCCCGTTTAGGCCCGATCCCGGGCCTAAACGGGCAGTCGGACATCCCTTGAGGGGTCCCATATTGGAGAGGGTACAGGCTGGGCTGAGGGACAACCCCCCTCTGTGCACGAATTTCGTGCACTGGGCCTCTAGTGCAAATATAAGAAGATAGTAAGATCAGATTCATAAGCAGCATAATCTAAACAAGTAAAATTCTTAGATTCATAAGTAGAGTAGTAAAGGATGTAGTATCAATACATGCTCTTCTATCTTGGAAGTTATTAGAGTACCTTCTTTTATGGTGTTGGTTTTCCACTGGAAGTTCATCTAATGTATCAAGAGGCAGAAGACAAACCTAAAACATTTTGGCTATTTCAGATTCATATGCATGGGACCAATTTCAAACAAAGCTTACTTCAGCATTTCCCAGACATTCTTCCTCTGGAATACGGTGGCGAAGGATTCTCCATGGAGGATGTTTGTCAAGAGTGGACAGATTTTGTAATGAAGTCTGAAAATTATCTCAGCAGTATTTCACAGACCATTCAATGAGAAGAACTTGTTTAATGTGAATGCCTTGCTAATTAAAAATGCAAATGAGTGAGATCCTCCTACCTCATTACATGAACAACAAAAAAATCTGTTTAATTAGTGCTCTGATTGATCTTTTGTAAAACTCTTCTGACATGAACATCATGGGTATATAGGAAACTATTTTTTAAATGCATTTTCTTTACCTTGGGAGTAACTAAATGTTAATATACTTAAATGCATAGAAGATATTTCCTGATTTTTACACTTGAAAGTTATCTCTAAAGTAGCTATTAATGTGTGCCTTTAAACAAGTTCTCTGAGTACATTGGTTTACAAACAAATGTATAAATAGCCACTGAAAAAACTATTAGCACAAATCAACTGATGGTAAAAATTTATTAGTAGCTGTTTTGAGTGGGTGTTAGATTAGACTATAATTCAGATTGAAATCTGAATGTAGTTTTACTATATTTACTTTTCTGTGGGCCAGCAAGATAGTTCATCTCAGGGAAATTCTATTTTAGCATATTTGCACAATAGAAGCTGTTGATGGGAGAGTCTAGATGTCTTAAATTATTGTATGTAGCATCTATAGGCCTCTCTGAAATGACTCATGTTGATATAATTTTGGAAATATTTCAAGCAGAGTTAATAGCTTCTTAATACTGTGTCTGCATTTTCAAACAAATCAAGAATGTGATTTTTGACTTCTGTTTTTGGTTATTCTTATCATGATTGCATAGATATTTAGAGATATAATAATTAGCTGTTGTATACATAAACTCTGTTTTGAATGGAACAATAACACAATTACAAAAGGAAAAGGGTATGTTTACATTTTAAAAATCACTGTCAAATATATTGGTAACTTTTCAGATTATTCATTAAATAATATGAGTTTTATTATTATATCAGAATATCCTAGCCAAATTCTATGATTCACATTTACTTAAAAAAACAAAACAGTAATTAAAATGTGCTGTTTGTACTGTAGCTTATGATAAAGAATATTTCATTTATTGAGAACCATATAAAGGTATGGCTTACAATTGATGACAGTGTTTATAGTGTTTTGTAATTTTTAAGTTTTATTTTAAACTGGAAAATTAAAGAACACAGTGTGCAGAAGTTGGTAGACATTTGTTCAGCTTGGTTGGGTTTCAACATAAATCATCCAATGGTAGCTCTGTGAAAGGGTATGTAAAGGGTGTTTTTCTTTATAAGAAAATTATTCTAATCAGGTGAGCTGATACTTATGATTCTTTGTACATATATCTATGATAAAATTGAGAATAATTATGAATGTTCTTTAGAGAACGTGTTTTATTTTGGTTTAGCATTGGGAGGCTAATTTTACATGGTAATTTTTATTAAAAAAATTAGATGGTGCCTGTTCTCTGAAAAAAAGTTAGTCTTCTTTGCTAATTATACAATTTAAAATTTAAAATTGTATAATTAAAAAATAACAATAAAACCATGTAAAAGGAGTAAACAACAACAACAAGCTCTGGTTTACCCAACTTTTATTCCTAGAAAGAGGTTTACATAACGAAGTTTCTTTTCATTTACCCTTGGGTACTTAAAACACTTCCACCTGGCTTTGTGGAGTGATGATGTGAGCACATGAATAATGGATGACATTTAAAAATGTCTTTTAAGTGTGATTCATTAGTGATGTTATTAACAACAAATAAGAGGACATTTCATTATGGGACTTTGACATTTGTATAAAATGCAGCAATTCACTGAAGAACATTAGATGAACAATGTGAAATTAGCAGGCAATTTTATAAGGTGGCAAGATAAGTAGCTATCAAATTGTCTATATTACTTAACTGTAATTGAACCAGAAGTGCCTTTTAAAGATGATTTCTAACACATGATTATGGTGTTACTGAACTGCACAATAATTTGTTTTATTATTGTTCAAAAGAAAATAAAGATCTTTCACATAAACTATAGCTGTTTCTTTTTGCATTCTTTTTTCAAAACCTGCCTTTTCTGAAAGAAGAGTTTAAGAGAACCTTATCACATCTAGTTGTCCATTATACAAATGCCAGTTTTTTCTTCATAAATGTTCATGGCCAGTTTCTCCAACTGCTTAATTCAACACCACTTTCTGCTAATGTCTTTTGCTGTGCTTAAAGGGACCACAACTAATTTTATAAAACTAAGCCATGTTTACTAAGTTAAAGCTCCTGAGTGAAAAGAGCCAGAGTGTGCCACTAAATGAGATAATTTGATTTTGAAACAATGAGTGTGGCTCTTCCACAAAATACCACGTGCGGGCGCGCAGGTACAGTGCGATTGAAACTTAGTGGCCCAGGCGCAGAAGTCGGTTTTCGGCCTGGGCGAGTCTATTTTAAAGAAGTGGCGTTAGAACACTCAAGGGGCCAAAGAGCCGCATGTGGCTCGTGAGCCGCGGTTTGCCGACCACTGGCCTAGATTATGATTTTTAAAAATTTTGATTGATTTCACAGAGGAAGGGAGAAGGAGAGAGAGATACAAACACCAATGATGAGAATCATTGATTGGCTGCTTCCTGCACGACCCCCATTGGGGATTGAGCCTGCAACCCCAGCATGTGCCCTGACTGGGAATCGAACCATGACCTCCTGGTTGATAGGGCACTAAAGTTTTACATCTGGTCAAGTCCTAATATACCCCTTACAGCCATACCCTTTTCTTAGCTTCTATATGGTAGAAAGGTTAACCTTATGGTGAAGAATTATCCATTATCCTTAGTTGCCTCAAATGACAACTGTGTCTTTCATTTGTGAAAGCAGAGCCTATTGATAGCTCCTAGCATACTGGACAGACTCATGTTAACCTAGTCGTCTTGTCAGTCCTTACCAGTATATAGCCCAACCAGCTCCTTAAACTACTTAAATTCCTCTCCGACCTCTTCAATCCCTATCAGGTCTTTTTTTTTTAAAATATATATATTGATTTCAGAGAGGAAGGGAGAGGGAGAGAGAGAAATATCAATGATGAGAATCATTGATAGGCTGCCTCCTGCATGCCCCACACTGGGGATTGAGCTCCCAACTTAGGCATGTGCCCTGACTGGGAATCAAACCTTGACCTCCTGGTTCCTAGGTTGACACTCAACCACTGAGCCATGCTGGACAAGCCCTATCACTGGTCTTGACAGTCCACTAGTAGCCGTGGACTGAAAATGTAGAGGCCACCACTAAAATGTTACTGCATTCTTCCTCTCAGTGGCTCGGATGGCTCCCTAAAAGGGAAGCGGAGAGCTTGGTGGGAGATCTCAAGGACGTGACTGCTACATCTGATCACATCTGAGCCACCTTTTTGTCTGGAGCACATGCAGTATGGGCTACTCAATATGATTTTGAAACTCTCACATCTTCCAGGAGATAAAAATTACTGTAAACCATGTAATAAAGAATATCAATTTTCTCACCCAAGAACTTAAAAAGACTCAACACAAAGTGCTCCCAAACTGACTGATCTTGGATCCCAGAGGGGGAACATGTGTTACGTTTGGAAGCAACTGCTGCATAGTTGTTCCCCCAAACTTCTCTGAACTCTACATACTAGTGTAAACAAGAACAATCAAGTTGCTAACAAAGAAATTCATCTGTTGCCACTGTAGATCTGACCCCATCATTGAAGGCTCTTTCCGTACTAATCTACTGGATTCTACTAGATTGGTTACTGTCTGGCCTCAAGTTCAGGTTTTATTCCTTATTACAACCTCTAAAAATCGTTTTTTTCTGCTTGTATCCCCCAGATTAAATGCCTTGTCTCCAGAACCCTTCTCACTTCCAGACCACTGTCACAGCACAATAGATGCTCCAGCTTTTCCTCCAAGAACAGCATCAACAAGCTCTGGCGGGGTAGCTCAGATGGTTAGAGCATCGTCCCAATACACCAAGGTTTCGGGTTCAACCTCCGGTCCGGGCACATGCAGGAAGCAGCCGATGAAAGCACGGATGGGCGAAACAACTGATTGATGTTTCTCTCTCTCTTTCTCTGCCCCTTCCTCTCTCTCTATAAAATCAGTAAGTACAATTTTAATAAAGAAGAAGAACGGCATCAACCAGCATCCACAAGAAATGCTGACTTTGTGAACTCTTTCAGGGAACCTTGACCAAAATTCCACAGAAATTATTCTAATTCCAAAGCTAGTTCTAAGACAAACTATGTTTGTTTGACAAGGCCAATGAACACAGACCCTTCTCCTGTGCCCAAACCTGCTGACAAAGCCAGGTGCAGACCCTCCAATTTCCCCCTCTATCTCATTATTGACTAGAACTGTGTGTCATGATTGATTAGCTAAGATTAGAATTCTTGTTCCTCCGGAAACTTGCTAACTACAGAGAAAACACATTTCCTGCTCAGATATCTGATGGAGACATCTCCTGCTTGCAAAACAACCCTTACTGTAAGTCTCCAATATACCACATGTAAATTTCTTTCCACAAGAGTCTGAGGCAAAACCACCCTACTGAGAAATTCTGATACTCAGATCTGGGGTGCTCTCCATATTGCAACATCAACCTTTCTACTTGTCCAGTTTTTGTCTTTGACAGAAGCCATACAAATATTGTCTGTTAGGCAGGTGGTCTGTCTGGAAAGACTGTGAGCTACAGAGGATTTCTGGAAAAGATTGTGAGCTACCATTTAACCTCAGCTTTATTTAGCCCCTTGCCACAGGAATGTTTTGTAGACACCAAGATGTGACTGGACCTCCTTTAACTGACTCTGCCTTCACCTAGTTACTGTGTTGAGACAAATTTCCCATCTAGCACACACACAACACACATATACACACAATAAAACATTGATAAATAATGTAGACTTCTAGTAAAGCTTTCCTGTAGAAATGGAAAGAGGGCTAACTTGCAGACTACCCAGCAAAACCTCGAAGTAACTTTTAAAAATATTATTTATTTATTTCTAGAGAGAGAAAGGGAGAGGGAGAGAATCACCTATGTGATAGCAAAGCATCAATTGGCTGCCTCCCACACGCTGCCCTCCCGTCCCTGGAGCATGTGCCCTGACCCAGAATTGAACTGGCAACCCTCTGGTGCACGGGACGACGCCCAGCCAACTAAGCCACACTGGCCAGGGCTGTTCTTCTTTTCTTAAACAACTGGTTGTTCAGATTTTAAACAGCACCTTTTGACTCTCACCTAGTACCTATATGCAGTCAATGATCTTTTATTTTTTCTTGTACTGTCTCCATTTTTCTCTCATTTTTAAACTTGCATTCTTTCTACTTGGCAGAACATATGTTTACATTTATTCTTTGACCCATGTCCCTATCCTTATTTTAGTCTTAACTCTACCATTAAATATATTAAATGCTCACCACCAGTTATTTTGGTAACATTTCCCCATCATCTTTTGTTTAGATGAAGTTAATTTTGTAGTTGGTTTCCCAGGAAGAGCAGGTGAGAACAGTATAGCCCTCATACTTGAAGTATAGCTCAGCTACGTATAGAATCCTTGAATAGGAGTTTACTTAAATTTTTCTTGAAATGATGTCCCATTGTTGCCTTAATTTTATGTTGCTTTTGAAGTATTCTTACCCTCATAAGTAAATAGATTATTTTGCCCGGTGGCCTTAACAATTTTTTATTTTTCCTCAATGTCCAACCATTTTGCTAAGTTGATCATTTCAGGTTAATTTTTTACCATTTTTCTCTTATTTACACCAAGTTCTTGGATTGTAGTTATAAACATTAGTCCTGGTCCTTTGCTTCGTTTTTTTTCTCCTTTCAGGAGTCTAATAAGACATATGTTAAATCTTTTCTGCCTGTTTTCCATTTTAAGCACTTTCTCTCTTGACCCGTTTTATTTATGTAAGTTTCATTTCCTTGGTTGTTTCTTTCTCTTTTTCAGTGATCTGTATTAGTATTCCACTTGAATCTTTTCTGCCTTGGACAGACAGTGGTAATTCTTCATTTCTGAGGTGGTTTTGTCTTTTCCTTCCAACTTTTTTTTTCTGATTTGATCAACTCCTATGGCATTCCTTCCTCTTTTTGCCCATTTCTGTCCTTAGGTTTTGAACTTCTCATCTATATTTGGTAGGTATACACATACACATATATTTATCCTATGCTTGAGGATATTTTATTTTGTAACTGTTTGACTGTACTTTGAGGAAGAATTTTCATTAGATGAAATGTTATAATTCACCTTATCTGTTTTCTTCTTGAAGTAGTTTTGTACTGTGTTGATTTGACTTTTTAAAAATGGGCTTTTTTTGTGTGTGGATACCTTCCTGGTTGAAAAGTGTGTATTTTGTCAGTATAGTGAAGTGTACTTTCTTCAGTAGGTGTTTTTGTGGTGGTGGTGGTGTATACGTGGGGGTGAGGAGGGGTGGCTGGCATGACTTTTTTGTTTCTTACAGGATCCTTAATTTTCCCCTTCTATCCTTCTTTCCCTTCACTGCCATATCATTAAGGGACACTATTCCCTTGTCAATAAAGCTGATTCTCCCTTAGAAGCAATACTTAACCTGAAGCTGACAATTCTAGTCCCACTCATTTTCAAGACTCTTTTCCTATAATTAGTATTATAATCTACCGAGGTCCAGATTATGTTCAATATTATAGCATTTAATGTTTGACATTTTCTTTCAGGGTTTGATTTTGCTCATGCTTTGTCTATATCTTCCACTCTCCTTTTTTCTTTATCAAAGATTCTCTGAAGACTTGTCTCTCCCACTCAAGATCCAGTCTTCCAGCTTTGTTGCAATTTGATACTTATCAATATTCTAGTAATTTGATGTTTGTGGTGTCTGTCCTCTATCTCCCAGTATCGCTAAAGGCACGGATCATGGGTAATTTCATTCGTACTCCTTTAACACCTAGTGGTTTTTGAAGATGTGTGGAGAGATTCTGGTTTAGGCATTTGCCATTATCTTTTAGACCCAAGCATAATTGACCCCTTTATCTCTCAAAAGAACTTGATCTCTGTTGAAAAGCATCTCCAATTCATTCATTTTCATGCTAATAGTTTGTTAATTATACAATTTATGTATCCATTCTCTTATTGATACTTACATTGCATTTAGTATTTCACTATTACAAAAATATTCTTCAAAGAACATACCTGTATAAATGTCTTCATTTAGACATGCAAGCATTTTTTTAGGGTATCTACTTACACACACCAAAAAGTGCTGGATTGCAGAATAAGTGCACCATCACCTTTACCAGAAACTGCCTAATTGCTGTAAAAAATTATTGTAATAATTTACTCTACCAGCAGTATTAAGAGAGTTCTCATTTTTCTACACTCTTGTTATAATCAAGGTTAACATTTTTGTAGATTTGAAGCATGTGACATTTTGTCTTTTAAAAAAATATTTTTTTTTATTGATTTCAGAGAGGAAGGGAGAGGGAGAGAGAGAAATATCATTGATGAGAGAGAATTATCAATCAGCCGTCTCCTGCACGCCCCCTACTGGGGATTGAGCCCCGCAGCCCAAGCATGGGCCCTTGACTGGAATCAAACCTGGGACCCTTCAGCCCACAGGCCGAGGCTCTATCCACTGAGCCAAACCAGCTAGAGCTATTTTGTCTTAATGTGCATTTACCTGATGATTAGTGAAGACTTGCTTTGTATTTCACCTTCTTTTCCCATTTTTTATAGGGTTGCTGTGTTTTCTTATTTAGTTCTTTGTATATTCTAGAAATGAACATTTTAAAAATTCTATATTTTGTAAACATATTTTCCAAGTTTGTGCCTTACTTTTAATTTGCTTAAAGTTATATAGAAGTTTTAGTTGTATTGTTAAATCTATCAAATGCTTCCATTAACATTTGTATTTTAATCCTTTGACCACCAAAGTCATGAATATATACTTCTGCATTTTCTTGTATTTTATTTTGCCTTTCATATTTATATCTTTACTCACTTGTAGTTTATTTTTGTGTATAATGCCAAGTAATAATTTAATTTTTTCCTGCGTGGATTTGAGCTCCAGAATCACAAATTCATATTTACAAAGGCTCCTCATCTGTTCAATTATGTTCAAAACCAGCTGAGTGAGTAAGGTCTTTCACAATATCTTTAACCACATCCTTTGGCCTTATCTCTCACCACACCCTTCCATTTTCTTGTCAAACTAGACTCCTTATTGCAGTCACTCTCCTTGAAATATGCCAAAACTATGCTATTGCTCTCTCCATACATCTTGTTCTCTTCCTGTCTTTTTTCCTTACTGAACTGTAAGCTTCTTCTGAAAAAGACAGTATCCAATTCATCTTGGCATCTTCAATACTGAGCAGTGATTGAGTAGATTTTCAAATACTTCAACTTTATTCTGAATTTAATTTGGGCCTTATAGGTGGGCACTTCCACCTAATATTATCCATATCGATACATTTTACTTTTTCACACACAGAAAAAAAAAGTTTCCTGTCTTACCTACTTACCATGAAAAGAGTGATTCCAAATCTCAAAATTTTAAAAATAACCCTCAAAAAACTTTTAATGAACAGGAACCAAAGCCATCAGATCTGCCTCCCGTTTATAAGACAAAGTCTGCGGATGGCGCTAATAGTGACATGGGTGAGCCTCTTCTGAGGGCCTCGCCTGGCCTTGCCACTTTGCAGGAGATGCCGGGGGTTGTCCCTCCTTGACTCAGTTCTGAAGTGAGGCCATGCGCCTGGGAACACGTTCACATCCATCGACCTTCCCTTCCCAGGCGCTGCTTTCCTCCAGATGCCTGGACCCTGCAAAGAAATAACAGGATGTGGCAATCACCCCCGAAGTCGCAGCCTATCTTTACATGGGACGCTGGAGTGTCCACGTGGCTGTTAGCATTCCTGACTACAAAGCTCTGGCCTTTGGGGCAGGAGCCACAGTGGGCGCCAAGTTCTCAGGCGCCTTCTAGAATCCCTCGCCGCCTTTCAAGCTGCCTGGTGACGGGGTCCTGCAGGGACCCAGGATCCTCCTCTTCGCGGGTCTGAGCTCGGCGCCCCAGCTTAGGGACGGGTGACCTCATCACATTGATTAACAGTTGCAAGGGGAGACCACCCCGTGCCCACCCAGCCGATGCCGAACGGGCGGGCGCACCAATCGCGGGTTAGCGGGTGGCTGAACGCGGTCGAGCCATGCGGCGGGCGAGACGACGGCGCCCCTGGAGCCCCCGCTCCGAGGTCGCCTTGCGCGCGTGCGCCGGGACTACATTTCCCATAGGCCCCCGCGGCGGAGCGCCGCCCAGCCGGACGCCCTCCAGCCGCCGCCTCCCGGCCACGCAGCCGCCGCTCCGGACCACCCGGCCGCAGAGCCTTTGAAAGACGGCGGGAGGCGGCCGGCGCCATGGCGAGCCCGGGACACCTGCTGTACGCGCTGGGCCTGCTGCTGTGCGCAGCGGTGACCCTCCGGCTGTCCGCTGCCCCTGCCTCCACCCAGAAGCCCATCATCGGTAAGAAGGCGCCGTGTCCAGCTCGGCGCCTCCCGCCACGGGCTCCGGGGAGGCGTCGGGTCCGGGGAAGACCGTGGAGCGAGGGTGCGCCGTGAGCCCACAGGCACAGCCGGAGAGCCGCGCCAGGACGCCGCGTGCATCTTGCTGAAACCACGCTGATGCCTGGTTGATTTCACAGGGCTTTAAAGCTGGGAGGGTGGAGAAAACCTTGCAGATTGTTTTATTCTCTAGGGATTTCTATGAATGAAGCAAATTCTGTGCATGCATTATTTTCATTAAAATTTCACGGGTTGAGGGTATATTACAAGATGCAATGCACTGTACATATAGAAATCGAGTTGACTAGATATTCAAGAAATTATGGTCTACCTCGGGTTTTGTCATCTTGAGCAGTGGAGGGCAGCAGTGGCCCGTGTGATGCTAATGCCAATGCTGTGTGGGGTTCAAATGAAGCATGTAATACTTCGTTTCCAACGCATTTATATTTTAAAAAGTCAAATCCGTTTGCTTTGTCAGAAGGAACATTTGAGACAGGGCAGGAGAAGGCTACCCGTGGGAAGTCAGCCTGGAATAAAAACGTGCCAGAAATAATTTATGTCAGCAGTTAAGATTGGTTTAATTTGTAACTAAATGCAAAGTAGATGAGGGTCTTTTCCTTTTTATTGGTAGTGCCCAATTTTCAAATGGGTTGTGTATCAATATTTGGACATTGGACTGCCTTGTTTCATAGCTATGTAAGTTAGAGGTTAGATTCTCCAAGGAGAATTAACTCAAAATGTAATTCTGTGTCTTGGGTTGGGAATTGTGGGTTCAGGGAGGAGGGGAAAAGGAGAGGAGGGGTATTCTTCTCCCTTTTCTAGAAACAGTGGTAGTTCAGGGTCAAATGTAGAAAGAATGAATATGCTTTTGGGCACCCTGATCAATTAAGACAAAATAGTTAACTGAGCACCTACTACATGCAGAGCATTAAGTTAGGAAGTACAAAGGATTCAAAGACAAAGAAGCCAGAAAAGTTGTGAGATGGCTTTAAAGTATGGGTGACATTTTGGTCACATTCTGAGGGGCTTGGAACAGAGCCTGAACTTTTCTCCCCAGCTGGGGAAAGTGAGTATGTGTGGAAGCAAGGGGAGGCGGATGAGTTGGTGGAACTCACCTGCTCTCTCTCTCTCTCATGTACGTATTTTTCTCCTTTCTGGTATCTTGTGTTCACATGTCCCAGTTCTCCTTTGTGGCACCTCACCCTTGCCTACCCTGTACCACTCCCATTTCCTATGACACTCCCTAATTTTTGCCCTACCAAATTTTATTTTCCTTAAGAGGATCCAACCTATCCATGGGGAGAAAAACAGTCTTACTGAACAGATTTTGGCATTTGGTATATATTAACCGAGTGTCTGAGAAAATGACAGTTGTAAGAAGCTGGGACTACAGGAGAGTTGTCTTTTGTCACCTGCAGAGACATTGAAAGTGTTCCAAACGGTGGAGTAGGGATGGTTGCGGGCACAGGTGTGCTCTCTGGAGAGACGTGTTTTGATGGGACTCGGTATTATTCT
This sequence comes from Cnephaeus nilssonii, assembly GCF_951640355.1. NCBI lineage: Eukaryota > Metazoa > Chordata > Mammalia > Chiroptera > Vespertilionidae > Cnephaeus > Cnephaeus nilssonii. The sequence continues at coordinate 34,173,725 of NC_137089.1, read as the reverse complement.
GGGGCTGAGGTTCCAGTGGTGAGAGGCAGCCAGGGAGGTAGGTGGGGCAGAGCACATAGGGTCTTGTAATAGTTATGAAAGCTTAGGAGCCCATTGAAGTGCTGGTAGGTAACACCCAGCAGGGAGGTACACCCTGCTGATCTATCTCTGTGATCTCATTTTCTACCGCTTTTCCCTCTCGCTCACACAGGGCTCTGGTCCATGTGGACTCCTTGCAGTGTGACAGGCAGGCACACACCTGATTCAGAGCCTTTGTCCTTGATGTTCCCTCACCCGGATCTCCCTTCCTCCAGATACCTGCATATGCCTTGGCCCCGCACCTCTCTTAGGTCCTGGGTCAAATGCCATGTTCTACCTTCTCGGGGAGGACTTGCCTCGCAAGCATATTTAAGAGATCCTCTTTCCCCCATAGATGGGACACCCCCCGTCCCCAGACACACACCTCTTCCTCTGCTTTACTTTTCTCCATAGCACTATGGATTTTATCTTGTTTATTTATTTTTTTGTCTTCTCTCCTTTCCCTCCCACACACTACAATTAAAGCCCACAGGGCAGTGATTTTTATTGGTTTTATTCATGTATGTGTCCCCAGCACCTAGTTCAGTGCCTGCTATGTGGTGTGATTTTGTAATATATACTATGTGAGTGAGTGAATGAATGAATGAATGAATGGTGATATCAGGTTTCTTACCATGTGGAGAACTGGTTGGAGATGGTGGGGGTTGTTTAAGAAAGGTTGGAGAGAGACCTTTTAAGAGGCTATTAATTATAGTATGCCCTAACCGGTTTGGCTCAGTGGATAGAGCGTCGGCCTGTGGACTGAAGGGTCCCGGGTTCGATTCCGGTCAAGGGCATGTACCTTGGTTGCGGGCACATCCCCAGCAGGGGGTGTGCAGGAGGCGGCTGATCGATGTTTCTCTCTCATCGATGTTTCTAACTCTCTATCCCTCTCCCTTCCTCTCTGTAAAAAATCAATAAAATATATATATATATAAAAAAAGAGGCTATTAATTATAATAGCTGGGGGGGAGGCAAGATGTTTGCTTGGATTGAGGTAGTTTTGCTGATGTTGGAGAGATGTGGATAGAAGATATTTCCACTCTTGCTTTGTTGTCAAGGAAACAGTGCGTCTTTGAGTGTGTGTGGGAAGGAAGAGGCCTCCTTCTAGATATAAGGATCTGTATGTACTGTGAGACCCATGGTAGATCGAAGGCTGCGTGAAGGAGGCTGGTGCTACTGTAAACATGCGTTGGGGACTTGTTTGGCCTCCCTGATGAGGACAGAGAGAGGAAGCTACTCAGATCAGCTTCCACTGTTCCTTTTATAAAGTTTGTGGGTGCACTTGCAGGAGAAGCTTCATATTTAATTCTGGGAATTAAATGAGGAAAGCACAGTCGTCACCTGTCTTTGTAGGGAATACGTTCCAAGACCCCCAATGGATACCTGAAACCATGGATAATACCAAACCCTAAATATACTATGTATTTTCATATGTATATAAGTATATATGATAAATTTTAACTTATAAGTTAGGCTCAGTAAGAGATTAGTAACAAAAACTAATAAATAATAAAATAGACCAGTTATAACAATGCAGTTGACCCATACAGTTGAAAAATTGAATATAATTTAAGTCGACCCTCCGCATCTGCGGATTCCCAACCCTGGATTAAGAATACTGTTTTTGATCCGTGGTTGGTTGAATCTGCATATGTGGGGATATAGAGGGCCGAGTATATAATTATTGAAAAAATCGTGTATAAGTGGATCCATACAGTTCAAACCCGTGTTCAAGAAACAGCTCTTTGCTGAATGTGGTGTCTCTCCCAAAATATCTTATTGTACTCCACTCAACTTTTCCCTTGAGGAAGCACTTCACAGCTTCTCTTTGCCATGTTCGAATTGCCAGCGCTGGTCTTGCACTTTGGGGTCATTATTAGGTAAAATAAGCATTAGGAGAACTGCTATACTAGCCAGTCGATGTGCTAACCAAGACCGTTACTAAGTGGTCCGGAGCATCTACAGCTTGAAGATGCTGGATAAGGGATGGGTTCATGTTTGGGGTGGGGTGGAGTGGGACGGCTTGAGATTTCATCATGCCTCACAGGTCAGTGTGCAATATATAACTTATGAATTGTTTATTTCTAGAATTTTCCATTTAATATTTTCAGACCACAGGTGACAGTGGGTAGCCAAAACCTCACAAAGTTAAACCTTGGATAAGGGGGAACTACTGTCGTTTTATATATATATATGCATATATATACATATATATATATATATATATATATATATATATATATTGTTGTTGTTATATTTTTACTGTGATTTGTTTCAGTTTCTGAGCAGAAAAAAGGCAATTGTTTGAAACTAAAACTTTTTTTTTGTAATTTAGGAATATTAATGCAAACATGCAATACTAAGGAAATGAAAAACCTGGGAAAATACTATATTGCTGCATCCTATGTAAAGTATTTGGAGTCTGCAGGTGCAAGAGTTGTACCAGTAAGGTATGATTCAGTATTTTTTTTACACTGTATAAATAAAACTGCTGTTTTACCTTTGAAATTAGCTTTTATCTCTAAAATTAATGCCTCCCTTTGATTGCATCATTTAAATGTGGTATTACTGCACCTGATTTTTGCCACAGATCTGATGCTTAAAGTCTCTCACTACATTGCTTAAAGTATGAAGTGATGTTTATCTCTCACATCATTAGAGGTATGTCATATGTATTAGATAGAGAATGAAATGATAGTTGTTTTTTTTTTTACAACCCCAAAGGCGGTCCTCATTAGACAATCGTGAAATTAGTGGAGTAAAATAATCTATAACTTTACCAGCTTTATTCTATAATATTTGGGTAAGGGTCCACTTAGGGAATAAAGGAGATTTTTAGAAGATGACTTTCGACGTACCTTCACACTCTACTTTAAAAGTTTGTAAGTAACTAATACAGCAGTGTTGCTTCAGTATTAACTGCAGGTGTTACAGTTTTAAAAGAGCGGCATTGGTTTTGTGATGTAATGACCTAGTAAGAATAAAATGATTCATACCATATATTGATTTGGAAAGAGTTGAATTTTTTAACAACAAAACTTTATGTGTTCACATTATCTTATCATCCAAAATTAGTGTATTTTGGAAGCTTCCAGCACCACCCTCTAATCCATTATAAGTGATCTCACGCACAAAATACCACTTTTTTGCTCTGTGCAAACTGCTTTTGTAAATAATTCTGCATTTAAAAACTGTAATATGCTCTGGCCAGTGTGGATAAATGGTTAGAGCTTCGGCCTGCACACCAAAGGGTCATAGGTTCAATTTCCAGTCAAGAGCACGTACTTAGGTTGCAGGTTCCATCCCCGGCCCTGGTTCGTGTGTTTCTCTCTCAATCAGTGTTTCTCTCTCTCGTACTCTCTCCCTCTCTCCCCTCACATCTCCCTCCTTTCCACTCTCTCTAAAAAATCAATGGAAGAAAATATCCTCGTTGAGTGAAGATTAATAACAACAAAACAAACAACCCCCCCAAACAAACAAACAAACAAACAAAAAAATCTATAACCAAAAATACTGTTCAAATGGAATATTAATAATCAAAATGCAAATATTACAATTTAGAGAATTATATCACAAAATGCTTCTATGTTTAGCTTCATAAGGATTGTCTTTTTAAAAAAATATATATTTCTTTATTGATTTCAGAGAGGAAGGGGAAGGGAGAGAGAGAAACATCAATGTTGAGAGAGAATCATGGATCGGCTGCCTTCTGCATGCTCCCTACAGGGGATTGAGCCCGCAACCCGGGCGTGTGCCATTGGCTGGAATCGAACCCGGGACCCTTCAGTCTGTAGGCTGATGCTCTATCCGCTGAGCCAAACCGGTTAGGGCAAGGATTGTCTTCTTACTCATTATTTTGCATTTAGCTGTCTCTCCCCCAAGATGAACATTTGCTTTTGATGTTAGTCTTTAATTTCCTCAGTAGCAGATCTAATTTTTCAAATGAAATCTTACTTGGAGACCAGATAGCACCAGAGTTTTAGAGCTGCAGAAGAGGCTCCAGGGAATCTGCAGAACTGCCTTTCAAAGTTTTGATCATGGCGGTTGCATTTTCTGCAAGCCGTTCTTCTCGGACAGTGGTCGGCAAACCGCGGCTCGCGAGCCACATGCGGCTCTTTGGCCCCTTGAGTGTTCTAACGCCACTTCTTCAAAATAGACTCGCCCAGGCCGAAAACAGACTTCTGCGCATGGGCCATGAAGTTTCAATCGCACTGTAGGTGCGCGCCCGCATGTGGTATTTTGTGGAAGAGCCACACTCAAGGGGCCAAAGAGCCGCATGTGGCTCGCGAGCCGTGGTTTGCCGACCACTGTTCTAGGACATTAGAGCTGACAGCCTGGGTGGGAAGTAGGAGGGACAGAGGCAGGTGTACCAGTTCAGAGACTTGCACTAGGCTGTGAAGTGGGGAGGGTTTGTCTTAGAACAGAGGTTGTAGCCTTGATAGGTAAATATTATTTTAAGAAAAATAAACATGACTTGATGACTAATGTAAGGGTACAGGGAGGAAGAGATGAGAAAGACAGAAGTTTTGAAACGGGGGAAGTGTTGAAATCAATGATTCACCAAGTACTGGCATGTGTGACAGACACTGAAAATATGACTGTCAGCATAAAGGTTGATTTCCAGCTTGGGTTCCCAGAGTTCTTTTCAAGTAGATTGCTTGGAATTAGAATCATAGGATCCTATAAAAACCACGTAACACATGGCAGCTAGATTCCCAGAGTAACCTGCACGGGGTTACCTAATGTAGAACGAGACAGAGGATCTCACTGATAATGTCGGGTTCATTTCTGCAGGTTGGATGCTGGGAGCCAACTCCTGCAGGTTAGAAGGGAAAAGGAGGAGGATGGGAGACGTAGGCAGAATGCTGGAATAGGTAAAGAAGTTTGTCTCTGGTCTTCATTTGTCTCCTCTGTACTGCCTTCTCTCTCAGGTGCCTGGTGCTCTCAGGTTACCCCGGTTTCCCGCTGTGGGATTAGTGGGGCCCACAGAGACTCCTCTTCCTGAGAGGTAGCACGTGGCACCCCCCGGGCTGCTTTTGCTTTAAAAACGTGCTTTGTTCACACAGCATTATAAAGCATTTTACACATTAGCAGATCAGAAGACTTTAATAAAATCTTGACTTTTGGCCTCTTTTTTTTTTTTAACGAAGTCATCTGGAGCTGAGTTGAAGTGGAGCAAGTGCTCTCCACTGGCGGCAATGGCCTTCACTCCTTGTCATGCTGTGTCATTTGTCATCATTACCTGGCTTACACGGTGTTTTTTTAGTTAAAGAGAGAGGGAACTATTTCTCTTTCTTTGAGAAGTTCTTTTGCTTCAAAAAAGTCTCACAACATGCACATAACGTCTGCATTCAAAGCATGTGACCTGGCCTATTGTCCCTGGCAGGTCTCTGGGGCACTTGAGTCTGTGACAGCCCCCCTCTCCCAAAACATTCAGCAGTTACGGCTTTCAATGTGATACGCGGGGGTCAAAACTTCAGTCATGGACAATGCGGAAGCCAATTGTTTACAGTGAATGAAATGATTGAAACTAGCCTACAGGGCTAGCTGTCAGAAGTCCCTAGTGTAGCTGAGTGGTCTAAATCCATTCTGTTTCCTGATGGTGGTGGCTGCCCATCCTGGTTTAAATATCCATGGGGGAGATTCTGGGTCCTGAAGGGTTCCCTTATTGTTGGCACAGTTTGGGCAGATTGAACTGGCAAAATACTGGGAATGGGGAAACTCACATTTCGTCTCCCTGTCGCTTCCCAAGTCAGGGCCACCTGCCCATTTATCCGCCATGTAAGAGAATGGTAAGCAGCATTGCAATGTCACCCGCTGCTTCGTGGCTCTTTGCCAGAAGGATTATTATAACTTCCGAACAGACCTGAGCTTGCACAGCTCATTTGGAGTTAGAGCAGAGCCCAGAGGGGTTTGCTGGCCTAGCACAGCCAAGTTCAGGGCATCAGAGGTGTCCACTTAATAATGTTAGAGGTGTTTCAACTCCCTCCATCCCCAAACAAACAAACTTTTCCCTGTGGCAGAAATGGACTGTAGTTGATATTTGATCTCAGCCTACTTCTTTTGTGGCAGGTTGAGAGGGCATTGTGCCTTGTTATTCTCTTACAGAACCATGAGACTGTTAAATGGAAGATTTCACAAGCAGGATGCTCTCTTTCCTTGTCCTTGCGTTTTGTTGAACTAGAAGAGCAAACCCATCTCTCTGTGACTTAATTAAAGGTGGTAGCCAATTGTCATAGAGTAATCCCATCCGTCTTCTCTGGAGAAGGGGATAAAATCATCAGTAACTTAGTGATTATTAGGGGGCCCTGGATGAAATGGACATATTCCTAGAAAAACACACTCTTCCAAAATCAATCAGGAAGAATCAGAAAACCTGAAAGGCCAATAACTATTGATGAAATTGGAGCAGTAATAAAAAAAACTTCCAGCAAACAAAAGCCCTGGTCCTAACAGCTTCACAGGGGAATTTTACCAAACATTCAAAGAAGAGCTAACACCTATCCTCAAACTATTCCAAAAAATTCAAGAGGAAGGAACACTTCCAAGCTCTTTCTCTGAAGCCAGCATTATCCTAACCCCCATACCAGATAAAGACATTACAAAGAAAGAGAACTACAGGCCAATATCCCTGATGAACATAGACGCTAAAATCCTCAACAAAATATTAGAAAATTAGATCCAGCAATATATTAAAAAGATCATACACCATGACCAAGTAGGATTTATTCTGGGGATGCAAGGCGGGTACAATATCTGCAAATCAATAAATGTGATATAGCACAATAACATATTTTAAGATAAAAGTCACATGATCATATCAATTGAAGCAGAAAAAGCATTTGACAAAATTCAGCATCCCTTTTTGATAAAAACTCTCGGCAAAATGGGAATAAAGGGATCATACCTCAACATAATAAGAGCCTTTTATGACAAACCTACAGCCAACATCATACTCAATGGGCAAAAACTAAAACCATTTCCCCTAAGAACAGGAACCAGACAGGGATGCTCATTTTCACCACACCTGTTCAACATAGTACTGGAAGTGCTAGCCGTAGTGATCAGACGAGAAAAAGAAATAAAAGGCATCCAAATTGGAAAGGAGTAAGTAAAACTGTCATTATTTGCAGATGACATGATATTGTACATAGAGAACCTAAAGACTCCATCAAAACACTACTAGATTTAATAAATGAATTCGGCAACAAAATTAACACCCAGAAATTTATGTTTTTTTATATACCAACTAGAGGCCCAGTGCACGAATTGGTGCACCAGTGGGGTCCCTCAGCCTGACCTGCGGGATCAGGCCAAAACCAGCTCTCTGACATCCCCCGAGGGGTCCCAGATTGCGAGAGGGTGCAGGCCAGGTCAAGTGACCCCACAGTTGCAACCCCACAGTTGCACAATCAGGGCCAGGGAGGGATGTGGGAGGTTGGCCAGCCAGGGAGGGACAGCAGGAAGGCTCCAGGGCATGTCCAGCCCATCTCGCTCAGTCCCAATCGGCCAGTTCCCAGCAGCAAGCTAACCTACTGGTTGAAGCATCTGCCCCCTGGTGGTCAGTACATGTCATAGCGACTGGTCGACTGTCTGCCCCCTGGTGGTCAGTGCACATCATAGCGAGCGGTTGAGCGGCCTTAGCATATTATGCTTTGATTGGTTGAATGGCCGACTGATCGACTGGACACTTAGCATATTAGGCTTTTATTATATAGGATAATGAACTCTCAGAAAGAGAAACTAAAAAAAAAATCTCATTTACCATTTCAACAAAAAATTAAAGATACTTAGTAATAAACTTAACCAAGCAGGTAAAAGACCTGTACTCAGAAAACTACAGGACATTGAAAAAAGAGGTAGAGGAAGATATAAACAAGTGGAAGAATTCACAGGGTGTTTGACGAAGGTGCCTCAGAATAATCCACGGCCAGATTAAGCCAGGTCACATGCTTGTAATCCCTCCCTAGATCTTAACTCTTCTAACTTTTGAATACACAGTAGTCCCTAGACCTTTGCAGTTGGTAGTGGGGGGAGTGAAGCATGGTGGAGGCTTTTTTTTTTTTTTTTAATATATTTTATTGATTTTTTACAGAGAGGAAGAGAGAGGGATAGAGAGTTAGAAACATCGATGAGAGAGAAACATCGATCAGCTGCCTCTTGCACACCCCCTACTGGGGATGTGCCCGCAACCAAGGTACATGCCCTTGACCGGAATCGAACCTGGGACCCTTGAGTCTGCAGGCCGATGCTCTATCCACTGAGCCAAACCGGTTTCGGCTGGTGGAGGCTTTTCTATGGATTGTTTTTATCTGCTAAAGCTGCCTGGAGTTAAGACAGGCATGTTAATACATATCTGTTTAGACCTTATATAAAATTGACTAGTGGAGAAATTACCAATGCTTAAATCTCCTGTTTTTTGTTTTGTTGTTGTTGTTAATAATTTTTTCATTTTTCAATTACTGTTGACATATACAATATTATATTAGTTTCAGGTATACAACATAGTGATTAGGCATTTGTATAACTTATGAAGGGATCCCCAGTAAGTCTATTTAGTACCCATCTGACACCATACATAGTTGTTACAATACTACAGGCCCGGTGCACGAAATTCGTGCACGGGTAGGGTCCCTAGGACTGGCCAGCGATCAGGCCGATCTGTGGGGCGACTGTTGGGGTGATTGGGACCCCTGCTCACGCCCGTCTTAGCCGGCCTAGCACCGCCCACTTGCTGGCCCCACCCCCGCTGCTGCCGGTTGCCTACCTCTGCGGGGCAGCTGGTGGGGTGATTGGGGGGCCCCCGCTGGCACCCACCTTGGCTGGCCTGGGGCCTGCAGGCTGGGGGCAGCTCCTGCATTGAGCATCTGCCCCCTGGTGGTCAGTGTGCATCATAGCAACTGGTTGTTCCGCTATTTGGTCAATTTACATATTAGGCTTTTATTATATAGGATTATTGACTATATTTCTTATGCTGTACTTTACATCCCTGTGAGTACTGTTATATATGGCAATTTGTACATCTTAATTCCTTCACCTTTTTCACCTAGTCCCATAACCCCCTTCCCATCTGGTAGCCATCAATTTGTTCTCTGTATCCCCAAATCTCATGGTCTTTAATATTTTGCATATGAACACATACTTCACAATATTAAATTATATTAGACCAAAGGAAAGCATGTTTACTTGTATGATTAGCAAAACAAGGATATAATTGTGTGGCTTTCATGTAGTTTGAAAAGATGCCTCTAGGAAGGTAGAGAGGTGATATTACCTAGTATTTAAGAATTATTTTTCATCTGGCTTTTAACAATAATGTGGTGACTTCATTTAGAGCCTGACTGTTTTCATAGGTTTGGGAAATGGATGTTTTGTCACTGTTTTTCTTGTTTTCAGGCTTGATCTTACAGATGAAGAGTATGTAAAGCTTTTCCGATCCATTAATGGGTAAGTTGGCAGCACTGCCTTGATACGGTGTGTGAGGTCTATGTAGTCTGCTCTTGCAAAAAGGTACACATAAGTATTCCATGTGTTTCTGTGTAACTGTCTTACAGTGGTCTACTGTTAGATTTCTGAGTTCTTTCAGAGGAATTACATTGTTGAGAGAGAGATGCAATTGTCCTGTAGAGAAGGAAGCTTAAGAAATTAATGTTACACAGTAGACATATATCATTTTTTAAAATGTGTGACATAGTCTTTGTTCTTTTAATGCCTGTCTTAAGTATTTTGAAGCCACTTTGAATGGCATGGTGTACTGCTAGCTTAGGGGATTTATAAATCTTAAGCCTAAGGATACTACTCAGTTCTCTTTCAGAAGGTGATTTGAATAGAACTTGGAAAAAATTGTCTATACTGTGGCATCACCAAAAAAGTTATGATTGGTTACCTCACAGAAAAAAAAACTTTTAATATGAAAAAATGTTCAACATTATGCATGATTTAAGGAAATCTAATTATAGCAATTAAAAAAGATTTTTAAAAACTATCAAGTTGACAAAGATCAGAAAATTTGTTAATATTGTTTGGTGACGATGTGAAGAAATAAGTATTCTCGTACTTTGCTTATGGCTGTGTAAGTTACATAGTCTTTTGGGGGCCAGTTTTGAAATACCAATTGCAATTAAAAATGCACATACCCTTTGAGCCAGGAAATCCTTTGTAAGGGATGTTATTTTATAAGTATATACCCCCCATGTGTAGAGTTGGATCCATCATATTCACTATAGCACTGTTTGAAATACACTCAATTTCAAAGCCACCGATTAGTCCATCAGTTGAGAATTAGGTAAACAAAGGAGGCTGTCTACATCTGATAGAATGTATGACAGGTTAAAAAGCGGGATACCTGTCGGTGCTGCTTTGGACACTGTTGTTACTTGAACAATGTGATATTATAAGAAAAAAGCAAGGCACATAGTGGTGTGTGTAGTGTACTCCCATTTACTTTGGTTCTTAAGGTAGCAGGGAGGGTGACAGGTGTAACATAAATCTGTCAGTCAACGCAGCAGATTTTATCGGTGGTTCTTCCTGATTGGGAGTGGGATGGAGAGAGTCTGTTATTGTAAAGTTTTTATAAAAAGAGTTTTTTTTAAAAAAAAACTTTTAAAAGCTGTATTCATTTATTACAACTTTTTTAAAAAAGGCTGTGTTTAAAACTTGCCTTCAGACTTCAGTTCTTTTTTGTGTGTGTGTGTTTAAAGATCTGCTTTTCTTGTTTTTATTTATTGTCTAAAGTTTTACATACGTCTCCTTTTTCCCTAATTGCCCCCTCCCCCCCCCCCCCCCCCCCGCCATTCCCACCCCGGGCAATCCCTCACCACCCCAGTGTCTGTGTCCATTGGTTATGCTAACATGCATGCATACAAGTCCTTTGGTTGGTCTCTAACCGCCCCCCTCCCCTACCATTTGTCTCTAGATTGATCTATTCTTGTTCATCAGACTTCAGTTCGTTTTGGTTCCGTAAATATTTACTATAAAATCAGTTCAGTTTAGTGAAACATTGAAAATGCCCGTTACGTTCAGTGTCCTTTGGCCCGGGCACGGATAAACAAGCCCAGGCTGGCCTCTGTGCTAGAACCTCCACGTGCACACCGGGGAATGAGCATGCTCTGCCCCTGCAGAAGCGCCTTCACGGTCCCTGGGATGCCGTAGAGCCCATCCCGTTGCGGGGGGGCCCAGAGATGGACAGGCAGAGCCTGGCTTTAAAGGAGTTTGTCAGCTGGGAGGGGCAGTCAAGCTTTACTTGATGAGAGGATTTTGTGCCTAAACATACCAGGTTTGATCGGAGGCAGCTTTTTAAGTACTGAGTTGATGAAAAGGGAGAACTGCTAATGGGTCTTCATTGATCCACTTTGAATTGTAGCATTTTCTGCATGGTTTTGTGGCAGGTGTTCCACCTCATACTTTATATGTTTCCTACTGGACTGTGATCTTACTAACAGCAAAACTTACTCATCTTTGGCTGTCCTGAGCCTGGCTCATGCAAGAAGCAGAGTGTAGTTGTTGAATGAACAACCTTCTCAGCAGCAGCATTTCACATATCTCAAATTCATATTTAAGTATTTTCAAAATGTTAATACCTTTAACCTAACTTTTATAATCTCTTTGGTCTATCCCTGCTTATTTCAAGTCTTGTTATACTGTTTAAAGTTTAGAATTGGTTTCAAAAGCTGATGTAAACACATAGTAAATATTTTTCTATATCTCACCTTTATGGGTAGAATGAAATAAAATGAAATGTTTGCTACTTCCCCCACTTCCCCCGACCTAGACTTCTAGAAATGGGATTGTGTTCTTTTTCAAAACTCTTCTAATCCCATGACTATTACTGAAGAGATTTCAGGGTGATAATATAGCATTGAATTCTCACGGATATTTAATTTTAGCTTACATATATTTTTATGATCAGCTTGTTCTTTACGGTTAAGAGAAACTTCTTTGTGAGCCATACCTGTCTCATGATTAATGGACCTCTAGTGGATGCTGGCATCACAGATCACCTTCATTAAACATACCTGTACTTCGGATGTTATCTCTACTTGATTTCTAGCTCTGTGTCCTCTCTCCCCCTACCCCATTTATTCACCTTAAGTTATCCGTACCAACAATAAACTTGCTTATCAAAGGAGTTTTGGAAGAATATGCACAAAAGTATTTTTAACTGCAATAATTTACAAATGGGTAGGATGGTAAATATTTCATATTTTCTTTTGCCTTAGTTTTCCCATTTTCTGTAATGACCTTGTTGCTTATGCAATAAAGATGGAGTTGTTTTAAAATAAAAAGATTGTTTGGTTTCTGTGGGGCGGGGTGGAAATGCATCCTTTCCGATGTTGTTTCAGGGTCCTCTTCCCTGGAGGAGGCGTTAACCTCAAGACGTCAGGTTATGCCCGCACGGCCAAAATATTTTACAGCCTCGCCACACAGGTAAATATCAGTTGTTTCTTATTATTCCAGATGGGGTTTTAAAAAATACATGTTTTTATTTATCTTTCTTAAAGAGAGAGGAAGGGGGAAGGAGAGATAGAAACATAATGAGAGAGAATCATCCATCAGCTGCCTCCTGCATGTCCCCTATTGGGGAATCAGGCCTGCAACCCAGGCATGTGCCCTGACCGGGAATCGAGCCCATGACTTTTTGGTGCATGGGAGGACCCACTCCAACCGGGGCCCAGATGGGTTTTTGTAATTTGCCTTGGGGATAATTCCTTTCCAGGCATATGATACTTCCTTCATAGTTACTCTAGCCTCATCATCCCCTCACCTCTTGAGGTGTCTGCTCATGAGCAGCCAGTGGTCGCTGTCACTCATTTTCTGTTTCATTTAATTCTGGGCTCCAGGGGCCCTTCAGAGCCTTGCTGACTGGCCCTCTCTATTTGTGCTCGCTAATGGGAACCGGGTCCTCATGGTGGCTTAGTAGGCTGTTTTTATTATGTATTGGGCGTTATTCATATATTACTAATTTTCATCTCCTCTTGAAAGCTGCTCTTTGTCCCCACCTAGTGGATGTATCTATAAATTCTGAGATAATGGAGGAAAGAGTGTGTTCAAAACCAGACAATTACCCAAAGAGACAAGATTTATAGAAGATGTAAAAATAGGCATTTTATCTAGCATTGTCTTTGATATTTATAGTCCCTGTTACTTGTATTATTTGGTAGTTGACTGGCAGATGTCAGTTTCTTTCCCAAAACAACTAAGGTTGGATAGTTTGTTAAAACGGAGTTATTATGTGGGAGCTTGGAGACTAAATGGCAGCTTCCTTTTGGAACCTGGAAAATGCTTCAGAAATCCATGTACCTCTCAGGTGCCAGCCGTGTAATGACAAACCAAAAGTACGATTTTTGTTTTGAAAAGGTTGAATAAGTTTCGTTTTCTCTTTCAAAGAGTTTTGATGATGGAGACTACTTTCCCGTGTGGGGCACATGCCTTGGATTTGAAGAGCTTTCCTATCTGGTCAGTGGAGAGTTATTGTTAACGCCCACAATTACTGAGGGAATCACAATGCCGCTGAACTTCAGTGAAGGTAAGAATTCTCTTTTTGACCCTTTAAGAAATGTTAGCTGGGCAGGATTAGGAAGTAGCAAATGTCAAGTAAAAAGTGCTCATGACATTTATTAATTTTTAAATTATTTATACAGGCTAGAGATGTGATCATGTTTGTACTCAAATTAGGAGGATGGCTTAAGAAATTTTAAATTTTGATAACTCATTGCTTTGACTGGAGATTAGTGATTTCAGTGGATTTTATTTTTCTGTGTTTAAATTCTTTCCCTTGTACTTACCTTGTTTCAGGTATACTGCAGAGCAGAATGTTCCGGAATTTTCCTGCTGACTTGTTGCTGTCCTTAGAATTAGAGCCTCTGACTTCAAATTTCCACAAGTGGAGCCTCTCCAAGATGGTATCATATTAATTATGTAATGAAATCAATGCATTTAGATTAATTATAGGAGTAATTATTTTATTTTTATACTCCAGAATTTTACGAAGAATGAAAAATTAAAGGCGTTTTTCAATGTACTAACTACAAATACCGATGGCAAGATTGAGTTTATTTCAACAATGGAAGGTATATGTCACTCTACATGTACACTTTTCACATATTATGTTCATTAGTTTTTATTTTATAGTGTTTTTTTTTTTTTTAATGAATAAAATCACAATAGCTTTGGGGTCTGAAGATAGAAATTAGGGCACTTTTGGAAATAGGAACTGTGTTTTGTTCATGTTCCAAAGCAGTTGTGGTTTACCTGGATCATCTAGGTGGTGGTGGGGTGAAGAAGGGAAGAAAAGAGAGTGATGAAGAAATAGAGACAGTGTCCTCTCTTTTAAGAAAAAAAAAATTGAACTTATTGGGGTTACATTGGTTAATAAAAGTATAAAGGTTTGAGGTATACAGTTCTATAATACATCATCTGTATCTTGTATTGTGTGCTCACCACTCAAAGTCAAGTCTCCTTCCATCATCATTTTTCCCCCTTTTATTCTCTTTTTTCTCCCCCACCCCCTTCCCCATGATCATCACCACACTGCTGTCTGTGTCTATGAGTATTTTATCTTTTTCCCCAATCCCTTCGCCTTTTCCACCCAGCAGTAATGTGGATTAAGTACTTTGACAGGTTCTCCTCCAGACAACAACAAAAGGTGCAACTGACATACAGCAAAACATCTTCCTAAATACATTGATGAAATGGCGAGAAAATAAGGATACTCAGGCCAAAAACTCCCAAGGGCTGAGTGGAGTATTTGGGTGGGGCCCCCTGGAAGGAGGTGATGGGGTGATAGCTCCTGGAATCTGGAAGGCAGAGAGCACCAAATGTCTGCTTGGTTTTAAACCAAGGACCTCTTGTGTGTGAGGCGAGCCAGATGACCGCTACACCACAGAAACCCGCTGAAGTGGGGTATTTAAATCAGCATTCCTATTAATAAGGAGAACTTGGGGCAAAGCTCAGGACCCCCCTACATGGAGAGGACCCCATGGAGCAGGACCTGAAGGCTACACCCTCCATGAATCCTGCCTGCAGAGCTGCAAGGAGACCTGCCCATCTGGAGTCGGAGGCGGGGGTGGTAAACAAGCCTTGAGCATTCAGACGGCAGGCTCGAGTGTGGCCTGCGTTGTACTAACTGGGAAGTTCGAGAAATCTCAGCTCAAAAATGTTTGAAGTTGTCTCAGAGGCTCAACTATTTTCCTTTACTCTGATGAACTAGTAAAGTGAATCATATTACAGATTGTAAAAGGTAGGAAATCAGTGAATTACTGTATTGTGACTGTGAACTGAAGTTATTTTGTGTCTGAGAACATGCACAGTTTTACTTTGTCTGAGTTAGTGAGTTAAAGTACGTTTACATAGGACGTAAAATGTAATTTAGTTGTAAGTAGCATGGTAGATGTTCTCACTGCTTACTACTTACTCGTTTGTGTTTTTCATGCAGGGTACAAGTATCCGGTGTATGCCGTCCAATGGCACCCAGAGAAATCTCCTTACGAGTGGGGGTTATTTAGTGGCATTTCCCACGCACCCAACGCTGTGAAGGCTGCATTTTACTTAGCAGAGTTCTTTGTTTCTGAAGGTAATATGTGGGTACATAGTCTTATCACTCCATTAGTGTGGTTTTGAAGGAAATGCCCTCATCTGAACTTTCATATACTCTTGCTCTATGTAAATGCTTTTATAAAAACAAAAAAACAACACACGTTTAAAACAATCACTGTGAAAGCCCTGAAATTGAGGTATTAGGCATTCAAATAAAACCAGGACAATGATTTCAATTAATAATATTGTGTGCTCTAAAATGTGCTGAATACTTGAACAGTGGTGTAAAGACTGTTGGATTCTTTTTTCCCTTTCTTTCTTGAATACTTTTTCTTTAATATTCTTCCCTACTAGTCTTCTTTTTAGGAATGATGCTTTAGTTATAGCATTTTCTGAGAATTAGATGTTATATTTTCAAGGCAATTATATAAACTGAGTATATACTCATCCTTCTGAGCTTTGCTTTTTTTTTTTTCATGCTGTGTTTGTGGGTAGAATTGAGAATTGGTTGTAGATGCTTATGTTTTAGTTGAGTGATTCTGGGATAAGACAGAGCTACAAGCACCACTTGCAAGGGGCAGGCATCACTCTGGTGAGGCGTGGCCGTTGAACCCTTCAGCGAGCCTTGTTGGCGTCTCTCCAAGCTTGGCCTAAGTTTTTGGCAACCCTCCTGCCCACACTGAGTTCACTCTGGTTTAGAATTATGCTCAGAGGAAAGGGCAATTTTATGACAAAAATCCCAAGTTAAAAGAAAAAAAAAAACCAGTTCTCCCTTGTGTAGTATTAGTTCCAAGAAGCATCTTCATGTCTTGTGTGTCGGAGTAAATGAGAACAGGGTGGAGCAGTTGGCTGCAGTGTTGTCCTGTGGCAGGGCTATTATTTGTTCTTTATTTTCTAATATCCTTGTTTTAAAACATGCCACAACAGCCTGTAGTTACTTCATCTTGATCTTAGGAAAATGTCTGAGCCTTTACCTTCTTACATTCACACTTGACCCCTGCCCCCTTCTCCGTGCCTCTCACAGTTCTGCCTGGCCTGTGGGAACTGCCTCGTGGCCCCACCTGACTCATCTTTGCCAGTTTCTTCATCCTCTTCACTCTCGAAGCATCTCGATGAAGACAGACTATAAAAACATTACTATCTCCAATTCTGTGTGGTTACTAGACTCCACTTCTTGCGTGTTAGAACCTTGCCCTGGTTATATTTCTGTCCCCAGTCTCTGCATTAAATCCTATATGCAGTAGGCACTTAGTAAGTGATGAATGGGGCGTGAGCACCCCATTTGGTCTGGGTGGGGCAGACGTGCAGCTGTGTCAGCAGGGAACTGCTCTACATCAGGTGCCCCTTCATTTGGGGGAAGTTCTATGAGGCATGTTTCCTTTTGGGTACTATTTTCCCACTTCATACTGATGATAGGATGAGATATTATAAAGTAACCTTTAGAAAATGATATCCTATCCTTTTAAAAATTCATTTTCTTTTTCTTGCAGCTCGGAAAAACGGTCATCATTTTCAGTCTGCTGTTGAAGAGAACGAAGCACTGATTTATCAGTTCCATCCCGTCTATAGTGGAAATGTTTCTTCATTTCAGCAAATTTATATATTTAATTGAAAGCTTTCCATATGTTGACAAAAATTTTTTTTTTCCAGTTTCTTTTTTTTTTTTTCTTTCCAATTTTTTTTATTAAGGTATTATATGTGTACATATCTTGCCATTGCCCCCCCACCCCACTCCCATATATGCCCTCACCCCCCAGAGTTTTGCGTCCATTGGTTATGCTTATATGCATGCATACAAGTCCTTTGATTGATCTCTTATCTCCCCCATCTCTCCCTAACCTTCCCCCTGTAATTTGACAGTCTGTTCGATGCTTTACTGTCTCTGTATCTATCTTTTTGTTCAATTTTATAATGTTCTTTATTATCCATAAATGAGTGAGATCATGTGGTATTTCTCTTTCATTGACTGACTTATTTCACTTAACATAATGTTCTCCAATTCCATCCAGGTTGCTGCAAATGATGAGAATTCCTTCTTTTTTATGGCAGCATAGTATTCCATTGTGTAGATGTACCACAGTTTTCTGATCCAGTCATCTGCTGACGGGCACCTAGGCTGTTTCCAAATCTTAGCTATGGTGAATTGTGCTGCTATGAACATAGGGGTGCATATATCCTTTCTGATTGGTGTTTGTTGACAAAAATTTTGAATAATTCCATGGTGAAATTGTTTTAATAACTTGATACTCATGGCAGTAATGGAAAGCCACTGAGATTTCGTCTCTCTGTTGTTACTGGCTCTGCATCTTTATTCAGTATATTTGACTATATCACATGTGGGACAGATAAACAATCATAGTGTATTTCATGTAAAAGCTTTCTTTTATCTCAAGACTAGAAAAAAATTCATTTATTGAAAATACAGATAATTTATTTTTTTCTGATTGATTCTGGAAATAAACACCACCCCCTACCCAGTCTAACCATCCTTGCTGAAGACTCTTTAAATCCTACCTCCAGTTCACTGCGATCTCTCTGAGTCTCAGGAGTATTCAGGTCCTCAATAAGTACTTGTGACTATTTATGAATGAACTTTTTCCCCCATGGAAAATAATTTGAAAGCTGTCATACATTTATTTGGGTGCATCCTATCTAATAAAAGGGTAATATGCAAATTAACCATCACTCCACGACAAATATGGCAGTGCCCATAGCTACAAAGATGGCAGCGTGGGCCGGAGCCGGTGGAGCAGGTGGGAGGCTTGGCTTCCTTTGTCGCCTGCTTTCTTCGCCACCAGGCGACGAAGGAAGTCAAGCCTCCTGCACGTCCAGGCTGGCCGCTGAGGGAGATGTGCAGGGAGTGCAGTGGGGAGACATGCCGGGAGTGAGCGAGGTTCCCTGTCTGGGGGTTCCAAATCCGCCATTGGTTCCTTTCACCTCTGATTCCCCTCCTCGCAGGTATCCTACACGCAAAAGCCGTTCTGTGCAAATATGCCATGTCCTTATGGGTGAATCCTAAACCAAATGAGTGTCACATCTGGGCAACCTAACTCCTTTTAGAAAAAGGACCTGGGAGGAGGGATTTAGGAATCATGAAGCCATCGGGACCTGCTCGATCTCCAGAACTGCTGTCAAACACAGGCAGTCTGAGACCCTCCCAAACACCACCTGAGCTAAACCTGAGAACCAAGATATTTTCAAGGCCCAAAGTTGACAGGGGTAAGGGGCAGGGGATCAAAGCAAGCAGAACAGCCAACTCAACCAAAGATGCAGGAGCCTAAGATAACGCAGAGAAATGTCCTGGCCACCGATGCTCTCCCGCAAATGTGCTCACACCCAGCTGGGGGGAGGGGTGTGTACGTTCAGAATTTAAGGCCACTGGTAGGAGGGAAAGTTGAGGCATGCCTAAGGATTTTTTGTACATGTCCCACAGTTGAGAAACAGAGTCAGAATCAAGAAGCGAAGTCTTACCTCAGTGGTGGGGTGTTTAAAAGTATCTAAAAATAGCAGTTCCATCGCCGAGTCCACTGCCATGTTTGCTGCGGACGGGAGGCGCGCAGAGGACTTCTAGGGCAGCCCTGTAACCTCAGGGGCAACAGCAGCTCAGGAGAGGGAGAGACTGCAGCACTTCTGGTGTCCAAAGAGCTAGCGCCGCAAACCTTGGCCTATCCAGAAGCTCGGTGCTGCTGGAAGTTGCTGGTCCCGCCTTCTCCAGCATGGTGGAGAAAGTCTGAGAGAGGAGAGGCCGATACGGTGGCTCCAGTGGTCCAAATCCTGTCGTCGTCTGTTACCTAGCATCTGTGCCCTCCAAGACAGCCTCAGTACCAGTGCAGAGGAGGCTTGGAGAGGGTAGTGGTGAGGAGAATGCTTCTGACTCTGGATACCCAGTGAAACCGCTGTCAAGAGCCTTTCTAGGGCTGGCAGGAAAACGCAGCAATGAGGGAAGAATAATGTCTCAAAACGAAGAGGTTGGTTTTTATTTTTCTCATCAGCAAAATGTGAATATTACCTAAACCACAGACTTAGAGAGAATTAATTGAAATAAAATTCCAGAAATTGTATAACAGCCAGGCTGAAGTGGATAGGTTGGTTGAGTGTGAGCGTGGTCCTGTGCACGGAAAGGTTGCAGGTTCGATTCCAGGTCAGGGAACATACCTGGCACATACCTGGGTTTCAAGTTGGGTCCCTGGTCAGGGCTCCTAAGGAAGGCAATCGAAGGGATGTTCTTACATTGATGTTTCTATATATCCCTCTCCCTTCCTCTCTCAAAATCAATGGAAAAATGAATTAATGCCATATCTACGAATGTGGATAATCTAAAAAGAAAAAAAAAAATAAGTGTGGGGTGGGGGGGGCCCTAACCAGTTTGGCTCAGTGGATAGAGCAATAAGATATATTTAGGAAAAAAAAAACCAAACAGGGTAAAAGAGGTTGAATGTGTACTGTATAATTTAAAGCGTGTAAAATAACATAACTTTTTAAAAATATATTTTATTAATTTTTTACAGAGAGGAAGGGAGAGAGATAGAGTTAGAAACATTGATGAGAGAAACCAAGATGGCGGCATAGGTAAACACCTAAACTGCCTCGCACAACAATTTCAAAACTATAACTAAAAGACAAAACGAACATCATCCAGAACCACAGGAAAGCTGGCTGAGTGGAAATTCTACAACTAGAAGGAAAGAGGAAAGCACACGGAGAATCAGAGGAGCTGCAAAAGGCTGAGGTACGGAGACACGTGCACAGGCGGCTGAGTGCCTGGCTGGCTTTCTCTAGCGGGAAGGAGACAAAAGCTCCCGACTGCACTGAACCCCAATTCCAGGCAAGACCCTGGGGACCCAGGCTTATACGGGGGGGATCTGGACTGTCAGTCGGAAACTCGGGAGCCGCGAAAGGCAGAGGTCTGGAGGCACGTGTGCGAGTGCTTGAAGAGAGGACTGACTGCTGAATGCCACTGGCTTTCTCTAGCGGGTGGGAAACGGAAGCTCCCCCACTATGCTTAACTCCAGTTCCGGGCGAGAATCTGGGAATCCAGATTCATTGGGGGAGAAACTGGACTGTCTGGCAGCGGGCGACACTCAAAGGTGGCTTACTCTTAGAGGTGCTTGCAGTGATTACCTAGGGACACTGAGACCCAGAGGCATCATAAGGCAGGGCTGATGGGAAGCCAAGACTGTTGCTCAGCCCTGAGACTCCACCCCATCCAAGCTGAGCACAAAGGCTTTGGCAATTTAGCAAGTCTTGTCTCATAAGACTGTCTCCATCACAGAAGTTCTCCTGGCATAGACACAGTTGATCCTCACAGCCAATTGGCCTGGAGGTCAATTCCTCCCATTGATACCAACAACAATCAAGACTTAACTATAACAAGGCTGTACACACAGTAAACAAAGGAATGCACCAAGAGTGTCCACCTCAGGTAACTGGGGAGGCCGAGCTACCGGCCATATAGGACACCTAGCACACAAAGCTACCCTACCAACTCAGGGAAGCAGCGAAAATGCGGAGACAAAGAAACAGATCACAAACAAAAGAAATGGAGGAAAACAAATGACTAGATATAGAGTTAAAAACCACAATTATAAGGTTTTTCAAGAATTTCCTAGAAAAGGCCGATAAATTTAGTGAGACCCTCAAGGATATGAAAAAGGACCAACTAGAAATTAAACATACACTGACTGAAATAAAAAATATTATACAGAGACCCAATAGCAGACTAGAGGAACACAAGAATCAAGTCAAAGATTTGAAATACAAAGAAGCAAAAAACACTCAACCGGGAAAGCAAAAAGAAAAAAGAATCCAAAAAATTTGAAGATAGTGTAAGAAGCCTCTGGGACAACTTCAAGCGTACCAACATCAGAATTATGGGGGTGCCAGAAGAAGAGAGAGAGCAAGATACTGAAAACCTATTTGAAGAAATAATGACCAAAAACTTCCCCCACCTGGTGAAAGAAATAGACTTACAAGTCCAGGAAGCACACAGAACCCCAAACAAAAGGAATCCAAAGAGGACCACACCAAGACACATCATAATTAAAATACCAAGAGCAAAAGACAAAGAGAGAATATTAAAAGCAGCAAGAGAAAAACAGTTAATTACCTACAAGGGAGCACCCATACGATTGTCAGCTGATTTCTCAACAGAAACTATGCAGGCCAGATGGGAGTGGCAAGAAATAGTCAAAGTGATGAATAGCAAGAACCTACAACCAAGATTACCCAGCAAAGCTATCATTCAGAATTGAAGGTCAGATAAAGAGCTTTACAGATAAGAAAAAGCTAAAGGAGTTCATCACCACCAAACCAGTATTATATGAAATACTGAAAGGTATTCTTTAAGAAGAGGAAGAAGAAGAAAAAGGTAAAGATAAAAATTATGAACAACAAATACATATCTATCAACAAGTGAATCTAAAAATCAAGTGAATTAAAAATCTGATGAACAGAATAAACTGGTGAATATAATAAAATCAGGGGCATAGAAAGGGAGTGGACTGAAAATTCTTAGGGGGAAAGGGGTGTGGGGGATGCAGGAAGAGACTGGACAAAAATCGTACACCTATGGATGAGGACAGTCAAGGGAGGTAAGGGCAGAGGGTGGGGTGGGAACCGGGTGGAGGGGAGTTATGGGGGGAAAAAAGAGGAACAATTGTAATAATCTGAACAATAAAGATTTATTAAATTAAAAAAAAGAGAAACATTGATGAGAGGGGAAACATCGATCAGCTGCCTCCTGCACACCCCCTACTGGGGATGTGCCCGCAACCAAGGTACATGCCCTTGACCAGAATTGAACCTGGGACCCTTCAGTCTGCAGGCCAACGTTCTATCCAATGAGCCAAACCAGTTAGGGTATAATATAACTTTTTAGGGGCATATATGTTATCTATCCTAATAAAAGGGTAATATGCTAATTAAACCAGACATCTTTCGGACATCTATCCGGATGTCCTTCTGGACAAAGCCATGGTGGTGGGGGCCGAGGCAGAGGCTGTTAGGGGCAATCAGGCTTGCTGGGAAGGGCACTTAGGGGCGACCAGTTCGGCAGGGGAGCAGTAAGGCGTCGATCAAGCTGGCAGGGGAGTAGTTAAGGGGTGATCAGGCTGGCAGGCAGGCAAGCAGTTGGGAGCCAGCATTCTGACATCCCCGGAGGGGTCCCAGATTGGAGAGGGTTCAGGTTGGGCTGAGGGACACCCCCTGCCCCCGTGCACGAATTTCATGCACTGGGCCTCTAGTTTTAATATATTTGTCATCCTTTGCTTCCCTCTCCCACCCTTCACCGTCCCATATATTCTCACAAACTATGAAATTGAGGAATTCCTTGAGGACAGCCAAGCAGCTGGAAGAGGGGGGATTTTTGGAGCTGCTTCTGACTGTTTATGCACCTGTTCTCCTTGGTTCTCCACAGCTGCGGCTAGAGATGTGGAAAGGTGGAAAACAGAGTGATGGGGCAGGAGGCTGGAGGAGGTTATGAATGATTTTCTGTATAAAAGGTAGCAATACTCTGAAGATACCAAGATAAACCCTAAGCTTTGGGCATTAAGGCCAGCAGAACATAGAAATTGAAAGGGATTAACACATTCAGCTAAAAAGGACGTTGATAAAAGTGTGGTGCAGCTAGTTTCTGTCCATAAGCATGAATATTTCTTTGTTAAGTCTTATTGTCTAATGTGCCATTTCTGGCTAATTTCATGTCTCCACACTAGAAAAAGGTGGCAACACTGTTATCCTGTTTTGAAATATTGTAGATCTGCTTGTCTCTGAAGTTCCCTAATAACATATAATCCTGACTATATCATCACTCATGATGCTGTATCACCCTTCCTTCTGCCCTGGAATACTGGCTTCTAATTGCCCCCAAAGTTCTCACTGTGCCATTGGTGATGGCCACAAATGCAAGAAAATGGGCCCCATCATTTGTTTTTTTATTCATCTTAAGTTTTTTCCATTTTCCCAACCATGTATATTTTTGAAGTCTTTACACTGGCATCACTTTATTCCGAGAATGGAATCTCTTTCAAAGTTGCAACACTCCTGTTTTCCGCACACCACCACCTGCAGGAAGGCTATGCAGAGGCCTGAGGGCAAGTGAGAAGTTCAGGAATCTGGTCTACTGGAGATCCACCACTGACCCCTGGGCTTGAGCCACATATGTGGGCCCATGTGCTGGCTCTTAACTCCCAACTGCAGTGTCACCCCCGGTTCACAGCACGCAAAGGCAGTGACGTGGCAACACCCATCTTTTAGCTTCCATGCCTCCAGCTCCAGCCACTGGCACCCCAAGTATTCAGTCCTTCCACAGGCTCCACGTCACGTGCAGGCAGTCCCCCAGGGCTGGCCGGCCACCTCCTTCCAGGGCTCATCAGCAAGCACTTCTAGTCCATGCCCTCTCCTGCCCCCGTTGATGTAACAAGGTGAGCCTGCCTCGGAGCAGTCTTAAGCCAAGTTAAACGAGGAACAGAGGGTTAGACATCCCTTGCCTGGATGGGACTTAAGGGCAGAGCCTGTCACGCATTTCTATTTAGAAGATATTTCTGAGTGCCCACATGTGTATGTAACTTGTCTGGCAGAAGACGTTTTATGAAGGGATGTTGGCTCTCCATTTCCCCACTGCAGAGCAGGACAGTCTCACTACCTTGTCAGGCTGAGTTTCCATGGTTGGGATGGGGTTAGGATGGTCCTACAGCTTCTAAAAGCACAGGGATAAGTCCCACTAAAATATTCAGGTGCAGAACGTGGCCCATAGTAGGCCATCAGTAAGTGGCCTCCCCTCATTTCCTCTCCCTCCTCCACAATAATGGAACAGCCCAACATTCATGCTGTTATCTATCCAAAGAGCAAGAAAAGATACCACTTATATGAAAAGAATTGTGAAAAAAGGGTCTTTTGCTCCTTAGAAACAGAAGCTTTTTTGTTACTAGCTTGTAATTTTATTCCACTTACTTTTCTGAAAGGAATTAAGTTTTTATTCCATATAACATTTTCATTCCAATAGTGGTTTAAAATGAAGTTCTTGCAGTAATGAACCAGGAACACTAGATGTCAGGAGAGAACCAGCTAAACCCAATGTTTAGTGTTTGCTAATCCCTTAGAATAGAATTTAGAGGCTGTCAGAAACCTAAAGAACATCTAATAGTACAATCATTATATTTACTTAAATACTAATGGTTTATTGAATTATTATGTTGTGCATCTGAAGATGTCATTTATATCTCAATTAAAAAATACTAATGGTTGTATAAACAGATTTACACCTAATACTAGATGCTTTCTATTCTGATCTATGAGGAGGCCCTAAAAGACTTGATAAAAAGAAAGGAAGCAAACAATTTTAATCATCTTTTAAGGGCCAGGTACTTTTATGTACATACATTTGTGGACTTCCTACAAAATAACAACCCCCTTTTCCCTGCTGCATAAATGGGCAACTTCTAGGCTAGAGGAGGATTTTTCTGAATGGGTAAAGATCCAGAGCCTCTTCTCAAGAGATGCTTCTGAGGAGACAGACTGGCAGGGAAGGCACTAACTCTAGAACATCTACTGTAAGCAAGACATGGGTAGCAAAGGTGCTCTAAACAAATGTGGACCTGATTGGATTTTTCCCCCCTACAGACTAAAGCAATGGTCGCCAACCTTTCGGACCTCACGGATGCTAGTGGTCCATGGACCACCAGTTGGCGACGACTGGACTAAAGTTCCTCCACAGAATGTGCTCTAAATCTTCTCAGGGTTTCCTCTTTGAATTTAGGGAAAAGTCTTTAATCATGAGTTTTTCTGCATCAACTTAGCTTTTAGACTTCCAGTTCTCTATTATCTATAATAATAAAAGCATAATATGCTAATTAACCAGACGTCCTTCTGGACTAAGCTGGGGCTGCGAGGGAAGTCCGGGTCCCAGGTACCAGAGGGAAGCTGGTGCCGGCAGTTGGGGGAAGGAAGGCCTACTATTGCACGAATTTCGTGCATCGGGCCTCTAGTTTATAATTTCTCATAAACCTAATTTGAGCCAATCTATTTCACGACAGTGATTCTCCAGAAACCTACCACACCACTCTGACATCTTTTGCTGCAGTTCAGGATTCAGACGCCCCACCGCTGGCAGATGCCCTGTTTGCACACGTCTGATCTTCATGACATCCGTTCTCTGCCTCTCCTCTTCCCTTCTTTGTCTCCACTGCACATAAAACGATCTGATGTAATTTTATGTACTTGCTGGTGGAATTATTCTCTGCCTCCTCACTGGAACATAACGCACATGGGGCGAGACTTGATGTTGGCCTGTATGTGTGGTCAGTGCTGCTTAAATAACTGCTGGGGAGCGGTGTGCTCACTGCTGAGAAACCCCTGCTGAAATTGAGTGTACATTTGAGTCCTGTATTTGAGGGATGAATTACAGTATTTTTCATGGAAATGTTGACTACATGTAACTTTTACTTTATGCACTCACTTTACAACTTAATCCCCTGAGTAGGATTGGACTCTCCTCTAGAAGATGGTGCCCAGGAGGCCACTTTCATAAAATAAAGTAACAAGAACCTGGCAACCCAAAAGCCTGTAAAGCCTCTGACCACAATTAATAAGTGCTGATGTCAATGACTTCTAACACCAAATATACTGAAGGAAAAAACTACTGGGCTCACTTTCAATTTTAATAATTCAATCCAAATAACATGAGGCTTTCTTGCTTCCAACTCAAAACCCCGTTCAGCCCAGCATCATAACACAGAAAAACAAAACATAAATCTAGCTCCGAGAAGCACTGAAGAGTAAAATAGGTATTGAGTTGAAGTTTTCATTTTATTTTTGGGGGAGGGAGCAATTTCACTGTCATAAATGCACTAAGACTTCCTACCACACTGTAGACACCATTTATTCATAAAGTTCCCAGTCACTCCAATCTCTTTTCCTTCTGCCTCTCCAAGCTCTCACTTAATCTTCCCTTCTTCCTCCTCCTTTTCCCCATCGCCCCATTCTTTCTCCCATGCAGCTCCTGATAGTTCTAATGGAGATTATTGTAGCTCTTCTTGGTTTTCATTGGGCAACAACCCTGCTCCCACACTCTGCACAACAAGCTGGGAAGTGTCCACCAGGTCTTCCTTCCTTTCTCAGGCACAGGCTGAGCCACCTCCACCTTGGGGACCCCGGGCCTATGCCACCACATGAATTCTTTGCTGTCCAGCTTCTTGGCTCTTACCCCGCAGCATGTGCCGCCATTGAATGAACTGAAGAGTGTAGAGGACAAACCCCTGAAATATCTACTTCCCACAGTTAGGCATGCTATGTCCATCTAATTGTGCTTTATTTGTTTAATATTCAAATGCTGTCAGATCTACATAAGCCACCTGCTTTTCCTCCAGACTCTGTGCCCTGATGCACTGAGCATCTGTGAGGCTATTTCTTTTTATGTCATTAAGGATGGGAATAAACTAATGTAAACACCAATTGGAAAGCTTGAGTAGTTTTCCCGATTTCTCAATCGTGCTGTTTACTGCATTGTTATTCGGGATTAGTCTACTTTAGGAACAATTTGACAGTATCATCAAAGCCCTACTTCAATATTTAGATCCCGAAGGACAGATTCAATGGCCTTAGTTAACACCCCAATGATGTAGGCTTCATTGTGTGATTCACCTGCTCTTGCTGTTTATTTTCCTAAGCTTCAGCCAAGCTGAAGAAACTGTAGGAAAACAGAGTTCAATTGCCCACGAAAGAGAATGCCACCCTCCCTAGTGAAAAGAAAACCTAGAGTCTCCTACATTGGACTCTTCACATGGGGATGGAGAAAAATGAAGATCCCATGAGCACCATTGCCAGGCTTGGCCCCTAACAACCTACCCATGAAATCACTTCTTGTTTCCAAGGCCTTAGGTCAAGCAGAACACAGCCTGGGCTGGGCCCCCGAGTTCTGCTTGAGGAGAGCAACCCAGGAGGGCCCACGTTTTATGCCCTCATTGACTAGATGTCAGTTCTCTCCCAGTGGTCTCTGCTGGCAGGTGGCAGTCATTTCCAGCTACTTAAATGCTTCTGGGTAAGTAGGTATAGGATTCAATGTCACTATATAGCTTCCCCCAACTTTAAATACAAATCTTGTCCTTAACTAGGATTAGATAATTCTTTGTGAAACCTATTGAAATAAAAAATAAAAATAGAAGTTTACTCTGCATGTTAACATGAACTTCTGGTGGAAAAACCAAATTGGTGGTGTAGGTAAATGCCTGTACTTGCCGCCTTCCACAACCACAGCAAAATTACAACTAAAATACAGAACAACCATCATTCAAAACCGCATGAAAGCTGGCTGAATGAAAATCCTACAACTAGAGAAATAAAGAAGAAAGCACATTGAGACTGGTAAAGGGGCAGAGGCACAGAATGGCTGGTCTGACACCTACATGTGCGTTTTTTAAATTGGGAGGGAGATAGTGTCTGTGGAGGCCTCCTATGAGGAGCAAGGGACCCCAGCCCACACCAGACCCCCAGCCCAGAGTCCCAGAGCTGGGAAGAGAAGTCCCTGTAACTACGGACTGTAAAAGCCAGTGGGGATTATGGCTGTGGGGATTACAGAGTGACACAGAGGCTGTTGAAATCCCAGGAATCCCTCTTAAAGGTTCTGAGCAGAAACTTACGTGGTCTCACTTCCTCTGAGCTCCAGCGCTGGGGCAGTTGCTCTGCGGGGCACAAACACATATGGGAAGGAACTGGATTGTCCGGCATCAGGACAGGAACTCAGGGGAAGCTTTCTCCCAGACGGGGGGTGTTGGCAGGGGTCATCGTTCCTGTGCTGTGCCTGTCGCAGGGCTGACTGGCAGCCATATGAGTTTTCATCAGCTTGGCCCACACAGTTTGCTCCACCCTGTGATTCTCCCAGAATCCACTCCATCCAATTTGTAGCTCCACCCAAGCTGTTTGCAGCAGATTTTCCATATTAATGGTCTATCCTGACTCAGGTTTCAGACTTTGCTAAAATCTCTTAAACAAGATGCAGTTGGCATCAGCATGCTGCAAACCTATCAATAAAAGGCCCAAGACCCTTCACAGCTGGGCCTAGTCTGGGTACCTCCAGCACAATACAAATACCTCCTGCCAGGTGGCTCCAGGCAGTGGCTGACTTTGCATCTCCCTGGAGGCCCTAGAGCCAATGTACTCCATGGACACCTTCAGACCATTGCAGATTACAATGCTACACATCCATAAGCAACACACTTAAGAGGCATACTCAGTGAGCACCATAGTCCCACTGAAGCAAGTCCTGCTCCATAGGGGTGTTTTCTGCACAGCAGCTCTCCCACTGTAGTCACAGCTGGTCCTCGCAGCCAATTAGCCTGGAGGTCAATTCCTCCCAGAGAGACCAACAGCAATCAAGGCTCAACTACAAGACTGTGCACACAGCCCACACAGGGGTGCATCCAGAATGCCCAGCTCAGGTGACTGGGGAGGCTGAGCCACTGGTCCCTACAGCACATCTACCAAACAAGGCCATTCTACCAATTCCAGGAGACATAGCAGCTCTACCCAATACATAGAAACAAACACAGGGAATCAGCCAAACTGTGAAGACAAAGAAACAGGTCACAAATGAAAGAAATGGAACCAAGCAAATTACTGGATACAGAGTTCAAAACCATGGTTATAAAGTTACTCAAGGATCTTCATGAGAGCCTCATGAAGAAAATAAAAATATGAACAATAAAATGGCAATAAATACACATATATCAACAATCGAATCTAAAAATCAAAATAAACAAACAAGAAACCTAATGAACAAAATAAACTGGTGAATAAAATAGAATCAGAGGCATGGAAACATGGAAGAGACTGACAAATCTCAGAATGAAGGGGGTTTGGGGGTGGGAAGAGATTAACCAAAGATCTTACCTATGGACACAGACAGTAGGGTGGTGAAGGCTTGCGGGGTGGAAACCAGGTGGAGGAGGGGCAATAGGGGGATAAGGGGGGAACATCTGTAATACACTCAACAACAAAGATGAAAAAAAATGTACTCTGAGTGCGCATTAAACTTTATGCCAGTGGACTCCAGCCCTTGGATCTCAAGGTTACAGCTAAAGTGAGCCATGGCCCTAAGAACTTGTTGACCTGAAATATCTACTTCCCATGATGGGCAGATGTAGACAAAAAAAAAAAAGGGGGGGGGGGAACAGGAGGATGAACAAGGGCAGACTAACTTTTGTAGGGGACTTACGCTTGTGTCAGGGCCTGTGTTATCTGCTTTACATGTATTTTCTCACTTGCCAACCAAATGGGATAGATGTCCATCTCCTTTTACGCATAAGGAAGCTCGGGCTCTGAGAAATGTTACTGATGCAAAGATATGGAGTTTAAGAATGGTGGAACTGGACCCCCAAGTATCCGAAATGCAGAAAGATTAGTAATGTGAGGAAGGAAAGTCAGAGAAAAAAGGGGAGTGGAACAGTGGCTGAAGTGTGAAATACGGTGTTACCGTAAGTAGCACCTCCTCTCCAACCACCCGTCCGTCCTCTTTCCTCTGAAAAGGTTTGCTCTGTAACAATGCCTGCAACTCTAGGAAATTGCTTCAGCTGCGTTTATTCCCCAGGACACGTTGTCCTTTAAGAAATTGTTCAATTAAAGAGCTCTAAAAGGATTGCATTAACTGAAGATCTCCAGTCTCTTTATTTCTCATCACACAAATGACAAAGACAGAGCCAGGCATCATTAGTGCTGATGGTTCAGTCCATGTAGGTCTTCATTAGAGCCCTTTAACACAGCCGTTTAAGGAGACATCAGCTTTGGGGGAAAATACTTTTTGAAAGCCGACTTAATGAAGTCATTTCTATATAATCTGGAAGCAGAAATGTCTTTTATGATTGAATTTCCATTTTCAACATATTGACTAATGTCGGGGATTATTACGTGTCACAGTGAGCTGAACAAGCACATACTCTGCTCTGTGTCGGCACAGGTGTATTCTCAAAGGATCAGATGCCAAAGGCGGGGAGGGAGAAATTAAATGCTTAAATAAGGGGGATAGTACAAGATCCTTGCTCTTTGCCAACGATTTTGGTGTTCAGAGAGGCATGCAGTTCCTAGAAGTTGCTGGTTTTTGTTACCCAAAGACATTAGCATTGGAGGTGATTGACTTACCCACTGCCAATCAGGGCCTAATGCCCTCCATCGGTTTCCCATTGAATACAACCTCAACTCTCATTGACTTACAAGGCCTTGAATCTGACGATTACTTCCCACCTCCACCTCCCAGCCTCTGCTTGTACCTCTCTTCCACATGCATTTCAGTCCTGCAGTGCATAGTGATATTTCAATCAATGATGAACCCCATACACGATGGGGGTCCCATTAGATTATAATGGAGCTGAAATTTTCTGTCATCCAATGCAGCGATTGTCAACCTTTTTCATCTCATGGCACACATAAACTAATTACTAAAATTCTGCGGCACACCTACAAATATGTGTTTTGCCGGTCTGACAAAAAAGTTAGGTCTGATTTTGATTCACTCCCACTGGACGGCTATTGTGTTATCAGTTGTCATTTGTTATTAGACAATCTAAGGGAAAAGAGGTCTGAGGCCCTGACTGAATAGTCAGGTATTGCATGTTTCAAAAATTCTTGCGGTACACCAGTGTGCCGCGGCACACTGATTGACAATCACTGGCCTAGTGATGTTGTAGCCTTCGTAAGGTTGAAGGACAAGACAGAAGATTAAGAAGGGAGAGGCTGCCTAAGACCCGCCTGTGAAGGTGAATTCAGAATGACCTCAAGCCCACGTGTATCTGAGAGGTACTTACAAGCTTTCCAAGATGCAATCCCTTTATCATCAAACTTCAGTAAAAATTATTAGTTATAAAAGGTTGTTCCAGCTTTGCTCAGGAAATAAAGAGAGGCCAAATTCCTGCTTTGGTAAGAGGGTGCCTGGAGTGAGCTGCAGGGAGACGAAGCAGTGAAGAGAAAGATTGGTTGGCAGAGCAGCCCAGAGCAGCTGTCTGCCCGGTGCCTACCTACACAGGCAGCAGCTGGGTGCACCGTGCAGCATCTGAGCCCTCCACAGGGAGGCTCCGAAACGTGTGGGAAGACACTGGGCTGCCTCTAGACATGTAGCCTATGACTTAACTTTTATTTGTGCGTGAAATAGAGGGGTAACCCCTTGAAACCTGAAGAATGAAGGGAGCTTCAAGATGCATGACTTCTCCAAGTTTAGAATAATAAATGCATACTGTTATGTAGAGAACATTGAAAACAGTAGTCACCTTTTACTTCAATGTGCGTTTTTATTCATAATTGAAAAGAAGGATATACTGCTAACTTATTGTAAATGCACCCAGAATCAAAGGGTCCATAGCGACATAAAAAAATGTATGTAGTCTCTATTAAGTAACACTTTCTGGTCACTTTAGAATATGAGTACAATATACAGGTATTATATGCACAAAAAATGTAAAAAGGAATTGTGAAAACAAGTCTCGTTACCAGTTTGTATAAGAAAAAAGACTTTCATTTTTCACAGGCTACCGCATCATATAAGGTGGTTCCTATTTTTGACTTTTTGAATTAATTCACCTGGTAGCTCAAAAATCTGTATAGAAAAGAAGTTAATATACAGTGAAGTCACTACACAGTGTTAGGGGGCAGTAGAAATTCAGAGTGGTACAAAATATCATTCAAGATGTTTACATTAAGTTGCAGTGTCAACATTGAGACGTATCTTGGTTGGCAAGTTTCTAAGAACTGTTCGGGATTGAAAGTCTATATTTAACGACTTCTGCTGGTAAAAACATTAAAGGTTAAAAACATGTAGAAATCGACAGGAGGTGCAATGTCCTTGTCTTTCTGTCCTTACCAGCAGATCCTTGCCATAGAAATAGAATGAAATGCTTTAGGACCTAAAGTTTAGGTACTTCCAATATTTTCCATCAGATGGCAGAGTTGGCATTACAAACATGAATGCAAACTAACTTCCATTCTGTCGGTCACAGCAACAAAGAGACTTAGAGTCATTCTCTCCATTTAAATAATGCAAGCGTGCTTTCAATAATAATAAATAATAGTATCTGGTTTGTTAGAAACAATATCAAAGAAACGACTGTGTTGTATAACCTTGGCGATTCCGCCATAGTTGTGTGGGGACAGCTTTTGCTTCCCTTAGTGAATCCCCTTACTTGTGCGCTCTGGGTTTTATTTAAACACTGACCAGTCAAAGCAGGCCTATGGCACCACTCGCGGATCACACAGATGTAACTAGAGCATGTCTGTTGATATCACTGAAGCACATAGTGGCCATGGTTGCTTTGGACTGTTAGGAGCTTAGACTTGCTATTTGTAATGCATACTCAGAGGTCCTTCAGACTTGCTTTGGTTTGATTGATAGGTATGACTACGGTTCTGGCATCTGTAATTCAGGTCCTGAGCACTAGGGGGCTCATTTGGTCAATCTGCCCTTTCATACACAGTCACAGCAAAAATATGGCACACGTCTGTCCCAAAGGATGTTGTAGTCCATGACCTAGGGAGATTTTGCTTTCATAGAGGCAACAGGTGCAGTATCCAGAGGCTGAACCTAAGGGAAGCAACTTATTGACCCCCGAAAGTGGGCTAGTTAGAGACCTGTTTTGTGTCTTGGTTCTTAGTTCTGCTGTGAATAGGCGGGGTTGCCAGGTAGCAGAGTTCTTGTCACATACAAGGAGCCTCAGAAAAATCTGAAAGGGAACCACAACTGAGAAGAGAATTTTGGGGGGTCTTTTTACTCACAGAGGCAGAGATTCCTTAGAGTTTTCAGATCAGAAGGTCTCAGTGGGAGTTCTTACCTTTGCATTTCTACCACAGGAGGAGAAATCACTCTGTTATTCTGAGGCAGGCATTTTGCTTTAGGAACTAATCTGGAAATTACTTTTCACTTCAGATTTCCCCCTAAGGACTTAAAAGTATTTTGAAGTGTTAACACCAAATTCCCTTTAAGTTAAACTGGATAAAATTGGGATATCTATGTCTTTTAAAGGGAATGAGACATCGTCTTATGAGAGTTACCACAGATGCTAAGACTAGTCTGTGCCAGCATTTTTCATAGGACATCACGGATTTGCAGGAAACCTTTAATGAAAACTCCATTTCTTAAGGAGCTGTAATCATCATGCAGCTCTATTTCTACTTATGGAAATGTGAAGCTCTGGCAGAATGAAGTCAAGAAGGGTTGATGGCCATTGGCCCTAAAACAAATGAGGAAAGAATAAAACAAGATCCGGAGTTCACCTTCTCAACCTACCCCCAAACTTCCCTCTTGACAAAGATGAATGGGACCAATGTGACTCAAGTTCTGAGATTTGAGAGTAAAGCCTTTGCAGGCCTAGGAGCATGAAGAGCACTTTCCAGGGCTAAGCGATTTCTGATTCTGGGTGTGCTTTAGATATCTGAGTTCTGGAATCAATGGCCTTTCTCAGCGATGTTAAAAAATCCAAAGATCAATCAATTGAGTTTTTTTTTTTAAATTCACCACACGAAACAAGTGGTTTAAGAACAATAAATAAAACACAATTAATGAGCTATGTTTGCCCTATAAAAACAAGGTAAGCATGCCCCATGAATCGCCCAAAATTCCATTCTCTAAAATTGTTGAACTTGGATACATTGTATTTTGCCTAAAAATGTCTTGCACAGGAAACTTTTATTTTATTTTATTTAGAGTGGTGGCGAAAATGAAAAGCCATAGAAGAACCTAATAATAAATATTTATAGGCGTTGGTTGAACAAATGGGTTCAAAGTGACAGTTTTTACTAATAAAAAGCCTGCAGGGGCAAGCAGAAGGCTGCCCAACACAAGTTCTGATGAAGGAATCTGAAAGCTAATTGACTTTCACATATAACATTCCATTTGTATTATTATCCGAATGTAATAGGAATAATTGCAATGACTGCAATGATTAGGCTCTTGGTTTCATATTACATAGGTGACCCAAGTAAACTATTTTGTAAAACTACATTCAATGACTGTTATTTTAGGTTTAAAATAGATTTAAGAAGTCAGAAGGGGAAGAGAGAAATTCTCTTTATAAAAGAGGTTTCAAAGAAATGAAACTATGTGAGGCAGTTCAAAAGTGACTTTCAGCAATTATTTGCAAAATCGCTTCCTCAGGGACAAAGTCTGTAGAAGAGACAGGGTCCAGCAGTTGAAAGTAAACTGTCCCTCTGCTGGTTGGCAAAGAATCATGAGAAGGCTTGCACTGGGAAGGTGATGATGTTTAAACTGTTAGTAAAAACAGAAGAAGGCAGGCAGGGCTGAGCTATTTTGTCTTTTGGGAAGGAAGCAAAGACCAGTCATCTGAGGTCTGAGATTTCTTATTTGCCCTGAGAAGACAAAAAGGCATGACAAAAGCCCACTGGAAGAGGACTATCGGACCATCTGATGCTCAAGTGGAGGCAGGGTGAAGGGGAGGAGCCAACAGGAGGTGTCTTTCTCGGATCCTGAGCATTGATGACCTGGGCCTGGATCCCAGGTGGAAAAACATATCAGATTGTAGTCAACAGCCAGGGCCTGGCTGATGACCAACAAGTGTAGAGGAAAGAAGACTGCACTGAAGGCTTGCATAGCAGACCCAAAGGGACATGGTACAAGCCATTGCAACTCCCAGCCTCCGTCTCCTCCTCTGTAAACCAAACAAGTGAATTGCTGAGGTCTTTGTCAACTCCACAGTCTGACCCAGCAGAGAAGAACACACGGCACTAGGCATCTTATTTCTTTTAACTTCCATTCCCTAAAATAATCTTATACTATCTATCATTTATAAAAATGGGCACGTAACATATTTTAATAAAGTGAGTGTTTAGAAAGGATGTATTCAAGTGTTGAAGTGTGTGTATAGATGTGTGTGCACAACATGAAAAAGTCAATCAATCTTATCTCAGACATTAGTGACAGCTGCCAGATTTGCAGGCCCAAGGTGTTAGGAGAATATAGTCAAAACTCTTCAGTGATTGAAGTCACTTCATGGGGTATTTTTAATAAGTAGTACCTGGAAGATTTCAAGATTTCTCTGTGTCTGTCTGTCTGCCTCTGTCTCTCTGACACACACACACACACACACACACACACACACACACACACACACCCTAGGGAAATGTACAATAAAACCTGATTACAAAAAAATTCTATGATTTCCTTCAATTGAATACTTTTTTTTTAGAGAAACGGAATATCAGTAGTATTCATTCCACTCTAACCGATAGAATGTTCTTGAAGAAAAACAGATGAAGGGAAACACAGGTCCAACTTTACTGAGAGAAAATACTAATAACAGCAAGGAAGGCTCACATACTTTGCAGTGATCTGTCCTGTCTCACCTTCCTAAGCACTGTGTTCGTTCCATATTTGTTGAATTGAGTAAAAAGAAAATAATGACACTTATCATTTCAGAAAAAAAGGTGCTGCCAAAATAAAAAAGTTAAAGAGTTATGACCATAGAAGAATTAATTAATTTTTGTAGGAAAACAGTGAGAACCAAGTAATCCATTTGATTGGTTCTTGAATTTAAAATTCAATTTTCAGAAAAGGAAAGCTAACACATACCCTGCAGAATTATGGAAACAAAGAAGGATCTTGGATTATGATTTTTTCTTTCTTTCTAAGAAGAAAGGTAGAAAGATGAGGTAGAAATTCTCATTTCACAGAGTCCAAGCAAGATGACTAATTTTTTTACCTGACACCAATTTCTTCTACAAATATCAACATTTAAGAAGCTTCATCCATCTAATAGAAATGGCATTTTTTTCTTAGCCCACAATAAAGACAT
Source organism: Cnephaeus nilssonii (assembly GCF_951640355.1). Lineage (NCBI taxonomy): Eukaryota > Metazoa > Chordata > Mammalia > Chiroptera > Vespertilionidae > Cnephaeus > Cnephaeus nilssonii. Next base: position 34,137,354 of record NC_137089.1, on the reverse strand, counting down.
AAAAAGAGATGCTATTCAAAAATTGTAAAATTTTTGAGAATTCTGTTTTTTTTTGGAGAGTTCTCCTAATATTTAAAATGGATCCACTCCCTTTCTTCATTGCACATTGATTGTGAAGTTACACAAGCAGTACTTTCCTTCATTAGTTCTACTTTTGGGCATAACACCCTTAAGTTGTAGGCCTATTTATAGGGAACAGGGTTTATAGACACTTCCCCAACCTTCTATCCAGCAAAGGGTACAGATGACTCTTTAATGAGAAGGAAATTAAAACACACACACAGATATTCAAGGTTTCTAAGTTTAAAGAGATCAATTATTTGTATTTTTCCTACTTAATTCAATGATCCCTTGAGAACAGCTACTACCTTGGGCTAAAATGGCAAGTCAGAACATTTGAATTCTAATCAAGCATCAGAGTTCTCCTACTTATACACTGAAGTACCTCAGGAATGATAAGCGAGTGTTTGCTTTAAGAAATAATTAGCCAGAATATTCATTTCATAGTGAGTCCATATTTCGGGATACTATAAATTCTAGATTAGGTCTGAAATGAAGATGTGTTTATTCTTGGCAAGATTCCTTTCTAATTTGCAAAGATTGAAAAGAGCAATTTTGGTTTTTATTTGATTCCCAATGTAGCAGAGTCATGACAGTTTTCCTCAGCTCTGCGACATACATTTGAGCTGGTTCTAATGAAGACAAATTCCTCTCAATCATGAGTGTCCCATTCATTAAGTGAGACAGATGGCAGCCTTGCTATATTTTGCTAGATCCAGCCTCTGGAAGCTGGCTGCTCCCTTCTTTAGGAAATGGCAGGGCTTATCTTTCTGAAGGAAAAAAGAAAGAAGTCAGTATTTTGCTAGGGCAAGATGTCAAGTTATCTTCAAAACAAGTGAGCCAACAACCTCTCAGATTTGGAGTTGGATGAGCATATGCTTTTGTTTCAGGGACACATACATTCATATTATATGGCAGGTGGAAGGCTAAGACACTTGGGGGCACGCTGGCTTAGAGCTTTTCCTAAAAGAGATGTTTGAGGTTTCTTTGCTGTCGACTTTAAGACACCTCATGCCCCCTGGGAATTCTCTAGCCACCTCCCAGCCCCTTGTAATTCCCCCCGCTTAACTTTTGCTGCGTTGAAACAGGAGTGGAAGCTGAAATAGACATAAGGTAAACTGCAGAGCATCCCAGCTGCCTGTGGCTCCACACAGTGTTAGCAGGAGACACTTAAGAAAGGCTACGTGATTGACACAAGATAGAAGACAGCCTGGGGTAGAGTCGGCCAAGGTTTACAAGACACACTGCCAAGGTCGTTCAAAGAGGAAAACAACATTGGTTTTAACTTTCCCCTTCTGCACGCCAGTCAACCCTAGGGGCTCATGGGCAGTGGATGTCCTGTCTTCAGCTTTACCAGAACCACTTGTGAGGAGAGCACTTGAACCTGGACCTGCACCATCTCAGGATGCTGCGAGAGGTTCTGGCAAATGAGCACAGATAGTTCATTCTCCCTTCCTCTGACCACACACACACTTCCGTATGGAGAAGCCAAGATTTGGTGAGAAAGTGGATATACTGAATGTGTCTTTGTTGAAAGCCCTACGGCACGATGCACAGTGCAGAGCGGATTCCCTAAAACAGAGGCAAAAGCTGCAAGAACTGGAAACACTCTCTCTTAAGAAGCAGCACGTGACAAGTGATAGTACTGGGTCAGAATCACCCAGATCCTGGGGACTGCCCACGGTGACCTCAGCGCTCTACACTCTTTTCTTCCCTTTTTCTTAAGTAAGCAGGGCCTCTAAAGAGTAGCTCAGAAGAGGAGAGGTGTGGAGGAGAAAAGTGGGCAAGAGAGGAAGTGGAAGGCCTATCTAACTTGTTTTTGATGAATGGTAAATATTCTGGAACTTCAGAATATCATTATGGAGTCCTGAAATTGCCATTTGAAACAGTTATACCTTAACTGTTTCATTATTTAAATGAAGAGAGATTAAAAACCCAAACACACATACCATAATAAGTAGTTGCCTGTGTTGAATTTCCATGGAAGACTCACTAAGGTAAGGATTCCCCCTCAAACCAGTTACCTGCAGTTAGACACAGGTCTCTGCTGTGCATCGTAGAAGAATGTCAAGTTTACATGGAGATAAAACAGCAACAACAGTGACATGGTACTAGTTTGTGAAATGCTGACTAGGTTTTGTTTGTGCGCGTGGGGCATAATAGAATGACAGTTTAAGATGTTTAAATATTAATTTTATCCCTTTGACTGATTTTCTATGTTTTTGATGCTCTGTTAGCTTTTTCCATAATAATATATATTAGTCTTGGAATTTTAATACCAAAGTTATTTTTTAATGAATACATGCAATTTGTAGTCTGCATTATTACTAATCACTTAAACATGGGCGATTTTTTCAGGCTCCTTTTTAGAAAACGTACAAGAGCTTGGTGTTTCCATGGGCTTTGCACTTGGGTAACAAGAGCTCCAGAGAGGGCCCAACTTATTGTCATGACATTACAATAACGCCTGCCTCTCAGTTGTGGAGTGCTTCACAGTTTACAGAGTATTTTTACATTTTCACTGAACTCTCACCTTGGGAGGTAGGCATTATAGTTTCACTTTAGAGATGATAAAAACTGCAGGGCTGAGACGTCCAACACTGTCCAAGGTCACAGTGGTGAACCTGGGACCCAAACCTCACCTTGTGCCTTCCAAGTTCTCCTTCCTTTGGCCATAGCTCTGGCTCCCCTGTATATATGCAGAGCTCTGGGTCAGTCCCCAAAGTCTTCTAGGCTTCAGCTTCCTCAACGGCACAACGATGACTTGGATTTGACCAACTCCCAGGTCCCTGCTAGCTCTTCTTCATTTTGAATTTGAGTTTATTCAGTAGAATGAAAAGTGATGGGATTCAGTAGGTGTCAGATGAAGTCTCATAAAATATATGCACTCCACAAAGAAGAAGAAAAAAAGGAACCTCTACAACAAAAAATTTGCATATCATTTTAGACAGTTTATAGACTGACTTGTAAGGGATGCATGGGCCAAGTTAACAACTGCTGGATTAAATAGTACACATATACCCCATTTTGGGGTCTATCGGAGGCCTCAGTTGGTTTTTATACAAAGTGAGCAAAACTTATTTTGACATGGGAACTAGTAACTGAAAGATATGATTTGAAAAAATTGTGGTGTGTTTTCAAGACATCTTCCCCATGGAAAATTATGTTTCTGATACTAATTTCTCAGTTATTAGGGTGGGGTAAGAGAAAGAAAAGTTGATGCAGCACAAATATAAGTATCTTCTTTAGAAGTACTCAAAGGCAATTCCACACCATTTTAATGCTCCTTTTTAATATCTTCAGAGCAATATTTCTGGTTGTGATTTTTGTGCCACATGCCCACAAAAGGTTTGGCCTCTACCCACTAGATGTAGGTTTAGGTCTGACACCAGTGTCAGGACTTGGATAAAGAGTAGAAAATATGGCCTTCATAGATACCCATATTCCTCCCCAGGGGAGAGGTGTTTTGCTTTAATTTCACTCTTTCATACTCCCCTGATATATATTTTTCAGAACACAGGAAGAGCAAGATATCATGCAAGAATCTGAAAATTTAGATTGCCATAATATTATTCTGGGCTTTGGGAAGTCGAGAACAAAGGAGAGCTCCATGTTTTGACTGGTGGTGTTGAAAAAAAAATGATCGATACTCAATGTGAAAGCCAGATCCACTATTTTGTACCCATTTATCACAGCATCTTACTTCCTGTCTACTAGTAGTAACACCAAGTAATGTCTGCTAGTGCAAACTCCGTCAGGTCTAGGCTAAGTGCAGCCATCAGCAGTCCTGGCTTACCGCCTCAACAATACAAACCAATGTTTCTGTAGGTTTTCACAGCATTTTTTTCCCCCATTTTGCATGCCTCATGTTAAATTCCGTTAAAAAATTTAAAACCAATTTTTTAAAAACAATTTACAAGTATTCATATAAGAAGAAAATGACTAAAAAATACCCACCCAAGCACCTACAACTCATCTAGTGCACAATGCTAATAACACACAGGCTGTGACCGAAGAACTCCATGATCTGTGGGAAAGCAGGGAGGCGCAGTCCATCCTCTGGGAGAAAGTGAGACATGTTGATGCAGAGAGGAGCTGTCAATGACGCTTTGCTTCCTAAGTCAAGTTCAGCAGCCGCATTTCAGAGTTGATGCCATTACTTATTTCGACCTGAAATAGAGGAAGGGTATTGCTTTAAAGAACCTCAAAACTGAAAGCTAAATTTCCTTCCTAATCAGTCAGGCTTTTCAAAATGCAAAATAGCTTGTGGGCGTGCCTTGTACAGCCTGTGCATAAGGTTGTAGCAACAAGGAAGGGAAACACCTGAGCTTCTTGCTTCTCAGATTAGAGCAAGGCACACAGATGTGAACACCAGACTGCAGAAATTGTTTCCCGGGCTAGACGTGCCAACCACAGAGCAACTGAGGAGTGATGTAAAGGTATTGCCTTTGGTTGCTGGGGGGTAAAGATGACAGGGTGGTATTGTCTCCAGTCTACTAGATACAGACCTAGACTGGTCTTCCTACAGCATCCTGTTGGTTTCTCAAGAATCGTCCTCATCTGGCTTTCAATACCACCTAACCATTGATCTCATATACACCCCATCCTGTGATGGTTAATTTCATGTGTCAACTTGGCTAGGACACAGTACCCAGATATTAGGTCAAACATCAGTCTAGATGACTCTGCAAAGGTATTTATTAGATAGGATTAACTTTTAAATCAGTAGACTTTGAATAAAGCAGATTCCTTCCGTAATGTGGGTGGGTTTCACTCAAGCCGTCGCAGGCCTTAAGAGCAAAGACAGAAGTCTCTTGAGGAAGAAGCACTTCCGCCTCCGAATTCTGCCTTTGGACTCAGGACTGCACCATCAGTTCTTCCCGGGGCTCCAGTCTTTCCCTGCAAACTGCAGACTTGCCAGTCTCCACAATCACATGAGAAAATTCCTTAAAATCTCTATCTGTCTGTCTGTCTATCCATCCATCCATCCATCCATCCATCTGTCTATCTGCCTCCCTCCCTCCCTTCCCTTCCTGGCTCTCTATATACAGACCTAGGCATTTATATCTAGATCTAGATCCACGTCCTATCGGTTCTGTTTCTCTGGAGTACACACTGTCATTTCCAGTCGTTCTGGTCTCCACATGTTGGACAAAGATTCTGTGCATAGTCCTGATTTCATACTAGGTGAGGGTTCTGGCTTTCGCACCTTTACACAATATCAACCTCAACACTGTCTGCCAGATAGCTGGCACTTACATATTTATTGAGTACTTTCGCTCTTGTTTTTTTCTCTCATGAGAAAAGTCTTAGCTGATCAAAATCCTATTCATCTTTGAGGTTCAGTTGAAGTGTCTTCTCTGTGAAGACTTCAGCTTCGATCTCAGCTGCTTTGCTTTCTCATCCTGCTAACAGCAACTCCTGTGCAGCAGCTGCACCCCATGTGGAGCTAATGGCATTCAGTTCACAATTAATTGTGCTCTGATGGGTTCACTCAGGTTTGTAAGTTTTCTCCCTCCCACTACATTATGAGCCTCACACCAGCAAAGAATGTGTTTTAGACTTAGGTTATAACCCTGCCTAGCAACTGTCTTCCATTAACTCAGTTCAACGACTCTCTCTGTGGTGTGGAATGGACTTGTTAGTCATAAATTGAAATAGCTGAGAACATTTCCAGCTTTGCAGTTTCACTTCGGTAGCTTCCCTCCCTGTAAATTCTGTCCCCTCCTGCACATCTCAGGAGCTGGAGTTCTTCTTTTCTCTCCCTGTCTTCCTCCCACCTCTCCTCACTTCTATTTCTCTACATTCCAGAAGACAAAGCCCAATGTTTACTCCTTTTACTTCACTGTAGTTTAAGAGGGATTATTATTATTATTTTTTTACCTTTTGTAAATTTGCAGTTAATCTGCACCTAATTAAAAAATTTTTAATTTTTAAATTATAGTTGACATACAATATTATATGTTTCAGGTGTACATCCACCGATTGAACATTGTATAACTTACTAAGGCCCAGGCGTCCTCAAACTACGGCCTGCGGGCCACATGCGGGTGTTTTTGCCATTTTGTTTTTTTACTTCAAAATAAGATATGTGCAGTGTGCATAGGAATTTGTTCATAGTTTTTTTTTTAAACTATATTCCGGCCCTCCAACGGTCTGAGGGACAGTGAACTGGCCCCTTGTTTAAAAAGTTTGAGGACCCCTGTAAGCGATCATCCCTATAAATCTAGTACCACCCAGCACCACACATAGTTATTACAATAATATTGATGGTTTTCCCTATGCTGTACTTTACATCTCCATGACTATTCTGTAACAACCAATTTGTATTTCTTAAACCCTTCACCTTTTTCACCCATCCTCCTTTCACCCAGTACCCCAACACCCCTCCCCTCTGGCAACCACTATTAACAGGGATTTAAACTAAAAGATAAAAAGATGAGATGAGAGTGGTGGAATTTTTGTACCGTATTTTCCAGCGTATAAGACGACTGGGCGTATAGAAGATTTTCCTGGGTTAAAAAGTTGTCTTATACGCCGGAAAATACGGTAGTTCTCTACAACCCTCTAGTTAGAAGGGAGGTTCAAGGTCCTGAAGTTTACTCATCCATCCACCAGGTGAATCCCATGGGGATAAGGCCGTAGGAGAAGGTCTTATCTTTCTCTTTGTTAGTGATAGTGTTGGTGGGGGTTGGGGAACTTCTAGGTATCTGCTACATTTATCTTCAACGTTAACTCTGCTTATAGCTAATATTTTCTGCTTTTGGGATTCAGCAGCATGGATGGGTAAAGCAGGGAAGAAAACTGAGTTAGTTCCTATGATGCCAGGTAGGAATCCTGGAGTGTTACTCCAGGCATTAGGAAATAGGTCTGCAAGGAGTTTTCCAAGAAGACAGTGAAGCAACTTTGAGAGAAGGTATTAAAGGGAAAGCCGGCCCAGCTGGCATGGCTCAATGGTTGAGCATCGACTATGAACCAGGAGGTCATGGTTCAATTAAAGGCCAGGGCACATGCCTGGGTTGCGGGCTTGATTCCCAGTGTGGGGCATGCAGGAGGCAGTCCATCAATGATTCTCTCTCATCATTGATGCTTCTAACTCTCTCTCCTTCTTCTCTGAAATAAATAAAAATATATTAAAAATATGTTGCCTCTCTATTAAATAAATAAACAAATAAAAGGAAAGCCTATTGGCAATCCTACCTTAGATTTTAGTAACAGATTGATTTTTAAAAATCAAACAAACACAGAAGTAGAGAGAATGGTATTATGAATCCCTATGTACTCACCATCCAGCTTCAATAAAAATAAAAATTATGCTAATCAAGTTTCATCTATCCACAACTTTTTTTTTTTTGACTAGGGTATTTAAAAGCAAATCCTAGACATGATGTCACTTTATTCATCAATACATATCTATGATTCTCTAACTTAGTGATTCTTAACCAGAGGATATTTTTCAATTGGTTGTCACAATTTGGCTGTGTGTGTGTGTGTGTGTGTGTGTGTGTGTCGGGGTGTGTGTGTGTGTGTGTGTGTGTGTGTGTTACTGGCCTCTAGTGGGTAGAGGCCAACGATGCTGTTAAATATCCCTAAATGCACAGAGCAGCCCCACTACAAACAATTGTCTGGTCCAGAATTAATAGGGATGAGATTGAGGAATACTGCTCAACTGATGAGGATTTCTTTTTCTTTTGTTACCTATGAATTAGCATACCTATCAAGACAGGCAACAATTTCTTAACATCATTTACTATGCAGTCCATATTTACATTTCTTCAAGTATCTAAAAAATCACTGTCGCTGGCATCATTCCTTCCTAGCAAGGACAGTGTGCCTGAACTACTAGTACTGACTGCACGAGCCACAGAAACACAGCCATTTCACTGCTCCTTGGTCAAACGCGTACACTTTAGGGTGCGTTCTGGCATAGTCCCTAAAATGGTATAATCATTTCCTATGATGGATCAAAAAGTTACTAATGCCAGTGACAAAGGGAAAGCGCTCCCCAGCGAGGGAAAGCGATGAGCCCCCTTTGTGCTAACTAAGGCGGCATGCGGGGAAGCCCCTTCCCTTCGGGACACTGAGAGGGCGCCCAGTGCATCACAGTTGTAGCGCTCTGCACTTCTGAGACAGCCCTGGAGTGTTAATGCCTCTGCAAGTGCCTCCCTTTCCAGGGCCTGATGGAAGCCCTCTGGCACAGAACTCCACGCCAGCGATGGGAAGTTGAGGCAGCCTTAGCTGTGAGCAAATTACAGACACCTTACTCTGCACGTGACGGATAGCACTGATGGATAAATACGGAAGTGTGAAAGCCAGTCGAGACAAAGAGAAACAGGATAAGGACGGAGAGCTATCACTTCATTAGTCTATAGGCGCTTGGTCAAAAAATGGAGTGATGGGCGGATGCAGGTCATAGACGGCAAAGTTTACTAACACATTGCTGGTGGTTACCGGATTTTAAGTTAGTGTTGGAAAGCACATCATTCTCATCTCTCCACCTCCTACACACACACACACACACACACACACACACACACACACACACTCGCCTCTGATTTGTCCTTCCAGTTTTTAATCGAGATGCTCTAAATGCAAAATGGCTTGGCACCAACTTACAGGGACCCTGCTGCAAAACAGCTGTTCTCAGGAAGGCGCTGATGAACCGGGCCACCTCTGGCGCTATCCAGCCGCCAGCCATCAGAGGTCGATTTCCTCTGGGCCCGGACCATTGGAGGCGGAGGACAGGCAGGGAAGGTCCTGGTGGGCGCTGCCCGCAGAGCTGCCTGAAGCGAGGGTCAGCCCCCTGCCTCCTAGTCCTTATCACAGTGGCAGACACTCACTCAGCAGTAGCTACAGAGCATGGAACCATTTTTATGAAGAAAAACTAGCCTCCAGCAAAGGCAATCAGACAATACCAGAGAAAAGCCAAGTTCTCATTTGGAAATGCTAGGAAAAGAGAGGCTCACAGTGGTGGGAGAAGCTTGTTTTCATCAAATCTTTCTGCACAGCAGTCGGGGCATCATCCTCGTGGGAATTTCTGACATCACCAGGTCGCTTTACCTCTACCGGGGAACTCAGTTCTGAAATTCCACAGCTGTCTTTCTTTGATTAAACTGCCTTGGTCTAATGATCCCTATGGAAAGAATGACTGCTTCATGGAACTTCATTCTACCTGGTCGCTATCCATTTTGCTGATTTTGACAAGTTTTAAAGTAATTTAGTTGCTCATTTTGATGCTCCCTGATAGTCCACACCTCTTTCATAGCTGCATGGGTTTCATAGCTGTTGTTCGCCTTGAGAGGTAAATCTGCTTTTGTACACCCCCCCCTCCCTCCCCACCACTGCTATTGCCTCCACCATAAGCTAGTTGCTGTGTAGGTGTTCCCTTCAAAGCCACCACTGACCACATGGATGTGTGTGTGCTCGAATGACCAGAGCAGCCCTTGCGTCCTATGCCCTTCCCCTAGAAGCTGGCATCAGTGTGTGGTAGCAGCAGTGCAGGAGATCCTGGTGAAGACCCAGGTTGTAGTGATGTCAAGAGTTACAGCCTCTCACTGGTGGCCGTGGCAAAGCCTACCCCTGACCTGTGTGACAAAGCCAGACCCAGATGACAATCACAGAAAGCATCTCTATAGCTTTAGTCAGAAAGACAGATATTATCGAGAGGCAGAGCAACAGCAGCTGAGGCTCTCAAGGTCCCCCCACCTGGGGCCCTCAAGATCCCTGCTCGGCTTAAACACTTGCTTCCTCATAGGTTTGCTCAGGTTCTGTGAGATCTATGTCAAACGCCAGATTGGATAGTCACAGATTTCAACTTTAAACTCTGCAGAACGGCCAAGGAAGTTAGCCTCCATGTAGGGGATACCCGTTTTCTTCTGCTTTTCATAAACTCCTCATCATCTTTCCAAAGTCAGTGCAGCCATTTCAGTGACTTCTCTCCCTAAGTGAGAAGCAAATAGTCCCCCTTCTGCAAAAGATTGCCTGGGGGACATTGTTTTGTATCTACTTATTCTACGTACATCTCTTCTTCTAGATCATTGGCCACTGGCGGTCAAAGCTCAAATATTACTCATCTTTATGTCTACAGCACCAGCACAGGCCCTAACACACACTTCATAAGTAATCAATAAATAGCTGTATATGGAACTAAACCAATTTATTTAATCAATGTGCCTCGATTGCTTGGTATCGTTACTGTAAAGAATGACAAAGCATGAAAGACCAAATTCATATGTGAACTGCCTCACTTCTATCATCTCATCCCCATACATGTGTTCCCACACAATCTGACTGTGGGTCCTGGAAAGGTACACTTTATGATGACTAGCAATGATACAATCATACACGAGAATGCAGGCTTCCTGGTTAAGTCTGCAGCATTACCTGTGAACGGGCTGTCTGTCTCTACCTACTCATCTAGAGTTGAAAGTTACTCATCCACACACACATGCCTCAAGATTCTCCTGATCCCCTTAACAAAGTGGCTTCCTCATAAAACCTGGCTTTGTGCTCCATGGAGATTACAGACTTAAAGTTACAAACCAGCATTCACTCCCCTCTCTAACAATTTAGCACAGAAGATTGGCTTTTTGCTGGGTGGTGATATGGTATCACTGAACTGGGTACAACAGAATTCAATATAAAGGTCTTATTAAAAGAAATCCAACAGCTGATTGATGCCAACTGGATACACTGTGGAATATTTGCATACCTGTGGGGAGCACACACACTGACCTTTTAAATGGATTCATGCACCATGATTTTAATTCAGGTTTAGTTTGATCTTTCAGATTCCTGCTCCCTTCATGGTTTAAAGACATTCCATATTCATCTGACAGAATAATATGCATAATCTGTCAAGGCAGAGACCTGTTATTTTCTGCAGGCTGTAGCTTATGCTACATTCAGCTACAAAGGTGTGAGGGTTAAGCAGTGAACAGGTGGTTGGGGAAACTCTTTGAGGAGGTAGTGGAGTCGATCAAAGCCTTTTAGGTAATCTTAAGAGGATGTTTCGTGTGTTCTTGATTCACAGAGATGGAAGGAACCTTAGGGAGCATAGATGGAAGTCACTTGCCTCTGGGCCATGACAGTTAACATCCTTTGAGCTACATGGATGCACATGTGTCATTCATGAAAGGAGAATTCATTGTCAGCATCATTCAATTGCAGTTTTAAGTAACTTTCCTTAATAAAAAGCTCTTCTTACATCTGACCAACATTTTTTGTTTTACAGTTTCTCTGCTGAGTCACTTTTTTTCACAGTGGAGATGAAATAAATCATTCATCACCTTCTTACTGCATAACAAGTATATATAGGACTCTCCTCATTACCACCAGGCATTGTTCTCCCTTCCAATACACTGGTCATCTTTATTATCGTCACAATCCTGGCCAAGTTCCCCAAATCCACAATTGTCAACTTTTGCAATCCATTATTTACGAGCACTCAGTAGCATGAGTAATGAGGTGGTGACTGCTTAGTCCTGGAATGTTATGTAGGGTGAATATTTTTCCAAATTGGATTTGCTTTAGAAAACCAACATTTATTTAAACATCTCTCATGTGACAGGCACAGTGCTGATTTGTGAACTATGTTTCCATTAGATCATTCTGCCAGAAGGAAATTAATGCAACTGGAGAGGTGGAGGAGCCAGTGTGGGCTTCTCAGGGCTTCAGTCCCCAAAGAGGCCGGGTGAGGGCTGCAGATTTGGGCAGGAACCACCATGGCAAAAAGGCAGCAAATGAAGCCTTTCATACATGTTTCTTATACCAGTGACTGCTTTACATCATTTCCTCTATTGCCATGGAATTGTAGAGTACTGGGCTGACATACTAGGAAGGTCATCATAATAGCAAGTCTACAACATCAGGCATGGTGATAGCTTACCATCCAGGAAAGAGCCCAGCTCTACTACCTAGTACTAATGGGACTTTGGAAAAGTTGTCTAATGTCTAGGAACCTCATTTTCCTTCTTTGTGAAGTAGGGTATTAAGTGGTGCATTATAGTATTTTCATGAGGATTATGTGAGATAATACATGCAAAGGACTGAGCCCATGATAGCTATTATTTTATACAGTTATCCATTTGCTACTTAGAGTTTTCTAGGAATAGACTCCCTGTACCTGTTTTCTTGTTTTCTAGCATTTTATAAACCAGGTCACCATGATTTCTTCCTAATACTCAACTGAAATCTGTCCAGTGTGAAGTGGCTTTTGTTGTGAGTGTTGACTTTCTTCCATGTCCTCTAGTGATAGTTAATCAAATATTTGAGTACTAGTCACAATCATAGGGGATTTTCCATGTACTATACATGCGTTATTGCATTTAATCCATCCTCTGTCCTCTCCCTATGAAACCACTACCCCAGAGTGGTCCCATGAGACCTGGCTACAGCCCTACCCCACTGTAACTCTGTTTACCTCTGAGACACAGTTGGGCCTTTGGTTAATAGTTCCCTCCCCACAAGGAGCCAGTTAAAACGTCCTAGACCAAGACAGCCATGGAATTGGCCTCCAGGAGACCTCAAACCCCTTGAGCATCACCATGATGACTACGGAAGGTGCCATAAAAGAACCAAAAATGAGGCAGAATCCTGGTTCTGAGAAGACCACCACTGGTTTCCCCTTATCTGCCTAGACCACTCCTCCATTTCTCTCCTCCTCTATCCACATCTCTGGCCCCAAGCCCATGAGAAATTGATCTGAGAGCTACTAGGCTCCCATTTCTCCATTCTCTGGCCATTGAGTTGTTAAATAAAGCTCATTTTCGGTTTCATAATTGGTTTTGCAACAACTAATGGACAAAGAACTGGCTTGGGGTCCCAGAAAGGGGGATCTCGGGCAACAGAATCATATTAAAGGTGAGAGAACCAAGTCTCAGAGATGTTAAGGAAGGCCCCTGAGACCACACAGGTAGAGCCTGGATTCTAACCTAGTCTTTCTCCCCTTTTCCCTCAGTCATGTTGCCCACATGACACATATTTAATCTTTTTTTTTTTTTTGTAGACTAAATAATCCCCTTTTCTCCACTTTGGCAATCAACTACTGATTTAAAAAATATGTATATCATTTTAGAAACATAAATCATGTTACCTATTTCAAATCCCTTTTGGAATGAATAATAATGATGATGTTGGGTTACATGTGAAAGGTGTGTTTTAAATATGAGTGGAAAACTAAACCAATGATTAGTAGTAGCAGGTCCAAATTATTTCAGGATTCGTTAGTTTTGACCAAGTTAGAAGGATTAATATTTTCCATCTCATGACACCTTTACTTACAGGTTAACAGGCTTTAACTGAACATGATCCTGGTAGTAGGAGTGTGCATCAAGTCCACCTATGAAATCAACTGAAAATATAACATAGCCCAATATGAATAAATGTCTAAATAAACACACACATCATAGTAGGTGTTTAAAATAGAACACATATAAATAGTATTAACAAAAATACCTGTCTATCACAAAATGGAAAAACGTGTTCTTAATATAAAGGGCAGCTCAAAATATTATCCATGGTTAAGAAATGGGGACATTTTAAGAAACACAAAGATATGGGCATTTAGGGACTGAAAAATCACAGATGTTGTTGGTTTTAGTGAAAAATGAAGTCACATTAAGTAGCATTATATTTAAAATAATGTGTTTGTCCGTAGGCATATAGCTATGGCCTTTCCCCCTGTATTTCAAAAGCTGTATCTTCTCATCTTGTTGCCAGAATCCATTTTATTCTTAAGAGTATTTATTGCATTGTTAGAAAGACCTCTGAGAAGTCACATAATCTATGTCTATGCCTTCTTCCTCAAAACATCCTTGACAAATAGGTATCTGTCTTTTGCAAAGAAGGTTTCGTCTCCTCTCTGGTAGCCCAGTACCTTCTCACTGTCTGCATAGAATCACTGTTCTTGTAATATTCATCCTTTCTTCCTGTCTTGATCACAGCCTCTGTCTTTGTTCTCCAATCCTAATGTCCATGGCTAATCTTAGTTCATTATTTCTTTTTTTTTTTTGTAGTTCATCACAAGTATTAATTGCTTTACAGCAAGCATTGGTTTTATTCTAGCACTCTAACATTAGCAGGTACCTGGGCGTATAGGGACACAGAACTCTCAGTGTGTGTGTGTGTGTGTGTGTGTGTGTGTGTGTGTGTGTGTGTGTAGATACACAGCATATGAAGGACAGACATTAAATCATATCCTCAGCTCGAGACAGGCAGTGATTTAGAGTGCGATGACTTAGCCTAGAAGTTCTATTGAAGCCATGACCCATGTAAGCTCTAGACACACTAGACACACTTGTCAATCCCTGATCTGCTCCATCCTTTGCCTCCACTGGAGAAGCTGAGGTGAGACTAGGTCAATTAAAGCTTCGCCAGAGCACTGTGCAGACAGAAGCCTTGGAGTCCCGCAGGGCACATGACAACCAGGTGGGAAGAACCATTTCCAGGTAATCCCCTGGAGGCCAGAGGAGCCTGAAGTCTATTTTCTTTCCAATCACTCCAGGTCAGGTCAGTTCCCTGGACACCACCTTAGGAGAGAAGCAGTGAGAGAGGAGTCTATCTGAGACATGAAAAGATTTTCCCAGGGAGAATAAGCAGTGCATGACCATTTAAATGGTCAAAGTTTTTTTTTTTTTAAATTAGATTAGACTCTTAATCAAACATTTGCTTCTTCACCCTGCTGACCAATGGGTGAGAATTTTAAAGGAAGATAACATTGACTAAAAGTTGCATGAGCATATCGTTGACAAAGGCACCTTTGAAAGTTAAAGAGGGTGTTAAAAATAAACATATTTATAAACATGTACATTTATGAATAAATGATTTAATTAAAATTATATCCAAAATAAAATTATAAAAATAAAGACAGCATATATATTGTATGCATTAAAACAAAATAAAAAGCAAACTTTATATTGATTATTTGAACATTAGAATGTAACATTAACAAAATCATTACTTTAAGTATAAATTCATGTACTGCTGTAAATCTACTCCTTAGCCATCTATACCTCTAATTCACCATGTCACTGGTATTTTTTTGGGAAGAATATACATATAGTACATGTATATATATTCAATATGGTTTTATTAATTTCATATGTTTATTTACAAGATTACTCAAAATTTCTTTTTATTATTATTGTTAAATTTGAAATTAATGATCTCAAGAACTGTGTAAATCATAATATCTTTAATTAAGGAATTTTGCTAATGACTGCCTTGCAGGGTATGGTTGCCCTAGATGACCTAATGTCCATGGAGTGTGGGACACAAAAGCTGTAGCAAACAGCAGGCTGTTATTGATATTATTGATACATTTATCTTATTCTGATGACACATTCTCATGAACTATTGATTTCCAAAATTTCAAAAGCCTTGTTTAGCCTGGGGTAATGATTTGCCAGAATTCCAACATTCTCTTCCCCCTAGTTCCCAGAAGACTGTCTGTCCTTGAGGAACCTGTATTGAATTTGTGTCTAGTTTGATTTTCTCAGATTTGGGAAGAGTAGCTACTTTGGAGGAGGGGAAATTGATTAGTGCACCACATTTTGAAGCCCAAGGTTTCACCTTCTATGAGCACATGAGAGAAAATAAAGCTCAGTGGAAGCAGAATTTGGGGGGTTAAGTGTCAAGTAGAATCGAGGCTTGCCCTTTCTCCAGGGCTGGCGTTATTTCATGAGGTAGGTCCCCTTTGGGGCAAATGACCCACCCAGTGCTCATGTGACCTGCCTGAGTGCACACTCACGACCTGGCTGAGAGCACACATAACAGTCTCATCACCATTTGTTTAGCTTTGACTGCAATGCTTTTATTCTCTACGCCTTTCCCCCCACAATAGCACAAACCCTGAGGGGGGATCTCTTTCTCTTTTTCTTAGTCTTTCAAATCTCTCCCTAAGATTTCTTGTAGGTACTATACCTCCATTGTACACTTTTCCTCTAATGTTTCCAGTGCTATTCCTTTAGATGCAGTGATATCATTATTCTAGTTATTCTGTAAGGATCCCATGGACTGTCTTTAGCATTTTGTCTTTGATGCTTGTGTGGGGGAACCAGGTTAGTATACTGTCCCTACAGAGTGCTTTGTTAATAAGCAACTACCACTGTGACTTCTCTCCTCCTCTGACTTGCAAGAGTCATATCACATTGATAAAGATGCCTGTAACATATTGGCTCCCACATACACATCTTAGTTTTTGTTTTTTCAGATTTGGAAAGAAAGTAGCTAGTTTATTTCTTCATTTTTACTTGAATCATCTTTAATAGGACATTTTCTATTCTCTTTAAAGTTATTCAGCTTTCTTAAACCCATACACAGTGAGCTCTATTTTCCTACAGGGTATATATGCTTAACCCTTCAGTTAGTCTTCATCAGTGATTGGATTGAATGGCTGCTTACTGTGGTCACCTACAGTTTGCCTTTAATAAAGGCCCTTTCAAAGTTTTTGTAATTTTTCAATTACTGTCTGTTCAGAATCACTGGTGGCTGAAGGCCATTTTGTCACTACTGCTGGGCTTATTAGGGAGAACATTTTATTCTAGAGAAAACAAGATAAAAAAAATCCTGAGCACACCTCTCATTTCTATTTTTGAAACTCCCTTTTCATTGTTACTTTGCTACATTTCCAGCTTTTGTTCCTCTCCTGGGTTCAGGTTTGTGGAGTCAGATTTTCCCATAATCAGTGCTGACAGTTTCTTCCCACTTAAACATTTCTAAGAGTGGATAATACTTAAATAATGGAATAATGAATTTCTAAAATCTCTTTGGGGTTAATAAAGCAGAATGGAATGGCTGAGAAGAAAAATTATGCTCAGAAAGGTAAGGGCTAAAAACAGTTTTATAAATTTCTCTAAACAGTTTATAACTTCTTCCCTATGTAATATATTTTTTCCTGGTTATTTAGTCCCTCCCCCAATATATCTTTATTATTCTTACTTAAATCTAGCCAAGGTTTTACTTTGTTCTATAAATAAAGTGACAAACATGTTGTCTTTGAAATCTCTCTATAACTCCTTTTTTACTGTATACTTCTACAGTTTTAGATATTTTCCCTCTGACTATTATTTTCTCTTTTTTGTTTTATGGCTTCTATTATTGTTTTAGGTTTTCCCTTTCCTAGTACAATCAACATACCAAAAAAAAAAAAGCCATTTCTTCTGAGATCTCTTTTATAAATCCTTTCCTCCTTCTGTGAATTACTGCCCAAAGAAAATGGAATCTGATCAGATTCTTCCCAAGATTAAATCCATTCATTGACTACACATTATCTAGCAAAGCATCCCAACTGGTGTGACCTGAGTAGGTTCAGAGGTGACATGATATCAATTCTCATTCTTTGGAGTGTTGTGTGTGTGTGTGTGTGTGTGTGTGTGTGCATGTGTTTATGGGTGTGTGTATGTGTGTGTGTTCACTGAGCGAGGCTTAGGTTAGCTAGCCCTCTGGGCCAATCAGTTCTTTCTGGAAGAAAAGTAATTTATTTACCACAGAGTGCCTTATAATTGTTAGCTTTCTCTGTGAATGCTGAGATATTAAATAGATTGGGAGTCGCTGCTGTAAGACTCCAAGGTCCCTGAAGGACTGATCCTACCATTCACGTAGTGAACAGAACATACTCAACTCCTCATCACTTCCAGTGTAATGCAGGTTTCCCCCAGATCTCTAAATGTTCCATGGTTTTCCCAAGCTCTTTCGACATTCCTCCCCTCCCCAGTATTTAAAATGCATTCTCTTTGTTCTCTTCCTAGTGATGCCATATTCTTCACACGTTCTGAGGAGCCATGCTTGGTGCCCTGAGACACAGCCTCTGTTTATATTTTTTCTGTGCATCTGATTCACTTTGTACAGACCATTATCTGTACTTCATTCTTATGTAATTATTTACATGCCTGGTTCACTTATTAGAATGTGTAAGATCTCCGGGGAGAGGGACCAAGTCTTATATTTTTTGTATCCTTGTGGTCTAACACACAGAAGTCTTTCAACAACTGCTTCTTGCATGAATTAATCAATAAATCAACAAAAGATTGGCCTATTTAAGCTTGTTTAAAGCTCTAAAGTGAACCACTAATATGCTAGATCTGGACTATAAATACTTTTGGATCTGGACAGGTCATTGACTTCAGAACAAGAGGAGTTATGAGAGAAATGAAGAATCCAATCAACTGTTTAAATGTCTACAAGCATTGGCAACCTACCTAGAATAGAAAGAATACAGAATTCTGAGGCAATATGGTGAAAAGAAGCAAATAGAATGCTAACAGAGTATTGAAAGACAGGATGACAAGTGCCTTTGAGCACATGGGAAGACATTAAAATGTTTTAAAGAGTTAGCAAGTGTAAAACCAACCAAAAAGAAACTCTTAGTAGGAATAAAGTCTTCTTTCTACTCAAATATAATGTCATCTGAGTCCTGGTGTTGTGGGATGCTGAACTAGTCACATTTGAAGTACATGGAATGAGATTTCCTCTTGTTCCACCAACTATTAAAAAAAAAGCTCTGTTAAATCGGTTAAAGTAGAGGAAACTCAGAATCCCCATGTAAGTTAGATTATGCTTCCCAGCTGAAAAATCCCTCAACACATAGCAACCTCAAATTGTTTAAGATGCTTATTTTTTGGAGAAATGTATTTCTAAAAGAGGGAAGTGACTATAGGGAGTACAAAGCAAGCCAATTCCACAATTTTAATACTCTTTTATGAAGTACAGATTAGGATTTTACAATCATTGGGATAATCTGTGTTTACCTGGTATGCAAAATCTTTGTGATTCTTAACATAATCAGATGGATCATGTTAGACCTGGCAGATTCACCCTGTAAAACCAATTCAAAATTTGAATTGGATAATTAAATTTACACTCGTGATTTTATGTTGAAAGACATGGAAAAAATTTATTGAAGTTGTATAATATTTAAGACAATATGTAGACTATTGAATTTATGTAGATCAAAAAGTAACTAAAATTTAATGGAATATTATTCATCCTTATAAAGAAATGAAATTGTGATATATGCTACAATTTAGATGAACTTTGAAAACATGGTGGTAAGTGAAATAAGTCAGACACAGAAGGACAAATACTGTGTGATTCCATTTATATGAGGTCCCAGAATAGGTAACTACATAGAGGTTACCAGGGACTGGTAGGATGGGGAGAGGGAGATGAGAAGTCATTGTCTATGGGTACAAAGCTTCTGTGTGGGATGATGAAAAATTTCTGGAAATAGATAGTGGTGATGGTTGCCCAGCATTCTGAGTGTACTTAATGGCACACTTAAAAGTGTTCAAATGATTAATTTGACATTATGTATATTTTACCACAATAAAAAGAAACAAGAAGTCCCCAAAAAACGATTATTAAAATTTACTATATTTTTAAATGGAATATTGAAGGGTCTATATAGCACTTAAAGCTTAAGAAAACACAGGTTTTAAAAAAATGTGTCACTGTAATAAATTGCATGGTGATTTTTAAACCCTGAATAGCTATAAATAGAATTTTCTGTGCAGAAAAGTTTCCTTCATGGACATCAGAAATGGGCAGTGATGCCTGAGAAAGTTCATCTATGTACAGTTTTCACGATGGACTCCTGTTATTGAAATTTCTTTCTTATTTTTTTTTTAAAATGTTCACAGCTGGTCTTATTTGGAAAGCTCACTTTACTTAGAATTAGTGGCACTTGCTTTTATTAGAGAACGATTTTAAGAGAGCTGTAACTTTCTGAAATAACATGGCCTTCGGGGCACGAAGACAGACACTCATTCCCAGGTTACTGGACACCAGAAGCAATAAATTGGGGCACCTCCTAAACCTACCATGCAGGAATGTTTGCTGGGAGGAAGAATAGCCCATTGAAATGTAGTATCTTACAAAGGCATGGCTTTTGCTTGAAACACACACACACACACACACACAAAACAACAAAACAAAACAAAACAAACCACAAAAAACAAACAAACAAAAAAACAGGGAACAGAAAACTGACCATGAAAATATTTCTTTCAAAATGTAGGAAAATGGGGGAAAATGTGCAGTGAAAATCCTAAAGGAACTCAGGCCTTCACCTGCTGTCGCGTATCTCTGTTGTCTCAATTAGGAGGAGAACAGTCAGCGGGACACTCTGGCTTCAACTCGGACTCATAACTACATCTTTGTTTCCTTTCCATAAAAAAAGAAACATGTAATTTACTTGTCCAAATAAACGTGTAGGTGAATGAATAGGAAAGGAGGCAAATATAGAACAAATGAAAAGAAAACAAAATATTTAAGGTTAGGCTGTGCACCGTCTTTTCTCACAGCATGTGAAAAAATGGGATGCTTTTCTTCATTCTCACGTAGCCTTCCTGCTGAACACAGGGTTCAAAATTAAGTCCCGGATACAATCTGCCTTTTCATTCACTATTCTTGTGCGAGTCAACAGGTCAGGAATGTCCAGGTTACCTTTGGACTCTCCGGAGCACCCAGTCTGAAGTGGCTTCTGAAGTCAAAGCCTTTGTTTTTTCTGGAAGCTTCTTCCAGGAAGTGATTCCCCATGCCCTTGCTGTTCCTTCTTTCAGGAATGCTCTCCTCCTGCCTCTCACCGCACAGGCTCCTTTTTATCTCTTTCTGTCTCAGCTTCAGTGCCATATCCTCTAAGAGCTTTCCAGCCGCCCCCCCCCCCCCCCACACACACAGGAGGCACTGGAGCATTTGTGAAATGCCTGAAATGCTCTGCCCACTTGACTGGTAGGAGCGCCTCTGGGAAGGCCCTGACATACCCTCCTGGGTGATCCTCAGCTCCTTGCACCTCAAAGGCACTTATCATTGTGTTCCCAAGTCATGTGGTCAACTCTCCTCCAAGCAATGGCTCAGTGACCCAAGTCCCTTTACTATTGCGGTTTGACCGTTTTCAACATGTAGCTACCAAAGCTTCTGTGCTTGTCTGTATCCACCAGGTAGAAAGGGGAAGAGCATGTGAACCACATGGGGATGTTATTTAGGGAACCGGCCTGGCAGTGGGCACATCTCTTCTGCTCCCGTCCATGATCTAGAATTCAGTTTTCTTGGGGACACCTAACTGCAGGGAGCTGCTGGGAGAGGAACGAACAAATGGGTTTAGCAAATTAGCTGGCTAGGCTCTGACACAGGCTGGTACGTAGCTATCATACAATTTGTGAAGGTGGTATTCAATAAATAAGGACTGGAAAGCCTGGTAAGTTTTGCATTTGATTGAACTGTATGTAGCAAAGAAAACTGTATTTGGGATACACCATGATCTCTAATGTAGACTCTCTATTCTTACAATCAAAGAGAGAACTAGAGAGATAAGGAGAGAGAGAGAGAGAGAGAGAGAGAGAGAGAGAGAGAGAGAGAGATCTTGTTTCCCTCCATGAAGAAAAAATGTGGACAAAACTGAAAAGCTATTAGGTATAATTTAGAATGATTTTACTTTGTACCTCATACAATTTAGGAGGAGAGAAATATGCTTTTACTTCTCCCCAATTTTATTTTCATGTTGGCATTCAAATTATGTGAATACTCCCACATACATCACTTAGATTTCAGTTTCAAATATTGTTCCCAGGAAGAACACGAAATTAATTTTTTCTCTTGGTTAAGAAAGCACTTACTATAAAGTACATGAAAATGAGTATTCCATATATTCTTCTTGGGTCCCAGTGGGCCTCTGGGTGGGGTGGGGTGGGGAGGGTGGCAGGATGGACCGGGCCAGCCAGAGGCAAGAGGATGGGCACACCAAGCAGGCTTCAATTTTCCACAGCTGACTCCAGGGAGCAATTACCTCCCTTCCTCTCTGGCCAGTTGTCCCAGCTGGCCCAGGTCCCCACCCAGAATCCCCCTCTGGGCTGAAGCCTGAAGAACAAGTGGCTAGGGGACTGGGTCAGGCAGACAGAGGCTCTAGGCACCCTACCACCCACATACAGCCAGCACCAGCACACGCCTTTGACCTCAGTCTCTGCTCTGCGTGCACGAGTCCAACTCCTGCCTGTAGATTTATGCTGGGAGAAGACCTCCCCCACTTTCTGCACGCATGCCTTTCTCTCTGTCTTGTCTTCCTGTCTGGTCAGGAACTGTTTGCAAGAGAAGCAATCTCTCAGTGTTTTGTATATACAACCACTCTTGTAGCCTTTGTTTGTTTGTTATTGTAGAGAAACAGATTCTTTATATGCTTTGTAAGATTGATATATATATATATATAATGTTATGTACTATTCTGTTATCTAAAAGGGCTAAGCACCCATTTTATTGCCTGGTCTTATTTTAAAATACTTCTGTTTTATTGTCTCACTTTACTTAAAATGTTTCATTGTAACAGCGTGAGTATAAGCTATATACTAAGGAGAGCAGTTCACATTTTAAGGACTTACTAGTAATGATAAATCATCACTCCAAAAGTAGCCAGGGCAAGTATTCAAAATTTGTTACCTATAGTTGCATCAGAAATCTGCTTAATTTGCATCAGGATATTAGAAGTAATTTTTAATTGATAAAATAAATGATATTCAAGAGATGGGTTTGCCTGGCAAAACCAAAGAAGATGGGATTGTCTGGAAAGTCAGAAGGGAAATTTTTCAAAGAGGGAGCAGTCAACAGTGACCAAAGCCATCAATTATAATGAAGCTCGATAATATCTACGTGATTTTGACAATTAGAAGGTCATTGCTGGCCGCTGAGAGAGCATTTTCAGTGATAATATAGGACAGGAGGCCAGGCAGCAGCGGGCTGACAGCGAATGAGAGGTGAGAAAGTGAACACTAAGCCTGGACTACTTTATAGAAAGGTGATGGGATAAAGAAGACAAATTGGCAGTTATTAACCTTTTGCACTCGGATGTCGAGTGTGACTCAACACGGTTAGCATTAGAATAAAGAAATCGAGAAAAAAGCAAGCGAGTGCAAAGGGTTAAAATAGTCACAGGGATGTAAAGTACAGACTAGAAACTATAGACAATAATCTAGCTAGCTAGCTAGCTATATAAAAGCCTACTTGACTGTTATGACTGGTTGCTATGACGTGCACTGACCACCAGGGGGCAGACACTCAATGCAGGAGCTGGTGGTCAGTGTGCTCCCACAGCCAACCTCCCACTGCAGGCCAATCTCCCGTGGTCCCTCCCTCCCCGCTGCTGGCCAGCCCAGATCGGCCCATAGGGACTGGGCGAGATGGCCCCAATCAACCCAGATCGCCATCCAGGTAGAAAGACCCCACCCGTGCATGAATTCGTGCACCAGGTCTCTAGTATTGTAGTAATTATGCCTGGTGTCAGATGGGTACTAGACTTATCAGGGTGATCACCTTGTGAGTTATATGAATGTCTAGTCACTATGCTTTACACCTGAAATGAATACAATATTGTGTGTCAACGGTAATGGAAAAATAAAGATAATTATTTAACAAAAATGAAAAGTCTGAATGTGGAGGGAAGCAGCACGAGAGACAGGGAAGGTAAATGCATACCAGGGGAGTCTGGGTAATTTCTTTTAGTATGTGACTCTATTTATAAGGTGAGAAAAAAGATCTAGTGGGAGGGAGAAACTGGACAAGGAGAGGAGGGAAGAGAGAGGAGAGAGAGAGAGAGAATAGTTAATGGAGCAACTATTGAAAGCCACAAAAGCCACATGTCAGAATGAAGGCCTACTCGAGGAAAAATAAAGAAAATCATGGATAAATGAAGGTAGTTCCGATGGCTTGGGACTCATTTTCTTTGAGAAGAGTCTTAGGGTAGAGGAGGAAAGGGTACCAAGAATTACATCACCACTTTGGACTTCCTGTCCCTAAAATGGGGGTATGGTCTCCAAAGTCTTTGAAATGAGGCTGGGAAAATCTAAGACTGTAGTGTTTGTTGTTGTTTTAAATAGGCTCTTTCACATTCTACAGTGGGATAACAGTATCTCACCATCACTATTGGGTCACAGTAGAACCCCGGGGGAGCCTATAACCTTTGGTATAGGAGAAACCTGAGGCTCAGGGCAGTGAGGAGGTCTCCTAGAGAGTTGGGGGGCGGGAGTAGATCTCTTGTCCTCTAGGCTGCACTACCAGATGGGGCTGCAGAGGTGCTGGTTCCTACAAGCCTGGCAGAGCCGCTCACCTTTCCCCCAGAGTTGTAAGGGAGCTACTGGGCTGTGGTTCTCCCGCCTCACTGAGCCCATCTGGAGAGAGGACATCCTGCTTTCCGAAGGAAAGCAAGGCCTCAGGCCTTCAGCTCCTGGGTTTAAAGAGGAAGGCTGCAGTTTTAAGGGAACTGGAGGAGGCACTGACGAGGACCAAGAGAGAGGTTGGAAGGGCAGGGTGGCCAGCTTACATGTCACAGTGTGAAGTTGCCTCAGGGCCAGTGGATGCAGGCACATGCTTCTCTTCACATCAGTGGGCAGCACAGAGACAGATGCAGAGGATGAGAGGCTAATGTACCTGCTGTGGGGCTGGCAGAACTAGCCCAGTGGGAGGACAGAGAAGGGTAGGGGGGCGGTTGGGATAAAGGTATTGAATTTAGAATTAAAATGGAAACACAGGGGAGTTTGGCAGAACCCTGTCAGCTGCTCTGCCTGCTGGGCTCCTAAATCTTCCCACTAATAACCCAGAGGGAAACCATCGCACAGGATCCACATAAAATCCTCACAGCACATGTTTTCTTACTGTGCATTTCGGGTGCCGTGAGGCTGTGGATTTTTAAATTTGTTGCTCCCTCATAATCACATCTGGTCCCCAAATCCCGCATCTTCCATTCTGTACCATCTGGATGGCAGATCCTTCATTCTTCTTTCTCCGCCGAAGGACACGGATCGCAGCTTGGGGCCGTTGGTCACAGTGATAACAGAGCTCCCCTCTGTCTGAAGCAGGGGCTAGAGAGAGCCAGGCAGACCACTGTGCAGAGGGCTTGCTTTAGGGCTGAGGCAAGGCAGAGAGGTCAGATGTGTTGAAAGAGCTGCCACCATTTACCATTTGTAAATGAATTAGGAAGAAAATGGGAGGCACTTGTTTGTACTTTGAGATAACCTCCCAGCCACAGGGACCTCATCCGCTGAGCTGAGTGCTTTTGGGATCCCCCTAACAGGTGATATGACTTGTAAATGGACCCAGAGCTAGATACTGGTAGAGTTAGGACCGCCTTCATTTAAATCATTTCTAACACCCAGTTTCAAGTGGAAACAGAAAATTACCACCCCCCTTTTCTGTCAAAACAGGCAGGCCAGTTTGTAACCAATGAAAATTTTCAGGGAATTTAAGTGCACAAACCATTTATACTTTATTGTGAGTTAATCAGATTTTTTGTGTGTGCAGTGCAGGGAATAGAACATTTAAATTTTCATAAGGTGTGAGGAAAAAGAGAGATAATGTAAAGACATGGGAGCATTTTCCCTACCATATGTTTTGTACAATAAACATTTACTGATGTCCTGTGCTGTTCAATATACTGAATCAGGTCCTGGGATCCTAGGTTGGTTGAGACATGAACCCTATCCTCTAGAGTGGGGCACCCTGTTAATGAAGAAACAAGTGAAGCAGGTTCAGAGGCATGTTTAGGCCTACTGAGCCATGCGGGGGAGGTGCCCTCAGGAAGACTGTTAAAGAACATATAGGACTTGTTAGTGACTTGAAGGGAGGTGAAGTTGTCTCATCTGGTGATTGACTAGATGAGGGAGAAGTCGAGAAATGTGCCCAAGGTTCTAGCTTGTGTGAGGCGTGATCATTCACATAAATGGAGATAGAATATAGAAAAGGAAGAACTTTCTCACCCATCTCTACCGGTAGAAATCCTTCGCAGTCCATTTGTTTGAGATAACATCCCAGACACGGGGGACCTTATCCATTGAGCTGAATGCCTATGGGATCTCATAACAGGTGATATGACTTGTAAATGGGCACAGAGCTAGATGCTGGTAGAGCTAGGGCCACCTACAGTTTCTCTTCTAATGCTCGCTCATTATCTATTGTAGAGAGTGCCCATTGTGTCAGGAAATGGGCTACGCCCTGGGGATATCATGATGTAAAAACTACAATTGTGTTAAATGTCCCCAAGGGCAGTGTGCAATGAAAGCATATATTAATGTATATCACAGATGCCCTCATCTAGCCTGGGGATTGAAGTGGTCAAATTGGGAAAGAGAGAGTCAAGCTGAGATCTGAAAGATGTATAAAGTTAGTGAGTCAACAGAAGGAGGAGGCCTGTCTGACAGAGCGTGGTGTGAGGAGGTGTAGAAAAGATGCATAGACTTAGAAAAACAGATGTGGTTGGACATGAGGAAGTGAGGAGAGTAGAAAAATATGGCTGTACATAGTCCCTGGTCAGACTGAATTATAGGAATCCTGGCTCAGTGAGATAGGCATTCATCTAGGCTCCCTTTCACTGTGAGTGTAGTGCTGACTTTGGAGCTGATTCTAGAAAAGGGGCTCTCTATCTTGCCCCTGTGGAGAGTCCCCACTTGGTTCATTGTTTTGGGTATTTGGGTGTTTATAATATTACTAGAGGCCCAGTGCATGAAATTCGTGCACTCGGAGGGGGGTGGGACGCGTTTCCTCAGCTGGGCCTGCGCCCTTTCACAGTCCGGGAGCCCTCGGGAGATGTCCAACTGACGGCTTAGGCCCGCTCCCCATGGTGCTGCCGCAGAGGCGGGAGGGGCTCCTGCCACCTCTGCTGCGCTAGCCAGCCATGAGCCCAGCTTCTGGCTGAGTGGCGCTCCCTCTGTGGGAGCACACTGACCACCAGGGGGCAGCTCCTGCATTGAGTGTCTGCCCCTTGGTGGTCAGTGCGCATCATAGTGACCAGTCGTTCCGCTGTTAGGTCAATTTGCATATTAGCCTTTTATTATATAGGATTCTTGAGAAACTGTCTTGATAACCTACCAAAGGACTGGAAGTCTATCTCTGAATCATAACATTGTAGCTAGGATCCTATTCTGTGCTGCTCAACTTTCCCAGGTGTGGGCTGGCCAAAATCACCACCCTGTTGGGCCTGACTCTTTGACAGTGGGTCTGTCCCCTTGGCCATGTTTTGCACTTGGGTTCACTCTGTGAATGCACCTAATTTCCAAGTCCTGATCCCTCTGAGATGTCTTGTCCAGGAATCGACAAGCTCTTGCTCTGATGTGGTATAGTGGAGGTTTAATTCATCTTCCTATATCTTGACATTCTAAATTACAAAAATCCCATCCAATTATGTTTAAGAGATACAGGACCTCCATTTGCCAAAAACAAATATTTGTAAATGCATCAGTCATCTCACTAAATTCTAAACACAAGGCACAGTCATTTCATTAGATTTGAAAATCTTGGGATCTTGAAATACACTTTGAAAAATAAGTTGCTAAGCCAAGAGAATACATTTAATGTATATACTCAACAAACATTTCTTAATTGGATGCTAAACACTTTTCTAGGGTCTATGGTTCTATGGACCAAAGTAAAGATCCTGCCCTCACAGATCTATTTTAATTGCTAGTACTTTTGTAGCTATTTGGTAGTCATCTTGGCAAATTAGGAGAAATGTTACAGATTCTATATCTAAACTGTGGTGAGGATAGTTACATGCAACTCACCAGATAATTACCGAAAGAAATACTCTCTGAGAACCAGTAGACCAGGGGTCCTCAAACTTTTTAAACAGGGGGCCAGTTCATTGTCCCTCAGACCGTTGGAGGGCCAGACTATAGTTTAAAAAAAAAACTATGAACAAATTCCTATGCACACTGCACATATCTTACTTTGAAGTAAAAAAAAAAAACGGCAAAAACACCCGCATATGGCCCGCGGGTTGTAGTTTGAGGATGCCTGCAGTAGACTTTTAATGGTTTATTGCACAAATACTATGACTCCTTTGAAATGTCGACTGTGACAACAGTACCACGCTCACTTGAGTCTCATGCCTTTCTCCATCTTTGACTCAGAAAATTCTTCTGTTCCTCCACCCTTAAATACGCAAATATTTCAAGGCTCACGAGACAACCAACCCGTTTTCTATTCTGAGGATCATCCAGCCCTTTGCTGCTTTCTCTCCTCCTCATCCTGCCAGGGTTACTCTACTGCTCTCTGTCTTCTCCATCCATTACAAAGCTAAATTCTTAGGAGGACATAGGGGGTATTTTTAGTCCCAATTCACATCATTGCTATGGTAAATCACCTTATTCTTTTAAAAGGAACTCATGGGTAAAGAGGCAAACACATGAATACTAGCCTGCAGGAAGCTTCAAGGAGCAGTAGAGATATGGAATATTTTTCCAATAGTCACGCTTCCTTCCACTGAAAAATTCCCAAAAAGTAGACTAGAAAGGGTCAGATGGCTGCACAAAGAGCTACTGTGAGCTTTGCAATGCAAAATATTGAACTCACATGTGGGGATTAATTTCCTTTTTAAAACTGGTAGGGTTTTCAATATACTTTTCTCTCACCATTCAACATCTAAAACCCAGACTGGCCTTTGTGAGTCCAAACAGATGTCCTAGTTGTAATTGGAAAGCTGACATAGAAGGAGTCATGCTAGCAACAGACCCTCTGAAATAGCCTGGCAATATTTATAACTGTACAAGTTAATACTCTTTTCAGCATCTTTTGCCTCACCTCCACATCTCCCTGAATTAAAACATTCTTTTTAGTAAATTTGACAAGATAGAACAAGCCCACAAGTTCATTTTCAGCAATACCGTAGATCTGTGGTCGGCAAACTGCGGCTCGTGAGCCACATGCGGCTCTTTGGCCCATTGAGTGTGGCTCTTCCACAAAATACCACGGCCTGGGCGAGTCTATTTTGAAGAATTGGCATTAGAAGAAGTTTAAGTTTAAAAAATTTGGCTCTCAAAAGAAATTTCAATCATTGTACTGTTGATATTTGGCTCTGTTGACTAATGAGTTTGCCGACCACTGCCGTAGATGATTCACAAACAAGATGTTGACAGGTTTTTATGATTACACATTCCAAATATCCTGGTCTCACAAAAGTGCACATGGAGATTGATAGATATTTTAAAAAGAAATAAAGAAAAGATATATAAGTAGATTTTTCATGAAAATGAATGATAGAAAGTATTGACCCCACCCATCAGCACTCTTCCTTTGGTGAGCTCTTCTCTTTGACCTGTAATCATGGTCTTTATAGGAAATAGCAAAAGAAGCTGAGAAGTAACTAAGAAGATGGGTGGCTGGAAATAAATGTTTCCTCAAGCATTTAGGACCTTTCAGAAATGTCCATCACTGAAATGTTAGTCCCATAGAAGCACTTAGCAGTGCAGAGGAGAAAAGCAGATAGCTGTTATTAATTTTCAGGCTGGCTGACAGCTTTCAGTCCAAGAGCAAGGCTTAACTTTGCATTCTGAATAATGCAGAGATTTTCATTAGTTGGAATAGGAAATGATAAATAATATATTGTCTGCCAAAATACTGTGACATTACATTATATATTTGCAGTTACCTTTCAGGATAAGCTTTCCAGAAGTGTACTTAGACAAATTGGAAAGCTAGCAGTATGGCTTTCTTATTTTATGTTTTACTTTTGGAAAAACAATTCAAAAGACACGTCTTCTTAGCTGTGGGCTGGTAAGGTCATATCCAAAGGGCAGATCATTATTGCACCTAAAAGCTAAGTGTTGGCACAAATTGTACTAGTCTATGAGATCATTGCAATTGGTTTCATAGATTTCTTTTTGCTCACATCTGCCTTCTGGAGACTCTGGGCAATTCAATTACAAGTGCACTTTTGATTCCTACTTCTATCAATAAAAAGAATATAAAATTACCCTTGCTTGAGAACGATCAGACTAAAAGGTTTGTGATTGCTTTTCACTGTCATCTCTCTTCCAGCAGATTATCATGTCAGGTTGGTCGAGGGCATATTTACTTTGTTTTGAGCACACAAGACTCAGTTTCTGACTCTAAGTATTATTTGAATTGATGGCAACACAACTACTATATCCAGATGTCTCTCGGTAACTTAATGCATGGCCCCAATAACAAACACCAGAATTAAACCGTTAATGGAAAAGGCTGCTAGCAGCTGCTTCAATCCCAGTTTGATGGGTATTAAAATAGCTGATTCAGAGATTTCTATAGAGAAACTTAAGCTAATTAAAGACACCAAAGTCGATGGAACTATAATATCTGCCAGCATCATACAATCTATATACACTCACATTAATTCTCTACCAGAAGGCTGATAGAAGGTCAAAAAACGTTTACTCAATTTAGATGAACCTTTTATTATGCATGTCATTTTGCATTTTCCAGGTTTACTTAAAAAAATCACAGGCCTCAAAGAAAAGTCCTTTCTATATTTATTCTACTAGATAATAAAGACTTGATTATTCTGCCTTTTCACACTCAATAAGGCAGGACAGAGCATTCGCATTGTTTGAGAGCCTCAAACCAATTCAGTGAGAAAAAAAGAAAGAGGATTCTTTCACTTCCTACTCAAAAGTATCATCCGGGATTTAATTGAGATTTATCATTCAGTGTTTCAATTTCTGAAGTATTTATTCATCCCCAGTTCTAATCATTTTCTTTTGATCCCTATTCCAGTTAAAACTGTTCATACTCAACCAGTTGTGTTTTGGCTGTGAGTTGGAGGCAGGCTGCTGACTTCTTATACATTAACATTGTCAGATTGTAGAATTAACTACTAATGGAACTCCCAAGGATCAACTTTTTGACGTTCAATCTCATAGTGGGAAGTGTTGCCATTACAGCTGCACTTTTGAAATGTCAGAAACTTGCTGGCTCATCTAGCATAAAAAAATACCCCAAGGCAAGCATAAAAGATAAGATGCAGGTTGTTTGCATGTTTTCACCGCCTGATGAGTTTCTTCCCAGGGTCTAATATTTATTCCATTTGGTCAAATAAATTGAGGTGAGAGCTTATTGCCAATTGGTTTCCAGTTTATGTATCATGCACTACCACTGTTTGGTGGGGAGTATTCATCAGACCCCTTTGGAGTTGTGTTCTAGAAAGTTACATGGCTAGCTAGAAACTTACCCTCATTTTGTTCAAGAGTCAACTTTACAACTCAGACAGTAACTGAAATGATATAACCAAATCTCTGATATGGATGGGTATAATAATTATTAGTTGTAAATAAATTAAAATTTCCTTTGGTATTATGTGAGCCCATGACAGAGCTGTGCCAAGAAGTGCCTTAGACATTAGCAGGTAGGTGTTTAAGAAGTGCCAGTGGTTGACCTATGTTGAAAAATCTCTACCTATATAACTTTTCAGGTTGTATAGGTTTTTTTTTTCTTCTTTTTTTGTGTGCATTCCTACTAAAATGTGATTGCTTAGCTTTTTCAGCATCTCTCATTTTGTTTTTTTACATTTTGCCTAGAAGGTTGTCATTTTTAGTTTTTTTCAGTGCATTTTATATAGTTTATATACATATAGAGCTTGCTATAATGGGTATTGTTGTATTGATGTCATTGCTATTAGTCAGATTTCAAAAT
This sequence comes from Cnephaeus nilssonii, assembly GCF_951640355.1. Lineage (NCBI taxonomy): Eukaryota > Metazoa > Chordata > Mammalia > Chiroptera > Vespertilionidae > Cnephaeus > Cnephaeus nilssonii. The sequence continues at coordinate 34,105,878 of NC_137089.1, read as the reverse complement.
TCTGCAGCCAGCATACTTACAGCGGTGATGGATAAAGCAACCCCGAATTTTCTAAGCATACTGTTTGGGTCTCTGATGAAAAGTCACTAAGACATGATGTGACAGCAATCTGTAGGCTTCTGTGTCTCTGGGAAGCTTCCCATACAACTTGGGTTGAGAGTTTCAATACTCAGTGCCATCTGATTTGAGTGCAGTTTGGCTTGTAAATGCTTGATTGTAACTTTACGATGGTGAGTTCAGTCATTTTCAATTCCAAATGGGAATGATTTCATAGCCCTGTAATGATTAGTTTTGGGAGCTATATCTCATCCAAAATCAACCCACAGGGAGATGTACTTACAGGTATCCTCTTCTTCCATGAAAATACTGATCACATAACAGGCATACACAAAACCAACCAACTGCAAAGGAGAGAAAAAAAATACTTTAAGAATCTAATCCAAATGTCCATAATTAAAGAGCCTATATAATCCAATAGAGAAAGAATATATGGCAGTAACATCTATGAATCTGTACTAGGAAAAAAACCTTGGTTTTTAATAGCTGTGATTTTAAGGAGGTTTTTCATTTCTATCCAGCTTTAATAGCTTTCTAAAAAAAGTATACAAGAATGGGGAAAAAACCAATTTCTAGGTATTTCACTTAGATTTTGATTTGGGATTTATAGGTCTTATATTTTAAGATCACCACAGGTTATTCAGAACATATATTTTAAAGTTTTGACTATTTTTAGAGCAATCTGTAGCTGCACTCATTAATTATTACTACAACTATTTTAAGGTTTAATAACAAAAAAGGAATAAAAATATATTAATTATAAATTAAACACTAATCATCTACTGAACCATTTAAAATGCTCAGAGAATGTAAATTCTATTTAAATGCCATGTTTTGTTAATTATATCATAATGAAATGCATTAACTTTCAGGTATTAGTAACAAAATAAAATAGATGAGATCATTTATACTTTGGACACTAGTAGTTAAAAGAATAAATGCAGGTGCTTTCTGGCTTTCTACATTGTGTTTTTTCCCCCACTTATATTGAGAAGACAATTTTTATTCTATGGAGCCAGTAACACTGAAATTCTTGGAAGACAAAATTGTCATAGAATCTAGTTTAGTCTAAAATTACTTCAATAAATACTTTGATGAAAAAGAGATACCCATAGCTGCTATAGAGTCTGTCTTCTTGCCTTTCTCTCCATTGTTAAAGTCTGTTCCTCCTTCTCCTTACAAATAAAATAGCATTGGGAAGGAAATTTTTCTGATAGTCCCAGTATCAAAGGCTGAATGCAAAGAATAGTTTAACTGGTGTTTGTGACTGCCCAGGTAGATGAGGACTTTGAACTCATAACCAGCTTTAGACTGTTTGCTGACAGTGGTCGGCAAACTCATTAGTCAACAGAGCCAAATAGCAACAGTACAACGATTGAAATTTCTTTTGAGAGACGAATTTTTTAAACTTAAACTTCTTCTAATGCCACTTCTTCAAAATAGACTCACCCAGGCCATGGTATTTTGTGGAAGAGCCACACTCAAGGGGCCAAAGAGCCGCATGTGGCTCGCGAGCCGCAGTTTGCCGACCACGGGTCTAGACAAAGGCCAAGAAGTCTCTCAGAGGGCGAAAGGTTAGAGTGGGAAGAACTTATAGAGAGAGACTTGCCAGAGCACTGACAGGTCCTCTCACCCCCAGGGGTGCCTTTTCTCATCCAAACCAAGTGAAGGGGAATTTCAGAGAAACAGAAACATGGGGAGCTTGACAAGTTTCTTGTACTTTGGGGAACACAGGTGCTTGGCACTTAATCCACACTTGAAGAAGTCAAAAGTTCAAAGGCTGTGCCTAAGTGTACTTTTGGTGACAGAGTGTGCAGACATAGGGCTGAGCAGGCATGGCCGGTCAGGTGTATGCATGCCCTTAGCCTGGCAGGTAAAGCCTTTTGGAGAGAGCTGGCTGGGCAGGTGGCCTCAGAAGACCGATACTGCTACTTAGTATACAGAAGATGCGTAAGAATGTCAAGTGGCCAGCTAGAGAGGCCGATCATCCAGAGAACCAAGTGAGGATCCTAAAGAACGGCTGAGGTGGGTTTTGAAGAACCCACAGAAGCACCTACAAAAGGAAGAGCTGCAATTGGAAATCTGTTACATCCAGGGAGCACCTCCTGCTGGGTTACAACTGAACCAGCCATGTAAGACCTGTTCCTTATCTCTTCTCCATGAGTCCTCCTTTCACTCCATCTCTGGAATAACCCAACAGAGAGAAGTGAAGTGAGAAGAGAGAAAAACAGTGAGAGGTCCCTTCCTCACTGATGATCTGCAAATTGAGGTCAAACCCAGGCTGAGGAGGAGAGTTTAAGTAGAGGAGAGTTTGCACTGGCTGGGGCTGAACTTTTTTTTTTTTAAATGAGGTAAAATTAGAACACAATATAAGTTTTAGGTGTACAATATTATCATTACACATCTGTATACTCTACAAATGATCATCAGCAAAAGTCCAGTCACTATCCAACACCATATAATTGACCCCTTTACCCATTTCACCCTCCTGCAAAGTCCCTCCCTCTGGTAACCACCACTTTGTCCTCTGTATCTAAGAATTTTTTGTTTTGTTTTATTTTTTTAGATTCCACTTATGAATAAAGAAATCATATATTTGTCTTTCTCCATCTGACTTATTTCACTTAGCATAATATTCTTGCTGTCCATCCATATTGCTGCACTGGCAAGATTTCATTCTTTTTTGTGACTGAGTAATATTCTATCTATCTATCTATCTATCTATCTATCTATCTATCTATCTCAGCTTCTTTATCCATTCATCCATCAATGGACACAGGTTGTATCCATATCTTGGGTATTGTAAATAATCCTACAATGAATTTGGGAATTAGTGTTATCATATTAGTGCTATCAAATTAGTGTTATCATATTCTTTGGATAAATACCCAGAGTGAAATAGCTGGATCATATGATAATTCTATTTTTACTTTTTGGAGAAATCTCCATATTGTTTTCCATAGTGTCTGTACCAATTTACACTCCTACCAACAGTGTATGAAGGTTCCCTTTTCTCTAAATCCTTTGCAACATCTTTTGCTATTGTTGTTAATCCTTATCCGAGGATATTTTTCCATTGATTTTTAGAGAGAGTGGAAGGGAGAGGGTGAGACACACAGAGAGAAACATTGATGTGAGAGAGACATATTGATTTGTTGCCTCCGCAGGCGTCTCAACCAGGGCCCGGGGATTAAGCATGCAACCAAGGTATGTGCCCTTGACCGGAACTGAACTCGAGTCCCTTCAGTCCACAAGCCGACACTCTATTCACTGAGCCAAACCAGCTAGGGCCTCTGCAACATTTTTATTTCTTATCTTTTTGATATGATGGGCTGGGCCTTTTAATATCTACAGGGGACCAAAAGAGCTATAAGTTCTGCCTGAAATGTCATACAAAGAGTGAGATAGACCGATGGCCAGAAACTGTACTTGAAGGGGTAGTGGGAAAAAGAATAAAATGCCTTTTAATTGTATTCTACCAATTCCAGCTCATTCAATAAACCAGTTGCATGCAGAAGAAAGAAATGGCCTACAATCCCATTACTAAAGACTTCCAAATGAATTTTCTTCCAATTATTTTTCTCATAGTTGCTATATGCCATGGTTATATTCTTCTGACCCACATTAATACTTTTCATAAGCTTAATTATTACTAACTACATATATTAGCATAATTTATATATATGATAATGTATTTAAGTAACCTCTTATTATTGAACATTGTTTTCATTATAAATACTATTATGATGAATATAATACTTTTTCCATATTTTGGATTATCTGATTCTAAGAAGTGCCATAAATAACACATTTTATCCTACTATAGCAGTGAATGATAATGCTTGCTTTGTCATACCCTTAAAAATATAGCCAATATAATACACAAATTACATCTCTTCATTTATTTAATTTACAATAGTTTTATTCATCTGAAACATTTTCATATTTTATTAGCCATTTATATTTTTTATTTTCCAAATTATTTGCAGGAGTCCTTTACCTGCTTATTAACTTGCTGTTGTTTTCATTATTTGTGTGAGATCTTAATGGGTTGTATATACTAAGTTTTTCTTTATGTCAGCAAGTGATAGTGATGACTTCATAATTGTGGGGTATTTTTTTTTTAGTAAATCATATATTGAAAGACAACTGCCAATTAATAACTTTCTATTTTCTTGGCGGGCTCTCTTTTAGGTAGGTGTCTCTCTCTGTGTGTGTGTGTGTGTGTGTGTGTGTGTGTGTGTGTGTGTGTGTAACTCAAGAACTTTCTACTGATGCTGTTCAAATTACCACAAACATGTGGGTTAAAATCAACACAAATTTATTATCCTATACCCTATAATTCTGGAGATCAGAGGTCTAAAATGGGTCTCTTTCGACTAAAACAAAGTCAGCATGGCTGCAATCTTTCTGGAAAATCTGGCAACATCTTTTTGCATGTGTATGCCCTCCTTTGGAGAACTTGCTTGGCGTATGACCCTTTGCTTGGAAAACAGTTCAAGAAGTTCAGGTAACATGAGTTCTAGTGACACAATATAGACAAATCAGATATCTTTTGAACCCTAAGAGCTAGACTAGGGACAATCAAACAGGTCACGTGTCTCCTCCTATCCAGTGTGACAGATGACTGATACGTTGGGTCTCTTCCAGTTGCTTTGCAAAGAGAAGAGTGGTAGCAAAATGGATTGAATCATATTATAACAGAAAAAGTTTTGAACTAGTTTTGTTACTTTGGTTACAGACTGACATTTAGATGCTGTACTGTGTATTTTATCTTGGAAGTTGCTTACTGAATAGTTAGCCCACAGTTGCTCGATAGCTTTTGTATTCCAATAATTGTTTTCCCACAGCCAACTCAGGAAAGTGAAATTTCACAAGTCATTATCTTTTTCATTTCTATCAGTGGGAGGTAGGTAAAGGTGAATCAAATATTTTGATTGAGTGCTATAGGACTTTTCTCATAGAAATCCAAGTCCTTCAAGTTAGCTCAGTACTGTAATGAACATTATTTTTCTACTTTCCTAATAGAGTATATACTTCTTTAGAAAAAAATATCGCACTTCTACCTGCACCTTTATGTTGATTTAAAGTAAGAAAAATTGTTTTGTCTTCATTGATATTGTTTGAGATGACAATGATGTCTAAAGTATATATTAGCATATTATTAGTCTCTGACAGGGGATGTATTTTGTGTCTTCTAACATTAGCTCATTCTATTTGGCATGCTTGGCCCATCAGCATTTACTGGTTGGTTCATTGGCATTTACTGGAAGAAAGGCCAGAGGATTGATGAGAAGGCCCCTGGAGAGCAAACTCAGTGAATGTAATGCTGAAACACTGTTTTCACATGTCAATATGTAGAGTTGATTTGATGGGGTTGAAAAAATTCCATCCTGATAAAAAAATTTTGACCTACAACAAAATCTACCCCACTGATCTTTGGTTTGCCTTCTAGCTTTATAAGAGGCCTGGAAAATATTAACTGCTAATGGCTGTACCATAAATTACTTTGTTACATATTTATACACTCAAGGATACAAATCTAAGAACCTTCTAAGAAATCTTTATAAAATAAAATAAATTTTTATTTTTTTAGGAGACTTCTTAGTAATCTCAATGCAAGTTCCCTTCCAGGCTAAAAAGAAAGGGGTTGACCAGTTGGCTAACTTAAAAAAAAGAAAAAGAAAAAGAAAAAAGCAAGTCCTGATTTCATCATTTGAGTAAGTGCAGTGGTAGAGTTAGGACAAGACATTGAGCATGTTAGAAGGGTTGCATAAGATGACGATCATAGAAGTACTTTAAAAAAATATATATATTTTATTGATTTTTACAGAGAGGAAGGGAGAGGGGTAGAGAGTTAGAAACATCAATGAGAGAGAAACATCGATCAGCTGCCTCCTGCACACCCCCTACTGGGGATGTGCCTGCGACCAAGGTACATGACCTTGACAGGAATCGAACCTGGGACCTTTCAGTCCTCAGGCCCACACTCTATCCACTGAGCCAACCCGACTAGGGCCATAAAGTACTTTTATAAAGGCAAAGAAGAGCAAACTCATTAAAAATGCATTTTTAAAAGTATGTTTTTACTTACGTTACTTATTTTTCCCTGTACTTTTAGGGCCATGGATTATTCTAAAAATATTGGGTTACTGTGTTTTCTGAAAAAAACTCATCATCTACATATTAAATAACTGGTCAATATATTTATTTATCCCTTTCCAAATAATTCTTTTGACTGACAGAAGGTAAGATCAAGTTTTTAATAATAATGGCAGCACACTATCCTTCCTTATTTTGTGAATAAATATATTTTTGCTAATGAAATGTGAGAACACTCAGTTTTAAAAAGAACAGAGCAATGCATAGTAACAGAAAATTTGTCAGACTCAATTGTTCACTAATGGGCTTTAATAATATCTTGATAGATGACAAGAAAGGAATTTGGGCTAGATAATTGAAATAGATGACACCACTAGCTGGAAACATAAGAGAAAGACATGCCATAGTAGAAATATTAGATCACTCTCTAGGCCCTCAAACAAAATTTGCCAGCCATAATCTCAATAGTATAACACACAAATTAATTAAAAATATCCTTTTACTTTTGATTTATTGACGGGTACACTAATAAAGTATTTATCCCCCAAATTACTTTAGCTATCAAGGTTAACCAAAGTTCTGTTTAATTAATAATGTTATTCTCATGAGAACCTGTTTAGACATCATGTTAATCACCAATTTGTAGTTGGCTGACTGTTGTGTTGTGTTTTTGGTTTCCTATAATATGAATTGAAATACTCCCTGTGGCTTTCTGCTTATTTCCAAGAAATGTAATATAATGCACTCTTGCTAAGAGCAAGGGCACACAAAATAACAAATAACATCAGGATAATAATCTTGATTATTTCTGCTTTTAATAAAGTTTTGAAAGTCATTTATTTTAAAGATAGTGTTTTTCTCCTCCATTACAACCATCTATCTCTACAGTTATAACATTCAATTTTTCTCTGCATTGTAATTTCTGACTGTATAAATTCTATCTTTTTGATATAGTAAATGAATGTAAATGACATAAGAGTAGATTCTGACACCACTTTTTGTAGAGGGATTGATTAGATTTTGCAAATAGGATTTGTATAGGAGATTGATTTGTTTGGCCTGCAGACCTCCTATAAGGCTTGGCAGGCTCAGGTTTCACACTTGTAGTTACAAGGACGCAGACTATTGGCTGTGTGTCATACTAATTGTAAGCTTTAGTAAGAATGAATCAAAGACATGAGTCATCTCTAAAGGCGTCTTAAGGGGTAACTTCTAGGTGAACCGTTGATGAGGAAAGCTCGTTCAGGTCTAGCCTTAGGGTGAGAGAACTGCTGAGTTTGAGGGAAGCCTAAAGGAATAAAAACAGCTACTTTCCTAAATTTCTCAGCATTCACACCAACATTTAAACCCTAAAGCTTAAGAGAATCCATAAGGAATGGCAGAAGTTTCTCTGTTCAACACACAGATTCCAAAATGCTTTTAGTTAATTTTCCCTCAAATTCAAAATGACTCTATAAAATGTCTTGGCCAAAGCGGCCTATGGGAGGCAGGCAGAGGCAGACACACTTGGTTCTGTGGAGAACTTCATTCCTGTGAAAATCATTAAGTTTAACATCTGTGAACAGAAAGCTTCTGTGGGTAATTTATCTGGGTTAAGATGCTAAACTTCTTATAAAAGGAAACATAGCTACCTAATGTCAAGAACTGGGCATGATTTGGGATTTCACTTTTATACGCTAACAAATTAGCTTGTTACTTTCAGGGTTAGAGACAAAAGACTATCAGCACAGCGGCCAGCACATCACGGACCCCTGAACACCTGTGGGTTGTGTTACAGGAGAGAACACTGAGCTTCCTTTACAGCAAGAAAAGCAAGCCCACTCTTTGCCAGGGGTGGGGTGAGGCGGCGGGGAAGTTATCTCATCCCTAAAGATTGTTTGCTAGAAACACAACCCCCCAAAATTGCTCAGGTAAAGAGCAATTATAAATTTATAAGCTATTAGTGTACCTATAGGTGGTATTTAAAGTCATATGACTGGATTAGATCACTAAGGAAGTAAATTAAGTCAGAGAAGGGACTCAGGATGAAGTTCTAAAACATTATGACATTTAGGGGTTGGAGAGAAGTCAACAAACCAGCAAAAGAGACTGAAAAGGACTGACCAGAGAGGTATAGGCTACAGTAAGAAAGTGGGAGCAATCAGCTGTGTCCAAGGCCTCTGATAGGTCAAGGACAATGAGCACTAAGCACACACCATTGGATCGGGTAACGTGGGTGACATGGACATGGGTGACCTGGATGGGAGTTGTTTTGGTGGAGGGTGGAGCCAAAATCTGATCAAAGTGGGTTCAAGAGAAAATAGGATTTCAACAACTCTTTCAAGGAGATTTGCCGGGAAGGATAGCAGCTGGAGAGAGACGAGAGGTCAATGAGGTTATTGTTTGTTCTTGCTTTTGGTTTAAGGTGGGCATTGCTACAACATGTTTGTTCTTCCTTAAACCATGATTCATGATTTGGGGTAATGGAGAACAAAGATTATTTTGTCTGTCTAAGCACATAGGAACTTTTAATCTACTTTCAAGCCCTCAGTAGTCCTGCCTCAATCTGGCTTTTTGGCTTTTCCTCCATCATTTTCTGCCACGACCCTGTGCTCCAGCTCCCTGAGCACCCCCTTTTCTTTGCTTGCCCAAAACCCACTAACCCATTCTCACATCTCTGCTTGCACAAGCCTTCTCGCCTTTTTAAGCCCTGTTGTCAATGTCACTTTTTTTTTAAATCTCTCCAGTGGCCATACCTCTAGACTAAACTGTCCCAGCACTTTATATCTCTAATGGCAGTCCCAGTATTGCTCCGTGTGCATTTCCTATCTCCAGGTAGGCCGTAAGGGCAGGAAACCTTTGAGAGAGTACAGAGAAAGACCACATCCTCTATGAGTCCTGCCCTGGTTCCTTTAAGACGGGGATCTGCTCCTCCCCTGACTTTAGCACAGCCTCATATTCCCTTATTAAGGCACATTCCACATGATTACACCCATTTGTTTGGACCTATGTCTCCACCACCACACTGTTTCAAGGTAAGAACTTTATCTCAACTCAACTTTGCATTTCTGACACTCAGCACTTTGCCTGGTACAAAGAAGGCACTCATTAAATGTTTTTGAATGAATAAATGATGAGAAGCAATGTATTTCAAAGTATAGGGGGAAAACCAGCACAGCTGGAATAAAGTAGATGAATTTCAGAATTTTAGTATATTAGCAACCCTGAAATTCCTACCTGGGTCACTGTGTCACTCAGTTAAAATAAAAGCCAGCTCTGCTCATGTGCAGCAGTAGCTACTGTTGTAATGTGATAAGCATGATAAGATTTTTCTGCTTTGCTTTGATACTGTTTAGGTCATGCAATAAACTTGAGAACAAGTCAATTATTATACCATCTTAGACAGATGGAGGAAATATAAACAAGTAGAAATAAAGAAATATTAGGGTATTTTCACTTATGCATTAACTATTGGTGGGGTTTACATGAACCCAAACATTTGAAGTGCTTTAAAAATAGCTACATGCATACCCAAACACATACATTGCTTCCTTCACTAGGGATGTGATGGAGTAAGACTTTTCAGCTACTTTATTGAAGTGATACAGTGGTTTTCACAAAGAATTGTAGTCTTCTTACTCTCACAGCAAGCTTGAATTTAGCATGCCCTCTTGTCATGTCAGGATGACAGACAACAAAATGTCCAGACACATAACACCTGGTTAGTAATTTGAGAATCTCCTGACTCTTTCTTCTAGAAGGCTTTGTGCAATGGCTCACACTCAATTTTGGATTGGAATTTTTCTTAGAAGTTACAGAAAATTCTGAGACTAAAGAACAAGCAGCAGGTGGACAGTCTCATCTCACAGGGCTCTGTGGACACATTTCTTTCTCTGTGGCTCTCAGGAGGGCCTTTTCACACAACTGTCACCCATGCCCATCTGTTTTCTCTTTCTTGCTCAGCAAAACAGAAGTCTAGGGTCTTAGGACCCTCTGGGGAAGACATCCTAAGAGGAATTGGCTTTTTAGTTATTTGGATCACCCTGGGAAGAGTGTGAATCCTAGTAAGCCTTAACCTATTTGTTTTTAATCAAGCAGCTCATACTCCTCCTTCAGGAATTCCAGAATTAGAGTTATGTCTGTTTGTGGAAGTGTCCTATGCCAAGTGAAGCCTGAAATTATTTGAAGACATTTGGATCAATCTCTTCTTGAGTCCCACTGGCATCCTAAGCTCCAAATTAATCAATGAATATGGAAATAAGTTGTTTTCTCCACGATGACCATAAAAATGTACAACACCATCCCATTTAGTCAGGCTTTGGGGATTTATTGTCCTTACGTGTAAGGAAAGCACTGTGTAGACAGTCAAAATGGAAAAAGAATGGTTTGCTGGATTCTACCAAGGAAGATAAGCTTTTTAATGATATTCATTTAGGATGCAGACACTCTGCACAAGCCAGCTCAGCAATACCACAAGGGACACAAATGTTACTCTGACTCACAAAGAAGGTTGCTCTCAGATAATGCATTTCTGGTGGCAAGGTGTTGAGGAATAACAGCATTGTTCAAAAATAAAAAGAATAAAAGTGCCTCTTTAAGTAGATCATCTGGGACTTTTCTCAGTGTCCACTGCCAAATTCAGTAATACTTCAATGGTATCATGTGAATAGCTAGGGAGGGTCACAGAACCTGAGTGTTATGAGGTAATTTGAAGTATCATATTTTTTCTTAAGAAAAATTTCATTTAGCTTTTACCTACTTTACAATTCTAAGTAAATTAAAACAGAATCTGTAAATGTGTGAGGTTAACCTAACTGTAGTTTGGGAATAAAGAGTTGTTTTGATGATAGTCTCAGGATGTGATGGGTAAGGTCTTGGGTGAACATACATGTCTTTGTGTTTATGAGGACGTGTAAATAAGCAGGTTACATAGAGCTCTTCCTCCTCCATACCTAACCCTTTAAGTGGTGTCCGGCCCAGGAAACTGGAGTGAAAGCTGGGCGTGCCCAGCAGCCCTCTGCCTATGTCCATTCCCACTGGCCTCAGACTTCCTTGTTCCCATCTTGAGCTGTCAACTTCACTCTCTGGCAGCTCACACCTCTTGTATTTATGATTCATTTTGGAATCTGCTCTCTGCGTATAATAGCAGATGGACTCTTTTTGTGACCCTTCCATGTTGGGCACACTCAGTGTCTCAGGAGAGACATTTCTGCCAATATCTCCTCAAATCCAGCTTGCCACTGGGCCATATAAAGCAACAGTGGGATCTTCATCTCCAAATTTTATGTGTTAGAACTGAGGTCCCAGAGAACCCATTGGAAGGCAGTGGATGGCAGAGCAGTCATGCTCCAAGCCTCCTGCTTAGGCAGCCAGGCACTGCCCCATGGGCATGCAAATCCACATATATATCCATTGCCTATCTGCTTGTCACTGAGGAGCTGGCTGAGCCAATAATCAAGCTATTGAGGGGACATTTATGAATGACAATGTCTAGGGCCCTGACTATTGTGGGCCTAGCTTTTGCCACTCAGTGACAGTCATGTAGCCTCAGTAGACTCCTCAGCCCCTTATTGCAGATGAAGCTGTATGTGGATACACAGAGTTCGTAGATCTCAGGAGAACCCAAGAGAAAGAGAGGCATTCCTCTGCTCATATGTGTCTGTGGAATATGAGAGAATGCATTTTGCAATATAGAAGTCCTCTTCTCTGTAATTAAATGGGGTTTTCATAGGCTTCTTAATTTGTTTGAGGAATGCATTTGATCCACCTAGTGAAGTATGGCAGATGCTATGATCCATTTGGTTGAATTAGCAAATGGAATCAATTTCACCTAATACCACTGACCTGAACAGGAGTCAGAATGAGAGTGATGATACTGTGGCCCCATACTGAGAAGAGCCCAGAAAATTCTGTATGAGAAACTGGCCATAGTAGCGAGATATGCCAGCCTTTGTTACTAATGGACTTTTGAGGGAAGCCAGATGCATAGCTTAAAACCTGCCCATACTTCATCATTGTTGCAGCAGATCATTGACTCCCCACTCAGGGTTGAGGGTGGGAGGATCTCATGTTGTGGACCACCTGACCCTCCCTCAAGGTCAAGGTAAAATAAATGCTGAGCACTGCCACTTGGCCCATGTATGGTCCTGCCTGCTCCTTGATTCGGAGCCTCTGTTCCTCTGCTCTTCTATTGGAACAACTTCACCTCAGCCCCAGGGACCAAGGATGTTGTTCTCAGCAGCAGGAATTCAAGGAGTTCCATCTAATACCTGGGAATACACATGAGGCCCCTCTTGCTGCTAGCATTGGTCTGATGTACATAGGTCTCAGGATGGATTTCAGCTTTTTTTCCTGGGATCTAAGCTTACCTTACAGTTAATTGTTATGGTAGTCAAAAGTCCAGCTTCATGGTTGGAGAGATTTCAGTTCAAATTTTGGCTTTGCCAATACTATCTAAGTGACTTTGGGTAAAGTAGTTTAACTGTCTGAGCCACGTCTGTAAAATGGAGATAATGATCCCATTACTTTATTGATTATTGTGAGGATTACTGAAATAATGTATATTCAGTGCTTAGCACAGGGCTTTGCTGGATAGTATTCTGGCACTGTACATCTATTAATAAATTTAGTCATTATATCTCTAGAGCTAAGTTCTATTATTAACTTCATTCTATGGATGAGAAGTTGAAGCACAGAGTCTAATTTACTTGTCTCTAAACCAGTTAGGTAGAAAGTGACACTCTGGCTCTTTAGCTCATGGTGTTAACCCATCTCCTTTACTAAAGCACAATCTAGTAATCACGACCAACTCCTTACTGCCATTCTATATGTAGTTCTTCTACAACCCAAAGCTGAATTTACTTTGCAAAGCAATTACAAACTCCTTTAGAGTATAATTCCCCAAGAAGACAGTGTAATTTTTCACAGTAATCTTTGCATAGAATTAAGTGTTATCCACTGAACACATTACTCACCATATACTGTATACTTTTTAAGTGATGTCTTAAAATTTTAATAGCATGAGAAGTAAAAAATTTGAGTGAAAAGCATCAAACAGCTCCAGAATGTTTGCATCTAATAATCTGGAATTTTTAGACTTTACCTTTGTTTTTATTGGATACTTTTTCAATCCAATGGGCTACAACCCTCATTATTCCTAATAATGTGTTGCAATCAATAGAAAGGAGTTTTTCCACTAATGATGCCCATTTTCTTACTGCCCAAGCTGAGCGTTGCTTTCTGATGATGGCTTTGGAATGATGCAGAACTATATGGCTGTGATATTTCCTTTCAAATACTAGTGCCTATCTGGGTCCAGGCAAATTCATTTTAATTGGAGTTTAATTGATTGCTAAAGACTTTCTTGAAATTCAAGTGCACCATTTATTTGAATCTAAGCACAGTCTAGAAATTATGACCAAAACCTGAAGTGAGGTTCATTCACTATGACTTACTCTCAGAGAGTCTATGTTGACCTTGAGTGGTTCTATCATCTTTGTTACTTAGATTCCTTATATAATGTGTTTAATAATTGGTTCCATTTTGGGGCGGTGTAGGAATGATGCTAAGTTTTCTGCTCTATAATTTATAGAATTCTTTTTTTAAAAAAAATGAGACAGTTGCCCAGGTCCAGGAAGAAAACTTAAAGAACCACCCTAATAGCAATCTTGGTTCTCTCCCATTGATGCAAGCCAGTGGTGTGACTCATGGAAGATGGAGATGAGTGCAGGGTTGTACGAGCCACAGTAGAACTGTTACAATCTAGATACCTCAAACAGAGCCATGTGCTACAGTGCATGCCTATGCAAACTGGCTGTGGGTTCTCACAGAAGCAGCTGTGTTTCCAGACGCAGCTGTGATGCCAGAGCCTGCTCTCAGTAGCCTTGATTGTCCCAAGTTGGTCCTTTCAGGGTAGACATCTCAGGCCCAGTTGCCAACCTCCATCGAAGTAAAGAATGTTCACATCTAATGAAATTCCAAAAAGGGACTCCCCAAGGAATTTTGGGGTTGGAGCCTTACTCAGAAAAAATATTTCGGCTGGCTAAGGTTGGTCAGGCTGATGGAAAGCAGTTTAAAAACTGTAATTTCAATTAATTTTTTGGGAGGAGGAAGTAAAATATTTTACTTCAGGAACCAATGACAGTTCTAGACACCTTCAAGATCTAACTTATACTTTAATTAAAAAATCTCTTTAGATATACCTGACCCACACAAATCCTAAATAAAAAGTAAGTTATATTTTATGTAGTGTGAGTAAAAATAAATGGTACCTCTGCTCCTATTTTAGGTATTTAAAAATGAGAGTAGTTGACAGTGGTCTGACTATTGATTTCCTGTTTCAGTTCTGATTTATCAGATCAAAATAGGTCTGCTGTCTGGACAATGCAGGAGGAAGGCATTAGGGTTGGTTCAGTGTTAATTAGAGCTGGGTCTCCCTACTCTGCCCTGAAGGGTGGAAACTGTGTGGGAATAAGCTTTGGCACCATGTAAACTCAGTGGGAGAGAATGGTGTTCAATGGGCTTTACAAATTTGGCATCTAAAAATGGTATTTAAAGTCTCCCAAGGCTATCTCCTTCAGAGTCAGCCACAGAAAGTGTCTGTTCCCTATCAAGTTTGATAATTTTCTACTTTTCTACATGCATTATAGAGAATTTAAAGATCACAATGAACATATATTACACTTCTTTTTTTATGGTAATAATCTGATACTTTGAGACAGATTATATCTCCTTATATATTATGATTATGTCCATACCTCATTAGAGTATATCAGTGAATATTATTATCTTTTGTGGATGAGGAAACCAAGGATCAGAATACTCATTTCCAATTACGTAGCTAGTTGGTTGTGGTATTAGGACTCAACCATAAATCTTTAGTTTACAAAGACCTATGACTTTGACACAGTTCAAACTGTCTCCATATCCACTAGGAACGATCTGAGAAGGCAAATATGTTGGTGACATTAGAGATTTCCCACTGACTCAGGCACCATAGCAAGTCACTTTATGCTGCCCTCCCTCAAGCCCTAGGGTTTCATTCATTCTTGCTCATTGATGACCACACTAAGTCCCAACCCCATTTCACTCAAGCTTCTTATTTCTTTGTCCCTGCTCTTGGGTCATAAGGTAGAGCAAAAACATAATGCTCAAGTCCTACAAACAAAAAATTAAATTTAACTTCTTTGGTTTCAACGTTGGCCTTCATCTCCATTCTCAAGCTTACTCTTGGCCTCACCCTTCGTTTTAACTTCATTTCTGATACTTGGCAAATTCTGTCTTCATCTCTTTCTTATGACCATCAGGGATTCTTCTAGATAGTATCAAATCCTGACAGCCATTAGATTCCTTTAAACTCATCTTGGCAAATCAATCTTATTCATTCACCATTTGCCATCTCGTCAAATGAAGAGAATACATTAACAAGTTGTTTTCATAAGCTTTTCCTATAATAAAAATCTTTGACTCTATTAAAGTCCCAAATCCAACACAACACGTTCCTTATCCTTACCTATCGCTTTGTTGTTGACTGTAAGACTATTGTGAACCAATTATATATCCATAGACATACCTTGTTGTATTTTCTTTCTACATTTATTCCCTCATTCTTTCTTAGTGTGTCTGAGGATAAGGAGTCTTTCCTCTTTAAAGATAATCTCTCTCTTTAATGTTTTTTCTTATCTTGACTTTCTAAGATCTTTCTTTTGCTCTTTTGAGTTTGTCTCTAAATATCTCTTTTTCACAGACTCTTTTCCCTCTGCCTTCAAAAATGTTTAATTCTCCCTTATCTTACAAAAATGTCACTTGATTCTGTTATGTCTCACAGTTTCTTCCTTCCCCTCACAAATGTCTGAAATGAATGTTGTTATCAGCTGCCTCCTTTTCTCTGCTTTTCATTTCTTCCTTAATTCATGGCAAATTGGCTTCTAGCCCTACTTTTCTGCTGAGATTGCTCTTTTAAAGGTTAACAACCTGTATTTTTGTAAAATCTAGTGTCCTTTTTATCCATCCAAATTCACACAGTAGCGACTATGTTCCAACTAGACTGTGTTAGGTTCTGCCAGGCTCTCACATATGACCATCCATCTCAGGCCACTTATTTTAACTCTGTATTTCAGCCAGGCCCTCAGCACCTACCAGTGGTTCTTGCTATGGTAACAGTGGACTGACGGAAAGACTCTAGGTCAGTGGTGGAACTCAGCAACAAGTCACTTTTTGACAGGAGCAGCATAGTCCCATGTGCACATTTTGTTGATTTCCCTTTGGGTAAAAGCGAACAAGCAGGGACAATCCAGGCTTGGCACAGACTTGGGGTGGGAAAGATCTGCCTGGGATCTGGGGAGGAAGGACTGACTCCAAAACGAACTTTAGGAGAGTATTCAAGTTTGGCTATGGTCAGGTTGTCCTGACTCAAGAAAGCAAAGAAAACCAGGTCCAGGCTTTAGGGTTGTGACACATTCTCAGAGCTCTTGGTTTTAAAGATTATTTAAAAAGGGAGGTCCATCAAGAAGAGTTAAGGAAACTGGAAGTAAGGACAGTCCCAGGAGTTAATGTGGTACAGAAACCAGGGAGAGAGACAGCTGGAGTGGGAAGCTACTCTCCTAGTTTAGAAGAAAGGAAGAAGAAACACAACCCAAGAAATTAGGGCAAAAGGCTGAGTGATGGCACAATTCGGAACAGATTGTGACTATAAAGCCTGAGGCTCACGCTGGCCCATGTTCACTCCAGGGTTCTCAGAGAACCAATCTTAAGACACAGAAATACACCGAACAGCTAGTTGGGAGAAGGCTCCAAATACACTGCCAGGCTTGGGTGTCACTAAGCTGGGATCTTAGAAGGGCTGAGGGCACACTGCTTCTCAAACTCATATGCTCATGCACATTATCTGGGATCTTGCTAAGCAGCAAATTCTGATTTAGATTTCAGGTGGGGCCTGGGATTTCTGCATTTCTAGCAAGCTCCCAGTGAAAAGGCTAGTGCTGGTCTTTGAGCAGCAAGGAGTTCGGTTAGCAATTGTGATTATTAGCATCTGGAGTCAGGCAGAACCTATCTTTTCGAGGAATCAGCCTCAGGTTTGATCCTTGGGCTTTGGTCCTAATGCAATCTAATGAAATAACGAGTAGAGTCAAAAGCAATGTGACTATGCCACTATTTGTTTAAAAATGTGGGGAAAGGATACACATACATACAGGCTTGTACATTGTAATAGATTGCTAGTTATTTATTCAGTATCCATTCTTCCTTTATTTTTATTTATTTATTTTTCACCAACAGAACCCCTATGTTTACCCCCTCAGACAGGGCTAGTCAATTGGATGTGATGTGGGACTTTCAAGAAAGTGCTTCAAAGGGAGCTGACGGCTGGAATTTTACATTAGGGTCATTATCCAACATTCCTTCTTCTTGGCTGAAATGTTGATGTGATAGATTTCAATCAAGCCACCATATTAAGATCACGAGGTGACTTTAAGAATAAAAACTGCGTCCCAAGACTGATGAGGAAGAAAGATGAAAAGAGCCTGAGTCTCTGATGACCACGGAGTCACCATTACAAGCTTTTGGTGCTTTCCTCCCTATCCCTCCCAGATGAGAGGGAAAAAAATCTGTACTTTCTAAATAACTGTTATTTGTTTTATAATATGTAGCTAAATTCAATTACTAACTGGTAACTGGTACTATAGGCACATAATATTTCTGGGAGTTTATTTACAGATTTGTTGTCAGCTATTGCTTTTAGGGAGGGGAATTGATATACTCTGGTTTAGGGGTGGGGAAGGAAATTTAAATTTTATAGTATGCTATTCTGTCCTTTTTGGGTATTCTAAGAGTCACAAATGACAATAAATAAACAACAATAAAGCAGAAACAAAACTAAAAAAGCAAACAAATGAAACAAAAAAATCTATAATATAAAAGCATAATATGCAAATTGACTGAACTGCCAAACAGTGGAATGACCTTTGAGGGCCGAGGCAGCCAGGGCTGCGAAGGCCTACTCTTGCATGAATTTTGTGCATCAAGCTTCTAGTAGTAATATAAAAACCTTGAGTTCTTGCTGGTGTTCATGAAAAACATATACAATGGGTTTTCAATCCCTGTTTTCACATCCTGTGAGTTATCTTTCTTTTTCATTAAAGAGAAAAATGGACCCAGCTGCAATGTATGAATTTAATCAGATATTTGTACATAAATGGAAATTAGCATGCATAATTGACATTCACTTCAAATTTGATTTTCTATTTTGCCTTCTGCAGAATTTACATCAGGATCACTATCCAAATAATTAAAGCTCCAGCATTTTCACCTAAAATCAGACCTCCATGATTTTGAATTCATAATTATGATTAACTAGAGGCCCGGTGCACGAAATTCGTGCACGGAGGGGGGTTGTCCCTCAGCCCAGCCTGTACCCTTTCCAATATGGGACCCCTTGAGGGATGTCCGACTGCCCGATCGGGCCTAAACGGGCAGTCGGACATCCCTCTCACAATCCAGGACTGCTGGCTCCCAACTGCTTGCCTGCCTGCCTTCCTGATTGCCCCTAACTGCTTCTGCCTGCCAACCTGATCACCCCCTAACCACTCTGCTGCCAGCCTGTTTGCCCCCAACTTCCCTCCTCTGCCGGCCTGGTCACCCCTAACTGCCCTCTCCTGCAGGGTTGATCACCTCCAACTGCCCTCCCTTGCAGGCTTGGTCCCTCTCAACTGCCCTTCCTTGCAGGCAGGGTGCCTACCAACTGCCCTCTCCTGCTGGCCATCCTGTAGTGGCCATCTTGTGTTCACATGGGGGCAGGATCTTTGACCACATGGGGGCAGCTATATTGTGTGTTGCAGTGATGATCAATCTGCATAGTACTCTTTTATTAGATAGGATAGAGGCCTGGTACAGGGGTGGGGGCCAGCTGGTTTGCCCTGAAGGGTGTCCCGGATCAGGTGGGGGTTCCCTTGGGGCGTGGGGCGGCCTGAGCAAGGGGCCTGTGGTGGTTTGCAGGCCGGCCACGCCCCCTGGCAACCCAAGCAGAGGCCCTGGTATCTGGAATTTATTTTCCTTCTACAATTGAAACTTTGTAGCCTGGAGCGGAGCCAAGCCTGGGGCTCCCTCCGAGGCCGGCAGCCATTTGTGTTGGGGTTATAATTGAAACTTTGTTGCCTTAAGCGGGTGAGCCCGGTCAGGGTGTGCGGAAAGCTTTGCTTCCCCTGTTGCCGGCGGCAACCCTGGCCTGCTCTCTCAAGCTCCATTCTGCTGCCATTTGTTTGAATTTGTTTACCTTCTATAATTGAAACTTTGTAGCTTGAGTGGAGGCTTAGGTCTGGCAAGGGCAGGCAGAAAGCTTGGCTTCCTCTGTTACCTAGGAAACCTTGCTCTCTGTGGCTGTAGCCATCTTGGTTTGGGTTAATTTGCATACTCGCTCTGATTGGCTGGTGGGCGTGGCTGGTGGGCGTGGCTTGTGGGTGTGTCAGAGGTATGGTCAATTTGCATACTTGTCTATTATTAGATAGGATAATAAGTGAATAAATGGCTAAGGAAGAAATGTCTTCAGAAATATGTGTCTTTATTGGGTTAGATACAATTTAGTTTATCTACTTAAAAATTTGTTGGATTTTCATTGGTAGTGCCATTTTATGGCAAATATCCTAGGAAGCACAAATCTTTATGTCTGATCAAAATGCAATTAATCAAGATCATTAAAGGACTTTCCATGTAGACAAACATCTCCACTTGCCTCTCAAGGCTTGAACTACAAAGTCAATCTTCTTTCTCCTCTATAGCTAGAAAAAATTTCTCCCCTTTCACCCAATAAGTTCATGCTCTCTCATCATTCCAGCAATTGATTATGGGTATTTCCAGTGTTTGGATGACTGCCTACTTTTTAGCTTCCCCAGTTGTATGTATATTTGTGTGTACACATGTGTGTGCATGCACAAACACACACCTTAATATTTATATTTAAGATTTTCTGCTCTTTGTATTTGCATTTATTTTCACTTGAATTAGATGACAAATAAATTTTGTTTATTTATTTCCTTTGGCAGTACATTTGCATCTATATTTTCAAGCATATAATTTGAGCATTTCACTAGGGGGCTAATGAACACAGCCTGGAAAGTGTAAAGATAAATCTTATTTATACTTAATTAGATCAAAAACATTTTCTCACATCAGTTAATATGACAATAGTTTTAAAAATGTCTGCCTTCTTTCCCCCATAATATTAATGTGAAGGGAAGTTAACCTAAGACTAGTATGGAAGCAGATTTAGACAGAGTTTTTGCAGATGTCATCTGAAATATTAACCTTTCTCTGTCAGGCTCTATGATAATGCTATCTTGAGTACTCTGCTGCTTTCTTTTGTTTGTTTTTCAGTTTATTTTATTTTTCCATCATAATTTATTCCCCATACCTTCTTCTACCTCCACCCCACCCTGCTTCCTTTCTTTAAAAGAATTTTTTAAAGGTTTTACCTTATATAATGCCTAGAGATAGCTCTTCTCAAAAAAAGTAATTAAATGATTGTATAACAAATAACTATTAAAGTTATATTTAATATTTTCTAAAATGGATAAAAGCAACCTATGAAATCTACTGTAACATCTACCTAACATATATTTATCAGTCCTGGTCATACTCTTTTTATTTTTGCTACCAGTTTTAATCCTGAGAATAGAAGGAATTCAAGCTTTATTCCACTTAGGATGGATTCTCAATTTTCAGCAGGTGCTTTCCCGACAACCTCTCTCTCCTCATTCCATTCAACTAATAATATTTATGTGTGTGAAGATGGAAGGGGAAGGGAGAAGAAAGGAAAAGAGAGAAGGAGAGTGACAGGAAGGAGGAGGAGAGGGAGAGCGGGATGTAGAGAGAGAGGGAGGAAGTCATATGTTTAAGGCTTAGAATCACATCACAGGGTTATGTAAGAAGTTTATTCACATTTAAAAAAAAGCAAAGTCACCATGATAATTGCTAAAGAAGAAGGGAATTTTGTCTCTGCTCAAAAGGCTGAGTGGGAATAATGTTTCAATCATTAATAGTGAAGTCTAACTGGCTCTACTTGTCCCTCACTCCACTCTGCTCATTGTCCTCCAGAGAGTCCAGGTCACCATGTTTTTCCACATTGCTCCCTTCAGGTACCTCACATGCCTCATTGGCATTAAAGAGTAAAACCACAGCCATCTGGTAGTCTTCAACGGATGAAATATTGAAGGGATAAAAGAATGAAGGCTGTAAAATGGCACATGACCTAGTGAGCGGGAAGGGCTTTATCTGGTGATAAGAGAGGTGGCATGAATGACAGACGTCACGCCCAAAGAAGGTGGCACCCACTTTCCTTCTGGGTAAGCAGGGCCAGCGCTGCTGGGAAAGGAGCCTCGAATCCGGTCTCACTTGTTGGTGAGCAGCTGTAGGTGAGTGTGCAAGCCCATACACGCTGAGAGCGCAGACACCTAAGGGCGCTCCAGTGAGAGTAGAAGAAAACTCAACTAACGAGTTTGGAATGATAATTGTTTGTGTTTTAATTCATTTCATACCTGGCTGCTTTTTCTAAACTATTGTACTAGGGGCACATGGGGAAATTAAATACTTTACTTGTGGGCAGAGAAATTACCTTCCAATAAATGAGGAACATAAATCCGCTGAAAGGAAGAGCTGGCTGGTCTGAATAGCAAGTTTGTACTTGCATCATGCATGTAGGAGGTGGGCTTGAATGAGAAAACTACCCTCATGACATCTTTCATCATTATACAAATAAGTTAATAAAAGGAAAAGTGGACACAAAAAGAACATTATCTATGTTCACTTGCTAAAGACCTATTTGGTGGTCAGTATACTTATTTTCTGTCAGAGCATTAAAGTGTTTCAATAATCCCATTTTAAGGGCAGTGTTTTTAAAAGTTTAGTAAATGTAAGTCTGCTATCCTTCCAAGGGCCACTTATAAAAACATTTTAATACTGTTTCAGACCAACTGACTCAAGAATGTGGATTACAACAGCAGGAACTGTCAGCTAAGCTGAAGATCTACTCAATTGAAGAACATCTATATATATAAAAGGCTAATATGCAAAGTGTCCCCTTGGGAGTTCGACCGGGAGAATGCGAGTTCGATTGCTTGCTATGATGTGCTCTGACCACCAGGTGGTGGCGTGGAACATGGCAAGCGAGCAGCCGTCGCAGCGGGGTGCTGAGGAAGCAGGGGGAAGGAGGAGGCAGGGAGGTGGGGAGGTGAGGAACCTGATTGGCCCTGATTGCCAGCCAGGCCTGGGGACCTTACTTGTGCATGAATTTCATGCATTGGGCCTCTAGTGTTTAAAATAAATTATTCTGATAGCCACTGAAACATAGCACACTTTAATTGGGAAGGTGAATATATAGTGTATATTAATACATTGTTTCAAACAAAATCCTATTGAAAGAAACTACATTATTTGAGATTTTATGATGCCACTCCATTGTGGTTTCTCAGCATGAAACTAGAAATATTAATAAGATGCATTTTCTTTCTTTTCAAATCCAAACCTGATTAAAAGTCACACCAAACTCACAAAGTTGGCTCCCCTGGCAACCAGCCCCATCCTTAGGTGTGGTCCAAAAGTCACCCACTAACATAACAAAAGACACTTTTAATTTTTTCACCACTTAGGAAGTTCCAAGAGTTAGGAACTCTGTGCCAGAATTGACTTCTCTTCTCCACATTTTTCGTCAATGCGGTCTCAGGGGCCATGCAGACAAAGGCACCCCCTATCCTCTCCCTTTCTCTGTTTCCATGATCAGGGTTATAGTTCTCTCGTCCTCAATCATTGCCTTCCCATGCTCATCCCTATCAATAGAGTATTCTGTCAGAAAACAACAGGGGCAAAACAGACCCAATCTGTTAGATGCTTTTACTTGTTGCTTCAATCTATTTACTCTGTGAGCAGCAGTGGGAAAGGTCTGAATACTAATTCAGGAGATGTCATCATCCAGGTATAGATCCATCACTTGAAGTCCATTGGCAGGTTATAGACATGCTCCACATGATGCTACATAAGGCAGCGCACCTGGTGACAGCCCCCCTAGTCAACCCTCGCTCAAGTATTTAGAAGCCGAGCTTCTCAGGGTTTACATATGTTGAACGGGTGCAGTTTTCCCTTATTTTTTCAGAATAGAAGAGTTGAGTAGTGGTGTTCACAGACACATTCACAGAAATGATAAAGCTGCAATGATGACGAAAGGGTCCCAGAGCCTAGGCAGAACTCAGTGTACTGATGGATCAGTCACAGCCTTGTGCTATCATCAATACATGCTTTTATGTCTAAAATCAAACCAGATCTGGGGTTGATGCAAATCAAAATTCTCTTCTATCTGAAAGATCTCACTACTTCAGGGATGAATCGTTTCTGCGTGAATTATTGAGCTAAATGCTTCCTTGGTTCATTTCCCTTTGCTAGTATAGTCTTAGCTTATAATAGAAGCAAATACCAGGTGATGAGGAAAAAATAAAAACGAACCAAGAAAGAATGTAAAGGAAACCTGAAAAGAAAAACACTGTACCATTAGTAAAATAAAATGATTTTTTGCTTTCATTAAAGTTTAAAATTTTTATGCCGCACCATTGAGGGTTATTTAAAACTGTTATAAAGCTCAAGTGTTCATAATTCGGCTTTTTATTCTAGTGAGAACATCTGATTCCTTTTCTAACAGTCACACTTCTCTTGTTTTCCCTTTAAAGATGTTTTTCAAACTCCACACACCCTGGTCTCTTAATGCATTCCAGTCAGATCTGGGATATCCATTTCTGAATAACGTGAGAATTGCATACAAGGTTTCTTGTCAGTTAAGTGATTTAGTTGCCGACTTACTGTATGTCTTAAAGCCATCTGATTCTTACACAGCTGAATGTCCTATATTTCTCTATGCATGTTTGTGAATATATGTATACTAGAGGCCCGGTGCACAAAATTTGTGCACTGGAGGGGGAGTCACTCAGCCCAGCCTGCCCCCTCTCACAGTCCGGGAGCCCTCAGGGGATGTCCTACTGGCAGCTTGGGCCTGCTCCCTTTGTGGGAGGCAACCCGGCTGATCGGGGAAGGCGCTACCCCCATCACACCACAGCAGCCACTGCTGGCCGCCGCAGCCGCCAAGGTGTTTTCATCAACATGGACTCCAGTCCCTTCACCACGAAAAAATGACAACTTTCTTTAGGCATTTTCAAGATGTCTCTTTCTTAGGATATGACATTTCTTTCTTTTTTTTTTTATCCTCACATGAGGATATTTTCCCATTGATTTTTAGAGAGCATGGAAGAGAAAGGGAAAGACAGAGAGAAACATCAATGTGAGAGGCACACTTCAATTGGTTGCCTCCTGCATGAGCCTTGACCTGGGCCCCGGCCAGGGAGGAGCCTGCAACCTAGGTACATGCCCTTGATGAGAATCGAACCCGGCCCCAGCCGTGGCCGCAGGGCTGGGGCTGGGGGCTGGCCCCCCTGCGTGTTGTTCTCTCTGGCTCTGGGGCCTGGTGTGGGCTACCCTGTGTGTTGTTCTCTCAGGCTCTGGGCCCGCGCCAGGTCCCTCCTCCTGAGCTGGTTGTGACCATAACGGTGTCCTGGCCTAATCTGCATATTACCTCCTTATATAGATAGATGTTTTCAGTGTAAATATACTCATACATATACCACCAGCCCACCATTTCACTTTGAGAGATGGCTCAAAGGGAAGCTTTTTATTCTATTTTTAGATGGCTAGTGAAGAGCAGTTATTAAGAGTAAGCAATAAGCTACTTTAAACATCTCAATTAAAACCGAGGGCATTGGTTTCATCATCATCAACTAATATTTCTTACTACTACACAGTGTGCTTTCATATGAAATTTATTACAGCAACTCACTATCCCTGGCCTCTGCGAAGATCATGTTTTTAACCATCAGATTGTTCTGCCCTCTTCCTAAGTAAAAAAAAAAAAAAAAGGCCTTGTTATTTACTTTTCTTTTTGCTTTATCCCTTCCTTAATTTCACAGATGTATGATATGAAGGATGGACATGCACATGCATACACAGCACATATTTGCATACACACCTGTGGGCATACCAACACACATGCACAAAACACATGCACACACACATACATATGCATAAAAATAGACACTTAGACCTGGGATTTATCACCTCTGCATTGTGGGATAGAAAAGCAAACCTCTTTTAAGCTCTTTTTGAAGTTTATGAAAAGAATAATTCCTACTGCCTTTTCTCCTCATCTAAGACCCCAAAGCTGCACTTGTATTATCCAGCTCCTCTATGGAATATTCTTATTCTTTCTGGTCTCTGTGTTATTTCTGAGTCTTTATTCTTCCTATTTCTTCAAGCCATTGACTTGTATCTTCTCTCTCCGAAGAGCTATAAATCACCAATATCATTTTCTCCAGTTCCAAAATGATTTTCAGTGACCTTTATAAACTCTTGAGTGTGTTTTATTTAGAACTAAGAATTTTTCATGATTTTCAGCACCCTTTTGCATGAAGAAAGGGAAACTTAGATATTATAATAAATGAAAAATTTCCCTTCTTTTTTCTTCTGAAATGTTTTAAATAATTTTTCAAATGTTCCCTTTATTTCAGGGTTTTAATATGTGATCCTCTTGCCAATAAACCAGTTTTCTTTAATCTCATTAATTTTCAAAATGTATATTTATTGTTGAAAGTATTACAGATGTCCCCCCGGCCCCTGCCATTGACCTCCTCCATTCCGCACCTGCGCCTCCCACCCCAGGCCTTCACCACAATATTGTCTGTGTCATGGGTTATGCATATATGCAGATAAGTTCTTTGGTTAATCTCTCATTAATTTTTAACATTAAGATATTTTAATTTTTTTTTAACTACAAAGAATCATGATTTCCTATGTGACTTTGTTATGATTGCATTCCTTGGCTCCATGGTATATTTTCTTTGCAAATTACATACTACCTTCTTTCTAGAAAGAAACTGCTTTATACCCTGTCACCTACATGAACAGTTTCTTCTTCCCTTTGACTATATTTTACATGATGCATCGGATATGTCTTGTATATTGGAAGCCAAATCACTTCTTTTTTTTACAGAGGGGCAGCTGTCTAGCTTGATTAATATTGTTTTTATAACTGGATTCCTGGTGGTAAATTCACTTTTTGGCAATCAATATCAATAGACAAATTGAACTACAGATCAAACAGATTGTAATAAATATAATATGGTAAATGTATAATATCATTAGGACAAGCACAACCTTATAAGGCAAGAAAACAGGATTCCTAAATACACCACATGGGTATCAAGAGAGCCAATTTGTTTCACAAGTGACACCAGAGAACAGATGCAGAGAATAGCTGGAAGGAGTTCCATTTCCAGCTCCTTCACATTGCATTGAGATGAGTCTACTTTTTATTCTTTCATTCATTTAGTTATTTTATCTATAATATAAAGGTAAGGCTGCTGATCCAACCCTGTCCATGGTATGATCCTAAAGTCATTCACAATGTCAAACATTGATTAAATGCCAAACTACTAATGAAAATAGCAATACAGTTGGTAGGTAACAAATATGTTAATATCCTAGTATAATAAAAAAATTACAAAATAGCATTAAAGTTAAACTATTTGGAAAGAATGAATATGCTGTGTTTTTCTGAGGCAGTCACTAAGTTGACTCTTTTCAAATAAACAATGAATTCTCACAATATTTTGAAAGTGATGCAAACTGAAAACTCGTATGAGGTTGCTCTCAGGCTAACAGATGGAGTCATAATCAAGGGAAACTCCCCTTTCTGTGATCTTACTGTTGGCTCATCCCGTCTTACTGAGGCAGATGCACTTTGAGGTGGAATAGAAGGGCAAGGGATGTGAGTCCATGGCGAGGCCAGAGGAACTGGATTCCCGCAGATTAATTGTGAAAATAGAGCTTTGACAGAGTCAAGAAGCTGTCGTGGGGAGAGAGGGTGGAGCTCATCATGGTTCCTGACAAGGGTAGGGGGTAAGATAGAGTCCACACTGTCCTTTCGGGGGCCCAGCAAAGAAGAAGCTGGGACATTAGCTTTGGTCCAGGGGAGGAAGGAGGATCAAGATGTAAGAGGGCTGAAGCCCAAGATAAGCACTCAGACAGCTGTGAGGGAGGAGACATTCTTAACAAGATCTACAAGTTTCTTCTCTTAGGGGGCAGCCCGAAGATTGACCTAACCAAACCTCGTGTTCTATTTCAAACACTGTTAGTTTGCGTCATCCAGATGTGTTTGTTCCCTGGTCTTAAAATGGTCCAGGGCCAGAAAGCCATTGGTGCTGAAAAGTGATGAGGACAAGGTTAGTGATTAATATGGGATATTCTGGGGACCGAGGATGGGCATTAGAGAGAGGTGGGTCAGGTGGGGAACTATAGATGCTTCCAAAACAGAACTCTACCATTCCAAGGACAGAAGACCACCCTGTCACTAGACTTTACCAAAGCAAAGCCCAAGACATACTTCCTGACATAGGTATCAAGTTGGTGTTTTCATGGTGGGGCTTGCACTACTTAGTTTGCATGACTTGTGAGAAGGAAAATGCAACAATCAGATTATGCAATAAGTAGCCTGATATAATCACAATCGGCAAAGACTGAGTGGCCTTAATGAATATTCAAAATGGTTATATAATCAATCCCAAGAGTCTTTCATCTTTTTTCTTGATTAGGACTAGTTCTGTGTTCTCAGGAATCCCTGTTTTGTATAAACTGTGGTTTACCTGTGCTAATACAATAAGCCAGGAGTCAATGGGAAAGTGTTGATTCTAGATAATGATTTTATTTCACACCTGGTGCTCACTGCACAGATGTGCATCCTTGCTTCTCCTCTTGACAAGCAGGAGAGACACTAGATGGGCAGATGGGGCCCTTCTGTAGATTTCTTTCATTAAATTCTCCATGGGATGCCATCACTGATTGCTCATGAATACATGTGCCTGGCTGAAGATCAATAGCAGGCAGAGGAGTAGAAGGCAGGCGAGAGTTTGGCTTAGAATACCTGAATCGATTGTGATTTTTGTGTTAGGAATGGTATATTTTGTTTTCTTTTGTACTCTGGTATGTATGCTTGCTGAGGGAGGCTGCTAGAAGTGATGGTGAAGCTAACATTGGCTTTCGATGACTTCAAGTGATACTGGACAAGCCCCTGCATTCCTGGGATTATAAGGTTGTGAGATACAGGGTGGTATCCAGGAATGTATATCCTTGGAGATATTCAAAATTATAGTGAGTCTGGAACCTCTTCTAGCATTGACCAGAGAAAAATTGTCTTTAGATGTTGGGTTCACAGTGTTATCACCCAACTGAAAGAATTATTCAATTGTTAGACAGTGTTCTGTGTGTGTGAATATGGCCCTCTGTTGAAAAATGGCCTATGTCCATATTGAACTGAAACAGCCTTTTGAGGATTCCCAGGGAATATTTTCTAACTCTGACATGTGTGCCCTAACAACCATCTCCAGGACCCACACAAACATCCTCAGAGACCAAAGCACACATTTATGCTGAACCCAAAAGAGGCCTTGGAATTCTACATACAGTCCACAGTTATACCATCAGATGAGTTTTCATGCAAGATGAACTCTATCTGCTTTGCCTATATTAGGCCTTGAGTAAGCATTCCGCATAATGCCTACTGCCTGTCCTGAAATAGGCCAGACTGGGGGCCCAGTTGCAGAAAAAAGCCAGTGTCTCCATGGAGGAAAAATGGACAGGGTGGAAGTATCTAGATTCTTGTCTTGGGTGCTTGGTTTGAGTTTTGTCTTACTGTTGGCTGTGAGTCGTGGACAACTGTTCCTAGTCACCACTTGCAAACCAAAATCAAGTAGTTGGGCTCAGACCACGCTACATCAGAGAAATTCAGCTGACAGTATTGCATAGTTCAGTAGACTACTGGCTCACATCTGCAGACAAGCAAATGTGGGCATGCATCACTGACTATCAAGCCTCTTGAGGGTCTGACTAGAAGCTTGTCCAGCAGGAAGAAGCAGGAGCGAACCCACCGTAATGATTTGGAGACTCCCTCAGCGAGGTCTCCTAGCCCCGTGGGGCTGGGCCAGGTCCTCACAAGGGGCCTTGGGCCAATTTCCTGATCACCTGTTAGTGTAAATTATGTGCAATGTTAAAATAAAGTAAAAACAAAGGAAGAAAAGGCAAATTGGTACCTATGGAGCCTGGCACGTTACGTACATCTTGCTAATCTTCTCAATAGTCCCATGAAATAGGTGTTATGATTTCATCTTACAGATAACAAAAGTGAAGCTCAGAGGAACCGCATACCCTGCCTGAGGTCACAATGGGAAGGGGGAAGTGAGGTTACATTTAGGTCTGTCCAGAGTTCCTCCTTCTTCTGTTCGGCACCTGCTGCTACCACACCCCGTGGCCTATGCTGGGAAAGGAGCCACATCTTGCAAAATTTAAGAACTTCTTATTGTTTTAGGTCCCCACCCCACAGCTAGAGTTTAAAGAGACTGATGAAACACTGCCACCCACCTGTCCAAACTTATGACCTGCCATTCATAATAATTCTGACATTTCTGAGGTCATTCCTCTTCCTCCCCTCAACACACAGACGATTCTGGCTCTGTGATGCAAAATGAAAAGGCAAAATGGCAACAAATGTCAAGTGCAACAGTGATTTCTTTTTCCAGACAAAGTAACAAGAGAACAAAACCATTAAAAACTTCATTCTCCTCTGCCCTTCCATTTACTGGGCTGTAATCTCCTCTATGCTCCTGAAATCTGCTCCATCCCAGGCAGTATCTACTCCCACTGCCTGAGATACTCCCCTGTCTCTTTACATGTGACTCCAGCTAGAATGAGACCCACAGATATCTTGTTTAGTAGAGGGGTTGGTAGGAGAGATCTAGTAAGTCCTGGGGGCTGGAATAGCAAAATAAGAGCTCATTCTCTTTAAAGCAATTTAAATCTATATGCACATTTATTTGATTTTGGTTAAATATAACTAGACTCTTCCCGTGAAGTATTATAATTATTTTTTTTATTTTCAGTGTGTTTATTTTTATTTTTAAAAATGTATTTTATTGATTTTTTACAGAGAGGAAGAGAGAGGGATAGAGAGTTAGAAACATCAATGAGAGAGAAACATCGATGAGAGAGAAACCTGCCTCCTGCATACCTCCTATTGGGGATGTGCCTGCAACCAAGGTACATGCCCTTGACCGGAATCGAACCTGGGACCTTTCAGTCCACAGGCCGATGCTCTATCCACTGAGCCAAACCGGTTAGGGCAGTGTGAAGTATTATTTTATTTGAAGGATATAAAAAAGTTAACAGGAATAAGAAAATCTTGCTACTTTAAAAGGGAACTAAACTTCCATTTAATTTAGAAAAAAGATAGCAAGAAAATGATGTTTCCTTATATAAAATTTACATTTCATCATTGGCATCATTATTTCCTAAACTATGCATACTACAACATAATTAAATTGTTCCATGAGTACTAAAAGAATAGCATAAGACTGGTACTGTTTTTTAAAATGTGAATATAACATGGGACTTAAATCAACTCTTCATTTTTACAAGTAGAAAAGCTGAACCACTTGTCACTTATGCTTTGGTTAATCTTGCCCTGGTTGTCCAGTTATTGATTTCTAAGAACATTCATTTGTCAAAGCTCTTCTAGTTCATGCCTCTCTTACACATTCATCAGTTATGGAACTGAAAACACATGGGCTTTCTCTCCTCGCCCTTTATACATCACTTTAGTGTTTCTGATCTTTAGTCTTCTTTGATAGCGGTGTGATTGATTATGTGTGGATTTTGAAACACAAGTACCGAGTGAGATTTTTGTAACGTCTGTGTTGCAATCAAGTCTTGAAAACTTGACGTTCTGAATTCACCCTGTATCTTCTGAAAGGTCTGGAGGCCCTGGTAATGTGTGTGCTGATAAAAATCACAAAGCAGGTGTATTTTTATTAAATAATAGAAGGCAGAAAACAGAGTGAGCATTGTATTTAGAAAAATTAAATACAGCCTGGTAGCATGTTGGGTGTACAGTAAACAAAACCTGTATTTTCCCTAGGTGATGTTTTTTGTTTGTTTTAAACATACCGTCCAGTTTCTAAAATAATGCGTTTCCCCTTACGCCCAGGGCTACCTGCTGAATACTGTGCCTGATTAGCACACACATCTGTGTGGCCTATTATGTGAATGTCTGCTCAAAACTTCCTTTTTCCTTATTTTATTCCTCATCTTCTTGGATAATTGTGATAAGCAAAGGTGTTAAGTACAACTGCTACATAATTTACTTAGAAAGCTTTCTATCCTGGCCCGATGCACTTTCATCTTTCACTGTGTCCCTGCCCAGTACTTCACTACTCCTGGACGGGACTCAGATGCAGGTCTCGTGGGATGGTGAGCCGAAGAAGCCCTGGATCTCTCTCATGGAGCTTCTTATTCGGGGGAAGAGTGATGGGGTGTGGGGTGGAGGGAGTAAGTAAATATAGGTGACAAGTCAGCTCTGTTAGGTATAGGATTGTATTTATCACTTAAACAGCAGGTCTACAAATCTGTATTATGAAGATTTGTAAAATATGTAACCAGTGTGGGAAAAAGAGAATTGAAAACATGGAAACATGGAAGGCATCCCTGACTTTGGACATCTACCATTATATTAATTCTAAAAACTCTAGCATATGACAAAATATTCCTTTCTTATCTAATCAGCTCCAAATATGTTCCAGGTCTGAATCGCCTTTCTTGGATGATTTATAGTTGTGTACAATGTACTTGATGGGTAAAGCAGGCATTATTTCACCCAAACTTCCTTTCAGGTGCGGAATAGGAAGGTAAGAGCCCCTGAAGGGCATAGAGCACCATAAAGCCTTCTTATATCATGTTTCCTTGTTGGGTAATGGTAGGGTAATTCATGGGGTGTCCAGGCCGCTGTAATTCATCAACTGCCCAGGTCCAGTGCTTCTGGCTCCCGACAGGCCAGGAAGTGACCGATAATCCATGGGAAGGCCAAATGGGGACCGTCCCCAAAAAGAAACACGTTCCTTTCACTGGTACTTCTTTCTCATTCTTGCCTTTTTCCTCAATCCCTCTCTGACCTAGACTTCAAGAAGACCACATTCAATTCTAGTGCAGCCGCATTTAGCACGGATCAAACTAATACAGACCAAGAAAGTCCAGTGCTCCCATGAAAGCCTAGCTATGCACACCCATAATATTGAAGTCAGGAGGAATTAAAACAGTATCTGGTGAGAGCAATGGGGCGAGGAGCTTCTTATGAATTGAAAGGTTCTCTACTCCTTTTTCGGATCAACAATAAAAAATTTATTTACCTCGATTTCACGTTTTGTAAGTGCCAACCTAGAGCTTAAGTAAGTCTCCCAAATGTAAGTTTTCTGAAATCAATCTGAAGTCCTTACTATCCCTAGAAATAAATTATGCTGCTTGGCCATGAGAACCGACCATTTCTAAAGAGTTATTTTACTCTGTGGATACACTCACTTTCTATCCAGGCTTACAACCAGTTACCCCGGAGAGCTCCTCTATCACACTGCCTATAAATAATGGAATGCTTTCCTTTAAAAGCTCAAGGCAGAAATGTAAACAAGTTGAGTTGCAAAAAGAAATCTTTCAGACCACAGATGCCCTGGAATGTCAGCCTGGCCAATGATCAGCATGTTTGGGGCACTTATGCTCATTTTTCTGCTTTCGCCTGGCAGTTCCTGTTACGACACTATTAATTGGGCCCACAAACAGCCTGTCATTGTGAAGTTGCAGCGTGACTCGAATCACTTGTTAGTTACAGGTTTTAGGACCTTTTCCATAAAGTTTGGGACCCCTAACGACTAATAAGATAGTCTTCAAGCTTTCTCACTTTGCCTGCGGCATTTCATTCATTCGGAGAGGAAAGGTCCTGAATGAGTGTAAACAGCAGCAAAGGAGGGCGGGAGGCCACCGTGCTGAGTGCTTCCTTACAGCCCATGCTGGTTTCAGGAGGCACAGGTTAGACACAAATCCTGAAAAACACTCAGTCTCCTATTGCTGCTGTAGCAAATTCTTAGAAACTTGGTCACTTAAAGCCACACATATTTATTATCCTACAGTTCTGGAAGTCAAAGGTCCGTATTACTTCCCTCTATAAAAGAAAAATTAAACCACCCAGACCAGCTTAGCATGGCTTAAACCTTTGGTCGGCAAACCGAGGCTCAAGAGCCACATGCGGCTCTTTGGCCCCTTGAGTTTTTAGCAAAGGCCAGCTTAGGAGTACCCTAATTAAGTTAATAACAATGTACCTACCTATATAGTTTAAGTTTAAAAAATTTGGCTCTCAAAAGAAACTTCAGTTGTTGAACTGTTGATAATTGGCTCTGTTGACTAATGAGTTTGCCGACCACTGGCTTAAACCATCAGAAGACAGAATTCTTTCCCTTCCACACTCGTAGACCCGGATGGCCCATCAGAGATAAAGGGGAAAGACCAATTAGGGACATAACGGTGTCTCCAAGCCAGCCAAGGAACTAGATTTAAAACAAATGACTAGTTTATTATACTGTAGCATGTCTCAGCTATTTAAATTCTCGCTTCCTTTTTTTTTTTTTTTTTTAGCTACAGTACAAGGAGAACATTGTGTTTTCAATAAATAATGTATAATTAATTAGCATCTCCAAAAGCATAATACCCTTCACATATAATTGTCTTCTGTCTACCAAAACAGCAGGTACTAATGAGATCAGGTTTTTGTCCCGGAGCAATCAGTCCCTGTTATTTGGCAATTACGGAGAGCTTAGGGAATGGAACTCAATTTCTCTGGGTTCATCCATTTACAATCAACCTCGTTACTATGAAATGGATAGAATTCTTCTCCCCGGGAAGTCTTATGTAACCAAGTTAGAGAGAAAGGACACTTGCTGTAAGGAAATTTTAATGTGCACTGCCTTAGAGAACTTCGTGCTGAAGAAACGGAATAAAGAAATCAGTGGAGATGCTGATCACATTTTTGAGTATGGCTTAGCCTTCCATTGTCATGAATATTTAGCCTTACTCAAGCAAGTTTAAATAAATAAAAGTTTGTTCATTGTATTTCTTAGAGTAGATTTTTAAGTTACACACACACACACACACACACACACACACTCACACACTTGTTAGAAATAAACTCTTACTGTAATACCTATTTTATTTATGCCTCATGGTCTCAAATCGCCTTAAAAATCTATTGTTCTTTCAAGTTAGGAAATGAGGCTAAAGTAACGTAGGTCGCTGAAATGCAGTATCTATTTGGGTTATTTTAACCTGATATTAGAGATGAGCAGAGGAAGGGATTAGTTGGCGGCACGGTGATGACTGGGGTGGCGGAGGTCGGGACCAGGATGTTGATACAGGGTGAAGCATTTGTTTAATTCACCCTCCATGATGTTAATGATATGGCATGTAACATGTGTTCTCTGTTGTTTCTCCAGACATGGCTGCTGCTGTTTCCTTCCTTCTCTTCCTCCAGACCTCTTTGTGACTGATGGCGCACCCTGACACTGACAGCGGTCGGCGGCCAGAAGCCAGCATGCAGCCACTCTGCCCTCTGTGCTAGCGCCATGGAGGGACTGAGCCCTGTCACCTCCCACTTTACAACAGTGTGATTTCCAAACCTGGCTGCACTTGGGACCTTTTCATACCCAGTCAGTGAAGACCTCCAGACAGTGGGACTCAGGAATCTTTTAAAACATCCCTGGATCATTCTGATTGTCAGCCCAGTTGGTTTAACTGGTTCCATGTATAAAGACACACACACACATGCACACACGTCATAACTAACCAAATCACTGCTTCATTTAATCTAGTGGATTTCATTTATCTCATGATAGTACCTGGGCCCTTTTGGAGACAGATTATAGAAATAACAAAAATATTCCTAGCTATGCACACTATCATTACGGATTTCACCCAACTCTCTATGGAATCTATGGATAAAATATACTTATGATCTCTATCTAAATACTAGAGGCCTGGTGCACTAAATATCGTGCACTCGGTGGGGTCCCTCAGCCCGGCCTGCTCCCTGCTCCTTAGAGCTGCTTGCTGCTGCTCCTTAGTGCTGCTGCCAGCTGTTAGCCTGGCTTCTGGCTGAGCAGCGCTCCCCCTGTAGGAGCGCACTAACCACCAGGGAGCAGCTCCTGCGTTGAGTGTCTGCCCCCTAGTGGTCAGTGCACATCATAGTGACCAGTTGGTCCACCATTCGGTCAATTTGCATATTACCCTTTTATTATATAGGATATGTCTAGAAAAAGTGAACAAGGAAT
Source organism: Cnephaeus nilssonii (assembly GCF_951640355.1). Lineage (NCBI taxonomy): Eukaryota > Metazoa > Chordata > Mammalia > Chiroptera > Vespertilionidae > Cnephaeus > Cnephaeus nilssonii. The sequence goes on along the minus strand of NC_137089.1, from coordinate 34,070,473 downwards.
AGGAATGATAAGTAATATCATTAAGCTTGATATAGGTTGCCTATTATTTTGGGGGAAAATCTATTTCCTAATATGTACTTCAGTTTCCTTAAAATCGCTAAGACTGAAACTCATGAGTTGTTTCATTCAGTGTAGTGTAAGAGAGGCAATGAGAGTCCACAGATTTGGTTCTATTAAATCTTTGCTTTGTCAACTGAGAGACCTCAAGAAAATCACAATTTCCTTTCTTGGCCATTTTTTTCCCCATTTTGGATGTTTGGTCAAGATGGTCTCTCATATCCCTTGGGCTCTCTATTCTGTGATGATAATCTATATATATAAAAGCCTAAGTGACCCTTACAACCAGTTGCTATGGCATGCACTGACCACCAGGGGGCAGACACAGGAGCTGCCCCCTGGTAGTCAGTGCCCTCCCACAGCCAACCTCCTGCAGCCAGCCAACATCCTGCGGTCCCTCCCCCCAGCCGGCTGGCCCTAATCTGCCCGATCGCTGGCTAGGTAGAGGGACCCCACCCGTGCACGAATTAGTGCATCGAGCCTCTAGTCATCTATAAAGTAACTGCCAGTAATTGCTGGTCACTGTCTTACTGGTGTTTACCATTTAGGTAGGGCAACAGAAAACTCCATGATATGATGAGTGACGTGCAGGGCAGGAACTAACTGGTGTAGTGCAGAAAAGAAGTCTCTAAGATCATAGATGGGTGGGTTGATAAAGAACAGCCTTGTGGTAGAGTTAGAACTGGGTCAGGGCCAGAAAGAGGGAGATTTAAATAGGGGGAAAAGAGCAGAGTGACCAAGTGGGAAGCATGAAAGTTGGAATACACATACATTTAGCTCAAGTTTTTCATCCCTCATGAAAGACAGACTGAATCTCTGCATAAAGTAAAATTCCCTCTTCTGCATTCTCAGAGCATGTTGCAGTGACCATTATTATGGAACTTAATACTTTTTTTTTTCTGTGTTTTTTTACCCTTAGACTATAAGGTCATTTTTCATTCACCTTTATATTGTCAAGACTCAGCAGAGACCTTGCATCCAGGATATTGAGTACCTAATAAATATCTGTTTCATTAATGGATAAGGGAAACGATGAGAGTACAGGGGAGGTCAGGCTGGCGTAGTGAATGTCCTGGCACATCACTCTCATCTCCCAGGAGTGACCAAGTACTCATCCCCCCAGCTATAGGGAGTGTTGATGGTTGATGGCTTTCTGCTTAATCACTGTCTAGGAATAGCTCTCAGCTAAAGAAAGCTGTCTCACCCCAGTCAGGTCCCCTCCCCAGGAGGAGCTGGTCAATACAAGAGTATAAAATCCAAGTCCTTTCCCCTCAATGTAAACAATTTAGAAGGGCTGTCACAGCTCAAGAGTTCCGTGAGGAGTAGCTTGGTCTCTTTGTTGAGTGTGCATTAAAGTTCAGCTCTCGCCTCCGCTCGTCTTACTTCCTTCACTTCCTAAGGACACATTCCATTAAATTCCTGGTACCCAAATTTCCACCTCAGAGTCTGTTTTTCACAGATTCCAATCTAAGGTAACTCATGTGGGAGTTTAATTTTGGATAAGGTAGAGCAGCAATTTTCCACTGGTGTGCTGCGAGAATTTTTGTTGTTAATCCTCGCCTGAGGATATTTTTTCCATTGATTTTTTTTTTTTTTTTTAGAGAGAGTGAAAGGGAGCCAAGGGGGTTGGGTGGGGGGAGAGAGAGACAATCAGTGATGTGAATGAGACACATCAATTGGTTACCTCCTGCACATGCTCCGACCAGGGCCTGGGGTCCACATGCAACCCAAGTATGTGCCCTTGATTGGGAATTGAACCCATGACCCTTTTTTTTTTTAATTTTTTTTTTTTTCCCCATGACCCTTTTGTGCACGGGCTGGTACTCTACCACTCAGCCACACCAGCCAGTACAATAATTTTTAAAACTTGCAAAACCTGGCTATTTAGTCAGGGGCACTGACCTTTTTCTCTTTAGATTGTCAAATTAAAAGATGACAATGGCCAACACAACAATAGCCGTCGGTGTGAGTGCATCAAAATTATACCTATTTTTTTGTCAGATCAGCAAAAAAAAAAAAAAAAAAAAAAGATTTTGGTGTGCTGCAGAATTTTATTAATTAGTTTATGTGTGCCATGAGATGAAAAAGGTTGCAAATTGCTGCAATAGAGGATAAGGTTGGAACAAGATGGTCTTGAGCCTCAATGCCAGCCTTATGGGAATTAGAAGAAGTTGCCCTTACTCATCTGTAAGAGAACTACTGCCCTCAGTATGTAAACCTACAGTGATTATAAAGGTGGAAGCACTCCCACCACTGAGCAATGCTCCACAATTGAGCCATTGGACGGAAACTGGCGACCTGAAGTGAGAAGGAAGATTTGTGCCAGGTTATGAAGGGCTTTACCAACCCACCTGGGGATTTTATCTCCTCAATACTGCTCTCTCATTTTTGTGGCAGTTCAAGGGCTTTAGTGTGATGCTGGCTTTTAAACCAAACTTAAGAAATTATTCTTTTCATAGACACTGTCTGTGATTTGCTCCCAGGCTTCAACTCCACGACATCCCTGAAATATCTCCCCGCTTTTCCGCTTAGTGGTATATGCATTTTAACTGTATTTAGTATTACAGTGGCAAGGGGAGGGGAAACGACCTATGATTTCTCATGTATATTTGTTCACTGGAAAATATCTTCACCAGAAGGGAAAGTCTCCTAAATTCGGTCTCTGGCACTTCTCAAGCTGCACATTACATGGTAAGTTTAACACTTAGCCCAAGGGTGGCAAGAATAATATAACACCAGTACCCACCTACATCTGTGCAGAAAATGAGAACTGAGAATCACTTCTCAACTTTGGTTCCAACGTAAGTTTTCCTAGATTTGTTAATTTAGGCACATGGGTATTCTGTGATCCTTTCCTTAGAATATTAAACCACACAAAACTAGCATGTATGTTATGCACCTGCAAATCAGCTGTTAAGGTCAATGCTTTAAAGATTGATTAGCATAGATAAATGCTTTTATTGAACACTCTCGTCATACTGAGTCTTTCAACTGCTTTCTATTTTTGTACTTTTATCAATAGCATTTTCCCTTTGGTGCCTTTTACTCAGAATCCTTCAAATCTCCCATTCCAGTGAGAGGAAATAAGTATGCCCTACCATCAGGAAGATAAAATCAGCAATAGAACAACCACTATAGATCAGTGGGTGCCTTTTTCTTTTGACAATATGCTTCATTTTGATAACAGAAGGATTTGGTCACCTTGCTCAACCCAATTTAAACCTCACAGAGGGTCATAAACTAGTAATGAGAAACTGGGTTTTCACAGTTGTATCCTGGAGGGATTTTTTCCCCAGCCCTAATCTGTTCCTTTGGTCATCAGCCTCCGTATAATGGCTTTTCAATAGCCCAGCTATAGATGCATTGCATCAAAAAGTATAGCTTCTGTGGGTTTCCTTTTCTAATGTGAAACAAATAAGAATTTTATTATCATTCACAGTTTCCCTTTTCAATGACATTGTGTCACATAGTAAGATACCTGTATGGACACATGAATGTAAGGATTTGGTATGTGGCTTTCCTAGGAATTTCTTGCCTGTTGTGCCCTCCAACTGAGATGAATATGGACGCTCAGGAGGAATATATGACCTTTTATAATCTCAACTAATATTTAAGTTCATGTGCTGAAGATGTAGATCAGGAAATATAGGTGTCTCCTTCACTTAATATATGATTTAGAAATTCATGACCACTTCAATGACATGCTTCAACATGAGATAGGAAGCAGTATTATCTCTCCAGTGCTGTTTCTTGCTCAAAAAAGTCCTCCTTATTCCACCTGAAATGACCTATTACATTGATGGAAGGCACAGTCGTAACGGCTCCTTCTCCCTCTAAGGTTACAATTTTTCTGGACAGGAACTTTTTCTAATGATGAGAAAGACATTTAATTGAGTATTAAAGCTGAGCTTTGGTATGGAGGCTAGAACTCAATCTTGGTATAGTGAAAGAGGAAATAAACAAAAAAATGAACAAAAGAGAAAATAATAACCACTACTATCCTAATTGATTGTGAAGTGTGAAACTTTGCCACAGATTATCACCTGTTTGGCAGTTAGATATCTGAGAGTTGACTTTGCCAGGTACAAAATGAAGGGAAATATTTCCTTTCAATAAAGAGGGGAAAGACATTCTACTAGGCAATAATTGTCATCATCCCTACCTCAACTGTCATTTTTATAGAAACCAAAAGCTCAAAATCTGAAGCTCATTATTACAAAAGACAATTTAGGCTGTAAATTTTGCAGGTGTCTCAAGGTAAAAAGCAATCTGCATTAATTAAAATACTCCTGCTTATAATTATGCCTATGATGAGTTCAGGAGAATAAAAACTACTATGAAACAAATACTGCAAATATAATTAAACAAAAATAAAGGCTTCATAGACTCAGTTTGCTTCAAATTATTTAGCTAAATATGCACATTCATATTTATATTTGTTTACTTAGAGTTTCTTCCTCATAGATTATTACAGCTCCCTAATTTGGTATTCTTCCATAATCAAGCATTTCCGCAAATCTCAACTATTCCCCGAAGTTGATAACATTTTCCTAATGTTCTCTGCATCTGTGCCCATGACTTTTTAGCCTGTACCTCCTTCATTCATACATTAGTTTGTGTTTTTACCAGAATTCTGCCTTGGATCTTGTCCTCTTGTTTTCCCTGGGCAATGCCTTTCACTTCGGTAGAGGAGCACTAACCTCTAGTCCTGAATTGTCATCCTCAGCTCTGCCTGGGTGTTCCTGGACCTTGACGCTGAGCATATCTAATGCTGTACTCATTATGTCTGCCCTTCCCAAATCTGCCCTAAGTTTTGTATTCTCAATCTTGGCTAATGATGTGATTATGAATTGAGTCATTCTTCTTCTCTTCCACCCAGCTTCCAAGTCTTATCTGTCTCCGACAAAGCATTTCCCATGTCCCTGTGCAGTTCACACTCTCATCATGTCTTGTCTGAAGTTTTCTCTTTTTGATATTCCTGTTGCCAGCTCATAACCCCTTAATTCCACACTCCATATTACTATCTGAGATACCTAGAAAACAAATAAAATTCTGCTGTTCTCCCATTTCAAGTCTGCATTGATTATTTTTTGCCTATAAGATTAAGTACAAATTTGTAGATTCATATCCCCACTCACACACATTGGTTGCCAGCCTACCCTTGGCTCCAGCCAATAGTTCCTAAACATAAGCTAAACATAAGCTTTTTTTTTCTTTTCTTAATACTGTTTTCCCTGAGTGAAATTCCTTTCCTTTTCTTCCTTCATCTAGCAGGTTTTAAAAATAAAATTTGTTTACTGAGACTATTTGAAGTTTATTACAGACTTTATTTTTTATTTTGTGTAAGCTTTTGGGTAGAAAGTTTAAAAATTCTATCAGCTTATTTTCAGAGTCAAATGTGTGGACTTACAATTTCATAACTGATTAAAATCATTTATAAGTCCAATAGTAATGGAGACAAAGAAATCTTTCCCCCAGTATTTTTTTCTGAAAAAATCTCCACAAATCCACAGAGGAAACTCAAAGCACCAATATACTAATATTGAACAGGTAGAACCAAAAATTTGAAAGCACTATATATTTATAATCACCCCAAGGAAAATTAAATACTTAGGTGTAAACTTAACAAAACATGCACAGTGATCTGTATGCAGCAAATTACAAGATGCTGAAGAAAGAAGTAAAAAAAAACAAAAAAAAAAAAAACCTGAAAATAAGTCAAGAGACATACCATGTTCACATAGACATGCCATTGGAAGACTCAACAAATTGACCTATAAATTTAATGTGATTCCTAAAAAGATCCTAGCAATAATTCTGCAGATTAACAGGCTTATTCTACAATTTATTCAGAAATACACAGGTCTCAGAACAGGTAAAGTAATCAAAAAAGAGTAAGTAGGAAGAATCACTGTATTAAGTTGTATATAGCTACAATAATCAGGTCAGTGTAGTATTGGTAGAGAGATTGATACATAGATGAGTGGGAAAAAATAAAGAATCCAGAAATAGACCCACACCAATATGCCCAATTGATTTTTGGCAAAGGTACAAAAGCAATTCAACGGATGAAGATGGCCTTTGTACAAATGGTGTTAGAGCTATTGGATATTCATAGGCAAAATATGAACTTGGACCTGAATCTCATACTTCACTCAAAAATTAACTCAACATGGATCATGAACTCTAATGTAAAATTTAAAACTGTTGGTAAAAAAAGCATAAGAAAAAGTCTTTGGAGTTTATGGTTAGGCAAATACTTCTTAGACTTGACATCAAATGCATGATTTATCAATTTGACTTTATGTACATTAAAAGCTTTGCTCTGTGAAAGACCTTGTTAAGAGGATGAGAAGGTAAGTTATAGACTTGGAGAAAATATTTGCAAGCCACATATTCAACAAAGAAGCAGTATCTAGAATATATAAAGAACTGTCAAAATTCAATGGTAGAAAAGCAAACAATCCAGTTTAAACTGGACAAAAGATATGAGTAGGTATTTCACTGAAGAGGATATAAGGATGGCAAGTATGCCCACCAAAATTATTCAACATCATTAATCATGAGGGACTTGCAAATTACAACTAAATAAGATTTCACTACATAGGAATGGTTAAAATAAAAAATAGTGACAACACCAAATGCTGGTGAGGATGCAAAGAAAGTAGATCATGCTACGTTTCTGGTGGGAATGTACAATGGTATAGCCATTCTGGAAAATAGTTGGTAGTTTCATTTAATACTATATATGCAATTATGGCATGCGCAGCAATTACACTCTTGAGCTTTTATCCCAGAGAAATAAAAACTGTTTATACAAATCCTATATACAAATGTTCATAACAGCTTTATTTGTAATAGCTCCAAACGGCTAACAACCCAATGTTCTTTCACAGGAAAATGTTAGACAGATGGTGGTATATCCTTATCAAGAAATGGGACTAGTACAGCAGTGAAAAGGAATAATTAGTATATGCAACCACTGGATGAATCTATGGGGAATTATGTCAAGTGAAAAGAAGCCAGTCCTAAAACTTTATGTACTGTATGAGTCCATTTATAGAACATTTTTGAAATAACATTATAGAAATGTAGAACAGATTAGAGATTGTCAGAGATCAGGGGTGAGGTGGGGGGGAAGGAAATAAGGTGTGGTTTATAAAAGAGCAATAGCTGGAAGGAATTGCTCTATGTTTTGACTGCAACAATGTCAATATCCTGGTGGGGATTCTGTGCTATAGTTTTGCAAAACAGAGTTACCGTTGGGGGAAACTGATAAAGTTATACAGGCTTGTTGTTTATGATTTCTTTAGAACTGCATGTAAATCTACACTTATCTATAATAATAAAAGCATAATATGCTAATTAGACTGGACAGCCAAACGACCTTCCAGACGTCCTTCCAGACTAAGCCTTGGCGGGGGGCTGAGGCAGAGGCAGTTAGAGGTGATCAGGCAGGCAGTTGAGCAATTAGGGACATCAGGCAGGCAGGCGAGTGGTTAGGGGCGATCCAGGCAGGCAGACAGGCAGGCAAGCAGTTAGGAACCAGTGGTCCCGGATTGCAAGAGGGATGTCTGACTGCTGGTTTAGGCCCGATCCTGCAGGCCTAAACCAGCAGTCAGACATCCCCCAATGGGTCCTGGATTGAGACAGGGTGCAGGCTAGGCTGAAGGACCCCCCCCCCCCCCCCGCCACACACACACATGCATGAATTTCATGCACCAGGCCTCTAGTCTTAAAATAAAAAGTTTTATCAAAAAAAAAAAAAAAAAAGCAAAACTAAACACCGAATGGTAATCATTAATGGAAGAAGATATATGTGCAATTTCCAAGTGAGCAGCAAATACATACATAAGTAAGACCAAGAATATTTAAAACTTTACCAATTTAACAGAAGTCAGGAAAAGAGAAAAAAGAAAGCAAAAATAAGTACCTAGCTTCCTATATCTACACCTACCTTGCATACACATATACTATGGTGACTAAAAATATATTTAAAAAAATCAAAGTTTGTTCAATAAATAGAAGTGTATTCAACTCACATATCGAAGGACAGAGAGCTCCTTATAGATTTCACATTTTCTAAAGGAGAAAACTGAAGCACCCAGAGCCTAAATGACTTGTGGGTGTTCTAAAGTAAATTGGATCCAGGGTTCAGACTGAAACCCAGCCTCCCTAATTCCCATGCTCGCATACTGTAAATAAAAAAAACTTTTACCCCAGAAATGAACTACTCCACCAAATATATCCCAGTAGACTTACTGGCATGCCTTGTGATATCCTCACATCATAAAAGAAGTGAAATGTGCCTGGAAATGGAATTACATTTTTCTCCAGAGTAAAGGCTCTTCAGTATTTCAAAGGTCATTTATTTTTCAGTTTTGCTATTTTTCAATTTCTCAACATGTGGCTGAGGGAACCTATCCTGAATCTAAAACTGGTGAACGTGATTACTCAGGCAAGCAGCCAAGGTCCTAATGTTCAGCCTTCTGAAGCAAAGTGCTTCCCCAACCCTCAGGGGCAGGCTGGGGGGTCTGATCCTCGACGGACCGCCACCTTGGGCCCCTGAGGAAGACAACATCATCAGTCGTGTGATCATTAAATGAGAGTGACCAAGAGGCTGATATCTTAATTAGTATAAAAGACATATAGCATTTTATTGTACTTCAAGGATATTGCTTTTGTTCATTCATTTCCACTTAAGTATGTATTTATGTATTTATTTATTTATTACAAATGGAAGGTTGGTGGTCACCCTGCAGTTTTTCCAATAGCATATACTCACTTTATGTCTCTATGTCACTTTTTGGTAATTCTTGCAATATTTCAAATTTTTAAAATTATTATTACTTTTCTTATGGTGATCTGTGATCATCGATTTTTGAAACATTGCTTATGAAAGGAAGAGTCAATTGATGCAGACAACTTCACTGTTGTCTTATGATAAGAAAGACCCCACCACTCAGCAACTGCCACCGGGGCCTATCAGCAGCATCAACATCAAGGCGGGACCCCCCTCCCGAGCCCCCGAGCCCCCTAGTGAAAAGATTCCAGCTCCACGGAAGGCTTGGATAAATGGTGAGCTTTTTTTCAGCAATAAGGTGTTTTTCAATTAAGGTAGGTACATTTTTAAAGATATAATGCCACTTCACACTTAATAGACTAGCAGTGATGGCGAACCTATGACACGCGTGTCAGCACTGACACGCGTAGCCATTTCTGATGACACGTGGCCGCTGAGGCGGCCGCATGCCGAGGATGAAACATTTGCAAAATAATGTTTTTTCCTCAAAGTGACACACTACCTGAGTTATGCTCAGTTTTTTGGCGAAGTTTGACACACCAAGCTCAAAAGGTTGCCCATCACTGGGTGTAAACATACTTTTTTGCAAGCACTGAAACACCAAAACATTTGTGCGACTTACTTTATTGCGATATTCACTTTAATGCGGGGGTCTGGAACCTCAATATCTCTGAGGTACACCTGGATTCTATGTCTTTCACTGTCTTAAAAAATAAGTAAATTATCAATTCTAGAGGCAACTAGACTGGTTTGGAATCAGCAGACCTAGGTTTGCATCCCATAATTGCCATTTCTTAGCTGTGTGATCAAGAGGAAATTATTTCTTCATCTGTTAGACATGGAGCTATTAAAATTTCCTAAGATTGTGATATTCAATGAGATATGAAAGCCTCTGACCTTCAATAGCCATTTAATACATTTTTTATAAAATTGAGTTTGAATTATTTTGAAAAGACAAATGTAGCAATAGTGGAACTACTTGATTACTATAAAATTATTTTCCCATGAAAATTTCAGGTCAAGTGTTTTTCTTCCAACATATATCTTTCTGGGAATGCTTACCCAATTAGTATGATTGATAACATCTGACAGTTTTAATAGATGTCAGAAGATGATATGCTGAGCAAAAGAGCTGTCGAACTAGAATAACTGTTGAGCCAAAGTACTGTTATAGAATGAAGCTGAAATAAAGACAATGAGACCAACAAAGACAGAGCTTTCTGTTCACACGTTCAGTGAAAGAACTACGAAAGCATACACTTCAAGAACAGGATAACTGAACCTAACAAAGCGCATGTTACGCAAGAAGCAATAGTGAGCAAAAAACGGACAAGCATGTCACCCAAATAAGCAGTTGCTATAAAAATACTAAGTAATGGTCATTATAAATAAGGTGGACCTAAAGTACTAGACAAAATTATATGGAAAATGGGAGAGCGATAATTAGAATTAAAGTGTAAAGGACTTTATATCCTTCTTGTGTTTGAAAAAAAGATAAAAATATAAATTAAGTCTAGATTTTAAAAGTCAAGTACAATATAAAACTTTAAGGTTAACCACGGAAAGACCAGAAATAGATAACATAACTTCTTACCTCGCAGAAGGGAAATGGAGAGTATAAAGAAAATTGATGAATCTCACAGAAAGCAGGAAAATTACATCATTCTTTTCATAACCTCTAACTGAATTTTAGCACTTGCTTCAATTATAAATGTTAGTAACAAATCTTAGAAGTGTTAGCTCTTGTTTCGGTTTGGTTTGCACCTTGAGGAACAAAATAGGGGTAAGATTTAAATAGTGAACAAGGAAAAGTGAAAGGAGGATCGCCTTGGTGACAGGAATCCAGGTTATACATATTTGTAACCTATAAATAAGGAGTACTCTCACATGTATATGACTTTAGAGTTTGTTTAATATACAAATTCCTGGGCCTTCCTCTCTAGAAACTTTAACACACTTGGTGTTGAGGTAAATTTTGTCTTCTGCACCATGATATACACACAGAAGGAACAGAAGACGGCTGGAATGGGATGGATGAAGGGATGGATGGATACTTGAATGAATGAACTAGAAGAAAAAAGACAGGAAAAGAAGAAGCAGGCACTGAGAGACAGCGGGTGGGACGACTGGCCTCAGCTAAGTGCTGTGTTCTGCAGGTCAGACACCACTGTGTTGGGGACCCACTCTGCATTTCCACCAAGTTAGACTCTTCTTTCATGCTGGAAAGACACATCGTATGCCATATCTTAGGGATGCAGGCAGCTGTCAGGAAGTCTCACATTACTGGCAACCTTCCCCCAAATAAATAAATAATGTAGGAGATGAAGAGGAAAGAAAATGAGGCCGAGAGGAGGGTTGAGATTGAAGAGACCTCCAGTTCTGCTCACCACCTTTCCATTTCCCTTCCCAGCTCCTCACCTCAAGAAACACTTTAGTAGATGTAAGCACAGTTTTAGGTAGACCTGGCATGGGAGGGAGCTATAGATTTTCCTGAGAGTAGCTTCAACGTTGAGAACTATTTTCTAAGTACTGATACCCAGTTCCGATTTTGCCTGATGACATTTCATTTAAGAGCATTTATTAGCGACAGCTGAATGGATTTTTCTTGCACTTATACACCACATAGGAAGTGAAAAAGGAATTTTCTATGACATTTGTTGCATGCTCTATTTGATATTTATTGGAGCCAGACTAGAATCTACACATGTTAACATAATCACCTCATTATGAGGCCATTTATTGCTAGACATCCACCTTACTTCCTGTAGAGAAATAACATGCTCTGTGCGCAAAGGCTACTAATGATAGTAAAAAAAGAAAAAAGAAAAAAAAAAGACATAAAGAAAATAATAAGAAGTTACTGCCAGCTCTGCAGCTCACTTGTTTTCCTAGTAGCTGCTGGCATTATAAGAGACACTTTTTATTTTAAAAACCAAAAGATAGATATTCAAATTTGTCTAATATGGGTACGTATAATAAGACAGGGCATCATGCTGTTGCTACTTAATTTGTGATTTTTTCCCCCTCCTTTGAGCTCAAACGCTAGCAATGATAGGGATTATTTAACCCAGAAATATCAAGTTTGATGAGGATTATGGGTATTCTGGGTGATGATATTAAGCACACATTTCTTAGATAGTCTTAGAGCTCAAAATGAAATGTTAGAGTTTGGTCCTCTCAGACCTCCAGAACCCACGCAGAGGTTCTTATCCTAACTTTACAAGGGATGAGAGCCTGCCTGTCACACCCTCCTCTGAGGGAAGTGAACTCACCCACACTTCTTACCACTAAGTAGCCGTGCTCTTCCCATAGTCACAGATAATTGACCTGGTGGTGAGTAGTAGACCCAAAGAGAGATGGTCAGCTTATAAAATGGCCTGTGACTTAGAGCCCAGCATGAGAAATGAGCTGGGCCAATGAGATTCACCTTTTCAGGATTTCAAAACATGTGTGCACATTTTCAGTTGATGAAGAAGGCTGAGGACAAAAGACCATGATTTTGAGAAGGGCTTGGGGTGCCCTGTCTGTAGTAAGTTGAAGGCACGAAGGAGCAGAAACTATGAGGAAGGCAAGAAAATCAGCCGATAGAGAAGAAGGAAGAGTGGAACAGATCAACAGAAAAAAGCAATGATGTTCAGCTGGGTTCAGTTCTTGATTCAGACTACCGGGAGAGCTATTTTTGTTTCTCCTCAGTGCACCATGCTTTACCTGAAAAATGTTAAGCAGACCTCTTTTTCTCCCAAGCGAATGTGTCAGGTGAGACAAACTCCCTTCAAAATGCCAGAGTCAGAGTTAGCTTAAGAATCCACAGATACATTTTAGTAGTTTGAATCTCTGAAATTCCCATATTTGGCTGTTTCGATCTACAGAAATACCAATTTCATGTGGTTCAACCTGATATTGCGTCCTATGTGTGCCATCTTGGGCATGCATACAATAGGGAGCCCATCACCTTTCAGTCCGTCATGTCTGTCATCTGTCCTGTCGAACCGTAAGCTTAACTGTGTCATTATACTTCCCTGAACCCTGCTGTTTCATGTCTCCATAAAATCATTTATGCCCTTCTCTCTGACTGGAGTGCGATTCCCTAACTTCTCTACCTGTAAATTTCTATTTGTCTTTCCAGATTTAATTAAAATGCCAGCTCATTTGTGAAACATTCCCTGATTTCACCCGATTTAACTGATAGCCTCTTCATTCCAGGTTTTCTTGATAATACTAGTCCTCTTCCTTTATGTTAGCATGTACCACACTAAGTTACTCTTACCTGTTAATGTCTGTCTAAAAGGCTCCCTAAAGGCCACGAGGTCCTTGCGAGCAAGGACCGTGGTTTCAATTCTTTCCATCTCTGGCACAAGTCAGTACTTGGTATTTGTGCGCTTTTATTTAACCTAGGACAACTTGAATTTTAGAAGATGACCCCAAACAACTCAAAAAGTCAAAAATTGAAAGGCACTTATCATGTGGTAAGATCACAGATATTATTACCCACCATGTGGAATGAAATAATAGAAATAAACCCCAGTACTTTGAAATTTAAGGCTTTAGACATAACTTATATCCAATGTTTCCACTCAAACAATTATTGAACATGCTGCATAATTATAGCCAAGAAAATGAATACTCTGGCCTTTGGAATAAAACTCAATTTCCTTGTAAATGTAGCCTTCCTTCTACTGAAAACAGTTTAAATTAATCTGTTAATTTTAAAATAAATAAGTCATGGGATGTAATATAGCATAGGGAAAATAGTCAATAATATTATAATAACTTTGTATGGTGACAGATGGTTACTAGACTTATTTTGGTGAATACATTGTAAGGAATATAATCTTGAATCACTATGTTGTACAACAGAAACTAATATAGTATTGTATGTCAACTATCCTATATAATAAAGAGCTAATATGCTAATGGTTGTCACACCATCACACCATAATGACCGATCAGCAGGAGGCTGCATGCACAGTGAGTTGAGCGAGGGTGGCCTTGCGAGGAGGCGGGAGGCAGGAGGTGGGAAGCGGGGCGCCTCCTTGAGCAATTTCAATCACGCACTGGGCCTCTAGTACTTTAATAAAAAATAAAAATAAATTAATCTGTTAATTTATTCTGAAATCCATTGAAAATATTGGTTTGAAATGGATTCTGAGAATAAAGTAGAGACATTGACTTTTTTTTAAAGTAGAGAAGTTAATAATAAGATTTGCCTTTTAGAAACATGTAGAAAATGGCCCAAAGAGGGAGATACTACCAGCAGGAACACCTATTAAGGAACTGTTTGGAGTCTAAATTAAGTCAGTGGTTGTGGAGATTGGGAAGGGAAGACAAAGAGAGATATTTAGGAGTATTCACAGTAAAGTCACCAAATTTTTACATACATAAATATATTCAATGATATTTCATTTCAAAGCCATTTGGTAATGCTCTTAATTTTTCTGAAATTTGTGTTGTGAGTAAAGACAACAGTTTTCTCACAGAGAAGTTGTCAATCTTTATATAAATAAAGTTTGAAGTACCTCCTTAGAATGAGCTAAACCTTACACATGAAGAATGGGCTCATTATACTGTTAGGGGTGCTCCGTTAAGAGAGGATGTCTACACATTTCCCACCGCAATGCTAGGGACCTGGGGACATATAGAGAGTACCAAGAATCATTTACTTAGATACAGCTTTGTTGCATCTATTTCCTAGAAAGCCAGAAATTCATGTTTTGCTCAGAAACAACAAAATGATTGCTATAAATCAGGATTTATGTAAGAAGCTAATTCTAATGGACCTAGTACAATTAATAGGTCTTAGTCTGCACACTGAAGAATATTCTTTTAGTCCTGAGGTATAGGGACAAAACAAATTCAACAATATTTAAATAACATCAAGGATTCTCAAAACAGCTTGAGTTTTTGGTTAGTACCTTTAAAAAGCCCTACATTATAGAACAATTTAAATTGTAGTATAAATTATGGGTTGATTCTCAATTCAGTACCAAGTATTTTGAAAAATAGCCACCTAGTGGCTCAGGACAGAACATTTGGTGTCAACATTGATTTCTTTCTTTCTTTTTTTCCTTCCCTACATCCAAACAAATATTTAGATGTATTAATCCTACATTCTTGTTTTTTCCTATTTTATCATTTGATTTTTTAAAATTTAAATTCTTTATTGTTTAAAGTATTAGATAAGTCTCCTTTTCCCCCCATTGACCTTTTCCTGGCCGCCCCCACACCCCAGCATATGCCTTCATCCCTCCCCAACTCCCGTCTGTGTCCATTGGTTATGCTCCTATGCATGCATACAAGTCCTTTGGTTGATCTCTGCTACTATCAGGAGGAAGACTATAAAAATGGCTGCAGTACTTTGCAACTCTTTTTTTTTTTTTTTTATGAAGAAGTGCACTCTATTTCCCCATCCCTTGAATCTGGTCTGGTGTTGTGATTAGCTTTGACCAGTGGAATGCCACTGAAGTTCAAAACATTCTAAGACCCTGATTCAAGAGACTTTTCAGCTTTTGCTAGCATGTTCTTGAAATCATGAGACTGCCATGAGAAAAATCCACATTTAATCCTCACAATCTGCATAATTACTTAGGAGGTAGGTAATACTATTATCTCCACTTTACTGATGAGGAGCCTGGAGCATCAAGAGGCTAAGTAACTTGGTCATATAGGCTAATTGTTGCCTAGGATTCAAACCCAGGCATTCTGATACAGAACCTGCACTCCTAACACCACACACTTAGGCCGAGATAAGTGTTCTGGTTAACCAGGAAGAGGGAGAATCTCTTTGCTCTTGGTGATAGGAGGAGTATGCACCCATCACTTTGGGTAACATTTATCAGAGTTGCAATTACTTGTTCAAAGATATGTCTTTCTCAATAGCTCGTAAGTGTCTTGTTCTCTGTGTATCCTCAGTATGTGGAAAGGTACCAGACATACAGCAGATGTTTAAGAGAGAATTATTTTCCTGATACAGAATTCCTGCATTAAAAAATCCCAATATTCAAATTCATAAGTAGCTCCTAAGTTTTCACTTCAAATGTTAATAAAAGTGTTCATGTAAACCACACACACACACACACACACACACACACACACACACACACACACACACAATGAACCTGTTTTTCACTGACTATTGGTACTCGTCATTCCACCAACGCAGCAAGAGAAACAAATGGTGTATTAATAATAGTTCTGAGAACATACCATAACTTGTTAAAATAAGAGGATGGTAGTATTTATTCACTGGGTTTTTCTCTTTGTTCCGGTTGTAAAGGAAGTTCATAATGATCATGTTTAGTTATTGTAGATTTAGTTTTTTGATGTTTGTGCTTTCATTATTAGAAGCCTAAATCTTCTGAATAGTAGACAGGATATGAAAAGATCTGCAAACCCACAAGTGATATATTTTTATTTTTGTTTATGCAACAATCACAGCATATAGAATAGAAATGAAATGCAGTTATTGCTTAAGTGATACCATACCTTTCAAAGAAAGTGTCAGTTTATTTCCTCCCAGCCATAGCGGAGGAGTAACATCATATAATGTACATGCATACAGAATCATCTCAAGGAAAGATTCCCCCCACCCGTCCCCCCTCACACTTTTTTCTCCTTTTGTTCTGATGTTCAGTCTATTCATAAGGGATTGATCCTTATTCCCAACAATTCAAGGTTAAATTTGCTAATCTGTGGGCTCCATTGTCCCCTTCAGGTCGGAGTAGAGAGCAGCTATGGGTCTGGGAGCTCGCCCTCTGCAGCCTGTGCTCACAGCTGCCCCCCGGGAGGGCGCCTCTCACGGCACTCAGCCAGTGTTCACATGTGCCAAGCACAGTCCAGCCTTGAACACAGTAAGAAGTAGCCAAATCCTCAGGGTTTCATACTTCACTGACACCGTGTGGGTTACAGACCTTTCTCAAAGGGCGAGAGCTTAGCTGCTTTCTTCCTTCAGCAATACATATTTATAGGATTAGCAGCCCATTGTAAATGGGATAACCAAACGCGTTCTAATGCAAAACTACTGGCTGCTTATCGAGATGGACAGGCTGAAATCACACGACCAATTCTCTTTCTGGTGCCCTTCTGTTACTGCTCCCTGGATCACCCAGGATGGTGTTTTGCTTAACTATTCCAAACATTTGCTTGGAAAATATGTTAACTACCTCCTAAGTCCTGGGATATGCATTATTCTGTTAAACTCTTGATCTTTTTACTACGACAGAAAAAAACCCCTCATTTTAAACCATCTATAGGAATTATTTATTTGTTTCCAGTGGGAGGCGAGGAATATGATCCATGTATAATAATATTACATGCTACATCTATGTAGCACTTTTCTGAGAGGAGTTCCCTACACCTTGTGAATCTTGAGCTAAGTTATTTGTATGGGCATGCTGGTGCTTGTGACATCGTTATTATTAACTAAAATTTATTGAAAGCATATTATGTGCCAACCACTATGCTTAGTTCCTTACTTGTATAGTCTTCAAGACTTGCAACAAGTCAACAAAAAGGCACCATTACCATCTTTACTTTAGAGACGAAATAAAGGAACTTCTGAAAGTTTACCCTAGATATGGCAGAGCTGGAATTCCAATCCAAGTATATCTCATTTTATCACTGATAAAAACACTGATGTGAAGCTGTCTGAGCCTAATCCCAGATTGAGAATTTTTTTTATTACTAATTCATTTTATTTATTCCTTCTTGGTTGGCCTATTCAGATTTTATATCTCTTCTTGAGTCAGTTTTGGGATTTTGTTTATTTTATGTAAGTTATTTAAATTGTTTCCATAAAGTTATTCATTGCATTATCTTATAATCCTTTTAATTTCTCTAAAGTCAAAAGGGATATCTTTTCTTTTATTTCTGATTTTGGTAATTTTTCACATTCTTCTATTTTTCTACCAATCTAGCTAATGGTTTACCAATTTTGTAGATTTTTTTTTAAAGTACCAAACTTCGGTTATATTGATTTTCTTTATGTTTTCTATTATTTCTTCTTTTAGTCTTTGTGATTGTTTGCTTTCTTTGGCTCTTCTTTTTCTAGTTTCGTAAGGTGAACACTTCAGTTACTTATTGGAAATGTTCTTAATTTTTGATGCGTCCATTTATAGCTATGAACTTCTCTCCAAAAACTGTAGGCTGTGCACCATAAGTAGTGATCTATGTTTTTGTTTCCATTTAGTTCAATTATTTTCAGAGAACATACCTTGAATAATTTCAATTCTTTTAAATTTATTGAGACTTGTTTTATGGCCTAGCACATGGTCGATCTTGACAAATGTTCCACGTGCTCTTGAAAAGAATGTGTGCTGTTAGGCGAGTGCTCTATAGGGGTCAGAGAGGTAAAGTGAGTGGCTGGTGTAGTGCTGGTCTTCCAGACACTTGCTGAACCTCTGTTTATTTGTTTAACAATTATTTTTGAGGAAGGCATTAAAATATTCAACTTATTTTTACATTTTTTATTTATCCTACAATTCTTTCTGTTTTTGCATACATCTTTTGGATTCTGTTGTTAAGTGTGCATGTGTTATCTTGATATATTGATCTCTTTATCATTATGAAACCCCTTCATACTAATTATATTTCTTTTCTTAAAGTCTGTTTCTCTCTGATATTAATTATAGCTTTATTACTCTTACTATTGGGCGGAGTGACATTTTTTGTCTTATTACTTTCAACTAATTTGTCTTTCAATCTAAATGGTGTCCCTCCTAGATAGGATACAGTTGGATCTTGTTCCTATAAGAAAAAAAAATAATCTATTGAGTAGATTAATGTTTTGTCCAATCACATTTATTATAATTGTATGCATACTTGGATTTACATATGTAATTTTTTCCATTTTTACCCATGTATTTAATGTCATTTTGCTTCTTTTTCCCTCTACTTAGAGAAGTTGTGGGTCATTAACTCTTCAAAACATTTTTTGCCACTATTTCTCTCATCTTTCCTTTTAGGATCCTAGTAATGTTTATGTTATATTGTTATGTTGTCTCCAGATCACTGAGATTCTGCCCATTTTTCTTCAAAATTTCTCCCTGTTTATCAGATTTGGTAATTTCTTTTTGTTTCTTCAAGATGAAGTACTCCTTCTTCTGCCACTGCAAATCTCTGATTGAACACATTTAGTGAATGTTTCATTTATTATTGTAATTTTCAATTATTGACTATCCATTTGGTTCTTTTTATAATTTCTGTTTCCTTATTGATATTTCCTATTGTTGAATCATTGCCATCACACATTTTAAAATCATTTAAACATGATTTCCTTTAACTTTGAGCATTTCTATAATTGGTGCTTTGAAGTCTTTGTCTGCTAATTATATCTGAACCCACTCAGAGACAATTTTTCCTGGAATTTGGGTCACACTTTTCTGTTTCTTTACATGTTTTTGTTATTTTAGGTAATATATCATAACAACTCTTTTTTCCTGCTGAAGGTTTTGGGTTTTTATTTTTTGTAATTAGGTGTAAAAATAAATATGCTCCTAAAAATGGTAAGAGCAATAATGCAGTCAAGACTCATCATGTGTCCAAATCTACACCCATTTGTATCTCGGTCAACCCAGGTCTTTCCCCAGCTGCTGTATGGATACAGACATCTCTCTCCTTCTTGGCCATGTGGGCTGAAGGGAGATCCCATCTCCTTCACCTCCACTCACAGTCACTTGCTGAATCTCAGTAATGATTTTCGGTCTATCCTCTGAACCACTCTCACTGAAACTTCATAACTTTTCTCAAACCAGTATTTCCTAAATTATTTCCTTTAGAAAATTGTTTGGAAATTTTGATACTATTTTTCAATTAAAATATTTTTCTCAAGTTTCATTTTGAAATAACTTCAGACTTACACAGAAAATTTAAAAAAAAAGTTCAAAGAATTCCTGTATATCCTTCATCCAGTTTCCTGAAATGTTAGCACCTTACATTGCCACAGTACAATGATAAAACCCAGGAAATTAACATTGGTATAATATTATTGTCTAATCTGTTGACTTTATTCAATTTTTAAAAAGTATATATTTTATTGATTTTTTTTTACAGGGAGGAAGGGAGAGGGATAGAAAGTTTGAAACATCGATGAGAGAGAAACATCCATCAGCTGTCTCCTGCACACCCCCTCCTGGGGATGTGCCCGCAACCAAGGTACTTGCCCTTGACCGGAATCGAACCTGGGACCCTTGAGTCCGCAGGCCGACGCTCTATCCACTGAGCCAAATCGGTTAGGGCTCAATTTTTAACAACTGTTCCACAATTGTCTGCTTTTTGGTCTAGTATCACGTGTTTCATTTAGTTGTCATGTTTCCTCAGTCTCTTTTAATCTGGACGAGTCCCTCAGCCTTTATTTTTAATTAGTTTTTTAAACAATGGGATTTCTTAGAAACTTAATATGCTAATTCACATACTGAATCTCCAAGGAGAGAATATAATATGACATCAGTCAAACTTATGTCACCACGGAATCCTTCTTGAGGTTCAGTTTGTAGGATAGGTATTCCAAGGACACAACAGGGCACGTGGCCCAGGCTACTGTAAGAATCTCCTGATAATGTTTTTCCTTATCTGATCCATCCTGCACACGCCTATTAGAATAGCCTCCTAAATTCCGAGTTCTGAGCACGCCATTTTCTTACCTATAAACTAAAAATAGGTATTATTTTTCACTTAGGGTAAAGGCTCAAGGCCTTAATTTAGTATTCAAGTGCCTCCATTAACCTTTCTTCCAACTTAAGCCACTATTTCTGTGCATATACTCTACCTAGGCCAAAGTGAACTATGCACTATTCCCCTGCTTTATTTTTATTTCTCTGCTTATTCTGTCCCTTCTGTGAACACATGTGAGAAATAACCAAAGGTTCTCTTTTTTGCAAAATGCAACTGCAGCCATGGCACATCTGAACCTCAGTTTTCTTGGAGCTTGTCTTGGGCTAGTTGTAATAAGAGTCTTATCAAGACCCATATCTGACCCTTTCTGGCTAAGGCAGCTCTTTTTTTAAAATCCTCACCTGAGCATATGGTTTTTAAATTAATTTTAGAGAAAGTGGAAGGAAGAGAGAAAGACAGAAAAACATTGATGTGAGAGAGAAACATCTATCTGTTGCCTTTTGTACATGCCCTGACCGGGAATTGAACCCATAATCTTCCTGGTGTATGTGACGATGCTCCAACCAACTAAGCCACCACACCAGGGCCAAGGCAGCTCTTTTGTCTGGGACTATGAACTCTATCCAGAAGGAGTTTCTCTGCTCTCTTGTCAGGACAACCAGCCTGTTACTTGTTTTCACTCTGCTGAATGCATCCATTGTTGCCCCTTGTGATATGCTTTAATATATTGTTTTCATGGACCCAAAGAGGTAATTGCTTGAACTCTCAGAATTCTTGATTCTCGCTGTGCTGGCATGAATGTAAGCTTCTGTAATCCCTCCAGTAAGTCATTTGGGATGTCCTTGAAATATTAAAGTTTGAGCCACTGAAAGACAAGTTCACTTCCAAGAGTAGACTCTGTGGACCTAAATTAAAGATCGCAGCTTCTCTGAATACTACTTCCTCCCATGAGCGCCGAAGGCACTTAGAATCTTAATTATGGATCTCCCATTTTCTGTCCATCCTATGGCACTTTGATGGCTGTCTGATCTCCCCTAGTAGACTGACAGATAACATGGGTGGATCATGTCTAATTCAACTTTTTCAGTTTAATTCCATCCTCTCATCCCCAAAGCTCCTAGCACAGTGCTTTGTAGACAGTAGGGATTTACTGAGTATGTTTTTCTGAATGAATGATAATCTGCCTGTTTTCATTTAGAAAGAATATAAAGATGACATTAAGATTTTCTTTGTGGAATTTATACAAAATTTGTTTAAAGGGACAGTGTAAATGTTTTAAAAATTAATTCTTGTTCTTATGAAAGCTACTTTTCTCTAATCTAATAATTATTCATACCTATGGCTAAAGATAAAATGTCTATGAATGACATTAAATTACCCTAAATAAAACATCAGTAACATTAGTTTTCTTGATTCTAATATCTCCATAAGACTCCAGTCACAACGTTTGTCTTGATTAATTATTAAACATTTCTCATATTTTCTAGATATGAGTCCTAATTAAGCTTTGCATTGCTCTGTTGAAATTGCATTTAAGTCTACCAAATGTTTTAGCTCGCTTTTGCAATGAGTAGTCAATGTTCAGTAGATTATTTAAAACTAGCAGGTCAGTAAAAATTTATGAAGACCTGCAAACGTGTGGGATAATTATGAGCATCTGGGTCTTGGGAGACTTAATTCTGTTGTTTGGAAGTGGTATGGAATTTGTGGTTTGAGACATAAATGTCTGTGGTAAATGATTAACATACAGAATAAAATCCAATTGTACACACACTATTAAAGAGAATGTTATGATATAAGAAGAATATGAATTTTAAATGCTCACATATTTTGTTATTAAAACCCAAAGATGCTGTGTACAAATGACATACACTAGTATTAGTTTTAGACCACTTATGCAGGAAGTATCACCTTTCCATAAGATTTAAAAAACACAATTCTCATAATTGTAAATATGTTGCTCTGAAATAAGTGGAAAGAAACCCACCTAAAATCAAAGACAACAATACATAATTTGAAAGTTGTGAAATATTCAGGATATATTTCATTTTAATCTAAAATAATACTGGAAATCTTGTCTTGTAGTTATATTACACAATAAAAGCCAGAGATCAACAACTAATCTTTTTTATTTTTTTTCCGGAAGGTTGAACAATAGAGTTCTGACTATGGATGCAGGTGGTCAGCTTTGAATGTTCACTAAAGTAATACGTCGAGGAATTCATTTATAAATGACAAGCACTTTTAGTGGCAACATACACTGAATTCAGTATTTCTTGAGCATAGGTTTTTATGTGACAGTTTAGCTCCTTATCAAATGAATACTTTCACCTTGCTTTTCAAGTGACCTGGAGTTCCCATGGGTAAATGACTTTTTGATTCCATAGTATCCTGCTGAATTTTAAAGATTTGGACATCATGCCATTATTCCTTGAAATGGTTTAGCAATTTTACATGAATAATTTTTAAAAAGAGGAGGATCTTTCCACCTATGAAATATTGTAGAAAAATGTTTCCATAAGAACCTTTAGAATTTAGTACATGATAATAGAGTACTCTTTTACCATAAAATAGGCTGAAAAATTTTAAGAGAAAATTTGCCTCTACATTAAAAAAATATTATAACACACACACACACACACACACACACACACACACACACACACACACACACCACTGCGTGCACACACATACAGGGATGGGCAAAATAGGTTTATAATTGTAAGTAACATTCTTTTGAGTTAATAAAGCCATTATAATAATCTTAATCTGCATGTCTTTTTCCATACCTACTTTTGCCTACCCCTGTATGTGTGTGTGTGTGTGTGTGTGTGTGTGTGTGTATTTAAAGAAAGACCACAGAATAGGGAAAGATTGATAGACATATATTGACAAATGACAGTGTATTTAAAAATGATCATAGAAACCAAGAATAAGCAGATTCCCTGTTATATCTCTGAATGAAAAATCCTTAGCATTGGGTACAACCTCCTTCTTTGAATTCAGTGTCAAATTTGGCTTTCATTGAACAAGAACACTAAAAGATCTTTGATTTAAAAAAAATTTGAATCGTTAGTTTTTTAAAAAAGCATTCTAATTAAAATGTGCTCTAAAAAACTATCTTAAAACTTGACATATGCAGGTTAAAGAACAATAATTAAGAAAGTGAGGTGAGATCACTGCATCAGTGGCCCCCAAAAAGCCATGTTTCCTAATAGTCTCACTCTTCCATAGTCTCTCCCAAAATGACTCTGGGCTTGGTCCTATCAGTCATCTGAGGGCTTGTAGCCAAATAGACAATAGTAAGCATTACTCAAGTACAGGCATACTTTGGCGATATTGGGGGGGGGGGGGCAGGTTCAGGCCACTGTAATAAAGCAAATATTGCAATAAAGCGAGTCACATTTTTTTTTGGTTTCCCAGTACTTATAAAATTTTTGCTTATACTATACTTTCATCTGTTAAGTGTGCAATAGAATTGCGTCTAAAAAGAAAATTTCCATATCTCAATTAAACACATTTTACTGTTAAAAAATGCATGATTTGAGTCTGTTGGAAAATATACACCTTTCCTGGGTATATACCTGAAAAACTTAAAAACACGTATTCACAACAATATATGCACACCTATGTTCATTGCAGCATTGTTCACGGTGGCCAAGAAATGGAAACAACCGAAGTGTCCTATAACAGAGGACTGGATAAGGAAGATGTGGTGCATGTACACAATGGGATACTACTCAGCCACAGGAAAGGATGAAATACTGCCATTTGCGACAGCATGGATGGACCTTGAGAATATTATGCTAAGTGAAATAAGTCAGTCAGAAAAAGCTAAGAGCCATATAACTTCACTCATATATGGAATATAAAACCGAAACCGATGGACACAACAGCAGTGTGGTGGTCACCAGAGGGAAGGGGTGGAGGTGAAGGGGGACCTAACATATGGTGGCAGGAGATTTGACTTTGGGTAGGGAGCACACAGTGCAATATACAGGTCTTGTAACATAGAAACCCACACTTGAAACCTGTATGATCATATTAACGAGTGTCTCCTCAATAAATTTAATTAAAAATACATAGAAATATATACATAACATTTTTAAAAAAATGGTGCCAATAGACTTGCTCAATGCAGGGTTGCCCCAAATTTTCAATTAGTAAAATGCAAAATCTGCAATAAAGTGAAGTGCAATAAAATGAGGTATGCCTGTACAGGCTGGAAAATGCTTGCATATTGGGCTTCTTTTGGAATTCAGGTGCCTTGCTATAAGAAAGCCTATCATTTTTTTTCCAGCAGCCAGCACCAGACATCTGAGTTCTTCTTGGATGCTCTAGCCCCAGCAGAGCTCTTGCTGAGAAGGTTCACATGAGTGATCCTAGCCAGTATCACATGGATCATAACTACCCAGTGGAGCCTTGTCCAAATTCCCGATGCACAGAACTCTAAGCAATAAGCTGGTATTATTTCAAGTAATTATATTTTGGAGTGTTTTGTTACACAGCAGTAGATAACAAATAAAGTAAATGATATCAGGGATTTCTCAAAGTTCTTCTTAGAAATAATCCCAAGGTACATTTTTCAGTGACACACACCTATATTTCTGTCATCGATTAATTTATTATTGAGTCTATATCTCTCTTTCTGACTTTAACCAGCTAGATAGGACTGAGGTAGTTAGTTTATGGGAAGAGCATGGTTAAGAATGGCTTCCTTGTGTATTGACTCAAACAAAATGCCAAGTACTTGCTGGATCCCAAATAAATAGCATTCTTGATGATGGTAGGTAGCTTAAATTAATCCCATTCCACAGTGATCAAACTGTGGGTGGGATAGCATCGTGGAAATAAATTAACTTTAAGAAGTTTCAAGCACATAAACCTTCTGTGGTCCAATCAAGCCATTTCCTCTGTGTTGCTCTAGGTGGAGCTGTGTCCTGACCCCAAATTTTAGGCACTAGAATGTGTAACACTCTCTGGGATTTGTTCTCTTAAGGAGTGACTTTTTGAAATATGAAATTTATTAGACTGAACAAACCATTGAGTGTGTTTCCATTTTCTTTCTCTAGAACTAATGTGCATTAGTAAAAGAATGCATGAGAAGTTGAAGCTGTAGTAGAAGGGAAGTAGAAAAGCCTAAGGCACGGGGTGGGAAACAGTGATACTATTTCATTGAATGGGTGGATTGTATCTCAAGCTAGAAAGGACAGCAACTAACCAGTTCTAGAGACAACGTGTCTGGATACCTATTGGAAAAAGATGTCACCCGCCATTAAGTATAACTGATGTTAGCATAATCGATGCTATTTCCATGTCCCTGGAAATGGTTCAGATATAAAATGCCACTAAAGGAGGGTCCTGGTCAGACAATGACACAGAGGTGGAACTTACAGAAAGTAGTATTTGGATGGCACTGTGGATGACCTCCAGGTACTGAAAGTCGACGATGCAGCCTGTGACAGAGACGTACGTGTAATCATCCATCATGCCGTGGGCTGATGGAGGCAGCACTCTTCGGACACAACCAGGCCCATGTTCCCGCCACCATGACCGATGTACAGAAATGTTGAATGTCATTAGATCTGTATCCTAGGTGGGCAGGAGACAAGGAAACAGAAGGTGACAATCATATCAAATCATATCTTTGATTTTCTCCTTAGGGAGAACTCAGGATGGTTGAAATTGTTGAGATGATTTAAATTTCAAGCGCAAAGTAACAAAGACAAAACCAGACATGACTATATGTATCATATGCCTAAACTGTGTAGAGATAGAATCTTTTGAATAATAACATTCTAAGGTTAGCACACATCATGAGTCCCTCTACATATATTCATTTAAAATTTTTTTGTTCATTTTGAAACTTTTTATCTGCATTTTCTTGTTTCATTATCATTGATATCACCATCATGTGATAACATTTTTGAGTGTTTTATTGCATGTAGACATTTTTCTAAGTACTTTTCATATATTATATCCTTTAATTTTTATGTATATACTATTACCAACCTAATTTATAATAGGCTGAATAATAGCCCTCCCAAAACACATGCAAATCCTACTCCCTGGAACCTATGAATTTCACTTTCTATGGCAATAAAGAACTTTGCAGATGTGATTGAGTTAAGAATCATGAGATGGGAGAATTATCTTGGATTATCTGAGTGGGGCCTAAATGCAATCACATGCATCCT
The DNA here is from genome assembly GCF_951640355.1 of Cnephaeus nilssonii. Classification (NCBI taxonomy): domain Eukaryota; kingdom Metazoa; phylum Chordata; class Mammalia; order Chiroptera; family Vespertilionidae; genus Cnephaeus; species Cnephaeus nilssonii. Next base: position 34,043,809 of record NC_137089.1, on the reverse strand, counting down.
ATGAGAGGGAGACAGAAGAAGTTTAGATACAAGAAAGAAGAGGAGAAGGCAATGTGACCATGAAGGCAGGGATTGGAGTGATGTGGCCATTAGCCCAGGAATGTTGGCACCAATAGATGCTGGATGAGATAAGAAAGGGTTCTCCCCTCAAGCTCCAGAGGGAACATGACCCTGCAAACACCTTGACTTCAGCCCAGTGAAACTGATTTCAGACTTCTGGCCTCCAGAATTGTGAGAGAATAAATTTCTGTTGTTTAAAAACACCATGCTTGTGGTAATTTGTTAGAGTGAAATAATGAGAAACTAATATATATGAGAAAAGTAAGTCACAGAGAGGTAAAATAAATTGCCCAATTTAGCTAATGAATAAATTAAATAACTTGCCTACTTAGTGGCCAACCGAGCACTTGACCCCATGCAGTCTATACTTTTAGGTATGACCTGGTACTATCCCATTGCCTACTGTATACTCCCCACAAACCCTTACAATTCCTCATACTCTGAAGGGAGCTAAGTCCTTTCTTCTTACTTGTTTCCAGAAAATTCCACCACAGCCAGAGCAAAAGAACAAAGGAGGCAATCCTCAACATATACATCTCAAAAAAACCTATCAGACCTCTTGAAAGAGACAACAGCCCACGTGTTTAATCCTCAAGAGATGCCCTGTACAATTCCAGGTTTTTTGGTAAACATTGCTGAATCAAAATATAGGGTGGTTATTTCTTTATTTTAGGAAATATCGGGCATTTGAAGCATTGTGAAATGTCTGGCAAAAAATAGATGTTCAATAAATATTTGTCTCAGGTTGTTAAAAGAGAGAGAGATAGATAGATAGATAGAGAGAGAGAGAGAGAGAGAGAGAGAGAGATGCCCTGTAGTGTTTTTGGGGTGTCAGCCATGAAGGACTAAGATCAAAATATTTTTGTCATAATAATAGATTGAAAAGAATAGATGGTTCTAGACTCACAAATAAATGAAAGATTACAGCTTCCTGCCTGTGCAGAGCAGGAGGAGGTATGACGATGGAGACAGGGCACGGAGGTTGGGGGACCAGGGCACTAGACCTGGAGGGAAGCTGTAGACACAGGAGCAAGGTCAGTTTATGTTGATTTTCCAGCCACCACTTCGAGCAAACTCCATTGTCACTAGCGCCAGGGGGACATGTTGAAGTGGGCACCATACATGGTCTTTGCTCAGAGGCCCAGAGACTGCCCTTTGATGGTACCATTCAAATGATGTCCAGGCCCACCTCAGTAGGATGAGGACTATCCCCACCTCAGTGCGTAGGACGCTTCTAAGTGCCAGGAATTGATTTTGGAACTCTGAAAACATAGGGGAAGCTGGTGTGAAATGCAAAGCCCTTGAACTTACATGTGGCTGAGGAGAACTCTCTGAGCAAGGACAGGGGGAAACCCTCCCCTGTTATTCTCTGCTGTGTATGCACAGGAACCATGAGGTTAGAAACACTTCCAGTTCACACCAGTAGGAAAAGTTACTCTACAGTTTTAGATTTTCCTCAACTCAGGAACTCAAAGTACTATTATAAGGATGCCTCAGATTACATCAATAACAAAACATTTTATCTCTTTCTCTTTGGTTGCTGGTTTGCTACACATATCATTCAGTTACCTTCACAGTTACAGCACTTTATTGATAATAAAACCTTTTACATCATTTTTTCAGGGGGTTGTTGACTTGCTACATGAGTCATTTGCAGGAACCCTCTAAGAGGAAAATATTATAGAAAAATAATTGCTTTAGCTAGTGAATTAAGTTGAGCACAAGACACTTTACCTGCAGGCAATCTGTACAATGACTGCTCCCTTTCCTGGCCATCAAGTTTAATCTCTTACAGTTAGTTTTAATAACTACAGAAGACTTATTATCTCCCATTTTAATAGAATTCATTAGGTTCAGAATGAACGAGCATCATCTCAAAATTTATACCAGTTTCTATTGCAGAACTGTAAGTTCCTTTCAATATGACTTTGACTAAAATTTATATTAAACAAATAAAACAAAAGTGAATTTATGAACTAATGATACATATTTGTTATGCTCATAAAATCTCTCAATGTAGTTCTCACTTAATTTGTTGGCACTATAAACTGCACTATTATTTGCAATGATTGTATTAAAATTTGAATGAGAACAGCAATATGTTGGGGTTAAGGGCAGGCCACCCCCAAATATGCCAAAGTGGCATTCTGATTATTTTTAACTAAAGTTCCTTGAGAAACAGTCAGTGCAAGAATGCTCCGACCCTTCTCTCTGTCCCCTGAAAGCAGGAAGTAAATCTCCCATACAAAAGGTACCCTACCTGCACCAGATGGTTCAGAGACTTTCTTATCACCAGAGATAGGGAATTAAGGGCCCAGAACCTATGTGAAGAAACCTTGCTACTTCTTTACTAACTTACCACTCTAAGCTCAAACTCCGCTTAGATACTTCACTAGTTAAGCACCCAAGCTGAAGTTTCTTCGCCCTGTCAATTCCTCACAAATTTATTGTTTCCTCTTCTACAAATTACAAAAGCTGCCTGCTTTGGTCCTTTCTTTAGGTCCCATTTCTGTGTGACCTCCATATGTATGAACTAGAGGCCTGATGTACAAAATTCGTGCAAGGGGCTCGGCCCTTGCAGCCCCAGCTGCCTCGGCCAGCCTTCACAGCCCCTCAAAGCCTCGGCTGGTCCTCACAGCCTCAGCCTGCCCTCGCAGCCCTGGCTTCTGCTGTTGGGTCTAATTAGCATATTAGCTCTTTATTATATAGGATTTTAAAATTTTCCCCTCCTGTTAATTTGTCTTCTGTCAATTTTTTAAAAGATATTTTATTGATTTTTTACAGAGAGGAAGGGAGAGGGACAGAGTCAGAAACATCGATGAGAGAGAAACATCAATCAGCTGCCTCCTGCACACCCCCCACTGGGGATGTGCCCGCAACCAAAGCACATGCCCCTGACCAGAATCGAACCTGGGACCCTTCAGTCCGCAGGCCAACGCTCTTATCCACTGAGCCAAACCGGTTAGGGCTGTCTTCTGTCAATTTGATTAGACCAGCCAAAAGCATGAAGGAGGATGGGGATGTGGTTTCCCTTCCTGCAATAGCATCAAACTATACTTAAAGTTCAAACTTCTTATTTAAATTTGGTTTGGAATTGTATCATAGGCTTGCATCTAATTTCTATCCCCTTCAAACATTTAAAAAACCTTGACACATGATAACTCAGTTTTGTACAAGAGGCACATCAGAGGAAATGCAACACAGAAAACTACAACAACATTTTTATAAGGAAAAAATAAATAAATATGGAGGATTACTTATTTTGTGGGAGCCTTTCATTATCACATTTAAATCATGTAGTTTGGAAATACATGGGTTATCAATATTTGACCATAGATCAACAAAGTAATCTTAAAAACAATTTTGAGTAGCTCAAATATCATTTCCCATACACTTCTTGGAATTAGTTTTATATGATGATTTAAGCACAACATGGTTAAGAACTTGACAACTGATATCCCTGCCATTTTCTTTAGAATTTAAATGATATAAATAATGGAATTTGTATTTATGCAAGCATAAGTGATTACTAAGGGGACAGTTTGTAGAACAAGGAAGAGGAAAGCAAGGAGAGAGAAGGGAAACATGAAACAAAAGCAGAAGGGCTCGGAAGGCGTAAGGGCAGCCTGGAGAGAGAGCACGTAAAAGCCAACAGAGAGAGAATTTCAGGAAGGATGGTGATGCCACAGACTCAAAGACTCCTGAAGAAAAAAGGCCACTGAATTTGCTTATTGGTGGCAGAGAAGTGGACCTTGCAAAATGCAATGCCAGGAGAGTACTGGGAGTGAAAAACTGGATTACAAGAAGTTGAAGAAATTGAGAAGTTAGGATGTTTTTCATGAAGTTTTGGAGTCAAGATAGTGAGAACATAGGAAGGTGGCTTCAGGGTGGTCAAGGGCAATAACAGTCAACACGCAAAGAACCAGATGTTAGCCATATCTGCTCACATTCACCAAGTTATGATGTAACAGAAAATTATTCCAGAATATCTTCTTTCCTCCAATATCTATTCCAGTAAATTATAAGTGTTCAAAATTTCTTTCATTTCATTAGTATGAATTACAGACTTGTTTCCATTTTATTTAAATACTTGAATTAAAAAAACGCCAGAAAGTTTTTGAAATGTTCACTAACTGTGTATATAGACATGCCTGTCCATATTCCATTCATAATGAGCAGCCACAGTCTTGGAATCAGCTCACATCCTAAAAAAATGTCAATATTCACTTCTTTTATAGTATACCACTATATATTTTCTCAAGGACATAATCTATCTCTTATTCTTCTTTGTCCTTTTAATCATCTGTTTTTTGGGTATGTTTCTAATTTAACTTTAGCTAATCCTCTCTAGAAATGGAGTCCTAACCACTCATAATATTCACTTTTCCTCTTTCTCCTTAGTTGTGGCTCAAAGAGTTGAATTTATTTTTATAAAGTTATCTACTTCCTCCATTTTATCACTTCCTTATATCATAAGCAGGCCACCTGGAAGTGAAAATGTGACCTTGGAGAGAAGTCCACATGTATTTAAGAAAATAGATTTTTGCTTAGCTTCAGGTTTATATTTATATAATATAATTTATGCCAGTTTAAACTTCTTTTAAAATACTTATTCATCTCAGAATATGAATTAGAAAAGTTAAAAAAACTTCCTACATTTCTAATTGTTTTCTTTCACTAAACATTTCAGAGGGGAAAGAGGGGAACATATGTAATACTTTCAACAATAGAGAATTATTTAAAAAAGACATTTCAGAGAACACTAGATCTACATAATAAAGAACAAACACGGTACTTTGTAGTGAGGTTTAAGTGTTTGGAGCCCAGAATAGCCTCAGTTCAAATATATAACAACTAGAGGCCCAGCGCAAATTCCTGTATGGGTAGGGTCCCTAGGCCTGGCTGATGATCTGGGCTGATCTGTGCGGTGACTGGTGGGGTGATCGGCCCCCCTCAACCCCACCCACTTGCCGGCCTGGCCCTGCCCACTCACTGGCCCCACCCTGCTGCCACTGCCAGGTCGCTTCCCTCTGCGGGCGACCAGCAGAGGGAGCGGGGGGTCCCTGCTCCCACCCACCTTGGCTGGCCTGGGGCCTGAGGGCTGGGCCCAGCTCCTGCGTTGAGTGTCTGCCCCTTGGTGGTCAGTGCGCGTCATAGCGACCAGTTGTTCTTCAGTTCAGTCAGTTTGCATATTAGGCTTTTATTATATAGGATTACATGTTATTTTTCTACATTAAAAGCAGCATTTACAGACAGGCTTAAAAGGTACCTAAACTTCCAATAGGAAGTATCTGACATTTGCTCTTGCTTTCTTAAGGCCATAAAAACTCCTATAATCCATGAACAAGTCATTGATGTTGTAAATCAAGAGCAGTCTGAGTGAGGAGTGGCTGCTGCTGATTTTGGTTTCTTGTTTCTCATCTTTACAACTAGGCCTTGCTAGAATTTTTCAATTTTCTACCATTGATCATAGACTAGGGACGGAGTTAAAAGTAATCAAGCTTTTCATCTTCATTCTTGGCTTAATTCCCTACATTGGACCACTTCAGAAAGCAACTGAGTTTCATTCATCTATTCAACAGATATTTATGGAGTTTCTAATATGAGGTATGCATTGGGATTTAAGGATGAACATAAAATATTATCCCAGGCCTCATGATGAAACATATATTCTCATGGAGAAGATAGGTAATAAAGTAAACAAATAAACAAAAATAATTATACATTGCAAAAACTAACAAAAAGAAAATGATGTGATGAAGGGTGATGGGATTGAGGAACGGTCAGAGAAGGCTTCTCCAATAGCTGACATTTGGGCTAAAACTTTTAGGTGAGAAAGAACTAGACTTGTGAAGATTTGGGAAAAGTCTACAAGTGCAAAGATCATGAGACAGCAAAGAAGTCTAAATATTCCAGGGATTGGCTCAGCTGGTGTGTGTGGCTCAGTGGTTGAGCATTGACCTATGCTCAGTTGGTTGGAGTGTCTTCCGTATACCAAAAGGTTGTGGGTTTGATCCCTGGCTGGGGTAAGGATGCAAAACAACCAATTGATGTTTCTCCTTCATAGGAGGTCAAGGTTCAATTCTTGGTCAGGGCACATACCCGGGTTGCGGGCTTGATCCCCAGTGTGGGACGTGCAGGAGTCAGCCGATCAATGATTCTCTCTCATCATTGATGTTTCTATCTCCCTCTTCCTCTCCCTTTCTCACTGAAATCAATAAAAATATATTAAAAAAATAAAAATAAATATTCCAGGGACCAATTGAAGATCTATGTAGCTGGAGTGAAGGTGAGAGGAGGGTAAGAGTCATAGAAGATGAGGTTAAAGCAATAGGAAACAAGAAATGCTAAAGAGTCTGGATTTTACTCAAAGTCCAGTTGGGAAATCAAATATTGATATCACTTGTGCATTTTTTAAAAGATAATTTTAATAACTGTAGTGAAAATGGATTAAAAGTGGAAGCCAGTTAGGTGGTTACTATAGCAGGAATGGTGACTAGGAGGAAGGTGATAGCAGTGGAGAGGGGCAGAACAGAGAGGTGAGATATCTTTTGGAGGCAGAATAGCATGTGGAGATGAGAGGAAGAGATCAATTAAGGATGACTCAGGGACTGAGCAGAAAGAGTCTCATTGGCTGATGACAATTCTCTGAAGCCACGAGCCATCAGTAGCCAATAGTTACAGCTTTTCTGAGCCATTTGATTGCTGTTGGAAGGAACCAAACAAAAACACCCCGGTTCCTAATAATGGCTCTAAAGAAATGATTAATCCCATTAGAGGAAATGATGTGAATAGAGCCCACTTTTTAAAAATCCTCACTCAAGGATGTGTTTTTATTGATTTTTAGAGGAAGAGAGAGAGAGAGAGAGAGAGAGAGAGAGAGAGAGAGAGAGAGAGAGAGAGAGAGAAAGAGAGAAAGAGAGAGAGAGAGAGATACAACTGAGCCACCTGGCCAGGACAATGAAGCCCACTTTTACTGAAGGGCCACCTTAAATGTGGGTGGGGAAAGCACAGTAAAAGCTAACAAAAACCCTTCAATTTGCAGGGAAAATTTTTGTTTTTCTTGTACATGCCAAGCTCGCCTTCTCTTATCTGTGTTTACCTTTAGTTGTCCATTCACTAGCCATGCCTTCATTTATACTGAAGGCATGGCTCGTGAATCATCAGGTCCAAAGAGCAGAATCAGCAATGTCCCTGGAACAACAGCCTTCTAAACGCCAAGCATTGGAGCACTGAAACTATTTCATGCCAGTGATGCCAGAAATATTTGTGAAAGTATAATGTACATTCACAGATATTGACATTTATGGTACATAATTGCTGCACCTGAATACACTAAGATTTGCCTACAGATGATTAAAAAATAAGTATACATTTCATTTGTACTCTATGAATTTTAAACACCTGTAGTTTACTTAGTTAATTACTAAGCCAATTCAACACATCTGGCTTCTCTGTCTTTGTGTTAATCAATAATTATTTAATTACAATGTTATGCCTTTTATGCTAATGAAGATGTTGAGACCATAAAACTGTGCTACTTTTCTGCTCCATGCTGGCACTAATGGGTTATATTTATAGTTTGGTGTATTCATAATTCATGCATGCATATGTATGTAAGCACACATTTTACTTCATTTGCACAACAGAAATTTTCCTATTCAATCAGTTTTGTTTTGTTTTGTTTTTTTTGTTTATTTGCTGAAAGGAATTACCTTGATTTTTTTTCTCTCTCTCCAATTTTGGTAGGAAAAAATTCCTTGACAAAAAAAAAAAAAAAGTTGGTTTTAATGTGCTAGGAAGAACCATGTAATCCTTTTAACTGTTCCCTTTTTGAAAGGTACTTGGATTAATAGAGCAATCAATGTTGGTCTTTTTGACCTGTGGATGCGGCCGCTGGTGTGGTTTAAAACTCTGTAAAAGAAGACTGTTTTTCTTAATCGCTTCCTTTGCTAAAGTAAAGGAAGCGATTAAGAAAAAGGTCTGATTAACTGCAGACTTGGATGTGGTGAAAACCTCTCCGGTAGGTTCTCATCTATCACCATTAATCTCAAGTTGCAGATCTTGGCTGGCTTTCAGGAGGCAGTGTTAGAGACAATGACTCAAGTACAACTCTCTGGTGGATTTTCATCATAGCAGTGGGGGAGAGGGGGGTGTTAGCCCATTCTCATTGCTTGACTACTCATTAGAGTCTTTTGGGTTCCATACAAATTTTGGCCTGTATATGTGTGTGGGGGTGATATTCACTTTGCCGTGGGGAGGAGCTCAACTGAAAATAAAAGCCCACATCTACCCATAGTAGCTATCTATATTCACTTTGAGAATACTGTCTCTTTTCCTGTCTCCATAGGTCCCTTTATATGACTATAAGCAATTGTACCAAATTTGGAGATGCCTTTTGCAAACATTAGCTCTATGCCCTTCTTCTAAACAAGATTAAATTATCACTAGCCAGGTATTTCACAAGTGTGTGAAGTCCAATGACCACAAAGGAATTACCTAACAATGAACAGACTTATTTGATTACTATTTAATTATTTTTTGGGGGGAGGGAGAATGATAATGAGGGTCATTTTCTATTTTTTAACCCCCTTGGCTGAATCATGGGGTTATCTTTCATAGTGTGAAGATCAGGGTGCTTCCAAGCTATTAATTCATATTAGAAAGTGAATTATTTCATTCTTACTAGGAATGATCAATCCCAATAATTTTAATTTCTCTAAGTGAAATAAGACCACTTTGAGCTCTTCCTCATTTAAAGTAGAATTTGAAGTTTTCCAAACAAAGAATCCCTTTCAATGGGCAGATCATAAGGATCCCATTTCTTTTCATGGATCTTTGGTCAATTTCTGGTTGTTCTCTTTGCAGATAGTGGTTGGTCTTAAAACATCCAACTTGTCCAAAAACACATTTAACTATACTTTCCATAAGCTCCTAGATGAATACACATGCTATTATACAAGATGGAAGGTCGGCCTCTAGCCACCAAACAATCCTCCCACCACGAACTGTGATTATTCCTGTGGTGTTGCCTAGTGGAATCTTCAAGGGATGTTGAGTAGTTTATTGTGGCTACATCTATTGTAGTGTCTGAGTGACAACAGGATGAAGTCTCAAGTGCTTGTCTATGCTCTGCCCCATTTCCCCTTTGTCTAAACACAAGGAGCCTTCAAACAGTACAGGTTTTCCTCTTTATGAATATAATAGTCTCACTATACATATAGATCATTACAAATTTTAATATCTTATTAGGTCCTCAAATCGTCTCTAAAAATGAATGCATAATTTCTCCTTGCTCATCCCTTTAATAGGAAGGCTGTTTATAGTCATTATTCTCTATTCATCACAGAACAAAAATGTTTATAATTTCTTAATTAGCACTTTATAACTAAAAGATATAGTCTATATAAATTAAAATATATTGGTGAATGAAGAACAAAGGCATTTAGAACTGTAATACAGAGCCATTTTTGTAGAAAGTGACTCATAAGGTCTGATATAGTTTTGTAATAAGAGTGATGCTTTGAGCATCTTGTCAACCAATGATGAGGTCTGGTGGCATCTTATTTGTTATTTGAGACTCATCAGGAGTTCTGTGCACACTAAAAAGCCTGGTCTAGGGGCCCAGGGCAGGTGAAATGGAGGTGGTTCAGTCAGTAACCAGAATATGACAGCACATCTCACCAATCATGGGTCCAACTATTTCTCTGAGTCTTGGAATGAAATACACAGTTTTTGAGGAAGTCTAGAACTTTAAAACAGTTTGCAGAGTTTCAAGAAATAGATCAAACAGAAGATGACTTTTTTGCTTTTTACAGTCAAAACTATCATTCCTTAAAAAGATCTATTTTTTTTTAGTGAAGGGCTATGTTTCTAAGGGTCCCATTTGCTGAGGAAGAAGAACCCATAGCCCTCAAAGGCAGCAGTCACACCAGAGCCTGGTAAGTCAGCCTGAAAACACCCAGTTTGCCTCATATTCTAATCACAGTCTCACTGTTAAGAAAAAAAAAATCTCAATTTGAGTAGTAGGCTATTGGCTGATTTTCTTTAACCTTTAATCAAATGAGAATTGAAATAGTGGACCTGGCACTGGCATTCTCTCCATATCCTCAAGGACTTTAATTTCCATTTGCCTGTTTAACATTCTCTAATTTTAGGCCATGTGCCAAGTAGCAGTACTGTCATACTTTAGGCAAATTATATAAGATTTAAATTTCAATTTAGAAGTCCAGGCAGTTCCCTTATATTTTTATTTATTGATTTTTAGAGAGAGAGAGAGAGAGAGAGAGAGAGAGAGAGAGAGAGAGAGAGAGAAATATTGATTTTTTTTGTTCCACTTATTCATGTATTCATTGGTTGATTCTTGTATGTGGCCTGACTAGAGATCCAACCTGCAACCTTGGTGTTTCTGGACGATGCTCTAACCAACTGAGCTAACCCAGCCAGGGCCTACATTTTAAAACTCGAGGCATTCTTCAGCAAATGATTATGCTATCTAGATCATCTGCCTTTTTTTTTTTAAGTTATATACTTAAATTTATAGTTTCTAGATGTGACTCTAGAAGGAATATATTACTCCAGGACAGATGAGGCCATGCAAAAAGACACTGGAATTGGGGAATATGAGTGACATAAATTCTATAAGGGCAAAAATATTCCGGGTCATCCCTTCCCCATGATCTCATTATATCTGAGACCAGTATTGCTGTTACAAGATGCTCATTAAAGACCCATGAAGAAGAGAAGGGGTAAGATAGATGCATAATACATAGTGATGCATTTCAGGTAAGGATGGATTGGTGTTGCATAACTGTGCTGTGAAATGAAGGCCACCACTGTCAGATAGAGATTGACTGCCTGGACCCAGGAGGACAAAGAATTTTATGAGGACATTCAGTAAACTTGCAATCCAAAGGTTAGATCCATTAAATTACACACCATTAACGAAAGACAGAATTGGAATTACAAGTAATAATTCCATTCAGAATTTTTATAGCTATGTGATAATTCATGGTATTCTTCGGTCGTTTATTTTTCTCGTGACCATGAATACTGCTCTCAAATTCAGGTAGCTGGTAACAGACTGTATCATACACAGTATATATTGTATATTTATTTATGAACATTTAGAAATAAAGATGTTCCTATAATTTAATGTAAATGCATAAATATGGTAGGGCTATCGGCTCATCATAAAATAGCAGGGATTGTTACAGAAAACATGCTGGGCCATTTATATAATGATTCTCAGTATTGGAAAAAAAAGTTGTACCTTGGGGTATGTAAATTACAGCTTCTTAGTCTGATAAATACTCAATTTGGTCATAATTACACATAAAACAATGCCTTTGGTTTGTGTGAATTGTGGTGATTTTTGGGTAGGTCAGTTCTTGCATCTGATATAATGTATGCAAAGGATTAGAGAGAGTATCAACCAACCTACTGCACTATGTTGGTAATGTTCAAAACTTACCTGTCAGTCAACGTGTAAGACAAGTGGATTATTTGTGCAGATTTTACTGAGAACAAAGTCAGATGCTCAGAGTAAAAAACAGTGATCTTATTCATATGTGGAATCTAAAGAACAAAATAAACTGATGAACAAAATAGACCCAGAGACATAGAAGAATGGAACAGGCTGTTAAATCTCAGAGGGAAGGCGGGGGTGGGTGGGTGGATGGGAATATATTAACCAAAGAATTTATATGTATATATGCATAAACCATGGAAACAGACAATATAGTGTGGTGAAGGCCTGGGGCAGGAGAGGAGGAACCAGTACGGGATAGAAGGGGTCAATGGAGGCGGTGGGGGAGGGGGAGAGGTGACATATGCAATACTTTCAACAATAAAGATAAATTAAAAAAAAAAACACCTAAAAAAACAAACAAGATTCCAGCTAATTGTAGGACAATAATTCACAGGACTAGTTCATCCCAGAAATTTTCATAGCTTCTCATTGTGAATTACTATCTCAAAGACTAGTTTCCAAGAGAATCTCACCAGACTCCATCCATGTCCATGAAAGGAGTCGACAATGAACAGAATTAGAGAACCTTAGCACCAATAACGGATCCATTCTTAGTAGGCCATTTGCTTGGGATGGTTTTTAGATGTTTAATGAAGTGACAGCAGACTCTCTGTGTCCTTCCTCCTCACCCATGTTCCCCACTCCACTCTCTTCTACACATGCTTCCTGTCCCACAAGGCGCATAAGCAGAATGAGGTAGAGGGGAGTGTGGGAGCTCATAGAAAAGAGGAAGGAGAGAAAGATTCCAAAGAAGTCTTCTCTGAACTAAATTTCCACATCACACGCAGGTTAATCATAGCATTGCAACAATTCCAAGAACCATTCTACACCTGATATTTACCTGGGTATCACTCATTATATTCTGATCTTTCTGGACTGTTGACCTTGGAGTGACAGCAGCAGTGCTTACCCAGTGGTATTTGTCTACTGTCTTTGTCCAGACATAGACAGACTGAATCCATAGTCAGTAGTACACCTGCTTTTTTTATGCTAATGTGAGTCCAGCTTTGTGACCAGAGTACCCCATGAACTCAGCATCCTGGCTGCACCAAGAAGCAGAAACTTCATCAATGGAGGCATAGCTATGTGTCTCCTCTTGCTTTTTGGCCCTTTCCATACTGTGGTGCAATTCATCTTTCTACAGCCAGTCTTGCCAATGGTTTTATGTTTCTCAAGAGCTGGCATGGATTCATTTTGCATACATGGTGCCTAGCACAGAGCCAAAGGTATGGTGGGTATTAATTAATGTTCAGCAAATGAATCATTGTTTTTTATTTTTATTATTTTTTTAGCATATTAGCTCTTTATTATATAAGATTATCTTTCCCCCTTCCAGCCCCCCCACACCCGTCTCCTGCCCTCGTGCCCCACCCCACACACACATGACAGGCCCACTGGCACTTTGGTGAACATGCTGATTGCTCAGGACAAAGTCCCCTTTCCCTGAGAAAAATGCACAGAAGCAGATGAAGGAGCAAATCCAAGTGGAAAGGGGTGATGGCTGGGGGCTCAAGGCCCAGGGCTCAGGACTCAGAACTTCAGCGGAATGACTGGCCAGTACTTGGGCCGCTTTTGGTCAAAGTGGTTTTTAAAGCTCAGCATCTCCTCCCTGTGCCTCTCTGTCTCTGCAAAGCACTGGCGGAGCTCCTCGGTGATCTCCATGTTGCTCAGGTCATACTCCACCTCATCACCTGAGTCGGTCTCCGCCTCCTCTTCTGTGGTCCAAGATTGGTCTTCGCTCGTGCTTTCAGGAGGACGCTGCCCAGACCTTGGAGAATGTGAATAACCGCAGTGGGAGTCCTGGGAGGACAAGTGATGGTCACAGAAGGACTGAGGGGCTCTACCTTTGTTAGTATAAAAGCCCTGGGGAAGACCTCCTGGAGTGAAGTACCAGGGGGAACTGAAATAAGACTCCACGGCCTTCCGATAGGCATTCTGGTGGCTTCTCATCCAAGCCATTGCTTGATAATAATGTTGCCAGTATCTTGCATATACTGGATGACAAGACCACGGCGTAGTAGTTTCCGATGATGTTGTCTTTGCTGCCATCTCTGACTGTAAAAGTCCAAATGGGCACAGGAACTCGGGCTCCCAGCTGGCAGGTCCTGGGCAGTGGGACGCAGGGGTGGGCGGTGAGATGCAGGGCCATTGGTTTTTAAATATAACGTAAATAGTATGCCCATTTAAAAATCAAATGTTCAGTTCCATATGTATTAAAGAATTAAATGTAACATAGATTATAAAAGAAGTAGAGAAAACATTTATCTTAGGATGTGGAAGGAAGAAAACAAACTAACATGATAAATTTGCTTTAAATGACAGCTAATGAGAAAGAGAATTGGCATTGAAATAAAAAGTTGACTGTCTCCCATTGTACTATGCTAAGCTACTCTGAAAAATGGTTTTGACCACAATTGAATATTGTCAATCACATGTTAAAAGAACAATATTCATGTAAACAACACTGTGTTTGTACAGATGAATCGGTTTAATTCATTAAGGAAAGTGCTACATGAATTAAACAAGACCTATTAAAATGTCTTTTCAATGAATAATTGGCTTGACTGCATTTTTCAGAGTTTAGTCAATTAACCTGGAGTCCCGTAGGTGTGATCTCAGAATTAAAATACTAAGGAATTGCTTAGTTTTAAGATACGTACAGCTTTACAACTCCACAAAGAATATCACAATGAATGGTCCTTCTATTTGCCATAGCCTTTTTGGCTGAGATTGTTTTAAAAGTATTAGGCCCATACTGACCCAGAAAATCCATGATTGCAGGTTAAGTAGCCTTAGAGATAATCAGAAGATAGTCATGTTCTGAAAAAGTCATAACACTTATTCTTCTACCTAGAATTTTTGCCATCTGATTCACCATCACATAAAAATTAGGGGTGGGGAGGAGAGGAGTAAATTATTATTTGTCTAGTAAATTTAAAAAATTTGAAATTCTACTTATAAAGCCTATTTATTATACTTATACATAAACGTATGCTTATCACAAATTAATAAAACTCTTTATTCTTTAATAAGAATCTCAACCTATATATACAAATATTGGACACTTAAAATTAACTTGGTCAATTTAGAATTTAAAATTAGCACTTGACAAAATTAGCTGGATGATGATTATTCATTATTTGGTATTATAAAGATACAACTGGAATTACAATAAAGCACATAACAAATATAAAACACACAACTTTGTTTTTATTAAGAGACTTTCATTACAATGTCAATCTTTTAAAGTTATTTTCAAATTATAGTTGACACAATATTATATTAGTTTCAGATGTATAACAGAGTGAACAGACATTTATATACCTTAAGAAACAATGTCAGTCTTAATAGGCACAAACCATTAACTGCTGAAGCAAAGAGTAAAGCATATGCAGATACAAAAAAAAAAAAAAATCAGTTTCCAAATTTGAGAAGCTTAATGTGTTCTAGGATATTCTAATGCTCTAGGAAAATGACAGTAAAGTATATCTAAAACAAAACAAACTAACTTCACTAGAAAATGAAATTATTTCTATAGATAAGTGTGAACATTTAATAATACAAGTTACAGGATGATTGCACTGGGGTGTCTTCAACTTTCACATTCTGGGTATAAAACTATTTTCAGCTATAGTCAAACCACCATTTGTAGTAAAATTTAGTGCTTCCTCTTGATCAAATGACCTTTAGCTATAGCAATTTAAAAATATATATATTTTTGTACTGATTTCAGAGATGAAGGGAGAGAGAGAGAGAGAGAGAGAGAGAGAGAGAGAGAGAGAGAGAGAGAGAGAAACATAAATGATGAGAGAGAATCATTGATCGGCTGCCTCCTGCATGCCCCACACTGGGGATTGAGCCCACAATCTGGGCATGTGCTCTGACCAGGAATCAAATTGCAACCTCCTGGTTCATAGGTTGATGCTCAACCACTGAGCCATGCTGGCTGGGCACTACAGAAATTTTAAAAATAGAATTGAAATAATGATAATTTAACTGTGGGCATAATGTCCTTGCTAATTTTGTATATCAGACATAGCCTCAGTAGCAGGTGTTAATTTCTAGGTACATTTTGGTTGTGCTTTTAGAGAAAGGATTCCTAACAGCTGCTATTCTCTATGTTGTTGTTTTTTTCCCCAGAGAATTCCAGTTTCCAGGCCAAAGGAAGCAAATCCCCAGGTGTCTACTAGTCTTCTGATGCCAGTTCTTTAGAACGATATTAATCTCCATGCCACAGAATCACGTATTTTTTTAAAATCTACTTCAAGAACCAAAAATATATAATGGACCATTAGGAAACATTAAATCCTGATCATTTTGTTAATGTTCTCGCTAATATGTGTTCTATAAAGTTGCTCACTTTTATAACTAAGATTCTAGTGCCATGGGTTAATGAGCCACAGAGCTTCTAATGCTGTACATCTGCCATTAATCCATGATCAGGAAGGGACTAATCTATCACCCTAGCAGATGGATCAGAAGTCCTATAGGGGTAAGTTAACCCCCATCCTTTATTGCTGTGTCTTTCAGATTTACAGAGTATTTTCACATGCTATCATATTTGACTCTTAAAACCATTCTCTAAAGTCAGGTTGATTTGTATTGTCATTCTCATTTGTTTGAAGTGCCTGGCAGGGAATCACTATGTCTTGTGTATTATTGACCAAAAGGGCTGTGGGAGGGAGTCTCTTCTTATTGGGAAGGTCACTGTGCAGCTTCCAGGACCCTGAGGGAGAACAAGTACTGACTCCCAGTCAGTCACAATGGCCCTGGTGACCTAGTCCTGATTTTTGGACTAGGAGTGAGTGTTTCAACCAATGAGCAGTTAGATGGAAAAGGAAAGAGGCAAACTAAGGATGCTTTGCTCCTTGCCTTTTCCATTTTGGCTTCTGTCACGTTCTTTGGGTGCAACAATGCTAACAGCTTCTGCATCATGATCATGGTAGCTGAGAATCGCTGTTAAGGCCTGTTCAATTATCCCCATCCTTGTGATACCATTGTAATTAGCTAGTTAGTAATAATAGAAAAAGGGGCAAAGGGGAAAGCCAGACATTATAGGCATGTCATTTGGGCAGCTTCACCAGGAAGCTGCAACTTTGCACTCCCCCAGGGAACCACTGGCCTATTCCCTGCAAAACATTTGGGGAAGGGACTGGACAAAAGGGAAGATAGACGCATGCCCAGTAAGGTTGGGTAACACAGGGAAGGTACTTGTCTGTCAGTCACAACTGGGAACAAAGATCATTGTCCATAATGGGTGTGGCCACTGCAAGCATGTGAAGATGTGGGAATACATAGTGTCCTAAATAAAGGAGTTCTCTCTCTTGTTGCTCCTATGCTCGTGGCTCATTCTTGGCTTCCTTGCAGTTGCCCGTGCTTCCTCCACAGCCATGTGAACCTGCAGACCCCACATGCAATGGACTGATGAACTGTAGCAGGAAACACAAGCTAAACTAGCCTGATGCTGTACTGGCCCTGGCTCCAACAAGGAAAGAAAACTCTGGATACTGCCTCTGATTTTAGCTATACTGACCTCAGCTACACGTCTTAGATGACTGGGCAAAGGGAAATGGGCCTTTGGAAACTCAGGGATGTGATCCCATGGAAATAAAGATCACTCTTCCTCCCTTGTGAGGCTCAGAAAATTCTTTTTGTCGGGATATCACAAGAATTCCTCTCCCATTAGCAACCAGGGGAGATGAGGACCTCACCCCTTGGTTAACACTTGCATGGCCCTGTGCCTCAGGAAAGGTGGCTCTGTCCTTAGCTCCAGATGTCCTGACCATTGGTCTAAAGGTCCACCCGTTACACTACCCGGTGATTGTTTCAGGAAAGGGCCTGAAACCCAACTCCCATCAAGCGGGGGTGTGAGAAAATCTGCTTCATGGACTGACCATGTTCATATTTAAGAAGGCACCATAATTTCTTTTTCTGGTCATTGTCACAAAAGCATAACAAGAAAAACAACAACAATAATCTAACACATATGCAGCTCTTACAATATGCCTTCCATGATTCTTACACTCTATGTATTTTAATTGACTTTATCCTCCAAACCAACCCTGGAGTAGAGGATGTCATTCTCCTGACCTTGTAGAGGAAGGAGAGGGTACCTATATATGAAGTTGCCACCTTCCTGCCTCCAGTCCTGAATCCACACTGGAAGGTTGTCATTCTCAGTTACATTGAAATACTTGTGCTCAGTGCGTTTAAATAACTTGCTTTAATAGATAGCCAGTAGGAGCAGATTTGATTTTGGAAGCCAGACTGACGTGGCAAAATAGAGGCACGGTGATAATCTGGGTCCTTGATGACATCACCGCATCAACCAACCTTGAAACCTGCTTTACTTGGAAGCTTTGGGATGTGAGATGCTAAATGCCCTTAATGTCTACAGCACTGTGAGTCAACGTTTCTTTTCCTTGCATCATAAAGTTCCCCAAGTGAGCCTGGAGTCATATTTTAGCACCAACTATGGGTACAGCTACTTGCTTTGAGTTTTGGCCTCATGATTTTGGGTCAGGTACTTTTTCATTTGTAAAACAGGAATGACAATTGCATCCACTTCATACGTGTGGTGAGCCAGATGATATAACACACACAGAGCGCTTGAAACAGTGCCCCAGGTATAGTCTGTATTCACTAATATTTACTGAATATTAGTGATTATCTTATTATTTTTATTATCAATTTTATTACTAGAGGCCCAGTGCACGAAATTCATGCACAGGAGGGCGGTGGGATGTCCCTCAGCCCAGCCTGCACCCTCTCCAATCTGGGACATCCCTTTCACAATCTAGGACTGTTGGCTCTCAACCGCTCGCCCGCCTCGGCCTGATTGCCCCTAACCACTTCTGTCTGCCAGCCTGATCACCCCCTAACTGCTTCCCGGCTGGCTCGATTGCCCTTAACTGCACTCCCCTGCCATCCTGGTCACCCCTAACTGCCCTCCCCTGACAGTCTGGTCGCCACTAACTGCCCTCCCCTGCCAGCCTTGTCACCCCCAACTGCCCTCTCCTGCAGGTTTGGGTCCCCCCCCAACTGTCTTCCTCTGCAGGCTTGGTCGCCCCCCAATTGTCCTCCCCTGCAGGCCTGGTCTCCCCCAACTGCCCTCCTCTGCTGGCCTGGTCACCACTAACTGTCCTCCCCTGCAGGCCTGCCCCCCCCCAAACTGTCCTCCCCTGCAGGCCTGGTCCCCACTCAACTGCCCTCCCTTGCAGTCCTGGTCCCCCCCAACTGCCCTCCCCTGCTGACCTGGTCTCTCCCAACTGCCCTCCTCTGCTGGCCTGGTCACCCCTAACTACCCTCCTCTGTTGGCCTGGTCACCCCTAACTACCCTCCTCTGTTGGCCTGGTCACCCCTAACTGCCCACAACTTCCCTCCCGTGCAGGCCATCTTGAGGCGGCCATCTTGTGTCCACATGGGGGCAGCCATCTTTGATCACATGGGGGCAGCCATCTTGTGTCTTGGAGTGATGGTCAATTTGCATATTACTCTTTTATTAGATAGGATATTTTATTATTATGTCTTGGCCTTTTTTAAATCTGTAATATGTAAATTGCAATAAATTATAGGGTTATGAGAATTAAATAAAACCCATATACCATGTTTAACAGAATATCTGACATATAGAAAATAATCAATAAATATATGGTATATTCTTTCTAATTATTTTTTATTTAAATCAAAATTATTTACCTATGAAGTAAAAGGCAATATAAATACTAAAGGCTGTAACGAAAAAAAACAAACAAACAGTCTTTCTATGTTGAGTGAAAGCTATCCTAATATATAATTTTCTTTAAAAAAATCATATACAGTGCATTAAAAAGTAATACTGTCATCCTCTATGTAAAGATTTACTCCTTCAATAAACCAGTTTGAATACAAACTTCATACTTTTCTTTTTGTAAAGGAAAACCAATTACAGTCTGTGCAAACTGTTACGCAAGTAATGCCATACTAGTGCACTAAGCAATTGGTCTATTTCTAAAATGAAAAATGGAGACATGTCTGGCAAATTATATTGCTTGCTGATCCATAAACTTGTATAGATCAAATATCCAAGTGTGAAAATTAAATATCTGCTGCTATGCCCCTAAGGAAATATTGTACTATCTGGATAAACTAAAACCCTGATCTTTCAAAGTCAAGTGATTTAAGTATAATTCTGCTTGAGAGATATATTAATAAAAACAACCTGATTCTAAACAAATTCTAAATATACTATTAGTTTTCTAGCCCTCTCAAAATCAGCTGACACTTTATACAGAAGCAATAAACTAAAACTTTATTTGCATTACTAAATTTAGTAATGGAATAAGAACTTCTATATATCAAAGTTGTATTTAGTGACACATGAACCATTGAAATATTTACTTCAGTAAATATTTGATTTGGGAATTAACAAATATTAACCTATAAAAACTAATTTAGAGGACATTCTTACTGATTAAATGATCTTCTATTTGTAATAGTCATGCTGTGTAACAAAATGCAAACATTAATCTCAGTGATTACTAGGGACATTGTGGCTTCTCAATAAATATTTTAAAATAGATAAAACACAAGAGTAAATAAAGTGCCCATTCAAAGTTTTGTTAACTTTTTCCAATATAGGTTTTTTTGTTTTTGTTTTGTTTTGTTTTGTGTGTGTGTATGTGTGTGTGTGTTTTAACTTATGTTGCATTTTTAGAGGGGAAAAGAGATACTTAGTTTTATTAATTTATCAAATGTGAAAATGCTGTAGTACTGTGTTTTGGATGTGTTTATATTTAATTTTACAGATACCAGTTTAGTGTTTACTATGTACAAGGCCTTGTTATATGCTCTGAAGAGTCAAAATGTAAACTATACCAACATAGTTTCTTATTAAGATAGGATACTGAAAACACAATTATAAAAACTACTAGAGGCCCGGTGCATGAAATTTATGCACTTGCGGGGGGGTGGGGAATCCCTCAGCCTGGCCTGTGCCCTCTCGCTGTTTGGGAGCTCTCAGGGGATATCTGACTGATGGCTTAGGCCCGGATTGTGAGAGGACGCAGGCCAGGCTGAGGGACCCCCACCGGTGCATGATTGGGGCTGGGGAGGGACGTGGGAGGTTGGCCAGCTGGGGAGGGACCACAGGAGGGCTCCAGGGCATGTCCAGCCCATCTCGCTCAGTCCCCCATCGGCCAGACTCCAGCAGCAAGCTAACTTACTGGTCGGAGCATCTGCCCCCTGGTGGTCAGTGCATATCATAGCTACTGGTCGACTGGCCGACTGTCTGCCCCTGGTGGTTAGTGCACATCATAGTGAGCGATTGAGTGACCTTAGCATATCATTAACATATTACACTTTGATTGGTTGAACAGATGACCAGATGACTGCACACTGAGCA
This sequence comes from Cnephaeus nilssonii, assembly GCF_951640355.1. Taxonomy (NCBI): domain Eukaryota; kingdom Metazoa; phylum Chordata; class Mammalia; order Chiroptera; family Vespertilionidae; genus Cnephaeus; species Cnephaeus nilssonii. The sequence continues at coordinate 34,022,837 of NC_137089.1, read as the reverse complement.
TATTAGGCTTTTATTATATAGGATAGTGAAGGGACATAATTTAAAGACATTCACAAGGATGGGGAAAACATCAGAGGAGGAAAAGGGCACCCAATTTTGAAAGGTGGGAGTAAATGGATGAGAGGGAACTGATGTCGGTAGGGAGAGAGAGGCAGACACAAGTTACATTTGCAGAATCATAAAAAAGCATTAGTTACTTAGCATAATACTCTCCAGGTCCATCCATGCTGTTCAAATGGTAAGCCAGTCAGAGAAAGATAGCTATCACATGATCTCACTCATATGGGGAATCTAATGAACAAATTAAACTGATGAACAAAATAGATCCAGAGACATAGAAGCATGGAACAGACTGATGAATTTCAGAGGGAAGACAGGGTTGGGTCGGGAGTGATTACCGGAGAACTTATATGCATAGCCCATGGACACAGACAATAGAGAAGGCCTGGGAGGGGTGAGTGCGGGGTGAAGGGGGTCAATGGGAAATAAACAAACAAACAAAGGGAATATCTGTAATACTTTCAACAACAAAGATAATCTTTTAAAAAAGCATTTAGTTACTTCTGAAATGTGGGTGAAGAGGGTAGTTCTGAAATGAGGCTGAGAACCTGGGTAGAATCTATCTGAGAACTAGTTAGATATCTCACTGTTACGTGCCCCTCTTCCCCCAAAGGTCTGGAGATACAGTCATTAGAATAGGAAAACAGGAACTAGAGCTGGCAAATGCTGCCCAAGGGGGTATGCACCATGCTGACAACATGGGATACATGATCAGATGCATCTCAAATAATGAATGCAAAGACCCCCACCTCTGCCTCTAAGTCATTCTCAGGATACTGGTTCTCACAACCTTTTCCTCTAGAGAGAAATTGTAAGATTCTTCTCTGGGAAATTTATTCTATTCCAAAGCAAAACATCCAAGACATTGACACTTGGAATTCCTCAACAAACTGTCCAAATGGGTCATTTCACGGTGTAGTTCAGAGTTGAGAAGCCCCATGATTAGTTTAGCAGGGCCAGTCAGGTTTTAAAGCCCTCATTCATAATCATGCACAGAAAGGCAAGGATGAGAAAAATTTGAGGAAAGGCTCACAGATAAAGACCCAAACTGATAATCAAGAAAAATAAAATAAACTTAAAGAAAACAGATTATACAGGGAGAAAAAAAAAACACTAAAAAAACAACAACAACAAATCCAAATTATTAGGAATATGCATGAACCCAAAATATTATGCTACTAATGCAAAGCACTTACATTTAAAAAATAACAACAATCCAACATCATTTGAAAATAGAAACATAATAAAACACATGAAAAATCAATAGAAAGATAGAAAGATAAAGTTATAAGAAATCTTCCTAAAAGTAGGTTAAAAAAATAGACAAAGCCCGGCTAGTGTGGCTCAGTGTTTGAGTGTCAAGCTATGAACCAGAAGGACATGGTTAGATTCCTGGTCAGGGCACATGCCCGGGTTTTAGTTTTGATTCCCAGCACGGGCAAGTGGGAGGCAGCTGATCAATGATTCTCATCATTGATATTTCTATCTCTCTCTCCCTCTCCCTTCCTCTCTGAAATCAACAAAAATATATTTTAAAAAGTAGACAAAGAAATAGAAAAGAGAGAAAAGGCAAGAACCTGAGAAAACTAGTCCAGAATGCCCGATGTTTGAGAATAAAATTATCCCATGAAAAAAATGGAGAACACAGACAGGGAGGGGATAAAATTATCAACAAATAATTTAAGAACATTTTCCCAAAATGTAAGTCATATTTTTCCAGAAAGAGAGGGCCTGCTAAATGTTCAGCACACAATACCTCACAGTTCCCAGAACTCATTCACTGCTGGTCCTACAATGCCCTCAAGGGCTCTTAGCTCTCTCAAGCCAGCCCATGAGTTAACTCCCAGTGCCTTGAAATATGAAAACTCTGGAACTCTGGATGATAATTTAATTAATAAACCAGTATAAGAAAAATCCCTAGACAATATCATATTATTTAATAAGCATGGTAAAAAACAGGAGGGGGTATTTGCCCATAATGTAATATTTATGTAACTTTTAAAAATTCATCATTCACATCAATATGTGATGTTCCTTCTGGACTATTAACTTCTATAAAAAGGTATTTCATGGTTCTGAATTACGCCAGGTGTTGCCAATGAAAAATGGGTGATTCTTCAAGTCTTTCATTTGACCAAATCACTGTTCCAGCAACAAATGAGCCGAGGAACAAGTTCTTTAGATGGTCACTCTTTAACTTTGAATTCAAAATAGGACCTTTTCTAAACAAAACATTAAAAAAAGAGTAGCAATGCTAATCGCTGTTTAACTTCTTTCCAATTATCATCCATACATCCAATATTCCAACAGTTAATCCCTACTTTTGCAAGCTATGGTATACTCTAGCTGCTAAGACTATACAGAAATACATTTTTGGTCAAGATGGTTGTGTAAACAAACATATATATTTTAGTTCCCTTCTTGAACCTCATTAAAAATCAGTAAGAGTTTTAAGAATGGTATGTAAGTGTGCAAGGCGAAGCCAGGCTTTACCTTCTAGGCCAGAAGCTAGAAGACTCTTTCTGGGCAAGCTGCTCACCTGCAGAGCCAAACCACATCTATCACCCAAATAGGAAGAAGATAGGCATGAAGACTCATAGCTTTGAGCAATCCCTTCCCCACCTATTAAATACGAGCCTGCAACTAAGGATTATTGGACATTTGAATCAAGCCACTAAGGTGGGGGATAGAAACCACAGCAATCAGGGAAAAACAAATGACATACTTGGAAGAAACAGACACCTACATGGCAAAGATAACTCCTTTTTTTCTCTAGGAGAAAAGACTATCCTTCATAACCATAGAAAATAAAAAGAAAATATTATGACTATGAAGTAAGATTAAGATTTCATAAAAAGGAAACTTTGGAGGAAAAAAATTTTTGGGGTATTAAAATATGATAATGTAAACAAAAAGCTCATTTAGAAATGTTAAAAAATAAAGTTAAAGCCCTGGCCAATGTGGCTCATTTGGTTGGAGTGCCATCCCATAAACCAAAGGTTGCGGTTTTAGTCCTTGTTGGGATGTGAGCAGGAGGCAGCCAATTGATGTTTCTCTCTCATTTCTCATCTCTCTCTCTCTCTCTCTCTCTCTCTCTCTCTCTCTCTCTCTCTCTCTCCCCCCCCCTCAAAAATCAATAAAAAATAATAACAAAGTTAAAGAAATCTCCCAGGATATATTTTTTTAAAAGATGAAATATAATAAAGAAAAGATAAGGAAATTAGAGACCCAACCAGGTAAGATGGGTACCCAAATATCAGTTTTCCTGAAATAGAGAAGGGGGGGGGGGGGAATTTAAAGGCAAATGAGCAACAAATTCATTTAAGAAACATTTCTCAAATGTAGGAACATGAGTTTCCATACTGAAATAGTCCACCCAGTATCCAGTACAGTGGATGAAAATGAGCCAGTATCAAATAAAATCATCCAGACATTTCGGAGCCTATGAACACAGAGAAGATGCTACAAACTTCCAGGGTGAGAGGACCAGCCACATAAAAAAGGTTGGGATATAAAATGGCTTTGGTCTTCTCACCAGAAACACTGGATGCTGAAGAATATGGAGAGAATATTAAGAAAACCTAATTTCCTCTCTAGAATTTTATATCCAGACAAATAATAGATCAAGTGCAAAATTGAATTAGATATTTCAGACATGAAAGTTCTAAAAAATTTACTTCTGTGCACATTTACTCAACATACTTATAGATGTGCTAATGAAGACATGCTCCATGAAAATGAGAGTGAACAGAGAGGACAGAAAAGAGGAGAAGCAAAGGGAATGTTCAGCATGCTATCAAAGGGAGGTCTCTTCATGGGAGCTGGGCATATAGGTTAACACATCCAGATTGAGTTACATCAAAGGATTGGAGAAAGGAATTCTGAGTGAATGAAATTGAGAATGAATTTCAAATTAATCAATTGATGATAAAATAAAACTTTGTTAAATATTACTGTTTCTAATATCTTGAAATGATAATTAGACAATTTGAGAAGAGTCTGGGAAAATGTAATGGTAAATACAAGGAAAAGTCAGCAAACCAAAGACAATGAGAGACACCAAATAAGTTTAAAAAGTTGTTCAGGAAAGAAAAAGTATTCATATTGTACCACACCATGGCTATAAATACCATTTTTATAGTCATTATAAAATAAACATTGAATAATGAGTAAATTAAGATAAAACAAAAAATAACACAATTCATCATGCTAATTTGTAAGATTAGATGTAGAAGCCTATATGGAATGCTTCTCTTGCTGAAATGGTGTTTTGATCTTAAAAAGCCAAATTATGAAATCATATTGTTAAAATGAAAATAGGAACTTGCTTCAGAGAATACTAGTGAAAGATGACCAAAATGGTGGATATTATGAGATTAAGCAACTGTATGACCTGGTTAACTGTGATTTTAGGTAATATATTTTTAACAAATTAAGGTAATGAATGTTTGTACTGCATGCAAGGTAGAGGCAATTAAATTTAGTAGCTCTGTCATGGAACAATACCCCTATTCCCCCAAGCCCTGGAAATAATGAGCTCCTGTGGAATATATTATCCTAATGGTGCTCATTGCCATGATGCTACAGAATGAAAGGAATGAAACATTGGTGCAAATGAAGGCAATCATTAATGGTGGCAATTTGATTCAGTGCAGCATAATTCCCTGTGGTTTTTATTTTTAATTATTCTGTTATTAAATGGCTTCCCATGTACACTCAGGCCCAGCAGAGGCAGTCACAAACTGCGGATCACTTTGTAGCTCCAAACAGGTTGCCTAGGGTCAGTCACAGGAAGCATCTGATAGTGGTCTGCACAAGACTTCCTCACAAGAGGCCCCAGAACCAACACACCCGGGGGCCCGCTTCAGACAGCATCAGAGCCGGATGCAATTATTCACCAGTGGCGTATCCAAAGGGAGATCTTGGCAGGCACCAGAAGCCATGGAGGTGAATCCTGCTTTGTGTGTTCAGCATCTACACAGCAGCTCGTACACTGTTGTACAGGTTGATCCTCACAGTCAGCCAGCTTGAGGGTTGACCTCGCACATAAATGGACCAAAAGAAGTCAAGACTCAATTACAACAGGAGGGCTCACATAGCACACACAAGGGACATTCCTGGAGCACCCAGCTCAGGTGATCAAGGAGACTGCACCACTGGAAGGAGAACCTATTTGAAGAAATAATGACTGAAAACTTCCCTAACCTGGTGAAAGAAAAGCTCAGGAAGCACAGAGAGTCCCAAACAAGATGAAACCCAAGAGGCTCACACAAAGACACATCATAGTTAAAATGGCGAAGTTTAAAGACAAAGAGAGAATCTTAAATGCAGTAAGAGACAGTTCATTACCTATAAGGGAGATAGCTGATCAATTATTCTCTCTTATCATTGATGCCTCTATCTCTCTCAATATGGATCCAGCCATACAATAAAAAGATCATATATCATGATCAAGTAGGATTTATTCTGGGGATGCAAGGTTGGTACAGTATCCACAAATCAATAAACGTGATACACCACATAAGCAAAATGAAAGATAAAAATCACATGATCATATCAATAGATGCAGAAAAAGCATTGGATAAAATCTAGCACCCATTTATAATAAAAACTTTCAGCAAAGTAGGAAGAGAGGGAACATACCATAATGTAATAAAGGCCATATATGACAAACTCACAGCCAACATCATACTTAATGGGCAAAAAACTCAAAGCATTTTCCTTAAGATTAGGAACAAGACAGGGATATTGGCTTTCACTACTCTTATTCAACATAGTTCTGATAGTCCTAGCCACAGCGATCAGACAAGAAGAAGAGATGAAAGGTATCCACATTGGAAAGGAAAAAGTAAAACTGTCATTATTTGAAGATGACATGATACTGAATATAGAGAACGCTAAAGTTTTCACCAAAAAAAAAAAAAATACTACAACTGATAAATGAATTCAGTAAAGTAGCAGGATACAAAATAAATATGCAGAAATCAGTTGCATTTCTATATGCCAATAATGAACCATCAGAAAGGGAAACTCAGAACACAATCCCATTTATAACTGCATAAAAATGATTCAAAAGAAAACCTTAAAATATAGTTATTTAAGTATTATAAGTGATCTTGCTTAATGGTTGTAAAATAAGGCAAATTACTATAGCATCTATTAAAATGTACAACTATATCTATATGTATATTTTTCTTCTAATAAAGAGCAGACCATAAAAAAATACCTAGGAATAAATTTAACTAAGGATGTAAAAGACCTGTACTCAGAAAACTATCAACATTGAAGAAAGAAACTGAAGAAGATATAAATAAGTGGAAGCATATAGTGTGTTCATGGATAGAAATAATTAACATAATTAAAATGTACATACTATCCAAAGCAACCTATAGATTCAATGCAATTTCTGTCAACATTCCAATGACTTATTTCACAGAACTAAAACAAATATTCCAAAAATTTATATGGAACCACAAAAGACCCTAAATAGCCACAGTAATCTTGAGAAAGAAGAACAAATTTGGAGGAATCATGTTACTTGATATCAAACTATACTATAAGGCCATAATAATAAAAACAGTATGGTTCTAGCATAAAAACAGATATATAGCCTGGCTGGTGTTGCCTAGTGGTTGAGTGTCAACCTATGAACCAGGAGGTCACAGTTTGATTCCCAGGCAGGGCATATGCCTTGGTTGCGGGCTCGATCACAGTAAGGGGTGTGCAGGAGGCAGCCTATCAATGATTCTCTCTCATCATTGACATTTCTATCTCTTTCCCTTTCCCTTCCTCACTGAAATTAAAAAAAAAATTAAAAACAAAACAAAAAGCCAGACATATAGATCAATGGAACAGAATAGAAAGCCCAGAAATAAATCCACACAAAAAAAAATTATTGACAATATTACAGATATCCCCAAGTTTCCCCCACCCACGCATCTTTATCCCCTCCTCACAGTCCCTCTATGCCTTTATGGTCAATTAAATATTTGATAAAGCGGGCAAAAACATACAATGGTTCAAAGATAGTCTATTCAATAAATGATGTTGGGAAAATTGTACAGATACATGCAAAGAAATGAAACTAGACCACCTTCTAACACCATCCACAATAATACACTCAAAATGGATAAAAGTCTTAAATGTTAAGTCGAAACCATAAAAATTCTAGAAGAAAACAGCCAGTAAAGTCTCAACTATTCCTCATAGCAATACTTTTTTTCTGATATATCTCCTCAGGCAAGGGAAACAAAACAAATGGGACTACATCAAACTAAAAAGTTTTGCACAGCAAAGGAAACCTCAACAAAACGAAAAGACAACTCACTGAGTGGGAGAACATATTCGCCAATAATACATCTGATAAGGGGTTAATATCCGAAGTTTATAAAGAACTTATACAATTAACACCAAATAACAAAAAATCCAATTAAAAAAATGGGTAAAGCCCTAACCGGTTTGGCTCAGTGGATAGAGCATCGGCCTGTGGACTGAAGGGTCCCAGGTTCGATTCCGGTAAGGGACATGTACCTTGGTTGCTGGCACATCCCCAGTGGGGGGTGTGCAGGAGGCAGCTGATCGATGTTTCTCTCTCATCAATGTTTCTAACTCTCTATCCCTCTCCCATCCTCTCTGTAAAAAATCAATAAAAAATATATTTAAAAAAATGGGTAAAGAACATAAATGGATACTTCTCTAAAAGGACATACAGATGGTCAATAGAGAAAATGAAAAGATGCTCAACATCACTAATTGTCAGAGAAATGCAGATTAAAACCACAATGAGATATTACCTCACACCTGCCAGAATGGCTACCATCAATAAATCAACAAATGGCAAGTGATGGCCAGGATGTGGAGAAAAGGGAACCCTTGTGCACTGTTGGTGGGAATGCAGATTGGTGCAGGCACTGTGGAAAGCAGTATGGAGTTACCTCAATAAATTAACAATGGAACTGCCTTATGATACAGCGATTGCACTTCTGGGAATATATCCAAAGAAACCTGAAACAGTATTATTTACAATAACCAAGATTCAGAAGCAGCCCAAGTGCCTATCAGTAAATCAAAGAAGCTGTGGTATAGTCACACAATGGAATATTACTCAGCCATAAAAAGAAGGAACCTTACCTTTTGCAACAGCATGGATGGGCCTAGAGATCATTATGCTAAGTGAAATAAGCCAGTCAGCAAATGACAAGTACCATATGATTTCACTTGTATGTGGAATCTAATGAACAAAATAAGCTAACAAACAAAATAGAAACAGACTCACAGATATAGAAAACAGACTGGCAGCTGTCAGAGGAGAGATGTGTTGGGGGCTAGGAGGAAAAGCTGAAGGGAGTAAACAAACAAACGAACACCAGACAATGGTGATTACCAGAGGGAAAGGGGTGGAGGGATGTAGAAGGGAAAGGGGTGGAGGGATGTAAGGGAGGATAAATGGTGATGGAAGGAGACTTGATTTGGGGTGGTAAGCACACAATACAATATACAGATGATGTATTATAGAACTGTACACCTTAAACCTATATAATTTCACTAACCAATGTCACCTCAATAAATTCTATAGAAAAATAAAAAATGAAAAAAATGGAATCTAACTCTCAATATCATAATTACCAAACATTTATTTGGAAAATATGTCCACAATTTCCACATTAAAATATTTTCCCAATGCATTTGATACTTCCCCCTCATTTTTAAAAACATTGTATTTGTATGGCCACATGTCTTAAAATGAATGATTTCTGAATGGAATGATACCAATACTAATTGGTTTAGAAGTTGCATTTTTATGTCAAAAATAATGCACAACTGATATTTTTAATTCTAAAGTGAGCATGTGCAGCCATGGCTGAACTGAAAACTGCATGGTTTTATTGGATATACATTCACTCAACTTTCAATATTCTTGGTGGCAAGCCTTCAAGTGCAAAGACATAGTGAGGCTTACCCAGAGAAGCAAGGTGTGACTACTGACCTGAAGATGGCTGATAATCTAGACCGGAAGACAGGTGTGTAAAGAATCAGGTCAAACACACAAGAATGAAGAAAGCACCCTCAATACCCCCAGCAGCAAACATGGCTGCTTAGCCCATCGGGTGCCTTAGTGGAATCGGAAGAAAAAGATGCACGCGTGGATGGCCGCAGCTCTATGCACCCTGCACTCAGCGGGGCAAGTTGCACTAAGCCAGTGCTTTGGAACTGAAGAGAAAAATCACTTCCAAATGGGCAAGCTTCCAGGAAGGCTTCCGGGAAGAGGTGGCATTTGGATTTGGAAGGATGCACAGCCTGTCTGTGAGGAGAGAAGCCCGGGAAGCACAGTCTGTTTTTCATTCTGGCCCATCTCCCAAGGATGAAACCGGGACCTGGAGACTCATTGTGAAGAAATCTAATTTGAACAGCTGAGGCGACTGTACCCTTCTCATCCGTTTTCTGCACAGGACCCTGCTGCCTGTGACTCGGCAAGTTTAGCATCCCCCATTTACTCAATGCTGAAAATAGGATTTTACTTTTCTTTCGACAGAGACTGAGCACAGGGGTGAGAGGAAACCACTGATCTGTGGGGAGCCTGGCTCGCTTTGGCATTTCACTGCCCGCCAAGTTTTTCAGCTGTCTGTCCGTTTGAAGGACCCCCTGAGTTTCCACAACTCATAAAACATGTAATGACCACATCTGAGATTTTTCTAATTGAGAGTTAGAAAGCGTGACTGAAGCATACGTGGCCCCAGTAAACTGTTGGACAGAGGCTGTGCGTTTTCTGACAAATGATTGGTTATGGGGGGTGGAGAGGGGAGCATCATACACTGCACCAGACTGAGGCTCCACTGGTCTGATGCCATGTTTGAAAACGCCCAGATGGCTCAATTTGAACACGGATGCATTGAGCAGCATTGCGAATCAGATTGAGAGGAAAGATTCTGGGGCCAAAAAGAGGTTCTAGTACAGTGATAAAAAGCTTACAACCGAAGCAACGCATGAGGATTAGTAAAAGGTAAATCTGGCTGGGTTTAATGCTGACCTTCAACAAAATAATTTACCTTTCAGCAACCACACAGGGGGTTTATAGGAGAAAAGACTAGCGATGTATAATTTTACAGCCAAGATAAAGGATCAAAATGCAAACATAATATTTAGAAATAGTTTCTGGCCAGGAGCATCATGGAACAGCTAGTGTCCATAAAATAACTGGATGGGAGACAATGTCTTAAAAATGTAATTTTTTTTTTTAGTTTGGAAAATATGGTTTGATGATGATGTGTTTTATTTTGCCTACAACAGAGAACATGTAGCATTTTCAAACTGTTTTTGTTGAAAGTCAATCAACTAAACATTAACACAAAAAAGTTAATGGATTATATTGTTTTAAAAATACACTATGATAGGTTTATTTTTTAAAAAACTGGATAAACAAAAAAATGTGCTTCAGATCACGTATGTGAGCTTTTTACACAGAACTTATTTTTGCATCTCCAGTTTCTTTGCCAAAGGTGATGATTAATAGGTGATTCAAGCTTTAAATAATATATGTCCATTCAATTGGCCATCCTGATTGAATTAGGGGATGAATGGGAAAATATATTTTTTTCTGGGAGTCTGTGCAGTATTTCACAGTTCATAAAACACTCTCACATTTCAGTGAAATTATCCCGGGGCAATGCTGGAGATAGCGTTTCTCCATCTTTAAGCTAAGAAAACTGCAATGCAGAGTTGTGACAACCCGACCCAAAGCACCAACGTTTCAGCCACAGATCTGGGCTCGGCTTGATCTTCAGATTCCCTGACTGGGCAGCTTTCCTGGGAAGCTTCTCTGAATTATCATGTAGATTCAAGGCAAAAAAAATTTGCTTCAGAGATTTCTTCCCTTTTCCCTCAACTTCCTCAAGTGGACTGTTGTAGCAGAGAAGTAGCCAGCTACCTAAAGTCTTTCTGAATTTGAAAGTCACCACCAAGCAATTAAATAATCACATTTAAAACAAATCTTGTTCTAAAAATATTGAGTCTAAATAATAACTCATAGGTTATTTATTTCTCCACTCTGCGTGGTGGGTAAGTGTGAGTAGTATAAAGTACTGTGAATTTACCTTTCCGTGGTATTCTACCACAAAGACCACAGTTCCTGAGTAACTAATCATAATTTCAGGAATGTTAATCACAGCCAACAAGTTTAAAGACCTTCCTTAGCAACACCAAATGACAGGGCAAGGATGAATAAATCATGGAAAATGGAGCTTATGCTTTTGAAGATCTTAAGTTCAATGAAATATCTCTCCCTCCCCCTGCTTTTCCCTCCCTCCAAAGTGTAGAGAAGGAGGTGGAAGATGAGCAGATATTTAAAAGCATTCGATGTGTAGTTTCCCAATTAGTTATAGCAGCAATCATTTAATTAGAATTTCCACAATATCAAACGCAGTTTATTTCATTAGCACTAATTCCATTTTGAAGGGCAATGTCAATAAAACATATATTTTTAATTGCATCATCATCCATGGTTTAATATAGATTCTCAATGTAACTGACTTAGAATTAAAAGTATAATTCTAGCCCTAACTGGTTTGGCTCAGTGGATAGAGCGTCGGCCTGCGGACTGAAAGGTCCCAGGTTCGATTCCGGTCAAGGGCATGTACCTTGGTTGCAGGCACATCCTCAATAGGAGTTGTGCAGGAGGCAGCTGATCGATGATTCTCTCTCATTGATGTTTCTAACTCTCTATCCCTCTCTCTTCCTCTCTGTAAAAAATCAATAAAATATATTTTTTAAAAAGTATAATTCTAGAGAAACCTAGCAATGTGCTTTATAATAATGCAGCATGTCATACTAATTTCTTGAACTTGTTTGACCTTTTTTGAACAGCTTTTGTGGGGCTATATAAAATTAATTTCCTAATTTTCAAAAAGTGGGAAGCTAAATGATGTAAATGATTGGTGGCATCTTGAAAAATATTTCATTAGAAATGATGCATAACTATTCCGAGGGAGGTCACAGGCATTTAACATCTGTCTAATGACAATAACATATAAGATTTATTTCTTTGATAGGGTTAGGTCAGTCGATGGATAATACAGAGCAATAGTTGCTCAGGACTAGATCTTAAATTGGCAAAAAACGTAGACAATATTTTAAGGTAGAAAAATGTGAAATTTGAACAACAGGTAATTGGCTTAATAACGACTTACATCACATTACTTCAATGGTGCTTATTAATAAATTGACACCTATCACATGAGAGGTTTTCAGAAGACTGCATCTCTTCATCTGTCCTCAGTATTTTTCCAATTACTCAGATTTCTTAAGTAAAGAAATAGAGGGCATACTCCTCCTCGATTAGTAATTAACTTTATGATTAGTAAATATGCTGAATCAAAACTATCTTGACATGATGTCGCCATGGGCAGAAGTCTACCAAATTAATATTTAATGGGAAAAATACAAGGTCCCACACTTGGTTGTATACCGTGGGGAATACGTAGCCTATTAGTGTCAGGGATTATATTTGATAGGAACTCCATATGAATCATTAATATAGCCTCCAAAAAGCAAACATCATAGGCTGAGTTAATAAAAGCAAAACATCTGGAAGTGAGAGGGCGGTTGTGCTCTGCCCTGTGCTGCAGGGACCACCCAATTCTGGGTGCTGCTCTGCAGGAGGAGATAGAAGGGACTCAGATGATAGATGAACTTGAACTTATGTCATATGTGCCGCAACTCAATGTTCACCCTTTCAGATAGACTAAGCACTCGAGTGGAGCATGAAAACTCTCTTCCAATATTTGAAAATCTGCTATTTAGAAGCAAGGTTTCTGTACAAGTAAACTTTTTTCACTTGCAAAGGCATCATCACACTAAAAAAATATATATGTGAAAAATAAAAACCCTTTTTCACCATTTTTACTCTCCTTTCTATTTTCTTTGAACTTCTAAATATTTATTGACTTAATGTTTTTTTTTAGATCCAATTTATGGTTAACTAACTTTATTACATTATTTTGGGTGTTGAGATGAGTCAGTGAACAAAATAGACAAGAATTCCTGCCCTTAAGGACCATATGTTCTAGCATTTGAGAGGTGCTAGAGGTTGGGAGGAGGGGAGAGACAAAGAACAAAAAGTTAATATAATAAATAAGCAAATTATTAAGTACTAGAGGCCTGATGCACGAAAATTCCTGCAAGAATAGGCTTTCCTTCCCCCAGCTGCCAGTACTGGCTTCTCTCTGGCACCCAGGACCCCGGCTGGCTTCCCTCCCACCCCAGCTTTGTCAGGAAGGATGTCCAGAATGACGTCTGGAAGACATCTGGTCTAATTAGCATATTACCCTTTTATTATTATAGATGTTAGAAAGTGACACAAAAAGAGAAAAATAAAAACCTTTTTTTCTTTAGGGGGTGAAAGAAGTTTGCAGTTTTAAACAGGGGATGGTGAGGATAGTCTTATTGAGAAAGTGATATCTGAGAAAAGTCTTAAAGAAGGGGAGGCAGGGAGCCATGAGAATACCTTGGAAGAGAATACCAGGTATGCAAAGCCCGAGGCAGCCATTCTTCCTGAAGTAGGAGGCTATCATGACTGGAGCAGAGTAGGCAAATAGTAGAATAGAGGATGAAGATAAAATGGTAATAGGGGGGTTGGGAGGGATGTTTCCATAGATCATGAAGGACATATAGGCTGCTGTCAGAACTTGGCTTTGACTCCAAGTGGAATATTTATTCCATGCAGAGTATTAAACAGAGGGCTTCCATGATCCGACCTATGTTTTAAAATGATCACTCTGGCTACAGTTTTGAAAATAGACAGCATAGAGATAAGCATAAAGAAATTCAAGTTTCATCCACTTATTCCCTGTAAAGTAAAAAGGAAGCAATTTAACACTGTCATTTTCTATTTATTATATACCTTATTAGAGTTTTACTAGGAAAAAATGTAACAGGACATATCACAAAGAAATTATAGAAATATAGGACTGGAAGAAACCTTGAGAAACAATCTATTCTACCTTGCCTCAATGAGATAGTATTCCAATAAGTGATTTCAGACATATATGAATCTGCTTTATGTTAGAATACTTCTAATAAAAGAAATTTCACAGCTCCTTATCATCCACACTCCAAAGCTTCACAGATGTCTCTATTGGAATTCTTCTTTCTGTAAATTACACTTCATTCTTTATTCTTCTTTAGTTTCTTTCTTTCTTTAAATGGGAACTTAGAACAAAGAGTACTAAATGTAGACTCAAAACTCCAGATTGCTAGTCACATAGGGATCTAACCTCACTGGCATCCTGTGTTACCTCTGTCTGGCCACACTGTCTCTACGTAGAAATTAAGGAGCAGTTGTAGACCCTCCTTTAGCTCCTAGGAAGAAATGAGCTCTGTAAGTCCAAGATCTACTATAATTAGAGTCATTGTCGGTATTATTCTCTTCTCAATAGAAACGAAGAATTAATCCAATCCCTTACTAGGATTTTAACTCAGCAAGATGGTGTATGTTGCCTAGAGATATGAAATCTTCAGGAAGCATTAAGTCATTGATTTTGGGTCAGGGGGAAAAACATTTGGAATTCACCAAACGTTTTTAATCCAGATTTATTCTTACTTTATTACAATGAACAGCCTTTAAGAAAAAAAAAATCCTGACCATAATTTAAAAGAAGTTTAACAGAACAGTTCAATGTAGTTAACATAGATTCCCTTCAAAAATATAGGTGTTAAATCACTGTTGAAATTAGATATTTGTCTGAATGAAAATTTTCTAGAAGACTACTAAAAATTAAAAATCAGTAGCTTAGGTTTCCAATTTAAAAATAGTGTGTGTGTGTGTGTGTGTGTATTTGGGAGGTGGGAAACAAACTATGTGATTTTAAAAAATTCAAATCTCATGTGGTCTCGATGTCAGAGGAGTGACAGCAGAAATGGCAGCATTGACCGTGGTCCTTGTGAGTATCCTAGATAGGGTCATGCATCAGCGAATCCTAAGCCCCCACTTTCCCCCAAGTTCAGCTTTCAAACCTGAGAAGAGTCCCAAAAAACCACATGGCAACAATGGCTAACATTGTGCACAGCATTGAGTCCATGTTGACCGTATGTGAAGTGGAGTTCTTGTCTTCACTCCTATATTCCCAAGGCTTGTTATTAAAACCATTCATTCTTAGCTCCAGGCTCAATTTCAGATTTATTGTCAATTAATCCTCTGCCCTTTCAAGCCCTCACTGGGTACTGTGGATTCCATTTTCAGAGATGCCAAATATTCTTCTTTGTTTTATGTCCATCGACAATTTCCTGCTTCACTTCATTATTATTATCACCAGCCTAGGTCAGTGGTCAGCAAACTGCGGCTCGCGAGCCACATGCGGCTCTTTGGCCCCTTGAGTGTGGCTCTTCCACAAAATACCACGTGCAGGCGCGCACATACAGTGCAATTGAAACTTCGTGGCCCATGCGCAGAAGACGGTTTTCAGCTCTCAAAAGAAATTTCAATCGTTGTACTGTTGATATTTGGCTCTGTTGACTAATGAGTTTGCCGACCACTGGCCTAGGTGATCTCAGTACCCTCCTAACTGGTCTCTTGAATAGGCTTTCCTTTCTAATTTATTCTCCATGTTGTTCCTGTACTTATTTTCCCAAAACTTTGCTCCTATTATTTGTTTATCAAGTATCACTGAACCATAGCCAGATGCCATGTACTGTAAGTGCTGGTGATGTGGAGGCAAATAAGACTTGGCCCTTTCACCTGTGGAAATTGCCATTAAATTTGGCAGAGAGATGTGATTAAATGACTACAACACAGTACACTTAATGACTCATTATGAGCATGTACACAGTGCCATGGTCATAGGAAAAAGGGACCAAGGCTGCCTACAGTGATTAGGAAAGTCTTGGATAGGAGAAGGTGATATGAAATCTGTGTACTGAGGAATAGGTAGGCTTGCACTAGGCAGACACTAGGGAAATGTTAATTCTAGGTGGAGAAAGCAGTATTTGCAGAGACATAGAGATATGAAATACCGTAAGTTTGAAGAGCTCTAACTTTACCAGTATTGCTAGAGCACTGATGTGAATTAAGAACAGTAGGAGAATTGACAACAGAGGCTGGGCAGGAACCTCTCTAGGGTGGGGTTCATGTGGAAGACTATGCAACTTTATTCCCTGTTTCATAGATAATGGAAGTAATGGAGTAATATTTGGTTTTAGGAAGATTGCTCCAGGAAGTGTTCTACTCATTTACCAGATGGGTCAAGAACTGACAGGAAGGAGACCAGTTTTCTCCTGCCGGAGTCCAAGGAAGAAATGATTAGGGCAGTCCAGGTCAGTGAAGAAATGCCAGGGGGTAGACCCCATTCTGGAGTCTGTAACCTGGAGAGTTTTCATTGTCTCTTCATTTGCTTGATCAGAATTCAATTAATGCAATTTTTCTTTTTTGTTTTCTAGGATTGGTCAGGTGTAGCTCAAGTCATTGTGTATTTCCATGTAAATGACATTTGTTCTTTTCTTCGAGTATATAGGTCTCATGTTTCCCCTCGGCTCATGGTTTTTAAATTGGGTTCCTTAGGACCTTAAGAGTACTAGTAGTTAGAGGTGCTTCAGGGTCCTTGCAAGAGGTGCTTAGAAAGGATGGATGGGAGGCCACAAGCAATTTCAATTCACTTCAACCAAGCCAGCTCTGCTTTCATTTGCTTCATTTGTGTGAGGTTCCACATAAGATTTTGTTTGAAAAAAAGTGTTTAAACAACTTTTGCTCAAGGAAGTGGGTAAGACATGCATTTTAGTATTCACTTAGTATTGACATCAGACTTGGAGGAATAGCCTAATCCATTTTATGCCAAGTTGTAGAGAGAGGCTGGGCTGAGCCTTTGACAAGACAATGGAGAAATACTATCCTATATAATAAAAGGCTAATATGCAAATTGTCCCATCAGGAGTTTGACCGCTTGCTATGATGTGCTCTGACCACCAGGGGGCGGTGCGAAACAAAGGAAGTCCCTGATTGGCCCTGATCGCCAGCCAGGCCTAGGGACCCTACCCATGCATGAATTTCATGCACCGGGCCTCTAGAATATCATATGACTGCAAGTCACATGATGATGAGATTTCTGGGGCCAAGTGTACATAAAGGTAAAAAATCACATTGAAAAGCTTGCTTTTTCCAATCTTTCCAGATAAGAAAACTTCCTTTTATAATGAGGCATAAATTCTTAGGTTGTGGGGAGCACATTATGGAATGCTTTAAAGAGATATAAAGTATTTTACTTAAATATGACTTGGTCAAGATACCATTGTAATATCAATGAAATCATATTCCAATTAAAATATAGTGAGCTAGTTCGCTTCTGAGTCAGGGCCCAGGCCCAGGTTGTGAGCTTGATCCCATGCAGGAGGCAATTGATCAATGTTTCATTCTCACATTGATGTTTCTCTTTCTCCCTCTCCTGTCCTCTCTCTCTAAAAAAAAAATCAATTAAAATCTTTTTAAAAAAATAAAAAATAAAATTAAGTGAGCGGAATTATCTCTGTCCTTCCTACATAACTCAGAGAATCAAAGGAACCACAACCACAGCTAATAAATGGGGCATTATAATAACACTGGTGGCCCGGTGCATGAAATTTGTGCAAGCGGGGGGGAGGGTGTCCCTCAGCCCAGCCTGCACCCTCTACAATCTGGGACCCCTCAGGGGATAACTGGCAGTCAGACATCCCTCTCACAATCCAGAACTGCTAGCTCCTAACCGCTCACCTGCCTGCCTGATTGCCCCTAACTTCTTCTGCCTGCCAGCCTGATTGTCCCTAACTGCTCCCCTGCTGGCTTGATTGCCCCTAACCACCTCTGGCTCGGCCCCACATTCGGGAACCAGGATTCCCTCCTCCAGCCGACCACAGGCACCTGGGGTCCGAGCTTCCCTCCCTCTGGTCAGCAATAGGCGCCCAGGCTGGCTGCAGCCACAGGGGATGGTGGGCAGGTGGTTTCGCCTGGGCTGCAGCCACAAGTGCTGGTGCCCGGGACCGCGGGGTGGGCGGCTTCTCCATCTACCAGGCTATAGCCAGCCACAGGTACTGGCGCCTGGACCACAGGCAGGCGGCTTCTCCGTCTTCCCTGGGATGCAGTGTGGGTGACTTCTCTGGCTGGCTACGGCCTGGGATCAAGGGGCAGGCAGCTTCTTTGTCTCCCGGGCTGCAGCCAGCCTCAGGCGCTGGTGCCCGACTTCTCCAACTCCCACAAGCCCGGAGCGGTGGGGGGCGGGGCTGCTGCCATGTTTTCAGGTTAATTTGCATACTCACTCTGATTGGCTGGTAGTGTAGCAGAGTGACAGTAATTTGCATATTTCTCTTTTATAAGTGTAGACTAGAGGTCCGATGCACGAAATTTGTGCACTGGGGGGGCGGGGGGCGGTGTCCCTCAGCCCAGCCTGCACCCTCTCCAATCTGGGACTGCAGGCTCCCAATTGCTTGCCTGCCTGCCAGCCTGATCACCCCTAACCACTCCCCTGCCAGCCTGATTGACGCCTAACTGCTCCCCTGCCAGCCCGATTGCCCCCAACTGCCCTCCCCTGCCAGCCCGATCGCTCCCAACTGCCCTCGCCTGCTGTCCTGGTAAGCCCCAACTGCCTTCCCTTGTGGGCCCAGTCACCCCCAACTGCCCTCCCCTGCCAGTCCTTTCACCCCTAACTGCCCTCCCCTGCTGGCCTGGTCTCCCCCAACTGCTCTCCCTCCCCTGCAGGCCTAGTCGCCCCCAACTGCCCTCCCCTGCTGGCCTGATTGCCCACAACTACCTTCCCCTGCCGGGCATCTTGTGGTGGCCATCTTTGACCACATGGGGGTGGCCACCTTGTGCGAGGGTGTGAGGATCAATTTGCATATTACCTCTTTATTATATAGGATATGGGGTACTAGTAATGTATTAGTAACTAATAATTCACCTTTAGACTCATTTGGCTTGTTATGTAAGAAAGCTAACTGATACAGCGGTCTATCCCAGGCCTTGATAAATCTTGCTAGGAAACCAAATAAAAAACAATGCAAAGTAGTCTCTTTCCTTTTGTATCAACAACTGGCCTTAGATGAGGCAATAGAGAAAGACAGGTCCCAGAACATGCAGGATGTAATGGGCTTTGCTAAAGATTTTAAGTTTAACAGTCTCAAATATACCAAATGTTTCTCCCTTGAAGATTTCTGAAAATTATGTTTAAAGTTACAAAGTTTAGAAATCTGGGGATCATTGGAAACCTATGTGAAAACATGCAAGCTCTTGGTTTGATTTAACTTGGGCCAGAACGCCCACCATTGTACTCCGCCTCAACTCACTCCACTCGGCTTGCTCTCTAAGCCACATGTTTGGAACAGCGTTTAGAATTGAGAAAATGGAATGACTCTCTTTCTCAAGTCATATCCCAGAGCAGAGGCACTTAAGACTCTCCCGGGTTCATTTGAGTCAGCTTCTCTACAATAACACCTGCTTCATGCGGAAAGCATTTCCATGAAGGAAGAGATAATGGGTAATGTGAGATGAGAAAGTACAGGTTGCTACTTAGCTTTTAAGAACTTATGAAAAACACTGAACTGCTTACTTGAAACTGTGGAACTCTAAGAGATGTGAACGTTTCTAAAGGCCTCGGGGAGTAGGACAACTTGATCCTTTATTATAGGTGGCAAGGATCCGGAGTCTCATAGCCTTCTGCGTTACAACAGGGGAGCAAATCGTTATCTTCATAACATATCCCATGGCTTCTGGTTAGGATCCAAAGTGGCAGGAAAGACTATGGAAATTGGTGAAGCAGTTAGCAAACATAGTACTGCTCTCCACCTGTGCGAAGCAATAACAACGGCAGCTGCTTTTACATCTTCCCTCGTAGTAGATGCTGTGCAACGAGGCTCCTGACTTTGCACCTTGCCCAGAGTGTAGCTCATTCAGACAGAGTGAGGCTGCTGCCTCGGCCGTGGACTGCTTTGCTTGTGTGAAATATGCGCAGCTGTCAGGGGAAACCTGGTGGGCTCTGCAAACTGAGAAACGGGCTGAGAGTCCCTCGGTCACCACGCTCGGCTTCCTACCTACCCAGCGTCTGGACAACTGTCTACTCTTCAGGGCTGCCAGCCAGGCAGACGGAGACAGAGACAGAAACTTCCATGGAGGCGCTGAGGCTGAATACCTCGTGCTTTTCAGTGATGAACTTGGAAAACGTCCCAGATTGTACATCT
This sequence comes from Cnephaeus nilssonii, assembly GCF_951640355.1. Taxonomy (NCBI): domain Eukaryota; kingdom Metazoa; phylum Chordata; class Mammalia; order Chiroptera; family Vespertilionidae; genus Cnephaeus; species Cnephaeus nilssonii. The sequence goes on along the minus strand of NC_137089.1, from coordinate 34,002,593 downwards.
GCCTTGGCATAATAGCTTGTACTTCAGAGAATGAGGCTTTCAAGGGAGACAGTGAGAACAACCACTTCTATTCACAGAGGGAGGGTGACATTTCTTCCTTCTTTCAGGGACAAGTGCTGGCCTTGTTGCGCTCTGCCCCCGTCATTGTAGCTGCTGGTGAATGTGTGTAGTCAGGAAGTGCCCACTTGGCGCAATGGCCCCACTGGGTGTGTGTGTGTGGGGGGGGGAGCCCCGGGGTGGGGTCCACAGCACAGCCAGCTCCTCCAAAAGAGACTGCTTGGGCTGGGGGTGTCAGTCTGGAAGGGAGACCACAGGAAACATGTAGCAAGGTCAAGGAGCTTGTTTCACTCTATCGCTCATCAACTCGTAGTCTCCGCGTTTCCTCTTTTTGTTGTTTTTATTTGCTTGTTTGTTTTTCAGTGTAGTGACCAAGTAGCAATGCCAATGAGCTTCTTTTGGTTCCACAGGAGGAAACTGAGATCTGCTATATTATAATTTTCCTTAGGGAATGTACAGTGGGTTAGTCATCTTACTTAATGATCAAATCTCACATCTGTATTCAAATTGAGATCATTTCAGGGTCAAAGAGACAGAAGTACAGAAGTAGGAACTCTGACAGGGGCATGGGAAATCTGGGCACCAGGGTGGGGTAGGTAGGAACAGCTGGATGCTCTTCAAAGTCTCTCTTCACTGGATAAAGGTATAGTGAGCTCCAAAGAGATCCCTTTTACAAAGACAGAGAAAGAGGCTTTTAAGAACAAGCACATAATCTAAGATTTTTTTTAAAATCCTCACCTGAGGATTTAATTTTTCATTGATGCTAGAGAGAGGAAGGAAGAGGAGGAGGAGGAGGAGGAGGAGGAGGAGGAGGAGGAGGAGAGAGAGAGAGAGAGAGAGAGAGAGAGAGAGAGAGAGAGACACCAATCAGTTGCCCTCCATTCACACCCTGGCAGGGGATTGAACCTATAACCTGGATATGTGCCTTGATCACGAATTGAACCTTTAATCCTTCAGTGCATGGGACAACTCTCTAACAACCGAGGTACATCAGCCAGGGAATATCTAAGATTTTAAAACCAGATTCATCAGGAAAACATTGGTTGTTGAATGTACATTAACAGGGAAAACTATGTAAAGTAATTGTTCAAGAATTTCTAATGGGGTCAAATCCATGCCTGCCTGAAAGGCAACCATGTACAGGCAATGTCCAAGTGTAAATTCTTCTTAAAACTAGGAGAAAAGAAAAGATGTGAGATGAAATCAGACTGCTGAATTAAATACTGGAGAGTGTGGGAGGAAGGAGAAAAGAGACCTGGTCTCTGGGTGCTATGTTTTATGATCAGAAGCACATAGCCAGCTAGACAGAATATCCATAAGACTAACAGCTTTTATTTCAGGCATCTACTTACAAGGCATGATCACAACACAAGCACTTCTGGTCAATTCACAATAACAGCAGGGATGAGTAGAAATGTAGAAACTTTATCTAGCTATCATAACTAACTTTAAAATAAGGCCCCAAAAGAAAAGGGGTTATAGTTTCTGTTAAGACTTATTTCTCCCTCAACATTACAGAAGCAAATGCAATAGCAAATTAAAAGTAGTACATAGAATGTGTGAATTCCAAATGGAATGCACATTTGCAGTTATTTTACATGTTGAAAGGGACTTAAAAACTTGAAAAAGAGTTTTAAACAATATAAAATCTTCATGATTAGCCTAGAAGTTTACTTAAGGAAAGATAGTTCAATTTCCATATTTTAATAGGAAAAACGAAGCCATCCATAACTGTGCTACCTGAAGAAAGGATGAGAACATTGGAATGTTTATTCCTGAGATAAGACAGATGATCACATTGTGTGTGTGTGTGTGTGTGTGTGTGTGTGTGTGTGTGACAGAAAGGGGACTTGTTCTTTATGAGACCCTTCGTAGAGCTCTCTTGGGACCCTGGTGTTTTCCTTCATAGCACTTCTAACATTTGTAATCCAATGCTCACTTTGGATATACTGTATCTCCTTAAGACAAGGTACACATTTGTTTTATTTGCTGATATATTGCCAAGGTCTATTCCAGGGTTTGGAACAAGAGAAATGCTAAATTAGTATTTTCTGAGAGAATGGATGAGTTTGGACCTTTATGAGACAGAAACAATATTTAGCAAACATTTACCATGACAAACACTATGCCAGGTATTTATGTATATTTATTTTATTTCATCTTCCCTGTGATTCTCATAGATATTATCAGCTCCATTTTGGAGATGAAGCAGCTGATGCTTACAGAGACTACCTGCACCATCTCTGTCTGTCTCGCTCCAAGACCACTGTTTCTTGGACAATGATGGTCATCCTCTGCTGCCCGTAATGGAAACAGATGCCAACTCAATAGAGGATGGACTTTGTAAGAAATCTAACAATTTGGGGATGCACTCTCTTATGAGGAACTGAATTATCTGTCACGGGAATTATGGAGTCTACTTGACCATCTGTCAGGAACATATAATAGAGAAGACAGGAAAGGAGGTTGAATTAGAAAACCTCTAATGTTCCTCTCAATGCTAAAACTTTAATTTACTGTCTAGCCATATGCTGAAGCGGCAGAATAATACAGTTCTTCCCCCTCTTGGGATTTCCCCTTTCACTTTTCCTCTTGAAGCAGATGGTTGCTATTGTGCTGGTTGCCCCGGGAGGAGGGTGCACAGAACAACAATCAGAAGTCTGCTGTCTCCTGACTTTTCTCTTTCGGAAGCCTGAACCTTTAGGGGAAGCTGGAAGATCAGGGGCATAGACAAAATATTTGAGAAAGAGATTTTAAAAAGAGAGCACATGGCTTCCCTACATGTTTGAAAGAGATAATCTGGACTGGCGGATTAGAATTGGATGAAGGAAGTGTAGAGCAGTTAATGATAAGCAAGGTGCTGATGCTTCAAAGACAGAGATACCCTTAAGTACCCTTCTTGGGTAGAGCCATGTGAAAGGAGAACTACCCTGGAAAGGGTGTGAGGGGCTTGAGAATACAACAGACCACACTTGTTTTCAGGTTAAAACCCTGGGGAGATAGAAGGACCCTGTGAAGTGTTGTCTGCACGGGAGTGTCTAGGCATATACAGCCAGCAAGAGCACCAGGTGACCCCAAGATGAAACAGACACCCCCTAATCCAGGGCCTTGGCCCTTCAGGAAAATCTCCAAGCTCAGACACAGCTCTGGGGAAGGGAAGGAACTTTGCAGGAACAAGAAAAGTAGAGTAGGGGCATAAGGATTTGTTATGAAACTCAAAGACTAATCAAACCAAAGATGGAAGATTTCTTTTTAATCCCTGTCGTTCCTGTGTTTTCTGCGGCATTTAGCTAGTTGACATGAAGCACACATTTTTTCCAATGAGAATACTTTAGTGTGTGTGTTCTGAATAATTTAAATGTGATCATGTGATGAAATTCACACTTTAAAGGGGTTAACATGTTAACATGTTTACTTAGGAGACTGTTTTGATTGATTTTCCATTAGTTCTCCTAATATATACTTAAGAAGATAGTAAATGTATATATACTACATATATATCCCCTAGGTTTAGAGCCTTATATAAAACCACACCCTTTTGTTTCCCACAGAGATAACGGTTTGGTGAAGTAGGAGTAGTGATACATAACATCTCAGTATTATTTTCTCTAATAACATACTTTACTTTTTCCATAGGTTTTACAGAGTTTGTCATGTCACTCAGGATCCTTCATGAAACGGACACCAAAAGTGCAAGAGACTTAATGGGGGCGGGGGGGATGTTTGTGAAGTGTGAGATGCAGAGGGAGCAGGCTTCCAGTCCACAATGCAGGTCCGACACCTTTGAGAGGATAAGGGGAAGGAGGAGTGTTGGGTAGGAAGGTCCCTGGGTTACAGTGCAGCTTTGAACAAAGGCTGTTAAAGCCTTACTTTGTCAGGCAGAAATGGCCCAGCTCTAGTACCTCCACTGTGCTTAGCAATCAGCTGGGAGCAGCCTCAGGAGCTTGTGGTCTTGGTTGAGAAAGCCATGGTGGACCCTGAATGGGAAGCTGGAAGCTGTTAGCTAACTGGTGGACTTTCTCTTGAGAGGAGATCTGAGTGGCATCCCACCAAGGCTTCCAGTCACCAGTTTTTAGAATGGAATTAATTCTTAGAACTGTATGGATACGGATGGAAGGATACTGGAGAGAAAGACATAGAAAAGGTGATGGGTTATATCATATAGACAAGAAGTGCCTGGCCTAAAGGACCGACCAATCATCTGAGAACACTTTATTTAAAAAAAAAACCTGAACAGTTATACCTTGGGAATGAGTCATTGTCCCGCACCTCACTAGATAGGGAACTTTTACACTTGTATGTACAGTTTGCAGATATCCCAATTAGCATCTCAATTAAACCTCTCAGGGCAAGTGTTTGAATGCCAATCTGTCCATAAATAACAACGAAGCTTAGAAAAAAATAAAATTATCCACTTGACTCAAAGGATAAGCAAAGAAAATTTCATGTTCTTGAACTTGCTTTGCTAAAAGGAAAGAAGGAGGGGAGTCTTAGTGATTTATTTAAAATGATTGTTATTGATTAATTTTCAAAAGTGCGTGAACCGAGGAGGTGCTTCCGAAGTAAAGCATTATAGCTTATTAAATTCAATTTCTTCAGTTGTGAGAATAGAGAGTTAATGAAACTGAATAAAAAGGAGGGTGCTTTTCAAGTCAGTGACTAAAAATGAGGAATGATGGCTTTTTAATATGATTTCTTTCTAAACCAAATGGCTTAATAATAGAGACTGACTAGAAACTCTCTCCTGTGCCCCAGTCTTCATGAGTCCAATTTGCTCCCTTGAGCTTCAGTGACTTTAAGTCATATATTCCCCAGGTAGAGAGGATATGGGAAAACCTTTTACATCTGTTGTCTTGTCCTAAGTCTCAACAATGATGGATAAACCACTCTGGAAAGGTGAAAAAATTTAAAATGAAAGTCTATGGCTATGCAAATATAAATTAACCGAATATTAATTCTATGTCTAGACTACCCTAGTGGAGATCATGAACCTCGAAGGAACCCTGACTGGATGAATTGAAACTTTTTCCTTAGTAAGAGAAAGGGAATGGGAAAGGTTATGTGCTAGAATTTCTCATCCAAGTATTTCAAAGTTCTTCCTGAAATATGGCAGATTCCATTGAAACAACATTGAGTAATACTGCAATTATAAATGCAATTTTGAAAGTATCAGCATTTTTGCCATTTTTTAAATGGTCATTCAGAGTAAGTCTGGCTCATTGGGAAAGGGTCTGCATTGAGTATCTTGAATGGCTGTTCTTACCAAGCACTATGATTCAGGGGTGGTATGCCATATTTCAAGACACAGGGACTAAATAGCCACCAATAAAGCTTTTCCTCTTTATTGAAATCATTCTAATGCTAACTTCATATTTGATAAGTTCATGTTCAATTGCTACTGTTGCAGAAAAATATTGGGAGATCTCTATCATATATATGGTGTTATTCAACTTTTTAAAAACATTTACTGGACTTTCTAACTTTTCTCCAACGTCCTAAATTACTATAATCTGAGACAAAAAATTAGTATAATTGAGTAAAAAATAGCAAGAAAAATTTATATAATTAAATGGATAATTTGACATAAAAACACAGGGTGGGGCAAAAGTAGGTATACAGTTGTATGTGAAACATAGTTTATTCTTATGCTAGAGGCCCAGTGCACAAAATGGGTAAGGTCCCTAGGCCTGGACAGCGATCAGGGCCCAACGGGGCCTTCTGGTTGCTGGCGGGGGCCTTTCTTCGTTCCGTGCTGCGCCCTGGTGGTCAGCGCACATCATAGCGACCGGTTGTTTGGTTGTTCCACTGATCGGTCTTTTTGCATATTAGTCTTTTATTATATAGGATTATTATTTATTAATTATTATATTATTTTTCACATGAACAACTGTACACATACTTTTGCCCCACCCTGTATAGAGAAGCATTTTTGCAAAGAGACAGTAAGACATAGAAAATATCCAGCCATCATAAATTTTAGCTGAAATCACACACTATATATTAGTTTACTGAATTTCAGGATTTAAGGATCAGAAAATCCTATCACAAAACATCAGAGTTCTATGAATATGCCCAATGAAATAATGAAGTCACATTTGTCCCACCTCTAGTATTGGATATGCTGAATTACTCAGCATCTTGAAAATGTGATCACTTTTTTTTTTTTTCCTAGATAGGGAAATGAAGGGGAAAAATAGCCAAAATCCTTTCTAAGCCATTCATGTCTCTTGACAATTATAGGGTGCCTTTTGATATCTGTATTAGCTTCCTAGGCCTGCCATAACAAATTACCACAATTTGAGTGGCTTAAAACAACACACATTTATTGTTTCACAGTTCTGTAGGTCAGAAGAACAGATGGGCTCAGCTGGGAACTCAGCTTAGAGACTGACAAGGTGGAAATCAAAGTATCAGCAGGGCTGAGTGCGTTATTTGAGGTTCTGAGAAGAATCCACTTTCAAATTCATTCAGGCTGGTGGCAGAATTCACTTCCATGTATTTGTAAGATTGAGGTCCAGGTTTCCTTGCTAGCTGTTGGTTCTCTGCTTCTAGAGGCAACTATATTCCCTGGCTCGTGGTCTCCTTCGCCCTCCAAGTCATCAGTGGTAGGCGGATTCCCTCTCACGCTTTCAATTTCTCTGACTTCCCCTTCTGCCTCACTTCACTGGCCTCTCTTCCTGGTTGAAGACAGCCCTCTGCTTTTAAGGCTCATATGGTTAACTAAGGCCCCCAGGATAATCCACCTATGTTAAGGTGCTTAACATTTATTACACCTGCAAAGTCACCTTTACCATGTAAGGTTCCAGGGGTTAGGGCCTGGACATCTTTGGGAGCTATTCTGTTTACTATGCTGTTAAGAGTTGGCCATATCTCACTCCTACCAGATGCATCCTCTACGCTCCACCTGCAGACTCTGGATGCGTCTCCTAGCTTACTTCCTACTTCCGTATAGGAAGCCTGCAGGGATTCCTCTAAGATATGGTCTGTTTCCTAGATCCTCCTACTTCCTCAGTCCTTAGTCTACTCTTCTGCCAGCTTTATCCTGCCCCTTCAATTCTGCTAGGTAATCTCTTCCCTGATATTTGTTTGGATCTGATTTTCTCTGTCCTGTGCTTTGTCCTGATTGTACAGCATGGCTTCCAAATTTGTCAGTCCCTAACTGGGATCTCCAAATCCGTCTTTCTGAAAGGTCTCAAGTCTTTCCAAGTCTTTTGTTCTAGCCAAATTACTCCTCCTTTACCATGAGGCACTGTTGCTCTCATTTTTTATATGTATTAATAGCTATCAGTATGTATGGAATGTTACTAAAATGTCAGTGTTCCAGCATTTATTCACTGGAAATAGGACACATTTATTAGCTATGGCTTAATCGAGTATCCATGTGTTATGTGGTGAATCACAACACAAACAAAATTATTTTCAAAAATCTATATACCTAGGTTAATAAAAAACATTTGTACAGACTAGATCAACTGTTCTCTGGACATTTTCGATAAATTATTGAACTATGATGTAGTTACACTGATATTAATATGCCTGAAACAACGGGGCTGTAAAATATTCATCTTGGTAATTTGAGTCATTTAAATAAATGAACTGTATTAATATTGTAGTAATATAATAAGCTACTTGGTAATTGGTTATTATGCAATTGGGAACTAAATGTGGGTATTGGGTAGAATTGAGCAGTTACTATCAAAGTCTTACTAGGCTATTTCAAATATGCAACTTCTTAAGCTCAAATTACAAATATTTATTTTATGTCTATTGAGTGCAATTCACTGCAGTACAAATGAGACAGACATGGATTCTTCCCTCAGGGCACTTACAGCCTATTAGAGGAGGTAGCAAGTTCCTGGGATTCAAGGTAGAAAGTAATAAATGCCCTAGCAAAGGCACAGATGAAGCATTAAAAATACTGAGAAGAGAAAGAAAATGACTCTATTATTAAGAACGCATAATAATATGGCCACTCAGTGTGTATATATATATATATATATATATATATATATATATATATATATATATATATATTAGAGGCCCAGTGCATGAATTCGTGCATGGGTAGGGTTCGGCCAGCCTGACCAGGGGGAGGGGACATGTGCGGTTGGCTGGCCTGCCTGCTGGTCGAACTCCTGGTCAATTTGAATATTAGCATTTTATTATATAGGCTATACACTGAGTGGCCAGATTATTATGCGTTCAGAGATTATAATAATCTAGCCACTCAGTGTATAGTGCCTAGTCAAGAACAGACATTTGATAAGTATTATGGAATGTATTGAGCTTCGCATTTGATTCGAATCTTGATATATTTGGACTCAGAAGGAAGGTGAAACCAGCAGTCTATCAAGTGAAGAAATGCAAACCAAAGCACAGAGACAGTAAAACTTCTCATGTTACAGCTTTTATGTCCGTCATTTAGGTCCCTGTCAACTAGTCATTCTCACCCATATTATTCTATCCTGGTTCTATTACCTAGCCTTATCCAACTTCTCCTCTCCCCTCACCATCCTGCACACATGGACTCATGAAATGTTATCAACATTAGCAGAAAACAAAATGTTGGCCATTTTCATCTTTCCATTCCCATCCTCATCATCCCAGATCAGCACTCGTGCCTTATGCCTGGTCCATTGCAATAACCTCCCAGGTGGTGTCCTTGTCTTTAGTGTTTTAACTTTCTAAAACTCCTGACTGCCACTGAAACTCCTCCTAGCACAGCTCTGAACATGCCATTCACTGTATCAAGATGATTTAATATTTCCTGGAACAGTCTGATCCTTACCCTGACTGAGGTCCTCCTATAGTTCCCCCGTTACCTAGGCAGTCCCTCTCCTCCAGCCTAGTTAGACTACTTACTTTTTCCTCTTACCTGGAAGTGATTTTTGTTCACATTTTAACTTTTTCTGTACTTTCCCTAGATCACATTACACACGGCCTCACAATACAGGTAAAACTAGCTTTTGAGCTCTTTGGGGTAAGAGTACATGATTTTTTTTTTTCATTTTATGTACTCACGATGGTTGCTTCACGAACCATCAGTAATGGTTTAATAAATGTGTTATCACTTGATCCCTCCCTGTTTTATTTCTCTGCAGAATATTCACTTACAATTTCATATTTTCTAGTTGATTAGCAAGCTGATTAAATGAATCTCCTGACACCGGAAAGGAGGCTTTATTGGAGAGACCTTGTCTAGTCTTTTTCATCACTGAAACTAGCATTGCCGAGGACAGCGTCCTCTCCCAGGAGCTGCCCCTCGGGATGGTGTGAGGCCTTTATTGCACCCATATCTCCTCTCAATGACCCTCTGCTAGGCCTGCTTCCTGTCCTTTTTACACATTCCAAGAGCAGTCCCCAATGGTCTTCCAGCCTGTAATGCCCATCTCAGAGTCTGTTTCCTGGAGAAATCCTACTTACTGAATATTTGAAAACTAAAAAGCAAATAAGCCAATGAACCAGAAAAACAAAAGTATAAAAGCCTCAGGATATGTCAGCTGTACATGATACTTAAAGGTCATTATACACTGAATTACCCCATAATTGGGTTATAGATATATAAACCGTGTGCAACTCAGTCATAAAGTTAGAGATATTACCAGCTTTTAGAACCTTTTTGCAATTTCACCGGGCCCTCAAGATTGTGTATAGCTAAGTGTCTGTTCTGTTCCAATCTAACAGGCATGTTCATTGCAGTCAGACAGACCTGGTATACAGTCCTGTCCTCCTACTAACCACACATCCTGGCACAAGTGACTTAGTCTCTTTGAGCTTCTGTAAAATGAGGATCATGTTACTTACCTACTTCACAAGATTGTTGTGACCATTAAATTAAATACCCTCCATGTATAACCCTAGTGATATGCCGGTCACGGAAGAGTCAATTAATGAATGTTAGTTCCTCTTCATGTTCCCACAAGGGTATCTGAAAACCTCCTCTCTTGCTTGTAGTCCTCTTTAAAGAATAAGTACAATAGAATAGCAGGAAATGTATTATTTGTGGGTAGGCACTCCAGATAAATAAAGCTAATATACAGGAAAAACGATGTCAAATAAATCCTCTCTTTTCTAATTAAAAACAAACTCAAAATAACAGAGCCTACATGTTATCACTAAAAGGCATGGTTGGCTTGACTGTGGTCTATGTACCACGCCAGGAGGATTCGATGAGCCTGAGACGACATGTCACCTTCCTCCATGGGGACTTCCGACCAGGCCAGTGTTATTTCCTGCCCCCGCAGCACACCTTTGCTTAGTGGTCCTGAGGTTCACCTGGCAGCTTTTGTTGAAATCTTAGAATCCCTGATCATCATAAGTAATTTGTATTTTCTTAATTTTTAAAAAAATAATTCTGAAAAGAATACATAAAATTATAAACGAAATAACTTATTGGTATTCCTATTTCACATTTTCATTCTTTCAAATTGATTCTTCCATTCTTAAGCACCTTTCTGATGTCATGAGGAAGAGATGTTTCTGGTTCTTACTTCTCTGTATTCTCAAGTCAATAAAATCTTGGCACTCAATTTTCAGTTTTAAGCAGCTAAGTCTTAAACTATTGTCAAGAGAACCTGAAGGATATAATAGAATGTTTTTGGGCCTGAATAGATTTTTTTTTAAAGGAAAAGGTTGCCAGGCAGGCTCTCAAAAATCTCAACTCATAAGAGACAGAAGATGTGTTCTCATTGGTTTCATCCGGGTGACCCTTCTCCCACACAGACTTAAAAGTTTTGAAGTGTATAAGAATGAAGGCGGCATACTAAACCATTCTAAAAGAGAGGAGTCTAGAAGAAAACAACATGAATTTATTGAAAGTCACTGAATATAGGTCTCTTTTTAGATGAAAACATCTATTATGGCACTCTTTCTTCACACAAATAATTGTAAATGTTCAATGAGCCTGAGATAACATGTCCCCTTGTTTTCATGGGAAGTCCTGGGGACTGGGACAAATACATATCTCACTAGGATTTTGCCTGTTTGCATTTAAAATATATATAATTCAGAATCATGTCATCAAAATAATTAAGATCCTTGGTTGTAAGCATGAAAAAGCAATTCTAGCTATTTGAGTAAGAAAGATTTATTTGGGAGGATATTAGGATGTGTATGTGTAGATATGGGGCCTCAAAGACATGGTGGGAGACTGAGGGCCAGTCTTAGAAATAGGGGAAACCATGGAAGCTGTAGAGGGGCAAACCCCAGGGAGCAGGGACCACAGCTCCCATATTTTAGCCTATCCAGGCCCCAACCACTGGGGTCAGAACATTTGCATTCCCTCCACCAAGGCTTCCCTCACATGTTGTGAAGTTCCAGAACAGAATTCCTTTTGGTCACATGCTTGCCCAGGAAAGGAAGGATCTGATCTCTTTAGTTTGTCTAGTGGGGAGTGAGTATCTGGAATCACCCTCCAACAGGACAATACACAATGTCAGAAAGATCCATTTCCAAAAGAAACTTGGGGCACTATTAGGAAAGGATTAACTCATGACCAACCAACACAGCACACATTTTCACGGCAGTATCTATAGATCTCGGGATCTTGAGGCAAATTCCTGCCTCAGACATAGAATGCCAAAGAAGTAACTGCATAGTAAGTGCTTTGTGTCTTATGTCAGAATTCTAAAGCACGGAGTCTACTAATATATCTCTCAAGGATAAAATCTAAACACTCTTCAAAGATTAAATAGAAACAATTCCTTAAATGAAATGTCTAAGGTTAGATGTTCTTTCTGTTGCAGATGGAGGAAAATGCTCATGGATGCCATTTAAAGAGATTGAGCACATAAAGTCTCTCTCTCTCTCTCTCTCTCTCTCTCTCTCTCTCTCTCTCACACACACACACACACACACACACACACACACACAGTAAAGAATGGCTCTCCTAAAAGAGAAGGGCTGACTTCTTTAGTCCTTGAGCAAGACATGGGGTAGAGTGTTCTTGCAAATCTTCATTCTCTATGTCTCCCCTCAGGAAAGGTGGTTTATTTTTTCAATGAATAGGACAGAACCTGATTTTATTTTTATGGGCTTTGCTAGTTTGGGTTATTTAAGGCTAGCTGGAAAACACAGGTTTCATTTAGACTGAAACTTATGTGAATAAAAGGATTGGGAGTTTGCTTCCATTATAGGTGAGCAGCACAAAACTGGGGGTAAGAAGACAGGAACGTGCATCATTGTTTTTTGTCAAGTGGCTCTCCAGTAGCTGATATCCTTAACATGCAGAAGAGCATACAGACGAAGTGGTCATCACACTTTAGTGCAGCTATTTGTAAATGTAATGCACTAATGCAATACCTATATACCCACTGACTTTCTGGCAGTCCCTCCATCACAATCCAGCTCTCACCATGTCACCAATGCACAGCTATTCCAATGAGGAAGGAAAAGTGAATAGATGGAGAAGTCACTTAAGTCCTTTGACATAACTTTACAATATGTGCCCTTGTTCTCCTTTTTCTTTTGTTGTGTAGCCATGATTGTATATGCCATCATGATTATATACTATGTGCAACTTCAGCTGATGAAATATAATTCCCTAAAATGGAAGAAAAATTAATTTACAAAATGTATCCTTTTGTTCCTCTTAGACACAGATTCTGAGACAAAGTTAAGAGTGCATGAGGATTATTAGGGGTTAATGTCAGTGAAGATAAAAGAGACAAGAAGGAGGATTGAACAGGGAAAGCCTTCAGAATGAAATGCAGAGCTCATAAAATCTGGGCCAACTGAACAGGGAGTTCTAAAGCAAGACTGGCCTACTGGAGCTCTGTGTTGGGGAGAAATGGTCAATGCTAGTATCCCAATCATCCTCATTCATTGGGGTGTGTGAGACCTTGGCTCTAAAGATAAAGCAAATCTTGCAGAGGAGTGTCAGCTTATAGTACTCCTTGCAGATAAATAGCAGGTGCTTTCTTGAAGAAAATTCTAAATGGTAGACTTTCCTGATTGCTATGATGAGGAAATGGTTAGCTTAGAATTAGGTTTAGTTCCAGTGATTAAAGTTAAATAATGTTTCACCTACTGACTTTTGTCATTTTTATAACTACTATCAGGAGCATAGTCTTAAATTTGTAGGCAGAGTGAGTGAAGACAATATTTAATTATAACAACTAGTCTACTAAAGGAGAGCATTTAGGATGTATGGTAAACCAATTAAAAGTGACAAAAACACTGTCATAGTTTGGGCAGCTGCAACAGAGTGTTATAGACTGGGTGCCTCAAACAACAAACATGCATTTCTCACAGTTCTGAAAGCTGAGAAGTACAAGACCAAGATACCAGGAGGTCATATGTCTGATGAGGACACTCTTCTTGTCTTCTTGTTGTATCCACACATGGCTAAGAGCAGAGGGCAATCATCTCTCTCATGTCTCTTCTTGTAAGAGCACTATTCCCATTCATTAGGGCTCCTTCCTCATGATCTAATTACCCCCTAAAAGTCCTACTTCCAAATACCATCACATTGGGAATTTAGGCTTCAGTACATGAATTGTGGGAGTTTGGGGAGACACAAATACTCAGCCCATAGCAAGCATAAAAAATTTAAGGAATAAAGATAAATAAAAGGTTAAAATCTATTAACTGACAATATCTCCTTTCCTCACCTTCCCTTTCACAAGTTTATCTAGATATATAAAAGCCTAAGTGACTGTTCGACCATTCGACCATTTGACCAGTAGCTATGACATGCACTGACCACCAGGGAGCAGACGCTCAACACACAGGCATGGAAACATGGAACAGACTGATGAATCTCAGAGGGAAGGGGGGAGGGGGAGGGTAAGAAGATATTAACCAAAGATCTTATATGCATACTAGAGGCCCGGTGGGGTCCCTCGGCCTGGCATGTGGGGATCGGGCTGAAACCGGCCCAGTGCACAGATATGTGCAGCAGTGAGGTCCCTTGGCCTGGCCTATGGGGACCAGGCCAAAACCAGCAGTCCAACATCCCCTGAGGTATCCCAGATTGTGAGAGGGCCAGGGTGAGAGACCCCACCAGTGCATGAATCCATGCATTGGGCCTCTAGTTTTTAAATAAGTTGCTTAAGCATACCAATAGTCAGTGGTGTCTGGTATTGATTTAGTAGTTTTTGTTGCAGATATCTTCTTACAGATTATTAAACTAATGCATGGAATCTTTAATAAATATTTTTACCTACCATACCATCTAGGAAGACAGCATGCATAGTATAATAAAGGTAACACTGTCAGGAAGTGAGAAGACTTGAGCTCTGGTCTTGAATTCTCCTCTTATAGTTAATATCTAAATTCTAAGTTTCAAAAAATAATTTACTTTGTATTAATAATCCATTGTGAATTTTATCTTATCAGTATTATAACAGACAATGCCAAAAGTTTAAAAAGTCTTTAAGGCTATCCTTCCATTCCTTCAACAAGTAATTACTGAGTGTGGAACCCAGGCTGGGCACAGAATTAGGCATTGGTGATACAAAACAAGGTCCAGGTCCTCTTCCAGTTTATGCTCTTGTTGGAGATACAAACAATCATCAAGAAAACACAAATATAATTTATGAGAGATATAAGAGCTGTGAACAAAGATGAAGCACACTAAGGGATAGAGAATGTCAGGATGACTGTGTACATGTGTGTGAGGGGTGGCGGCCCTCACACAGGGACTTTACATAGGGTGGTCAAGGTCATCTTCTTCTAACCAAGATGCTGGAGCAGAAATGTAGATTACTTGTAGGGCGAAGAAGGTGGGAAAGGGAAGGCAGATCCTGAAGAGGTAAAGACAAGGTAAGGAGGTTGGGGTTCATCCTAAGCCTGAAGGGAAGTCCCAGATGTTTTCAGGCAGGAGGTTGGGTGTATTTATGGTTTCAAGGTAAGGAGGTTGGGGTTCATCCTAAGCCTGAAGGGAAGTCCCAGATGTTTTCAGGCAGGATGGCCTGATCTGATATACCTTTTGGAAAGATCACTCTGGCCTCTGTGGGGAAAGCATCTGTAGGTTGGTGAATATGGAAGCCAGAAGCTAACACATTAGCCTAGGAGGTGAGCAATGAAGGAGGTTTAGACATTATAGGTGGAAGCTGATCTGCTTCACAGTACATTTTGAAGGTGGATTGTCTTGAATTGTTGATGGAGTGGATGTTGGATGTGAGGATAAGAGAGGGATCAAGAATGATAAATAGATCCAGAGACACAGAAGCATGGAATAGACTGAGGAAGGCAGGGTGGGGTGGGGTGGGTGGGGAGAGATTAACCAAAGAATTTATATGCATATATTCATGACAAATGGACACAGATAGTAGTAGTGAAGGCCTGGGGTGGGCTGGGCTGAAGGGGATCATTGGGGGGTGGGGGTGGGGAAGGGGACATCTGTAATACTTTCAACAACAATGATACATTTTAAAAAATAAAAGGAATGACTTCTAACCACAGCTACTGCTTAAGTGGGGAGCTCAAATCAGGTATCAAGCATTTGACAAAAATCAGGGGTGATTGTGTTCTGGGAGCGAGGCCTAATTTTTGGTTCTATTAACATACACTTAGTGGCCAGATTATTATGATCTCTGAATGCATAATAATCTGGCCACTCGGCGTACATCCTATATAATAAAAGGCTAATATGCAAATTGTTCCCTCTACCAGGAGTTCGACCAGCAGGCAGGCCGGCCAACCGCCCATGTCCCCTCCCCCTGGCTAGGCTGGCCGGACCCCACCCATGCACGAATTCATGCACCGGGCCTCTAATATACACACAAACACACACACACACACACACACACACACACACACACACACACACACAATGAGTGGCCAGATTATTATGCGTTCAGAGATCATAATAATCTGGCCACTCAGCGTATAAAGTGAGTAGACATTTCAGGATATTGAAAGGGGTATGCTGTCCTTTATTTTTCACCCACTACTTTATTCTCTGCTCACTAACAACACAGCAATTGTCTTTCATATGAATTAAACTTGTTATATATTTGACTGGATCCTTGTTTGGAGAGGTGGACTGGGGGGATTTAGACCATAATTAGGTGTCTGCATCAGAGGAGGGACTTTCTGTTCCTCCCTGTAACCCCTCTTAGGATAGAAATAATTGGCAGTGATGATGCCCAATTAAATTCAACACTGCTCATTGTGTGGGTTTAATGAGGAAGTCCCTTTCTGTTCTTTGACACAATGTAAAAGCCGGAGTTGGCACAATCTTAAGATAAAGGTTTCTCCAGGAACTTGGTAGCATTGCAAGTCCTATTTGACGTCATACTGTAAAAGTTGCCGTTCTGAGAAAGGCAAATGGAGATAGTGGTAGGACTCGCAACAGAACAATAACTTAGTGAGACACCAGCTTCTTTGTGACCTGGAGCTTAAAGAACTTGGGAGACCTTCTTCAAGGTAAGGAACACATGGTTACAAAGAGCAAAATTAGAATGAGAAATTATTTGGTATGAGAAAAAGTTCACAAAATAATAAACATTTAAAGCTGATAAAACCACAAATGTCACATAACAAACAAAATAACACAATATTTTAAAACAAATTTATTGCCCGACACCCCTCTAATAATTTTCCTTACTTTATTTTTAGTTGCATAGATTTGATTGCACTAACACAAAACAAAGGGTATATAATTTTTAAATAGAGGGAATATAAAGGTAATTATGTTTTTACTCTGGCATGGATGATGAAACTGTCAAAAGTTTATACTTGGAATGCACAGACCATGTATATCTGCTCACATAGGTCTATCCCCTCTTGTGAGAATTAGGCCCTACAAACACAGAATTCCGATGAGTTCTATTTCACATCATTTTTTTGGGGGTGAGGGGAATCCTGTTTTAATGATTGAAACAATTAAAAAAAAACACCAGCTTTGGGCTCTGTACACTTCAGACATTCTTCCTCCACTGCTTGTGGACATTTAGTGTTGGGCACTCAGACACCTTTGCATCATGATACAGTCCTGGCCCTGCCCCTCTGTGTTAGGTTAGGATGGTGGGGGAGAAGGCACAGGAGCCATACAAGTATCCTTGGAGGCCTTTGCTACACCGGGAAGGCTACACAAAGAATGATCTACACAACTCATAAATACACGCCATCAAGTTAAAACTCAATGTGTTTTCAACTTGAGTTTCATGTAGCCAAATGACAAAATGCCCATGTCTACTCCAATGTCCTCTTGTCACTCAGGAGTGTGACCAAATTGGAAGTAGAACAAGACAGTAGTGTTAAACAATTTGAACATACTTTGGCAAATTTTACTAAAACATCCTGTGAAGACAATGCCAAGACCAGCACCTTAGAAGGAGCCTGTGCAGTGAGGGGTCCTGACACTTCAACTTCATTTCCTCTAGGGTATATTCTCTTTTAGTTAGGAGTCACAATTCGGTGTATGCTTTTATTTTTTACTTGGTGAGAGAGAAAATGATAAACCCGTGGTAAGCTTCAGACTTATAGAAGGGAAATTTGTTCAAGAATCTCTGAGCACAATGCAATCCCTTTCCTCTAAATGGGGGAATAACCCTAGAATTGTCAACAGTATATGATATTATGTGAATGGGGTATTTGGAGGTAGTCATATATTACATTGTCTCCCCCTGTCACAGCACCATCTAACTCCCAGTCTGGTTGGGAAAAATTTGGACAACCTTGACCTTTACTTCAGCTGCTCACCAAAGTAACCCATCCCATACTGCCAGTTGAACCTTTCCCAATGGCTCTTGCCCCTGACACCTCATTTTCATTTCTACACTTACCTGTGCATCTCAGGCCCTTAGAATTCACTGCCTGAATTGCTATGATAGTTAATTAACTGGTCTCTCTGTTACTTCAAACCACTCCTTACTCTGTTTCCTAAATCACAGGCCAAATCCACCACTCTCCTTATCAAAAACTACAACTGAAAGAGAGCCCAAACTGAAGATGACATTTGGAGCCTCCAAATCTGACATTTCAACTTCATTCCTTCTTCCATCCATCAAGTCACCCTGTGCTGGAACCAACAGGGCTGCTTGCCCCTCATGCCCTTTCTTGTGCCTTCTTGTGCACTTTCTGCCTTCTTTACTCCTCCTGTTTTTCAAGTCTGAAATAAGCACTTATCTTGGTCTTTCAAATTACTTCCAGGATTCATCAAAAAGTCTATATTCTCTGGAAAGCCTTCTGGAATATTTCATGTCATAATGAATTATTCTTTTTTCTACATCTCTATAAAAGTTAACTTATGCAGCCATTGTGGTACTTACTAATGTCTTGTGTGGCAGATATATGCTTTTCTATGTTTATTTGTCATACTTTCATATATCAGTTCTTTACAGAGAGGGACAGTATTTCTTCATCACTGAATAGTCTCCCAAACACATTTATACAATGTCTCCCATAGTGCTTTGCATATAGGTGTCCAAATATTTTTGCATGGATGCATCAACCTACAAATCATAAAAAGTGAAATAAAAACAATTTTGGGCTAGTCACCAGATTGTAACAGCTACGGGAGTCAAACCTTTTATTAACTTTTTTATTCCCAGAAAAAAAAGAACAAAGCTTAAATCAATAAAACCTTGTAGTATAAATGATTTAAAAGATTCCAAGGATCAATGTATATTGGACCCATCTGATGGTTAAGGGGAAAGGGTGCCTCTAATGAGGAAAGTAATAAAACAAGAATAACTTCTAACAGAAAGAGTAGAAAACAGTAGAATTGTGGAGTCTGTCATAGCTGGATTGGCAATGACTGGGATGTCCAGGAGACATACACTTTCAAAAGAGGCTGAGAAAGATGCGGTGATAGCATTCCTGGCAGGGAGAGCGTAATGAGCACAATGAGAATGTTGACAGAAAATCTGAGCTGAGATGCTTTTGTTAACTTCGTTTTGGACTGTCTGGAGAGAGAGGGGGCAAGGCTGTGATTTGTAGAAACCTCAGCAAGTAACTGTGGCAGCTCCATGTGCCTGGGCAGGAAGGGGGCTGCATTAGCCCTCCTTACCCAGTCTGGGCTCTTGTGTAGCATAGAAGGGACTAGAAAGTACTGTCAAGGAAGGGACAGTTATGAGATCTGGAGAGCCTTAGAGGGGCTCGTTTTGGTGTGGACTAAATGACCCCGAGTCCAAGGGCTGGTGGATAGGCCTCTCAGGACTCACACAGTGACCTTGGCAGGTGAACTGGACTAGTCAGCGGAGAGGGCCTGCTCAGCAGTGGGTGCTGGCTTCCCCAGGAGCACAGTATGGTGAGCAAATGCACCAGGAGTTACACCAGCCAGGACTGGAGAGGTGGGACTCCATAGTTAAGGTGGGATCCACCTCATCTCAGCAGAGACCAGCCAGAGGACAGCCAGGACCAAAGAGCCACACAGAGGTACCAGCCCAAGACCTCACGTGACATCAGGAGGACGGGAAGCTTTGCCTACAGGCAGCAACTGTCTGGGGAAGAAGCAGGAGAGTGGGGAGGAACAGGTGTGTTAGGACTGCCTGGATGCACTATTCACCCTGAAACAGTAGAGTGTGGACTGCTAAGTTTCCATCCCCCACACTTCTGGCCTCAGCCAGGGAAGCAGAAGCTGGGGAGTGGAGTACATCAGCCAGAAAACATAAAAAGTTGCCATTTTACTTGTTTTTGTGAGCCCAGTGTGCTAAATTGCAATCTCTCAACTTGGAGGTTAAGGGGCTGTGAGAAGAACAGCTTCAGCAGGAAAATAAGTGCTGGCCTGTGGCTCAGCCAGAAAAGGGCATCGCGGTCCTCCACGGTCACGATGGCCGAGGGGAGGGCGGAGAGAGAGAAAACGGCAGAAGGTCCAGATCACAGCATGAGTTTGCTGAACCAGGGTGGAAAGCTAACTGACCTGGAATAATGGAATGTGTGCTTTCATCTGCTTTCAACTAACTGCATAACAGAAGCGTGTTTCTGTGAGGATCTTACATCTTGGAGCTCCAACTTCCTAAATTGCCTGTGTTGAGTATCTGGAGGTGCGCTAGGAAGTGGTAGAAATACTTTCTCTATGTTGATCCCTGCCACTCTGAACTGTACAGTGAGGGTGTTCTATTGGTAGAATGGGGTGGGAAAGTCTACGGGAGCAGGGAGAGGAGTCTCCTGATGCCCAAAGGGCCTGGTAGACAGCTCCCATCCTTGCTGACCAACCAGGCAGCTGCTCTCACTCCGTCAGGCACGCCTCCTTTGGGGAGGGAATGTGGACATGCAGGACATGGAAGAAAACTTTGAGAGACAGTTGTGTGGAGTGTTTGAGTGACCACTACTGTCCATAACATGACCACATCCAGAACGGGGTGAAGACCCTGCTCCTTTAATCTCTAACTACCTTTGATCGATTCAGTTTCTTGGTGAATCAGGAACCACTGATCATATTTTGCCTTTCATCCTGGACTATCGGATCTACCTTTAATCATGTCACTAACAGCTTTGGTATCATATTCACATGGTGCATTAAAACTTTCATAATGCCATCAGTGGAGTTTTCCAGGTCATCATCTCTATTAGGTAAGACCAAGCATTATTGCATTCTTTACTTTTCTTAGAAAGAAAAAAAAGGCACAGTCTAGTTTTTAAATGTATAATTTGCATGTGGGTGCTTCCTCACTATCCGTATACTTAATTATAGATTATAAAACTAATTCTGTGTTCTGTTTCTGTCCTACCTGCTCCAGATATTCTAAATTAATCTTCACTACATCTTTGTGAGGTGAGGCCAAAAGATCGATTATTTCCCTCTAATAGAAAGATGAAAGGAGAAGTGGTTTGCCCAAGGTCACTCAGGAAATGAGTGCTGGGACCTGGCATGAAGCCCAGTTCCCATGATTCCTGATCCTGTGCTCAATTTAGGAAACCCTGTTGCCCCCAACCCATGACACCACCTCAGAAGTGGTTCCAGTTCAGCCAAGCAGGCAGATCTTTCCCTGAGGCGTGGGGTTAGCCAGAGAGGATGAGCTCACTGCATAGCCAAATGCATTCTTACCCTTGGGCCAGTTATACCTGCCAGTCACATAAATCTATTAAAAAATTGCGAGTTTAATACATGCAAGGCCCTAGGGCATTTCTCATGTATCATCCCATTTAACCCGTAGGAAGCATCGAGAGTGGCATGTAATTACCTCAACACATCGCTGTTGAGTGCCAGAGTCAGGATCTAAACTTAAGTCTAATGCCAGTCTCCATCCTTAGAACAGGAGGCAGCATGAAGGTGAGTCCTTAAAGAGTGGGTCATTGTTACCCATGGGGATGGGAGAGAAAAACCCAACTAAATCATCTCAGAAGCCAGCTTAGTGGGGACCTAGAGATGGAGTAGAATGAGGGTCCCTTGTGTTACCTGTTGGCTGTGGTATTAATTTAACTTTGTGGCCTTGGCATAGTCAAGCCCAGTATCAAAGTGATTACACAACAATACAAATGTTTTCTGCCGAACAGACACTTGGATGGTGGAAAATCTTGAATTCCTTAAGGAATAAGGTTACGGGGATACACATCTCAAGTGGCTTGGGCCTTGCACTGTTATTGTTTCTTCTCATCACTGTTTCCTTTTAAAACCTTCCAATAACCCCTGTATTTCAGACATGTGCTCCAGCGTAAACATGTCCAGAGCAAAGTAGGACAGGTTAGAATTATAGTGTAGCCTGTGGGCATGAGGGAACAGAATTGAGTAGGTAATACTTTACTTCCCAAAGCTACAAGGAACTCTTTACCAGCCAGTAGCTGCACAGGGAGGATAAAATTCCTAACCAAATCAACAAGTGCATAGACTAGAAAACAAATAAATTATTTCAGCACTATTTCAAAACACCATGTTTCATCGATGATAAATCACCGAGTGGAAGGGAAGCTATGCATACTGTACTCAATATCTTCATGGTGTGATCTATTCATTTATTCAAAACACACCATCAAATTATCTGAATGAGTAAGCCTCATTTACATATAATATGCCAAGCAGTGATAAATTAGAACGCTGAACATCTACTGCCTCAATTCCCTAATGATAAACTCAACTAATTTCTCCCAATAAAGCAATCAAATAAACAGAACGACTGTTTCCATAGTTCACTGAAGAACCTTGCATCCTCACTACTGAATTCAGTTTTGCCAAAGGATGGTGGGTGATGTTTATGATGCTCACCTCACAGCTGTCTCTGGGCGGGGCTTCTGATAAGCACCCTTTAATGCACAGGAAGCTTGATTGCCGTACGTTTACCCCCAACCATGGCCATGGATCTGGATCTTACACTGTGATTCCATGATTTGGGGGTGGGAGGGCAAGGGTAGGAACTCACTCTCTAGATGTTTACACAGAACAATTAAATTCAAATTTAATTCCAAGGCCAAACATAGTGCTGGGGATTATTCATGCCTTGGCTGCCCTTCATTAATGCAAATAATTAAAAGCTGACTGTAAACAGAGGGACACATGGACTGCTGAGATAAACCAAGAGATCTGCCCTCTCCTTAGTCATTCTGTTTTCTTTTGTTCTTTTGGTTATTGGGATGTTTACAGAGCTTTCTCCGTTTGTTCCCCTTAATGCCTCCTGATGGACAGGGTAAGTTAGATAGCTTTATCCCCATTCCTCAAATGAGGAACCTCAAACTCTGGGATACACATTTGGCCAAGGTCACCCCAGAAGGGGCAGGAAACAGAATAGATTCGAGCGCTCCTGTTTCCCCATGCAGTGCTCTTTACTATATATTTACAGGTATGCCAACAGTTGGCACCATCCCTCATTCACAAAGTACATACCCATAGCTCATCGTGTGATAAATTAGAACGCTGAACATCTACTGCCTCAATTATTTTAGGGCTGTTTTAGGTGCTGCAGATAGAATGATGGGCAATATAAAGGTCCTGCTTCCGTGATAGGAAGAAAATGATAAAACAACATGTCAACAACAAAGGTTTATTATTTTTCTTCTCTCAATCTTATACCCATAGGAGAAATCAACAATAAAGTCATGGACTTTGAACACAAGACGTGATAAAAAGAGTATACATGCTTATTTGTGTCTCAGTTTCCTGTAACTAAGAATTAGTGTGAGTACACCATGAGATATGCTTTGCTTCCTGCATAATGCATATGTAAAATGGACCCAAATGAATATAATTAAATGTACAATATTGACCGACCAGTCTATTAAAGTGAATATTATTGAATATATGTAATACTGCATTATTTCAGTTTCCCAAATGGATTCTGACATGTTAAGAGGTTTCATTGTATACCTATGAAATATTTACAAAACTGAGTAGCTGATAAATAATAGCAAATTTCAGATATGCTTAGAGAGCTATTTTGAAAAACTGAGTTCCATAGATAGAAAGATCTTTTAAGCAGTATGAAAGTTGAAATGTTTTAGATACTGTTTCTAGCCTGGACAAAATAGCCCAAACAATGAAAGTTATAAACAGAATAAACTGCAATATAAATTCATCAACTATAAATGGACCTTTCTAATACTTGAGGTTAGAAAACACAAAGAATACTCTTTTATTTAAAAACAATTCATTTACACAAACCAATTTTAAATAAATTCTTCAATGATTTGGAAACATGTTGATTTACTAGTCACTTCCATTGTCTTTCCTTGCTTGTAGGTTTCTTTATCTGCCCTGAACAGTCTTAGCTGGAGGCAACTCAGAAGCTTGAACACTATTACAGGCTTCTGTTTAAAATAAGGAGAAACTGTGGGGCTGTGGTTACAATAGAGCTGATGGAAAGAATGAGAACTATATTTAGATTGGGGATTAGGGAGTAATTGGAATTAGACATTTAGAGTAACCAGGAAAAACATTCTTATTCTAATTTACAAATCCAAAGGTTAAAATAACTCATGCTCTGGGGAATTACAATTTTTAAGTATACATACAGCTTACAAAGTGAAGTTGTATTTTATGAGGCTGATTGCCGTAAGCCACAGAACAACCCCAAACATAAGAATCTATAATTCTCTCCACATCGCTTATTTTGTTTCTTTAATTTGTTCAGTGTTTCCCGGTGTATGAAATAATAGTTGCTGAAATTCTGCAAGCCACAAAAATATCCTCAAGCTTAAAAAAATCTATGCCTTGATTTTCAAGGCTGAGATTGGAGTAAGATGCTGAGTGAGATTTTGTAAATTGGAAAACAGGGTGTGATAGGGAATGAATTGTAGCCAGTCATGGTTCAGAAAGGCATCCTAGCAGGTTTACAGAGGAAGAGACTTTGCATCGGCTCTGGAAGTGTATTTGGCTAAGTACAGAGAGCTCCACCAGGCCTACTGCTCCACTTGGGTAGGGCAGAGTTGATTTGTTGCCCGTAGGATCCGGACATACACTTAATTCAGTGTTCTTCTTTAAAAAAAGAAACCTTGTGATGTTCCGGGTTGAAAACACATACAAACCAAATCACCTTACAGAGAAGCTCAACATTGACGAGTCCTTCCTATGGACTCAATGGTTCTAATCATTGTTTTAGTATCTTGAAATGCTTAATCATGAACACATATCCTAGGGATTACAGTTACCTAATGAAAGCCTTTAAAGTGAAGAATAGTAACCAACACAAAGCAGAAATAAAACAACCTTAGAGAAACATGGACTATGCAAATAGACTGCGCAAAAAAAGTAAACAAAAGAGGAAAGAAAGACTATCATTAATATCCTAAGAGAAATAAGAAAAAACATTGCAAAGTCAAAACAAGAACAAGATGTGTAAAATATTGCAGAAAACAAAACTGAATTATTGGAAATTAAAAACATTATAGCAGAAACAAAGAACCCATAAGACTTTTTAAAATTTTCCACAAAGAAGAATTGAAGGGAAAATAGAAAAGATAAAGTTAGAATAATTAAGGACGTTCAACACCAAAATGTAAATTGGTACACCCACTATGGAAAACAGTATGGAGGTTCCTCAAAAAATTAAAACTACCATATGATTCAGCAATCCTACTTCTGGGTATTTATCTGAAGAAAATGAAAACACTAATTTGAAAAGATACAGGCACCTTAATTGATTTACCAGTTACTAATTACTGCTCATTGTAGCATTATTTACAATAGCCAAGATATGGAAACAACCTAAGTATGTGCTCGTCAATGGATGAATGGGTAGATATGTTATATATATAACATATACATAACATATATATGTACATATATATGTTATATATGATAGACTATTACTCAGCCTTAAAACATAATGGAACCTTGACAGGTGTTGATGGTCCTAGGACAGGAAGCCATGGCATAAGCAACCCTGAAAAGCCCACGTGATGCAGCGCCCCCTGTTCCCTAGATGACCCAGAGCAACTTGACTCCTGGCTGCCAAGACTGTTTGCAGGTATCATTTCTGCTTCTTCCCACTGAAACCTAGCTCAACTTTCCCCGTCCCTTCACAAGTAAGTGAAACTGCATTTTAAGGGCAGAGGGAAGAGGAAAAAGAGGCAGTAAGCATGTCCCCAGCTCTGTCAGCACCACTACACTGAAACCAACCTCACCGAAGGCACCAACAACCTCTGTCACTACATCTAATGGATACTTTTTCTGCTTCTGAAGTAATCAGGTGTCTTTTGGGTAAAAATGGCAGAAAAGCCACACAACCTGACATAAGAAAAGCATTTATTGCTCACAAAATTAAAAAGTTGTTCCGGTGAAATTTCCAGCAGGCTGTTCCATTGGTCTGGTTAGCCCAGGCCCTCCCTGTGCTCAGAGAGGTCACACACTGATTGTTTGCACCTGGGAACACAACCCAAACCCAATGAATCAGCAGCACGGCAGGCGTGGTTCCCACAGGAAAACGCAAGTACCTTACCAGAGGCACAGGCGATCCACACGTTTCCACTTGAGCATTCATTTTATTTGACTTGACAGGAACGTTTGACACGAATGACCCATTCTGGAGCTAAGGCCGCTTCTTGCTATCGCTGACTTTGTTTTCCCTCACTTTTCCTGTTACTCCTTCTCAGGCTTCTTCACAGGATACCTGACTCCATTTATGCACTATCTCAAATTATTTCCGGCCATCAGTTGCTTGCTCTGGTTCCTAGCAAAGAGAATCCATTCTATCATGCACAAAATTCCAGCTGCTTATGCCATGGCTGCCTGCCCTAGGACCACCCCGTCTCTGCCTCGCCCAGGGACACTGACTGAGCTGAGGCCAAGTTCCAACATGTTGTACATTTCTGCAAGATCATGAGAAGCTCCTGCTTTGAAGCTTGGTTAGATTAAACCCACGAGATTCTGGCTTTCCCATGGGCTGCCTAGGCGGACTACAGGATATAATACCCTAAGAGGCAAATCTTTAGACACAATACACAGAAGGAACAAGACAAGTTGCAAGCTCTTTCTCAGTCTTACAGACCCCCAGAGAAGGGAGTAACTCCATAGGGTCTCTCTGGAGATGTCTCTGATGACTAAGAGCCAGGCTCTGCTGTTAACTAGGTGGAGAACCACTATGTGTTTGCTTTCCTGCCTTTCCTACCTAAATGCTATTCTTCTCTTATTCTTACTTCCCTTCTATGGCACCCTCCCCCCAGTAAAGGGTTAGCATGTGGCTTTACTTTTGGTCTTGCTTCTTGGGAAAGCCCGGCTAAGACACAGGACCATCTTTTCTCATCAGTGCACGTTGACGGTGCCCCTTAGGGGTCTCCCTAGGTCACTTCTCTTCTTATCACATTATTCTGGGGAGACATCCCATGCCCACCATTTCAATCTGCATCTATAATCTGATGACTCCAGATCTTCTTCTCCATCTTGGGCTCCCCTCCTGAGTTCCAGCTCTGACTGGACTTCTCTGACTGAAAGTCTCAGGAGCACCTCCAACTCAACATGCTCCAAACTTATTCACATGCCAAACCCAAACTGCTCTTCCCTTGATGTTTCCTTTCTCCGGGAATGTCACCAACCATGAACCTAAATCAGAAAACTGGAATCACCTTGATCCCTCACTCTCTCTTACTCATCACTATTCACATCCAGTCTCTCACCAGACCTTCTTTTAAATACACTGCAATCTCACCAACTTTATTCCATCGCCACTGCCATAACCTCTCTAAGCCAGCTCCCTACCCCATCTGCATTCCTCCAGTCCGTTTTTTACAGGGTAGTTGTTTATATATATTTTTCCAGCTTTATTGGGATAGGGTTGACATATAACATTGTGTAAGCTTAAGGTGTACAATGTGTTGATTTGATACACTTATATATTACAAAATAATTATGGGGTGGGGGATGGAGGAAATGGGAAGACGTTGAGCAAAGAGCACAAACTTCTAGTTATAAGATGAATAAAAGTGATCTTTGAGTTCCTTGCAAACATCATTCTCAAAGGCTTTCTGTTATTTCAGGTAAAACTTCCTTATTGAAGCTTACTCTGACCTTTATGACCTATGTCTTACCCTTTTCTCCATGCTCAGTTCTTGCCTCTCAACAGTCTAGTGGGTTTAGGCGTTAGCCCTGTTGAAGTGTTATCTTCTCATGGTTCCATGTCCTCTCTCACCTCTGACTCTTCACATGACCCATTTTCTCTACTTAAAACAGTCTTCACCCTCCTCTTTCTCTAGCTAACTTCTACTCATCCTTCAGATGTCAGCCATGGCATCACTTCTTGCAGGAAGCCCTTCTTGATCTCCACCCTGTTTTCCAGTCTAGGTCAATGCCTACTGCGGAAGGTCCCACTACGCATGCTCATGTGCTCTCACGGTGCTGAATCAGACATAACATTTCCTTCTACTCCTTCCTACACAGGGGAGGGCCTCTGTCCGCCTTGCTCATGATTGCTTTCCTCAGCACCTGGCCCAGAGACTGATTTAAAAAGACTCCTAACGTATAAACAGCTTTACAGGTAGTTTTACCACCTTGTATTTTATTTTGTGTGAAGTCCCAGACAGCCAGTGTTTTATCCCAAGAATTTTAGACAACTGTTGCGTGCAGTCTTGATTTTAGAGGCTCTTTAACAGCTTTCCTTACAGAACCACAAGTCATGGTTTTAGAATAAATTTTAGCACATGCACGCTAATGTACAATATGTCATTGACTAGTTCTAAGAAATAATACCCCATAGATGTAAATAACATTGTTATTATGTATTTCAAAGTTTGTCTCTTTCTGTCTTAGAGAATTAAAAACAAACACACAAACCAGTCTTTAAGAATTGATTTGCTAGCATGTGAGTAAATTAAGTGTTCATCGGCACTGCCTGCAGGTACTAGGTGCAGGGAACTGGGACGACATCACCTTTCTACTCATTTCTTTTTGAGCTGAAATTCATTGCTGTTTTTCACCCCTGGCTCTCTATCTTGGGGTTTTTATTTTGTGATTGGCTTAACCTATTTTACCTTTAAAATATTTTTGATTATCATAATTTTCGCTTATGTGCTTTTCTTTTTCTCTCTCCTAGTTTACATGCTCATGTGCACTGTTTCCATTGTATGCTTTTGTTCTGTTTACAGTTTATCATCAGTTGAACAGAAGTTGCTGATGGCAATTTTTAGGACTATAAAACATAACAACCCTATCCCAATAATATGGGCTCATATCATAAATGGGAATTTAAAATGGAATAGATTTCCAAAGAAATCAATGTTATGTAAAAGCTAAACCTGTTCAAAATGGATAAATACAATGGTTTATTATAAACATTAGGAACATAGAAATTAACCCCCACATTTGAGTTTTATGTTCAGAACAAACTATCAGAGGCTCAATAAGGACATTTTTATGACTAAGTGTATTATCTCCTGCACTAGTTTTCTTTAGCATCTTAATTGATTTATTGGGAGTTAAGTGAGTGAATAAAAGGCTCCACAAACAGATTCGAAACCTGACACTGGGCACTGTTGCAGTTTTGTTTGTAAATGAATGGCTCATATATCACTAGTAGGAAGATTAGGTCTCTAAAAATTACCCTCTAACACTTATTTTATTTAAATCTATGAACAAAGTCCAGTATGGGAGTTGGGAGAATAAAGCAGTCTAATAGACATGTGACCAACAATGTCTAGTCAGTCCACAGGTCTTCATCTGCTTTCCTAACAAGATGAAAAAAATACCCTTTAACTTTTAGGCATGTAACGGAACGATCAATGTTCTTTCTATCTATCTATCTATCTATCTATCTATCTATCTATCTATCTATCTATCCATCCATCCATCTCAGATGCTTCATCCCAAAGCTTTTAGTATGTTTTTCAAAGCAATATGTTTCGAGATTGAATTATAAAAAAAAACAAAACAGCATTTGAGAACTGTCCTATTTGGGGGAAGTAGAATGTTAATTCATGTAAATGGGTCCTTAGATGAAGTAGGAGATACTTTTGAAAATTGTTTTTGTGGCTGAGCAGTTGAAAACTTGAGCCTCAGGTGATTTGCATGACAAAATTGCACTAATGGCAAGAGCAGGGGTTGAGAATGGAAACCCCAGAATATTTCTAATTGTCTGCAGCAAAGCTGATGCTCAGCGGTAATGATGCCCTTTATATAAAACCCCTGAAAAATTCTACATTAGAATGGGGGTTTTGGAACTCTCAGAGAATCCATCTCTTCATATGAGTTTGGTTAATTTTTTATCTTCAATCTAGTGTGATATTTGATTAGAAAAGGCATGGGATTTTTAAAGTTTTGTGTGTTAGCCTTGTGTAGACAATCTCTTTATCCCTCGATTATTTTAAGAATATTTATCCTCACTCATATTTAAGTAAAAACTTGGAAAACTAAGTACTCTGCTTATTGTTACCCTTTCCAAAAGCAGCGTGACTTCATTACATTTATTACAAGAGGATAAATGAACAGTCATTCGTATATCACCTAGTAGGATTTTTCTTTCCTAAAAACTGAAAAACTATAGAGCAAAAGTTTTAGACACGTGGTTAAATTTGTCAACACTATAAACATGTAATATCTTCCAAGAATGGCAGATTCAGCTTCACCCCGGGTAGTGTCCTGTTTTGTGTGCGAGCCAACTCTGTGACCTGAAGCCACTGAGGAGTGGCTCACTGTTCGGTAGTCACCCAGGTCTTTCTGACACTGTAGCTTCTCAGCTAAGCGCCCTAATTAGCATTGGAATCAGCCATCAAGAGACTGCTGTGATTTGACTTAAGTGAGTGATAACCTAATCAAGCAAAGTTAAGGACCTTTCCAACAAGTAATATTTGTTACACAATCCCCCTCTGGGTGCTCCTTTAGCCTACCTAATGAGAAATGCAACAAAATTGGCATTTCCCAGAAATAATATAGTTATGGATGACTGCCTGCATAAAAAAAAAATCACAGCTGAATGTAGATAACTACACGAACAATTAATTATGCAAACAAATCAATCAGCAATCAGTTAGTACTCCTGTTTTGTGCTCAGTACTGTGAATGATAAAGAATAAAAGCCTTCCAAATGCATTTTAATTTCTGAGGAACCATTTAAAAAAACACACAAAAATACTCAGAAAGAAAATGCCAAAATCAATACTTATCATCAATTCTCAGCTTTCGGTCATAACCAACAATAATTGATCTATACTTGTCCTTTCCACAGACTTCATTATGTGAAAAATTGATTCACTTAATTTTAAAAAGTTTCCTAAAAATCATAATTCTGAATTTCTAGGGAATTTGGGATATAGGTAGACAACAAATATAAGAAAACTTTTTCCATTTCAACAGTTAGATTTCAAGTGTTTATATAAAAAATAATAACAAAGTGTTTATCTCAGGGTAGATGGGTGTATAAATAATTTATTATTTTCATAATTTCCAAATTTTCAATAATCAACATATTACATTTATCATAATAAAAGTATCATCCCCCACCCACCCACCCACCAGAATACAGTGTGGTCGCTAGTCTGATTTGTTTCACTCACATCTCTCCTGGCAGCGTTCATCAGAACACATTATCTGATAGTGGCCTTTCTTCTGGACATTCATTAGGAGCCTCTTCTATGTCTACTATTCATTTCCACATGGAATTAAAAATATAGGTAGAATTTCTGAAATTTATCTTAACCAAATGCACAAGTGGAAAAAATAAACCTCCTTAGAGAGACTTTGAAAAAAACTTCCAAGAATTGCAGTACAGAAGGCTTTAATCTATATTTTCCAATTATCTTACAATTTCCTGAAAATAATTCTATGATTTACATACTCAACAGTAGGAGACTCAGATAACTAACCCCTTCTGGACTTGCACCTTGCTTTATCAATGACATATTTAACTTGCTAGGTAGTATGTTACTGCCCAAGAAACATTTCCCTTGGGTAGGAATTTAGAGCCTGGTTGGGATTAGGCTTCTGACAACACGGATGCAGTTTTCCTGAATGCCGATTGTCCTCCCCATCACTTTTCAAAAGCCTACAAAGACCCGAAAGCATAAATAGGTTATTGAGAGCATTTTTGTTATTGTGATCAGGTATTTCATGTCCAATTTCTTAGCTGCAATTGACACGGGAGAGTCAGTCTATATCAAACAGTTCAGCTTTCCCAACAAAACCTTTCAGTTCCTTGGGTCTGTATTTACCCACCAGAAATATAGCAATGCTGTGTGCCTTTATTTATGAACAAAAATCCATGCAATTATTAAAATGTTCATATATTTTGCAAAGTTTTCTGTTAGCACAATTACCTGACCTTGTTTGGGAGCTTCTCACCATGTAGGAGAATGCTGAGGAATCACCGGGGCACCTTGTTAAAGTGTGAATTCCGCTGAGCCTAAGACTCTGCATTTCTAATAAGCTGTCAAATAATGATCATGCTATTGGTGATCATGCTTAGAGAAGCAAGTGTTTAAAAACACATACACACACCCACAAATGAATTTCACATATGAGTGAAATCATACAGTATTTGTCTTTCTCTGACTTACATCTATGTGAATATGGGCAAAGGAAAGAAGTACTAAAAATGTTCCCTGCAGTGTTTCCTTCAGCTCATTCAATCTTCAGTCCCACAAATGTTTGTGGAAAAGTGTGCCCTGAAGAAAATACCAAGTAGTGCAACCCTGGGGTTCCATTTTTGAAACACTTGTATACAATTTGGGGAAAAAATACGATTTTCACGTGCAACACAGTTACTAATAATGTAATGCAGTATATGCTAAGTGCCAAATTAGAGATTAGTGCTAAATTTATGACTACAAATTTCAAATGGATACTCGATAAAGCGGAAGAATCCTGCTGTAAGTACCTAGATTACCTAGTGCTCCCATTCTCCGAGATGATTATTGACTCAGTTTTCTTTCACTGTGTCCAAAGCCCTTTTTCTCAGTCTCAGCTATGACTTTCCTCATTTTTTTAAAAGATCTTTAAATTGATTTTTTTTGAGAGAGAGGAAGGGAGAGGAGGAGAGAGAGAAAAACATCAATGTGAGAGGGAAACATGGACCAGCTTACTCCTGCACACCCCCTATCAGAGAACAAGCCAAGCCGGTAACCTTTCATCGCATGGGATGACCCCCAACCAACAGAGCCACACTGGCCAGGGCAACCTCCCTCATTTTTTATTGATAGAAAGGGAATTAATCAGGAAAGAATCACTTCACCTTCCCATCATGAAATCAACTCAAACTTACACTCCCTGCCCCCATATTCTCTCTTTCCTCTTTGTGTGTGGTCCTGCTCCTGCCTATGCCCAACCTTGCTATGTTTATCACCTCCAGTCCACTCCATCGCCTTGCTTTTCAATATCCTCTCTCTCTTTTGCAAGGTCATTTTCTTCCTTTCAACTAGTACCATTAGCATTGACTTACAAGTAAACCTTAATATTACCTAGATTTAAAACACAAAACAAAACAAAAAATCCATTGATACTCTATCTTCTGATCACTGCCTCATTTTCCAGCCCACCTTCAGTACAACTTTTTTAATTGAAATTTTTATTTTATTTTTTAACTTTACTTTTATTGTTGATAGTATTACAGATGTTTCCATTTCCCCACTCTTTGCCCACTTCCACCCAGCCTCACTACCCCCTTCCCTCTGGCCATCACCACACTGTTGTCTGTGTCTATAAGTTATACATATACTAGGGACCCGTTGCAGGAATATTTCCTGCAAGACTTCTGGCGGCGGGCTTCCCTCCCGCCCCCCCACCTCTCCTGCTGCAGCGGGCGGGGGGGGGCCAGGGGGGGGCGAACAGGCGGGGTGCCTCCTGCCCGTCCCGACCCTCTGCGCCCGCTGACGCAGCTGCCTCTGTGGCCGTGCATTGCCGCCACCTCTGATCACCCCGACCCGCCGCACACGCTGCCGCCGCCTCCTCAGCCCTGTGCGCTGCTGCTGCGCACCCCACCCGCCCACCCACCTCGCCACGCCCCGGCCGCAGCCACCACTGCCTCCAAGGCCACCGCGGCCTCGCACACCGCCCGCCATGCCCCGCCTGCTGCTTCCACTGCGCGCCCCGCCCACCGCAGCCGCCGCCACCGCTGTGGCTGCGTCACCGCCGCGCACACTACCCACCACCGCCTCAGAGGCCACCATGGCCGCGTGCTCCACAGCTGCGCCACCGCCCACCCGCGCAGCCGCCATGCTTTCTGCTTTCTTCACTCCTCCCTCCCTCAGCATATGCAAATTAACCACCATCTTGTGCTCTCTGATTGGCTGTGGGCATAGCGAAGGTACGGTCAATTTGCATATTACTGTTTTATTAGATAGGATGTTCTTTGCTAATCCTTTCACCTTCTTTCATCCGGTATCCCTCTCCCCTCCATCCATCTCCACTCTGATAGCTGTCAGTCTGTTCCATGTATCCATCCATGCCTCTGGTTCTGTTTTGCTCGTCAGTTTTTTTGTTCATTAGATTCCACATAAGAGTGAAATCATATGGTTCTTGTCTTTCCATGGCTTGCTTATTTCACTTAGCATAATAATCTCCAGGTCCATCCATGCTGTCACCAAAGGTAAGAGTTCCTTCTTCTTTTTTTTTTTTTTTTTAACCACTGAGTATTATTCCATTGTGTGGTGTGTCATTCCTTTTTAACTTTCTCCTCATCCACATACTGTGTGAGATTCTTCCTTTTCAAACCCTGTAAGACAGCATCATTTCTTCTCTGCCCATGAACATGGATTTTATTTTGCCAAATCTGTTCCTACAAAGGCATGTAGACCTTCAGGTCATAAGGTCATCTGGGCAATTTAAAGGATGGGTAACATAGCTACAGCGATCTGGAAAGGTGGATGTGAATCATGTGTCCATGACACACCTCACATCCTGTCTGTGGTTTTAGTCGCTTCTCTGCGTCTCTTGTTTATAATTTCTGCTCCCCAACCCCAGCACCTGTATCATGCAAGTTTCAAATGTGGGAGACCTGGTCTGTGGGCAAGGATTAAAAGGAAGAATAAAAAAAAGTGGGTTTTCAGAAAAATGATAATTGTGAGAAAATGACTGGAGATGAGGTTTTATTCAAAATCAATCTTCCTCCTACCATCACTTTTTAAATAAAAGTTTTTCAAAGGAGGTTGCAGACCTCATTAGGATGAGTCAATCATTCACTTTTTTTGGTTGTGTCTTTGACTAAGAGTCAACATTGTAGGTACATTCATTTGACAAAGCTATATTTCCAAGATTTTTTACAAATGTCCATAAGACAGAACATGAGATCAGTATATTGTGAGCTGTCCTAGCTTTAGAATATCAACTGAAACTCCAAAGTTAACAAATCTACTGGCTGCTTCTTTTGGACTGAATGAAGTTACATTTCTATACCTTTCCTGGACAGGTCAACGTAAAATGGGTGGCGTCTTTCACATCATGGAAACCTGACCTTACATTTCCCTGGGTGTTCTTGTTCCTCATTTCCCCTTGTTGGCCCTCACTCTCTTGGGCAGGACCAAAGGACCTTGCCCCCAGACCCCTGAAACTGGAGGCACCCAGCCAACTGCTGGGAGGCCTCGTTCTGCTGTACTATATGCAATGTCTCAATGCATCTTGATTCTCTAGAACGAATTAAAGACAAATGCCCAGGACTTACAGAACCTCCCTTCTGCAGGACAAAGCTGGCCTGGAAGTCCATTTAGGCTCATCTAATAGTGGTTCGAAAGGACTGAGGATTCCCTGCAATGGAGCACTGAATGCAGATAAGAATATTTCCTGGAGAAGCCTCCTAATCACTTAGTTTCTTTCTTTTTCTTTTTAAAAAAATCTATGCAGGAAACTCCAGGCTGAGAGAGCTTCTCATTTCTCAGCAGTAATCTGATTAGTGTCTCAGGACTGGGGTTTTCCTGTGGGGCAGGAAAAGAGCAGACAGCAGGACTTGCAGAGGTGGGGAGCTCATTTGCACGCACATCCTACTGCCTAGGTGCCCTGTTTCTCCCACCGCTGCCTGGCTGGGAACAAAGGAATATCACTGTGAACTCTAAACAGCCTAGAGAGTGCTCCTTACAGACACTGGGCAATGAAAAGGAAGGAAGGGTCTTTGGTTAAATATTGAACTTTATTAATTAGAGGAAAACATCTGTTTCTGGCCTGGTTGTGTCTGGTATTAGTTTTTGTTATCTAAGAATGTCTGTACTATAGTCATAAACTTGAAACCATACTTTCCTAAAACATATTAAAGTCATACTTTTTAGAGAATACTGATATAGCTGTTGACATGTCAACAAAATGAAAACAAATTTTAGGTCAAATATGGAAGTTAATTCACTACAAAGAAACAAAAAAAATCAACTTTTAAAAAAATTATAAGCAGGAGAGTATAGTTTAGAGTTCATCATGGTGAAATGAGAACTGCTAACTCTTGTGTATTTTCAAACGTCAACTTATCATAGTTAATTACTATCATTATAGAGTACGGCCATAAGATAAATGGAGATTTCTGAGTTCACTAATGAGGTTCTTTGTAGCAAAATTTATGCCAGTGGCATGGTTTCCTTTTGTTTAGGATATCAGTGTAATTAATTCAGTTCTCTAATTATGAGAAAAAGCCCTGACTAGAGATAACAGTTTCATCAATGGAAGGATGCCCACCCACCAATAGGCTATCCTGGACCTGGCTGTAATTCAGACTAATGAATAGTCTCTAAGTAGAGAACTTCATGTTCTGATTGAGACTTCTTTTTCCTGGAATTGCCTCAAACATGAATTTGAACAAGTTCAACTTTGTTCAGAGATTTTTAAAATATGTTATTTACTACGGTAGATTTCATCTTTTGAGGGTACATAGACTTACTTTAGTGTCCATTTCAAACTATTTCAAATAAAGTACAGTAGGAAATTTATGGCATTAGGAAAATTCTGACAGGAGCTATTCCTGTTCATGACATGCATTTGTTTGTGTGTGTCTCAGCCATTCCTATAATTTCTGGAAGCTGCGAAAAATGAAAATTTCTGTTTCTTGAATCATTTATCATGAGACTTTGATGTAAGAATATTTTGAGAATTGATGCACGACAGATTGGGAGATGATTATTTAAATAAGTTAATTACTAATAAGATTGGAAGTTTGGCTATCCCAACCACAATGCTCATCTCCAATCTACTTCTGAGTCTGTAAAAAGGAACCAAATCAAGTCATAAGCATGTTTTCTTTTTTATATTGCCATTTAGAATCATCTTCAACTTGCAACACTTTGATATGAGTTCCTTCCACAGGACTTGATTCTGATCCTGGTGCCAATCATTTGTGGATTGTTCAGTCACCTGCCCATATCCTGTAGACAGGACTGTCACCTTCGCATATTTTTCCTTCCATTTTCCCAAATAACAGTATGGCTTCTGCTAACATTCCATCACTGATTGGTATCACTAAAAGAGTATGACCTGAGAATGTGGTGCAACTTTCTTAGGCAGTTCTCAAATATAAATCTACACACATGTGCTGTGCAGACCCCCTTCAAGAACCACCAGGTTTGATTAGAGGTTTGATCTCAAACTTTACAAGTCCATTTTTTATTACTGTATTCTCAAATCTCTTCATATGCATAACTGTTTGTACTACAATTGATGAGCGAATCTCAGACTAAAAAGCTATGCAATTAAGAGAAGTCACAACTCATATAGCTTGGCATATACTTAAAACCTTTAATTTTTTTCAAGGTTTTCTCTTTTTGCTTTATTGTTTGATTTTATGTTTCATTTACTTATTAATTTTTAAATTTCAGATACAATCTAAATTCCCTTTAGATACCTTCAATGTCTAAGGACTCTGGAGTCGTTGTTTTGCTTGTTTGGTTTTTCCTGCCTTGTCCTCAGATAAAAAATGTCCCTCAGGGGCCACAGATTTTCAAAAGAGTTGAACAGAGGGTTATCAAAAGTTTCCAATGCTACAGAAAATTCTAGTAAAAAGGGACCCAACAGGTACTGACTTGAATTGACAGGGAGAGGTCATTGGTGTCCTCTGAGCGAGAAGTTCCATTGGAATGGCAAGGGCCCCTCCTTCTGGGGGGTAAATGGGAAGTTTGTAAGTGAAGACTGTGCGAACCAATTTGTCCTTCTGAGCTAGGGCATGTGGCAAAAACAACTTCAATGTATAAAAGCGACAGGAACTGTTGACAAGGAGGTAAGACCACCCCCACCAGATTTATGGCTTAAAACTGGCAAAGACCAGCTCCATCCAACATGGCAACTAATTTCACCTTGTGGTAACCCCTAGCCTCATTATACATTCACAGTAATACATTAGCATGCTAAATGACACACCCTTGCTATCATGATTCGAGATAGCCCATATAAGGACACAAAAAAGGCCAATGGAGCTCTTCTGAAAAACTCCACCTCTTTCCCTAGAAGATCTTGAATATTTCTCCCCGTTATTAAATATTCTACCCCCCTCATTAAATGAACCTCAGTAAAAAAGTAAAATCCACTAGGGAGGGACTGCTCTACCTGTCGAGTAGCCTACTCTCTGTCTCACTGCTTCAATAATAAATTCACTTTAACTTTAAACTCTGTGCTGGCTTGTGTTTGAAATCTTTCCTGCATGAAGCCAAGAACCCACCGTGGGTAGCGAACTCTTGGTTCTTGGACTCCTGGAATGCCTGCATCACTTCTAGAAATGTGGCTATGAAAAGGGAGATACAGGGCAGGACCTAAAGCAAGCATGTCAAACTCAAAGGCTAACATGGGGCCAATAAACGAGGCATGTGGCCCGTGGGCTGTGAGTTTGACCTGCTTGACCTAAAGAAAAGCTGCTTTTAGTATTGGAGGCAAAGTTGAGGCTTGTTTAAAGGATGAAAAGAAAGATCCAATTGGGGGGGATAGAGTAAAAAGAAAGATGCCATTTCTAGAGGAATGGAAGTTGTTAGGCAGCTGTGCATCTATTTCGCTGAGTCAGAGAGAGGTGCTTAAGAGGGAGAAGGTAAGCAGAGGGACATAACAACTTATTCGCCTGTTTTGCCTTTGAAATAACAAGCAATGTTGTTGGAGAGTGGGAATTTTTGCCCATTCCAGAGAGGCTGTGGACTATGCCCCAGATAGAGTTGTCAGTGCTGACACCAGGCCAGGCCTTAGATACGGTCTCATGGACCCTTCCCAGCACGTAGGCCTTCTTTCATAGATCACTGTCAGCTTTCTGAAGAACAGGATGACCCTGTGAATAACATGGTCGTCAATGGCATGCTCCTGACGTTGCTTGGGAAAAACTGTTTTGTCTTGGGTTGCTTGCTCTACAAAAACAGGATATGGTTAATATGCTTAAAAGTGGTCCTACACAAAGGGTCACTGCTGCTCTCTGGACTCCCTGCGTGGAGAAAGGCAGAGCAGTCGCCGGCCTGCAGGCCGGCTGGCCGGCCAGCTAACAAAGGCTCCATACATTTTAATTTAGTCTGGACTCCAGTAGTCGTTCACTCGAGTTTGCTCCAGCAAAGCTGGGTGGTGATGAGGATCCCACCAGGAACTTGAGCAAAGTGACGGAAATGGAAGCTTTGGATGGAGGATGGAAGGTGGTCTGAATACACCCATAATGGTTTGGATACAGTGCTGGTGACTTGCTGAATATATTTGGAGAATCTAGAAACACCTTTTGTTGGGAGGAGGGGGTCAGATCTCCCACCCCTTTTAAGAACCAAAGCTTCATTATTACATGATTGTGAAGTGCTACTTTTAATGAAGAGTCTCAGCTCTCTAACTAATTAGGTTAAATCCCATTATGATAGTCTGCTGTGTGGCTTGTACCTCATTTTACTGCAGAACATTATTTAAATTAAATTGGAAGAAAGGCTCCATCCTACAATATGCTTTTATAATTCAGACTCTATCCCTTGCTTAAACAATATTTTAAGGTAATTACATTAGAATTATTAGGACCCACCCTTCTAAAAATCCAAAATGAATCAAACTCTTGGGTACAGATCCATATATAAACTTCATAAACTCATATGTCTAATAAATAGGAGTAAACTTGCTATTTTCTAGTCTAAAAGAGTTACCTCAAAACTCCTGGATCTATTACCATTCAACACTTAAATTTTTTTTTTTAACTGAGTGATGATAAGTTTATATTGAATTCTTTGTTCTCTCTCAATTTCCACCAAATAATGGGAAACATTTATTTGCTTAGTCTATCATGTTGTGGCATCATGATAATGTCTAACATTTATTGAGTGCCTTCTGCGTGTCATCATTTTTCTAGGGTGATTTTACTATTATCATCTCATTTAAGATTCCTAGCAACCTTGTGAGGTAAGTTCTATTATCAAAGCAAGACCATGAGGGCAAGGATATCTTTCCATTATGTCTACAGCTATATCCTGACTGCCTACAACCATGTCTGGCACACAGCAGGGGTGCAAAACATTTATTCAACAAACAAAACTCCATTTGGCAGATAAGAAGCGGAGTCATAGAAATGCTAAATAACTTGCCTTACTCCCTAGGGTTGGAATGCAAGTTAAAAGAGCAACTATAGGAAAATACTTAAAATAAGGTGGTGGAGGATGAAATGCACTCATACACGTGAGTTCAGTACCCACCTGGCTCCAAATTTATCTCACATAAATGAAGTAGTACACAGTATGTCAGATGGAGAAAATGTTTTCAAATAGATCTTTCTGAGAGCTTAATCAATTATCTGTTTTAATAAAGATAAAATGAATTTGTCATGTGTTTAATATGCATTCAACAAATATGCATCAAGGACCACTACATTCCAGGTGTGCTGCAAGGTGTTTGGAATGAAATGAAGATAAATAAAAAAGACAATCCCTGCCCTCATAGAAGCTGTCATCTGGGGAGGAGTGGGCACCAATATATGCCTTTTTTTTTAGTAGTCTTGAATAGGAAGTTGTCTAAAACCATGACTTATGCCTGCGAAATACATAAAAACTTCTTGATGACCTGAAACACAAACTGAAGTGATCAAAGTCATGATTTATGCAAAAACATCAAGAACATAGTGTACTACTATGTATAGATTAGAGATAAATAACACTGAGAAGAAAGGATTACTACTTAGGAATATTTAAAACAGAATAACTGAATAGGCTAGAAGATTTACTTGAAACGATTTAGCATTGCATGATAAGAAGTAACATTATACAACCCAACTATGAAACATTTAGATTGCAAATGAAAAAACTGGTAATGATAAAATTGGTTAGATAATGGAATAATTCATCAAGAAACATCCTATTTTTCAAATACAGGTGATGACAAAATGTGTGAAATTTGCTATGCAAACCACGTATAACCCCAGTGGGAAAACATTAGCACATCAATAATGCATTTTGTTGTGCAGCAACATATACAAGCACTTAATTCTGCCTTCAAATAATGACATTTTAGCATCTCACTGACATAAGCTTGGATATAAGCCTTGTGTGCTCTCCAGACCCCACGATTCGTGAGAGGTTTCCCAAAGTTGATGTTCAAGATAGCTTGATAGTCTTGAGCAGCCCTTTGACCTTGGTGAGCTTTAGCATTCCCATCTGTGCAGTGAAGGGGACAGTACCTAGCGTTCATGGCCACCTCACTGTATTTCAGAGTGCAAGATGCTTTTCCAGATACACGGGGCTGTGAGAATGGTGGACCCTGTTTGCTGAGTGCCTTGTAGAAGGCGAAATGTTGGAAGGATCTCATTTAATCTTATCGCGGCCTGGAAGAGGGAGTTATTCTTTTCTTTCTTTTCAATTACAGTGTAAATTCAATATTATTCTGTATAAATATGTATTGTATGCCTATCATGTGCATAGTTTCAGGTGTACATCATAGGAGTTAGCTCATATGCTTTACAAAATGTTCCCCCCTGGTATTTCCAGTACCCACCTGGCTCCATACATAGTTATTACAACATTATTGACTATATTCCCCATGCTGTACTTTACAACTGGGTTGTTATTGATCTTAACGAGGGATTTAGGAGCTTGTCTAACAAAGGTAGAACCAGGAATGATCTTTCTGCCTCCAGAGACCAGGTTCTGTCCTCTGGGTCCTGTTACCTCCTGCAAATTGGTCTTTCCTTCAAACCTCCATGAAACCAGCCACCTAGAGATGACAAAAGATGCACCCTTTCCAGCCCTCTGTTTTACCAGGGAGTTGTGATTTTCCCATGAGATAAGGAGCTTTTTATACTTGAAAATGGTTGTGAAAAGGCAAGTTGTTGAAATTACTGCCTTCACCATCATACCATCATTTGGTTGAGCAGTTACGCAGGGCCTGCAGCAGCGTCAGTTGAAGCATGTGAAACTTGCAGAATTCTACCATCTTTCTCCCTGGCTCCCTTCCCACTCTAGCTCCCGAGTACTCCATGCTCCAAGAAATATTACTTTTCCCGTCCCCCTTTCCAACAGCACAGGGAAAGCTCACATCATCCACGTCCCTGGTCCCGGCCATGTCGAAGGCAAAAGCAGCCAGATTGCTTAAAGTAAGTAATGCACAACAGCCTCTGGATAACCGCGAGGTCCTCCTAGGACACAGGCATTTTAGTCCCTGAACCGATGTAGTTAGAATGGCCAGCATTTGCACAGGGCACTGTTGCCCACAAAGACATGTAAGGCATATTTCATTCTGTGGGGTGCTGTTATCCATATTTCTCAAACAGGGAAACTAAGTTTTAGAGAGAGTAATTGACACGGAGTCATTCCAC
This sequence comes from Cnephaeus nilssonii, assembly GCF_951640355.1. Classification (NCBI taxonomy): domain Eukaryota; kingdom Metazoa; phylum Chordata; class Mammalia; order Chiroptera; family Vespertilionidae; genus Cnephaeus; species Cnephaeus nilssonii. The sequence goes on along the minus strand of NC_137089.1, from coordinate 33,960,594 downwards.
TGCTAAGTGGCAGAGCCACAGCCTGGAGGCAGCACGTCTCATTGATGATAGCATATTCCGCCCATTGCCACCCACAGCGGCTCACGGGCACTGGCTTTTTGGAGCAGGATAAGCTTCTTTTCTGGTTCTTTCCTAGTTCTGGCCGCCAGGAAGGATGAGCCTCGGCATGTCCATTCACGCAGTCAGAGATGTGGCCGACACCTTCAAAAACTCACTACATTTTCTCCTGTGTTTCACTGACAGGTAGAACAGAGTTATTTTAACTATACATTTTGTAACGTGGAGGCAAGAGTGGATGCCTTACTGCCTGAAATTAGTCCTTATGCTCTACGGAAAGATGCTTTCAGTTAAAAGTGCATTTTTTCACTGTTTCATTTAACATGTGGTAGGCATTATTTTTGGCACTTTACACACACTGTTACTCACTGAATACATATGATCACCCTAAGATGAACTTGCTGTCACTATGTGCATTTAATAGATGAGAACACTAAGGAAGAGCTCAGTAACTTGCCTAAGAGCCAGTAGGGGGCGCTGGCATGAAAACGCCAAAAGTGTGTCCCCAGAGCTCCTGTCTTTAGACTTGGTGCTCCATTCACTGCCTCCCATGGATCTCCCTCCTTCATCCATGGAAATGCTGCGGAGGTTGGTGTTGAATGAGGGTACTGGCAGCCATGCCCAGATAGCCTGAAGACATCCATGACCTCGTGCTTCTGATGCTTTCTCAGCATCTGTGACCAACCGTCCACATGATGGGTTTTCTCAGTAAGATCCATTTCTGGAATGTCATTGATCTGAATTCAACCTTCCTACTCATGGAAATTTTGCAGCCAAGCATGAAACAATGGTGTCACATTATCAAAGCTTGATAAGGCAGGAATTATCCTCATATTCAGATGAGGAAACTGAGGTTTGATGTTAACCAATCTGTCAGAGTCACAGAGTTGGTAAGTGGTGGAGACAGGACTCAAATGGAGCCCAAATAAATCACTGGTCTTACCTAATTCAATGTAGCAATGTAGTGATTAATCAGCTTTTGCGTCAGAAAAATCAGAGTGGGTTTCCCCATTCATTAGCCATATGACCTCGGGGGAAAACTCTAGTTTCCTGATTTGTTAAATGTGAATGATGGTGTCTACCTCTAGTGAATCTTGTGGAAATTAAATGACCTAGAATTGGAGAACCAGTAGGACCTTGATTAATTGCAACTTTTATTAGAATTATCTGCCACTACTATACCTTAATCCCAGCTTTGTATCTCCAGAACAATGCTCAGCGTGTCATGAGTACTGATGAATGAGGCATGAAGAATTAAGTTGGCCTGAGAATATTATGCTTTGAAATATCACATGAAAGCAATATTATATATCAGTTGTGCAGGCCATGGTTAGTGCTATTATTTTAACATAAGTATATTCTCTTCTGGACTCTCTGAACATAAAGTAATGAAGCTCGAAGAAATCATACAAATATATAAGTTAGGTATTGCCATAAACTTTATAAATGGTTATATCGGTTGATTAACATTTCTAGGTGCTTAAACAATATAGAAATACATGCACTTTTCTAATATCCATTTGTAGTTACCTTATCAGAAGTACCTATTCATTTTACTGAAAAATTTATCAACCATTTATTTATATCCCATAACAATTTTATTATGACTACTAGAGGCCCGGTGCATTCATGCACCAGTGGGGTCCCTTGGCATGGCCTGCAGGGATAGTGCTGAAACCAGCAGTCCAACACCACCTGTCACTCCTGCCTGCCGCTCCTGCTCATCCTGGCCCCGCTGCGCCTGCCACTGCCACTCAGTAGGCTCGCTGCCACTCCGCTGCGGTCTCCAGGCTACGGCGGCCAGCTGTGAGCCCTGCATCTGATGCCCATTGGTCAGCTGTGGGAATGCACTGACCACCAGGGGGCAGCTCCTGCATTGAGCGTCTACCCCCTGGTGGTCAGTGCGCATCATAGTGACCCGTCGACCGGTTATTTGGTCACTTAGGCTTTTATGTATAGACTAGTAGCCCATTTACAGGAAGAATCCTGCAAGTGGCCGTTGCGGCCTCATGCACTGCCGCTGCCGCTGCCGATGCGGGCGCTGCACCTGCACCGCCCGCCCCGCTCCGCCCCGCTCCGCCCCGCCCCGACCCGCCCCGCTCGGGCTTTCCCTCTGGCAGCCACCTTGCTTTCCGCTTTTCCTCCCTCTTCCTTCTAAGTTGTCTTCAGTCTTTATTCCTCCCTCCCTCTGCATATGCAAATTAACCGCCATCTTTGCTAGGTAATTTGCATAGTCACCCTGATTGGCTGGTGGGCGTGGCTTTGGCTGGTGGGCGTGGCTTGGGTGTAGCGAAGGTGCGGTCAATTTGCATATTACTATTTCATTAGGTAGAATATTGTTCCTCAAATAAGTACCCTGTCATTTGGCACATGTTCATCCATATAAAATCAGAGTGGTGTGAACTTTTTTCTGGCATCATTTATCTCACAGGAGAACAAGAACCTCATAAGTCAACTGCCAGGCCTGTGACAGAAGGGACACCTATGACGTGATTTCTATCCTGAAGGTTTCCTCATTGCTGGTGGTTGAGGAACATTCCATTGCTATTATCCAGACAGAAATATAGAGATTGTCTTTTCCCTAAAGCTAATGGCCTCAGGTACTGGACTTTCTCTTCCTTCTATCTTTCTGTCTCCAGAGATACACCTTTTTCTTTTTCTTTCTCCCCTGGGGCCTTTAAGCCCTTTGCATAGCTTGTAGCCAACAAACATGTGTCCTCTATTTTCATCATTCTATTAAGTTTGTTCAGTTTAAAAAAATTAATATTGACTCTGAGACTTTTCCATTCACCCCATCGCACACTGACAATGACAATTATGAGGTCAATAATTGGAAACAGGCAAACAAAAAAAAAAGTGTGTTTCACTGTGTACCACAGCTTTTTTATCCACTCTTCTACTTATGGACACTTGGGCTGTTTGCATATCTTGGCTATCTATAATAATAAAAGCATACTATGCAAATCAACCGAACGGCTAAAGAGTGGAATGACCATATAAATGACCTTCCAGATGACCTTCTGGACAAAGCTGGGGCTGCGAGGGCCAAGGCAGCCAGGGCTGTGAAGGCCTACTCTTGCACAAATTTCGTGCATCGAGTCTCTAGTTGTAAATAACACCGCTGTGAACATAGGGGTGCATATATTCTTTCTGATTGGTTGTTTTGGGATTGTTAGAATATATTCCCAGAAGGGGGCTTGCTGGGTCAAAAGATAGTTCCATTTCTAATTTTTTAAGTAAACTCCATACTGTTAGCCATATGTGATTATAAAAAGGAAGGAATTCTTACCCTTTGTGATAGCATGGATGGACCTGTTGAGTATTATACTAAGTGAAATAAGTCAGAGAAAGATAAATACCTTATGATCCCACTTATATGTGGAATCTAATGAATAAAATAAAATGACTAACAAAATAGAAACAGAGACATGGATGCATAGAACAGACTGACAGGTTAAAAGGGAGAGTGATTGGGGAAGGGGACTGGATGAAAGAAGGTGAAGAGATCCGTCAAAGAACATATATTCGTGACCCATGCCCACTGACAACAATGTGGCAATGGCCAGAGGGAGGGGGGCAGGGACTGGGTGGAGGTTGGTAAAAGGGGGTTCAAATGGGGGACGTCTGTAATAGTGTCAACAATAAAAAAGAGTGTTCATGATGAACCCAGATCCATGAATTTTCCCAATTTCTCTTCTCTGACACCTTTCTGTCTTCTCTTGAGCCTTTTGTTCCTGGTTTATAGCTTGCTAACCTAAATGGCATTCTTAGAGATTATCTGCCTCCCAATCGACATATCTGTGTTAAATCCATCTGGATTATAAACAAATACATGCATACTGTTCTATTTAAGCTTATTTTTATATTTAATTAGGGAGGAAAATGCCGTAGTGCTTATACACACAACTTTCATTTCTAGGGAAGTTTTCTGATTGTAGGTTGTTTAATATTTGAACACAGTCAGCAATATTAGCACTAAGTTAATATTCCTTATAACCAGAAAGAGAAATAACAACTAGAAAGGGTGAAGGGGAAATGGGTTGAGTGGATCAAAGATCTCAATAGCTCAGCAGGAAGAATGAGGGAAGAGGCGGTAAGTGAGAATGTGGATTCTTTGACTAGATCTTTAGAGAACTGGACAAAGCAGACTATCAGGAAGGGGGGGGGCGGTCAGTTTGAGATCCCTTGTCTCAAGCTGGTTCATATGGGCTGAGATTATCCTCAGTTAATATCCATTTATACCTCTTTTCTCTAAGCCTCACTTCATCCATGAATTTCTTGGTTTATCATGCCAAAAAAATGTATTCTCCCAGTGTGAACATATTAATTCAATTTAATCATACATGTGATAAAATCACAGCTAAATTAAACTCAACATGACAACAGACTTAAATAGATATAAAACAGAAAGCTATAAAACTCATTAAAAATAGGACCTTCAGGATCTAGAGCTAGGCAAAGTGTTCTTAGACTTGACACCAAAAGTATTATTCATAAAAAAACAAATTGATAAATTGGATCTCATCAAAATTAAGAATTTTTGTTCTGTTACAGAGTCTGTTAAGAAGATGAAAAGATAAGGTACACACTAGGAGAAAATATTTGCAAATACATCTGAGAAAGTACTAGTATCTAGAATATGTAAAGGAGTCTCAAATCTTAACATGAAGATAACATGGCATATATGTACACAGAAAGATATTCAACATCATTAGCCATGAAGAAAAGGCAAATTAAAATCACAATGTGTTATTGCCACACACCTATCAGAATGGCTAAAATACGTTACAGTGACGAGTCCAACTGCTGGCAAGGATGCAGAGAATGTAGAGCATTCATACACCCATAGTGGGGATGAAAAGTGGTCTACTCACTCTAGAAAAGAGTTTGACAGTTTTCCATGAAACTAAATGTGCAACTACCAAAGGATCCAGCAATTACACACTTGGGCATTTATCCCAGAGAAACAAAAACATATTCCCACAAAGCCTGTATAGAAATGTTCACAGCAGCTTCATTCTTAATAGCCAAGAGTTAGACAACAGAAGATATCGTTCAATGGGTGAATGCTTAAACACACTGTGGCAGATCCTTATCATGGAATAAAAATTGCGATAAAAAGGAATGAATTATTGATACATGTAATAGCTTTCATGAATTTCCAGAGAATTATGATGAATGAAAAGAGCTAATCTCCAAAGGTTATATACTGTATGATTTCATTTATATAACATTCTTAAAATGACAGACAGCATTATAGAAATGAAGTACAGATTAGTGGTTTCCAGAGGTAAGGACAGGAGGGAACTATGCTTGTCTATCACAGGGTAACAAGAAGAATCCTGTGGTGATGGGAATGTTCTATATCTTGAATGTATCAATGTAAACTCTAGTTTTGCAGGATGACACCATTGTAGGCAATTGGGCAAAGGGAATAATAGGCTCTCTCTGCACTATTTCTTACAACTGCATCCGAATCTACAATTGCCTCAAAAAAAATGTTTAATTAAAACATGATTTTCAAAGGATATTTATTACACAGGAAAATGGCCTTATTATAACACGTGAAAAAGCAAAACTATTATTTTAAATAATGATGACTTGAAAGAGTGTATATATCTATATATATGCTGAACTATGTATATACTCTATGTATGCATACACACACACATACAAAATCTAAACATATGCCAAGTTTAACAAATGGAAACACTAAAATAACAATTAGTGGTAGAGGAGGGAAGATACACTTTTCTTCAATATAACTCAATATATTTTTCAGTTTTCTAAAAATGTTTCTATATGACATTTATAATCAGCAACTACAAAACAAAACATCTTAGGTCAGTGGTCAGCAAACTCATGAATCAACAGAGCCAAATATCAACAGTACAACGATTGAAATTTCTTTTGAGAGCCAAATTTTTTAAACTTAAACTTCTTCTAAGGCCACTTCTTCAAAATAGACTCGCCCAGGCCATGGTATTTTGTGGAAGAGCCACACTCAAGGGGCCAAAGAGCTGCATGTGGCTCGCGAGCCACAGTTTGCTGACCACAGTTAGGTCATGACCACTCTTGCAACTCATACTTTAAAACCTTTCCTAGTTAGGGTATCAGGGAAAATGGTGACTTATTGAAAACCTGAATCTGATATTCAATCAATTACCTTTTCCTACTCTCCAAACTGATGACTTGTATAATTAATGGGCTAATGCAACTGCAAATCTTCAAGTTAGTAATATTAATTAAACAGAAGACATGGAAATGACCTTCTGAAAAGGACTTATCTCTTCATTTGCCCACAAATGAGCACTTGCGATTACTTCTTAATCAATACCAGGAGGCTGGCTAGAATTAGTGCCAGGCCTCCCAGTCTCAGCCACTTTTAAAAGCCCTTAGGATCACACACGCAGCTTCTTCCAGGCCAGCCCTATACTTTCCTTTAATTTACCTGACCTTTCAGGCACTGAGTGAATTTAAGGCCTTTATAAGGCTTGGCCTGAGTCACTGGCAATTTTCATTACTTTAGTCATTGACCAAAAGCTTTGGGAAATGTCAGCCTTTCCTATGCTATTGTTCAATATGTTAATGAGATCATTAACGTCTTCTTTTGCACACAACAGGACCTGAGCCATAAAGGAGTAGGAAGTTGGAGGCGGAGGTGGATGAAAAAAAGTCTTCTTATTTCTAGGAGAAATTTAGAGATCTTTCCTCACTCCCTTTCTTCTTGAATGCGATGCAGCAAAAATAGTGGTGAGCAGGTTTCTAAGAACTGACACTAATAAGCAAAATGCAGTTGCCTCTTATGGGGAGATCTGGGTCTAAAGTCAGCATAATGGGTGAAAAATCAAGTATAATATATTTCAAAATACCCCTGGCATCTCTTAAATTATCAGAAAGGACATTGCTAATATACCTTTGTACATAACACATCCCTGTAACTCTTCATTTCAGGCTAGTCCTCCATTAATTCTTTTCCTTTCTTAAGGAAGTGGTTGACTGTGTTTTGGGCACATTTTAACACGCATTTTACTAACTTTTCAACAGTTAGGAAGACCCTTAAAACCATTGGTATGTTCTTTTAGTAGCTTTTACCAATACTCACTGTCGGTTTCAGGCTTGAATGCCTCCATTCCCTTGATAAGTAAGTGACCCAGTATGGGAACTGTCAGGTTGAATTCAGCTAAGGGAAATAAATGCTTGCATCGTATGAGTGCACTGTAATCAAGAGGTAAGGATGAGTCTGTACATCTGTCCACCACAGCACCATCTTTACATGAAATCACTGGCTACGTTTTACCGCTTAAATTATTAACTCAACACCACTGTAGACAAAAAATGTAGGATATTTCACTTATTTCTTTTTTTTTTTTATGAAGGGAAAAGCAATGCAAAGTAAATGAATGGAAAAAAGAAAAAAGCAAAGCCAACCCAACTAATTGTTCACTGCAAGGGAGGCATTCATAAGGAGCTACAGGTATGTGCAGACACAGCTGGATGGGTTAGTGGCTTTGAATGTGGTCAGCTTTCACAATACACCCTCCTCACCTGGCTCAGGGTTCAGTTGACTGCTGGACCACTGAGGCAGCTAGTGGATCCTGATAAATCAGTTAGATGTTCCCAACCCCAAACGTAAATTACATCTCTGAAAAAATCCAAGGACTGGGTCTGAAATTCTAAGTTTAACTCTCCCTTTAGCCACTCATTTCCTGTGTGTTCACAAGAGACTGTAACTCCTCAGAGAAATGCTATTCTCATTCGCAGAATGAGATGAAGGGTGTGTGCAGGACTCAATGGGGTGACGTGGGTGGAGCTGCTATAAATTACGAATTTCCATTGCAGATGTTCCCATGAGAAGAACCAATGAAGGCAGCAAGTGGGGTGGCCACCTTTCAGATCCTTATTACAGATCTGTGAGAATATAATTTTTCCGATAATTCAGAGGCAAAGTCTTTCTGAAATCTGAAAATACAAATGTTGATTTACAACCTTTGATGATTGAATTCACAAGATTACTATGCTACATCTTCTTACCATTTTCTGTTCGGTAGCCCTGGTGTCAGCTACTGGGACAGGCTTTTGGGCTCCTTAGATGAGAAAGAACACTCCTTAGTGGTGGGGGAGGAGAAGAGGTATGAATACAGTAATATGTTTGCCTTGATTTTATTTTTCCCCCCTCCATTTTGTGTTTCTCTTACATACCTGCGGCACCTGTTCATAATGGATATGATCTTAGTCTTGAAGATAGCAGTCCAGGATTTAAAACTACATTTGCCAGCTATCAGTTGCCTGACCAAGGGTAAATTATTTACCTTCTATCAACCTCCCATTTTCTTATCTATGTAAGGGGAAAGGCCACTTTCTTTGGGAGATTGATGTCAGAGTAAAGTGCGCTACTTCTGTGAACTTTTCTGATACCCAGTAGACCTTCAAGCCCTTCCTCTGTTTCATTGGCTTTCCACCCTTTGTACTCAGTGTATCTCTCTTGTAGTCAAGTCTTGGCACTTAGTGTCAGAGTTCTTAAAAAAATTCTTTCCTCGATGGAATAGTAATTAAAGAGGCCACGATTATTGTAATATAAGAGAAAAACATATTTGGTGTTTGTCAGTTTCTGGCACAGAGCTTCTAAAACCCTTAGGATTTCAGCTCCATTACCTCTGGGGAGAGGAAGGGGCTAAAAATTGAGTTCAATCACCAATGGCCAATGACTTAATCAATTGTGCCAATATAATAAAACTTCCTTAAAACTCTTGAGCAACCAGGTTCAGGAAAGACTTCTGGGTTGGCAAACATAGCAAGACATCAAGATGCAGGGAGGATGGCATAAGGGGAGAGGGCATGAATGTTCCATGTCGTTCCAGCTCCACACCTTGCCCCATTCAACTCTGCCATGTGGCTGTTCCTGAGTTGTAGCCTATCTAATAAAGAGGTAATATGCTAATTGACTGTCACATCCTCACAAAGATGGTGGTGCCCACAGCCAATAAGGAGGGAATATGCTAATTGACTGCCACACCCTCAAAGATGGCAGTGCCCACAGCCACAAGATGGTGGTGCCCAGTCCCCTCAGCCCTGCCGGGGTGGCAGGCACACGTCACGGCTGGGCCCACCCCCAGGCGGGTCCGGCCGCTCTGCACGCCTGCCTCCAGAGTCCCCCAGTCCCCTCAGCCCCCTAGCCACCCAGGGCTGGCCTCAGGGACAACCAAACAACTGAACAGCAGGCTGTGTGGGGTGACCAGGCCGGCATGGGGTGCCGTGAGGGGTGACCAGGCTGGCAGGGGAGCAGTTAGGGCTGACCAGGCTGGTGGGGGAGGGCAGTTAGGGATAACCAGGCCGGTAGGGGGGGGGCAGTTAGACTGGCAGTCGGACATCTCCCGAGGACTCCTGGATTGGAGAGGGTGCAGGCTGGGCTGAGGGAACCCCCACCCCCACCCCGTGCACGAATTTCATGCACCAGGCCTCTAGTCTTTTATAATAAACCAATAATCATAATTACAGCGCTTTCCTGAATTCTATGAGTTATTGAGACTGAGGAAGAGTTATGACAACCCCCGAATTTGTAGCAGTCTAGGCAGAAGTGCAAGTAGCCTGGAAATCTCATTTATAGCTACTGTGTGAAGTGGGGGCTGTCTTGTGGGACCGAGCCCTTAAGTTGTGGGTCTGTGCTAACTCTGGGTAGTTACTGCCAGGATTTAATTGAATAGTTGGACAGCCAGTTGGTATTAGAGAATTAAATAATTGATTAGTGCCAGAAAGAAAAAATAGAATTACCCAAAAGACCAAAATGTGCATTTAAATATAAGTAGTTCTCATTGAAATTAGAGTTCATGGTAAGCATACACAACTGGGTAGAACAAAGTACTTTCTAATTGACTCTCGGTTTCCAAAGCATTTCCTTTTTTGCTCTCAATACTAAAGGCTGCCTTTGGTTGAAAGAGAGGAAGCAAATACACCACATCTTGTGTGTTTTTTTTCCTCCCCACTGAAATTTCAGACATGTCTATTAGGAGCACATCAACTATTATACCAAATATTTTGATTAGAGTCTGAAAATGCAGAGTGGATTTGCCATGGAACTAAGACAGCTAGGCTCAGGACTCCTTCCTTGAATAGATTCCTTATTGTTGGAAGGTAGACCAGCTGGCAAAATCTTGGCATCCTGAAATAAGACAGTTGTAGAGGAAGGACAATATACAGTACAACAAAGGAGAAGCTGGAAACAAAAGAGGGAGGAGAGTCAGGAGTGTGAAGGTAAAGAGAACAAAAAATAAGAAAGAAGGGTTCGTAGGGAAGGGGGAGGGAGACCTTTTTAAAGCATGGAAAGCAGGCTGCATTTGCAGGAGGTCTCGGTCTTCCTGCTGCACTCTGATGTAATTATGCTGCTCTCTCACAGGTGAGAAAGCTACTGCTCCAGACCACAGCACATTCAGCAGAGACAGAATTTAAAGCTCTTTTATGCACCACCTCTGATCCATTACCGAATTCTGTTAGTTCTGTCTCCAACTGTAGAGTAGTCCCCCCTTAGTCCCCCCTTATTCGTGGGGGATACTTTCCAAGACATCACTGGATGCCTAAAACCGTGGATAGTAATATACTATGTTTTTTTTCCTATTCATACCTATGATAAAGCTGTATTTGTAAATTAAGCATAGTAAGAGAATAGCAATATAACTAACAATAAAATAGAATAATTATAACAATATACCGTGCTAAAAGTTATGTGAATGGGTTTGGGGCCGTTATTAAGTAAAATAAGTGTTACTTGAACACAGGCACTGCAATACCAAGATCTGATAACCCAGATGGCTACTAAGTAACTAAAGGGCAGGAGAATCTACAGCATGGAGACACCGGACAAAGGGATGATTCATGTCCAGGGCAGGACGGAGCTGTGTGGCATGAGATACCATCAGACCACTTAGAATAGTGTTCAATTTAAAAAGTATGAAATGTTTATTTCTGCAATTTTCCATTTAATATTTTTGGATTGTGGTTGACTGTGGGTAACTGAAACCACAGAAAGCAAAACCATGGAGGAGGGGGACCACTATATTTCAAATCTGATCCCTCTCCCCTTGGCCACTGCCACCACCCTAGTCTAAGCCACCTTTATTTCCTACCTGGATCACCACAGTCATCTCTCTCTGGGTCCTCTTGCTTCCACTCTTGTCCCCTACAACAGTCACACCAATTTTGACCCTGTTATTCTCCTCTGCTTAACCTTCCATGGGGTTCCCATTCCGTTTAAGCCAAAACTCAAATTCTTACCGTGGCCTACCAGAGGTTCCAACAGAATCTTGCAGTGGCCCAGCTCTCCAGGCTCATGGCCTGCCCTCCTCACTCGGTTCATGGCATGTTAGTGACACAACACAGCATGCCTGCTCTTTGTGCATGCTGAACATGCTCCTATCTTGGGGCCTGGCAGTCCCCCACACTTTGCAGGGCTTGCTCCCATCTGCCCCTTGGGACTCTTAGCTCTACCCATTCCCGTGAAGTCACTCTGTACTCCTGTATCCTGACTTTTTTTTTTTTTTAAATATCACTTAGCACAACATGATATTATATCATGCACTTATTTATTTTATCATTTTTTTTCTACTAGAATAAAAGCTCCCTGAGAGCAAGTTCTTTTCATAGTCCTGCTATATTCTCAACACCTACAACAATACCTGGCACAAAGTAGGTGCTCAATGAATTTGTTGAATAAATGTGTGACATCAAAGCTGATAGAAGAAAATGTTTACAAAAGTTGGGACTTATTTTGAAGAAAATCTCTAAAAAGTTGTCACTAAAAATATGTAGAAAATATTTTCCAGTAAGCATTATGCCTTTGGCACATTTATATCAGAATTATTTCTTGCCATACGTATCTGACAAATTGTTCTGGTGACTGATGCCATGTTTTATAAAGCCCCTTAAGCTACTTGGAGGAAAATACAATATAAATGCAAATAAATAATAAACAATCTCTCATAATAAAGTACGTGAGGCTTTCGATGGTTTAGTGAAAAATAAAGTAGGGAGTTTCTAAAGGTAAAGAAATAAGTCATGGCCATTATCGTCTGACTCAAGCAGCAAGGGGCCTTAGTGTGTAAACCTATCACAATTTAGACCTCAGAAATTCACTTCTGATGTTTTCAACAAAGATGAAAGCCTCTTATATATATTAAGGCACTCTGTTAGACTGCCACCATTAATTTATCCCAATCTAATCTTTAGTCAAACAGATAAATCCTTGTAATATAGCTATTTCTAAATAAGCCAACATTTTTTTCACTTCTGGAAGTGTGTGTATATATATATATTTTACATTAAAATACTATAGACAAAGAATAAATAATAAAACTATATGAGTTAATTGGGTAGACCCACCCAAAACCAAGATTGTTTAAATAATTAAAACTTTCTGTAATAATTATGAATATCTTTGTTACTTTTAAAAATCCTTATCAAAGGACATGATTTTTATTGATTTTAGAAAGAGAGGGAGAGAGAGAGAGAGAGAGAGAGAGAGAGAGAAGAAACATTAACATGAGAGTAAAACATTGGTTGGTTGCCTCTGCATGTGCCCCGACGGGGGGATCAAACCTGCAACCTGGGTATGTGCTTGGACTGGTAATTGAACCTGAGACCTTCCAGTGTACTGGACAACCTTCCAACCAACCATCAATTTGTAAAGAGGAGTTTATAGACCCAGCCAGATGGACAAATAGAGGAAGAGTGAAAAGAAAAACGAAGGTATTGGTCTTTGTTTTCAGATTGATTTGATTACTAACAATGATACACAGGAAGTCTTACTTGTTTCTCATATGAAAACTATACTCATTTTAAAAAAACTACTATTGGCATATGTGATTCCAGAATAAGAATTACAATTACAAATCTGATTTGCAAAATTTAAGCTTGGTAGGTATCCTTGGAGATGTTGATAATTTAATGGAAGCATTGAGAATAAGTTTCAAAATATATCAAAAGTCCATTTTCCTGGTAGAGCTCCAAAGATGATCAATCATAGGCTATACTTTATGTATTTAAACTATGAGACACTCTATTTCATGTGTATTCTTCCTAAGGAAGTCAGCCCTCAGGGTGTGTTAGAGTTGCAAATTCCACTGGGGCTCAGACTACCTTCATTTCATTTTTTTCCCCACAAATTCAAATATGAAGAAATTATTGTTACCAACTTAATACCATTAGGGAAAAGAAGTGGAAAGAAATTACACTAATAAAAATGGGATTTTCCTTTAATCAGCTTCTTATGAAGAATTGCAAAGTAAACTCCTGTGCAGGATGAAAGAGATTATACCCACCCCCAACCCCTCCCGTGGGGCACAGGACTGAAGAAATGTATAGACAACGATTTCTTCTCCAAGAAATAAAGGCCATCACCACGCTTTCCCATGGATAAGTGCATTAGAGCACTGAGTGATGTGAAGGTGCGAATGGTTCCCAGAGAAGGTGCATCACCCTTCCCTGGCAGTGCTCATTTGCATACACACATTTAAGCCCAGCAGGAGGTGTGCACTCAGGGGTCTCCTGGAGCAGAAATGCAGACCTTCTCAGGTAAAAGCAGTTCTTCACTAAACTTTACAACCTCATTCCAACTCCAGTTGTCAGTTAACAGCTTTCAGGATGACATGTTAAATCAAGGAAATGTCACACGTGTACAGTAACTGGCCTAATCTTTTCTGTAAATTGCTGCCTGTGGTTTTCAAAATCGTCGTAAATTGCTGGCAATTGGCAATGTGTCTCCCTGCACGGCTAACTTCACTTCTGCACAGTTAACAAATCGGTCTTAAATTATTCATCAGATCACCCAACGTCTAGGCTCGTCTGACTGTCATTGATTTCAGGGAACAGTAGCCTGCTTGCCTTGTATACTGGAGTGAAATTCATACCATGCTCTCAGCATGTGAGATTAATTGTATGCAGAAAATAATAACCACGCTCTTTGTTTCAGTATCTCAGTTAATGATGAGTGAGCACAACCTACTACACAATCGGTGCTTCTGCTGTTACATGCTGCTCTGAAGCAGGACAGAGTATTTTCTCAGACTAATACTTAAAATAGCCTCAATACCCTGGATACTTAAAATACACAGAGGAAGTGTTTTCTCTATTAATTCTATAATTACAGGACAAGAAAAATAATGATGAATTAAATGTACAAGCTAAAACATCAGATGGCCATTTAGAAATCATACCATCAAACAGTTGCTCATTGTTCTGGAAACAGGGTCAAATCAACTCCCCGGATAGCTCAACCAAATTGAATTTTTGTTGCTAAAATAAGTGTGGGTTTAGAATGTGTGTTCTGAAAGGACTTATCACCATATTTCTTCCAGCAGTATACAGGGGATTTGGCAGGAAAAATATTTATTCTTCTTCGAAACACCTTTTGAATCAGTACTGGCTCTAAGCTAAATAGTGAAGTTGTGCAGCGAGACAGTCTTATATCTGAGGAGCACACTTGTCTATTTACGTTCAGGAAAATTAACTCCAGTTCACTTCAAAAGGACACCCAGCAACCTGTCATTCTCTCTTGTGCCTGAACAGATATTTTTAGGTCACTGGTAGCCACGTTCTGTAACTAAATAGCTCCCTGTTTAGAGCATCTCCCTACAGGACCACCTCTCCTGGGTAGTGACCTTGGCTTTGATGCAAGGAAATCCAAGGAGCTCTCTCTCTCTGATGTATGCTGGCCAGAAGGGTGTCTGGGTAAAGAGTGTGGGATGGAGGTGGCTGGATCAATGTAAATTCATTATAGGGGATTAAAAAATGTAGCAACTGAAAGCACTTTTCTGTTGCTGGTGGTAGGTCAGCAATAGTATCTGTATTTGTAAAGGTCAGCAGATTATTTCTTTACTCCTCATCCCTTCTTCCTTAGGGAGCCTCCCTAATTCCAGTGCAGACTATGTTCCATGCTCTGTGGTATCAGAGTCTTTCTTCTTCATCATAATACTGGTTACATTTTCTTATTATTAGTCATTTACTGTCCGTCCTTCATACGATACAGAACATTTTATGAGTGCAGGAAGTGAATATAGCCTTAGTGCCTGGCACAGTGTTTTGAACCAAGTAAATGCTAAGTAAAACTGTCTATAGAATTATGTATGATTAGTTAGGCCGCATACTTAGAGCCCCCAAATAACAGCTTAAACACTTTTCCAAATATAAAAGAAATCTGCTGTGGGAAGCTCAGGGCTGGTATGAAAGCTCCTCAAATGTATTAGGGTACCAGGCTTGTTGACCCATGCATCAAGAGGTTGCTGGTTCAATTCCTAGATAGGGCCCATGCCTGGGTTTCGGGCTTGATCCCCAGGGGCGATGTATAGGAGGTAGGATTGATGTTTCTCTCTCCTTGATGTTTCTATCTCTCTCTCCCTCTCTCTAAAATCAATAAAAACATATTTTAAAAAAGAAAATAAAAGTAAATAATTAATGCAACTAAACATGTTTACCAGGCTCTTTTTTGTAATTGGAAAACCAATGCAAATGTGACTTGAGATTCTTCATCACCAGGACTGGACTCTTCATTGACATGTCACAACAGATACATTGTGTCTTCCAAAAAAAAAATTAATATCCCAACAAGAAAATCCAAAATCATAAAGGCATTTACTCATGTTCTATTTGATTGTTGTTCTAAAATGATCTGATGTTAACTGGCTGCATAAAAAATTCGGCAGTAGCATCTTTAAATCATCTTTTAAAATATTGCAAAGAATTATAATATGAGCTATAAAAGTGTGGTTTCTCTGAAACAACAAAATTTCCTTGAAATTAATGCTTACATAGAAATTCAGCAGTCATGGTCTACTTAGAATGGCTTAATTTATGTATGCAGTAGCTTCACAGACTTATATCAATTGGACTAATATAGTTCAGAATCTGTAGTATTTTGTTATTCTAGCGAACTGAAAGAGTTTATGCATTTCCCAAAGTGTTCATGATATAGATATGCCATTTACTTCATGATATAGTAAATAGAATATCATTCTTGGAGTTTTGAAAGTAGGCATAGTTTTTTATTGCTGTTGTTGTTTCTAAATCCTCACATGAGGATGTGTTTTTTAATTGATTTTAGAGAGAAAGGGAGAAAGAGAGAAATATCGATGAGAGAGAGAAACATCAATCAGTTGCCTCCCATACTCCCCCCAACCAGGGATCAAACCCTCAACCTAGGCATGTACCTTGACCAAGAATCGAGCTCACAACCCTTTGCTGCACGGGATGACACTCCAGCCAACTGAACCAACAGGCCAGGGCTGAAAGTAAGTACAGTTTTCCTGGGTTTCTACGACGCTTTTCTGTATCATTTGCTAATTTGTTATTCCTGAATAAAGATGCTTTGTAGCTAGCTTAGCCCTCTGTAAACATCACTTTTCAAGATTCCTTTTGAAAAATGATCACATAGAAAGAAATCATGCAAAGGAAAAGATAAATGTAAGTTTAAAAGTCATTACTAGATGCAGTAAGTTTTATTTGTTTAAATAAAGAAAAGAAGTATACTATAGATCATCGATTTGGTTTGAAACTGCCATCAGAAAAAGAATTCTTTGAGACACAAAACTTTTAGGATGTTTATAAAAATAATAGATGGATAGCACCCGGCTCAGGGGAGCTGCGCGTCCCGCTTCCTGTGCAATTGCTCCTGTACAGAACTCTGAATTGATGGTCTGGAAGTTTCGTACTTGAAAGGACCTGCCCAAAGCTAAAGTTAGTGGAAGAATCCAACCTTGAAGGAAATGAATCTTGATCAGGGAAGACAATTTTCCCAGTAAGAACAGAGGAACGATTCTGGCTAGGTAATAAGAATGAACCTTGAAAAAGAATGATCCCAATGACCCTGTCTGGCTCTGCAGGTGAAATATTCAACTACAGATTCTCATAAGAGAAGAGGACCCTCATGAACCATGGGGTCAATTTGAGCCAGAGAACAAAAGAAGTGCCATTATTGGCATTTGGAGAAATGGTTTAACCTTATTTAAGAATCAAAACACCCACAAATCAGGTCACTATGAGAAAAACGAAGTCGTTAAAACATGACAAAAAGAAACAAATGCAGGTCGGTTTTCCGTGTGTGTGAAGGCAATGCAAAGCACCTGCCTAGAACGGGAAGTCCGTAAAGGCTAGTCCATCCCCTCCTCCGTCCCCTGCCTGGAAGTTTCTAGAAGGCTTCTAATCAAAGCTCACAGTTAGTATAAGATAAATCTTCCTAGAATTTCTTTACATTCTTTTTATGTCTAAGTTATGCTCATGTATAGCCATACACATTCTGAAGTCTATGTGTATGTGACACACTGAACATCCTCTAGGATCATTAATGTGTAAGTTCCACACATCTTTTCCAGAAAAATCAATTAGAAGGAATATTAGCCTAAAGTTCCTACAATTTGGAGTCATCAAAAAGATGCCCCAAGATGACAGCTGAAGTCTTTTAGAATTAAAAAAAAAAAGTACAACTTGGGTTCTGAACATCACATTTTTCTGTATCTTTAAATGTAGCAAGTGAGGTGGGTTTTCATATATTTACATTCTGAATGTATTCCTAGGGAGAAAAATAATTATTCTAATTCTCACAACTTCCCAATGAGCAGCAATAACTTATTAATTGTGCCCTTGGTGATCTTAAAGTGTGGCATGGAAAACAGCCTTAGGGACTTCTAAAGATGCATACGGTTCCCTTGACACGAGGGGAATCTAGATGTAGAAGTTTTTCAAAACAGCTATGTACATGTTGAAGGAAAGGGTTTAATTAATAGTGTTACAGCTGTGAAGTTAATATGCAGATCCGAGGTCCCATCACAAGGGACTATTACATCTTTTTTAAAACAAGTCTCTCAGCCCCACATTATTCCCATTTACAGCTCTTGCCTATTAATAGATACATGTCTCAAAGGTTTTCAGGATGAAGCTTGTGATGTTTGTTAAATTTTTCAACAATAATATGATGATGATGCCAATGGCAAAGATAAAAACCACCATTTACTGAAACATCATAATATGCCAAGACCCTAAGTCACTTATATGCATTATTGAATTCTTTAAACAATTCAGTAAAATCAATGTTATGGTTTGCCTCATTTTTCAGAAAAGAAAACTGAGGCTCTGGTAGATTATGGAAGTAATCTTCAGTTACCTACCCATAGTCATCCTGACCCCGCCATACATGTACATTAAACAATACATTCATTTCCTTCAAGTTCTGGAAATGAATCAGGACCCTCAAGATCACAGTAACAAACAAACGAGGTGGAACTGGTTGGCAGATGAGATAACAGCAAAGGGAAAACCTGGAGGCTACAATCAAGAATCCCTATAATAAGCCAGATGTATGCTTGTTCATGCCCATAAGGATGCATACTTTCAGTTAATAAGAATGGTTTGGTAGTGCCTGCCATTGGAGTATCATTCAGATGCATAGAGATGTTGTGGAAACTAACCTGAATCCAGTTTTAGGAGAAAGATTCACTATTTTAAAGTAAATATTTTGGGCAATAATCAAGGTATAAGGAGACTTCTCTCTCTCTCTCTCTCTCTCTCTCTCTCTCTCTCTCTCTCTCTCTCTCTCTCTCTTTTTTACTATGGCACATTTACACAATGGAATACTACACTGCTGTAAAAAAGAAGGAATTCTTACCATTTGCAACAGCATGGATGGAACTGGAGAGCATTATGCTAAGTGAAATAAGCAGTCAGTGAAGGAGACTTCTATTAATGTATCCAAGTGGGTAATTCTAAGAAATGTGTTCATGAACTAGCAGGAGATGGAGAACTCTAGAGAGTTAGTATATAAACCAGCACAAACGGACAAGGAATGTCTTACAAAACCCAACCTGGGTGGGTGGCAGAGGTGGTTGGTTTTGTCTGGGGTCCTTAGCTCTGCTCTATTTTCCAGAATAGATTTCCTACAGATTGCAATTGAGGCTACATTGGTGAACCAGGGAAATGCTACCAGCCTTAGAGGTGGTAAATAGAAGGAAACCAACAGAAAATCTTTAGGATGCTCCTTTTGGAGTTATCTATCCTTTAAATGACCTAGAATAACTGACTGACTGCTTAGCAGCATTTTAGTGGATAATAAAATGAGTAACCAAGGCTACATATCCATTTTTTTATAACATTGTACCCAAAGAAATGAGAGGGGAAAAAAAACACCCTCATATGCACATTGATATTAGAAAGACAGTCCATAAAAGTAACTTGGAGCAGAGGAGAGGAGCAGTGGAGCAAACGAATGGCATTATTATTATTATTTTTATTCCTTCACAGGGTTGCTTGGAAGCTTACCTGAGTTACCACATATGATACCCTTAAAGCAATGTTAAAAACCCAACAATCATATTTACTATCCCAATTGGCAAAACTGCTCCTGTTTTTTATATTCCATAGAGACTCAGTGGGGTTAAATGATTTGCCTAAGGGCCTATAGTTAATAAGTACTAAAGACAAGATTGAAACAAAAGACTTATAATTTGAAATTGAGTCTTCTTTCAACACACTATGATGCCAATTCCACAGGATAAAATCCCTCTGTCTAAGTTACTCCAAATCAGTTTATATGGAAGAAAATAAAAGGGAATTGTTACCCAGTGAAATAAAATTATGATTTAAAATGACTTCAAATCACAAGGTACAAAATGCTATGTGTTGAAAAATGCTATGCTTAACTTATTATTCCTAATTATATTATTCACAAGATTTGCATTTTAAAATTGCTTTCTAATCTGCATGTTACAGAAGATAACTGGGCACTGATTTAAGTGGTTTTGTTTTCTGTCTTAGAAATTAGTGGTGAAATGTGATTAATAGCATAAATATTAAAGGGAGATATTAGAGAGTTTGTATGAACTCAGTATTAGAAATGCCATTTCTGATTCCTGGTACATTTGCCAATGTGAGAAGATGATGACAAGTTCTAATTATAAAGTTATGATAATGTGGAACAAAGGGTAGCCACCTTTGGAGGTTCTGGAGAAAATCCTTTAGGGATTTTTGCTGCTTGGCTCAATCAAAAATTCTTTGTTACCATACGGACTTCAACGGAGCCTAATGATTCTAAAGGCATCCGTGTTGGTCAAGGCAGATTTCCTAAGATCAAAACATGAATGCTAGTGGATGAACCTTATGGTACTTAGAAAATCTGAGACTATCATAAAGCAATAGCCTATGTTAGCACAAATACAGTTGACAGTGAAAAATCTAAAAAAATATAATTACAGCTTTCTTATTCTTTTGTAATTATACTGTTGAGTTTCTTCTCTACAGTTTCTACAAGAGAAAATTGTGCTGGTTTGTGAGAAACATGTTTAAGAAGCACACCTAGAAACTTAACCTAAGATTTCTTTGCATTTGGGTGGCAGTTGAAAGACAGTGCAGAGTCATGTGAAAATCATGTGGTCTGCTGATACTAGACGTAGAAATAATATCTGTATCATGGCTTATTAAGGTAACTCCTCTGTCGGATCAGGATTTCAAAATAGGGATCACCACACTGATGTACTTAACTGTTAGTTAAATGTATGTTCCACTTAAATATCTATGGATTTCATTCTTTGTCAAACACTTTTTTTTTTTTTACTTTTTAGGATTAGTATTCAAGCAAAGAAAGAACCTTGCTATTCATATTTGTTACATTAACATCTTATTTATTTTCCCAGTTTAAAACAAGAATATTCGAAGCCATTTTTTTTCACTTAACATTTGGTGCTGTGGTCATTGTGACATTCGGTCTTTTCACTTATTTTATTTTCCCCATCACCATTTATCCTTCTATGCCCTCTTCCACCTTCCCACTCCCCCTTCCACCGATCACCACACTCCATGTCCATTAGTTCTCTCTTATTCTTCTCAATTCCTTCATACCCCCAACACACCTCCCCCTCCATCAGAGCTGTCTGCCTACTCTCTATCTATGAGTCTGTGTCTATTTTGCTTGGTAGTTCAGTTTGTT
Source organism: Cnephaeus nilssonii (assembly GCF_951640355.1). NCBI lineage: Eukaryota > Metazoa > Chordata > Mammalia > Chiroptera > Vespertilionidae > Cnephaeus > Cnephaeus nilssonii. The sequence continues at coordinate 33,939,581 of NC_137089.1, read as the reverse complement.
CATTAAATTCCATATGTGAGTGAAAGCATATGGTACATTAGGCCTTTTTAAAGTGGACATGATTCACTGGAAGCTGAGTTCCACTACAGCTGACCAAACGAAGCCACGAGGCCATTGCTTTGGAGTTCCATTACGTGAAACCCTCCCAAGATCATTTCTTCCTGAATGGTATCCAAACTCATTTTTTATTAGTATTCCATTTGTAATGTTACTTAGGTTACTATGCATATATAATAATACACAGTCATCATAATTATTTATTAGTGTACTCTTTTTTAAGTGTATTTTAAAAGCATGATAGACTTACCTTAGAGAGCCCACCTACTTCCAAATAAAAGCAGATAATGAACACATTCCAGGTGACCCAGAGGGCAGTCCATACTGTATACTAGAGAGAAAGGGGGAGGGTGGGGAGAAAGAAGAAAAATATGGAGATGAAAGGCATGTATACTAAATCAATCAATAACAAAATGTCAATAAGCCTAAGTCTTCTGGGAAGAAACAGGGTGTGCTCAGAAAAGAGTGCTCCTTATGAGGTCCCCTAAGATCTGTAGAAATTAAAAATCCAATAGTTTCCACTGCCTTCAGCAGATGCCAATAAAGCTAGATTTATTTTTAAAGTGCATTGCTGGCTTGCAGATATAGGTTAAATCCAAGCGCTGACTTGATTTCTGTTTTCTGAATATTAGCTTTTCCAGGGAACGCAGTTATACGAATTTTTGGTGGCTATCTACCTAATTATCCAATTTTTAGCTATAATATTAAATTGTCAAGTTTTAGAATGTTTTAGTCCATCTTCCTAAATGGACTAATATTACTTCTGTCTTCCTAAATGAGGATTATGTCTGAAAACAGATGTGTGGAGTAAAATTAACAAACCATCATCTATTATACTACTTTATTAAGAGTGAAATGTGTGCCTCTAATATAATCATAGAATTACATGATCATCTAAAATATCTTTAAAAACACAGAAATAATAAATAGGATTTAAAATGAGCAAATGAACAATAGATTTCCATAATGGAAAAATACCTTCCAATGACATTGAACAAACTATGCTAGCCTTACTGATTAATTGGTTTTGTTAATGTAGTATGTATTAGAAAATGCCTTCCTCAAGAGTATTAATCAGTCTGAATTAATGGAGGAGGTCTAAGGGCTCAATTCATCCAGTCATTTTCTTATGTAGATGGAGAGACTCAGGCCCAGAAAACTGATATATAGAATAGCTTGGATGGCTGAGAATTGGTGCTTGCCCTGGGAACACAATTAAGAGATCAGATACAATGGTTTGCTCATTCATTTTATTTTACCACAGAAATCTATGAATTCTTAATTTCTTAAAAAGGCATAGTAATTAAATTATTGGTTTCTATCAATGATTATAATCATCACATGCTATTGTCAAATTAAAATAAATATGGAAATCCTTTCATTAGCTTAGTCTATTCTGTGTCAAATAATATAAATTTTAAACCCTGTATAAAATAGCCATGTTCCTACAGAAATCTTATCAGAAGCTTTTAGTTATTTATAAAATTTAATTTACACTTTATGTCTTTCTGTTATTTATGACTTTCAAAAGGCTTTCAAAATAATCCAATATAGTTGGGTAGTCTTATAATTGGTTACATTAGATATCTCATTATCTTTTTTTTCTTTTTGAGAATAGGTTTTGCTTATTTGGTTTTTTTTACAAATAATGCAATTATAATAATGAGTTAAGACTTCAAAATGACTGTAAATTTAGAAAAGCTGGAAAATACATTAAAAAGTTAAAGTAAGTTAAAAATATATTAAGGATTTTAGTATTTGCAGGTACATTGATGCTCTGCTGATATCTTCTGTTAGTAATAACTTTTAATATGAGTGAACTTAGTTTTAAAAAATAGGCCAAATGCATTGAAACATACATTTTTGAATCACAAAATATTCCTAAGAATATTGAAAACAGCTAAACTACATCTGCAATGTATACTTTTTGCAAACTGGCCAAGTCACAATAACAGCAATACATTTTAAAGCTGTTGCTAATAAGATGACATCTGGTATCTGATATTTTTCATCCTAAATCAATCTAATTATGAGTATATTAGAATGAGAGAGACTGCAGACCACTCAGTAATGAGAAAAAAGCTGGTGATAAAGGTTAAGGAAAGGACATAAACTGAAGCAAGACTAACGGAGGAAATGAACGGGATTCATTGCAAAACCATATGGTTTTTAATTTTTAGGATTGCAAACGCAACTCGTAAGTATACTTTTAGGAAAGTCAATCTACTCATAACAGTTATAACACCTGAATTATAGAACAAATCTATTTAAAAATCAGAGCACAAGTGTAGTGATTGAAGTGCATCGGGGCCCCTCACCAGATGGACTGCTGAGGTCACTTCTGAACTTTCAGAGAGAAAATTCCCAGGCTGAGTAGACTCCACTCTCAGCTGCTAAATTCTTAATAACAAGAGTGAGTACTCTGCAGCTTTCTGTGTTACTGGTACTGTGCTCAGCACTTCACATTGATTAATTCAGTCAGTCATCACACGACAACCAAGGAAGTGAGGGAATAATTTGACGACTTAGTGCTATTGTTGAGATAGAAACTCAAACAGTTTTAACTCTGGAGCTGGGATGCGTCAGGATTACAGGATAGGCTTTATTATAAAAGATCTTAAGAAAAGGACTATAGATTAGTTTGAGAGTTAACCCTTTATCAAATTTTACAATTTATCAAGTGACCAATTCACCAAATTACTAGTTTACCAAAAATGTATTTCTTCGTATATACTCTGTAACTGGCAATGTTTATGGAAAGATGGTTTCTTTTGTATTTTGTGATTAAAGTGTCATGTATGATATAAACATCATTTTTAAAGCAATAATGTAAGTTTCTTTTTTCTGATACAAAGATTGTTTGTATGTTTGAATTCTGGATTGTAATGATATGAAAACTGCATATCTCAATGTGCACCTGAGACACAAGTCTTTACATGGAGATAAAGGGAAAGACATCTCTAGCAATACAAATACATCCATAAATATTTACTTAGGCAGGAAGTGTTAGGACAACATATGTCTTCGTTTTGATGTGGACTATTTTATTTATAATTCAATTCAAAGAAGAACAGACAAAGAGGTAAGACTCCGTTTTTAACAAATGCTCTTTGGTTATCATGAAGCTTGCCTACATGCTTATATATCTAGATACTAGTACACCTGCAATACAGAAGACAACTTACCAATGTAAAAAAAAAAAAACAAAAACAAAACACAAAAAAACAAAACACTCTGTATAATTATCATTGATCTACCTACTTATTTATCCTACTTTGCTTAAGTTTAGTACACATATTTTAAGTCCTAATTTACATAGACAAAGACTATAAAGATTTTCTAAACTTCATGTGTCCTATGTGCTCTGTGAATATTTCCCAGTTTTGTGAGGATATTTCAATATTTTTAATTGAAATGAACTTTAAAAGGCTTGCATTCTATTTCATCCTCATTGAGCAATTAGTCTATAAGATGATTTATTTTTACTTCCTGAGCTTGTTTGTTTTCCAATTACCAGAAAGCCCATTCATTCATTCATTCATATGTGTATCAATTAGATAAAATATGTACAATAGCTTAGAAAAAAAAAGAAGACATTAAACATTGAACAGCTCAATTACTTACTAAGCACTTACTCTGTTGGGTTATGCTAAGCAAGTCACAAACATTATTATTATTCTTACAAACAACTATGAGTCAAGTTTTTACAAATAAACTATAGTACAAAGAAAGCAAATAAATGGGCCAAGTCTTCACAGCCAATAATTGGTGGAGGAGGATTTAAATCTGACACCAATTAAATGGAAACCTAACATTCTTAACTCGTGTTGAGCAGTAGCTCAGGAAGGAGATGTATGATGACATAGTAAATTTTTCCTATATAACAATTCAAATTAAAGCAACTTGCCGTCCTTCAAACAGAATTATGATCCAAGTATTTCTAGGGCAGAATCTCATATTCGAATTCATAAGTAAGATTTCCAAATATGTGACACAGGAGTAAAGCGAGGTAAACAGCTGATTCTAGAACAGTACTTTAAAACTGCTAAATAGGATTTCACAACCCACACTCAGCTCCATTTTGTCTTGAGCTAAAGAAACACAAAAGGTGCATTCAAGCTCTTCAACTAAACTTGTATTCCCTACTGTAGATAGCCTACCTTGCACTGTAGCTAGAATAAATTTTAATCAGTAAAGGAGTACCATATAACAACATTGTTTTGTGTTCTAAAAATAAATAGCAAATTCTACCTTTTCAGCAAGTGATGGTATCCAAGGGGAATTGCTGCTCTTTCATTTTGTGATTTGGGTGAATTTTTCTGATAGTCTTTGCTGTGGACCGCCTTAATTACAGTGGCAGGAGCCCAAGGCATTATAATGCTTAGAAAAAGGCAAGTTGAGGAGTAAGTCAGCTCAACATAGGTGCAGGCAGAGTAGCATATATTATTTTTTCATGTGAATCCTCAAGTTGAGAATGTGCTAAGCAAGGGAGTAAGGTGAGATTTTCTTGTTGAAATCAGACATGTTCTGAAGTTAGATATCATTTTCTAGTTCATCCTGCAAAATAATTTCATCCAATAACCTTTAATGTACTTGTTACTTGTTCGATCAAGTATTAAGCATCCTGGTAGACCTAGAATACAGCAGTGAATAGGCATGTTCCGCCTGCCAGGAGAACTCTGTTGATGGGGTGAGAAGGCCAGAGGCAAGGATGGGGACGGTGTAGAGTGCTAGGATAGAAAGAGCCTGCGGGATCTAAGAGAGCAGAGGGGAAGTGGCACTTGTCTCAAATGGGGTGGTCAGGCCAGACTCTTAAGAGATGACATTCAGTTGAAGGATTATTACCCACTTCCCAAGTGGGTAAGGAGCATAGGGCATTCCAGGTGTGTGCAAATGGAAGAGGCAAATAACAGCATATGGTCTTAGGGAAACAAATCATTCAGTGTGGCCGGCACGAGTAGTGTGTGGAAAGAAGTGTGCATGCGAGGGAGAACATGCTGCTAAAGCTGGCACAAACACTAGGCACGGCTTCATGAGTGAGAGGCTGGAGCTCAGGCAGGAGTGGGGGGTCCAGGACGCTGATGTGCACAGACTCTCTGCTCTTTCATGCCTCTGAGGCTGGCTCATGCTCTGCCCCGGCCTCTGCCCCATTGCATTCTCATTCTCCAGAGCTCCCTGCACCTGTGCCTCCCCACTGCTTATTTAATGAGTTCCTGGAGAGCAGGGACACTGTCATTTACACTCTTTTCTATTTGTCCAACCTATCACAGTACAGTAGGTTCTCGATAAAGGCTTAAGGAGTGAATGGGAACTAGTGCTATTGATGTCCCACTATGTGCCCTGTAGTCATTCCTGCCCAGAACCCCCTCCAGTCCCTTCTTTCTTGGTGAACTCACACTCACTCCGCATTTACTTCTGCAGAGTCAGATGGATGTTCCCAGTGTGCATCTCATGGTACAGGTGTTCCTTGTCACAGTTCTAATGTAACATGTATGTGGATGATTTCTTGATAAAGGCTCACTTCCCCTCACTAGAGTGTAAGTATCCAGGAGAACAGAGAATAGTTGTGTCTGTGTTTGCTCACCAATGTAGTCCACACCTCATACAATGCCAAACACTCAGCAGAAACCCAATAAATAAGGTTTGAATGGGAAGTTAAGAAAGAAAGAAGGGAAGAAGGGAGGGAGAAAAGTGGGAAGGAAGGAACGAAGGAAGGAAGAGGAAAGAAGGAAAAACTGACTGTGAGACCTGAGTTTGGTCAAGTGGGTCAGCCAGAAATGTTCTTATATTTTATCCTATTGAGAGGTGGTGAAGGCTTTTAAGCAACTGCTTCAGGAAAAGTGCTGAGAACACACTGGAAAGGAGGAGGGCTGAAAGCAAGGGAGGGGTCCATATGCAGGAGAGAGAAGGCCGATGCCTCAACTAACACAGTGGCTATGTGAAGAGTGTGTAGAACTAATGGTTAGCGGGTGAAAGCAATAGGCCAGTTAATGTCACTGATGTACACCAACAACTTTATTCCATGGAAACCACTGGTTTTCTAGCCATCTGACATGTGCTTCAACAGACCATCAACATCATAAAATAAGAAGTTCCTAACGAGTAAAGGTGCTCTGTGTTCATAGCAACAAACTCGAACATTAAATCCAATAATCGTTGGATATTATGCAAATGAAAGCATCTTATACTGCAAATCCAACTCCACGGAACAGCTTTCTAGTACATTACACCATGGCTCAGCAGAGGCCCGCTCCCAGAGAAATCTGAAGCAGGAACTCTGTAGCCCCCACAACCAGCTGAGTGACTTCAATCATGCCTTGCACCCCAGGGCAGTCATTTTGAGGGCAGAGTCTGTCTGTGAGTCCCTGACCTTCACCTCTGTGATATGATGAAAAACACCAAAAATCCAATTTTGAAATTCAAAGTAGAGAATTAATGCATTTACAGAAAATTTTATGACTTCATTCTTTTCTATAGATATGACTGGATTATACCAAGATTGAAAGATGACATATTTTTAAGTCTAAGGTTTCTTCTACTGAGGTAATGTTACTAAGTTACAAAAAATATTTAGTAATTCTACTGAATAAGGTCTATTAATTCAGGCTCAATAAGCATTTTAGAGTATGCCACTTCTATTTACAATTACTTATCTATGCTTGTTATTTCTTACAACCTTCTTACATCTGTAGCCTAAAATATTACCTTCTTTTTATAGAAAACTATAAAGTTATTCATAACTACTGTGAATAACTTCCATTTTATTGTGGACTACAACATACACCTTGTTAAATTGTACTATGATAGAGGGTATGCTGACCCTGTTTGGCATAGTTTGGAGTATGGATTCATGTTCCACATTTATCTTAAGCAAATGGAGAAATGGTCAATAATATACCATATAAAATACATTAGAGGTGAGTACTAAATGGCCTTTAGTACGTGCATTTTAATGGCCTAAATCAATTAAAATTATATTATGTTATCATTTACAGTTGGCAAACAGTTATGGCTAGGTAGGGTAGCTTTATAGGGTGACACATGTCAATTTAGATGACAGTTAGTGTATATTTACATCTTATAATGACATCAAGACCTCCACAGACCTCTTATTTTACCCAAACCCAATTTTAGATTTAAAAAAATTCCTTGTGATACTTGAATTTAGTTACACTGTGAGTCTCACATTTACAGTCATGTTGCTTTGCTCCATTGTAAACATTCACTGCCTCCTTTCCACAGATAATCGTCTCAACAGAATTCAGTGTGTGACAGCCAGAACAGCAGTGCCACCTCGTAGCGGAGGGAACAACTTAAATTATTTTATTCATCTTCTCACAGAAATTTTGTAGTATTTATACGAAGAGACATGGTAAAAATAAGACTTACCACCACGATATATCGAGGTCTGTACTGAATGGTTCCAAACAAACCCAATATGACAACTATTATATGTAGAAAATTTCCAAGAATAGGTGCCCACTGGAAGCCAAGGAAATCAAAGATCTGCCTCTCTAACGCGGAGAGCTAAAACAAAGCAAAGAGAGTCCATTAGCATTTAACCCAAGCACAATCATACCTTTTTTTAAAAAATTCTCACCTGAGGATACTTTAAAAACAAACAAACTGATTTGAGAAAAGAGAGAAACATCAATTGCCTCTTATATGCACCCCGATGAGGAATCAAACCAGCAACCTGAGAATGTTCCCTGACCAGGAATGGAACCTGCACACTTTTTGGTGGATAGAACCACGCTCCAACCCACTGAGCTACCTGGTCAGGGCCATAATCATACCATTTTAATCTTTATTTCATGGTAGAGAAGTCTGCATATTCTTTTTCAATCACACTAATGGACATCATTATCACTAGAGTTGTGGTACCTATTTCATACACTGTTTTTTATGGCTTTTCTCAGAAAACATACTAAGATAACTTTGAGCATTATGACTTCAAATATAAATGGATTTTAAACCTATCTGGAGAGCTATCCTCCCTAAATCATTTTCTATAGTAGAAAATCTAGACAGATATTTTATGACACTATATTTTATGATAGCAATTTATCATTAGTTTTAGTAAAATGGTTGGCTTACTATAATATATTTGGAACAATAACTCCAGACTGGCAATACTAAAACTAGTATTGTTTTGGAAAAACAACCCTCCTACCATACCTTCCTTCCTCTGTGAAACATAAATAATCAAATATTCTGGGTTTTTTTTTTCTTTCATTAGACTGTCATTGATGTTAATGACTAACCACTTTTTCACAATGAAGCTTACTTGTTTACTTACTCTGGGCTCAATGCCCTCATGTAAAACTAGAATTAAAAAGTTCCTTCGAATCATATTTTATTGAGATCATACACCTACTACATGAAAATTCACCTTGATTAGGTAAAATTCTTTTGAAATAAAAATGATAGGGCCATAACAATTTTAGACATGCCACCGTTTATTATATTTGCACTAGAGGCCTGATGCATGAAATTCGTGCAAGAGTAGGCCTTCCTTCCCCCGGCTGCCGGCACCAGCTTCCCTCTAGCACCGGAAACCTGGGCTTCCCTCCAGCCACTGGCGGGCACCCGGGACCTGGGCTTCCCTCGCAGCCCCAGCTTCATCCAGGAAGGATGTCTAATCTAATTAGCATACTATGCTTTTATTATTATAGATGATACACAACTACATTTTAAATAATTCTAAAGTATTTAAAAGATACACTTAAAGCATTTATGATGTCAGAGATGAATTTTGTATAGTCCTGTGAATGCCAACAATGTCATTATCATGTACACATGATATTTATTGTATTCTATATCTAAAAATGTTATAATTCCACCTGCTGTATTTGGACATTAATCTCACACATTTTAAGCATTTTTCTAGTTTGACTTTGATAAAATAGTAATTCTAATAAAATGACCCAACCATTAGCCACAGTTATGGCACTAGAAACTGCAGATTGAAGTGAAAATGGCACCCTAGGTATTTTTCTAGTTATGTGGCAGGTGTGTGCCTGAATAGCTTTAACTACCTTGGACATAAAGAAAAGTCCACTGTCCAGTAAGCTGAATCTACCTTGGTTAAGATTCACCTTCAGTAAGCTGTGGGTGAGAAAAGAGCAAATGCTTACAGACAACCAGCCAGAACCACATTCATTTCATGGATATTTCCTGCTCTTCAAGCGATTTGTCATCATGCCCTGCACTCACAAATGGGAAGATGCACAGAAATGGCTAAACAAAATAACCAGCAGGATAAGCAACAGCATCCACTGTATTGTCAATCCCTGGATTGTCTCAGCTTGTGACTCTAATTAGTTCCCAGGAACCTTGCCTTAAAAATGCAGTATTTTATTTATTGGCCCATCAGCGATGTAAATACGCAGTTTTGTTCTTTTTTTAATGTCCAAACAGGATGGATGTGTTCAGAGAAAAAATAAAGAAATCCAAAAGAGCAGCTGCAGGCAATTCATTTTGAAAAGCAACCGCATTTTAAGCTGTCGTGCATCACAAAAACCTTTAAAGTGAACTTTTCAAACAGAAAAAAAAAAAAAACCTTTTTCTTTTCCTGTCAGAAAATGCATGGATAGCATTCTCTTTTATGATGTTAAAGGAAACATGCATAATGAAAGAGAGGCCAAATTAACACCACTTATTGGAAAAATACTCATTCTTTATTAAAGACACTATATCTCTATTAATATTTGTTCCCTGATAACACTTAAAAATGGACTATGGTGGCTTGAAATAAGGGCACAAACACAAGGCTATTAAGAAAATCAAAAGGGGGATAATATCAAGGGTCAGGCCAGACTCAGCTATAAAACTATACAAACCATTAACTAGATTTGAGTATTGTATCTTAAAAAGTTAACTAACAACAACAAAAAGTCTGCCAAAAATAAACAAAATATTGTGCCACTGCAATTTTTACTTACTTTTTTAACCCTCCTCTGAGGATGTTTTTATTGATTTTTAGAGAGAGAGGAAAGGAGAGAGAAAGAGCGAAGAAACATCCATGTGAGAAAGAAACATCCATTGGTTGCCTCCTTGATGCACCCTGACCAGGGATTGAACCCACAACCTTTTGGTGTACAGGAGGACACTCCAACCAACTGAGCCACCCGGTCAGGGCTACTTAATGTTTAATCTAATTTTCATGTTAAGCTATTTAGGTATTTCATTTATAGGCAACTATCTTCTCTTTGAATATCATAACTCTAGAAAGACATCACTTTTTGCCTCAGAGCTTGACATTAATAATAATGGCCCAGAGCCACCAAGTTAAATGAAATGATATCCTGTTTGCTTTGTTAACTCAGAAAAAGCATGAATATTTTTTAGAAATCTCTGTGTCAAAATAGTCCTCATCGATGGTGCTGACACTGCCAGTACAGGCCTGGAACATGGATCAGATGCTTCTCTTCCCAACTTCAAGGTCAGTGACCTCAAGTTGGGAACTGGACATTCGCCATTATGGGGCTTTTTACTATGAATGCTGAGAAAGGCTAAAAATAAGGGTTTTGTTTATTTGTTATGGGAGACTATTGTTAAATGTTTACCTGCACACCGCTGAATATGGCATCTACAAAACAGTGGTTCCAATCCAGGAGAGCAGCGAGAGGAAGCAATCTAAAGTGTAATATAGCACAAACAGAAAGCCACCAGTCTGAAGGAAGCAGAAGGATGGAGGGCTCAAAGAGGATTTCTGCACAGATGCCATAGCAAAGGAGAAAATGAATGAGACGTTTGAAGAGCTTGATGTTTAAATAAAAGTAGAAAATTCAGGAAAATATGAAGGTACCAAGACATCCCAGAGAAAGCAAAACCAGCCAGTCACCACTTTAAAACAGGAAGCAAAGACATAAAAGACAATGGAGTCATTTCTAAATGAAATGTAAGTAGGTAAGAACCGGGAAGCGATAAGAACATGTTTCTTTTCCTAACAAGTTCAAAAATAAAGGCAATCAGAATCCTAAGAAAATGGAAGGGAAGAAGGGAGAAAGGGAGGAAGTGACAAAAACAAAAGACAAATCAGCGATGCAAAGAAAGCATGTTTCAAAGATACCATGAAAATTAAAATGGGGTGTAAATATGAGGAAATCATTGCGACATTCTCCCTAAGTGTCAGAGTGGTGGGGACATTGGAACAATAGGAGAGAAATGTAATCCTAGCTCATACTCGGGGCTGCATGAAAAATATACCACACTTATTATAATGTAAACTAGAGGCCCGGTGCACAAAATTTGTGCACTTGGGCGGGGGGGCTTCCCTCAGCCCAGTCTGCGCCCTCTCACAGTCTGGGACCCCTCGCTCCTTATTGCCCGCCTACAGTGGAGGCAGGAAAGGTTCCCACCACCACTGCTGCACTTCCCAGCTGTGAGCCCAGCTTCTGGCTGAGCGGCGCTCCCCCTGGGGGAGCGGACTGACCACCAGGGGGCAGCTCCTGTGTTGAGCATCTGCCCCCCGGTGGTCAGTGTGTGTCATAGCGACCAGTTGTTCTGCCTGTTGTTCCTCCGTTCAGTCGATTTGCATATTAGGGTTTTATTATATAGGATGATGCTTATTGAATTGCGGCTTTCAGAATCAAACTGTTGAAGGCATGGAAGCCTTCATTAAGGTTATGGAACAAAGAGGAAAGTATCATTTGACCACATAAAGTATACCTAACACAGGTTGGGAGAGGCTGAATGCTCTGTGCCTAAATTCTGTGGCTATATGGCAAGGGGGGAAAGAGTGAGTTTTAACAATTCTTCCTACAGGGCCAAGCATCTTCTTATCAGGGTCCAAGGTGAAAATATTTCCTCTACATCTATGAATCTTAACCACATCCCACATTAACCACACAGACTCCCGATAGCTCAGGAAGTGTCCCTGCTTCCCTATTTTATGCCCAAGGAATGCAGACACGGACAAATAGAAGCACCTTCAAAATACAGTAGTTTCTTACTGTTTCATATATTATGCTTAATGCTTCAAGGTATTTTGCATACTTGCTTATAGTTATCATTAATTGTGAGAATTAATTTGCATGTAGTTAACTGAAAATAAGAGCTGTTAAACTCCAGGTGACCAAACATTTTCCTGGGCATTTGCCTAGGCTGGATCTACATAATAAACAGAAACTGGGTAAGAATGCTCATTCTTAAGGAGTGAATACCCTGGGAGATTCAACTGCCCACTAAGATGACCTGCCTTTTACTCTCATTCTTGCACTTTCCCCCTGCTCATTAGAGGCAGAGACAGTAGAAAAGATTAAAACAGGGTTACTCACATTGGCACAATCATAAGGAAGCACTTGATCAAATGCTATTTTCTTAAAAGACTATGAAATGAAAGCATATTGTATGACTGATGCTTTTGTCTGTATAGCCTGTAGTCTGGGAATTCATGAGGTAAGTATTTTATAACCATGAAGATTCAAATCGTCCCTTAAAGTGGAAATGTATAAGCTCTAATTAACATTCCAATTAGCTAAATTGATGTATCCTGGGTCATTTCAAGAAAGTTTTGGGTTACTAAGTAGGTTTCTTCATATCTGGACAGTCCACGTAGCCTTTAGGTCCTCCGCCATCATCCACGATTTCTTTGCTCTAAAATCTCAGAGCTCACAACTCCCAACAGACTTTTCATGCTTAAGGTTGATGGTGTCCAACTTCTGGGTTCACAGATCTGGCCCAGGCCAAATTATCATCTTATGTTTGAAGCTGTAACTTGTGAATATTTTCCATGGCTCTGATAAAAAAGGGCCATTATCCTACTTCATAGAGATGTGCTTTAAAGTCCTAATAACCTGGCAATTTTCCTCTCTCTTAAAACAAGTGCTATTTTGGAGCAGTTGCTATGTGTCCATAGACAGGTGACCAGGTATTAGGATGTACACAGGCTCCGATGGATCTGGGAATTCCAGATATGGTGTGCTCATGATTTTATTCATCCAATGATGACAGTAATAGTGTCTTTGTAAAACACAGTCTCTGCATGGTTTTGTATTATTTTCAGTAGGGGTTAGATGACAAAGGCTACTGCAGTGAAATCAGAAATGGATCATTTAGTGAAATGAATAAAATCAAATCAGTTTACTATACCTCCTTTTTCTGTTGCTGGGTGTTTAGTACCATCTCCAGTGGCCTGAACGACCAGCAGTGCATATGCATCTGGAGGGAACCATGAGGGCTCAGGGGAAGAATATTATTTTTAATACCAAGCGTGATTGTCTAAGTTGTTCCTTGACTTAGCTTTCCTATGTGAAACAACTGTCTCCAGAACATCAGAAAAGGCTTCCTGAATTCTGTCTATACATTTTGAGTCCCTGTATCTCAAGGAGGTTGCAGGGCATTCCCTATCTTCCAATTCAATAAGGAAGGTGCAAGTTCCTCAGTCACGTAAACAATATTGAACATCAGAAAACAGCTACATGTTGAGCTGCACATCTATTTTTTGAAGAAATAAGGTAGTGGGTTATATATCAAGGAAAGTTTCCTGTTAAAAAATGAACAGATATTACACTGCAAATGGACAGATTTATGTAGGGTGATGAACTAAAAGACTGCATGTGAAGGGCGTTTATGGACCACAAACTCACCAAGGGAAGTTCTTCAGCACATTTTGTGCACTGACTTAGCCCTTTGCACTCGCTTGCTTTTTTCTCGATTCCTTTATTCTACTCGGGATTTAATTTTTTAAATACCCCAGATTTTACAAAGCGCGGCAGTAGAATAAAAAACTGGAGTTTCTTTTCATACAAACTTATTTATTTGGATTTTTTAATATTTCAAATTATTGATACATTCAATAACGGTCACACTCGACATCCGAGTGCAAAAGGTTAGTACATCAACGGATAGAGTGACAATTCTTTCACCAACTTCTCAATATGTCAGAGAATAAGAAAATGTACTTAAAAAGTGCTCTAAAGCCAGAATGGATAGTAATACTATGGCTATGACATTATTTAACACTTTAATTTCTCCATATCTATTAATCTAATATGATGCTAACAAAATAGGGTAAATATTACTACTCCTATTGGATAAATAAAGAAAACTCAAAACAATCAGCTAAGTAGCATCAGAGCGTCTTTATGTCCTGATCCTCTATTATTTCTTCTACTCTGAAGTCAGGCAATAAAACAGGCATTAGTTAATGAAGTTAAATTCTGAAATGAGCTTTCTCACAAGAGAGAGAAAATACAAAAAGAATAGAGGGGTGTTGCACGATTTAGTCCTCTTTCCTCCTACCCCACCCATTTCTAAGTGAGGCAAGCCCTTCCCCTGTCCTTCAGAAGAGGCAAGCTGTACCTTTCAGAAAGTAACCAGCTGTGCTATGGTAGTCAAGCTTCAGTTTCTTCATCAACTTATATAACAGAAAGCTTGCAGATAATGGTTAATCTCATTATGTGTGCCACAGTCTAGTCTCTTTCATTAACAGTGCTAGCCTAGATCAACTAAATTCATTTCCAACCTACCAGCAAGTCAAGAATTATAGTTTGCAAAACACTGGTGTAGAGCACTTGCTATGGGAAGTGCCTCATCAGGGAGAAGAGCAAGGTGTGCCTCGCTCAACGGTGTGGGATTTACCACACAGGTGCTGGAAAGCCATTAAAACTTTATCTCGTGCATAAGAAATTTCATAAACAGCATCATGCTTTAGGATTTAGACAACCCCTCTGTCCAGGCTTGGGAGTGTTTTGATCTGGTTTTGTAACAGGATGTGGGAACCATACCAGAGTCACTGAATGCTCAAGGCTAATTAGAATGTGAAAGGCCCTATTTACAGTACGCCAGATAGCCAAGGTCACTCTGAGCATGGGAATCTTAATCAGGGTGTCCAAGGACTATACGCAGGTGCAAGAGCAAGGCTGTAGCAATCTCACGGTACACTGCGCATGTGTGTCTTTTTGTAGCCAAAATGTGATGGTACTATTTGGCAGAAAGCTTCTTTTGTCTACGTAGTATAACTCATGTTACTGACCAGCCAGTGTCCTAGAGAGAGAGGCTGAAGAGGCTACTGAGACTATTGAGGTTAGAGAGCTCAGGTGCCGCTGCTATGTGAGGCAGTGGGTCTAGAGGCAGCACACAGCTGCTCCAATAATACTAGTAGCTGTAGGTATAGAGGCTGCTGCTGCCTTTTGGGAAAGATGTATATGTTAACCAGCCGGTGTGTGGCTGTCTGTATGGGATTTTGCTTTGAAGAACTGTTTGATGGCTCCTTGTTAGCAATGGCCACTGGCTCCTACAATGAAGACTCATTCTTATACACCCACAACTTCTCATGGCTTCTCCCTCTACCACCCGGCATCCAAGAAGGTCCAGCCCCTGGCAGAGGGGCTCGGCCCGCACAGTTGGGTTAGTGGAACAGGATTCAGAAGAATATGCAGACTCAGAGCAGCTGTGCTCTGACACGGGAGTAGGGAGGTAAGGCTGTGGGGCATGTGGTGGAAGCTGCTGCAATCATCAGGTGACAGGATGAAACCTGATCTAAGATAGTCTCTAAGAGAATCAGAAAAGGGACTGGGTGGAAATATTCAAGAACCAAAATCTATGTGAGAAGTGAATGATAAACCAGGTCATTTCGGCTTAACATTTCCCTCTGACCAAAGAAAACTCGCTGGGCTGATGCTGTTACAATTGTTGAAATTGAGGTTTGAAGCTAATTTGTTGAATTCCTTATAGAAGATCTGACACAGCATCAGATACTATATTCCAATTATGGGCTTTCCCTTCCTTAAAAATAATAAAACCTCGTCTGGACACCAGTGGACTCTGCACCTTGATAATGCCTCAAAGCAAGGAGCTGTGAACTTCCCTGTAGAGCTCAACACAAGTAAGGAGACCCTCTCCTCTCTGTCTGCTAATACGTGCACAAAATGTCAAGTGCTTTTCAATTTAGGTTAAGCCAAATATAATGAGAATAATTGAAATAATAGGTAAGAACTGGGCACAAAACATGCTGTTGGGAAACCTAAAGCTGACTGAAAATAAAGTTTAGTTTACTCACTGTAAGGGATTATTTTAATCATTACTCTTCTCATATCAACTCAGCTTAACTCAATAGGCAAAGTTTCAAGCTGTGGGGTTTAATTAGGGGGAATTAGTTTCTCATAATTAAGTAAACTTTAAGAATATCTCCTTTGGCAGGACACATTTTTTTTTAAAGAAACTTAGAATTTACCAACAGGTCTTGTCAAGAGGGGGTTTTCATACTTGTTTTCCAGCATTGCAGATGCCCATGCTGACATTAAAAAGGCCAGGCTATGAAGAAACAAGGAGGTGAATACTTTCATTCTTTCTTTCATACTAAATCAATATTACTCTGGGGAAGAATTTCACAAAATTAGGCAGAAAAAATAATCTGTTAATATTTGTTTGAGGATGCCCCTTGGACTCTAAACAGAGTGGTTTCATCATAGGATTTACCTCCTAAGTCTCCTTCCCCTGCCAGAAATTAACCCACAACCCAACTTCTCCAACTTTGCCAAGCAGAAGGCAACCTTAAAAAATGTACCTCCCCTCCTGGAATAGCTCAAGCCAGGAATAAGGCAACTATATTCGCAAAAGCCCAAAGTAGCAATTTGTTACAGAACAGTGATTGAAGATTGAATTTCAATCCTCCAGTGGAGCCATATGGGATCCAAGAACACTAAAGTTGAACCCCTAGGCAGGGTGACCTATACAATTCCACAAACAGCTGGCGGGAACATGCCTGCCGTGGCATTTAAGACTCCCATGGAGGTTTGAATTAATAGCAACCCAGCATGAGAAGACGGAAGAGAGAGTTATGGACCAAACATTTCTTTATTTTTTATTTGTTGTTGAGACCACCTGCAAGAATTCCTTCTTTAAAGAATCCCTTTAAAGTATACATATTCAGCAAGAACTATATATTTTTTTTTTCATTTGAGAAAGAAATGAAATGCTTCTTCTTTAGAAAATAATATAGACCAAAAACTTGACATGTCAAAATATTCATGCTAGAGAGAAGCTGTTCTATGAAAATCAGAATTTACAATACACACTTAAGTAATAAACAGTTGATGTTGTTGAAGGTTATTTTTCTTTTTTTAATATATATTTTTATTTATTTCAGAGAAGAAGGGAGGAGAGACAGATAGAAACATCAATGATGAGAGAGAATCATTGATCGGCTGCCTCCTACACACCCCACCCTGGGGATCGAGCATGTGCCCTGACCGGGAATCAAACCATGACCTCCTGGTTCACTGGTCAACACTCAACCACTGAGGCACGCCGGCTGGGCTGGTGTTAAAGCTTATTTTTTTCTTTTGATGGTTCTTTATGCCTTTCTCTTGCTACCCTAAGTCCACTATGTAGCAGCTGCGTGAGTAGCCTGTTGCTGTCCCTATCCTGGGAAGGATCTTGGTAACGCAGCCAACCACTGACACTGGAACATGTCTCTGATCATAGGACCAGCAGAATTCTTAGAAGACAATTGAGGTGTTTCTAGTGTAAACTTGCACTTTATTTTCTTCTTCAGGTATCTGACTTAATTTGGTGAAATGGTCTTCATCAATTTGATATGAGTGTTTCTAATCATCAGGGTCTCAGGGAACAAACTGAATTAACCACTTTTAAATCATGCTCATACTTTTTGGACACTGACCTATTTCTCAAAGGACCAATGAAGCTCTATCAGCCTCTTAGTTTCCAGGCTTTTAGATTATAAATGTGCAAGGTTTAGAAACTCCTAAATGCTTAAATATTTCATGAAAACTTATGTACAGTTTATAAAGTGCTTTTATGGACATCTTCTCATTTGTGCCTCATTTTTTAAATTTACTTCCTTAAATGTGGCTCTAGAAATACATTCAACAATTTATAGGAATAAATTCAACAGAATACAGAGAAGGCTTTCATCTGCAGGATGATGGGCTAGAAAATGTTTTTGTATTTCCCCTGCTACGTACACCTGCAAACGATGGCCTTAATATATAAAACAAACACAAGAAGACTCTAGTGGTTAAAATCTGATTTTTCCCAATTAAGCTATGCATTTTTAGAACCTCATGGAACAGATTGTGTTAAATAGCAAAAATACTGCATGTTCAATTCTTATCACGTAAACATTAAAGGGCAAAACTGTTTGTGACATAAGATAATGTTTTAATAATCCAGGACCTAGGTCAGCTTACATTTTAATCAGGTAGCATACATACAAGGAATATAGAAGTGTTTTGCACATTGTGACTGTATATTAAATATTTGTCAAAAAACATTTACTCTTCTTATACGATATATAAGATATATATGTATTCTATCATAATATTTGATGGGCAATTCAGCTCTAAATCATGATAGTTTAGTAAAGAAAATTAACAAATCAACAAATGACAAGTGCTGGAGAGGATGTGGAGAAAAAGGAACCCTCGTGCACTGCTGGTGGGAATGCAGACTGGTGCAGCCACTGTGGAGCACAGTATGGAGTTTCCTCAAAAAACTAAAAATGGAACTCCCATTTGATCCAGTGATCCCAATTCTAGGAATATATCCCAAGAAACTAGAAACACCAATCAGAAAGGATATATGCACCCCCATGTTCATAGCAGCACAATTTACAATAGCTAAGATTTGTAAACAGCCTAATTGCCTATCAGCAGATGACTGGATCAGAAAACTGTGGTACATCTGCACAATGAAATACTATGCTGCTGTAAAAAGGAAGGAACTCCTACCATTTGCAACAGCATGGATGGACCTGGAGAGCATTATGCTAAGCGAAATAAGTCAGTCAGAGAAAGATAAATATCACATGCTCTCACTCATTTATAGAATATAATGAACAACATAAACTGATAAACAAAAACAGATCCAGAGACAGAGAAGCATCGATCAGACTGTCAAACCTCAGATGGAAGGTAGGGGAGGGTGGAGGTAAGGGGTAGAGATCAACCAAAGGACTTGTATGCATGTATATAAGCATAACCAATGGACACAGACACCAGGGGGGTGAGGGCATGAGTGGGGGCAGGGGTGGGGGGCAAAAAGGGGATAAGGACACATATGTAATACCTTAATCAATAAAGAAAATAAAAAACAAAACAAAGGAAAGAAAAGGGTATTTACACAAGTAGAATGAAATAAGAGAAATGGTTTGACAAGTGAAGTGGGAGAGAGAACTCCTGACCTGGGAATTCGGTAAATGATTAGAGTGATAATTTAATGGTATATTTCTGCATTAATGTGGTAAAAGTGGTCATATAAGCCTTCTAAGTGTAGACATAACATTCTTTCCTAAATTGTCAAATTCTGCATAACCTTTACATCAGTGGTTCTCAACCTTCCTAATGCCGCGACCCTTTAATACAGTTCCACATGTTGTGGTGACTCCCGACCATAAAATTATTTTCGTTGCTACTTTATAACTGCAGTTTTGCTACTGTTAATGAATCGTAATGTAAATATCTGTGTTTTCAGATGGTCTTAGGCGACCCTGCTAGCGGTTCTCAACCTGTGGGTCACGACCCACAGGTTGAGAACTGCTGCTGTAGAGCCTAAGTTAATCAGAATAAATATTAAGTTAATCAGAATAAATCTTCAAATAAATGACAAATGGAAGCCACACTTAGGAAGTAAAACATAGGAAATATTAGAACTGATTGTGATATGAAAGTGTAGCTCAAACAATATCCAACAAGGTCCTTCCTCTGTATTTCCTAACAATATTTACATTACGATTCATAACAGCAGCAAAATTACAGTTATGAAGTAGCAACGGAAATAATTTTATGGTTGGGGGTCACCACAACATGAGGAACTGTATTAAAGGGTCACGACATTAGAAAGGTTGAGAACCACTGCTTTACATGGAAGGTGATTTGGGGCTTTTATTTCTTTGTGTCCCACACAAATACCACCATCTGCTTTTCCTCTTTTAGCCATTTCTCCATGGCAACGCATATTGATTTACCAGTGTGACTGCAATTGTATGGCCAACTTTATGTAACCTCGTACTTCTGACCACGAATCTATCCATTTTCTCTTTCTACCTTTGCTTCCAGTAGCTGTGTTGCTACATTTTAGGGCATACCACGCAGAGGGAAGAGGTGGAATTTTTTTAGTGAAAGGAGCCTTTTATCCCAGTAGCTGTCTCAGGGCCAGAACTTCTCCAGCAGTTCTTTTGTGAAAGCTAAGACTTGGCTGGCAACTGAAACTGTACATAGTTGGAGGCAGCATTAACTGAGATTTCAAAGTTTCAGACCAGACAAAAGAGAAGCAGGGGAGCTGGCATCAAGCTCAAGGAGCAGCACAGTTCTTTCTCTTTCGCTCCGCACAGTGTCACGCAGGATAGAGTTTAATGAGAACCAAGTGCTCCTTCAGTCATCGAATAGTGACATTCACAACAACTGGAAATGTGAATGAACTGCTTATCATGATTGGACTTTCTTTCATCTTTATGGTTCAACCAAGAGTTTGCAGGCATTGCATTATGACAGGTTGCTAAAGAAATCCTTGAACGCTCCATCAAGAGATTTCTGGATTCATTTTGTAAACAGTCTGGAAAAATTATGAACTGGTATTACTAGTATTTTCAATGGAGATCTACTGTCACTATACTTTTATATTGTAATAAATATTAAGTTAATCAGAATAAATCTTCAAATAAATGACAAATGAAAGTCACACTTAGGAAGTAAAACATAGGAAATATTAGAACTGATTATGATATGGAAGTGTAGCTCAAACAATATCCAACAAGGTCCTTCCTCTGTATTTCCTAACAATTATATTTCTGTTGCACCAGAATATTTAGTACATGCTGAATTCAATAGTGATATATTGAAGAAATAAATTATGTCTTGGATCAAGGCATAAGAAGCTCAATAGAAAGACCAATTGCATCAACTACTTTGGTATTTTACATGTAGTAAGACTTGATCAAAACCATTTATAAAGAGATGTGATAAAAACAAGGACTCACATTGTGAAATTTCTAAACAGAACATTTTTACTTCTCAGGTAAAAATGCAAAACAGTTAAGCTGGCCTTATCTAGCTGGTTTTACCTAATAACATCATTTTCAAATTTAAAAGTTGTAGGAAGAAAGACAAAATGAGATTTTACACAAGTTGAAAACAAGAGGTAATTTTAAATTAGAAAAACATATCACCTAAGCAGCCCAAAGGAAAGCAGTTGCAGTGGGAAAACGACTATCCAATCAGATTGAAAGACGTGGGAGTTTTACTGCACTTCACTTTATCAGGGGAGTTCCTATCAGCCTATTGCTCATGTCGCTGAATGTCTGGATGAGGAAAGAATAAAATGAAGAGGCCAAGAGCTCTTCTTTAAGGGCCCTGTGAGTTTTATCAAATTTTAAGGAATCCTATAAAATTTTAACCCTTTGGACTCACTTGCTTTTTTCTCGATTCCTTTATTCTACTCGGGATTTAATTTTTTAAATACCCCAGATTTTACAAAGCGTGGCAGTAGAATAAAAAAACTGGAGTTTCTTTTTATACAAACTTATTTATTTGGATTTTTTTGTATTTCAAATTATTGATACATTCAATACAATTCGACATACGAGCTGCTACCAATGCTAACCATGTTGAGTCACACTCGACATCCGAGTGCAAAAGGTTAAAGAAAAATGAAAGCATTAACATCTACACTAATAAAAGAGAAAGATGCAAATTGACCATACCTCCATGACACCCACCAACCAATCAGGAGTGAGTATGCAAATTAACCCAACAAAGATGGTGGGTTAATTTGCATGCGCAGGTGCAGAGCAAAGACTGAAGGCTCCGGCCCGAGCCAAGACTGAAGACTGAAGACTGAAAACTGAAGACGACTGAAGACTGAAGAGGCTTGGCTTCTCTGCTGTGGCTGGAGCAAAGGCCTGGGTCCCCGGTGCTGGAGGAAAACCAGTGCCGGCAGCCAGGGGAAGGAAGGCCAATTGCACGAATCTTCATGCAATGGGCCTCTAGTAATCTATAACAATTTATTTACTCTTTTAATTAATTACATGTTTCAGAATCTGTCTTTAATTTCTCTAAAGGGAGTCTAGGTAGAGTGGGCCTTTATAATTAAGTACATGGAAGGAAGCAAGAATGATGTTTAATGATAGTAAAATATTACTCACGATGGTTTCTTTTTATATATAATTTATTGAAAACTGTAATGTAAAACAGGAATACGAAATCATCTATATCTTGACTAGTCTTCTGTCTTATTTTCCCTTTTTCCTTTTCATTATTTGTTCATTACATTATATATTAAAATTGTAAGCACACAAAAATATATTATGAGATCACTTAGCATAATATTATAAAACTTTCATGCTATAGTTGTCGCAATTATTATTTCGTGAAGTTCATTTTATTCCACCAGATTGACACCATAATTTACATTATATATTTATTTCAATAAAATGTTCTTTTTTTGTCCTAGAAAATTTCTTTTCCTTTTCTTTTAATGTACCAGGAGCTTTACATGGGGGGCATGGAGACAGGGACAATGGGACACAGAGCTGATCCTGGAGGTACCCCACACGGAGCAGGAGCCATGGCACAGTGAGGGCAATAACCTTGGGCCAGAGGGAAGGGCTAAATTGAGTCCTGACAAGGAAGTAACAGACTTGGAACTGCAACACACTATTCCTTCAACACTGGCATTCTAAACAAATGTTCCCAAGTACTGTATGTATAATTCAGCAAAACGTGAAATAGATTTCAAATAGTAAAATACTGAATATATTTTGTTTTTTATTACAGTTCAACTGTAATTCCAGCTAGTTTACTTTGTGATGTCATAAAAAAAAATGAAGTGAGCATCAGGGGAAAAAATGCATTAATCTTTATTTTGTCATAATTGAGTTTCTGTTCATTTATGTCCAGGTAAGAGCATGGGAGTGCACAGGTCCTATAAGATGAATAACTGAACAACACAGGGATTACAACCAACACAGGATCACAACCAACAGAGGTTGTGTTTTTCTCTCAAGCTATAATTGAAACATTTAGAACATAAGACTTCATAGATTTAAAGTCTGGGTTGTGAACCAGCAGCATGAGCAACACCTGGGAGCTTGTGAGAAATGCAGAACCCTGGGCCCCCCAGAGACCTACAGGATCTGAACCCACATTTCACCATTGTTCCAGGGGACATGTATGCACATTCAAATTTGAGAAGGAGTGCCATAGAGGACACCCTACGTGCCATGGTGTGTCTCAATCCATGTGGCAATACAAGCAGTCAATCTGTACTCTCCTCACAGCTTGAAGCCAGTAAAAGCTGATCCTTCACACTGCATTTGCTTGCTTGTGATTGGAGGAGCAGTTTCATCACATGTTTAGACCATCAATGAGCTGGTAGCCAGTGAACATTTTAAGTAATGACCTTGAAATTATACAAGAGAGAGATGTAGCAATGGAGGCCTCTCTAAGAACAGGAATGAAATGAAAATGCTAGTGATGTCGGGAAATTCAGGCAGCTTGGATGAAGTTCAGACCACTAGGGACACTATCAACTCATTCAAAATGTAATTGATTGTAGCAATTTCTGGTGACATTTTGGGGCACAGCTGTAACTCATTAACAACCTCACTCTTGTCTGACTTCTTCAAGTGAGTCCCTCAATCCAGCTTTTGACTTTAGACACCATTCATGAAAAGGACTGTGTCTGATGTAGGCTCAGCTGCCCCAGGTCTTCACAAATCCACTTTCCTCCCTGGCATCACACATCAGATAATACAATATTCATTCTTCATATAAAACCATATGCTGCATTGGCACAAATCCCATCGTTCAATATTTCAAGCTGTGGTGGGTCCTCTGATACCCTCTGTCAGAATCCTAGGGACAGCATGCTAAATACAATGCCAAGACTTAGACATCTACTATTGCCTTTCCTTTTGTTACATTTTCCAACATTTTATAAGCTCGTGCTGAAATAGAATAAAATTATGTAAAATATTTCATCCAGAGGCAATGCAGAGACTTCTAACTTAAAATAGTGTCCGGTTCATACTCATGGCATGGCCTTTCCAAATTCACCCAGTGATAATGACAAAGACATCGAAACAGAAAAACCAGAGAAACACAACACAAACCAAGGGCCAACTATAGAATCTGGGAGAAATAAGCACCAACCTAACTGTCCAAAAAGCACAGGAGTCCATTTGTGCTTTGTTATTTGGAAACCAAGTAAGCCTGCAATTATGAATATAGATCCCTACATGCCACCCCTGCCCATCGCTTTATCACATTAGGTGCTCCCAGATCAGAAATGCAAGATTCACAGCAACCTTGAACTAGCTTCTGCTTTTCTTAGTAACCAATGTAAAGCATCAATTTTGCCCAATAAATGCTTTTTCCTACATCCATTCCAACTATGATGTTCTGAAAATGACTGGAATTACTATGTAATTGTTCTGATGACAGTCTCTTGAAACATGCTCTAATTCTGAGATGGATATGGGCATACAATAGGTTAATGCACTAAGCTACTGTAGACAGAAGTAGGAATAGGACATGCCCTGGAAGCAATGCATCCTGGGGAATGTAGTTTTTCTACACAGACTGTCAGACAGCCAGCAGCAAACAGCCTATCTGATTGCAAAACAAAAAAGCAACAACAAAGTAAAACAGGTTTGGATAAATGCTGAAACTCAAGTAAATATGTATTAAAATAAAAATTAGTATTTTTATACCACTCAGATTGATAAAACATTTAAAGATTGACATATTCAGTGTTGGTTAGTGTGTGAAGTAACAGGCATGTTTATATATTTTTGGCATAACTTATTCTGTCTTTTTGGAAGGCAACTGGACCTTCCACTAATAGTAAATCATCATTTACTTTTGTGATTAAAAACTGAGACTTTAAAGAAATATGTAATTACATAGTTTTAAATGGCTATATCTAAGTAATCAGATTCTGGATTTAAATTTCTTAGGTGTTTCTGCATTTTCCAAATTTTCTATAGTGAACACATATTAGCATTGTACTACTACTACTACTACTACTACTACTACTACTAATATTTTAAACTTAGCATGTGAACTTTGTTTCTATCATCATAGTAAAAAAGCAAAATAATTTGAAAAAAAGTGCACAAATATTAACATAATTTTCCCTTTGGGTGTTTCTTCTATTTCATTGCATTTAAGTGTTTTTCTGTAAGTTATACTTGTGCACTGATAAAAATTAAAAAAACAAAAGATAAATGAAAACCTCCTAAACCCTGGGAGATGCAGGCTAAAACAGTTATATGTTACCAAACACCTAAAATAGATGTCATGTCAAAACAGGAAGGGAATTAAACCCTGGATATCAATTTGATGTTTCCAGTTCCCTATGTACAAAGATGTTATATATTGGCAGAGGTTTTGCCAAACTATCCAATATTAATGAGGCGGTATAAAGCAGATAAGAGATTAGCATTTTCTCTGGGAGCTAAGAGTCTGGTGCCCATGAACTATTCCATTCTGGACAATTCAGGGCATTTGTGGACATCCATGCTCAAATTCCTTCTGGGGTTCTGCAATGTGACCAACTGTGACTATAAGGCCCTCACAGGGGTTACATTGAAGCTATTGAGCAACATAGTGCCACCTCTGAGCCAGTATTTACATAGAAACTGAATGGGGCATCTAAGGGCAGGGCCAACTAAAGGAAGCCTAGTAGCCTGGGATGCTAGGAAAGCCAGCAGGTGACAAACTGGTCCAGAGAAACCGCGTCAGTTTGGAACTGGTAATGTCATCAGCAGTCTCAGGTAAGAGGTCGGTTCACCCACAGAAGAAAGTAGGCCTAGAGCCTTACATAAACAGTCATTCCTCTGATGTATGTCTTCGCAGAAGAGACCACCCCTTCCAGTATGAGTCATCTCACAGAGAGACTGAATATTGAGAAAATTTAACAACATGCAAAATATTATATGTGGCTTGGGTATAGACACATGTAGTTAAAGTAAATAGAAAAGCAGAGGAGAGAGAGAGTGATCAAGGAAGGACACATGAGGAACATGTAACAGTGCATCCAGGGTTCTTTCTAAAGCATGGTAGTGGGTATATGGATGTACACAATATCATTTTTAACCTATTTTCATGAGCTTTAAATATTGTGGTAATGACTAAAAATTAAAGCAGTTAGACCCTAACTCCAAGCAGCAGAGTAGAGTGACTGGCCCTTCTCAATTCTGGCAGAAGATGTAATATTCACCCATCGGAGATGGTGATACAGAGAGAACTTAGACTGAGTAATACAAAGTCTCAGTAGGGACAAGGCTCCTTTAAAGAAAACCAGAGGGAGGCCTGCAAATCTACAAACCTGATATTGGGAACAACCACTCCCCCAGTTCTCCTCCCAAGCAGAGTCTGAGGACACTGGGAGCTGGGCCTTTACTCCCTGGGCAAGAGCCCACGGGGTCTTCCCCCAGGGCAAAATCCAGATTACTTACAGTAATGCCCACAGGCAGCAAGCCCCACCCACAGGCACTGAGCTTTGTGTCAGCTCATTCTTAAATGTGAGCAGGCAGTCAAGGACCTAACACATCTTTAACATAAAAGATATCAAAAATATTTAAAAAGTAACTCGGAAGACTGTGCAGAAAGAAGAAAAGTCCACAACAACAATATGAAACAACCCTAAAACTATCATTTATATCCTTACAGACATAGGGGAAGATCACATTTATAAAGCAAGAATAGGATGCTATAGGAAGGAAAGCTAGAAACACACAAAATTAACTTTTGGAAATTTAAGCATATAGCAGTAATAGAAAACGCATTAAGTAGAATAAATTTGAGAAAATATCTCATAAAATGGAATTAAAAATAGGACAATAGGCGAAAAAGGATGAGGGATGCAATGTGTAAATAATAGGCGTTCCCAAAGAAACAACAGGAAAAAAAATTATTTCAATACAATTTCTCAGAGCTCAAGAACTGAAGTTTCCAGGTAAAAGATCCTCTTCCCAACCAAGAGCCCACATATCCTCTCATGGGCGCTGCACTGTTCTAGATGCTTGGAAGATTATGACAGTAGATAAACAATAGCAACAAAAACCCCAGGCAAACACACAACCATTGGATGACAGTACAAAGGAAAATGAAGAGGGAAAGGGATGAAGCAGTAAGGGAGCCGCTACTGTATATTTCATTACCCGCGCAAACGAACTTATATCCGTTCAAGTTCTCAAAAGTAGTGTAAGTAGAGCTCCACTAGAATTCAAGGTAGTAGGAGAAACTCCGTGCTATGTAAGGTAGAGAAACATATCGACGGCACAAGAATACAGAAATCAACAGTAATTTCAACTGAGACCTCAGGGGCTGAAATTATATCCAGTGCTGTGGCATATCAGAAATTTGTCACTAGTAGAACAATCCTCCTACAATATAAACTCCAACGGAATCAGTTTTGTGGCTGAAAATAAGTAACGTGAGTTTTATGGCCGAAAGCACTCTGAAACTACTTTCTTTTGGAACTCTGAGGTTTATCTTGAAGGGGTTGGGGGGAAGACAACTCTAACGCTACTTTGTACTAAGAACTGCCTTTCCAAATGACAAGTTTAAAGATGAAAGCAGACCTACAATTTGCTTAAGTTCCTCCGGGCTCTGTTTCTCTATCCCTTCTCCCTGTGCTGGACACCTGCTGCCTGTCAAGAGGCAGCCACTCCAGGCAGAGATGCAGGCTCAGAGGCTGCGCTGTAATCACAGTTGCCATCACTAGGAGGATGGCACCAAGATGACCCAGCCTGGTCCTTGACCTCGGCTTCTCCGGGGCTGTGTCACAAAGACAAAATGATCCTGCATGAGGTTCTGCAAAGGCAGTGCTGAGCAAGGGTCTATCTTTCAGGAGTGAGCCGATCAAACTGGCCCACAAAGAGGCAGTCAAATGTAAAAGGCACCAGCTCCACTTTGCATGTGACTAGGCTCTTGCGTGTTCTCAAACAGGATTTACTTCCTGAGATTCCTGAGGAAATCATAATCAGTCTCTAGGAAACGGCACTGTAATGCTCAAAAAAATCCCTGATGGAGAGCTGTTGGGTGAAAAATACAAAGACAAAAGAGGGAGATCGATGAGAGCATCGCTAGATATAACAAGGTGCAATTAGGGAGACGGGGCCAGGAGAAAGGAAGTTAAACAAGAAAAGGAGACTCTTCCTGGGAAGTGAGACTGGAGAAGACTGTTTCTAACCAGAGCTATTTTTATCGCTGTGGCATCTTAAGAAGAATGTGGGCACTTTACAACCCTGGCAGCATCAGGGGTGAGATGCTTTAGCGCCCCAAGAACTGTCTTGGTTTCCCTCCCAGTAACCATAAGCAGAGAAATACATAAGAAAAAAAGATTACATAAAACAGAAACAAAGGCATCTTTTTAAAAACTTGGCTGGTATTGCCTGAGTAATAGTGGACGTACTTGGCAAACACAGCTTCAAATCAAGTCCCCTAGCAATTCCTTCCACTAGCTTATTGTCCCTGAGCCCTGCTGATAGAGACATGCTGAAGTGGCCCCTGCCTGGTTAAACAACCAATTACATAATGACTTCTTCCTAAGTCTGATCACCAGGACATTAGGAACATCTTGTCCTCATTTGAAATGGGCCCTACCCAACATTTATTCCAAAGTAAAGGCAACTATTCATTTTTTCTTTCTCTTTCCTGCAATTCAATAGTGCCTGTTGCAAAAACCAACATTTGAGTACGTGCCTCATGTACGTTGTGTCCTCCCTCCCTAACGAGATGGGCCTCAGTTCTGATGATTATTGCTGTCATTTGGATGTTCTCTCTCCTGATGGGAAAACAGAGCTCCGTGTTACGGAACTGAGGACCCCCATTCTCCCTCCATGAGTAGCGGGATATTGTTGGAACGTGTAGGCTGAGGACCATTTGGACTGTGTATAAAATGTATTTCAGTTTGGAAGGAATGAATGGAAGTTTATTGTCAATATCCCAATGCAATTTAAGGGAATCTGAACAAGAAATCTCTCTAAACTCGAACCGCGTTATTTGTCAGAAGGATTTAATTCAGGAGAGAAGAAAACGTAGCAACTATTTCAAAAGGGTTTCAGAGCTTCTTTCAGAGACACTTTCCCGGTCACAGAGCCTGTCCCTATCACATTTGTCCAGGCCTTCCTAGCTGTGTCCATGGACCATCCCTCGGACACCCTGGAAATAAGCACAGCTGTTCTACTGGTCCCCTCACCCCATTCCTGCAGAAAATATACTAAAAGCAAATGCAATTCAGTAAATCAATTGAGTGGGTTCTATCTCCCTCAGAGAGAAAAGAGACATATTAACATCATACATTAATGACTGACATGCACACAATAGGAGTTTAATTAATGTTCGGTCTGTTTATGCCTTAAAAAACAGTTTTTCCTGATCTAATAGAGAAAGCAACTGGGTGATGCTCCCTTTCTCTTCCGCCTGGCATCGTGGGAGTTTGCAGCCTTGCTTTCTGAGGGCAGAATTATGATAAATTTATTTCTAAATGAATTCTACTCCTAAAATGTTATAAAAATTCTTTATTCATGTCCCAAGTGACTTCTTCACTGATAGTAATGCTCCAAAAATACTTAGAGTCATTTCCTTGAGACTTTTAATGCATGTCCAAGGGACCTTATATATACTGTGTGTGTGTGTGTGTGTGTGTGTGTGTGTGTGTGTGTGTATTTTATATATATAATTAAAGATTCACATATATGTATCTATTTATATATGTATGTACACTTATGACATATGTGTATGTATATGACTGAGGCGGCACACGCACTGTGAAATGTGCTGCTAGTATTTCAGTAAGATGAACAGAATATGGATTCAACTCAGTGCTCATCTGTTAGCTCTATCAGTTTTGGATGCAAAGAGGAATCACTACTAAGTGAACTGAATGGTGGTAATGACTCCATAAAGACAGTCCAATTTCCAGTTTTATAAATAATTCTACTCACAGACAAAGCATGCACACATATTGATTGAGCCTCAATATACATCTGCAATGGGCGTAGTGTTATTTGTCTAACTGTGTTTCGCAAGCAGCTGCTTGTGAACACTTCCTTTGGGACCATTTCAGAAACTCAGACAAATATACAAAGAATAAAAACCAATAGATGGAATGTTGTTGCATTTCAACCATGAAGAAAAAGAAAAGCATTTCCCTGAGAGGGAGTGGCTCTCAAAGTGTGGCCCAGGGACAGCAGCAGCAGCAGCAGCAAATTCTCCTAAATGATGTTAGAAACAGATTCCTGGGCCCTACGCCAGATTTATGGAAGAGCTGTGTGTGTGTGTGTGTGTGGGGGGGTGTCCAGCACCCTGTTTTAGCAAGCCCTCCAGGTAATTCTGAAGCAAGTCCTGTGCTGGGCTGTCAGTGATTAAAAGAAAAAAAAAGCCAATGACCTTTACAGTTCACAGTGAAACTCAGCCTATCTTGGTGTTTTGGGTGAAAAATATATTTAATCATAATCAAAGTTATGTAGTTTCCAACTACCAAATGCACTGTGGGTTGTGATGATTTCATACTTCAGTAATATGAGCTCTGCCCAAGAGAAATCGCATTCCAGAGTCAGCCCAGAGGTGGGGTTGTCTAGTAGGGCCCCTGCTGGCTGATGTTTCCTTCAGACCAGTCCAGGTGCTCCATCCCACCCAGCCTGGTTCTCACTAACCTTCAAAGGAAGCAACTCCACTCTTCCCGCGTATGGTTGCTGTTGAGCTCAGAGCCCGGCGTCGGGTGCACACCCACTCAAACAGGTGTATTAGAACCAGCCCACTCGGGGGCAGAGCTTTCATTTCATGACCGTGGTGCTCAGTCAAGAGTAGCAGGTGCAAGGCAGGAAAATCATCAAAGAATAGGGAAAGCTCAGCAGCTGGACACAGCTCAACCCACCCTTCTTATTTTCACGAAGTTGCCATGGTGATTATGATGTACCTCAAGTCAAGGACATTCACCACCTTCCAGCCCCCGTCCCCCATGGGAATGTGTAGGGCCCTCTGCGGACTTCACATCCTCCAGTTAGTCCTCAGTCTCAATCTGCTGCCTTTCTTTCATGTCTAATAACTTGCAAGTGTAGATGACACTGCAGAATAGCTATTATCATAACTTCATTTTCCAAAATTCTCTCATGGAGGAGTTCTGTTTACTCAGAGTCCAGAGATAAAAGACTTTAAAAAACCCAAGCACAATTACCATTCCGGTGAATATAATATGAACTACCTATTATATATATGGATTTTTTTTTCTCTCTGCATTATTAATGATCAAGGATTCAAGGAAAGGGGAGAACTATTTTAAAAGTTTAGGAAACTTCTAAAAAACCATCTACAAAGGAAAGAAGAAGTGGAGATTAAGGGGGAAATTGTTACTGGCATTTCAAAATGGAGAAAATCTTCCCCCCAAGTGTAATTAATGTTCCTCAAAGAATGATTCTCCCCATCCGAGGCTCCTGAAACCCTGGTAAGGGAAGCAGAATCGGAAGATGATCACATAAGGGCCCTGTACCCTTAGGACCAAGGGGGCTCCAAGCCAAATCATAAAATAGAAGAATTCTTTTTTGATGTCACCCTATGGAGCCCCAATCTAATTTCTCCAACTTGTTCAACAGCAGTCGGGCCTGTAAGATAATTTCCTGGAAGGTGCCAACTGTTAACAGTTTTAGTTATTAAGTAAAATCTCATCTTTACACATTTTTCAATTGAGATAATCACACTTTAACAGTGTTTTAGTGGAGCCTTTCCTGACCAGACTACAAATTACAGGTCACTTCCCCATATCCCTCTTTATTTATTGTTTTCTTTTCCTCTGTGGCACATATTGTCATTATAAAATTATACTGTAGATCTTATGTATTTATTTGATTTATTTTCTGTCTCCCCCCACTAGAATGTCAGAGGGTTTTGTTTTGACCAACTGTTGTATACACAGTGCCCAGAAGAGTGAGTGACGCAGCTGAGACTCTGAAAGATTTGTCAAATGAATGACATTCTGGGAGATAGTATCTTCTAGATCCAAAATTGGCTCACCAGTGCAGAATGTAAGGCATCAAACCCAACAATGATGTGGGACATGGAGTAGAATTTGTTAAAAAAGTTCCTTAAACCTCACTACTTCAATCAATTTGTATGCTTTACCTAGAACGAGGAGGAGACTCCAGAGTTGCTGGGGGAGAGCTATGGCCATCTTTGGTTACCTTAATAAACTTCCTCACAGAGCGAAATTGAAAGGCGGAGCCAGATCACAAAGACATTACAACCATACGGACTTCTAATTAGACTCATATGCAAAAGTATTTCCAATACGGTCTTCATCCAGATATGGCTGAAATGCTGACATAAACAAACATACTACAAAGCTGTGCATCATCACAAAACAAATGCAAAATGCTGAGCCTGTCTGCTAGTGACATGGGACACTAATGCTTCAAGAGATTAGCTTCCTTGCTCTATGACAACATGGATAATTATAGCATCATGTTTATTATGCTGTAGCTAGCAAAGCACACATTCATTATAATGCAATTCATCCCCCTCTTGGGACTTCAGTATAAACAGCGATGTTATATTTTGGACCAGATCATGAAGGCACATGTTTGGGAGGTTGAGCAGGGCATGCTCAGTGGAACCAGATCACAGCCATGGTGTGGCAAGTGGCTTTGTCTCTCTGCCAGGCCTTGATGTTGTTTCCTGGTACCACGAGGCTGGCCTTAACCTTCAGCTAACAGTCATGACCAGTGTGATGACATGGTACATGTTGGATGATCATCTCATTTCTCATGGATGCCACTAATAAATAATAGTTTAATAGAGCCCTTGGCAAAACTGAGCTGTGTTCAAGAAGGCATCAGACCAAAAGCTTTAACCAAATAACAGATGCCCATTAGTGAAAAGAACGTGTCTGTTGTAGCTCATGAGGAGATTCTAAATGACAATGTGTTTCCCAGACACGCTGAGGTGAGGTGCATTAAGTCCTGACTTCATTACTGTCAGCCGAGGGAACTGAACAGTCATGATAACACTTGGCAGGCAGCTGGACATATGGGACGATCCAGACTTTCCTTTCCCCAGGAAGGAGCGTGATTTTGTGCAGCTGAGAGTGGCATTCACACCAGGAAGGCAGGCGGTGCTCAGCTCAGCTGTGCAGAGTCTGGTGGCTGCTCTTCCATCTGTCTGCTCATCTCCAGGGAGACCAGGCCCCATCTGAGCAGGGGGTTGGGCGAAAAACCCCCACTAGCCAGTTCATTACTCACTTTAGACCAACTCTATGTGGATGCATCTTAAAATACATTGTGGGTCAATTTATTCCTTTATTTCTTTACTCAGAAAAAAATAGTAAGTCACCTACTCTACACTAGACAATGGGCTGGGGATACAAAAGAGATCATGATCCCTGTCCTTGAAGAGCCCAGTCTAGTTGGGAAAACGGACATGTGATTTGATCCTTACAGAGCAAAGCGAGAGCATTGCCATTGTGATAAACACACACACACACACACACACACACACACACACACACACAAACAACAACAACCCACCACCACCAACAACAATAATAACAAAACCTCAGTGAGCTGGGAGTACACAGAGGGAACAACTAATACTAAGTACAGAAGGAAATAACTTAGAAAACATGGGGGAAGAATTTATTTGATGTTTTAAGGATAGATAAGTTAGTACCAACCTATGAGACATGCTAGGCAAAGGCTGAGTAGACTGTGGTCTGCTGTGTACAGATGGAAAAGAATGCAAACAAGAGGCTCCTAATGTTCATAATCCCTAATATTCGCCGTTGACTAAAAAGACAGGAGGTACCAACTGGTCTCTGGTGAGCTGCGGATGTGGCCAGAGGTACTTGTCACTGTGTCCCACATTGTCTTTTAGGTTCAGGAGCTTTATGTCTGTGGCCCCCTGACTCTGGTCCTCATAACCACACCATCAGAGAGTAGGGCTGACGGGACAGAGAGACAGAACTTATGAGGGGGATGCCAACCTGGGGTCCCAAAGTGCAGTTCTTTATTCAAGTTAATGGACTGCTCTTAGGTAGTGATAGATTGAAGTGAAGCACTCAAAACCAGAAAATGCAGAATGGAGAAAAAAGCAGAATGCAATAGTGGTTGCATTTTCTTACATGTGAAGTTATATGCTGAGGAATTTTTTCTCAGTTGTTTCAATCTGCACTTTTAATCAGGGCCAAGGAATAACAGTGGCAGAATCAACAAATAGCATCACATTCCCGTCTGAAGTCACACGGGTCTCCAGAAAATTGCCAAGATATCAGCCCCTAATGAAATAGGATAAAGACCTAATTTTTTAAAATATATATATTTTATTGATTTTTTACAGAAAGGAAGGGAGAGGGATAGAGAGTTAGAAACATCGATGAGAGAGAAACATCAATCAGCCGCCTCCTGCACACCCCCCACTGGGGATATGCCCGCATCCAAGGTACATGCCCTTGACTGGAATCAAACCCAGGACCCCTCAGTCCACAGGCCGATGCTCTATCCACTAAGCCAAACCAGCTAGGGCTAAAGACATAATTTTTTAAAAATTACTTAATTATGAGTTGTGACTGAGCTGAGGTGCTCCAGCATGTTTAATGGAGATTGTGTATGAAATATATTTATTACAGTAACTTGCTAAAGAGTTTGGGACTGTGAGGTGGAATCAGAAAATGACCAGTATTTGAGTCACATTTCAGAGTCACCTCTTGTCCTGGTTGTAAAAGATTCTCTTCAAGGTGCAGAATCACTCCCTCCCCCTACTTCACAGCTCAATTATTAACTTCCTATTATTGTTCCATTTCCTTTCAATGACAAGTTCTATGACTTTATGATAAGCTGTGAAACCTTTTTAATGTGGTGAGTAAATGCATTTAAGAAAAGCAAACTCTTCTGTGCAATATCAACAGAGCAGTGCAGACAGCCAAACCCAGTGAGCTGGCTGGTGCTAGAACCAGCAGGGAAGCCTCTGGCACCATGACCAAAGATATGTGGGATGTTTTTGCTTCATACAAAGACATCAAGAGCTCAGCTTGACCCTTCTAATCTCTAGAACTCATCGTGCACATGGGTCATAACTCCTCACACCCAGCGTGAAAGGGGACACATATAGGTTCTAAGCAGAGTGGGAAGCAGGAAAGAGCAACATGTCAGCAAAATGCACTGAGAGTAATTCGGAGGTAACTAAACCTTAGTGAGTTTTGGGTAATGTTTCCCCTCTTAAATTAAAGAAATTACAAGACTGTGATATAAGAATGCTACTTTGACTTGCATCTTGATTTGCTTTCTTGAATAGCAGAGAAAAAGATTAAATTATGGGGAGAGGCCAAAAAGTGCATTCAACTCTAGTAATGCCCATGGGAGTGTGTTATGACGTGTTCCTCATATGCTATGTATGATAAAGGGTAAATAGGTTGAGAATTGCTGATTGAACAGGATGAAAATGGTCCTGATTTTCACTCTGCTTCTGCCACTGTGACTTTGGTCAAGTTACTTAGATCCATGCAATGGCCAAGAAAGAACTAGATCTGTTATCAGAGAAATGCATGCATGGCCTTTTTCTGTTGCTGGTGGGAGCGGGGTTCTTGGGGTGTTGCTGGAATAGCATTTCTGGAGGCCCCCACGGAGGATGAGATGTGGTAGAAAGCTTTATTTACATGGAATTACATTCCTCAGTTTCTAAACTCCCATTTCCCGTAATTCAGTCTTGGAAGAGGTGTAGCTGAGGATTCAGCAGAGCTAGAAGCAAAGACAGTGTCCAAAGTTTCCATTCCATGGTGTAGCTGGGTTTGGTGTAGTCACCTCCTGTACTGATTCTCTTCAAGGTGAGGAGTCACTCCAAACCGCACTTCACAGCTCAGTTATTAACTTCCATTCATTATTGTTCCATTTGCATCAGGCTAGCTGCAGGTCCATTATGTGTGGAGTCCACATGGCCCTGAGTCATATAGGCAAATGCAGGAGCATGAGAGCTCCACAAGCCAGGAGTGTAGAGCAAGAGCAAGAGCACAAACCAAAAGAGAGAGAACTCCTTTGTTTAGGAGTTTAAATATCTCACATCTTCCCATGCTTGCAGTGGCCATACCTATTCTGGCCAATGACCTGTTCCCAGGTGTGACTAATAGGCAAGTACCTTCCCTGACTTTACTGGGCATGTGTCTATTCTTGTCCTCTTTAGTCCCTTCCCTTTGCTCCTTTCCAGTTATTCATAACTGGGTTATTATAAGTACTAGAGGCCCAGTACATGGATTTGTGCACCAGTGGTGTCCTTCGGCCTGGCTTGCGCCCTTTCGCAATCCAGGACCCCTCGGGGGATGTTGGAGAGCAGGTTTTGTCCTGACCCCCGCAGGTCAGGCTGAGGGACCCCACTGGTGCACAAATATGTGCACCAGGCCTCTAGTATGCATATAAGATCTTTGGTTAATCTCTTCCCGTTCTCCCCCTCCCCCCTTCCCTCTGAGATTCATCAGTCTGTTCCATGTTTCCATGCCTGTGGTTTCTGCTCCTGTGTCAGTGCGCGTCATAGCTACCAGCTGGTCAGCCAATCAGTCGGTCACTTAGGCTTTTATATATATAGATTAGATATACTTACACACACACACACACACACACACACACACACACACACCAAAGACAACACCAAAAATCCCCTTATTAAATTCTTCATAAGCAACCAATTTCATACTGATTATTATACACATTATCAGGCCTATCAAATAAAAAATCAAACCTAGCAAGAATCCTGAGGATGCATTATACTCTTAGCATCTCTGAAACAGTTTTATGCACAAAGCACAAACACTTCTGATCAATGTTTAATATTGGATCCAGACTGGGTCAGAGAGGCAGATATACTAATAAATTTTCTTAAACATTGGTTCTTCGCCTGTCCATAGTGTTTACTAAAGAAGCAAGTATTTTTCACAGCTGAAATATAGGAAAGAAAACTTAGGGGCAGTGAATTAACTCCCAAATATAGTAAATGCTCTGCTAATTACATAGGGACTCTGTGTCCTTAAACTTTCAGAGCAGTCACAAATTCAAAAATCTTACCTTATTGTTTCAAATTAAATGCTCTATCCCCATTGTTATTTTGTAAAGATATGGCTCCTGTTTTGTTCTTATTGAGGAAGGAGGTTTGATAGCCTCAAATTTTAGTTAACAATTAATTAATCTGTCAAACTTAGAGTCTAAGTAGGATAACTTACTTTACATTTTCAACAATAGAGGAAACAGTGATCCTCATGGCAATGCTCAATGAAGTGAATCTGACTGCTGCATTGGTTAACTTTCATCAAAGGTCCAGTCATCTGACTGCTGAATCATCTGGCTGCTGAGTCATGTGGCTGCTGAATCATCTGGCTGCAGAGTCAGGTGGCTGCTGAGTCATGTAGCTGCTGAGTCATGTGGCTGCTGAGTCATTGGCTGAAACTGGGATAGGAGATTCTGGTCTTTTCCTCAGCCAAGGTGGGATGCTGGTTGGATAGGACTGTCATGTATCCAGTCATAAGCTACCCTCTCTCTGGATTGGGGACCATAATGGGATTTCAGCCTGGAGACTAGTAGGACTGAGGTTTACCTCTTGGAGACACTGGTGTTAGCATACATAGAAAAGCCACAAGCTGCAATGTAGGTGAGGGAAAAACTGGGGATTAGTAATGCTGCTTACCCTAGAGCAGTGGTCGGCAAACCACGGCTCGCGAGCCACATGCAGCTCTTTGGCCCCTTGAGTGTGGTTCTTCCACAAAATACCATGGTCTGGGCGAGTCTATTTTGAAGAAGTGGTGTTAGAAGAAGTTTAAGTTTAAAAAATTTGGCTCTCAAAAGAAATTTCAATCGTTGTACTGTTGATATTTGGCTCTGTTGACTAATGAGTTTGCCGACCACTGCCCTAGATGGTGCCTGTCAGGGAGAGCATGGGTGGTCGTGGATGCAGGAGGGTGGCATCAGGGACTTTCACTGCTGCTATTGTTGTTCACCTACAGATTACTGTGAGCTAAGCTTCAACCCCTGGGTGGAAACAATGAAGGAGTGGTTATCAAGGACAGTGCTCTGCCCCTTACTAGCCATAAAGCTCAGGGAAAGGCTGAAATATCTGAGCCTTACTTCTCATTTCTAAAATGAACTCTACTTTAGATCCATGCTCCCTGGTTCTATAGGTACAAAGGATCATGGCATTTTTGTTTTACCCATCAAGTAAGGTTTGGATAATACTTAACACTCTTATGTGAATATCTTAGAAATTGAACTGGTTTCTGGGGAGCATGTATTAAGTATAAAAAAATAAATCATGCAGTCCATTATTTTATTTTTTTCAGTCCATTATTTTAAATGTTGCCCTTTATATGAATAGATATATAATATTTAGAAGTAATCCAGTTTGCCCTCTACTCCAAGGAAGAATTCTACTTTAAAAATGTTCTTGATTAAGCCCGCTTCTTACTCTGATGCACAATTTGCTATAGGGAGCCCATTCCATTTTTGGAGCGCTCTAAGTTAGAAGGCACTTATGTTTGTGAGCTGAACTTTGGTTTGTTGAATCCAATGTGGTTCCCCACCCCCATCCGTTCTTTGTAGTAATCCATCTTATATTTATATCTGTGTTGTACATTGCATTGTGTTATTGTTATTTATGTTCCTCCTAGCCTTTCCCTTTCTCATTCGCTCTAATTCTTATTCCTTCAGCCCTTCTCTCATTCCATAGTTCTCAAGCCTTTCATCCTGCAGGTTGCTCCCTCTGATCCACTCTAAGTGATCAATGCCTCTCATAAAATGTGCCAGACACACTTTTCCAGATGGGGGATGGCCTCATAAACTTGGGTATGACCTACAGCTGAGCACTAAAATAGGGTACATTATATCTTTTAAAAGCCACATTGTAACTTGAGATCTATTAAAATCCCAAGTTATTTAATATGAACTGCTGTTTGCTTCCCATTAAAAAAATGTAATGTAAAACATACATTTCACTAATTATAGATAACCAGCATGCTCTTGTCCTGTGTCAGACTAGAGTCAGAGTCCTTAGATATCTCTGAATTCATTGAAAAGACCACATAATTGTGGTTCTGTCAAATAATTAACTCAGATTATTGATAAGACCAGCAGCAATAATCTTATAAGCACCTAGAAATGTTTTAATATAGGTTTAATTGTTTCATAAGCTTTATATAGTTTGATTTCACCTTCATGAGACCATCTGATATATGGATATTTAGAGAAAAGTTATTCATCTTTAAATGACCTCATTTTATTTTCTCTATTTTTATTTTATTTATGAATTATTTCAAATATATATAAGGCACTCACTACTACATTTGTAGCATAATTCTTTTTTATTTTTCTGAGGCACAAAGCATTGTGGATGTAGCTAATGTCTCATTCACAATCCCTTCCCTATTTATACTCTTGGAGGTAACACTATGTGAAGTTGGAGTCCACCACAGCTTTGTGTATTTTATGTGCTTACTATATATTCATGTATATGCAAACCATATATAATTCTGTTCTCAAAGTTTTAAACATTTATATAAATAGTATCATGCTGTATTGTATGTATCTTTCTGCAACTTTTCTTCTTCTATCAGGATTATGTTTCCAGTTTTATTTATGTTGGTATATGTATTTTTTGGCTCATTCATTTTGATGTATCTATGGTAAATCTCTAATTAATCATCCAGGTTAATTAGCAAACTTCTTATAGAAAGGTCAGTGGATTGTATACAATTCTTCACTATTACAACCAATACTGCAATGGAAAACCATTTATACATCTCCTTGGTATATGAGAGTTTTTGTAGGGATTTACAAATTGTTCTCCAAATGATTATATTTATGTTCAAGAAGAAAAAATATTGTTCTATATAAGGGTAAGACAAAAATTTTCCTGTTGTTGAACAAAAAGTAAAATGCCTAGAAATGCCTAGAATGTCCAATAAAACTATGAGTTTCTTTAAGGAGACAACAAATAAAAAATAGTTCAAGATAAGTTCAAACTCTGATGCATTATTTGGTCAAATGTATGCACTGAGGAACATTATAAGGAAAGGTTTTATGAAACTCTCTACTGCAGTTAATAAAGGAAGAAATACTCTTGTAATTATTGGCCATTGTACTGCATAACAGCTCCTTGATAGATGCCATGGGAAAGATTCCTTTGTGGCAACTACAGAAAAGCTGTATTGCTGGACATTTAGTTATATTTTATTTTTCATACTCTGTACATTTTATAACTATTGATATTTGTCCTGCTTTGATTACTAGAAGCTTTTACCACACATGGGAATGTGTGACCCACCATTGGCAACAATACAAACCAGAAAAACAGGATAAACTTGAGCTTGGCACTTTTTTTTTTTTCCATTCATGTCTTCTCTCCAACCAAATATTCCAATTTCATGTCGTGCTAATATTAGTACTTTTATGAGCCGCCTCAAATCCCTTTTGGAAGGAAATGAGGTATGTGAGAATATGAATGAATGAAACAAAGAAAAAGTGAGCGACTAAATACATCTTTATCACTAGCTTTAAGTACAATTTCAATCTGAAGCTCTGATCTTGCTTTTTAAACTACCTTCTGCACATTTCCATTTAAGTGACCTACAACTGACTCAGACTCTGAAATGAAAATAAACATCTTCCTCATAAAATAGCTTCCTTCTGCTATCCTAACAAAAAGTTTTATTGATTATTTTAGAAATAAAAGTAATTATGCATGTTATTATGCATAGAATGGTATAGAAGGGGATCTCCATTTGTCTCCTAACAACCTCACCTATAAAATGTTATTATTTAATATAGAAATATGAAGTTTTTCTCAATCTCATTTCAAATGTGAATAGATTGATTAGCATACATCTTACATGTCTAGATGTGCTGTGCACCTGTGATCAGTGCTAGATTATAAAATGAGGAGGACTCAATCCCTGCCCTCTAAAAAGTTCAAGCAATCATCTTTGACTCTTTACCCCCACACCCTATATATTCAGTCACCATATGAAATTCATTCTTCTTTTGCATTGTTTTCTGGAACCTCTCTTCCATTCTTGTACAATCATCATTTCTTAGAGTTTTTCATCCCCTTCTCAGTCCACTGTGATCTCTTCTTCATTAATTGTTCTCATCTTATCTCCAAATCCTATCACTGTCCTTGCTGCCCCCTGCTCCCAGATTAATATTCGCCAAATACCTCTTGGCCATCTGTCTCCTGCTTCAGACAGCTGTACTTCCCCATCTTATCCGAAAGGCTGTCTGGCAGCCTTCCACAAGCACCCGTTCAGCTTCTACCTCTCCTGGCCCCCACAGGAGCCTCTCCCGCATCCTATCACCCCCATTTCAAGGCAGGATCACATCTCCTGCTTCAGAGAGCATGGAGAAACCTCAGCTTCTTGTTATTTCCCTACCTCCCGACACACACACACACACCATGGACACCATGTCTACTTTCATTTACCTCTCCTTCATTCCTTCCTCCCAACTCTGAGCCAAATGTGCTCATTCATTCTTCCTGACTCCCAAGTCAGTATAGCTAACATGTGCTTTGGCAAAGCAGCCCTGGCAAATAGAAGCAACATCACTAGATTCCTATTTGAGAAAGAAACAGAGAAGACTGGTGATTATGGTCAGTGTGGTCACACCCATAGCAAGGCCTGTTAACCATGGTAAACCACCTTCCATGCATAATCCATAGAGAATATGTTAAGAACTAATCTAATTTCAATAGAAGCACTTATTTAAAGAGTCTTGAAAATACTCACTCAGGTTAAGTTTAATGGTAAGATAAATAATTAAATTTTTAATAGAGAAATTAAGGGCTGGAAAAATGAATTCAATGAAATATAACTTAATTATTTTTACACTCAAAGACAGGAGGAACTCTTCCACTGTAAATCTCTCTGATTAGCACCACATCCTGGCCCATTCTAAAGAGGAGCAATGAGTTGTATAAAACTGACGATTGCGCCATTGACCGCCTTGGCAGGTTTACCAGGAACAGGGCTCCTTCTGATGGCATCCTTTGCTCTAGTTATGAAATTGCCTCTTCCTCTACTGCCTCCTCCTCCTCCTCCCTCTGCTCAATATTTACTTCTTTTGAAATGTCAAATCTGAAAAGGTTACAATTCACTCTTAAGTATGCATCCCTGAGTAAGAATTTCAAAAATTTTTAATCAGCTCTCATTAGGGGGTTCTATGGCAGAATTCTTGGTACACAGCTCCCATTACAGCTAATCTGAGGGGTATTTGATGGTTCACAGCAGGAGTTATAAAGCTGTTGCCAATTGAAGATATTTATATGAAATAATTTATCTTTGAGGGTCTTTCACCTCCCCCCCCCCACACACACACAACCTAGCCTCTGCAAAGGATGAAGTGACAGAGCTATAGATGGTTCTGTGTGGGCTCTTTCCTCTGGACCCTTCAGTGAAATCAATCCTTATGTGCCATTAATACATCTTTAATATGACCATACACGTCACCAAACTAATGTGGTATTAAACCAAAGTCTCCCGGGAATTCTCTGAAGGCCTGCATTCATTTTATAAAATCTCAAGATATACTCATTAGTGAGAGTAAACAAGAAGTCAACATGGGATGGACAAAATACTCTTAAGAATGTAGAAAGAGTGAAAATAACACAACACTTCATTTAAAACACCTTTGCAAAAAGAAGCAAAACAAATTTGAAAAGTTCTAGATAGCTACCTTAAAGGATGGGGTGTGCTTGGAGATTTCAAATAATTGAAGAATGCCACAAGGGTTAATTGATGTCAGTAGGGCAAGGCTGAGGAAACCACTCACTGTTGATTGAAGGTGAATAATTTGTTCCATCCAGGGCTCTTTTCTGAATGACCTATGCTGGTTCCCATCAGCAGACAGAATTAGTTATCGCTGCCAATGTGTCCCTCCAGGGCCTATGCATTTTTCAATTCTCTGCCATTTGGTTGAGTTATTCCCTAAATGAAGCAATTGCTAATTTTTAATTAGATCCAATAACAGCATAAATATCTGTAGTGGAAAACTTTGAAAATTACAATATGAATCTATAGACAAA
The DNA here is from genome assembly GCF_951640355.1 of Cnephaeus nilssonii. NCBI lineage: Eukaryota > Metazoa > Chordata > Mammalia > Chiroptera > Vespertilionidae > Cnephaeus > Cnephaeus nilssonii. The sequence continues at coordinate 33,896,514 of NC_137089.1, read as the reverse complement.
TCAGAGATATAGCATGTTTATTATTCTTAACATTAATGGGCTTAAATCTTGCCTTAAAATCTTGGTCAAGATATATTAGCTCGATTTTTTGATGAGCTTAATATGATGAACTTAATACTTGTTTTGTTCATCCTTGTTTTTCATCAAGAATCACAGTGACTATTCTAAAGTAGTGGATTTATCAATGTCACTGATGTAAAAAGTCTTGCTGTCAGCTCTGTTATAGGGATTATGATATGAAAGCAACTATTGTTACTTTAAGGCCATATATCTATCCTTGAGGACCAAATCACTCAGGAGATATTCCTTGTGGTTAGGCTAAAAGTATATAAAATGACCATGAAAGCATCAGGTTGGATAAGCCACCTGGATTTCTAATTCCTCCTCCTCCCTGGGCAGCTTGGAGAAGTTCTGGCCTCCAGTACGCAGCTATTGGCATCACGGTCAGAACTCATTGCTTCTTCTCCTGCTCCACTGTGCACTCTTAAGTACAGCTGACCGTACATATAAGTGTGAAACAAACTTGGTCTTGATGTATTACTGCTTTACCCTCTTCTTAAAAAAATGTATTATTTCAGAGAGGAAGGGAGAGGGAGAGAGAGATAGAAACATCAATGATGAGAGAGAATCATTGATTGACTATCTCCTGCATGCCCCTACACTGGGGATTGAGCCTGCAACCCAGGCATGTGCCCTAACCACAGAATTGAACCGTGACTTCCTGGTTCATAGGCTGGAGCTCAACCACTGAGCCACGATAGTCGGGCTATTCTTAGCTCTTAAATCCAGACTCAAGAATTATTTTCCAGTAAAGTCTAGCCAAACAAGAGTAAAATTAAAAGTCGCTGTATGTACTTGAAATGCGGCCAGTAAGTATGACTGAGGAACTGAATTTTAAATTTTATTTAATTTTACTTAAGTTTAGTTCTAAAGACTAGTGTTTGCTATATGCTATAGCGTTTGGAAAACTTTAAGTGTGTTTGGAACCACTTGGTTTTGGAATTTACATTTTCAAATGTAAATTTTATGGCATATAATATTCAAATATTGCTGATGGAAATTTAGCACCCACTCTGAGATATATTTTAGTGTATAATACACAAAAGATTTTGAAGACTTACTATAAAAAGAAGAATTTAAGTATCTCATTAATATTTGTATATTGATTACATGTTAAAGTTATAATATTTTGGATATATTGGATGCTACAAAATGAATGTTTGTGCCCCTCCCCCCAAAAAAATTACATGTTGAAGCCCTAATGGTATTTAGAGGTGGGGCCTTTGCAAGGTAATTGGTCATGAGGGTGGGGCTCTCACCAGAAATGACCATGCTGGCACCCTGACCTTGGACTTCCCAGCCTCCAGAACCATGAAAAATTAATGTCTGCTGTTTAAGCCACCCAGTCTATAGTATTTTGTTAAGGCACACAGAGCTGACTGAGACACTGCGCTAAATAAGACACATTAGCAAAATTCATTTCACTTGTTTTTCTTTTGTACTATTTTTAATGTAAATAATCAAAATCCTAAAAACAATCCTGTAATGGAAATTTGACTCTTATTATTATATTTCTCCTCATCAGCCCCATAATTGTGACACAGCATTGGAAGGCTGATGTAGGAAATGAAGGAAGTCAGAACAGCAGGGTGTGAGATGTGCCACAAGGTCATGATTAAGAGCAGCCCAAGGAAGAGGATTTAAGGTCATCTGCATGGTCTCAGCAGTCCAGCTAGTTACAGATCTATGGCACAAGAATACATTTCTAATGTACACAAGTCAATTTTAAGTTTTGTTTGTTTGTTTCACACTTTGTATATGATAGATATGGGGTAGGAGCCTGCAAAAAAAAAATAGGAGGAGGAAGAGGAGGAGGAGGAGGAGGAGGAGGAGGAGGAGGAGGAGGAGGAGGAGGAGGAGGAGGAGGGGAGGAAGAAGACAGAAAAAGAAATCTGACATATCCTCAGTATGTCTGGCTGGTCTGGGAAGACCTCAGCTGAGCCCATCCACAGAGGGCTGTCCTGGACTATAGGTGATGTGATGTGTGCGCACAAGTATGTATTCTAAGGCCAAATTCAGAGAGAGAAGAGGTCCTAGCAATTTGAAAAATTAGAAAGCTATTTTGAATGCAATGGGCTGTGAAAATCTTAGCAGCATTATAATTTGGAAATGAATTTTTAAAGTGTTACTTCATGGACCAGAGCCGAGAAAAAAGGCCCAGGGCCAGATCCAGCTCTATCCGGGAGGAGAATGATCACACAGAGATGCCCACGGAATGTTGATTTGTGAGGTTGAGGTTCACTTCTACCTCCTTATGTTAAAAGCTGCCTTTTATGTCCTCTTTGAACCTTTTCAGGTGTCTTTTACTGACACCAAAAGAACATGCCATGTGTGTAACCCGTGACTGTAAGCATTAATGATGTATATGTTCTCGTGGATTTGATCTAAGAAAGTAAAATGAGTGGTGATCACAGCTTTCTCTGATGCCATGTGTATTCATGACAGCACCATTTGAGGGATCAGGAGAGTGAATTCTGACAGAGGAGCCCTCAGGAGGATGAAACAGAAGGCATAAGATTTCTGCTTCCCGATCTCGAAATGAATCTTCATGAGAATTTTAGCCAGTTGACCTTACCCTCCAACTTTTCCTTGACATTTTGGAAGACCAACCTCTTGTTATTTCATTTGGTTTTAATATGCTAACACTGCCGGGGATTTAACCACACTGCTATTAGAAGTATACTGAGGGCAGGGACTCCGTTGCCAACTTCTTTTGTGTGTCCTAAGTCTTGCTGTGTGCATGATCTGGTGCAAAATCTACATGATGAAGTACAAATGGGTGGTAACAAAATAGTCCTGGGGATGTAAAGTATAGCATGGGGAATATAGTGAACAATATTGTAATAACTATGTATGGAGCCAGGTGGGTACTAGACTTATCAGAGGAATCGCTTTGTAAATTTTATAATTATCTAACCACTATGCTGTACACCTGAAACTAACATAAAATAATATTGAATGTCAACTGTAATTGATAAATAAAATAGAACAACTTTATAATGGTTCATAAATTTTTAAAAAGTCTACATGAAATATTGTGCAGTACTTTTTGCCCTTAGGAAAAATATGTCCAGCTTATACCTTGTTAAAGCTTTTATATATTGAATTTGAATGCTAAAACAACTCTCAAGGATTGCGTAGTAAACCCCTTCATGGTAGAAATGACGAAGCTGGGACCCAGGCATTAACATCGCTTCCAAATTATATAGCCAGTTAGCAGGGAAATGCAGCTAGAATCCAGGTCACCAAAGGATTTGCTTCTTCATACGGTCTTAGCAATGTCTGGGATTAATCAGGTGCACATTTATGAACAACTCAAATACACAGACAAAATATCCTGAAATCTACTTTTTGGTCTCTCCTTTTAACTTTAAAGAGTCATGGTACAAAAATGTGATTTTTAATGCATTTTTAGAAAAACAATTTTAAATATTTTGATCCTTAATGTTCTTAATGCCCAAAGTTAAAAAAAAAAATCAAATGTTTAATCCAGGATGAATTCATACATCCTAATGCTCAGCATCACTTAGCATTTACTTTGTACCAGAAACCGTGACAAACAATTCATGTGCATGATGTCATTTAATCCCCCCAAGGGGTAGGCACTAGTATTATTAATACTCTGCAATGAGGAAACTGATACCCAGAGAGGCTACTTTACTAGCCCAAAGTCACACATTCATCTCTTTCAATGATGGAATCAGTGGGCATCTGCAGGTTCTGAGTTATACTTAAGTCTTCAACATCTGCTCTCACAACCAACTCATTTGCTGACTATGACCAGTCAGGTGAGCTCATGTTGGGATTCCCATGCCACTTGAAGATGGAGACATAGACATTGAAATAGATATAGATATCATTCTCTGGATGGTTCTTTTTTCCTAGTGAAATTCTGCAAAGCAAACATTAAAAAATGGACCCATTGTAAACCAACTGTTGACTACAGCAACTCAAATCCATGGTCCCGAGAGAACAAAGTAAACATCACTAGAAGCTAATGCTGGAAGCCAGCATGGAGGCTATCAGGTTGCAGGTGAGGATATTTGCCTTTATTTCCTGGTCATACACACGGTGTGGTGGAAACTGCTAGAGCTTGCCCACATCCCATTGCTCATGGGGAGTTACACTTCCCTGCCTCTTTGTAGCTAGGTGGCAGTTCAGGACAACGTCAATGAGTAGAAATTAAATGTGACTTCCACCTGAAGTTTCTAATTACTGATGAGAAGCCATACAATATTCTCTTCCCTTTCAATGTCAGTTAAAAGCTGTGAGCTTCATATTATGTGGCTACAGGATAGTGAAGACTCCCTTCATCTGTCCCAGCACAAAACTGTATGGGGAAGAATTGTCCCAGATTAGCATAGCAGACTTTGCTTAATAAGAAATAAACCTTCAAAATTTGGGAATACTTTTTTTTTTTTACTACAGTATATCTTAGACTATTCTTAACTAATACCCACTGTTGGTTTTGACTATGAACTTATTAGTAAAACAATTGTTCTTGGAACAAAACATTATTTTATTCTATGCTTAAGTAAGAAAACTATTACTGCCTTAATCTAAAAGTCATAACCAAACTGTGTAATCAGAGGAAAGAAATGACTACAATAATTCACTCACTTATTAAATCAATATTTATGTACTCATTTTGAAAAACACACACTCGTAAATAATTTTGTCATTAAAATAAAACTTGTTGATGAATTAAATAAGATGGTGAGGAGGACAATAGCATAGGTAGGAAATCAGTAAATAATTTATGCCTAGATGTCTACTAAAATACAGAAGGTTGAAGAGGAAGGCATTTTCAGTGTCAGGTGGAGACCAAATTCTCAGATAGACATAAAGTGTTAGATAATAAGAGATTTCCAAAACAGAAATGTCAAATTGGCAGTTTGGTACATAGACACGGCAAATTCTCAAAAGAAAGATTTGGACACTTATATAGATTAATAATAGTAGTAAAATTAGTAAGTATCTAGGAATTAACTGAACCAAGAGCCACTAAGATCTGTACAGAGTATATTTTTTAAACTCTATTAAAGGATATCACCATATGTAAATAAAGGAGAAATATACTTTATTAATGGATAGATGGTTTTACACTTTTAAGATCTTTGTTTTCTCAAGTTTATATGAAATTTGATACAATGCCAATTAAATTTGCAGAAAAGGCTTTTTGAGGACCTTGGAATACTTACTTAAAAGTAATGTGAAGCTCAGGTTATTTTGACAAAGAAGAGAAAAAAACAAAGATCGTGCTTTATCACATATGAGGACACATTTCAAAGTCCTAGTAAAAAACAGAGGTATGACACTAGTATAAGAGAGATAACTCCAAAAATACTGCATAACTATGTTAATCTGATATATGATCATGCTGGCACCATAATCAATGGGGAAATAGACTGACTGTTTAGCAGAAGTTATTGGGAGTAAACTTGCTTACCAATTAAAGAAAAAAACCTTTGAACCCTAGTCTTATACCATACAGATAGAGGATTAAAATGATTAGAAATGTATTGTGAAAGGTGGAAGTATAAGGCTAATACAAGAATATATAGAAGAACATTTTGAGACTCCCCAAAACTTAAAGGAACTCAGTACATCTAAATTTTCACTTTTTGTGCAATAGGAGGTACCTTAGACCAAGTAGACAGGCAGCTCATAGAGTAGGAAAGATTTACAATATCTAAAATAAATGAGGAGTAATACCTTAAAATATAAGGAAACTAAAACAAACTATGACTTTACTTCCATCAGATTGACAAAAATCAGAAAGCCCAAATAATATAATATCAAATGTTGGTGAAGATGTGGGGAAACAGAAACCCATATGGGGTGTTGGTGAGTGTATGTTAACATACGCTTTCTGGAAAGCAACCTGGCAGTACTTACTATGGGTACATATAATAACTTGCATAGATTTTAAAAAAGAGTGTTGAATTAAAAAATGTTAAAAATCAGAATGACCCTTTGGCAAAAATGTGTTTTCCTTAAATTCAGCATAATTTTGTTTTCTTGAAAAGATGCACAGACAAAAACAATATTGCAGTGGTATGTTCATATTCCAGGACACAATTCAAAGATATTCTATGTTTTAAAAAAAAGAATGAAGCTGCTATTATTAGTAAATCTCTGAACTGGCACATAATTTGTTATAGTTAACCCAATGGAGCAGACCCGAAACTATACATCCTCACTACACAAACACAATTACTGATGAAATATAGAAAAACCTATCTATACCAGAGCTATATTCCAACAGGGAAATTTGGGTTAGAAAAGCAATACATAAAAAAAAATGTAGAACACAGAAATACAAATGGATGTGTACTGCTGTACCCCCCTGAAACTACCTGGCCTTACTTGTAGAAAATCAGAGTGGAGAGTTTGGTGCTGGGCATGGGCTGATGTGACAGAATGCAGCTTTGCAGATGTGCTGCCTGAATCCTGCACGACATGGCATTGCAGTAATCTGCCTTCATATATTTTTTTTCCTAGCAAGGTCTGAGGTATCTACTTATCATAAAGCTTTACCTCCAGTTACATACATGAGACTAACAGGACCTCTGTCTTCTAGAAATGCAAATGGATGACAACAGAAGATTATTTATTTTTCCTAATAATTGTGTTCCAAAGGAAATGTACATGATGCTAACTGAGCTGTCCAATTCAGTTTCTTTTGACATTTTATATGTATTCCCCCCCCCAAAAAAATGGATATGATGATGCTAGGAAAGCAAAGAGTGTGATAAACTTATTTACTTAGTAAGTTTCTCATAGCCCCTGCTGCCATATATTTTTGTGGTTAATTTCATTTGTTTCTAAATACGTGGGAAGATAGTTATTTTTCACTTGCTGGTAACGTACCATCTGTTCAGAGAAAATGAAAAACATGATAAATAAAAGTTTTCCTGATCAGAAAGGAAAGCCAAGAGGAGGCTGAAACTGAGGATTTACCTGAGCTTAAATATGCAGTTACATAAATGGACTCCCCAGGCGAGAGGCATGGTTTTATCTGTGGAAGCAGCTCAAATACCAATAGTCTCACATGCAGTCTGTTCATTGCAAGTGAAGGGGATTCCCGGCACCAGTAACTGGTATGAACACTGCCCTTTAGGACCCGGGTCTGTGGGAGTCCTGGGAAATGCCCATTCCCCCCAGGTAGCTTCTAAGTGAAAGGACAAGCCACTATAAGAATAGAATCCGAGATCAAGGATGCTGTTCAGAGGATTAAAAAGCAAAATAAATACCAACCTGAAACAGAACTGACTAAAGTTGGAAAAGAAGGCAGAGGGATCTAACACCAAATCCTTTAAAACCAGGGAAAACGCGGTCACTTATTGGAAGGGTCCCGTTTCCTTGGTCTGATCACAACGGGCAGAGATGAGAGCACATTTCCAGGTCCTCATTAGTTACTTAAACAAGAAGTTTGGGGTAAAAGAAGTGGATGAGGAGCGTTAGAGAGAAGCCATAGTTGGAAGTATCAGGGTTTAACTGGCGAAGGCAATAAACTCCTCACGATCCCATAACATGCCACAGATAGCCACAAATTCATTAGCCTGATATTCATTCATAATCATGCATGCACTAAATCAATCATCCATCGATGATTTTAGTAATCTTCATGGATAAGAACTCTTTAAGGTGTTGGGAATATCCTGTTAAATCAGGATTGTTTCAGTTCTTCCGAATTTCATGGTATAAAAGAGCTAGTCAATTCACTCATTCACTTTTCCTAAGGGAACGATATTAATTGAGCATCTATCACATGCGAGGTACCATGCAAAGGCACCGGAAACATACATGTGAGCAAAGTAGACTCCACTGATTCTTTCATAGAAATGGCTCTTTAGATGGGGAAAGAGATGTTAATTAAATAATCATATGGTCACAAGTAAAGGTAAGCTCATTAAATGAGTGAAACAAGGCTCTCAGAAGATGTGGACCTGAATATTAAGAAAGTCTTCCCCAGGGAAGTAGTTCTTGAGTTGGGATCAGATAAAGAAATAAGAGTATGGTTAAGGTGGAGAAGATAACGTTCCAAGAAAAGGAAAGAACATTTGTAAAGGTTCTGTGAAGGAAGCAGATTGCATGGCATTTTTGAGGAAATGAGAGAAAGCCAGTGGGATTTTGGTAGAGAAAGCAAGTGGGAGCAAATGTGCATCAGGGTTAAGAAAGAGGCCCCTTATAGGGTTTTCTCTGAAATGTAAGGACCTTTGTCTATCTGCTGAGAATAACAAGACAACAGTCATCATACCATTTTTTGGAAAGAATCATTTTGCTGCAGCATAAAGCATGGTTTGGAGAACAGCCAGAGGGATTCAAGACGATTAATAAAATGCCTTTTCCAGGGATGTGGGTGGAAGCTGATGGTGGCCTGGAGTGGGCAAGTGAGCATGGCCTTGGAGAGACTTGGAAAGGCATCAGTCACTGAATCAATGACTAAATATAGCAAGAAGAGCACTGTAAAAGGTAGGTGGAGGGAACACGGAACCCAGAGGAGAGTGATAGGAATTCGACTGCAGCAAAGCAACCGGAAAGCAATGCCTCTTAAGTGAAAACCAGGGAGAGGACGTTGTATTCCAGGGCATGTGGAAAGCAGGAGGGGAGAACCAAGAGCGTGTGCGGAGCCAGACAAAGGCCAAAGGAGCAGTCCAAAGATTGTGCTGGAAGTTTGCAAACAATAAGTACAGAGCAGCTGGCAAGTTGACATGGGTTGCTTTAGGAGGAGTGAGGAGAGGAGAGAAACTGGACAGAAAGCTTGGAACACTGCCACTTGTGTGGGAAACAGGCAGCGGGTACCTGGACATGGCATTGACAAGGAGCAGCCAAAGTTGCAGAAGGAACGCCCAGGAGAAAGGGTGACACAGGGAAGGAAGGTGAGTCAAGAGTCAAATGCCAGGAAGGGCTTGAGTCAGAAGACTAAACCCTGACTATGAATTTTAGCTGCATGAGCTCAATCCATAATATGGCCTCAAATATTTTCCAAACTGATCTCTCACTGTGCTACCAAAACTCAACTTTTAATTAAGCCATTTTCTTCTCTCTTCCTCCTCCTCCCTCATATTTTTCTTCCTTTTTATTCTCCTCCATCTCCTCCTCCCCCTTTTTTCCTCCTCCTCTTTTTCCCTTTCTCCTCCTTTTTGCTAACAAACCTTATCTTTGTAAGGGACAAAATTGGCCTAAGACAATCACAGCAAATCCACTGTTTTTCCGTGATTGGCCTAGAGATGGACATGAGACTTGGTACTAACACGAGTTGTCAGGGCAACCTGGCTGGAAAAAAAGAGCCAATGTGCTGAGGGTGATGGAGGGACGGAAGAGAAGGCCAGGTCTTGGTGACACATCTGGCCCTGAACGGATCCCAGACCAACTACCCGTAGGCTTCTTGTAGAATGAACCCCATGTCCTTCCGGTTTGCCATAGCTTAGCAGTGCTGTTGCTGTGTCCCTTCCATCTGAAAGCACTTCTAACAGATATAAAATGTAATTATTCCCTCATACAAACTCCATTTTGTGTCCACTTTATTCATTCTGACCCCTCTGCCAAGAGAATCTTTACAGAATCTTCATCTATCCCAAACCAACACAATTTTCAAGGCCCTTTTAAGTGTCACTTTCCATCACATGCATTTCCTTCCTTTCCCTAGTCTTAAGGAATAATTCCCCCTGTCTCATCCTTCAACCATCTAGTTCCCTTCCTGTAAATCTCTTTGACCACTTAAAATATAGATATTTATGCACATGCCATATGTTGCTTGCTAGACCTTAATCTTGCTCAATGCAAGATTCCTGCCCAAATTAATTTAACCTCCCAGCACCTAATGCAATGTTTTTAGCCATAGTAGGTACTGAAAATTCTGTCTAATTAATAAAATGCTCAAAAACTCTCACAAATAAATGAAGCTAGTAATAGAAATGTATGGATAATACAATATTTTGCAGAGTTATGATAAGAAAGAAAATTTCTGGCAGGATAATCAAAGTCAGGGGAATCAGTTAATAGCAATTTCAGACACAGCTTCGTTGCAAATGACATAACTGAAATTGTAGGCTTGCATCTCATAGCAATTTAGTGATCATAGCACACTTCTGGCACTTGGATGCTTATGGTGCTTAGAGATAAGAATGCAACCACTGCTGCATTTCATTAAGAGCTCATAGATCAGGTATACAAAACCCAAGGCTGTTTTTGTTATGGCAGGGACACACAAAATTGGCAATAAAAGAAGGCAGTATATAGAGCACAGACATAAGTGGAAGTGACAGATAGAGGATGTAAAGAACAAGGGCCACAAATCTTACTGGATGGGACCCTTCCCCTAGACAGATGGCACGGTGGGTGGTCAGAGCTATTCTGAGACAGTAAAACAGGGTCTGAGGTAGATATAAGGAGGCCAAGAAGAAGAGATGAGTCTATAAATGCCTTTCTCAGCCTTTGACAGAGCTTTCCTTGACAAAGCACACCCTTCCCCTCCCGCTTTGATTGATGTCCTGGTCCTCACAGATACAGTTTGTGCTGGCCTAGCACACATTTCAGCAGAGTCCTTTAGTTGTTCTGGGTATTTTTGCTTTCCTGACAAGGCTAAAAGCTAGACCTCTAGAGAAGCCACCTCCCCCCTAAAGACAGTACAGAACTGTGCATACACTGAGGAAACCACACATAATTATGAGGAGAGGAATGGAATAAACATGCACCTCTACCAAGAATGAACCTTCAACCTGGGCATGTGCCCTGACCAAGACTTGAACTGGCAACCCTTCGATGTACTGGACGATGCTCAACCAACTGAACCACAGTAGTCAGGGCTGGACCAACTTTTAATCTACTGAATAATTTGTTGCAACTGTGGGATGTAGAAGCAGGTTTGTAACAAAGAAAGAGAGAGCCGAATTAATAATGTCTCCTCCATCCATCATGGGACACTATTTTTTAAAGAGAGACAGAGAAAAAAACAATGGCCACTTTGTGGTTGGTTCTCAGCCAGCAGAGTATAACTTTAACATTTCAGGGAAGGTAAAAGCACACAGCACAAAGTCTTATAAGGAATTGGGAGTGACTGTCACTGAGGTATGGCATGGGCACTGTAGGATGAGGCACTAATCTGAGAGGTGTGTCAGTCATTTCTACCTGATTCATATTAGGTTGACTGGCAAGAAGACAATCAAACAACTGTTAACTGGGGGCGGGGGGAGTGGAATGTGATTCTCATATTCAAATAATAAATATTTATTGAGTGTCTACTGTGTATAGAACTAGAGAGTTGCTGAGGCACTGATCACGTTGGTTTTAGATAAATCCAAGTAACTCAGTCCACAAGCAGCATTTTACGCTTTGTTCACATTCCAGACTCACATGAGAAATCTTCCATTTGGTTATATCCACAATATCTAAGGTTGGTTCCATTTTGTAAAGTGCAATGACAAATGCAAAATAGAAGTATTTTTTTCTAGCCACTCACACACTTTAGAAAACAATGGGAAATTATTCACACAGTGCAAAATTATCTTTATTCAGAAGATCACATAAGCAACATATTCAGAATCAAAAACATTTTACATTAGTAATAAGTACCAATCACTTATGCAAGAGTTTCCCAGGGTTGGTAGATATTTTTATTGCTTCACTTTGCTTCTATCAAAGAAATGGAATAAATGCTTTTTAACTTTAACATTTTCAATTCTACATTAGGTGTAGAGTAGGGAAATGCAAAGATGTGGAACGAGATGGGGGAGAGAGGGGGTACCTCCAATGTTCCCTATAAAGGAAACAGATTCAGACATAGCCACCCCAGACACCCTCTTCTAATTTCTAACCTTGTTTGTCCTAAGTCACACAAGCACATACATCTTTACAGAATTACCCACGGATTTGAGGAAATGTAACTTTTGTTGTTGTTTTAGGGAATAGGTGCAGAATTACATCATGCAATTTGCTCCTCCAAACAGGTGGCTGAAAAATCACAATCTCCATTGTAAATTAGAATATGCATGTGAGTAAGATGGCAGAGCAGGCAGAATGTCTCCTTCCTAAAAAAATGTCATCAAACCTAAAATCTGTTGGATATATTATCTTATATGACAAAAGGGACTTTATAGATGTAATTAAAATCCTTAAAATGAGATTATTTTGTATTATTTTGTAGTACCCTATCTAATCACATGGGTTCTTAAAAGCATAGGTTCCTATCTGGCTATAGTTCCAGAAAGATATGGCTCTAATAATGACAGAAAGATGCACTGTCGCTGGCTTTAAAGATGCAGGCACAAGCCAAGGAATATGGATGCCCTGTAGAAGCTGGAAAAGACAATGGAACAGATTCCACCCTGGGAGTGTCCAAAGAAACCCAGCCCTGCCAGAGCCCTGATTTTAGTCCATTAGGAACTGTTGGGGACTTTTAACCTACAGTACTGTAAGGTAGTAAATTTGGTTGTTTTAAGCCACTTATTTTTGTGCTAGTTTGTTCCAGCAACAATAGAAAAGTAATACATAAGGGCTGGCAGATAAAGTGTGTGTGTGTGTGTGTGTGTGTGTGTGTGTGTGTGTGTGTGTGTGTGTGTGTGTTTGGTGCCAATATCTCAAATAAATGCACAAAACCATTTTGAGTAAGATGTCAATGATACCATTAAATTGTGGTCTGGCAATATTTGGTAAAAAGACTAACAAAGTCAGATAATAGTACTTGATTTCTATAACCACTTAGGACTATATACTAGAAGGTATTAATTGCTTTTCAATATTATGCCTTAAGTAACAGTCATACAAAAAGCAATGCTTCTGGTTTTAGTATGAAATAATTGCTGAGGGCTTTACCCATTATTTCATTTAATGTAGCCTATGTTATATCCCCAATGAGAATTTCTCTCAAAGTTTAGAGCCAGGAGATATTTTGTTCTTCATGATGAACTGCTGTATATATACATAATTTCAAGTATACAATTTATTCCTAGAAATTCTTTTGAGTAGAAGCCAGATCTATCATGTTTTTAGTTACCTTTCAAAACCTAGTGTTGGGCATAAGGGATTCACCCAAAATTATTTTATTTGTGAAGTGAATGAACTAATGACTAAATCAAGGCTGATAAGGGGTTCAAAGCTAGGTTTGTGCACAGCCATAGTAATTGCCTTTATTGTTGTATTGACTTTGTTATTGGCATTGCTTTCCTTGGTTCTTCCTTTAACATTTTTAATTTATTCTTATAGTGTTATTACATTTGTCTTATCTGCTCTCAAGGGACTCAGCTTGTGGGGAAAGAGAACACTTGAATACTAACTGCAAAAGAATTTTAAAAATCACTAAACAGACACTAAAATGTTACAGGAACCAAAAGTAAATAGTGGCTGAAAGTAACTGGCATTTTGTTCAGGGAAAAAGGCATTCCAAAGTTGAGGGATGTCAACCCAGGTAGCTTGCTTGGGGGACTTTGAGTAATCTAGTGTTGCTGGAACATAAAGTCATGGGAGAAAAATCTGGGAAAGACAGTAGGACAATGACAGATCAGCTAAGGACTGATAGCATTTGACTATAAGCAACAAAGAGCTACTGAACAGAATAGAGTTTAACTCCAAAGGGTTTGGAGAAGACTACCCTGTTTATTGCAGTATGGCAGGAAAATAAGACAAAACTCTGACGATAATATAACGATGGTTTGGAGGAATGGAAAACTGAAAGCAGGGAAATCAATTTGAATGTTTTTTAAATAACTCAGGGAACAAATAATAAGGACCAAAGAAAGCATAGACAGCTGGGAATGAATTCAAGAGAACCTATGGAAATAGAGTCAACATGATATGGCACATGATTGGATATGAGGATTGAGATAGAATGGAAGAGAAAATGACTATGTGATGATGACAATTTGATTAAAAGCAATGGGAATACAATAGGAGAAGGAGGCGTTGAAGAGAAACTAATCATGCAAAATATCTCCTATCTACTGAATGACAACCATTTGCCAGGTTTTGTTTTATATATCTTACATTCACAGCTGTTCTACAAGGCAGATTTTTATAACCTTCATTGTATAGCTGCACAAAATGTTCCAGTATCTCCTCCAAGGCCCTTTAGCAATCAAGAGCCAGAAACCTAACCCTGGTCTGTCCAAGTACAAAGGTCAAGCTCTTCATGCTCTTCCTCACAGTGCAATCTTGTGTTAGACACATTGACCTTGGAAAGACCAGCAAGCTGTTCTATGTGTGCATGTGGTGCCTAGAAGCATAATTTGGTGCACAAAGATTTCAAATTATCTGAGGGTAGATGGTGGCCGGAGAAGTGTCTGAGATAATTTAGGGAGAACAAGAGGGAACACAGAAGACCAAGAATGTTACACTGAATGGGTCAGTGGAGAAAAGGGAGTCAGAAGGAGAAACTGGGAGGAAGTAGAATAAGAAGAAATGAAGAGCACAGTGTCACAGAAGTCAAGAGGGGGCATGTCAAGAAGGAATGGTGATCAGCTGCATAAACTAGAAAAATTACATGAGGGTGAGAACTGGGAAGGCCTCTGGATTTTGCAAATTCAGACAGTTTAGAAAATTCTTCAGGGATTCTGAAAGGGCAGTGTCACTTCAATCATCAGGTATCGATAGAACCCAGAAGCAAGACCACAGGGTTGGGTAGTAAGGAGTAGTGAAGAAATGAAGCCTGTTCTGCATGGCATCTAGCAATGACCGGAAGACTAGAGGTAGGACAGAGGATATAGGGACAAGGAGAAAATAAAGTTATTTTTTTCTATATATTTTAATGTCTATAGGAAGGCTTGAGTGCAGGAAGAAAGCAGTAGAGAGAAAAGAATACAAATGTATGACAAAGATATTTTTCACACTGTCTTGGTAGATCACTTGATGGCAGTTGCAAGGGCCACATCCCTTTGACGGCCCTATGCTGTGACTGCATGGCTTGCTACAGGATGGCTGCAGACAGAGCTCTGGGCAGCTCCATGGCACACCTAAAGAACTGAGATCATTTAAGCCCTTTAACTGAAACTTAATATCCTGCTGAAGTCATATTGGTATTTAAAATGCATCCACTGAGAATAATGCCGCATCCCAGTCATGACTCATCACTTAGCATAGCTGTAATGTTAGTAAATACCAAGGATAGTCACTCAAGTTTATGATTTTATTTTGCATACATATAGTCACACTGACTAGAATACTTAAACACAGAAGATATAAGTCCAGGGGTTTATGTTTGCTACAGAAATCAATTTCATCTTTTAAGTGAGCAATCATAGAACAAATATTCAGAGTACTATCGGCAGACTATCTGCAGAGGTCTAGCGCCGTGTTGTACAGAATACACAATAGCAATAATGCGCATTTTGCATAATGGCTAGACATAAAGGGAGGAGAGAACAGAACAGAGAGCTACAAAGAACAACAGAAGCTTTGGAATCAGCCACAAACATGAGCAATGAGGAAACTTGGCAAACACATGAGTAAATGGAAAGCTTTATAACTTAGAGGGAACTGAGCAAAGAAGCATGCCAGCCCTGAAGAGGAAGTCCCAATGGGACAAAACCAATGTTGCATCCTACATTACTCTGTACTAGAAAAGCGATTTTAAAAAGAGAGAAGATACCAACTCAGGAGGATTTATTTAGAAGGCTAGTAGGGTGGAGTTGGGAAGAGACTAACTCAGAAGGATTTATTTCGTAGGCTTGTAGCGTGGAGGTGGGGGTGGGACCTCTGACAGCCACTCCTTATGGAGAGTCAGGGTATAATTTCTTCCTCTCTGTCCTATTCTTTCATATATTCAATGTTTTCACACTGTATTCATAAAATAACACTAGGAGATTGGGGGGGGAGGGGAATATAATTATGTTGTAAGAGTTCTTTGTCTTCCCCAAATTCTCAACTCAACTCCTATATATTGAATAACTAGTAAAAAGGAATATGTGTAAGAATATGTTTATGGCATGCAATTAGCATAACAAAAGAATGATTGATATCTTGTCAGATTTTCTGAGAGACTGAACAGTTTTGCTTTTGTTTCCCAATCACATTTGGCAGAGCAAACCCACTTCCTCCTTCATGATGACCTATGAGCCATCCTCACTGCTCCCAGGATGAACACCAGCCCCTTCCTGCTGCTATTGGGCCTCTGTCCTTTTTGTTTTTCTCTGACGACCTCCTTCTCCCTCCCAGCCATATTCTGCTCCCTCCCTGTCCAAACCCATCTCCCTCCACACTGACATCAAATGCAGCCTATTCTTCAAGGTCCAGCCACAGTGTCATTTCCTTGACCAACTCCTCCCTACTGCTGTGCCCCTCTCTTCAGTACTTCTCACTGGTACATGGTACCACAGAGGTAGCATGTAATTGTTTTCTGGTCATTTCTTACTTTTTATAATGAAGTCTGACAGTTTCCTCCAGGGATTTAAACCCATAGAGCATTTGTCCTTGGTTAAGGAAGACATGATAAATGCTATTATCTAAAGCTTTCAACTGCTGAAATAAATCTCCAAGAAAGCTGACAAGATTCAAAGAGCACAGGATTAGAGACAGAATATTTGGGTTCAAATCCAGACTCTGACACCAACTCACTGTACGCTCTAAAACTCATTAACTTCACTGGGCCTCAGATTGCTCACATGCAAAATACGATTTTAAGGATGACAAGAGTTCTCTGCTGCTCTGCAATCACAAGGCCCTGCGACCTTGCTCCGTGACAGGGGACACACACACTCAGACCCATTCAAGCACACTTACGTGAAGTGTTCTCTGAAGTTGGTGTCAACTTTAAAATGTTAGGTCTGATCTACCTCTTGAAATAAATCATCATTTCTCCCCTCCTGTTATCAGTTTTTTTGAAGATGCTTCAACCATGACAAGACATAATAACAAGAAAAATTAATTGGTGAATTGGAAAATCCTTGCAGTGACAAGGACACACACACACACACACATGCACAGACACACACACACACACACACACACACACACACACACACACACACACAAAGGGAGAGAGAAAAGAAACCCTGGCCACTGCATTTTTTGCAGTCCTTGTTTATCTCAGGTTTTAAGGTTTTATTCATGGATGGCCCATTTGCATCCTTAAGAATATAAAACCTAAGATGTTAATAAAGGAAAATGTGTAAGTGCTAATCTTGTCATTAACTAACCTTGAGTAAAGCACCTATTTATAATTACTTCCAACCCCTTGGGACACATGATGCTGTATCCTTTGCCACTTAATTTCCCCTCCACACTGGTACCTTCAATATCATTTTTTAAAAATTAACATAAACAAAGTTTAAATTTGTTTGGCGACTTTAAGTAAAACACCTCTTGAATACATTGAAATACTATGAGTAATGCAAGGCTGGATATGGGAATCATTCAATGGCATTGTGTCCTAGACAGACACCAAAGGAATAGAAAACACAGTTTCTATCTCCCAAAAGAGTGGTATTTGCAGCTAATCTTTATCAAGGTCTCACTGTGGGCCTTTTCCTACTTAGAGCTACCCTTAGCGTACGTGCCATGAGTGCCTCCATCTTAGTTATGTTTAGACAGAACAATCTGACAACTACTACAGAGCTCTACATCAACAAGGAACTCCTTCATGGCCAGGGAGAATCTGAATTGATAAAAATAGAAGAACATAGAGTAAAAAGGATTACAGTTGAAAATCAAATTCCTATAGAAGGTGACATTGGAGTCAGTCTTAAAACTGTTATTAGGTACAAATAAATATTATTAAGGGGGAAGGACATGCCAGAAAAAAAGGATAGTGTGTGGCAAGAAAAGTCTTATCACAATAATTATCACACCTCTACTTGCCCTGCTCCAGGTCAGATATCCTCACGGCAAGGTAAAAGCCATCAACTCTGAGACTCCATCTTGCTTATAGCTACAATTGCAACACCTAGTATATATACAATAATAAAGGCCTAAGATGCTAATTAGCCTGGATGTCCTTCTGGACATCCTTCTGGATGACCTTCAGGATGAAGCCAGGGCTGCGAGGGAAGCCCAGGTCCCAGGTGCCAGAGGGAAGCCAGTGCTGGCAGCCAGGGGAAGGAAGGCCTACACTTGCATGAATTTCCTGCATTGGGCCTCTAGTAGTAATATAAATGGAATGAAAGTAAAGATGTGTATCACTTAGTAGATTGAATTATTGGCCCAATTAGTTATTCATCATGTATCCAGGACCTTTGTAATATAGTTTTTCAGTTCCTCCCTAAAATTGTAGGTCTACTTTACCACTTTCGTTATGGAGTGAATGTTTGTGTCCATCCCTGAATTCATAAGTTGTTGCCCTATCCCCCAAAGTGATGGTACATAGAAGTGGGGCCTTTGGGGGGTAATTGGGTTTAAAGTAGGTCATGAGGGAGGGATCCTTATGTTGGGCTCAAGTGACCTTATGAGAAAAGGAAAAGGGAGATCTCTCTGTCTAGGCACAAGCATGGAGAAAAGGCCATGTGAGCACAGAGTGAGAAGACAGCTTTTTACAAGCCAGAAAGAAGTCTCTCCCTAGGAAGCAAATTTTCCTACACCTTGATCTTAGATTTCTAAGGCACAGGACTGTGAGAAATAAGTGTCTTTTGTTAAAGCCACCCAATCTATAGTATTTTGTTATAGCAACTCAAGCTGACTAAGACATACTTGTTGACTTTGGATTTGGCCATGTGATTTGCTTTGGCCAATGAAGCTATAGTGGATATAATCTAAGCTGAGGGTTGAAATGTGCTTGCCTTGTCCATGTGCTTCTGCTAACACCCCAAGGAGTACACAGCAGAGTGTACATGAGTGTGAGAGCTGAAGAGGCAGTTCAATAGAGTAATACTGTATAACAGAGTTGAAGCAGTATAATGTTGTATGTGTTAGACAGTGGAGTTGGAAGTAGGAATGAGATGAGGAGAAAGCAGTTGAGGAATAGTCTTCATAATCAAATTTAAGAGTTTACATTTCAACAGGGAGTCTGAAAAGCAATTATATTAAAGACTGTTTACAGTGGAGTTGCATAAGATAAACCAGAAATTAGAGGCTACAAAATAAAGCATCCTTCAGAGCAATTCTGCCCTACTCAATGACAAGGGTTGCAATCTAATGTCTTTATGTCATTTTCTTTGACAAAGCAACCAGGATCTTGTAACAGCTGTGGGTAAATATCCTCAGTCCAACCCAAAGGCTTGATTACCAACCTTTCTTACTGGGATAGTCATAATCAATGTACACTAAACACACACACACACACACACACACACACACACACACACACACACACACATCTGGCAACATTCTAAAAACCAAATAGAAGAAACTAAGCAACAAGAGAGGATTTGAATTCCCGAATGCCAAGTGGCTTAACCAACTTCCCTTTAACCACTCAGCCACTTCACTGGGAGGTGCCAGAGGCTTATTGATGTTAATCCTAAGGTTTTTGTAGCTAATAAGCACAAGCTGGCAATGCCAGAAGCTCAGGCTGCAGAAATTAATAAACCAAAATCCCAGGGGCTGGGAACTCAGAAAACAATAAAGGTCCAAAGCATTGAAATCAGAGCCCTGGCTGCCCAGCACAGAACTACTGGACTTCAATGTCAAGTTCAAATTTAGCTCTCAGTGCATTTTATCCAGTGTATTTCGGGCCTCTACTAGATACTTTGGGTCCTCTCCTAATTGGCCTCCCTGAAACAGGATGAAAGTCTCTGCTGTGTCTCCATTGAGAACAGGTCTGGACTCAAGCAGGGATTTCTAGGTAGGAAGTGAATGGTAGGATTAGCAGACCATTTTCTATCCCCATAGTGAGAGTTTATTCTAAGTTAAACTGCCTGCAAGGCAATAGACACTTTTGCAACTTCTACTGGGAGCTTGATAAGTAAATTCAGGATACATGTAGAAGTTACTGCCCACACGTTTCACATTACACCAACATTGCTTCAATTATCATGACTTGATTTTATTGCTAAAGCAGAATATATGCCCTATCCCACTGTTACTTACTTTTCAAGTCTACAATTGAGACACACATTCTATGTTTAGTAGTTTATTTTTCTACTAGAGGCCCGGTGCACAGATTTGTGCACCTGTGGGGTCCCTCGGCCTGGCCTGCGGGGATCAGGCTGAAACCGGCTCTCCAACATCCCCCGAGGGGTCCCACATTGTGAAAGGGACCCCACTGGTGCACGAACCTGTGCACTGGGCCTCTAGTATGCATATAAGATCTTTGGTTAATCTCTTCCCGCCTGGCCCCCTCCCTTCTTCCCTCTGAGATTCATCAGTCTGTTCTATGTTTCCATGCCTGTGGTTTCTGCTCTTGTGTTGAGCTTCTGCCCCCGGTGGTAAGTGTGCATCATAGCTACTGGCCAGTCGGCCGGTCAGCCAGTCACTTAGGCTTTTATATATACAGATAAGTTGTTATTCTCTTTCTTTCCCTCAAATTCTAATATTTATAACTAAAAACCATTGAATATATATATTTTGGTATTTTTCCTTCTTGTAAAAGCAGTCAAAAATGTTTTAAACACTGAGTTTTGTTAAGGTAAGAAATAAAGAATTTATTTTAGCCTTAAAGCAGAAAGAGTAACTTCTTTTCCAGATTATCAAGTCTTTAGTTGGCAAATGTATCATTAAGAAAATGTCTTTTTTTTAAAGACCTTGAACTTCAGTGCCTTCTTAATTGTGAAAATCATTAAGTGTCCAGAAATGACATTATCTGCTGAAGCTCATACCTATTAAGCAAAGCATACCCATTGTAGTTATTAAGATACCAGGAAATCACTGCATCAGTAAGGAGGCAGGAAAATAGGAGGCCACAAACCGAAGTTAAAACATTCCCACTAAGACACTAATTGCATAAACAATAGAGAGCAAATGAAACATCTGCTTCCCCAAAGAGGGCTTCAAGTCAGTTCAATCTACTCTAATCATGCTACATAACCCACTGTAGCTCTTATTCTTTGAAGGGGATGGGGAGTGTCTCTAGTAGCCTTTCAGGACTCTTCCCATATTCCCTGACATCACTGAAACCTATTCTGCATGTTATCTCTACCATGAGGCCTGTTGAATAAATGCATATGTGAAATACAGTGAACGCGTAGATGGATATAAGCTTTGAAGAAGCAACACTAGTATGACTTCCTATTAAAGTTATTTCAGCTGTTTTATGTCAACCAGAATCAGTGGGCAAGATGGTGATCTACAGAATTCCTTTCCCGATAGTACAAACGGCTCCTTTTACGTAGCTCTATCCATCTCTGAGCACCAAGGACACTCTGGATAAGCCTTGATATCCAGAGCTGTCAATACCATTTAGACAAGACTGAGGCAAAGACCAGAAAGTCATTTGACTTTCCCCCATATGGTGAATGAAACTATGGTACGAATGATGGTTATAACAGTTTTATTTAATGCCTATTGGGAGGCAATATTAGAAGAGCATTGTTAGTAGTCTAGGTTAAAATAGCTTATTTCTTCTTGTGTGTGTTTAGTTCTCTGCTTTTTCTTTTATGTATACATGTTACCAGCAATAAGCACGTGATTAAAAACTGTTTAATTAGTAGGGCATTATGATTTTAATAAAAGCATATAACCACAAATTACACTTACACATAAAAGCTGTCCCCAAATTCAGTGTCCAGTTACTAGACTCAAAATTCATTACTTAGATCAATTTAATGGGCAAATTTTGATTTCACTGTGTTGTGGAGTGAACCCTGGGCTGGAAGTCAGCTCAGCTGGGGGTCCATTGCTAAACAGCTTTCCAATAGGAAGGAGAAGACTTGGAAGTCAGCCCTTGGCTTAGCTTAGTAGCTGGGTGACCTTGGACAAATTATCTAATGTAGGGAGTGGCTCTAGGGTCAAGCCTCAGGCTGACCTGTGGCAGGGCCACAAACAAGTCCCAGCCTGGAGGGCAGAGCTCTCTTAGCATAATTAAGCCTGACCTTGTAGCCTTCACTCATTCCTTCCCAAGTAGCTAATGGGCTGTGGGAGGTGCCGCAAGTGTTGCCAAAACAAGAACATTTGTATACATGTTAATCTACCCTTGTTTTAACCCTACCAGACCTGAGGCCCTGAACCTAACTGTCCCCTATACCTGGGCTCCTGAGCATTAAAGAGAAAAAATCAACATGAGATAGAAAAACGTTAGTTACATGCAAACAAGTGGTTAGAATAAGATGGAACTTGGAGACATTGTAGAAAATAGGTCTACCTTTCAGCTAGTGCCAATATTCCACCTCAGAGTCTGAATCAACCAAAGTATCGATCACCTGTTGGACTGTGATAAGCCTACACCTACTTCGCTTTCCTGTTGAAGTGCTTGGTTCATCAGTCGCTCGTTTCATTGTGAATTTTCAGAATTTTTTCACGTCAAGCCACACAAAGTCAATTCAAACACATGGGGGTAGACATTTTCAATGGCTAACCATGAGGTTTGACCAAGATTGGTTATTTTTAGTTTGTGACGCATTTTTTTCATGTACTAGGCAAAGTACCGAAAATTAGGTACAGCGGTATAGCGGCAGATTCGGAAATTACCGAAAAATCGGTACAGCAGTCTGGTAGGGTTAATCAGACTATAAAATAAAGCATCGGCTTGCAGACTGGGTCTTTTGTGTCCTCATCTAGGAACGGGAGATCCAGGGAGCCCCAGCTGTATTCTCTTGTCTGTCTTTTCTTCAATCCTTCACTGGCCCTCCCCAGGTTCACCCTTGGCCGTGCTGGCGCAGCACATGTGGCGCAGCACATGTGGCGCCCAATGTGGGGCCTGAGTACCGGGGAACTACAATTGAAAAGTGAAAGGACGCTCCAGTGAAGCACGTGCAGAAAGCAAAAAGTAAGGAAAGGACTGCAGTTTAGTAATAGCTAGGTGTAAAACATGGGAAATTAAGACTGTCCAAATCTGAGGACTATAAAGAAAAATCAGACCCTCCAGAAGGAAATCTGACAGCATCACCCTCATATTGACAACATCTTCCCATCGAAGGCATCTTTGAGAGGAGCCAGAGCATCATCACCGACAACAGCAGCCTAAATGCCGAGACCATCCCACAGAGGCTCGCTGACCTGCAGCAGCTGTGGGCCTCCTCATCGAGGAGATGGAGAAGCGGCACCAGCGGGGCAGCTGAAGGAGGTACAGGGGACCCAGAGAAGCTCCTTGTCCCTTTGTTCAAAAGACTGAGAGTTGCCCCGATGATAGCGATGCAAAAGAAGAAAATGAAGGCTACGCAAAGGACCGAGGTGCTGACTACCTTTGGTGAGCTGCCAGTTTTTGGTAAAGTCTTGCGCAGCCAAATATCTAACTCTTATCCATAAGTTAGAACTCTTAGTTTCTAGAGCTGTTGAGATATTACATTAGGTAATAGGTGTAAATGGCTTGGCACAGTACAACGTAAATGATACCTAAAAATATCTATATTTTGGGTGCTTCAGTTAACTCTCTATAGTTCAGTTTTCTTTTTCTCATTTATTAAAAAAAAATCTAAGATTGTTCTTGTTCCATAAGAGTGTATTTTTAATATATTTTTATATGTTTTCTGTTTAATTATTCCCCCAGAGCAGGTATCAGTTCAACTTTTGTATACCTCATAACATTTGCATCATTGATCAAATTAATTTATTTTAAGGTCTATTTAGCACCAAATTCTCACAGTGCTGATTTTTAACATTTAATTCATATTCTGCATTAGCCTATCTATCTATCTATCTATCTATCTATCTATCTATATATCTGTCTAACTATCTATCATCTATCTATCTATTTCTAGTTTTTAGCTATAGATTTGCTTTCCTTTCACTGGAATAGTGCTATTTTTCTGGCTAGAACCACGTTCTTATTCTATTAATTTCAATGCCTCATTAAAATCTATTCTTAATTTTCAATTCAAAAATATTTAACAGGGATTTACATAACCCAATGTAATTGGGCATGAAACAATTAGAGCAAAACGGCAGTGCAGCAAGCAAAGAGTTTTGACTACGGCTGCTGTAGTAAAATATGATAATGGATACCGAGAGATGGGAAGCAACCACAGCAAAAAGGGTTTCTGATACTGACACCTGCTCTTTCTGCTATATTTATATGATTTTCAGTGCTTTAAAAATATTTGTTTGTTTCATTAAAGTCCTAGAGGCATTGTTTGTGTTTTGCTCTATAAAAATTGTAAAAAGGAGGAAAATCTAGAAATGTCTTTCAAAAGACAAGTCAGATGTGGTGGTTAATTTGTGAGACCAAGGGAAGGCCCTATACTCAGTTACTTCCAAAACATCTAATATATGAACAGGTAGGAATGAAAAAGTGATCTAGGAATAATAACAAAGGACACCACATGGCCAAGGTTAGAACCAAAGTTGACCATTGGCCTGTAGGATCTGTCTGAGGTGAGCTTACAATTTCAATGGTCTGGTAATGATATGGAAGAAATCACACATTGCTATTAGATTTATAATAAATCTTTCTACACAGATTGGGAAGCATGAAAAAGAAAAACGTTTCTGCTCTCAAGTGACTTGTCTATTGGGATGGGGCAATGAGACAATTAATTATATAAAACAATCAGTCAAGCATCATGATAAGAGGCATACGGGTGCTCTGAAATCACAGGGAAGTTAACCCTGAGCTCATCATTGAAGGACAGGTCAGAATTAGGAAGAGGAAAGAAGGGATGCCTTCCATATACATAGAACAGTGTGTACAGTGGCCCAAGATAAAGCAGAATCTGAAATGTTTCCAGATCCTGATGTTCTCTGTAGGTGAGCAAGCAAAAGCAGATGAGGAGGTGGTGTCTTTGGGATATAAGGAGGTTGGGATAAAACTTGGTTGGGTTACTGTCAAATTTATTGCAGCACTGGATATCATTCAACCAAAGTGATCTAACTTTATACATTTCAGTTTAAGGGTGCAGTACTTAAGCTCATAAAAACTGAATTTTAAGAGAAACATTGCCAACAATGAAATGGACCAATAAATCCCCCTAGTGGTCCAGTTACCTTTTTAGAAATCTAATAAGCAACAAAAGTGAAGTTCTCACATTTATTGACATTAAGACACCTCAAGAGATTTACAGATATTTGTCATTTTTCTGGTATACTCTCCCAAACTCTATTTCCACATGTAATTTGTAGCTGGCAATGGAACTTGTGCAACTGCAGCTGTTATAAGACATGACAAAGGGCGTATTTCAAGAGAAGGTGACAGGTTTACAAGATTTGTGGTGATAATGGGATTGCATGACACTACTATTAATAGCTTCAGAACAATCCCCTTCTAGTCATAATTGGTTGAATTGTCACATGTGTTTTGTGATCATATCTGACAATGCAGATATTCAAAACTCTTGAAAAAAATACAATTTCAAATGAGAGTATCACTAAAACATTAAGGCAGTAAAATAGCCATTAAGCCAACATGGAAATCAATTGTGTCTCTTCATGACAGCATCACTATTTGAATTACAACAGGAAATGCTGTTTTCACCTCTAAAAAAATGCCATTTCCTTGAGATTGATATAAAAAAAAAAAGCAGAGCAAGTTTTCATTTTAGAAATCAGCCCACTCCCCCCTAAAAAATGTCCACATCCACAGGCCCCTTGTCTGTGTGCCTGTCTGTGTGCAGTAGCTCTTCAGGGCTTTTCCTAACTCTCGCATCCATGAGCAGTGAGCTGCTGTCCTTTCTCCACTGAGTGACACCCATAATTCTGGGCTTTTGATGATTACGACCCTTTCAGTCCCTTAGCACAACCTGTGCCATTTTGAAAACCAAACCCAATATTTTAAAAAAAAAAAAACCCACTCTGCCGAAACCGGTTTGGCTCAGTGGATAGAGCGTCAGCCTGCGGACTGAAAGGTCCCAGGTTCAATTCCGGTCAAGGGCATGTACCTTGGTTGCGGCCACATCCCCAGTAGGGGGTGTGCAGGAGGCAGCTGATCAATGTTTCTCTCTCATCGATGTTTCTAACTCTCTATCCCTCTCCCTTCTTCTCTGTAAAAAATCAATAAAATATATTTTAAAAAAAACACTCTGAAAGGGTTAATCATAAATATAATACTTAGGCACAATCTATATTCAGTTCTTAACCTGAGACCAGAAAAAAAGAAATTACAACTCTACTTCGATTAGCCTCTACCTGAAATTTAGCATTTCCTTCCATTGTAAACGCAGTGACAGTAGCACCTATGGCACTGTCTGCAATGAAGATCATGGTTATTTTCATATGACGTGACAGTTGTTACAGAAATCTCAAAACACTGTTTATACTTACCTTGTCTTTGAAATTAACCAAGTTATTAGAATGGTCACAAGATCTTATGTTATACCATACTAGAGGCCTGGAGCATGAGATTCGTGCACTGGTGGGGGGGGGTGGTCCCTCAGCCCAGCCTGTGCCCTCTCGCAGTCCGGGACCCCTTGGGGGATGTCCACCTGCTGGCTTGGGCCTGATCCTTGATCGGGCCTAAGCCTGCAGTCAGACATCCCTCTCGCAGTCCAGGGCTCTCATAGTCCAGGACCCCTCACTCTTTACTGCCCACCTACAGTGGAGGCAGGCGAGGCTCCTGCCACCGCCGTTGTGCTCGCCAGCCATGAGCCCAGCTTCTGGCTGAGTGGCACACCCCTGTGGGAGCGCACTGACCACCAGGGGACAGCTCCTGCATTGAGTGTCTGCCCCCTGGTGGTCAGTGTGCGTCATAGCGACCGGTGGTTCCCCCATTCGGTTGATTTGCATATTAGGGTTTTATTATATAGGATTAAAGCACATATATCCTGTATCACAAACTTTTTGAGAAACAATTTTTTTAAGAGTAGCATTGCTTAGTTTATTTTTTTTAAATCCTCACCTGAGAATATGTTTTTATTGATTTTTTTAGAAAGAGGGAGATCCCGCATCCTAGCTATGGACCCTGACCAGGAACCCAACCCACCCACCTTTCAGTGCATGGCAGGACTCGCCAACCAACTGAACGACCCTGCCAGGGCTGAAAATATTTTGATAACTGTATTTCAATTCTATCAGTTTTCTTTGTCAACAGGTGTATTTTATGCATTTTAAGATCTGAGATGTTTCATCTGACTCTCAAAGCATTACATGTGCAAAAGAGATTAAGATTATTTTGTAGATTTTATATAAATAAATAAAATTGCTTGTTTCTAAGTGTCCTCCTATGAAGGAAAAACGCTGTGAAAACAAACAAACAAAAACCCACTCAGCCTTCTTGAGCTCATCAATGGCTATGACCAAATGGCTGCCTGAACTGCGTGGGAACCTCAGAGAGGCTAATTAATTAGTACAGTCTTGTGATATTTTCCATGGTTAGTCATTTATCTTAATTATGATGAATTCTCTGATCTGGCATCGTCTGAGCATCAGGTGTTCTAGTTAATAATGGCCCAACTGAGAAAGAGAGAAAGTAAAGGTGTGAAAGATGGTGCTGGTGCGATTCAGGCTGAGTCTGCAGGAGATGAGTGATTTTGTCAGCCTGCTTGCCTCCTATCATTGAGCCATCAGGTATCTAAACAGCAGCTAGGAAACTTCCAAAACTGTTACCTAATCTATTTTAAATGGTCTCCCTCCCCACTCTTTTCATTCTTCCTCTTTATAGTCTTTCCTTAGAAAAAGGATAGGGAATGAAGTTGCCAGCCACTATTTATTGAGACTTAAGATGATCACAAGCAGAAATGAGAACAGCTGAACTGCCCTGGGAAGATTAATAATGTCTTTCACACTTTTCCAATCCATGGAGTTTATCAGAAATTTCCTCTCTGAGTGTTTGTGAAACTGTAATAAAGGATATTACTTTTTCACACTGCCGTAGGTCAAAGATACCATGTCAAAGTCAAATACAAGTGAGGCACCCACTCAGCTTGTGGTTAGCTGTACCAGAGATGAAACTTGCTTCCAAACTTAATTTGAACAGTATTTCAGACTATCATGAGGGGATCACCCAAATATCTAATACATTAAATATTTGAGCACAAAATATTCAGATGAAAGAATTTACACAAAGAAAATTAAGAAGAAGATGAAACAGAAGATAAAGAAAGAAAAGGAAGGGGGAGGAGAGAGGGGAAGGAGGAAAAAGAATCCCTGACCATGGGCTAAGCATGCAATGAATTAGTGCCTTATTCGCTTTCTTATCTTTGACATAGGTGCTGACCTTTGAGTTCCCCTTTCTTCTTGAGTTAATGTTTTTCTCCCCTTCTTGAAACTTTCCTGCTAGCATCACTCTATCAGTCTTATCTGATTCTCCACTTGTCTGACTTTCTCAGTCCCCTGTGTTGGCTCATTTTATTTTGCCCATTAAATGTGGTGTCCCCTTAGGACTGTCCTCGTCATTTTCTCCTATTTTGCTAGTAACTCTTTCTGCAAGGAGAAGGATAGATGGGCAAGACCTAGTCATTGGCTCTCAAGAAGCATCTCACAATGCTAGTTGGGGTGACAAATAATAACAATCATGCACAGAACTTTTTGTGTCTATATTGGATGGATACATCACCCAAACTGGGCCTTCTTAGAGAAGGAGCCACTTGAGAAGTGTCTTAATGGATGAGTAAGGCATGGCTAGACAAATGAAGAAGGAAAAGGGAGAGCACTTGATCCAGCCGGTGTGGTTCAGTGGTTGAGCGTTGACCCATGAACCAGGAAGTCATGCTTTGATTCCTGGTGAGGGCACACTCTTGGATTTTGGCCTATAACCCAGTAGGGGGCATGCAGGAGGCAATGATCAATGATTCTCTTTTCATCAGTAATGTTTCTCTCTCTCCTTCTCCCTTACTCTCTCTGAAATCAATAAAAACATTTTTAAAAGAGAGAATACGAAGGTCAGAACTAGCGGGTAACTTATATGCAAGGAATTACAAGCAATTAGGTGTTCCTGGACCATGGAGTTTGAATGAGAGGAGGAATGGCATATTTTGAATAATTATTAACATCGTTCAGGTAAGAAGAAGTTAAAAATGAATATGAATTATCTAAATCAAGGGAGAATGTAGCCTTACCTGTCACCAAATTCATATGAAATGACAATGACATCACAATTATAAATATGCAATGCATGGAGATGCTGGTTTTTTAAAGAACTATACCCAGCCATCCAGATCTTGCAGTGACTGTGAGTCCAGGTAGGTGGGACTGTTTATATCTTCTTGGGATTAGTAATTTCTCTGTCTGGGTCCCCCCTCCTGCCTCTTTTCAGATCCTTGGGGGAATAATTCCATTCTGATCGCTTTTCAATTTGTCTCTGTAAACTCTGCACAGAAATTATACCCCCTGAGAAGAAGCATCCCCAGCCCCCAATTCTTCCTCCACTGGGGTCTATTGGCTCAACTATTCAGTGGCCTCCGTCTGTCTAAAACTTTGGTGTCTAGCTTCAAATAAAGCCCCAAAGTTATAGAAGAAATGGTTCTCAAGGTACCGTGCAGTGCTGTCCTTCAAATAGAAACCAGGGCTTTTCTCAGCAAGCCCTGAGGCTTCTCTTCCCTAAGGCCGGTTTGAAAGTGATGTGCCCTGACCTTTTCTCTCTTTTGGAGACTTGGGAAAATCCCAAGTCCATGTCTTCTTATTTCTATATGCAAACAGGAATAGTAATTTAAGTACTTTCCCTAAATTTGTCCTGAAAACAACACTACAACATGGCACACCTTGAGTAACCAAATTTCCATTTAAATTGCTGTGAACAGAGATGTTTTTATAAAAACCAAGTGTTTCTTTAAATACACAAACAAACAAAAAACCCACAAAATTTTTTATTAAAAAAAAAATCAAGCTAAATTTTAGAACATTCTGGGAATATGCCAAGATCTTTCTCATTGTCTTTCCTCATTCCTTTTCCTTTATCTTTCTCCCTTGTTTCCTTATTTAGAATTCTCCGGGGAGTGAGGGGGATGGAAATATGCTGACCAACATTGCACCAAATGAAACTAGTTAAATAGATTTCTAAGGTTTATGTATTTCTGAAAGTTTACTCTGGATTCCTGAGGAATAGAATTGTCACTATTTCATATCTTCTAAAAGTCAGAATCCTCCAAGAGACAGAGACACATTTTGTTTCCTCCCTCACCTTTGAATGAGGTTCCTATTTAGTTCATTTAGTGAGTGTTTCCAGAACCATTTTTGTCCCTACTTGGCACTCCCCTGCTGTCAAGAACCCAAATTAATCTATCATTCTCAAGACCAAGGATAATTGGGAGCTAGTCCAGACCTGGGGATGCTGCTAGCAGTCTTAACGGTGACTCATGCAGTCATGGCCAAGACATTACAAACATAGTTCAGGGAATGGGGGCTTTGGAGTGAGGATCTGGGTTCAAATTCAGACTTCGCCACTTAGAGGATGTGTGAGTTTGGGCAACTTGATTTCTCTCTGTATCACTTTCTTCACCTGCAGAATCCGGAGACTAGAACCTACCTTGAGGGTTGTTTTGAGAACTAAATGAAACGATGGAATGAAATAAATTATTAATAAATCAAAGTCCTAATAATAGTGGTATAATAATGAAATCAATCCAAAAAGATTAAGTCACTTCCTGCTAAAACACTCACCTGTAGTGAGTAATTGGACTGTTCAGGTTCAGTGAGTAATCAGCCTAAGTAACACACCAAGTCCCACACTACACCTTTTGGTCTCTTATGACCCAGAGAACAGGCTCTGCAGACTACACAAGATACACAAAGAGAAAACAGAAACAGAAGGTTCGACCTGCCTGATCCCGGGGTCCATGCAGTAAATCCCAGTTCTATGGGAACCTCCTTGCAGCCCAGCATACCACAACATCCAGGGCACTGCCTTGAGGGAGTGTATTCGATGGCCAAGCCTATTCTTTTTTTTTAATTATTGATTTTAGAGAGGAAGGGGGAGGGAGAGAGAGATAGAAACATCAACGATGAACGAGAATCATTGATAGGCTGCCTCCTGCATGCCCCAAACTGGAGATTGAGCCCACAACCCACACATGTGCCCTGACTGGGAAGCAAACGGTGACCTCCTGGTTCATAGGTTGACACTCAACCACTGAGCCACTCCAGCTGGGCAGGGAGATACTTTTGGGTGGTCAGCTCTTTGTTATGTTTCTTGGGTCGTGCTATGTTGGTGGCATTCGATTCTGATCTTTATCACAGAGAATGAATTACATGTATTAATTACTCTTAGTGGGGGTGGTAACACTTTCTAAAGAGAATTCATATTCCACTCAAGGGAAAATTGTCCCTTCTAAAGTGGCACGAACACCCACTTGAGGAACATTTAGGAGGTGGGACACAATCCAGAATGATTGTATACAAAATATTTTAATCATAAAGTAAGAGAGAAAAGGAGAAATTGTAAAGTGTCTTTAAAATGTGAAAAGGAAATGCTCTGGAGAATATTTGGAGAAGAAAAGAGGCAGCCAATGGAAATTCAGTTTTGCCAGACAGGGTCAAGTATGAAGACTCACACACAACAGTAAGTCCAGAAATTCAGGGCCTCAGGCTGTAGGTAAGATACATTTTTTAAAAAAAGCTATGCTATAATTATTATTGTGTCAATAGTATACAAGCTTATGGACAAAGAGTAAAACAGTAAAAAGAAAGGCATTTTTAAAAAGTGCTAGGGAAACAGGACTCGGTATGATTTTTCTTTCTTTTAGGAGTAAAAACATTGTGAAACATCCATAGACTAAAAACTGGCAAGCATATGACTCCTTAATCATAGTGAGGATGAAGCTAGTATTAAAAATAGATACTTCTGCCTGGAGAGCAAGCCTAGAATGGAAGGTAACAGACAAGAAAAATATGGCCCTGGCTCCTTTATTTTAAAAAACAACAACCTGGTTTGGGAAGTTTTAGTTGCAAACTAATATTCTATTTTTTTACTTGGCCTTCTAATTAATCTCATGCGCTTTTCATTTACCTTTTTATATCTGAGAACGTTCAGAATTCACCATTCTCCAGAGAACTGGGTCACCCCTCTGCCTTGACTGGATAATTTTCATAGGAATGACAATTAATTTAGTGATGGTGGGTACACCTGTGGCTGCTTTACTACTTAAATTCAAGTTTTCTTTAGTGAAGGTAAGCTTTCATTAAGATAGGGTCTGTCCTGACTGGGAATCTTGGACCATTCAACCATTTTTCTAGTTATATACTGTTTTCATTTCTGAATTATTATTTATAGGCCATAAAACTGGCTGCTTATCATGAGGAAGAAAACAAACAAAAACAACATCACTCTCTCCCGCGCCACTGTCAAACACTGAACAGATTTTATCCTAAATCTCAACATTTCTATAATTTTGATGTCTCAGATTTGATGTTTCTTCAGTGGTTATATTTTTCTGTATGTGATACTCACAAACTTTAAATATCCAGCTTTGACATGTTTGTACCTTTAATTGGATTACTTATGGGAATGAATCTGGGATTCTCTTTTCAATAATCTAAGTATTTTTCTGTCTCTTATTTGAAGTGGCATTTCCTTCCCCTTGTGGTAACTTATTCTGCTGTTTGCTATACTTTCACTCACTGTCCCTGTAGGACTTCACTTTTTATATAGGCTTTTTTCTTTTCTTTCCCCCAAGCACACAGTATATGGATTCATTTTATGAGCTATTTTTTTTTTTTTTTTGCCAATCTTTTTTTCTAGGGCATAAATTCTGTTTCAGGTCTCAGACGCATCTTAGGTTTAAGCCAGCATGATCACAAAATCCTGGTTACTTACCATCCTTTTCCTTATTATATTACCCACAAAGTACAATAAAACATGTGGCATTTGTCCCTTTACCTTAGCTGCTTATCAATTTTTGGACTTTGTTGGTGCAATAAAAAGTATGCTGCTGAGTGTTTCTTAGAGTTTTCCATTTCAGATGTTTCTATTATAAAAACAATCCGTTATTTATGTTATTAATTTTAGCTCATAGAAGTTAGTTTCCTAGGTACGAAGTAGGCTCTGAAAACTCTTAAAATATATATATTTTTTCTAATATTTCCTTAGTCTGCTGTGTTTTAACCATGGGCCCTTCCTCTGCCCTAGTTCTCACAATGTCATGCCTCTTTTTCTCAACTTCTGGCCGGCGCCCACATGAGTTCGTGCCTTGTAGATAATATTTCAAGGGGAATCACAATATTGTTTCTGTTTTACTGCTGACTCCCTCTTTTCCATATTCCTCCTCTCTGAGACTTTCTAGGTCCTAAAATATATACCTCCCAGGAGCCCCATTCACACAAGAAGCAAGCACCTTTATCTCCCAGAAATGCCATTTCTCTCACCCAAGGAAGTTCCATCTAGCTAAGCATGAAAGGGATGGCCGTGAGAAACCACCCTGTGGGGGACTTGTTTCCTGGGCACTGCGGCCAGGACCAGAGAGCAGCAGTGCCCTTTGAGAGCCATGCCATCCATAAAAACAGCAGCCTGTGCTGCTCTGAGCTAGCCCCTGGCTCCCCGTTCATCCCAGCACTGCGTGCACATTTCTCACTGACACTGGAAAAGGATGTGCGATTGTCACCATCCTTGGCCTCGAACTCCAAAAGACGCTGCAGTGTTTGTGTGTAAATATAAGTCCTTCCTTGCCCTCATTCCAGTTCTGAAGGAGGCTGTACTCCCATGCTGCTCAGCCCCGGGGATATGTCCCCCCATGATTGATACTCAACACTTTTAACCAGCTGTTTCCTCCCCACGTGAACGTTTCCTGCACTGACGTTTCCTCTGCCCAGGAGAGCTGTAATAGTTCCCTCTGATTGCTCTTGTACCTTCCCTATGTTTCCCCCAATCAAAGCTGCCTCTGCATTTGCAGTCAAACCACATATCTTTCCGTCCTCAAGTCACTGGGCTCCCCCATCTCGTTTCCCTTTGTCTTGATGTAGCAATCTATTTTAAAATTCCTGTGAGTGCTTTAGAGTGTCAGAGAAAAGCCGTATATTATGTATGAAACAGGAGACAGGGACAAACAGAACATTTTAAAAATATCCAAAAACTGTGTATGTGGGAGAGGGTAAATGGCTTTCGAATTATTAAAGAAACACACAGATACTAACTATACACATGTGCGTGATTCTAACAATCCTTTAACAGCAAACAATACCTGACAGTAGCCTATACTTCCACAATAACCGCTTCAAAATGTATTTTAAAAATGATGGCTACAAATATTTTCAGATACACAAAAGATGAGAGAAATGTTTGCCAGCAGATTCACCCTAAAAAATGCGAAAGAGAGTTTTTAGGCTGAAGGGAGATGGTACCAGATGGAATTTCAGATCTACAATAAAGAAGAAAGAATCCTGGAAAAACTCAACTTTCCTAAATTCCATCTGAATAAGATGAACAATTTACTACCTTGTCACTTCCCTCTGCATTTGTATATCTCTGTCTCTCAGAGACAACTGCCCCCAGGAAATCAGTGCCATGGCTATTACATTCTAAGCCTCTGACTCCATTGTGAAATAGAGCAGCAAGTGCTTCCAATGTCCTAGTGCAAACCTAACCTGAATACTTAGCCATAAACTCTAATGATTATAATAATTAACACCTACTGAGTACTTACCATGTTCCAAGTATCCCCCCCCCCCAAGTTGACTTCTTTTGTTTCATTTTATCCTCGTCACAACCTCATGAAGAATGTTTATTACAGAGGGGCCTTGAGGTTCTGAGAATTGGAGTAACTTGCTCAAGTTCACCAAGACAGAAACAATGACTTGACCTCACCATGCTTTAGTGCTCTTGTTCTTAACCACTACTCTCTATGATGCTTTATATTAATTCATGTTCTTTAGCAAGAATTTTTCATTATAAACCAGGGTGGATTTTCATAGGGCCCTTAGATGACATCACCCCAGGGAGCCCATCACAGACAATGCAATATAAGGTGGGTCTCTCAAGTTGGTCAATGATAGAATCCTGGTCAAACTATTTATTTCAATGAGATTATTCTCACCATCCAATAATGAGACCTTTGTGAATTTCCAAGATTTAATCAAGAGGCAAAGTAAAATGGATTTGGCGAGAAGAGAACAGGGTTACTGATGTGGCTGTCAAACTTTAGTGCTCTCCAAGGTCACCTGCAGAGTTTGTTACACATGCAGATTTCTGAGTCTACCAGCAGGTGCTGGTTTCAGGAAGCTTAGGATGGATCCCAGGACTCCAAATGTAATGGAGTGGATAGAAGAAAAGGACTGACAGGTACACAATTCTTGGGGGGGCGAGGGAGGGAGATGGTGATGATGAAATATTTTTAAATTAGGTTATTGTGATGGTTGTAAAATTCTGTAAATATATTAAAAAGCATTAAATGGGTGAGCTATATGGCATATAAATTGTATCTCAAACTAGAAGCCCAGCATGTGATTTAAAATTGCGTGGCACTGTCCACCCTCAAGTCACAGGTCTGGCCCTGCCTCACTCCCTGGGCCCCGCAGCAGCCACAGCCGCTGCTGTTCTGGCCCTGCCTCCCTCTCCGGCCCTTGAAGCAGCCGCAGGCACTGCTGATCAGGCCCTCCCCCAGCACAGGCGTGCGGAGGCCCCTGCCGCCCCACCTCCGACACTGCACGTGCAACCTCCTCCTGTCCGGTCGACCCATTACAGCGTCCTGGTTAATTAGCATATTTCTCTATTATATATATATATATATATAGCCCGGTGCACGAAATTCGTGCATGGGGCGGGGGTGTGTCCCTCAGCCCAGCCTGCACCCTCTCCAAGCTGGGACTCCTCAAGGGATGTCTGACTGCCCATTTGGGATCGGGCCTAAACAGGCAGTCAGACATCCCTCTCACAATCTAAGACTGCTGGCTCCCAACTGCTTGCCTGCCTGCCTTCCTGATTGCCTCTAACAGCTTCTGCCTGCCAGCCTGATCACCCCCTAACCACTCCTTTGCCAGCCTGATTGATGCCTAACTGCTCCCCTGCCAGACTGTTTGCCCCTAACTGCCCTCCCCTGCAGGCCTGGTCACCCCTAACTGCCCTCCCCTGCAGGCCTGGGTGCCCCCCAACTGCCCTTCCCTGCAGGCCTGGTTGCTCCCAACTTCCCTCCTCTGCCAGCCTGGTCACCCCTAACTGCCCTCCCCTATAGGCTTGATCACCCCCAACTGCCCTCTCTTGCAGGCCTGGTCCCTCCCAACTGCTCTCTCCTGCTGGCCTGATCGCCTACAACTGCCCTCCCTTGTAGGCCTGGTCCCTCCCAACTTCCCTCCCTTGCTGGCCATCTTGTGGTGGCCATCTTGTGTCCACATGGGAGCAGCCATCTTTGACCACATGGGGGCAGCCATCTTGTGTGTTGGAGTGATGGTCAATTTGCATATTACTCTTTTATTAGATAGGATATATATATATATATATATATATATATATATATATATATATATGTATATATATATATATATATATATTGTAGATCTGAACTTACATCTGCTATTCTCCTTTAGCCTAAAAATCTTTTGCATTTTTAGTGTGAGTCTGTGGGCAACCATTTTTCTCATCTTTTGTGTACCTGAAATATTTTTATTTAACCAACCTTTTTTAAATATATTTTTTTACCATATAAAGAATTCTACAGTTGACAGTATTGTTCAGTTTTTGTTTTAGCACTTCAAATATTTGTTCTGTTATATTTTTGCCCCCATTGCTTCTTTTTCATTTATTTTAATTTTAATGGAATATAAAATATAGTTTATTGTCAATTTTTATATATTTCCAGGAAACTAAAATATAAAAAATAGATTAAAAATTTTTGTGAGATGATTTTTGAGGGCATTTATATTCAAGGAAAAGATATGCAATACATCTATGATCATTTCAATCTCCATAACTTTTCCATCTTGAAAAATGTGGTTAAGACCATTTGAAGAGTAGAGAAATGATAAAGATTGAACTTGGTCTTCATGAAAAATTAGCCCAATCTTTAGGTAAAGACAGTAAAAGTTTAATATTTCAGCATTCTGATTGCTTAAACCTATTTGTATTTAAATTCAGACAGTGCAAAATGTTTTCTAATTTTGCTACTTTTGCTACAATTACTACAATTACATAGTTCATTAATATGGTTACAACTAAATGACAGACTAGACTAAATCTATTTAAATGATGTGTTTAAAGCAAAATAAATAAAAGTCAAACAAAGCCTGCTATAATGAACTTACCTAAGGAAAAATGTGAAGTATCTCTTTATAGTTAACAATGCCCAAAGTGTCTTCAAAATAAATACTGATAACATATTTCCATTTACTTTTTCATAACTTCCCTTTTTTGATATAATCAATGACCTACACTACCTTAATTTCCCTTCTGAAATGAACAGCTACACTGTTAGGAACTGCGATTTTAAAAACAATCCTCTCCTGGTATGCCTCTTTGCACAATCGTACTATAGTGAGAGGCTATATTGAAACAAAGAAAAGCATTCACTCCTGTCGATTATTCACACTAGGTATCACTTGGTCTTTTCACTTAGAGAAAATAAAGGCTTGGAGAAATGTATTCATAACAGCAGATTTGACCTAGAAATTCAATAGGGCAGTGAGCGATCTGTCTCTAAAGAATTTATCACTGGAAAATATTGAGCTCACATTCTTTAAAATTAAAAAAGAAATATTTTTAATTATTAAAAAGTTGTGATAAACATCAAATATGGGCGCACTATGACATGTTTGTATAACAAAGACACTTGGAGATTTGAGTACTCTCACTATACTCTCTAGCTAAGTTTTCCCTTTCTTTCCATTGTTCCTTATAATGTCATATTTACTATTATTCCCCTGTGGCTGTAAGATCCTGGGGTCTTTTTCCACCTTCCACCCAGCTGCCAGCCTCAGCTTCCTCAGGAAAATTTCCAGGAGAGGAAATTACTAGGCAGAGAGGATTACCTTTGTTTTGGGCCTCCATCAGATTCAAACATGACATGCCAGCCCACAGGTGGCCCAGTATTTGCTGGTTTCTGCTGGTCAGAGCAAAGGTACTCCTCTGGCTGATGGCTTCCTCCATGCTCTCTAACCAGAGCCTCAGAACTGGTCTCACCTCCATCAGCTTCTTCCTCTGGTATTATTTCTTTAACATTTCTTTGTGCCTGCCCTGGGCAGTGTGGCTCCGTGTGTTGGAGCTATAGTCCCATACCCCGAATGGTTTCAGGTTCAATTCCTGGTCAGGGCACATACCTGGGTTGCAGGTTCAATCCCTGGCCCCTGTCAGGGTGCATGCGGCAGGCAACCAATTGATGTTTCTCTCTCACATTGATATTTTTTTCTCTCTCTCCCTTCCCTTCTCTCTAAAAGTCAATGAGCATGTCCTCAGGTGAGCATTTAAAAGAATTTCTTTGTGCCCACAATTCTTCAGTGTCTTTAAGAAAAATTATGATTATTTCTTTCTATGTTTGCCTGGAGATTTCTGGTTTTTATCACATAAATGAAGGCCTTGCATATCCTTCTGCATCCAGACCGGAAGTGAAACTTCTGTTTCCCGGGACCTTAAAATCCGACTGAACACATACACAGAACTAGATTGGAAATGGCAGCTGATAAGTAATGATAAGGACAGTCAATCTCCCAAGAGTTCAGAGGAGGAAGTAAGGTTGCCAGATACAATCCAGGTCATCCAACTGAACTTGAATTTCAGATATGCAAGGAATACATTTTTAGTAAAAGTATATTCCAAATGTTGCATGGGATAGAACTATATTTCAAAATATCCCGTATTGATGTGATATTCAAATTTAACTGGAAATCCTGTATTTTTCATAAATGTGTCCCTAGGAGGGAGGGAGCTCTGGTGGGGAAAAGGCTCTGGATCAGTAAAAAAAAAATGCGTCAGGCTGTTATGGAAGGACTGAGATGTTCAAAAATTACCACATAATGTATATGCAAATAAGTAGCAGGAGAAAGGATCAGAGAAATGTGTCAAGTTGAAAACCCCTGAGGATTCTGAATGCCAATTTAAGAAGAATGGACTCTATTTTGCTGGCAAAGATGAATGAGAAAGATTCATCGTCTCTCATTTTTGACCCCTTTAAAGGTAACAGTGGCAATAAGAATCAATTTTATGGTATAGATCTTCCACAGCAAAGCCCTTTTCAGATTTTTAAAGGGCTTTTTGCTTCAATAAGATTCCATTTTCCTTTTTTATGCTCTTCCGTACGCTTTTATAGTCTTCCTTTGTTCAGGTGTAAGAAATGATGATGGCTCTACTTTCAGGAATGTGAAACAAATAAGGTTTTCTATTTCTGCCAAATAAATGAAAATCTAGATCGTGTAGACATTGACAAATGCCACACAGACTTTTTAACCACGCTTGTTTGAAGCAACTTGCTGTACTCCAGCGCACAATTACAAATCCTCCTTTCAAGCCCTTCAGAATCTCAGACCTGCCAAGAGCTAATTAACTGCTCTGATGGCGGAAAGATGTGGCAGTGTAAAGGCAGAGTTTCTGAATGACTGGAAGGTATTTCATTTGAATAAAAGGAGAATTAAAAAGCAGCAGTGAGCAAGAACGTTGGCAGACAGAGAATCCCTATGCTAAAGATTCCCATTTGGTTTCAAAATCACGCGCTGGAAATGTACCATTGGGATGAATGTTTTAAAGTGCTAAGACAGCCTTCCGTGGCAGGGAGCAGTGATGGGGCGGCGAGTGTGAATGTGTGTTGGTGCAGCTTTCCCCGCAGAGACTGACCTTTCCTCCTTGAGCACCTTCCCTGCCCTTCGGATCATGAACTTGAACAAGGATGATCCGTGCTTAGCATCACAGGCGGAACAACTAAGCTTCCCGTAACCTGTGTAATGGAATCAGGCGACTGCTTCCTCCTGACCATTTTGAGGAACATACCTGCATAATCTAATAAGTACCCTCATCATTGATTTGCAACTGTTTTCTCTGCAGTCTCAGCCTTCCTCCCAGTCCCACTCCCAGGTCTGAGAAGTGGCAGCAGAGATGGGATTTTTTTTTTTCTTTTTCTAAATCCTTCTGAGAGAGCACTTCAGATAACTTCACCTGAGGTCTCCTGGCTGCTTCTATTTCCTTCTTATTCAACCAAGATTACACGTTATTAAAGAGTGGAGAGGAAAATAACATTTCTTGACGTGCCAGGAACTTCCCTGTGTTATTTCATTAATTCTTAAAAGAATATCACCACAGTAGGGTTAGCCCCATTTTCAAGATGAAGAAACTAAGTCCTGGAAAGCTTTAGTATCTTTCCCATCATTCAGATTCAGGTGAGCTGACCCCAACCCCATAGGCGTTCCCCCACCCGAGCACACAGCATCACCCACAGCCTTGCTTTCTTATAGATGCCTCAGCTCTGATTTTCTTTGTAGGAAATGATTATTCCTAATTCAATTCTCATTTCACATGAAATTAAAGGCCCTTATAACTTCCTTCCCACCCAAAGGCTGAGTCGTTTGTGGTTTTTTTTTTAAATGAAAAAACCTCATTCCTTGGTTATTATCTATTTTATTAATGTGGCTACCAAAGAATGAGAAACAATCTCATGGAGAACATTTCTGAACCTCCTGCAAAACTTTTTTTTTTAATTGTTCCTCAGGGTCTCTTTTCCCCAATTTTATTTTGTATTGGTTTTGACTTACAGCTTAATAGTTAGAGAATCATAACTTTACATAGTGTTCCCCTCGATATTTACAGTACCCCAAATGGTACTATACATATTATTGACTGTATTTCCTATTGTTTGGGTGAGAGAAGTGAAGGGACTAAGAAGCACAAATTGGTAGTTACAAAACAGTCATGGGGAAGTAGGTAGAGCCCTTTCTGTAACTGAGTCCAGCTCATCCCAGGAATGAGGTTGAGTTGTTCTTATCAAGTCATGTGTGGGTCAGCTTCCTGACCGGCCAACATTTCCAGGAGCTTCCCCTCGCTTCAGCCCTCACCTACAGTGAGTTAAAGTAGAAAGTGCTATTTAGGTTCATAGCCATGTGAATCCCTCTGATACATGGGGATGTGACAAATTTTCAGAGCTAGTTTTGCAACTCATATGTACCTCCTCCCACCGAAAGCAGCTGAATGCATGCATATGAAATTTGTTTTACCAATAACTCTAATGTTTTCATAGTACACACAAGATTTTTCTTCTAAATAATATCCTGCAACTTTTTATAGAACTTAATTTTATCAGAACTCATGAAACATTCTATGTGTTTTTACTAGTAAAAGTATAAGAAAAACCTCCTTAGTTAAGTTTATTTCTAGGTGTCTTAATTTTTTGGTGCGATGTTAAATGGGATTGTTTTTCTAATGTCTCTTTCTGTAAGTTCACTATTGGTGCATAAAAATGCCATAGATTTATTGGCATTAATTTTGTATCCTGCTACATTGCCGAATTCATTTATTAAGTCTAATAATTTTTGATGGTGTCCTTAGGGTTTTCTATGTACAGTATCATGTCATCTGCGAATAATGACAGTTTTACGTCATCTTTTTCAATTTGGATACCTTTTATTTCTTCTTCTTGTCTAATTGCTATGGCTAGCACTTCCAGTACTATGTCGAACAGCAGTGTTGAAAGTGGGCATCCCTGTCTCGTTCCTGTTCTTAGGTGAAATTGTTTTAGTTTTTGCCCATTGAGTATGATGTTGGCTGTAGGTTTTTTTTTATAAGGCTTTTATTATGTTGAGGTATGATCCCTCTATTCCCATTTTGCTGAGGGTTTTTATCAAGAAGGGGTGTCGGATTTTGTCAAATGTTTTTTCTGCATCAATTGATATGACTATATGATTTTTATCTCTTAATTTTTTATGTGATGTATCACATCTATTGATTTGCAGATATTGTACCATCCTTGCATCCCCAGGATAAATCCTACTTGGTCATGGTGTATGATCTTTCTGATGTATTGCTGAATCCGATTTGCTAGAATTTTGTTGAGGATTTTGGCATCTATATTCATGAGGGATATTGGCCTGTAATTCTCTTTCATTGTGTTGTCTTTATCTGGTTTTGGTATTAGAATAATGCTGGCTTCAGAGAATGAGCTTGGAAGTTTTCCATAAACCTGTACTTGGAAAACTACAGGACACTAAAAAAAGAGATAGCGGAAGACATAAACAGATGGAAGAACATACCGTGTTCATGGATTGGTAGAATCAACATCATTAAAATGTCTATACTATCCAAAGCAATTTATAGATTCAATGCACTCCCCGTTAAAATACTAGTGGCATATTTCATAGACCTAGAACAAACTCTCCAAAAATTCATCTGGAATAAAAAAAAAAACCCAAATAGCTGCAGCAATCCTGAGAAAGAAGAACAAAGTAGGAGGAATCTCAATACCAGATATCAAGCTGTATTCTCAAAACGGCCTGGTACTGGCACAAGAACAGACATATAGACCAATGGAATAGAAAAGAGAACCCAGAAATCGACCCAAACCACTATGCTCAATTAATATTTGACAAAGGAGGCAAGAGCATACAATGGAGTCAAGACAGTCTCTTTAATAAATGGTGTTGGGAAAATTGGACAGATACATGCAAAAAAATGAAACTAGACCACCAACTTACACTATACACAAAAATAAACTCAAAATGGATAAAAGACTTAAACATAAGATAGAAAACCATAAAAATATTAGAGGAATCCACAGGCAGCAAAATAGCAGACATATGCCACTCCTAGGGCAATGGAAACTAAAGAGAAAATAAACAAATGGGACTACATCAAAATAAAAAGCTCCTGCACAGCAAAAGAAACCATCAACAAAACATCAA
Organism: Cnephaeus nilssonii; assembly: GCF_951640355.1. NCBI lineage: Eukaryota > Metazoa > Chordata > Mammalia > Chiroptera > Vespertilionidae > Cnephaeus > Cnephaeus nilssonii. The sequence goes on along the minus strand of NC_137089.1, from coordinate 33,853,836 downwards.
GAATGTCCACTGCATGGGAGAACATATTTGCCAATGATATTTCAGATAAGGGTTTAATCTCCAACATTTACAGGGAACTCATACAATTTAACAAAAGGAAGATAAACAACCTAATCAAAAAATGGGCAATGGACCTAAATAGATACTTTTCGAAAGAGGACAAAAGGAAGGCCAAGAGACATATGAAAACATGCTCAAAGTCACTAAGCATCTAAGAGATGCAAATCAAAACAACAATGCAGTACCATCTCACACCTGTCAGAATGACTATCATCAACAAATCAACAAATGACAAGTGCTGGCGAGGATGCGGAGAAAAAGGAACCCTCGTGCACTGCTGGTGGGAATGCAGACTGGTGCAGCCACTGTGGAGAACAGTATGGAGTTTCCTCAAAAAACTAAAAATGGAATTCCCATTTGACCCAGTGATCCCACTTCTAGGAATATATCCCAAGAAACTGGAAACACCAATCAGGAAGGATATATGCACCCCTATGTTCATAGCAGCACAATTTACCATAGCTAAGATTTGGAAACAGCCTAAGTGCCCATCAGCAGATGAGTGGATTAAAAAACTGTGGTACATCTACATAATGGAATACTACACTGCTGTAAAAAAGAAGGAATTCTTACCATTTGCAACAGCATGAATGGATCTGGAGAGCATTATGCTAAGTGAAATAAGCCAGTCAGAGAAAGATAAATATCTCATGATCTCACTCATTTGTGGAATATAATGAACAACATAAACGGATGAATAAAAACAGATCCAGAGACAGAGAAGCATCGATCAGACCATCAAACCTCAGAGGGAAGGTAGGGGAGGGTGGGGGTAAAGGGGAGAGATCAACCAAAAGACTTGTATGCATATATATATAAGCCTAACCAATGAACACAGACACCAGGGGTGTGAGGGAATAAGTGGGAGGGGTTGTAGGGGGGGCAATGGAGGGATAAGGACACATATGTAATACCTTAATCAATAAAGAAAAAAATAATGAAATAAAAAAAACAAAAAATAAAAGTATAAGAAAAATACATCTATCTATATAATAAAAGGCTAATATGCAAATTGACCAGTGGAACGTCTGGTTGCTATGACGTGCACTGACCACCAGGGGGCAGATGCTCAATATAGGAACTGCCCCCTGGTGGTCAGTGCATTCCTACAGGGGAGTGCCGCTCAGCCACAAGCTGGTGAGCACGGTGTTGGTGGCGGGAGCTTCTCTGCCTCCGTGGCAGCACTAAGGACCCCTTGGAGGATGTCCGCATGCCGGCTTGGTCCTACACCTTCAGACAGACAGAGGGGTCCCGGACTGCAAGAGGGTGCAGGCCGGGCTGAGGGACACGCCCCCCCCCCACCCAGTCCACGAATGTTGTGCACCAGGCCTCTAGTATAATTATAAGCAAGATCGAACAGATGTTAACATATTGCAATTTGCTCCAGATCATTTTTTTAAAGAAATATAATGTTGTAGATATTGCTAAAATGTTACTTCCATTCCTTACCCCTTCCTCTCTAGAAGTATCCATTCTTTTATAGTTGGTACAGATCATTTCCTTGCATGCTTTTGAACTTCTGGAATATGAATGAATTCATCCATAAACAATATGGTTGTGAGTTTTAAAGATTTATATAATTGGAATCCTACTACACATATCTTTTTATAACTTGTTTTTCTTTCACTTTTTATGAGTGTTTATCCTAGAGAAATGAGATGAGCTCAAGAAAATATGTCCAAGGATTTTCATTGAATCACTGTATTCTAGTAAAACAAAAAATGAAAACAACCTAATTGTTCCTCTGCTGTGCAATGTTTACATAAACATGATTTATGTAACGGAATGCTACCGATGCCATCCAGCAGTTTCAAATGGATCAACAATCTCTACCCATATTTATAGAACTAGGTTCCTTTTTTTAAAAAAATGCATTTAGGCCAAGGAAAGCAATGAATGTAGAGTGAGTTTTTACAATAGCAGGTTTCTGTTTGCTTCTTTTCAAGATTGAGCCCTTGATAATAAAAATATTGAATGATTTAGTACATGAAAATTCTTAGTGTTATCACTGGCGGAAAAAGGAAAACAGTGTTTCAGTATTTTCTTTATCTAAACTTCTGCTCTATCATCAGCTCAGTGTTGATTCCTGCAATGCAAATTACAGAAAGATGCAGAATTTTGACACTAAGTTAAGTCAACGTGTTACCAAACTCTCATTCAGTCCCTGTCATTGACTTGATTAAAAAACTCAAGATAAAGGAAGATACGTCTATCTTTCATTCTCATTTACTCCATTTGCTTATGGCCATCAGATCAGTGATGCTTTTCAGAGGCTTGGTCTTTCTTGCTATCTGGTTCATCAAGTTAGTGCTGAAAAGACTTTAGAAAACTCTTTTGTATGCAGACCAGAATTTCCAAATTGGCAGCTCTAACTACCACAGCATTCGAACTGCCATATATAGATGACAGTAAATTACTTTCAATATTACTTTCAAGCTATTAAAGCTATAGTGGTATGAGAATAATGAATGTGTGCATATTGCTACTGTCAGTAGGTACCCAATCAATAAAACAATATTGCTCCATATTTCAGCAAAGCAGAGTTCTGATAAGGTAACAGTAGCCTGAAATATGCTAATAAATATATTTAGTAAAACCTCTATTACTGAAGATGAGGCTGCTGTGACCTGGGAGAACTGCAAAGCATGTTGGGACCTGTGCTGTTTAGAGCTGGAATTCTGCTGATCTTCATTGTGGTGGAACCTGGAAGGGAAGTGATGTGTGCGTGAGAGTAAATACTGAACCATTCAACTGAGTTGGTGAGACAAAGCAGCAATCCTCTGAGCTGCCGGCATAGTTCAAGTCATCCTATCGTTGGCTGCTCTGCAATTTTCTGGAGTGACTTATCCTAACAATCAGTATGCAAGTCTTCGTAAAATTTTGTGATTAGGTTTCTTTCCCCTGCCAGACACTAAGCTCGATGGAAGGGACTGTGTCAGTCTTCTCCGTTACATATCCCCAGTGCCAAGCAAACCTCCTTGAACAAATTTAATAAGAGAGTCATAAAAATAGTTAAAGGGACATGAGGGAGAGGGTCCCAATGTAAAGGTTTTATTGGGTACCAGTCCTGAAAAGGCAAGTCTTCTCAGTGTCTCCACCCCACCTGTGACCACACCCAGAGGCGCTGTGAGTCAGTAATTCCAGGGGAGCAAGAGAGAAATGCTTTATGATAGCTTCCATATTGAGTTCAGGTGTTGATGACAGAGACAATTGTATTTTTGTATCAAGTACTTATTGCATACATTGATTGGAAAAAAAGCACCAATGTATAAGATTTCAGGATAACGTAAACTGGTTACAGGGATTTAGAGTGTTTATACTTTGATTGTGGCAAGATTGCTGATCATGGCTGTAATTTCTTTGCTAGGAAGTCCTTGGTTAAGAATTCTCTAATTTTTCCCTTCTATTTGTTTTGATATAGTTTCTAAGAAATACACAAAAGGAATATGAAGAAACCACTCCTTAGAATCTCTGACTTACGTAGGGCTGAGGGGGGGGGGGGGAGACAGAGAAAGAAAAGTATCACATGGTCTCAGTCATATGTGGAATCTCATGAACAAAATAAACTGATGAACAAAATAGATCCAGAGACATAGAAGCATGCAACAGAATGACTAATCTCAGAGGAAAGATGGGGGTGGGGGAAGTGGGGGTGTGAAGAGATTATATGCATATATGCATAACCCATGGACACAGACAATAGTTCAGTGAAGGCCTGGGGGTGGGCAGAGCAGGGTGGAGGAGGTCAATGGGGAAAAAAGGGAGACATCTGTAATACTTTCAACAATAAAGATAAATTTTTTTAAAATGCCCCTCTTATGGTTGATGCACAGTAGACCTGGAGAGCAGGGAAATAATCTAGGGAGAGACCAGAGGCGGGTCAGGTAGGTTTTTGTAGACTGTGGTTAGGAGTTGGGTTTAAATTTAAGCACTGTGGGAAGTCATTGGACGGATTTAAGCAGGCAAATGCATGATTTTATTAACCTTTAAAAGCGCTATCTTTTTTTCTTTGAATTTGTGTTATTTAAGTACCTTAAGTAGACTCAGAACAGGGACTTACTCGGATTGGCCGCTGACACCTCTGCATTGCCCATTCATGACAGGATGAGGATAAATGTTTAATAAATGAATGAGAGATTGTACGTCTTATTGAGCAAAGAAATAAATATAGGGGAATACCTATCAGTGTAGATAGAGATTCAAAACACCTACTGAAACAATTCTAGCCACATCAAAGTCTGAGTGGACAGGAAAAAGACTTTTAAATGATGTGCATTTATGATTTATTGTTGGAGATCTAATTAGTCCCTGGATGTTTTTTTTCCTCCTTTAAAAGTTTGTTTATTCTGTAGTTGCTGTTGTATTAACATTCTTGTTTTAAGTGTTTTCTTGCTGAATAGCATGCATTTACGTAGCTAGGATAATTAGGCTGAATTACTTCAATTTGGAGAGGTTAAATTCTAGTAATTATACAATTAAAATTTACAATTAGACTATAAATCTCATGATGGTATATTACTTGCAATGCAATGCATATGATAATGGCAATTTAAGAAAGATGTAAACTTAGAATTTTGGATACTATTGACTTAAGCAATCCACTTAGTCTCCAAAAATGATTGTTTAAATATTCTAAAAAAAGAAAACTGTAAATTGGTACATATCCATTTTATAGTTGAAAATGCTTTATTATATCTGTTTTTAAACTGTTTTCCAGATACACAGAAAGCCATTAAGGAAACTGCATTACGAAACAGGAATTCCTTCCACATGCTAAATTCAGTATATTGAAATACTCAATCCATCTTCATATATGAATTATAGTTCCAGGTATTATTATAAAATAATTGCAAGTTGCACTGTTAAATATCTCTATGCTAGGTAATTCACAGGTATATCTCTGTTTCAAGGTGCAATAACAAAATTACATATTTATACTTATAACTAGAGGCCCGGTGCACGAAATTCGTGCACTGGGGGAGGGTGTCCCTCAGCCCAACCTGCACAGTCTCCAATCTGGGACCCCTCGGGGGATGTCTGACTGCCTCTTTAGGCCCGACAGGGATCGGGCCTAAAGAGGCAGTCAGACATCCCTTTCACAATCTGGGACTGCTGGCTCCCAACTGCTCGCCTGCCTGCCTGATTGCCCTTAACCACTTCTGCCTGCCAGCCTGATCACCCCCTAACCCAGTGATGGGCAACCTTTTGAGCTTGGTGTGTCAAACTTCGCCAAAAAGCTGAGCATAACTCGGGTAGTGTGTCACTTTGAGGAAAAAACTAACTCCAAGACTCTAGTCGCAAATGTTTCATCCTCCGGAGCAGCAAATGTTTCATCCTCGGCATGCTGCCACGTGTCATCAGAAATGGCTACGCGTGTCAGTGCTGACACGCGTGTCATAGGTTCGCCATCACTGCCCTAACCACTCCCCTGCCAGCCTGATCGACGCCTAACTGCTCCCCTGCCAGCCAGATCATCTCCAACTGGTCTCCCCTGACAGCCCGGTCACCCCCAAATGCCCTCCCCTGCATATTCTCTCTTTATTAGATAGGGTTTTTTCTTTAACATATTGGACAGCTCTAACTGGTTTGGCTCAGTGGATGGAGTGTCGGCCTGCAGACTCAGGGTCCCGGGTTCGATTCCAGTCAAGGGCATGTACCTTGGTTGGGGGCACATACTGCAGGAGGCAGCTGATCGATGTTTCTCTCTCATAGATGTTTCTAGCCTCTATCCTTTTCCCTTCCTCTCTGTAAAAAAATCAATAAAATTTATTTAAAAAAAAACATATTGGACAGTGTACCTGCTGTGGTCTTGACAAAACAGTAAAAATGTAAACCCAAACTAAAAGAGTCATAAAATAAACTCCTTAAACAGGAATTTCATGAGACTTGGAAAGGTGATATCCTGTGGTTGTTTCTTCCTTTTTTTCTTCTCTTTCTTTTTCTTGATGTTTCATCTTTTGTCCTTTCTTACTTTTCTCCTTCTATTCCTTTTCTATCCTCTCTTTCTCTAAACTTTACCTTTGGTAGAATCATCAGTACTTGACTCGCTCCCTGGGGTCTCGGGCGCCTCCCATCCAGACACCCCGGGCTGCCTCTGGGAGGGGATGGCAGTGTGGGGTCCTGGGCACCTCCTATCCAGACACCCCGTGCTGCCTCTGGGAGGGGATGGCAGTGTGGGGTCGTGGGCACCTCCCAGCCAGACACCTAGGGCTGCCTCTGGGAGGGGATGGCAGTGTGGGGTCCTGGGCACCTCCCATCCAGACACCCCGGGCTGCCTCTGGGAGGGGATGGCAGTGTGGGGTCCTGGGCACCTCCTATCCAGACACCCCGTGCTGCCTCTGGGAGGGGATGGCAGTGTGGGGTCACGGGCGCCTCCTATCCAGACACCCCGTGCTGCCTCTGGGAGGGGATGGCAGTGTGGGGTCACGGGGGCCTCCCATCCAGACACCCCGGGCTGCCTCTGGGAGGGGTTGGCGGCGTGGGGTCACGGGGGCCTCCCAGCCAGACACCCCGGGCTGCCTCTGGGAGGGGTTGGCGGCGTGGGGTCACGGGCGCCTCCCAGCCAGACACCCCGGGCTGCCTCTGGGAGGGGATGGCGGCGTGGGGTCCTGGGCGCCTCCTATCCAGACACCCCGGGCTGCCTCTGGGAGGGGATGGCAGTGTGGGGTCACGGGCGCCTCCTATCCAGACACCCCGTGCTGCCTCTGGGAGGGGATGGCAGTGTGGGGTCACGGGGGCCTCCCATCCAGACACCCCGTGCTGCCTCTGGGAGGGGATGGCAGTGTGGGGTCACGGGGGCCTCCCATCCAGACACCCCGGGCTGCCTCTGGGAGGGGTTGGCGGCGTGGGGTCACGGGGGCCTCCCAGCCAGACACCCCGGGCTGCCTCTGGGAGGGGTTGGCGGCGTGGGGTCACGGGCGCCTCCCAGCCAGACACCCCGGGCTGCCTCTGGGAGGGGATGGCGGCGTGGGGTCCTGGGCGCCTCCTATCCAGACACCCCGGGCTGCCTCTGGGAGGGGATGGCGGCGTGGGGTCCTGGGCGCCTCCTATCCAGACACCCCGGGCTGCCTCTGGGCGGGGATGGCGGCGTGGGGGCGCGGATGCCTCCCATCCAGACACCCCGGGCTGCCTCTGGGAGGGGTTGGCGGCGTGGGAGCTCGGGCGCCTGCCATACAGACACCCCGTGCGGCCTCTGGGAGCGATTGGCAGTGTGGGGTCGCGGATGCCTCCCAGCCGGACACCCCGGGCTGCCTCTGGGAGGGGATGGCGGTGTGGGTTCACGGGCGCCTCCCAGCTGGACACCCCGGGCTGCCTCTGGGAGGGGATGGCGGCGTGGGGTCACGGGCGCCTCCCAGCTGGACACCCCGGGCTGCCTCTGGGAGGGGATGGCGGCGTGGGGTCACGGGCGCCTCCCAGCTGGACACCCCGGGCTGCCTCTGGGAGGGGATGGCGGTGTGGGGTCCTGGGCGCCTCCTATCCAGACACCCCGGGCTGCCTCTGGGAGGGGATGGCGGTGTGGGGGACAGACACCTCCCAGCCTGACACCGGGGGCTGCTTCTGGGAGGGGATGGTAGCATGGGGTCCCCAGCACCTCCCAGCCCGGTCACGCCCCCCCCCCCCCCCGGGTGCCGATCGCCCCAGGCACCCCGGGGAGCGGCGCCATGGGCCCGGCCACGCCCCCCCGGGGTGCCGATCGCCCCAGGCACCCCGGGGAGCTGCGGCATGGGCCCGGCCACGCCCCCCCGGGGTGCCGATCGCCCCAGGCACCCCAGGGAGCGGCGGCATGATCGCCCCAGGCACCCCGGGGAGTGGCGGCATGGGCCCGGCCACGCCCTCCGGGGTGCCGATCGCCCCAGGCACCCCGGGGAGCGGCGCCATGGGCCCGGCCACGCCCCCCCGGGGTGCCGATCGCCCCAGGCACCCCGGGGAGCGGCGCCATGGGCCCGGCCACGCCCCCCCCGGGGTGCCGATCGCCCCAGGCACCCCGGGGAGCGGCGCCATGGGCCCGGCCACGCCCCCCCGGGGTGCCGATCACCCCAGGCACCCCGGGGAGCGGCGCCATGGGCCCGGCCACGCCCCCCCGGGGTGCCGATCGCCCCAGGCACCCCGGGGAGCGGCGCCATGGGCCCGGCCACGCCCCCCCGGGGTGCCGATCGCCCCAGGCACCCCGGGGAGCGGCGCCATGGGCCCGGCCACGCCCCCCCGGGGTGCCGATCGCCCCAGGCACCCCGGGGAGCAGCGGCATGGGCGCGGCCACTGGGCACCGCCATCTTAATTTTATCAACGGTTGACAGGCCACCCGGAGTCCCGCCCTCAGCCTCCGCTGGCCCAATCGGGGGCATAGCGGAGGTGCGGTCAATTTGCATGTTTCTCTATTATAAGGTAAGATATTTCATTGATATCAAGAAAGATTCCACCTCTGACACTTTTCAGAGTCAGCAACGAATAACTGGAAAGTTCGGTCAACAAAAAACAACTATTTTGCTTTTCAAAAATAGTTATACCTGAGGTTCCTTCTGACCCATCATGGGGCACTTTTCTTATATCAGAAGATATACATAATCATTAGAATATATCTGTGGACATCATCAAATAGAATACTATAATTAGTGTTTAAAATATACTTTTAGCACTACAGTTCTAACAAGAATTAAAATGTTGCTAAAAAAAGACAAGGAAAAAGGAAAGCCCATATATATATATATTTAAAGAATGGCATCCCCTTATTGATTTCAGAGAGAGGAAGGGAGAGAGAGAGAGATAGAAACATCAATGATGAGAGAGAATCATTGTTTGGATGCCTCCTGCATACCCCACACTGGGGATCGAGCCCATAACCCAGGTATGTGCCCTGAACAGGAATTGAACCGTGACCTCCTGGTTCATTGATTGACATTCAACCTCTGAGCCACACCGGCCAGGCAAAAGCCCACATAATGACTGATTTTTTAAAAATGTAATTTTATGAATTTAAGAATATTACTCTTTTTAAGTTCCTTCTCCATGAATAGGTATGCATATTTATACCTAGAGAGATTACACATTAATAATAATTTGATAAAATATGCCATTATCAAGAGTAAGTCTTCTGACTTCATGATCTAAGAGGAATTCTGCATACTCCTTACCCAGTTTCCCCCAGGTTACCATCTTACTCATTGTTCCAGGACATGGAAATGATATAGATAAATAGATAGATAGATAGACAGATAGATTCAGCTTTAGAGGCAAAGAGAATGAGTAAATCACTGAGTTAATATAGTTTTCCAGCTGTGACATAGTTTTTAGAGACCACAAAATTCAGTCCAAGGGCATTCAGTCCATAGCAAATTTACATTTAGCAGACCATAGGCACCTGTAGGAATGTCTGCTAGCTTCTGTTACAGGACTTTAAAAGCACTGCATTAACAATATTATAACATAGAACATAATAGGGATTTTGACTTTCTGCTAAGTAGCTATGCATTGCAAGGTAAATTGCATTGATTTTCAACATTTTCCAAGGTAACATCAATGCTAATTGTTAATAAGCCTGCTACTATGCCTAAAATAAATGCAAAATTTGCTGGATTACTGGAAAACTGAATTTTAACAGCCCGAACTTATTTTCATTGCACATTTTGTTGTTCTTACTTATACAGAAACATTTATTAGCTCTGAGTCGAATTACAAAGATGAATAAAAATGCCAGCCCTTCCTGTACGGAGCTCAACTAAAAGGAGAGACAGAAAGGAAGAACAAAGCTTTAATAAAAAGTCGAATATGAGAAGTACTATGAGATCTGAGCCCACAAAATGCAGAAACACATGTGGCTGGAATGCTTGGGCACTCAGTGATGTGAGAGAGGTCATTCTATAAAGAGAAAATGGTATGACCCAAGGTTTGCAAATCCAGCATGTGGAGTGCACATGCACTGTGACGGGCTAGTTGTCAAACGTATAGTCAATGGTTTAGAGGCATCAGGAAGACCTTCCCAGCTGACAAATGATCTTGTTCTACAAAGGCAAAGACGGAAAAGCGTCTGCCTCAGCTGCTTTTCCAAATCAAGATGACCAGCAGGACATGCTTTCTTCTCATCCTTCACAGTGTCAGCCGATTCAGGGTCTGGAGCTGAATTACCAACAGCCATTATTCACATTGTCAAAGGGTTGGAGCCGATGACCTCCAAACCCATCTACACTGCACACTCCAATCTCGTTTCCTTGGGCAGATAGCTTTTGACATGTTTGCATTTTTAAAATGCCTTATTCCTTTTTTATAAACATTAATCCACCTAACATGATCACCTACACTCCCTCTCTCTAATTTATTTTACTCCTTCAGTTTGGCAAGTAAGTCTTTGTAGCCGGAGCACTAGGAGTAAGCAACAAAGTCAAAGGGCTGAATTTAAGACTGGGTTCCTTCAAAGCAGCAGCCTCAAAGAAGCCGCTGAAGAACACAAAGATTGATCATGAGTCAGGTTTGCAGACACTCCGGCAGGAAGATGGTGATACGCTTTGAGTTGTCTATTGCAGCGCCGTTCTTTTTGTTTCATGTAAAACTAGAGCATTTGACGACCAGATCAAACTGGACTAACACACAAAACTGTCCTGCCAGGGACCTACCTGTAGACGCAATCCAAACAAAAGAGACAGAAAATCTGTAAGGAAACAATAGTGAGCCTATGGCAGTGTAGTGGCTTAGGTCATTTGCATACACGCCTATTTAATCCACCCGAAAAAGACTTGAAAACCCTCCCAGAACAAAAATTAATTGAGTATAAGCAGGTGCTAATGGCCATGAGAAGAAAAAGAAATCTGTGATTTCAGACAGACCCAAATTGTTTCTGATTATACCCACATATGCTTAATTTAATATACTAAGAACTAGTGGTATAAATTTGAATCAATGGTAAACTGTGCTTAAAGCATGCTTTGGTCAATATTTTAAATCAGTCATTATCTGCCTAGGGAAAAGAACCTACAGCTAACAAAATGAGAAAATAGAGTTCCACATGAAATTAGGAAGTGTCTTGAAAAAAAAAGTTATAAACCACAGGTGGAAATCTTGTGCTTAAATAAAGTCACACAATTAATAAAACTGAAATAAAAAAGGAACATGAGACAAACCATCCCACACTCAAAAAATCTCAATCACAGTTGGATAGGCATTCAAAGTAAGCATGCCCATCTTCCCACAGAGTGAAAGACTCTGCTCAGTCATCCATCACTGCAAGTAGATGGTCTCATCTCTGAACACTACTAGCGGCAGAGAACTTGCTGCTTTGCAAGGTAGCTCTCTCTGCCCAGGTGTGCACATTCTAATTTAATTCATTTGTCAGTAGCTTTAATTCAGCACCAGATCATTCCATACTGCTCACTGTAGTAACACAAAATAAAAAAAAAATACCTGTTCCATTGAAAAAACCTTCCATATATTTGAAGACGACTTTCTTATCGCTCCTTAATGTAGTCCTGTCTCCATAAATAATCCTAATTCAACTGCTTGTCATGTGCACGATTCCCCCAGCTTTCATCATTTTGGGTTCCATCTTTATTCATTTAACATATATTAACTGAGAATCCACTACATGCCAGGCATGGGAATATACTGATGGATACAACACAGCACCTGCACTCATGGAGCTTAAAGTCTACCAAGAGAGGCAAATGCTTTAAGCAAGAAAATTAAAATGTGGTAAGTTCTACAAAGGGGAAGGTCATGGGCACTACTCAGTTCTTAAAAAGTGCCTAGACCAGGAACTGTTTCACTGAGGGCAAGGTGTATTCGGATGATTTATCACCTTGATTTAACCTATGAGTCTTTTAATTTGGTCAAGATTACATTAACTCAGAAATCACATCACCGAGTTGAGGCTGAGATAAACCAAAAACTTGGCATACAGTTAACAACAACTGCTGATTCCTGTAACCATACCATGCTGCCTCGGGGACGGTGCAGACTATTCCAAGGGAAATTCCAAAGGAAACCCTGGGTTCAATTAACTAGTGCCCAGAGCAGATGGCCAAGGTGCAGATCAGGAACATGTTCCTCAGGCAGGTAGAGAAAGGTTAGCTCTACTTCCAATTCTTAAGACTCTCCATAGCTTTAAAACAATGTAGAACAGCCAAAATGAAATCTGCAAATTAAACTATTTGCTGCTAACTGGTTAGCAATTTTAAATCAATATAAAGATTACTGAAGGTATAATCATGTCCCCTAGTGACATCCCTTAGAATTTCCAACTCTCCTCAAACTTCAACCTGCCCAGACGGAGATCTCATCTTTTGTATGTTTCTGCTGTACTTTCCTGAGCATGGTGAATGGGTTGCAGTAGTCGGAGTGAACCACATTGTGGAATTCAAACATTAAGTTACCATTGAGGTAACTTGGAAAATAAAGTAAGCAAGAAGTAGTATGCCTGACAGGTAGGGTTCTATGAAGCAGCTGTGTAATCTTTGTGCCCTTGTAGTTTTTCTGAACTCAGATATTGTCCCAAGCAAATGAGAGGTCTTTTCTGAAGATTTGGGTTGCTTTCAGATTTAATGTCCTATGAATCTGAATAATGTTTAATTAAGTTTAGGTCAATTTCCTATCACTATCTCTATAAAGTATGGGAAAGAAATCCTTGGGTAATTAGGAGACTAATTAAAATATAAAAAATAATATTTATAAAGTGTCAAGAATACTTGACTATGAATGATGTTAAATAATCTATTTTTACTGTTTGAAACATTCGGTTCTTAGAATTCCACAAAATGTTTTTATAGCAGATTTTAGCAGAGATCTTCCATTAAACATCCACCAAATAGCATGAGTCTAGAAACAGATTGCTCACATGGCACTTATTACCACTTTTCTGGATGAGTAGCTGCCCAGCTAGCTAAGTTAACTGTTGCTTGATGTTCTGAGAGTAATAATAATGCGGAAAAATGGCAGATAGCATGAATGCTGGGACTTCATCATGCATCACTTTGACATTTGCTTGAACCCAATTTTTGTTTTGCAAACTCAATAACTTTTTACCTTTCTTTGTAAATTATCAGATATAAGTAGTGACCTATCTGGCTAAAGGTCAGTTGGAATCTCTACACTTTGGAAAAAAAGGGAATTGCTAATGTCATGCTGAGAGAAAGGGAGAGAGGGAGGGAGGGAGGGAGGGAAGGAGGAAGGAAGGGAGGGAGGGAGGGAGGGAGGGAGGGAGGGAGGGAGGGAGGGAGGGAGAGGAGAGAGAGAGAGAGAGAGAGAGAGAGAGAGAGAGAGAGAGAGAGGGAGAGAGAGAATATCTCAGGATGAGATTGGTGAGGGAAATAGATAGAATTCAATGTCTTTTTCAAATACCATTTAGAAATATTCATTTCCTCAGATAGTAACAATATACATGTTATTTAGAAAATGTATTGCAAATTTTGATTTGCTTGTCTTCAAAAAATCTCGAGAATTGCAGCCTAATTTCAATGTAAATTATCTATATATCTGTCTAATCTATAATCATACATTATGCATGCTTTGGGTAATCATCTAAATAGTTAAAGATTGATTTGGGGGATCCTTTGAGGCTCATCACATGATATACATGTTTGAGTGGCCAGCGGATTTTTAAGCTCAACAGACTTTTCAGCACCTAGGACTGTTTTCAAGGGAGGAAAGAAGGTGAGCACTAGATTTTTAGTTAGCTGTATTTTATAAGTATATGCTGCTTTAAAATTATTAAAAATTGCCTGAATGACAGCTGCATCTATTCAAACAAATGTAATCCGAACTAAAGAAAAAGATAGTTTTATTTAATATTTTCATAATTGATGTCAGAACATAATTTACCCACTCTACATTGCATAATTATCATTTATATGGGGGATTACTATATATCTCACTGTTCACTGTATCTATTTCTTCATCTGCAAAGTGAATTAATCATCTCTATCTCACTCTCATACATGGTTGTAGGGATGTGCTTTCAAAGTATATAATGCATTCCTCCAAATAGCTTCAATTATTTAGGGATTGAATAAAAATTCCTTCTCTGGGGATCCAAGGTTCTAGTTTCTGATCCTGAACTACGTTGTAGATGTGAGAAGACGGCATGGCAGAGGTAAGTAGCCAAGACTCTGGAGCCACAATGCCTGGGCTCCATCTCCTGGCTCTGCAGTTAACTCCCTATGTGATCCAGACAGGTTACTCAACCTTTCTGAGCCTCAGTTCTTTACCTGTAAAATATAGATAATAATATGACCCCTCATTGGGCTGGTGCTTAATGAAATGCCTGCACATAGCAAACCCCTATATCCATAGTAATTATTATCATTATATTGATTAAGTGTCATTTGCTGTGGGTCAGCAGGCCTAAGACAACATATTTACCAGTTTTGAGATGTAATTGGAAGCAGAATTCCAACACTTCTTCCTCTTATTCTTCTGGGTCTGGGAGAGTCATACTTTTTGCCCTTCTACTTTACCTGTGCTCCAAATATCCCCAGTTCCCATTAATATTTGGTGTATTATCTGTACACCAAATATCCTCAGTTCCCATTAAGGAATATTTTTGAAACAATGTAGATATTAAGACCAAATAATAAACAGGTAACTAACTCCTTTGAATTATGGAGATTACGATTCAGGTTCATTCCAACATCATTCTCTTTAAACATCATTCAGATGATGTTAATAAATCTAGATGATTTTCTTTTCTCTTGTACTCTTGCCAGTTCTTAAGTTCTAGCAAATAGTGGAGTCAAGCTAAACTTTCATCAGCTCTCTCAATCACAGTAACAGTAAAAGATCTTTGTTTAAATTAAAGACTGCAATGGTATTGATAATAACAATACACCTTGGCCATCTGATTTTGCTTTTCCTTGAGGCTCTGGTCTTTGACATAGTGGATACACATTTACCTTCTTGCTAAGATTCACTTCAGTCAAAGGCATTTATATCCATTAGTGGTAGAAATCACAGTATGGAAGGACAGCTTTCCTTGTGGTCTATGTTATGCCATGTCTTAATGTGCCCAATTCAATTTCAATAGAGACAAACTTTCTGACAACTCAATATGGCATAAGCTCAACGAGAAGTAGAAGGAGGAGGTGGGGGACTCTAGGGAGTTGTTCTCTTTCTAAACCATAATCATACTTTTCAGTATTTTAAATTATAAATTCACTCATTCTGAAGACATATTCTACCTCTCTCAATCATGTGTGCATGACCTAAAGGCTAGAAAACAAAGATAAAAGAAACAGAACTTCAAGTGCATTTCAAAGTTTATTGTTAGTTTTATGATAGAACTCAATGAAATCTAAGAGAGCAGCGACTGTAGCTATATTTTACATAAATGGACAAATCTGTCCTAAAAAGCCCCAGCATAAGACCATGTAAGACATAGATCATTTTGACAGTCCTGAGTGCTTCATAGGGGCTAAATATTTTATGCCTTCCCCATTTGTCAATACTCCCAGTCAAATCCAGATAGGGAGTAGAATACACAGGTTAACATCCAGAAGTCAGGCACAAATATGAGACTATAGATAAAGTTTGGCTTCTAAAATTAGATTTGTTTTCATTCACTTAGGATCTCAAAAAGTATTTATAAACACACACTGTGCAATCCAGGAAAAGTACCCAAAATTGTGGGTCCCATAACTTTAGGCACTGTTTCTCAGGACCAGCTGTTTTTCACTTAAATGAAGTTGTCTAACCCCGGATAAGAAAAGCATGTTGAGATTTCTGGTGTCCTTTAAATATTCAGAATTTCTTTCAAAGATCACATTACAAACATCTACTCATGGCAAACCATTGAATTAGCAAATATAAGCCCTATAAAGAAGAAAGACAAACAACATAGTTTGGGCATCCTTAAGTAACTCCCACTCTTTCAACAGCATTGGTTAAGATACTAACTCAAACTAGGAACTGTGTTCTTATTGGAAAGAGTACCAAAGGAGAGAGGAAGCTGGAAAGACTGATTAAATTGGTGTTTCAGAATTTCCTGTGCATTAAAAAATCCATACTACTTTTTATCCTTTATAATCTTAGAAACTAACCTAGACTCAAGTTCAATGGCTTTTCTTTACAAAAAAAACTGAGATTCTTATAAAAAACCTCCTTCTATATCTTGTCATTGACTTACAGCACTGTCTCTCAGCTCTGCTGTGTTTTTTCTTCAGTTGTTTTAACGTGTTTGTTACAAAAGCACCCTTGAGAATATTCATGAAAGTAAGAGAATAAAGCAAACTATAAGATTATTTTATTTGCACAATCTCAGTTGTGCAGATACAGATGGACAGTCTGTCAATGCGAGTGGCTTTTCTTCTTTATACTTTTCTGCATTTTCTGAAAAAGAAACACACTTCTGACATGTATTAATATTACTTTCATCCACATATGTGAAATCTAAAATATCTGAAAATGGAACGTTTTTCATATTTTTAGTATTCCTTCATTTGGCGGCATAACTTGACCTAACTTGGCAAGAAACTATAGCTAGCCTTCCTCCTCCCTGGGAGATTTGTGCTGTTCCCCTGCAGAAATACTAATGTGCTTGACAACGGGACTCTGTCCCAGATTTCACTGGAGTTTTTATAAAATTTATGGTGTATGCACCATGCTACATTTCTCAAACCTGAAAATCTTAGAAACACATCTCACCCTAAGCATTTTGGTTGAGAAATGGGGATCTCTAGTAAAGGGAAATTTTAATCCGCTCTCCCATGAGGCTGAAACGCTATACATAAGATAGATAATCATGATCAGTGCCATTGAGAGTTCAGATGTGACCTAGTAGACATTTGATTCCATGACTAAATAGGTGATAAAAAAAATACCATTCTTTTCTTAGTGTTGCAATAAGTTCTATTTGCAATAAGATCCACTAACTCCTTACCTTTCAAAGTCCTTATAATTTTGAAAATGCTGTAATTGGATATTATTTTATCTGATGCTACTTATATGAGATTAACTAGGGATGCTGGAGAAGCACTATTCTTAAGTGCTAATGTTCAGCGAGATTAAAGTCATCTATCCCGCTAATAACCGGCAAAACTCCAATTAGACAAGCTGTTCTGATCCCTATGATGATGTGTTTTGTTTGAAAGCAATGGAGAAAAGAAAGATAAGCCTAAAATTTCTAGGATTAAAATGAGTCATTCTCAAGAGTACCAAATCTGAGAGTTTGTCCACAATAAGATATTCTTTGAAAATTAGGGGTGAGAGGTAGGAAAGCAGGGGCACAGAGGAAGATGAGAGTGTTTCAGGGTGTATATCTTATTCAGGAGGAGATGCAGATATTGACATACTCAAGACATTGATTTTAAAAAAAATGGAAGTGCATTATATTTAGTCTAATTAACAGATAAATTAAAACCAAAAGTATAATGTCTACTACCAAAAAACCTATTTTCTCACAGGTTAGAAAAAATAATTTTGCATAAAATAAAAATCTCATATAAGATGGCAGAAATAAATTGTAACATAACTCTAAAACATGCAATATCTGATTATTTTGCCAGAGGCACTGACCTCTTTTCCCTTAGATTGTCAAATAAAAATAATTGACAATAGCCAACACAACAATAGCCATCCAGTGTGAATGAACAAAATTATACATTTCTTCTTGTCAGATCAGCAAAAAATCAAATATTTTTTTTGGTGTGTCACAGAATTTTAGTAATTAGTTTATGAGTGTCAGTAGGTGGAAAATGTTGAAAATTGCTGGGATAAACTAACTGACTCTAAGGATGTTTGAAAAGTGATTCAGCAATATTATATCACTTCTGAGATATACATTAGTGACAAAAGATGCAAAAATTGTAAATTCAGTGATGAGAGAAGAAAATTACAAAATAAGAAAACAATGTAAAATAATTGACAATTGTGATGGCAACCAAAATACCACACAAAAAAAGAATATAAGACAAAAAGTAAATCAAAAGCAACAATGAAAGAAAATATAAACTACTAAAAAGAATAACAACTAAAAAAATAACATGTGAAAAGTCATAATAACCATAAACATGAATGCATTTATCTGTACTTGAAATAAAAAATGCATCAACTATCAGTTATGAAAAATAGATTAATGAATAATTAAGATTAAGATTTATAAGACAATGCTTTTAGAATCAGATACATAAAGGTAAAAGAATAAGAACACACCTAAAACTTTTGAACAACATTACTTATAAGCTTAAATTAATAGACACAGATAATTTTACAACAAACAGAATAGACATTTTAAGTACACATGGAACATACACAAAAATCAAGGATTAATTGTCAAAGGAAAAACCTTAATAAATGTCAAAAAAGTCAATATCATACATACATATTATGTCCACAGACCATTTGCAAAATAATTTGAAAGCAATAAAAAAGGTAACTAAAAATGCACATATCTATAAACTAAAAGACTTATGACTAAATAAAATGGTATTATAATGGGCAATTAGAAACAGCTTAGAACTAAATGACAATTTAAAAAACTATATACCAATAATTGTGGGACTCAGTTAACAAGGTCCTATATAAAAATTAGAGCTTTAAATGGATTGATGGAAAAGAAGAGGAATTAAAAACAAATTACAGAAGAAACAAGAAAAAAAAAGATAACAAGCCCCCCCCCCCCCAAGAAAATAACAAAATTAAAGGGAGAAATCAGTGAAATATAAAGAAACACTAACAATTCAAAAAGATAAACAAACCAAAGTTGATTATTTGAAAATACTAAAAATTAGACAAACTTCTTTTAATACTTATTTTTTAAATGTAGGTGGTAGGTGAAAAGATCTATGTAAACAAATTATAGAAAGTTAAAAAAAGAAATATCTACAGATATGAAAGCTTAAAATAATATTTTATGGATCTATATGCCTATCAACTTGGAAATCTAAAAGAAGACATTAGAGAATTTTAGATTTTAAGTCCTTATTAACTCTACTAACAGAGATAAAATCCTAAATAAATGGAAAGTTATACTTTGTTCATTGAAAGACAACATTGGAAAGATGTTAATTCTTCTCAAACATGTTTATTCTGAAGACTTGGGGGAAGTGACTCACTAATTAGATATGAAGACATGCCAAAATAAATAAATAATAAAACAAAACAAAATTCCACAGCTTAGTACTAAAAACAGTTTGGGGCTTAATTATCTCCCACAATCAGGAACATTATTATGCAACTTCTTAAAAAAAGAAGGCTCTCTTTCCCTTTGAGACAGCATGGAGGGACCTGGAGAGTATTATGCTAAGCAAAATAAGCCAGTCAGAGAAAGACAAGTATCACATGATGTCACTCATATTGGAATCTAATGAACAAAATAAACGGATGAACAAAATAGATCCAGAGACCTATATAGAAGCACGCAACAGACTGATGAATTTCAGGGGAAGGGGGTGGGAAGTCGGGAAAAGATTAACCAAAGAATTTATATGTATGTATATGTATAACCCGTGGACAGACAATAGTGAGGTGAAGGCCTGGGTAGAGGGCCGGAGTGGGGTAGAGGGGGCCCATGGGGGAAGAAAAGGGGGACATCTATAATACTTTCAACAATAAAGATAAAATTTTTTTTAAAAAAAGGATAAGGATCTTAGTCCTTTGCTTAAACCAGTGTGACCTAAACCTAGAGAGTAGCTGTATTCCAAACCTTAGATATAATGACAAGCACAAGGTTACAAACAGTAGAAACAGAATAGAAAACAAACAAGCCAAGTTGAGTGTGTTGCATGTTGACTAATTATCACCAGATGAGACCTTAGAAAATGGAGGAGGATATACAGCAGCATGAGACAGGCTCAGCATGGAGGATGATTTTGAAAGTAAAATTTGCAAAAGTCATGGGAGTCTTGAAATAAGTGAGTCTATTGGGAACAGAACTTTTGTGCAAACATTTATCACCACACACTTAACAGACTCTTGCAATAGACACAAACCTGCCTCTGGCTCCCCTCATGGTGAGATTAATTTTTTTTTTGAGCACTGCATGTCAGAAGAATAAAAATATCTGAGGGTAAAGCTCTTTCACTGTCATCTTCACTTCACAGTCGTTAGCTTTCTCTTGATAAAGAAAAAAAGAAGGAGATAGTATAGTCACTGTTATTTAATAGCAGGGGAGATTTTCTTTAAATCACTATAACAAAAACTTGAGCATGAACCTGTATGCAGGTTGCAGAAAACTGGTCAGCAGAGAAGTTTGCAGATGAAGAAGACACTGCCAATGAAAGGAGATGGGAAAGGATTGGATAAAGAGCAGAGTTAGAGACAGAGTCTTAGGGCAGGAGAGGGAAACTTCCTTTCTGAGTGAAAGTGATATGTTTGTCAAAATATTGGCTAAATTGATTTTTTCCATATCTAATGACAAAATTGTTTCCCTGACAGCTGCAAATTTTATCTCAATCTTGACCAACTTTTCATCCCCAGTGAAGGTTGGACAAAGGCCCTTTGATTGGCATTAATTTCTGAACAAAACCAAAGAAGTCATAAAATTAACACCTGAAGGGCACCTTCAGCTTGGGTTCAATTTTCTCCCAGTATTTACCCTCTGGGTCTTTGAGTATTCACTGTGGAAGGTAAATAAGAAGACTCTGACAAATCAATATTAGAGATAATGATGTTTTCCTAATTCAAGAATTGCCCTGACCTTGGAATGCATAAAGGAGTACATGAAAGGCACAGTGCTAGTAAGGGAAGAGCATCCACATGTGGTTACAAAAGGGAAGACAGAATTCAATGAAAAGGTAGATCCTGAATAACTCTGCATTAAAATCAACATCCAAATGCAAGCAAAAAACATTGATCTTCATATTAATACCTGCTTCCCAACAAATAAGTAAAACAACAGAAAACACAACAACAAACCATTATTGGCACAATTTGATGCAATAGAGTAAAATGCTTCCCCAATACAAGCACATGCTTATAACTTAACAACAAACAAACGATGATGCTTCTGTGTTGAGCGCACCTTGTTCTCATGCTCGGTGGTAAAGGCTCTTTTATGCAAATGAACTAAGGAAACTGTGGAAAGCGAACATCTTTGATAACATCTGCCTGCAAATGTTCAAAAGACTCAGCATTTGAATCCATGTAGCTAAGTACAAATGTTAATGGTTCTGTATTAGATTGGTAGAGTATTAAGACAGCCAAGTTTGACACAGAGGCTACAGCGAGAGGCAATCTGTGCTGCATATGCCCCTCTCCCCCACCCACCCCCAGTGATGAATGCTGAAGTGCAGAGACACTTGAAGGAAATCTATTCTTTAGCCAAAATGATGCTGGCAGTTTTAATTTGCTTCTTTGCTTCCAGGCTCAAACACCTGCAAAGTTGATATTTGAAAGAACTGAGAAGCATGGGCTGTCTGGGATCAAAATTACAGTAACAGAGTCACTGGAGCTGAAGGGTAATTTTCCAACAGTTTCCTAAACCGTGGCAGCTCTTTCATAGTTTGTGAGCCATAAGTTGTAGTTAACGGAGCCTTCTTTGCAGTTGTGGAAAGGGTCCATATTTCATACCCCAGGGACCTTGGCTCTCACCCTGGCACATCACCCATCGGCTGTGGACCATTTACTTTTCACGTCAGGTCGGTTGCCTCCCTTAGGTGCCCCGACTTGGGATCCAACCCAAAACCTAGGTATGTGCCCTGATCAGGAATCAAACCTGCAACCCTTCGGTGCACAGGAGGACGCTCCTACCAACTGAGCCATATAGTTGACCATTTACTCCTTTTAGATAGTTTCCCTAAATATCATGAATGTTTCCTATAGTTCAATTTAAATAACCATATTGATTCCATTGGGAAGATGGACCATAATATAATGACATTAGTTCCAAGCTTAGATATTAAATTCCCTTCCCATTTTTTAGTACGTATGGATCCTCAGCATGGCAATTATTTTTGCCATCATATATTTGTAAGTTCACACATTCTAAGCATTACCTGAGGTCCCCAAAATCTTGTCTTTACCGCTCTCATAACTTAGAATTTCACAGCCCCTTCCTTGTGTGGAGCGGGGGGGGGGGGGGGGGGAGCAAGGAGAACTTACCCTGCAGCATCTATGCCCTTTAAGTAACTGCTACAGGAGACAGAAGGCACTGCCCAGCCATCAGTCACAGCTACAGTGGAGACTGTGGGTAAATAAAACATCCCACGCTCGGCTGCCTGTGCACACCTGTAGGCCTGGGGGAGTTTATTTAGCCAAGAAAATTTAACTTTCCTTTTAGCTAAGAGTGTTAAAGCTTTGTTCCCACTTAGGAGAAATTTTATCATGATTCCTTGAGGGAAGTGAGCTAAGTGGGTCAAACCTACTTCCTTGTTTCACTGGTTACTCTGCGTGATATCCTAGTCCACTGAAGGTCTCAAGGTTTTTCATATGCTATAGGCCTCTCTATGCCAAAAGAAAGCTACTCTACTTCTGTCCGTATTCACAATTTTGAAAACTGCACATCTAATAATAGCAATTTGTACTCAGGTTATCTCTCCTTTGTAACTCATTTGCCTCTATTTTATCCTCGTGAAATGAAATAAAGTGATTAGAAAAACAGTATGTTGAAGAAAACAATCTTTCATTCACTTTGGCACATTTTACTTAGATTGAAATATGATTTATTAATTCATCTTCATATTCAGCCCTCTTTTTGGTGTGTCCTACACATCAAAATTACATTATTTTCTTTCATTTTGCAGGGGTCTTCATCCCTTCCTTCTGTTGGTGCAAAGTTTGGTACTTTTGAGAAACTGAGAAATGCTAACTGCCAAGCCAAGGACATCTTTCAGTAGCCTGTGATACCACTCACTTCACAACGAAGTGTATTTCTGATTCTATACTACTTGTATGAAAAGCTACTTGACATTTATATCACTGTTATTTTAAGAACTTGGTCAACATGTGAGAACTCCTAATTAAGTAAACCAAACTAAGATTTCTGAAAAAGAAGACTACCTCCCAATTTCTGTGTTAATAATTGCTATACGGTGTATTTAACAACTAGTAACAAAAAGGGTGAAGAGTGGAATCCATTGATAATTAAGTAAATTTTCTGTATTCATTAAGCTGGTGCTCACAGCTGTTTTATAACCACTTAATCTGACAAGAAGGAGCACAATGGCTTTATTATACTTCATTCAAAATCTCCATATTAAGTACTGTTTAAATAAATAAGAGTTTAGACTCAGAAAATACCTCATTGTAAAATTCTCAGCCCGGAATTCAACTCCACTCAGAATCAAGAAAAACTTCATCTGATTGCTTAATTAGAATACAGCCAGTAAGAGTTGGAATAAAATATGAGTAAAAGAGGACTTAGTAAACACTCTTTGGCACTTTAACATCTCTATTTATTAGTGAGGATGGGGAGATACTGGTTTTTCCAAATACCCTCACAGCAGTCGACAACCTTTGGACCTCACGGTACATAATAGTACTATCTGAAGAACTAGTTGACAATCTGTTACATTATGGTTTTTAAATGTCCATATATGCTGACCCAGTCATTTGCATTTAGAAATGTATCTTGAAGAAAAAAATAAAGGCAATAAAAAAGATTTACATCTAAGAAGATTTATTTCAATGTTTCCTATGATATTAAAATATTGGGAATAAAATAGAAGACAATTTATATGTTAAAGAATTACAGTATCTTCCTATAAAGATAAACTGTGTAGAATATTTAATGACCAGGGAAAGTAATATCATTACATTTTTTAATAAAGAAGACCCACGAAACAGTTTTTTAGTGTAATATAAAGTTTTAACAACTTTATTGCTTAGTAGTATATCTTAGAAAGAATTCCTGAAATGCTATACTTGAAAATATCATTACTTAACACCAAACAGGTGAATTTTGACATTTTTTATATTTTCAACATTTCAAATGAGCATATATTACTTTGTACTTTTTTATAACAATACATATTAATTCCTAAGCATTTTAAGGGGGTTAAAAGAGGTAAACTTTATCTCTGGACCATTTTCTTATATACAAAGACACACTAATTAAAAATTAGCATAGTTACTTTTATCAAAAACTCCCTTTCAACAGAGTTTTTAAGGTACTAAAATTATTTTTGACTTCACATGTCTACTTAGGTTGACTATTTTTATTTTTATATGATCCATTTGCCCAGCAATCTAATCCCCATGCCCCTCACATCATAACTCTGCCAGCAGGTGGTTTTTGGTAAAGGTACAAATAAAGGAAGCTTATGTTGGAGAGATTTTATTTTGTCTGCAACCTTTTGTTGTCAGACTCTGATGTTGCTGTGAATCAGAAACTAAGCTATTAGGCCTGCAGGAGAAAATGCCTTTAACCATCAGGAAGCCTTGCCCTGAGGTCTAATAAAGTCTCTCACTACCAATAGCTGAAGGTTGCCACAAAAGATAGCAAACCCTACCTAGTGTGGAATATTAGAGCCTGATTCATTTTATTCTGCTGCTAGAGGTATGAGGGATGCCCATAATATTGTCAGTTTATCAAAAATCGCCACTTCATTTTCATCTCCTTTTCTTCTCATCCCCTTTCCCTCCCTGTCTCCATCCTCCATTCTATCTATTGCTCAGAGCTCAGTGTCTTCAGGCACTCTCCTGGCTATGGTCTGCTACTGGGAAAGGAATATATCTTTATGTGTTCCTGTGTTAAATGATGTTCTATAAAAATCAGGGAAGTGAGAGGTGTTTGGAGGTCAGCTTAATAATTTTTCAACCACAGGATTTCTAAGCCCCTTAATACACGTGAATAGTTAATTTTTAAGAGAGGTGTAGAGACTGAAGACTCCCCTAACTTAATCATCATGAAATCTTTTAATTACAAAATAAATATATCCAGGACTCATGCTTTTCAAAAGACATTTTAAAATATCCTACCCTAAGTCCTTGTAGGTCAAGTTTGAAGATTATGTAAAGGAATGATTTGACCATGATGTATTTTCTTTCATTACCTGGATCAGGTGCAGGGGCAGAGACCTGGGGAACAAGTGGTCCTTTCCTAAAATTTTCTTCAAATTACACATCACTGGGTCTTTATCCTAAGGTAAATCCTGGTTCTGATAAGCAGAGCACTCTTACTAACCAGCAGAACCCACTCAAGGCTGACAAGCGAGTAGCCACATTTCTAACTACCTCCAGTGTCCCTGCACTCAGGAATTGTTTCCCTGGATTGCTCCCAAGGAAGTAGTGCCCCCATCCTTTGCATTCTCATCCCACACGTTGCCCATCACTTTCTTCCTTGTTTCATCATTCTCTCTCTCACCCTGTGATTTGAGAGCAGAGTCCTTGACTGACCCACCTCTGTAGCACTCACAGCATCCTGCAAAATGTCTTTTACATCTTTCATTCCTCATAAGTATTGTTGAATGAATAAAATATGAGAAGACATAAAGTTGAGACATTCATGACTCAATGACAACATGAGGGTCAAAATCCTGCTCAATTTTGAGACTCAGCTCAAATGTCACCTGCTGAAGGACAACTTCTCTGACTTCCTTAAGAAGAGCAAAGCTCTTCTGCTATAATGTCAACCAGAACCTGTAACAGCACTTGTCCCAGGCTGTAATTATTTATTTCATGTGCATCTTCCTCACTAGATCTCGTCCTAGTCACGGTGGTATGCTCAGCATCACACTCACACAGACTGTATAAACTCCATGAGGACAGATAGTGTATCTGTCTTGCTCACATCTGTATCCCCAGGACTCTGAATAGACCCCCCTCACACTTGTTGAGTCCTTAATAAACTGAAGACTGAAAATAAAAGGCACAAAAGGCTGACAAGCTATTAAGAGACTGACTCCATGCCCTTGCTTGACTTTCATGTTCCTGAAAGCCTTACTTTGAAAAATGCAAAAGGGAGAAGCTATAAATATTTCTGCCAAGGAAGTTTTTAACTTTTCTTAATCCAATTAATATAATTAATTAAATGTAATGTCAAATGAAACTTAAAGTACTAACCCAGAAATTTGGGACTTGCTTAGATAAATATCCCCATCATCTTATAAAGAAAAAGTATAATAGGTATGTAAATTTCCATTTCTCATAGAGCTTTTTAAAATGAGCTTAAGAAATCACTTAAGAAAGTGACATAGGGCTTAAGAAATCACTATAAAATGCAAATAAAGTTACCCAAATCCAGGAAGACTGTTTTTTTTCTGTAACTTTGCCTATATTTGTTTCTAGTAATTTAAGAGATGGATACTTAGGACTGTAGTTTATTTTACTAATGTCTGTAAGTATTTGGTCACTTGCATTTTTTAAAGACTTTATTTTTTTACAGCAGCAAAACTGAGAGCAAGGTGCAGAGTTCCCATATGTCCCTGCTCCCAGGTATGCATAGCTTCTCCTGTTATCAACATGCCCTATCAGAGTGAGGCATATATTACAATGGATGTACCTAATTTTTCCCCTTTCTGAACCAAATTCCATCAGCTGATCATTTCTGTTCCTCACTGCCTACCAAGAGATTATCCATAACCTGAGTTAATACACTGAGTATGTAGTTGGAATTGATGTTTCTGCTCAAAGATGGTGATTTGACATTTAGCAGAAAATGCCCTTCAATGACACTACATTTTTACTTGTATTAAATTGAAATCATTGAAATTTTATCTGATTTAAAGGTGCCAAAATTAGTTAAATTACTTTTTAAAGTGTCATGACATTAGTTAAACTTTCATAAATATAAAATGCTCTATCAAATTAATTAATTTAGGATTATTCTCTTAGGGATGGAGAGGGCAACAAACTACTCTGGTAGGTTAGTGAGCTATGATATCCTCAGTTTGAGACAGATTCACTTCCTGGTTTAGAAGGTACCAAGTCACTAGA
This sequence comes from Cnephaeus nilssonii, assembly GCF_951640355.1. Lineage (NCBI taxonomy): Eukaryota > Metazoa > Chordata > Mammalia > Chiroptera > Vespertilionidae > Cnephaeus > Cnephaeus nilssonii. The sequence continues at coordinate 33,826,992 of NC_137089.1, read as the reverse complement.
GGACACCTCAGGGCTCGGGTGTAATGGAGAGGGCTGAGTGCTGATCAAATATAAAAGCACTGCTTTGGGATCAAGAGAACTGAGGTAGTGTGAAATGCATGGCGACTTTCTAAACGACAAGTCAGGTTGCAAAACAGTCTTTGGTTCTTAGACTCATTACTGCATGCTCAGGTTGAGAGATGAGCCAATGTTTGGAGCAAATGTGAAATCCATGTTCAAAATTCAATTTACATGGCCCAGGCTGAAGGGTTTAAACGGGGAGGCATTCTCTCTTCAATAGCGCGTGAATTATTCTGCAGACACACTATTTCCCTTGACACAGCCCTCAAGAAAGATCAAAGACAGCATGAAAAAAAAGATAATGTGCAATGTTATGACAGACATCAAATGCCATGCTAATGTACAGTTTTTGTCACAGATTAATTTGATGCATAAGCCCTTCGGTCACATCAATATCAGAAAGGGTTTCCTGGGTCACAAATCTAAAAGTGTGCTACAGTCCGCTGCTCTAACCTGGAAGCAGTTCGGTAAAACGATTGTCTTGCTGTCAGGAAAGAATTCCCCTATTTCTTGAAGTTCCTCCAAGTGATAAAAGCGCTCGCAGGCTAAGTTCTTCCTTGACTGGAAAGGCAGTGCTCCACTGGGAAATTAAATAAAACCACTTCTTCTGGGAGCTCCAGTCTCCGGTGATTCCAGACTTGCAAAGGACCATAATAACATCCCATTTTCCCTTAGTATTTTTACAACATCAGAGACCTTCTTCGTGCATCTCTATGGGTTATTTTGAGCGAATTGGCTATCTTTTATGGACGAGCAAATTGAGCAGACTATAAAGAGAAATGATCAAATTAGGAGCTTTTTGAGGAAAAATCCATGTAGTCAACTGTTTTGTTCTCCATTACTTTCCTATTACTTATTTTATTTCCTTTGTTAAAATGATTCTCTCTTATATACTTAAATATCTAAAGGGTTATGACACGGAATAACTATAAGTCAGCTATAGTTTAATTTGGTGGATACAGTTGTTAGAGCAAGTTAATTAACTTTTTCCTTTTTTATATGCCCTCCTATTGGTTATTCTTCGAGTACCTCAGGCAGATAATTAAGCATTCTCTAAGGCACTTTTACAGTCCTTGTTACCATTGATTGCTAACAAGACTCAGCAGAAAATAAATCGCTGTTTTTTTAGGTTATCTGAAAATATTAAAAAAAACTTTAGTTATTTTAAAATACAAGAAAATCAATTGCTATACCAATAATGTTTTTCAAATACAAACACTGGGTAAGAACAAACACAAAGATGTAACTTGTTTCATTTTGTGATAGTTTAATCTGTCTGTTACAAGAAACTTTCACCTGAAATGATCATTGTTTGTCTACCATTCACGTTTCTGAATTCACAATTTCAAATACAATATTGGTTTACTGTGGGTCATGTATCTTAGTCAATTTAATACAAATCAGTGTGGTGGAGCTCTGGGCAAATAAAAGAACAGGCTCAGAGAGGGAAAATGCTATTAACATGTTTATTTTGAATACAAACTGTATTTTACTAAAAAAGTGGAGATATAAGTGAAAAATCCATTAGGGGCATCTTAGTTCTTCATGTTCTTATAAAATACATTTAAAGAATTTAGTTTTCATTTTTTTTAAACCTCCATTTTAAAGACTACATAAATGATAAATGTCTAGAATTAAAGTAACATAATCAGGAATCACTCTTTGATTCAGACTTTCTTTGAATGTGGCATGAGAAAACTCACCTTGTGGAAAGAAGAATGGTTTCCAAGTAACATTAATATAAAATGCAAAATAACAAACATGTTTGTAAAATATTAAGAATGCTAGTCTCCCTATTTTTCTAACACATCCTTTCTCTTAAATCACATTACTGTGCCATTTCTCAGTAAACCAGCTTCATGAAGCCACTTAAACTCATTTTTCACCCTATGCCTGTGGTGCTTGCCTGTGGTGAAAAAGCTAAAATACTACCTCTTCACGTCTACAAGAACCCCATCAATTATTCAGTATCCACATGGACTTCCATCCCTTCTATGATTCTTTCCCCACAGCCCCTTTCCAAATAGACTTCCCCTCTGTTTGTACTAGCAAAACAAAGAAGGGTGTTTTGATAGTTTATGGGTTATATCAAAATGCCCTTGAGGAATGTACATAAACATCAACAAATGCCTCAACACAAAACTAAGGCGTGAATCATCTGTCATATAAATCACCATTTTCAACTGGTGGGCTGCAAGAGGCACGTTGGTGTGCTGCAAGCATTTTAAAAACATCCAATACCTGACTATTTAGTCAGGGGCACTGACCTCTCTTCTCTTAGATTGTCAAATTAAAAAAAAATGACAATAGCCAACACAACAATAGCCTTCCTATGTGAATGAATCAAAATTATACCCAATTTTTGTGCGCAGAATTTTAGTAATTAGTTTATTTGTGCCATGAGATGATGAAGGTTGAAAATCGCTGATATATAAATTATAATAAAAAATGAAAGGAGCTGGAAGAGTAGACTCTAGATATAGTTAATATTAGAATACTGTATTGGCTTTTCATGTGTCATCAATCACTATGTTGCAAAATAAAAACATACCTGGCCAACTTGTTCAGCTACATTATGACTGTAGAATTGATGATGACTATGTTGACAATAAAAAATAAAAGAAATACCATTTTTTTGGCATTATTATGATCCAGATATCTCTAATAACTCTCTCTGCCTCTCTCCCTCAGGGCAGTGCCCACATGCTTGTGCGCGCACACACACACACACATCTACACACACATAGCCTGACAGGCAGAAATAGATAATACTTATAAATAATTCCTAATTCACAGAGTGATCTGAGTGATTTAGAGATGTTAGATGAAATGCAAGTCAAAATCTGTGGGATGTGAAACACTTGATCCTCACAACTGTGCTTCATATAAACACTACACACCACATGGTTGACTTGACAGGGTTTTGGTAAATCCCCTTGTCAGTCTCCAAATTTCCACTCTGATAATATTTACAAGTCATTAAAGCTAAAATACTACCTGTCTACAACTAGTTCCCTGACATCCCAGCTTTTTCATAGTATCTCTAAGTGAAAGCAGGTCATGTTTCCTACATCATAGCTAAATATTGACTGCTGGCTAAGGTCCTCAGGCAAAACAAACAATCAGAAATATCATGAAATACAGTTCTTACTCAAGAGGATTTTTGTACCTGATACAAAGAACAAAAGGTTACAAAACTATGAGTAAGATCACCAACAAACTCACAGCATAAATAGGGACAACAAAAACATGTAAGGGCAGGGGCTAAAGATCTGAATTTGCAAAGGGGGATGGAGACCAGATACATTTAAAAGAAAAAGGACTACTGTACATATGAAACTTGCTTTTTCATAAACCTAATGGTAACCCCATATAAAACCCCCAAAACTGAAACATAAAAAAGAGGGGAAAAGTATGGACTACCACCAAACCAGGAAATACAGTTCTTTTTAGCCATGTCCACATCCTGTGAAGGCTTTGTAAGACCAGTTGAAGACGTATTTATTGGGCATAATTGAATCCCGTTTGCTGAAAATAACTAAAAGAGTTTAATCTTGTTCATGTTTGTTTGACTGCTCTTATCAAATCTTCAGATTTCCTGTCATGAATAGCAGAATTGTGCTAATAGTTGTATCACACATTTTGTTAAGAACATGATTATACCCTGGGACAAAGCATCTTAAGAGCAATAGCACTGCATACTTTTTCTTTACCCTCCCCATTCCTCAATTTAAATGGAAAAATATCTAAAAAATAAATCAAAGGTTCATTTAGAGTACCTTGACAGTGACATGCTGTATTTGCTTCATTGACAATGCAACTTGCTCTATCTAATCAGTATGCAGAAAAGCCTATTAAAACAGAGTAATACATTTAAAAATAAAATTATGCTATAAAACAATATATTCTGAATATGGTCTACATTGAAGTCAGGAAATGTGGGTAAAATGATCAGGAAAATGCAGTGTCTATTTACCCTGAATGGCATTCAGTTGGCTTAATTTTATTAAGTCCCAAATCACATTTGCACATTTAAGTATAAAAGATACTTCCAAGATGTAGCAATATTTATTTCAGGTTTTTGTCATTGCTCATTTACTCAATGACAAACCAATAATTTATTATCTATATTTGATGACATATATACAAATTCCTATTGTGTCTAATAATGATGAAGAAAAGAATAATAAAGAACAAAAGTACATAACATTTCCTGTATACATTTCTATCAATAAAACTAGTGTTTCTAAGTTTATTAGAATAAGCAGTTGTAAATTATTAATAATACATAAGATAATATACCATCTCCTGTTTTAGCATTTATTTAAAGTAAGTATACTAAAGTCATAGAAAATGATTCTGATACTCTGGCATATTTTCATTTAGTAAAATGTACATTTATTCTGAGATAACTTCAGATTTTATTCCACCAAGACAATAAACATAGCCAAAACTTCTTAACATCTTGACTTAAAATGTATACTTAAATTTTCTCCTTTAATGTATTTGGGGACTTTTTAAAAAAATCAACTTTTAATATTAGCTTCAATTTATTTAGCTCTTGTTGACTAAAATGTAATTGGTGGAACACCATTTTAAAATGACCCTTTGGAATTTATTGATCTGTGAATACTCTATATTTGAAAAACACTCATACATTTAAGATTGAGAGATAGCTGTACCCTTGCTCATCAAAGCTGGGTGATAGGAATATTTTAGAACTCTCAGTATAATCAGAAAAGACAGTCAAGAACATTTTTATTTTTTTATATTTTAAATTTTTATATGACCAGTTTTTTTTAATTTTATTGTTTAAGCTATAACAAATAGTAGTACATATGTCTCTTTTTTTTCCCCTCACTGACCTCCCCCTGGCCTCCCCTACCCGCTGGCACTTGCCCTCATCCTCCCGCCCCCAGTGTCTTGTGTCTGTTGGTTGTGCTTATATACATGCATACAAGTCCTTCAGTTGATCTCTTACCTCCCCCCAACCCTCCCCTACCTTCCTATTGTAGTTTGACAGTCTGTTCGATGCTTGTTTGCCTCTGTCTACTTTTGTTCAACAGTTTGTAATGTTCTTTATTATCCATAAATGAGTGAGATCATGTGGTATTTATCTTTCACTGACGGGCTTATTTCCCTTAGCATAATGCTCTCCAGATCCATCCATGCTGCTGCAAATGGTAAGAGTTCCTTCTTTTTTACAGCAGCATAGTATTCCATTGTAAAGATGTACCACATTTTTCTAATCTATTCATCTGCTGATGGGCATTTAGGCTGTTTCCAGATCTTAGCTATTGTAAATTGCGCTGCTATGAACATAGGGGTGCATATATCCTTTCTGATTGGTATATATGACCAGTTTTTAAGAGTAAGAATAGAGGGTCATTCAAAACAACTTTAAATTAAAGAACAAACCAAAGAGTCAAAATATGTCACAAGTGGTCTGGCGGTCACTGGAAACTTTGAGAATAGATCTTGCTAAAATACTCCATACTCATGTATCCTAACTGAACATCAACTCTGGAGTAATCAATGAATAGAACAGATAATCCTTAAAAATATGCTAAAATGTATAAGAATATGACATAAAATTTTATAATATTTTCAATATAATGTCAAATAGATAAATTCCTTATAAAATTTGTAAAGAAAAATAATTATTTTAAACAATAAAACTCAGATTGGGTATTTCTCAGAATTTTCAAAAAACAAAACAAAAACTTCAATAGATATAGAATTACAAGTGAAAATTAAAATTTTAAAAAATCCTAAAATTAAATATTGATAATTTGGGGAATGAGAAACTATGTATAAAAGCAATAAAATGTTATTATAGGTGCTTGACCACATGTTATTACAGGTACTTAACCTATAAAATGCCAATAAATAAAATTATAAAATACTTGAATCTGGTAGATAATAATTAATAAAGCCTTTAACAAAAACTCATAAAAAAGAATCCCGCCAAGCTGGTGTGGTTCGGTGATTGAGCATTGACCAGGAGGTCATAGTTTGATTCCCAGGCAGGGCACACGCCCAAGTTTCAGGCTCAACCCATACACAGTTTGGGGCAAGCAGGAGGCAGCCTATCGATGATTCTTTCTCATCTCATATTCTTTGATGTTTCTATCTCTCTCTCCCACTCTTATCCTCTCTGAAATTACATATATATGAAACAAAACCTGTGGGGAAATTAGCCAAGGGCACTAATGTGTATTTCAAAGAAGAAACGATATAAATGTGTGAAAAAATGTCAACCACGGCAGTAATCAAACACATTGCAAATGTATAATTCCCTGTATGGCAGAGTGAGATAGACCTTTTCCCCATACTGTTCCTGCTTTTATAGCTGGGTCTGGAATGGGCCAGAATAAACACTGTATCTTCCAAATTCTCCATCAATTAGATCTGGCCAGGTGACTAAGTTCTGATTAGTGGGATAGGTACAGAAGTTTTATAAGCAAACTCCTCATTGTGCCCTTAATAGGAAAGGGAGCTCTGCCTCCTCTCTCCACTTGCCTCTATTATGCTGTGTGGAGCGCAGTGGTCATGGTGATGTGCTATATTAAACCAAGTATACCCTCTTACTGTGAGGGGGAAGGAGTCACCAGTTCAGCTATGTGAGTTGTACATGCACAACTCCAGAAGTTGCTATTAACAATATGTGCACAAATATATTTATTGGCTCTGGGTAGATGCATAAATTTGCACCAGCTTTAAAAATATATCTTGAAAATGTTTATCAAGAGTCTTAGGAGACTCTGCTTCCACTGCGGAAATCTATTGTGTTGAATAATGTGACAAATATCTAGAGCTATGTTCAAAATCTTGTGTTCAAAGTTTATTACATATATAAAAATGGTAATCAAAATATCTAAAAAATTATAAACTATGGTACATAAATTTTATAGACCACAATGTAGCTACTTCACTTTATATTTTTGAAAACTATTATCAGGTAATAAATTCAATGCAATGTTAAGTTAATTATAAAAAAGAAAAGAAATCATATACACCATGATTCCCATCTTCTTGGAGGTAGAAAAAGGCACACATACACACACACACACACACACACACACACACACACACACACACATATATAGATAGATATGCATAGAAAAAAGAATGAATGTATGAAAAATTAATATATTTATCTCTGAGTGGTGATACTATAGGTCCTTTTTGTTCTTTCTCTATTAATGTCTCCTATTATTTCTTTTATAATAGTGTAATCACGTACGATTTTGAAAATCAGTAAAAGTTAAATATTTAAAAACCTTCTTTCCAGTAGAATCCTACATAAAAATTGTTGCAATTTTCATCTATAAATGTTTAGTTTATTATAAACTTTCTAACTTAGTCAATGATATTGTCTGAATAGTTATATGCCCCCAAATTCATATGTTGAAATCATAGCACCAAAGTGCTAATATTAAAAGGTGGGGACTTTGGGTGGTGCTTAGGTTATGAGAGTAGAGCCCTTATGAATGGGCTTAGGGCTTTTATAAGAGACCCCAGAGAGGTCTCTAGCCCCTTCAAGTATGTGAGGATACAGAGAAAACCATCCATGAAACAGGAAGTGAACTTTCAACAGAAAACAAACCTACAGGCACCTTAATCTTGGGATTCAGCCTCCAGAAATGTGAGAAGTAAATTTTCTGTTGTTTAAAAACTACCCAGTTTGTGGTATCTTTGTTATAGTAGCCTAAATGGAATGACAGTCAGTGATTATAGCATTAGCAATGTGGTTAACTAAATAATAATAAAGAAAAATGTACCTAATTCACAACTAAAAATAATTAAATATCACTCAAAATTTACTATAAATTAATATTTTCATTAAAGTTTTCCCAGAAAAATACATAAGGAACAGTAAAATTGTCCATTTTAATTTACTTGCATGATCTCAAACAAATTTGAGAAAACACATTCCTCTTGCCAGATGTAGAATTAGAGACAGAAATAAATAGAGGAAGAAGAAAATTCGTAAATACTTATTGTGTTAAAAGTCTTTGTCTAAATCAGTGGAAAATTTTAAATCTAAATTCAAATGGTAACTCAATGCATATAAATATGATATTGTTGAATAAATGCTTTAACATTATAATTAAAGGTTCTAGAAAAGTTTACAGCCCAGAAATTAGAGAGCAATAGCTTTAGACTATAGGTTAATATTATTTTAATGTAAGAGTAAATACATTAATAAATAAAAATTTTATTTGTCTGGGAAAGAAAGATTTCGCTTTATACCTTATATCAGGAGCAACTTAGAATCTTATTTCCCAGAATCTTATTTTCCCGTGTTTGAAAAACAAATCTTGGGCATCATATAAATTTTATGTTTTTCTTAAATTTAGCTATGGTCCATCTTAAGAGCTCACACACATGGTTCATATGTTACGGCAGACACTAATTCTTAGTGAGGTGCAGCCTTCTCCATTTTATGATGTTGAAAATATATTCCATGAAATTATTTACATGCCTTAAATATTAGTTGCCCATAACAGGTCAACAAGCATTTATTGTTTACTTTGTATGTACTCAGTCATGTATTAGGCATTGAGGATAGAAACTAAATGTAAGGCATGAATGATTTTCTTAAGAAAGACTTTGAAACAATATTTCATTAAACATTTGTGGTGACTATGAAAAATTATCCTTGTTTATATTGTAGTGAGCAATATTGATCAAATAACTTATTGGAGAAAGGAGACTCATAAATTTTAAACAATTGGATACTGGTTCAAAATAATTTACAGTCAAGTGATAACTTGCATGGTATAAATGACTAACCCTCGATTTTGTTAAGAGAAGAGAGAAATTAGTGAGCTTATGGAAGAAAAAAAGACCCATCAAGAACACTTGAATTTCTACTATAAACACGAGCAAGACTAAGCTAGGGGGAAAAGGATGGAGGTTACAGGTAAGAAAAGCAGAAAAGAAATGGCATAGAGACAGGGGTGGCCAGGTTATGGGGAAGGAAGATAAACTTGGGTGCCCTATAATTTAGAATAATGGAAGGAAGAGTTGTCATAACAGTGAAATATGTTTTAGCCAAATATATATTAGTAATCAAATCTTTATTATTATTTTACAACTAGGAGGGAATATGCAAATGTGGCCTGGAAACAGCCACGAGGTAATTAACCTGAGGTGGGGAAAATCAGTAGATAACCTGACCAGAGAAATGAGACAGACTTAGAGAAATAACTGAGACCATAACAGAAATGTGTAGCATCTGCAATAAAAAAGTAAAGCCAGATCTAAGATTGGGGAATAGCTTTAGGGAAGAGGGGAAAAAATGGTTGGACGATTCTTATGCTTTTATGACCAAACAAAAATTCTTAATTGTAGCAGTCAGACTCGAAGATGGCCCTCAAAGATCCCAGGCCCCTGGGATTGACACTTTTGTGTAAATTCCCCTAGGGGTTCTTAAAGCAAGTCACATGAAATTGAAACACTGTGCACCGTGACCTACAATATTCCACTGATCTGTCCCCTCACACTCTCAGTTCTCATAACCTAGCACTCCACGTTTTGGTCACTCTGCTCCGGCCCCAGTGGCTTGCTTCTGTCCTTTGACTATGTGTAGCTCATGTGACTGGACTTTGCACATGCTGTTGCTGTTTACTGGAATGCTCTGTCTTCAGAGCATCACATGGCTATCTCCTTTACATTATCAGCTCAAATTAAAGCCTATGAGAATCTTATCCCCTTCTTGACTTATTTTCTGGATGGCATGTATTACTTTCTGAAAATATCTTACATCTTGACTGTCTATCTTCCTTACCACGTCCATTAGGAAGGGACTTTAATTTAACTACTGTATTGTCCATGCCTACAGCAATGCGTTTTATATTGATGCTCAATATATAACTGTTGAATGAGATAGTAAATGAATGAGTGAATAACTAATAGAGGCTAGTAATCGTGTTAGCAGCTGGGAATTCTGGAGTAAATAAGATATAATATTTGACCTCAAATCTCAGGATCTACTTATTTTCTCCCTAAGGGAGTAAAGTGTAAACTGAACTGTGTGGAGCAGACAGGAGTCAGCCAGGTGGAGAGTGTGGAAAAAAAGTTTTCCAAGAAGATGGACTACGAGACACCTAGGCCCAGACTGAAGGGGAGATGAGCCTGTGGAGGGCACTGAAGGAGAAGCAATGGCATGGCTGTTCTGGGACAGAGTTGAGGCTGGAGGGTAGATCACTGGCCATACAACTCTTTAAGAGCATGGACTTTTATCATAAAGAAATGGAGAGTTCTAGATAGGTTTTAAATAGAAAAGTGATGAAGATTGGAACCTGAATCCATCCAGCTACAACTAAGCTATATTTTAATAATAATAATAAAGTAATCTCACGGGTTGGTGCTATGAGTTAGGGTAGGGAGGGTTAGTGGTAAATGGCAGATTCCTACGAATGTGCAAAATGGTATGTTCAAGACACAGTAATATCACTCCCCTAAATAAATATCATGACTTAATGCTAGTGAGAGAGGTGAGTGGCAAGTCCAATGATGATCATTCTTTACATATACATATACATATATATACACACACACATATATATATATATATATATATATATATATATATATATATATGTATATATCCTACCTAATAGACAAATATGCAAATTGACCGTACCTTTGCTATGCCCATGATTGGCCAGGAGGCGTGGGGGGGCGGGACTCGGGGTGGCCGGGGTAGCTGATTGGGCCGGCGGGACGCTGAGCTGCGTCACCAGCAGCAGCAAGAGCTCAGCGTCTGAGCCATGGCTGTGCTGCAGCACAGAAGGGGCCTCTGGGGCAGCGAGCGGACCATCAAAAGCGGGGGAGCTGAGTGCCTGAGCGGACAGGCACTCAGCTCCCCCGCAATCGAAAGCAAAAGTGTGGGAGCTGGGTGCCTGTCCGCTCAGGCAGCAGGCCTTTCAGAAGCCTCTGGCGTGGCGGAGGCTTCTGAAAGGCCTGGTGCACCAGCGATCGAAAGGAAAGCATGGGTCTGGGTGCCTGTCTGCTCAGGCACCAGGCCTTTCAAAAGCCTCTGCCATGCCAGAGGCTTCTGAAAGGCCTGGTGCACCAGCAGACAGGCACCCAGCTCCCTGCGATCAAAAGCAAAAGCGTGGGAGCTGGGTGCCTGTCCACTCAGGCAGCAGGCCTTTCAGAAGCCTCCTCCAGGCCAGAGGCTTCTGAAAGGCCTGGTGCACCAGCGATCGAAAGGAAAGCGTGGGAGCTGGGTGCCTGTCCGCTCAGGCACCAGGCCTTTCAGAAGCCTCCAGCGCCTGGTGCACCAGCGGACAGGCACCCAGCTCCCCGTGATCGAAAGCGAAAGCGTGTAGGGGACCCTACACGTGCATGATTCAATCATGCACTGGGCCTCTAGTATATATATATACATATATGTATATATATCCACATAAATATTTTAACTTATTTTCACAAAGCACAGAAGCACTTTTTTTGCTAATAAAACTATTTCAGTTATGAATTAGTCCCAATTGTTATATTTTGCCTCTACTGAAAAGGCCCAGTATTATTTTTCCCTTTTTATTCAGGGGGACTATAACTCAGACATGCTAAATTGTGTGTCAGGAGAGAACACTGGCATGATTCTGTCAGACCACTCACTCCCTCAAGACAGAGTTTTCAGGAGTTATAGTTTACTCTTGGATATTTTTGCTTCGTTTAGAATATTTTTTTACTTTATCTTCTCTTTGCATAAAATACATATTTCTCTGAAACGAACATTTGAGACTACAAATGTATAATGCTTATTCATTCCCTTTTTTCCTGACTCTTTTAAAGACACTCATGGAAATCTTACCATGTACAAAGTGTTGTGGTCATAGGCATATCAAGCAGGGAGATCATGATTATTTCAAAATAAAATAAAAACTAAAACTTGAGAATCTGTAAACAATTGATCCAGATAACTCGCATTTTTGAGGAAAGTGTTTATAATCACGTTTGTCCAGGTTTACAAGTATATGAATTGGGTAATTTGATACTCCATTTTTAGTTTTGTAAACCAAGATTTACTGAGCTATAATGTGTGTGCATGTTAGGGAACAAAGGCACCTGTAAGCTCATCATTGTAGCCAGCAGCTGGCCTGTAACCTCAGCACTTTGCCCAATGCCTGGCATGTAGTAGGCACTGACTGAATATTTGCTGAATAGAATAGAGGGGGATATAATTGACATTTAGCTGCTAGACTTTACTATTTGTAATTTATTTAAAGATTGATTACATTTATTGTTGCAAACAGGTTCCATATTAAAGATATCCACATACTAGTCAGCAATGTGCAATGCAGACAAAATCAACTTTTGTGTCCTTGTCCCTTTGCAACTGTATCATATTCAGGTGGTGTTTATCTCACCTGTAGCTGTGATTCCCCAATGACCAGCTTTTGAAAAGCAATAATGTTCTTGTTTGTATGTGAATAATTTATTCACATTTTGTCCCACCCACTAATTGTACTGACATAGAAATCTGGCATAATCTCAGGCATATTGTTATTAATATTAAAGTAATGTAAAACTAGGACAGAAGTCTATTTTGCATTAATAAAAGTCCTTATCAATGCAAACTATTTTCACATTACCAAAATTAGCAATGCAGAAATGCAAATCTGGTTCCCCAAGGATTCAAGATCTTGCCTTCACTCCAATGCAGGTACCATTTCTGGGACTCCTGTAAAACTTTTGTTGAATATACTGACCTAGCAGATTTGTAAACTTTGAGTAAATCATTCTATTTCTGGCTTAGCAACTGTGAAAATAAAATCACACTCAAAAATTGAGAAAATATCTATAATTTTTTCTTTGTTTACTTCCCTGAATTATTGAAAAATAAATAACCATCTGGAAGCTATATTTACAAAGATAATATCATAGGGTTATTAAAAAGAGAGTAACCAAAGTAACTCAATATTAAGATTTATTATTGTACTTCACAAAGGGCTTTAGATAAATAATGAAATGTGGATTCTGGTACAACACTCAGGGTACATGTGTAAAAGAAATTAGTATAGATAGAAATATGTGCTTATATTAATCAATCTATACTTTTGAAATATTTTGAATTTGTGCAAATAACTATAGTTTAGATCCTCTTTCTAATGTGAAAGCAAACTATCTCACCTTTAATAATCCTATGGTATTTTTTCTCATATACCTGTCTTTACACAAGGAGCAGTGGACTAACATGGTCAGTATTTACAATCAAGACAATATAAAGCCAGGTTTACTACAGTTGTTTAGTTATAATGTTTTTGTTGGCTCATAACCTGATCTTGTCAGAATATTTAACTTGTTTTGTGTCTGCATGCAATTTATGCCACGTGGGTATGCTACTCTCCTTATCTTTATGTCTACCCTCCCTGTCATTTCCCTCATTTACTAAATGAAGGCTCTATTACTCTCCACCCAAGTCCTGCCATTGAGATAGGGTATTGGCGAAGGGGCTATAACCAATAAGGGCTACAGGGACAGTCAAGGAGGTAGTAAGACCAACCCCAATAGATGTATAGCTTAGAACTGGCAGAAGACCAGTTGGATCCAACACAGTGACTAATTTCACCTTGCTGTAAGCCCTAGTCTCCTTATAGCTCATTGTAACATATTAGCACGCTAAACAGCACACCCCTCATCCCCATGATTGGAAACTGAAAGCCCATATAAGGACACAGACTGTTGAGGGTGCTCTCCCTAGAAGTCTCCACCCCTGCATCACCATCACTTAGGTGACTTCAGTACCTGAGGAATGGCTTACATGACATGTTGGTTCTAGGGACCATCGCCCGACTGACCTTTCGACCTCCTTCTCCACTCTGGGCCCCTCCCATGCTGATAGCAGATGGGAAGCCCACAGCTCTGCTGATTCTGCCCCCACGAACTCATGCTCTACATCGTTAAGTGGGCTCCATTGTCCTCTGGCTCTCCTTTACATCACTTTCACCACATGCCTACAGCTAGTACTCGCAGTCACTCTCCACAGAAGAGCTAATTTATAGAAAATATCATATCCACCATACAGGAACTCTCTGGACTGCCAAGCCTTAATTATGACCCACTTTTCCCCTTCACTCCTGAATGAACAAAAGGAATCTTGCTCCTTTCACCTGAGACTAATCTGCTTGGGGTTCCATCCCCTCCACTGAGAAATCAAAATAAAAAGATAATAAAGAAGACAGCATGGTACTAGTAACAGCTCATTCCGCTCACTGTGAACATGCTTCAGTTTTATTTCTCCAAGGCACCATGACCAAACTATTGCTTAGGTGAAATCTAAGAATCTGAAAATGATCTCCCCGTTGAACCCTGTGATATACTAGTATTTGCTCTTACTGCCACCATTCCCGACTTGCAGCCAGATATTGACTCTCACACACTCTCAGCACTGTCATGCCCTGATATCAGCGATTCAACAGTTCACATGGAATCTGCTGTGCGTTTGGAAGGGCAGTGATCTTGTGGAACTGTGAGAGCCCTGGCTTCAAACATTGCTTGCTTATGTTATGGTTTAGATTTGCCCTTTGTTTACTCAATTTCCATGTTTACACGTGAAAATGATTGAGAAGGATGGAATGCCAGTTCCATTTGCATCCATCTATACAAACAGAGGTGTCCCTCCAACTTGGCAACTAAAGTCTGTTTCTTATAGCTTTCTAGGTTATGTGTTTCCCGCACACGTTCCTTTTGTTTCCATCACTGTCTTCCTGTTTGCCTTTCTCCCTGCCTCTGCCACAGCCGCAATGAGACAGGTGACCCGAAGGATGCTGGCAGACGCCCCATAACCAACTATAGAGTAATGATAGGACTGTAAACCAGGATCTGTAGATGCACATTCTAAGTACAGGTAGCTGAGAGCTGGTTTTATGTAAAAATTTATCATCTATTTGCCAAGGACTGAGGGACAGGTGGTATGATCTAGTGGATGGAGAACTAATTGGGAGTCAAGAGACCCTGATTCCATTTTGAGTTCCATTACAGCCATGCTCTGTGACTCAGAACGATTCACCATCTCACTCTATTTCAATTGTCCTCCCTGTAAAATGGAGATACTACTTACCACTTACAACCCCCCACAGAATTTGAAGATCTAATTGAGTTATTGCTGTAGAGTAGTTTGCACTCCTCAGGAAAAAGAAGTCCATACTTCAAGTTGAAAATACTTTAATTTAAACAAAATAAACAACGCCAATACTATATTATCATTCTGCACAACAACAAAGTGTGATTTTTAGAAGCAGCTGGGGCTTTTCCTTTTTTTTTTTCAAGGAAATCGGTAATTCAAGGCACAGATGGGATGATAAAGTTTATTTTCTATTCTAATTAAATATCAGAATGGTAGTAGCAAGGCTCAGGATTTTTAGAGCACTAAGGCCAATGGCATCCCTGTGAAACTATAAAATTTTAAAGATCTGTGAAGGACACCACTGGTAACAGAAATGTCATTTCTGGGCTGAGAGCTATAAAGTGATTCCTCTAAAATATCCCAAATATCCCACTACCCACAATATTTAGTGGACATCTGCTGTGCATCCCATCAGATGTCAAAAACTGTCACTGCCTGTTCACCGCTCCATCCTCTCCCCCAAATGGAAAACTGAGGCTAAACCAGTTTAAGCATCACAGTCACTCAGCACAGTAAATGCCAAAGGAAGCCACTGCACCCTGTCCAGGGGACAGTCACATTACAAAGGTTCTCTGAAGTGGTAGATGGGGGATTTCCTAATGGTAATCAACACAAGAAAAGTCACAGGGGCAAAGGAAACGAGGGTCTTGCTATGGGAGGAAAGTGCAAACGAATTTGGCTTATTTTCCTGCAGAATAGACAGGGTAGGTAGGGCTAACATAGAAGATTAGATAGTAGAAATCACAAGGAACATTTAGTAGAAAGCAGCTTCATCTATAGTGATATTATTTCATATTCTGTGTGTAAGTGTGTGTGTTAGTTGATCAATTGAAAATGTTTGCATTCTAAATATGGAGAGTGCCATGAAATCAGAGGCGCTGAGACTTCATTCAGATACATCACTTACTGCCTCGGGTGTCCTCAGGCTCTTCATCCAAAATGAAGGCCACAGTGAGAGCCAATAGGATTTTAACTATATCATGCTGTCTTAGCATGTTATCCATTCTAATACCACTGTATATGTTAATAATGCTCATAACTTGTTCCCCATCACCATGTTAGGTTGGAAAGCAAGAAGCAACATTCTGTAGACGTGTTCATCCATTAATATTTGTATTATTGATATTTATCGTTTATTCAAAAATTAGACATAAATCAAGTTACTGACTTAACATCTCACATTGATGGGGTAGAATAATCAGAAGCTAAAATTCCTTATAAGGAGAGATTATGTCCTTTACATCTTAGTTGTGTTTTTTTGTGTGTTTTTTTTTTTTGCCTGACAGTAACCTTTCCAGACACCGCAGGGATCATCACAGCTACTGTGTATCAGTGACAGTACTTTATTAGGAACTTTCTGTTTAATTTTTTAATTAAAAAAATCCTTTGAGATGGGTATTATTACAACTACCTTACAGATGAGTAAACTGAGATTTGGAGTGAGTAATAAGCAAGTTACCTGACTCTATGCAACTTTTTAAAAATATATATTTTATTGCTTTTTTACAGAGAGGAAGGGAAAGAGATAGAGAGTTAGAAACAGCGATGAGAGAGAAACATCAATCAGCTGCCTCCTGCACACTCCCCACTGGGGATGTGCCTGCAACCAAGGTACATGCCCTTGACCGGAATCGAACCTGGGACCTTTCAGTCCGCAGGCCGACGCTCTATCCACTGAGCCAAACCAGTTAGGGCTCTATGCAACTTTTGATATGACTTTGTCACATGTCCTTTCAAAAAGTGGAGTCTATTTCTCTGTACCTGTAACTGGAGCTTGGCCAAGTGACTTTCTTTGGTCCATAGAATTATAGCAAATTAGATGTCAACAAAGGATGGAAAAAATGGTTAATCAAGCCAGAGAAAGGAAGTCCCAGTGCATAAGCATTATGTGGAACATTGAGGCCTCTGTGTGAACAAGCCCAAGCCAGTGCCGGAGAGGTAATGTGGAAGAGAACTGAGGCTCACTGGCCAAGCGCTGGTAACTGCCAGCCCTAGCACAAGGCCATCCTGGACTATTGCATGGATAAACAAACTACAGGAAATGTACAAAAGTATTTCATCCATGTTGATACATGTGAATGCGTATGAGTCTCAAACACAGTATGATAAGTAAAAGAAGCCAGATGAAAAATACTATAGAGTCCATTTACATTCCATTCTAGAAAAGGGTTGAGAGACAGAGAACTATCAGTTGTTGATGAATGGTAAGGGTAGGAAAAGTTTTGACTACAAAGGGACCAAGCAAGGGAATTTTGGGGGATAATGGAACTATCCTATATATTCACTGTGGTTGCAACAGTATGACACTACACATTTGTCAAAATTTACAGAACTGTACCAAAAGAGAATTTTATTGATGTACACTGAAACAAAATTTTAAAAATGCTCCCTCTTCCTCCCTGTTAACTTAGAATTGTGCAGAATTTATGGAGTTAAAGTTAGAAGAACCTGCATTGTTTAGATGCTGGATCTGCACTTTACTACGTGAGTGATTTCAGTAAATATCATAATGTCTCTGAGCCCCAGTTTGTAACATGTAAATGGAAATAATAATACCCACCTTAGGCTTCCATCTTTCATCTATGAAATGAGGCAGTAATACTCTCCAGAGGTATGGCTGAGAGTCAAATGAGATAATGTCTGTAGAGGGCCTGGCACAAAGTAAGTACCCAATAAAGGGAAATGATGATGGTGAGATGCTCATGCTGATGATAACGATAATGATGATGAAAATAATGATCTCCATTAGAGGAGCACGATTTGGGGAGAATTTATGCCTCTAGCAAACTAGTAGGATTCTCAGAGTTCTGATTCTAAATACAAATTGTGTCGTATATCCTCATAAAAGACCCTGTATCCCGTGGAGACTCAGCAGATATACTGGTAGAATAGGCACCTACTATATACAAAACACTGTCAAGCAGGTATTCCATATAGTAACTACTTCTATAATTTCTAAAATTCTCTTGCAACAACTACAATGATATCTTATAGATATCTAACTTACCTGTATCCTTGATGTAGGAGGTCCCCCTGTAACCCTACTTGTTACCTCTGAGGACATACTTTTGGATCTTTAGTCTCTGAGCCTTAAAGCTTTGTGGAGTTCCAGAGTTTTGTATCTCTGATTATGACTTTTTAGTAAAAGCTATTTGTTTCATTTTGGTTCCCTTGCCTATATCAAATCCTTAGAATCAAGCAAATTATCTAGAGTCACCAAATCTTTGGATGATCAATAATAAAAATACTAAGCATGGCTCTGAGTCACCCCTGAATGCAGTATAGTCCCAAGAGACAGAGGACAGTGCTTCAAAGGTGAGGGCAAGAAGGGGTCTCCAGCTCCCATGTCCTCCCTAACAATATCAATTCTTAGCTTAGAATTGATGAATTTTAATCAGGAATTAGAAGAGGGAAAGGTCAATCTGCACATGCAGATAGCTAAAAATTCCATGAAAATATTCATGTCTTAGGGAGAACTCACGAATACTGGTATCCTATATAATAAAAAGGTAATATGCAAATTGACCCTCATGCCCTCGCACAAGATGGCCACCCCCATGTGGTCAAAGATGGCCACCACAAGATGGCCCAAAGGGGAGGGTAGCTGTGGGCGATCAGGCCAGCAGGGGAGGGCAGTTGGGGGCAACCAGGCTTGCAGGGGAGGGCAGTTGGGGGCGACCAGGCCAGCAGGGGAGGGCAGTTGTGGTGACCAGGCCTGCAGGGGAGAGCAGTTAGGGGCAACCAGGCAGACAGGGGAGGGCAGTTGGGGCAACCAGGCTGGCAGGGGAGGGCAGTTGGGGGTGACCTGGCCATCAGGGGAGGGCAGTTGGGGGTGACCGGGCCTGCAGGGGAGGGCAGTTGGGGGCAATCGGGCTGGCAGGGGAGCAGTTAGGCATCAATCAGGCTGGCACAGGAGTAGTTAGGGGGTGATCAGGCTGGCAGGCAGGTGAGCAGTTGGGAGCCAGCAGTCTCAGATTGTGAGATGGATGTCCGACTGCCAGTTTAGGCCCGATCCCTGTGGGGTCCCAGATTGGAGAGGGTGCAGGCTGGGCTGAGGGACAACCCCCCCCCCCAGTGCACGAATTTCGTGCACCAGGCCTCTAGTGTGTGTGTGTGTGTGTGTGTATATATATATATATATATATATATATATATATTCATTTATATTAACTATATTTGAAAGAGCACTAATCTAGGAGTCAGGAGAACTGGGCTCTCCTCCTCATGACAGATCAAAGTCTGCATTCCATCTAGAAGAGTCGTAGATTGGAGTGAGTCCATATAATTCAACTATTTATATAACTGGCCATTTTACCTACTTTGGGGAAGGCATAGAGAAACAATGTACCTTTGTATTGGAAAACAACACTCTTTTCCTTGCTCTATTTAATTTATAAAGATTTTAAAATACAAATAAAGCACCATCCTAGTCAAACAGCACTTTCTAAATCTATAGGATTCAGTGTTTGATTCCTGGGGGTAGAGAAGGAAATAGTAAAAGAACATTATTGTATAAAGCGGTCTCATGCATTCTTGAAGTTTTAGGTAAAGAGTAAAATTTTGCTTGAATTTGATTGGTAAGATAAAATGTCTTGGTGAATGGGGAAAAACTGATTCTCAGTATGCTTAAAGGTTTTCATACAAAGAAAGAGTAGGTAAAACATTTTAACCACAGGAAAAATTGTCAACACCAAGGGGAAGAAAAAGCAAACTAATTAAAGTTCTAAATATTCAGAAATAATAAAGGGTCTTGCAAAGTATGGAAATAGTACTTTATTCACCTTTATGATTCTAGAAAATGTAATATGAAATAAAGCATGGTTAATTTATGTCTTTAATTGCAACACCAAGCAATTGATATTTTAAAAAACTGGGATACTCAAAAGTAGATCACACTGTGTGTTTTTTTTCAATAGGCCCCATAAGAAGTAAATTATAAAGTTCCCACTTGTGCCTCAGAGGAAAAAGAAAAATCCATTCCCATTTGCTCTTTATTGGCCTAATAGTTCTGCAGAACAGCTTACAACCGAGCTTATGTTTCACACATGCACATTTGATTGAGCTCACCTGTTGTGATCTGCGTTAAGTGCCCACATTCTCAGTAGCAGCTGTAGATTGCCAAAACCACGGCTTTCCTAATGTTTTAAAATAATTGAGGGAGCTTTTCCTTTGTTTTGCTCTCACTTTATCTCACTCGAATATCAAACAGAATTTACCCAAGTTTGGAAATTCAGGGGTTGATAATGGAAGTGCACTTATCACACAGAATTTTAGACTGCTTCCCCTACCCATTTCTTGTAATAGGTTTTCCCAGAACTAGCAACAGGAGCTGCTCAGCCCCGCTCCCTGTCACCTTTGTCCAAGCCCCGACACAGACAGGTGCTCAGAAGCTGGGGTTGGGAGGGCCTTGGTGCTTGAGACTAGTGCTTGTCTGATAAGCCAGAGGATGGTGACATCCCTAGAATGTTCTATCCCATATTCCCATTGTCATCTGATAAGAGAAAGAGGAAAAGCTCATTATTCAAAGTGGTAACCAAGAGCAACAGAAACAACTAGACGTAGGGTAAAAGAGAAAGTCTAGAAGTTCAAGTGGTCACGTTGGTTATCCCATTTTAGCCTGAGTGAGGTCAATTATCTTTTGAAAGTGCAAAGTATGTATTCATTTTAAATGTTCTCTTGACACCCTAGCTCCTATTAAAGGCTATGTTGTCTATTTTTCAGGCAAAAGTCTACCTAACTTTTCAAACAAAAACACCTTATCATGTTTTTAAACCATGTTAACAGGCTAATTAACAAACTCCTTTACCAATCCATTTTTCTATTTAACAACCTTAGCTGTGAAGGCATTTTTTTTTCCTAAATATAGTCAATTGCCTCAGACAATGAGATGTAATGGCAGGGAGCTCTATACAGACTCAAGTCCTAGCAATATGGACTAAGTTAACTGATGAGCCCAGCCTGCATCTCATTACCCTCATATGTAATATGGGAATATCCACTGGAAAGTATAATCCACGTAAGAGTTCCTAGTGGAGAACATGCGCCAAAAGAAAGACAGGTTATTTCTACCTCTGATACAGGCAGAGTCCATTGCTTTATATTTTCTTCACCATAAAGGGAGTGATACAGAATAGCACCTTCTCGTCCTCGTTGGACTTGAAAATGTTGCCATTTTCAGCCTCTCCTTTCTGATCCTTTATATTCCATATGTATGTGCATATGGAATTAAAAATTAAAACACAACATGCTAAATAATTGAACAAAAATTTTAAAGGAAACAGGTTACTCTGAAAACGGTTCTGAGATACAAATCATTTAAAAGAAAAATAAGTCTTCAATGCATTTTCAAAGTCTAAAGAAGAGAATTTAGAAGGTTCATTTTGAAGGAAGAATAAAGAGTAGATGAAAATGGTGTCTATTTGTGTACGAAACTAAGCATTTGTGTGCAAGGGGGTGGTATGAGAGAAAGAAACAGACAGGCACAGAGAATTTTTTTAAAAAAAGAAGTGAGCATGTTTTCAGCAATCAACAGTTTTCCACAGTAGAAATGAAAATTCTGTCCTAATTAAATGCTAATTAGGTAGTAAAATGTGGTTTTATTCTACTGTTAATTTTCCATTACATTAACCTTCTCATCAAAACTTATGTTTATATACAAAAGTTTTCTAATGATAAAACTTCATGAAAAAAGTTTAGAATGCTTTATCTACATAAAATGAAGGTCTTCCTACAGGGTTATTATTTTGTGTTCTATAAAGAAAAACATATGTACATAAAATAATTAAGTATAAAAATAGCTATGTGACTTGAGTATCTTCCATAAAGATACCAGTCTAGATAAAAGACTAGAATTAGATATAAATTCACCAATATCTAGAGAAAAATATTGTATATTTTCTATTTAAATTATCCTAGAACCTCATCAACAATGCCCCTTTACTTAAAGAATAAAGCCTAAACGTATTAGCATTTAAAAGCATCACAATATGATCCCTTTTACCCTCCCCTATATAATTGCCTGTGGGCTTCTGAAGAATAAAGAATTTTAGTCATATTCCTATTCCCGACTGGCAGGGGCTTGGTTCATGGTTGGTACTAAGTATGCCCAGAGCCATGCAGGTCACACAGGTTTATTCACTGTTTTCCAGTATGACTTGTGCATTTCCTCTCAACGTCTATGCTCCCAAGATTTTGCCAACCTTTTTCTCTGCCCATTTCAATTCAATCTGTTTTTACAAATATATATATATATATATATATATATATATATATATATATATATAAATATATATATATATATTTTACAAATATATATATATATATATATATATATATATATATATATATATATATAAAATTATTATTAAAGGGAGAAGGAAAGAGATATAGAAACATCAATGAGGATAATCATCGATCGGCTGCCTCCTGCATGCCCCACACTGGCGATCGAGGCCACCACCAGGGCACGTGCCCTGATCGGGAATAGAACCATGACCTCCTGGTTCCTAAGTCAACGCTCAACCACTGAGCCACGCCAGCTGGGCCAACCTGTTTTTAAGGATGGACTCAAATACCAGCTCCCTCACAAAACTGACCTCTGAAGCTCTTCTAGCCATTCCCTGCCTGCACCGACTCCTCAGGAAGGAAATGTCACAACCTGAGTTAGCGATGCAACACGACAGTGCAGGGAATGTCAGGACCCTTCCGTTGGTCTGCCCACATGAATGCTAGGCTGGACACTGAGTACAGGTGCAAGACTTAGAGGCAGTTCTCACAGCTTTTCATTTGGAAACATGAGTCTGCACCTAGCTCCGTCCACAAGGAAAATGTCGTGGGAACATAACAGGTGGGCCAAGATTCAGGGCAGCCTCAGACAATGGTAGACACCCCGAAATGTAAAAAAGCATCCCTTGGGAGTGTCTACCACAGAAAATATAGATTTCAACAGTGGGGATTATAGTACAGTAACTCCTCACGTAACGTTCTCGATAGATTCTGTGACTTTAAGTGAAATGACCTACAATGAAAGCAATCTTGCCATAGGCAATTGATTTAAAGAAGTGTTAAGTTCCTAGGACATCTCACCCATAATGACATTATTCAACATCATTGGGTGAGTGGGAACACAGGTGAACCAGGGATAGCATTAGGCGGACAGTGAAGTAGCTACGGATATACAAGTCCAGCCTGAGCCTCTAGGGAGCCACCATGAAAATGATGGTTTCACAGGTAAAGCAAGGAAGGAGGTGAAAGGCCTTTCAACAGAGATAGACATTTTCTAAATTCCATGTGAGAGATTAGTGGTTAAAATCCCACTTATACCTCATAGCATTTCATGTGCATCGAGTGTCTCTGAACCCAGAACAGACAATTCAAGAATGAGGGGAGCAGGCTCCCTGCTCTGGAGCAACTTCCTCTCTGACAGGGGAGTTCTCACTGCCCGGTGCCCTGCTCCCTCCCAGCTCTCCACACAATGGGTTCTATTGGACTGATGTCTGCCCTCCAGGTAAGTGGCTTGTATTAGTGGCTGGATGTCAGCGCCAGGAGGGCAGGCATGGTGTCTGTTCTGCTCTTTGCTTTGTTCCCAGGATCTAACATGCCCAGCAAGTAGTAAGAACTCCATGCCTGGACTGATGCAAACATGATGTCAAAGAAAGGGTAAGTCAATATAAACTTGAACAAAAAGATAGATACAGAGACAGTAAAGCATCAAACAGAAAAAAAAAAAAAAGGTAAGTCAAAGCTGCTGCAGACAAAAGGGACACAGAATAGCAGCACTAAGATAGGCCGGCTGAAGTTTTGTCAAAAACAAATGCTGAGAGCCTGGCCAGAGTGGCTTAGTTGGTTGAGTGTCATCCTATGCACCGAAAGGTTGCGGGTTTGATTCCTGGTCAGGGCACATACCTGGGTTGCAGGTTCGGTCTGGTTGGGGCAGGTATGGAAGATAACCAATCAATATTTCTCTCTCACATCAATGTTTCTCTCTCTCCCTCTCCTTTCCTTTCTCTCTAAAGATCAATTAAAAGAAAACACACAAATGCTGAGAATTTGTTAAATATCAATTTTCTTAGTTTTAAGACTGCATGTGAGTTAAGCATTTTATCATTATTAAGGGCTCTTTCTGGAACTGTTGGTCTATATCCAAGTAGCTTGTGCGGGCAATTGAGTATGTTCTGAATACATTTTACTTATGAAATTCCATCCTTGGTCTCTTCAATCAGTAAATCGGGTAGCAGAATTGACATTTAACAGTCCTGAACACAGCGCGATTATCTACTCTAGGAATCAGATACAACTGAAGCTCAGAATGGCAGGATAAATGACTGGTGGGTCAAGGCTGCTAAGTAGCCTGAACAATGAATCACTCTGACCCTCAAGTCCGAGTTCTCTCCACAGGACGCTGCCTGGAATCATTGTGATGGTGTGTGGTTCACACTTGCTCATTTTCAGGGCATGCCAGCTGTGAGTTTCAAACATGTTTTCAGAGGAAAAAGCCGGGGCATTTATCAGTTCTTACACAGAGCATTTGCACTGGACTTTGCAGCGGTCCTAGGCCTGATGTAATTGATCTCACACTGTCTGAGGATCACAGGCTTGATCACATTGCTCCAATTTCATAGGTGACAGATTCGAATCTCAGAGCTGAAGTGACTTGCTTCTGACCAAGCAGCTGGTAGGTGAAAAGCCAGTCTGGTTAATTCATGCCATATAAGATTGACTTTGAATTCAACATTGAAAATCATTATTTAAATAATGCATCTCGATTAAAGGAGCATAGATTAGTTAACTTGGGAGTGCAGAGGACAGAGTAATAGCACATAGGAAATATTGAAAATGGAATACTCAGAACAGTGGTTCTCAACCTTTCTAATGCCGCGACCCTTTAATACAGTTCCTCATGTTGTGGTGACTCCTAACCATAAAATTATTTTCCTTGCTACTTCATAACTGTAATTTTGCTACTGTTATGAATCGTAATGTAAAAATCTGTGTTTTCCGATGGTCTTAGGTTCTATAGCAGCGACCCACAGGTTGAGAACCGCTAGCAGCGTCGCCTAAGACCATTGGAAAACAGAGATATTTACATTACAATTCATTAACAGTAGCAAAATTACAGTTATGAAGTAGCAACGAAAATAATTTTATGGTTGGGGGTCACCACAACATGAGGAAATGTATTAAAGGGTCGTGGCATTAGAAAGGTTGAGAACCACTGACTCAGAAGATTAATAACCCACAAATACGGAAGTAAAAATTGTGCAAATGTTGCCACAAAACTCTTCAGCTCTCTGCACGTGCATGTAGGTGCTTGTGGTAGTAGCTTTCCTGACGTTAAATGTCCTGTGTTCAAATGATCCACTCATTCCAAATAAATCCGCAGGCAGATAGTATGCTGTAACCTTGCCGACTAAAGATAGGCTAAGACTTTTCATCCTAAGACACATTTGCTTGAGGTTCCACTGACTCGGGCTTTGCCAGGTTCCCTTCAACTTTCGAATCCCACTCCCCATCCCCACCCCTCGGATTGCTTAATTTGCCAAAATTGTCTTTGGTAGCTGAAACCGAAGCTATAAAGTAAACCCTTGAGATCTGACTGCATCAGTGTGTAGTTTGTCACTGAGAAGTCCTCCATCCATAGTTCAAACTCACGGTGAAAAACTAGCAGCAACTTTCCTGGGGGTGGGGAAGAGCACTCCTTATTCTGCTTAAAATTGCTAAACATTAATCCTTCTTAGCCTGAACTCCTGAATTCTCAAACACCAGAGGCACTGCACCACTCCTGGGGAGACCAAAGCATAATTCAGCTCCATCTGTCAGTTTAGGCTAACTAGTTAGGCAGCAATTGCCAATACTAGTGAATTACGCAGACTCTGCAGATGGTCTGTGATCTAGTAATGAAAATATTCTAAGTGAAATTTTTAGTGAATAGCACTAGCCAAAAGTGATTTTATTTCAAAGATGGCCAATAATACCATTCTCATTTTGAGTATTGTCTTTTAAGGTTGGCTTTCTGAGGTCAAGAAGTATAATTTCTACACAGAGCAATAGCTGTCAAGTGTTCAAATGATTGAAGTGACAACGAACACCTTTGTGATAAGAAAGTGACTTTGTAGCTAGAAGGTTGTAATTAATGACAACTCCTTTCCTCAGTGCAATGCCATGTAACTTAAATCTTCACTTAAGTAAGTTTTTTATTGGCTTTGCTTGCCTTGCAACCTTACATCAAATGGGCCATTATTTCAACTGTAAAGAGCTGCCTGGGAACTAAACTCTAAGTCAGAAATAACTTATCCAAAAAGCTTGGTCCAGAAGGGTTCTAAATTTTCAAACTGGCAGAACACAATAAGACATGGGAGCAAAACAATTTCAGATAATCTCTCCTCTCAATGGGAAGAAGAGGACTCAAAATTATTGGTAGGTAGGCAAGATTTCTGATATTTACTCTGAGAATTTTATTAACTCTTATGCAATCATATTGACTTTAAAATAAAGTTAGGAGAATTTCAATATAGAAATCTTAAGAGTAAATCTGGCCAAGAAATTTTTCTAATCCCTTTTTTATTATTTAATAATAGAATACTCAACATAAAACATCATTGTTTTTCCAAAATGCATCTAAAATTTGACAGTCCTTTAGAATAATGTCTATTTGTCTGGACTAAAAAGGGAAAATATTTGGGATGACATTCAGCAGCTCACACAGATACTGGCATTGAACTATCATAAACAGATCCAACCTGACTCTCTATCCTACCTAATAAAAAGGTAATATGCAAATTGACCACACCTTTGACACACCCACAAGCCACGCCCACCAGCCATGCCCACCAGCCAATCAGAGCAAGTATGCAAATTAACCCAACCAAGATGGCTACAGCCACAGAGAGCAAGGTTTCCCAGGTAACAGAGGAAGCCAAGCTTTCCGCCTGCCCTTGCCAGGCCTAAGCCTCCACTCAAGCTACAAAGTTTCAATTATAGAAGGTAAACAAATTGAAACAGAAATGGCGGCAGAACGGAGCTTGAGAGAGCAGGCCAGGGTTGCCAGCGGCAACAGGGGAAGCAAAGCTTTCCGCACACCCTGTCTGGGCCCACCCACTTAAGGCTACAAAGTTTCAATTATAGAAGGTGAATTAACTGCAACAGAAATGGCTTTCGGCCGCGGAGGAAGCAGCAGGCTTGGCTCCACTCCAGGCTACAAAGTTTCAATTGTAGAAGGAAAATAAATTCCAGATACCAGGGCCTCCACTTGGGTTTCCAGGGGGTGTGGCTGGCCTGCAAACCACCACAGGCCCCTCGCTCAGGCCGCCCCACGCCCCAAGGGAACCCCCACCTGATCCGGGACACCCTTCAGGGCAAACCAGCTGGCCCCCACTCCTGTACCAGGCCTCTATCCTATCTAATAAAAGAGTAATATGCAGATTGACCATCACTCCAACACACAATATAGCTGCCTCCATGTGGTCAAAGATCCTGCCCCCATGTGGACACAAGATGGCCACCACAAGATGGCCAGCAGGAGAGGGCAGTTGGGAGGCACCCAGCCTGCAAGGGAGGGCAGTTGGAGGTGATCAACCCTGCAGGAGAGGGCAGTTAGGGGTGACCAGGCCGGCAGAGGAGGGAAGTTGGGGGCAAGCAGGCTGGCAGGGGAGCAGTTAAGCATCAACCAGGCTGGCAGTGGAGTGGTTAGGGGTGATCAGGCTGGCAGGCAGAAGCAGTTAGGGGCAATCAGGAAGGCAGGCAGGCAAGCAGTTGGGAGCCAGCAGTCCTGGATTGTGAGAGGGATGTCTGACTGCCATTTAGGCCTGATCCCACCGGGGCTAAGATTGGAGGGGTCACAGATTGGAGAGGGTACAGGCTGGGCTGAGGGAGAACCCCCCTCCATGCACAAATTTCATGCACCAGGCTTCTAGTCTATTATAAATAGCTCTCCTTCTAGTGATATTTTAGGACAACCCAGAGTTATTTTTTAAGTTAATATTTTAGCAGCAGAATTTCTTAGTCAAAGGAAGTGCATGAATTCTATAGTGTTTATGAAATGATTTGCTAAATTGTTTACCAGAATTTGCTTGCCCTAAGCAGATATAAGAATGTTTCTATTCTTAAACAAAAATCATATAAACAAGAACATAAAAGTTAATTTATATCTATCAAAACTATGAGAAAGTGCATCCCTCATTAAATAACACCTATTGCTTCAGCTACTTAATTTTTGAAACAAAATGTGTGATGTGAATATCAAAATCCAGATAAGTGTCTAAAGATATTCATTCAGCTGAAGACAGCTTTCTCCTCCTTCAAGCAAAAAACCATACATTTTGTTAGAAACATGAATGGAAATATAGTAGTAAAAGTTCAGAGAAAATAATGAACTAACCCTCTACCCATTAAAAAAAGAATTGTCTTACAATTAAGAGAAAACAATATGCTATTCATGATATGTTTTTAGAGAAATAATAGTAAAAATTAATAATGTGTCTTCTGTATATAACCAAATATTAGATGAACTAAATATACGTGTAAAATCTAAAATATTTTTTCTTTTTTGTCTCTAAGTAAATGCTCAGATACATAGAAGCAAAAGACTTACATGCATAACTATAGTCTTCATAAATTCCGTGCTATATTAGCTAGGTCCCATAGCTAATCAATATGTCATTTTCCAATTCAAGAAAACCTAATTAGAATTAGTCATTTTATGTTGATTGGTTAAATGGGGACTAATTTATATCTCTGATACATTTCTCTAACATCAAACACTAGAAAATAGGGAAAAGGTAAAACAGAAAAGCAATGACATTTTTATAAAAACCTTGTCAAAGAAGTGAAGGGGAGCCTAATCTGCAAGCAATAAAGTAGGGGGAAATCACTGAAAATTACTTACCATAGAAGTCAGGAGGAAATGTTAGAAGCTGCTTTAGTATTCTCACTAGGGCACAGAAAGTAGAAAGGGTTGAAATTAAAGACAACAGCACACAATAAAATGGAGTTGTGTGAAATAAGAAATGAATTCAAGTGTTAAAATTACTACAAAATGCAGAAGCAGAATTAAATACACATTGGACAACAAAATTTTACATTGCAGAATTTACACTGCAGAAAATAAAAGCACACGGAAAGCTCTCCCATAATTCAGAAGAAAAGCCAAAGATAATTAAAATAAGAAAACCATAATAAGTATGGAAAGCAGAAAAGTGATCTGAACTGTGGATTGTATTGCCCCTGAGGAAGAAGTATTAACTGAAGTAGAAGTGACAAAAGAAAACGGAAGTAAATTTTTATTTAAAAAATGTTCTGACTATGCATCAAAACACTAATTTCATTCAAGTTTAAAAATAAAAGAATGTCACCTATATGTAGATGGAATGTGAAATGACAAGTGAAGAAAAGTAAATAAATGAAATACAAATACAACTGGAGGGGAGGGAAAGAGAGAGAGAGAAAGAGAGAGAGAGAGAGAGAGAGAGAGAGAGAGAGAGAGAGAGAGAGGGAGGGAGGGAGGGAGGGAGGGAGGGAGGGAGAAAATTAAGAAACAGGCTGTCTTCAAAATGACAACAACAACAAAATTGTTGTCTGGATTTGGCTTTCTGGGGCATTAAATTCAAGAGGATAGAAGCATAATGTTGACAGGTCTTTGCGGATAAGATGGCATGGCGCCATTATTATAGGTGTGTTAGAGCAACACATGTAAACCAATGATATGGCTCAGGACATAGCACATGTGTGTGCTCATGTTTACAAATGTTCCTTAAGGTTTACTACAGCCAATCTTGAAAAGAAACAAATTCACTACTCAGGGCTCAGGTAAGAGAAGATTGGTGACTCTACCGTTACTGGGTTTAAATCCCAAAGGAAACGAATCCATGGTGTTCTGTGCACCTGGACGGCTGGACTCTGCAGGATTTCTGCAGCTTCTCCTCCACACCCGCTCCATTCCCAGTCCCCAAAAATGAGTTTCTTAAACACATTCTTGTCCATTGTTCAGAGAGAATGTTTTACGATTTCAATTATTATTATGATAGTGTTGGATGGTCCATTCTTGGCAATGTTCCTTAACTAAACAATATTGAACAAGGTGCTAGGAAAATTACTAATCAAAGAAGCTTTTTTTCCTTTCACAAGAGCCAAACTAGTAATCAACAGCGTCAGTTCTTAAGGAATAATTTTGTTCAAATCTGAAGCATATAAATGGCATATGTCATTTTTATTTTATAGTAAAGACTAACCATCCATCCGGAAACAAATATTTTGTAACTTTTTATCTCCCATATAGAACATGTGAATGTTCCTGAAGTAACTTTGTTTAAAATCATGATGTATCGTCATAACCATGAATAGGATATTCAAAGAAAAGCAAGATAGCAAGAAAATGCACTAAAATGCAAAATGCTAACAGCAGTCATTCGTAAATACTAAAGCTACAGGCAATTCTTTCCTTCCTGAGTTTTATCCTACCAATTTTTAATGAGTGCACTTTAATTAAATATTTTTGAAAAATACATAAAGCAAATATCCAGATGCTCAAGCTCATGCTATTCACATAAGTGCAAATTAGATCAACAATGAGATACCACTTCACATTCAAAAGACAGGCAAAAATTTACAGTCAGAAAGTACTGAGTGATGGTATAGCAACATGCACTCGTTTCCCGGAGAGAGGATGCAAATTGTGACATTACGACTTGTTAAAGCTGAAGGTTTGTGCTTACACTATAATTTATCCACTTAACTCCTATAAAATTAGAGAAATTCTTATAGCATGTGTACAACTGGCTCATTGTGACCATGTGTAAGAATAAATTTGGAAACAACATAAATGTCCATTTTTCTCTATAGAATACCATATACAAAGTGAACTTCATGTATTAGTATGGATAAATCTCAAAATCATTGTGTTCAGCAGAAAAAGCAATAACAGTTTTCTACTGAACATATTTAAATTTTATGTACTAATATTTAAATAAAGCTTAAATGTGCAAAACAATACCATACTCTTTATGGGTCCATAAATATAAAGTACTAAAAATTATTGAGGAAAATAAACAACAAAGGCTGCCACACAGAGGACACGAGGGAACAGGGTTGGCAAGAGATGCACAAGTGTTTGGGGTTTTCCCCTAACTTTTCTATATGCCTGAAATATATTAAAAGAATAATGCATTTCCATAAAATGACATATTTTTTTAATTTAAACAACCCTTTCAATTATAAAATGAAGGAAAGTGGTTTGAAAAAACAAGATTTCTAGATTTGATGGATTTTTAGTTGCCATCTATTTTGATTCTTTACCCTCTGATATCTTTATGTAGATAGTTACAAATCAGTTTTTTGTTAGATATGATCTTTTAACAAATCACCTTTAAGTTCTACAGGTTTGTTTTGAAGTTCAGCCTAGATAATGATTCTAAAAAGAAAGGTTTTTAACACATGTATATTTTAATTGATTGAAGCAAGAAAAACTTAAGTGAACTATGTAACTAAAATGTCCAAAAGATAATACAACTAATTAGAATGGGAAGAATATAAGCATAGAATTTCCTGTAATGATTTTAAAACTCCAAGGAAGAGAGAAATCACTGTGTGAGAATGGAGTTTATCGTGCAAGCTGCTTCCTTTAAAAAGAAGTAAAATCCAAACTCAGGATTTCATTCAATGTCTAATATTGCAAGGGCCTAGGATTAGGGCAGACAAATATAGTAAAGACCACTGGCTTTGTAAAGTCTTCATGACACATTCCATAATTTTATGAACTTTGTAAGTTAGAGAAGTTGAATGAGTTGGGGAAATAAACTTTTACACAAGTTTTACAATCACCTTTAAGGCATTGCTATGTCCTGATTTGCTAATTGACTTTTTGTATGTTAATAGCTTGAATCTATTCACATACACATTAAGTAATGCCTTAATGTGTTTCATTGCTTTCACTTAATGGAACTACAACAGAGCACATATAGAAAACCATTCATCCACTCATTAACATGCCCAATAAACACCCACTTTTCTTTATACTCCAGTGGGTTTTAAAGAAAGGGATAGTGAACAATTTTACTCTCACACAAACCTCCACAGAGAAAGAAAATCAAATGAGAAATATCCTCTGGCTAACTTTTCCCCATTACAGTTCACTGCATCATTCTACATAAGTTTTTTATTATTTCTAATCTGTATTGAGAATAGAAAGAGAATGAGAACTAATTAGATACCTTTCTAATTTCAGACTAGCAATTCACTTCTGCTTGAAAAAGAAACCATCTCTTTTTTTTCTAATAGAACTACTTTTTGAGATAGTACATTCACCAAAAGATTTTTTGATAACTGTTTTGATAACTTGCCCATGGGTGAGACTGTGGGACAGACACAAAGTAATTTTCCTCTAATCCCTGGCATTTTTGTTTGATCATTCCAGGCAGAAACGAATTCTCCTATCTCAGACAATGTAAGGCACTTCTAACATACTGTTTTGTAATTTTTGGATAATATATTTTCTCTACCTCAATAATAATCATGAGCATTTGAGTGGTACTTGGAATATTCTGTGAGCTGATGATATGTTCCTTTGATGGGGCAGTACTGCAGCTTTAACCGACTTTTCAAGGAGAAGGACAACCCAGCATGGGGCCCAATGTATTGGGGAGAAACCCACCCGCATGTTCCTGGTTACGGGCAGTTAAGTAGCTGCCCACTGTTCCCACTCTAAGGGCTCAGGCAAGATGACCTTGGAACAGTGTGTGACAAAGCTAGAGAAAGCACATTCCAGAAAGTGATCTCCAGTGATAAGACCCTGGTCATTATCATGCTGATTCATAGTCAAGAGAATCAACAGACCCAGAAGACTCCTCAGGTGTGCACAGAGGCATCACAAGAGATGAAGGGGAACAGTGTCACCAAGCACGTGCTGCTGGGCACTTCCCCGCTGTCTTCAGAAAAACAGAGCTCAGTCAGCACTGTTTCTTTCCGAGCTTTCCTGCCCTCTCTCTAGGTCTTTATTCACACTCTTAGTTTCCTGCCATCCTCCTACACTATTCCTCACGGTGTCCTTCGCTTCTTTATTGTTTGTACAGCACAGTTTCTCCTCTGTTCCGCAGCTTCTCCTGCTGGCCGTTCATGCCGTTTCCAATGCCTCCTGGCCTTTTCCTTTCAACTAGGAAACTGTCCCTGAGTTTGACACAGTGCTCTTTCTGCAGCTGCTGTTTCCTTCCCCCGTGTTGATTGTGCTCATTTTTCCTGCTGCTGTGTTCCATGCTCTTTTCTTCTGGAATTGACATAGAAGGCTGGGAATTACCTGGCATGAGTTGATAGATACAGGCCCAGCTCTTTCAAAGCCAGAAACCATTACCGCCATTTGAGTTATGTTGAACATTCTGAGTTTGTCCCTCTGATTCCTGCCTCCTGCTTCTATTCTGTTTGCCCAATTCAAGTCCTGTTACTTGAGAGAAATTCTTTTAGCATGCCCACTGCTTAGCCCTTGGTGCTCATTCATTCACTCACTCATTCCATATTTTTGAAATTTGTTGCTGTATCAGATCATGCACTGGGTGCTAGAAAGAATCTCAACCATCAAGAACTAGATGGTCTAATTGGGGAAAACACACCAAAAAGGAATATGTTATAGAGCATTATGAAAGGGGCCTGAGCCAGTAGTATGTGTATTTGGTCCTTCTTGGAAGGCTTGGGAATGCCTCCTAGAAGAAGAGACATGGAAGTTAAGACCTAACAGAAGATTAGGAGGAGTTAACTAGTGAAAGGGTAGGAGGTGAACATTACAGGTAGAGGAAACCATATGTACAAAATGTAGAGGTAGAAAGAGACAAGCAAAGAGTGCTCATTATGGCATGGAATGGAAAAATAAATTTTACTTTTAAACACTTAACCCTTCACTGCTCACTTCACTTTACATCAATTAAATATAAATAAGTACATACCTATTTTAAGAATGTGATTCATTAAGCACATATTTGTATTAAGACTATGAGTCATTAATAACGTTTAATAAGATCATGGACCTGCAAAGATTTTCAGTAATTCATTTGTCTCAACTCCCTAAAAATTTTGAGTTCTTAATGGCTATTCTCTGTTTAAAACAATAGTGAGAAAGAAAAAGGGCTACTATAAGCTAAATAAATAACTTTTAAACTTCATTTATTCATTGAATTACAGTACAAATAGTTAACGAGTTACTCCTATTGCTAAAGGCTTCTCTCATGATGCTTACTATGCTATAGAAGAAAAACCAACACTTAAACAAGTACACAACTCAATAAATCACAAAGCACTCCAAATATAAACATGAACGGCAAAGCCGAGCAAATGATCCATAAACCTAAGTTCAAGTCACATAAAAAAGTTAATTTACTAAAAGTGCTGTAGAAATAGAACCAAACACTAAAATTTTCTAATAAATGGCATTATATTTCCTTTACAACATACTAAATAACCACAAGTCACAGATTCAGTTGCTACAGTTGGACTCAGTTTATTAGGGATGACATTGGTGAGAAGTACCTTTTTGTAGGGGTTCTGGGCATGTGAAGAAACCGGCTCGAATCCTCCTCCTGCCATTTTCTAACTGAAGGGATTTCAGCAGCTATAAGAATCTCATGCCTCTCAACAGGCAGGTGAAGGTGGGAGGGTAGGTAGGAGGAGATCAACTGAAGAATTTGTATGCATATATGCATAACCCATGGACACAGACAATAGGGTGGTAAAGACCTGGGGCAGGGGATAGGGTGGGCTAGAAGGGGTCAATGGGGGGAAAATGGGGACATATTTAATACTTTAAACAATAAAGATGTTTTTAAATGCACTTGCATGAAAAAATCATATGCATTTACTATAAAGATGATTATTTCAAAACCTTGAAACATTATAAGTAAAGTCACACAGAAATGGGTATATTTGCATACTAGTATGTGTATGGATAAAAATGTTCATGTTTTGGAAAAATAAATTTCTTAGAATACAAAAATATATATAATATTAAGATATAAGTGATAATAATGTTAATATAAACTTGTTGGGTTGTTTTGAGGCCCAATACGAGTGAATTCACATAAAATGAATTAACTCTTGTTAAGCTCTTAGAACACTGCTTGGCCCATTCTAAACATGTTACCACCTGCATTATAATCTATTAAGAGAACAGTAAAGACCCTTGCTGTTCAGAACCACCGTGAGGTTTATAAGCTATTTCTGCCTTCCTTCGCCCATAATAAGCTATCATGAAATAGCTATTCCCTACTTCAAATTGTCAAAAGCTGGTTTTCTTTTAAACAACCCTCCTTGGTTTTCTCCTGACAGAAATTTTCTTTTGACATTAAATGATCAGGGGGTTCAGCACAAGCTGCTTGGAAACCTCCACCAGTAACAAGTGTGTCTATGTGGAGATCCCATGTGCGGATGCACAGACATTCAATGAAGGACTTGTCTGGGCCCTTGCCTCATCCTTACTACCCTCCACAGGGTGGAGTTGTGGAGTGAGCAGTTGGGGCATGACAGCCATTGGATGGAACATGGAGAATCTATTCTCTCTCTGTCTCCTTCCCTGGACCAAAGAGAGGCAGCAAGTATGGGATCAGTGTCTCTGCTCTGCAGATCTAAGTCTTCCCTCTCATGCAGTGGTCCAACGGTCCAGCCTGAGAATCAGGAGGTGTTAGTATGCCCACTTCACTGGCCGACAGATATATGCTACACACTCCAATAGCCTTCTATCAGTTAAAAAACAAAAAGTGATATTTTTATCTCCATCTATCTGTGCCTATGTCTCAATTGTTTGCCAATCAGATAAAGAGAAAGGATAGAAAGGATGATATTTATCGATCTCCTCCAATCCCAACACTTGGTATTTTAAGCAAAATAATTCTAAAATGTAAGAATCTTATCTGACGTACATGGGAACTAGTACAATGTTATCTCCCTTAGGAATTCTCTTTGCACTATTTTGCGGGGGTGGTGGTTGCTTTTTCACCTGCATTCATCAATGAAATCTGTAAGCCTGATGTAAATATTACAATAATATGTAAGTTATTTTTTTAATCTTTATTGTTGAAAGGATTACATATATCCCCCTATTTCCCCCATTGACTTCTAACCCACCTCCACCCCCCACACCAGGCCTTCACCACCCTATTGTCTGTGTCCATGGGTTATGCATATTTGCATAGAAGTTCTTTGGTTGATCTCTCCCCACCCACCCTCTCCTGCCTTCCCTCTGAGATTCCACAGTCTGTTCCATGCCTCTATGTCTCTGGATCTATTTTGTTCATCAGTTTATTTTGTTCATTAGATTCCACATATGAGTGATATCATGTGACATTAGTT
Organism: Cnephaeus nilssonii; assembly: GCF_951640355.1. Lineage (NCBI taxonomy): Eukaryota > Metazoa > Chordata > Mammalia > Chiroptera > Vespertilionidae > Cnephaeus > Cnephaeus nilssonii. The sequence goes on along the minus strand of NC_137089.1, from coordinate 33,790,472 downwards.
TTTCTCTGACTGGTTTATTTCACTTAGCCTAATACTCTCCATGTCCCTCCATGCTGTCTCAAAGGGTAAGAGATCCTATATGTAAGTTATTTTATATACTATATAATAAAAGGCTAATATGCAAATTGTCCCCTCGACCAGGAGTTTGACCGGGAGTTCGACCAGGGGGTGGGGCCGGCTGGCCAACAGCCTTAGGCCCCTCCCTCTGGCTGGCCCTACCCCCTATTGCCCCCTCACCTCGATAGGGGGTTGGGCCGGCCAGCCAACTGCCCACAGCCCCTCTCCCTGGCCGGCTGGGCCCCACCTATGCACGAATTCGTGCACTGGGCCTCTACTTTATTAATAAATGTGAGAAAATAAGTAAAATGAACTTTTACACAAGCAACTGACCTTATACCTTAAAGCATGATTCTTTAGTGACCCAAATGCTACGACATTGTTTCCTTAATTTTCTGTTTAAGGAAAACTTGCATCTGAGGATCCTCAGGTGCTCTGTGTAAGAGGTGCTGGCTTCAGCACTGCTCATATCTCACAAATTACATATTCTACTACTCATATCTAAGAGAAAATGTTTAATTTTTTGAGCTAATGCATAAAAATGCAAATGTGAACTCATTTATATCTATGCTTAACATATAATGGAATAAAACTTCTTCTTTTGGCTTACATAGCATATTTTACCTTATCAACCACCATTAAAATGCATTAAATGGCTGTAATAATGATGCACAATTGACCTGCCCAGTACTTTAGCATTCCTAATCATGTCTAATTTCTGTCTGAAAATGAAGAACAGCCTAATTATCAAACTACTAACTTCAGGTCCCTTGAGTATTTAATTAAAAAAAAAGGCACTGAATATTAATTAGCTTCAACTCTCAATCTTACATACTGTTCTTGGGAAACTAGCAATGACACATTCCAGACTTTCCTCCATATATGTGCCTGAGATATTAACAACTTCTAGGCTTGAAAAATTGATAGACTTCCACCACTTTTCCATTAGTAATCTCCATCATATACATTCATAATGTCTTCCAATGTTTATTCTTAAAATATCAACAAAAATTAGAAATCTAGTATTTAACTAGTTCTTTACAATATATGTGCTACCCTACAAAGAACAAATAGCTTGATGATGTCTATATGTATGCAGGAAAAAGACTGGGTGATATCATCTACTAGAGGCCCAGTACACGAAAATCATTCACTTGGGGAGAAGGGGTTCCTCAGCCCAGCCTGTGCCCTCTGGCACTATGGGAGCCCTCAAGGGATGTCTGACTGATGTCAGCCAACAGGCAGACATCCCGAGGGGTCCTTAGAGCTGCCGCAGAGGTGGGAGAGGCTGCCGCCACCGCCACTGCGCTTGCCAGCCGTAAGCCCAGCTTCTGGCTAAGTGGCACTTCCTGTGTGGGAATGCACTGACTACCAGCGGGCAACTCCTGCATCAAGTGTCTGCCCCCTGGTGGTCAGTAACCATCATAGTGACTGGTTGTGCTGCTGTTTGGTCAATTTGCATATTAGCCTTTTATTATATAGGATTAGTTTCAAATATACAGAACTAACAAATAATGCACTTAGTAGCATTTTAAGAGTGTGGGCTATACTTCTATCTCTGAGGAAATTAAACCCCTCTCTTTTTCTTGTAAACTCTGCTGACAATTCCTAGAGATTGAGGGCAGGGAGACCAGGACAGGTGAGAGGTGAGGATGGAGAGAACTGGGCAGGCCCTGGACCATGTTTAGGGGTTTGGGCTTTATTTTACAGGCTGTCATTGTCTTATTTGCCTTTCTTAGAGCAGTAACAGATGTTTTGCCAATCAAAGGAATTTTATTATCAAATAGTTTGGGAATATAACTTTATTTGGTAAAACAAAAAGATGTCTGTATCCCAGGACTTCTCAGAGCTTTTAATATGCAAATGAGCATTTTTCAGCAATAAGAATTTTGAATATATCTACAGAATCTCTACTTTTCTTTTTACTACCAAATGGTTTTTTACTATGAAGTTCTTCATAGAACTTGGTGTCACAAAATGTACCTTAAGTATGTTTAGGCAAATGGAAGATATTTAGAGATTTTAATATCTAATGGCTTGATTTTCATGTAAGATAGATTGCTCTGATGGCTGTGTGAAAGAGTCTTGGTGATCATGGAGACAAAATGATTTAGGTCAAAATGAAGGCAACTGTAGTTAAGAAAAGAGAGGTATAAAGACTAAGATACATCTAAGAGAAAAAACTGGCAGGACTTGGCAATTAATTTGATAAGTGAGTAGATCAAAGATACATCCCAAATTTGAAGTATCAGTGACTAAGTGAATATATGTGCCAACAAGATAGAGAATAGCAAGACAGAAAATAAAGGAAAAGAGACATTATAAGCAAATACACAGACACATGTAAATTATAGTTTATAAAGTTTTTTCACCCTCATTATTTTATCTAACACTCAGAACAATTTTAAGACATAAACAGTATATGTAATTTTCCTTATTTTAATGATGAAAAGAATGGTATTAGAATTTTAAATTACTCAACTAAATTAAGTTAATACCACATCCTATATAATAAAAGCCTAATATGCAAATTGACTGAACTGCAGAATGACCGGTCACTATGACGTGCACTGACCATCAGGGGACAGACACTCAATGCAGGAGCTTCCCCCAGCCCACAGGCCCCAGACCAGCTAAGGTGGGTGCCAGCGGGGGCTCCCCAATTGCCTCACTGGTTACCCCACAGATCGGCCCTGATTGCCGGCCAGGCCTAGGCACCCTACCTATGCACGAATTTCATGCACCAGGCCTCTAGTCCTATATAATAAGAGCCTAATATGCTAAGTGTCCAACCATTCATTCGACCATTCGACCAGTCACTATGACACACACTGACCACCAGGGGGTAGATGCTCTGACCAATAGGTTAGCTTGCTGCTGGGGTCCAGCTGATCGGGACTGGGTGAGATGGGCCGGACATGCCCTGAAGCCCTCCCAGGGGTCCTTGACCCCGATCATGCACTGGTGGGGTACCTCGGCCTGGCCTGCACCCTCTCGCAATCCAGGACTCCTCGGGGGATGTCGGAGAGCTGGTTTTGGCCTGATCCCTGGAGGCCTGGGCGAGAGACCCCACTGGCACACGAATCTGTGCACCAGGCCTCTAGTGCATAATAATGTAAGGATTCCCCTCCACCCCTCAAATCATCGCTCAGTAAAGAGGTAATTTTCCTATATTCAAGTTCTTAAGATATCTCAATAACTCTTTTGAATAAATTGCATTAGCCTGAAATGTTCTCAACCAATTCTAGTTGAGAGGCTCCTGGAGTTCCACTAAATGAACTGATAGAAAGAAGGGCCAAGAAATATAACCTGGATTTAGAATTAATTCTTAGGTGTGCATACCGGCCACTGTCAGAAGTTACTATTCTCAAAGTTTTCAAAAGAATGTTCCTCGTTTATTTATGGCTTAAAATAAAATTTGTAGTGGCAACATCATACACAGAAACAAAAATGACTGAATTTGAAAGAACCTGTTTGCATGTAGAAATAATGGTCCTAAAAATCTGCATTAGTTAACCCCAAAATGGCTCCAGATGTTGAAGATACATGCAAAGAACGTGAAATACGTTGTTTCAGAAAATGTGAGAAGAAGCAATTTTACTAATATACCATAAAACTGCACATGTGATCTGGAGTATACACAAGTAATTACAATTACAAATTAGTATTATAAATAAGCCATAGACTTTCATCTACATCTCTGAGTTCCATGTTTACACTGACCAAAATACTAGCTCTTCTCATTGAGAACGTGGGAGAATCCTCTTTCATGCTGACTTGACACCTGGCTCCTGTCCTATGTTTCATCGCTACCACTGTTTCCATTGACTCGGGAGAAGCCTGATCAAATCCTCTCAAAGCTGAAATTGGGAAGCTGAGGACGACCTTGGAAGCAAGGGAGGCAGTGAATTAATGTAGAATTATACAGCACTGACTCTAAATCTTGTCATGAAGTTTCCAAAGCTTGCTTCTGCCGTCGGGAGGAACAAGGTTCCCAGGAAACGAAAAGCTGTATGTCATAAAAATGCTGCTGTGACTTGGGTGTTTGCAGGGAAACAGTATGGACGTGTGAAAAGAGCCATAGGCACACAGACAACTGTGTGGTCTTCGACAAGTGACTCGCTCCTGCAGGGAGACAACTCTTCATGGGTCTCTCACATTTCTGCACCTCCTGGGAGGGAGGCACTGACTGCCATTTATTCTCGACTATGTCTTCAAAGATGTTTGATGGCAAACAGCCTAGGAAGATGTAGACGGCGTCTCCCTCCAGAGAAAAGGTGAGGTGTATTTATTGGCCAGAATAATAAAGATAAATCTCCTTGCAGAGGGAAGGTCAGGCATGCTTCCTGCCCACTTGAAAAGATTCAGAGTCCCTGAGCTCTGGGCTCGTCTCCTGTCATGCAACCCGCCGTGTGTGTATGTGTCAGGTAGCAGTCTCTGCGTGCCCCGGTGGGAAGTGAGGCACGGGGACTGGGTGCACCGATGCTAACACATTGGCCACTGTCATTGTTGTGTGTAATAAGCTGCCTTTATTTAACCTCTGACCCCGGAATGCTGGGTCTCCCAGCAGCATCCATGACACTGTGACAAGCTAGCTTCCTAATTTGCAAGTGGGGTGAAATCTCAGACCCTTCAGAATTCCTGCAATTTTCTACATTCCCTCCTTTATTTGTCTGGAAAAAAAAAAAAAGAGCTGGGGCTACATGATCTTTAGTTCTTTTTCCAGCTTGATGAGTACATACAATTTATTTGAGGAATATAAAAAGCCTTGGCAAAATGATGCTTATGTTTTATGTTTTTATTATTTAAAAATTCTTAAAGTTGTTTTTCCAAAAGAATTCCACATCAAAGGCTTTGAGTTTTATATGTTTCCCCTTTCAAAAAGACAAATAAACAGAAAACAAGGGCCTGAGCAACTTGCATTATTCAGTTAAAACACCAGCTCTTAATCATATTGGATTGAGCTGCAATCAATCTCCTCTCAAACATGCACACTCACTTCCTTCAAGAAGTCATTCAATTGTAGCTTTAGTTTTGAAGGTTCTCACAGCACCTGGAAATGTCTGCCATTCCTATGAAATCTTAAACCAGCTGGCAATTTGTATATCTAAAGTTTGTCTTTGTGGCTGTTTCAATTCCAATGACGTTAGCCACAAGAAAATGTTACTCTCCACATTTGACAAGAAAAAGTATTCACTCATATTTGACAACAATTTTCTATAAGAGTAGGAAATTGATTCATTGGTTAATAAGTAATTATTGAATTCCTACAATTGAAACTGTGATTGATGTTTGATATAAAAATTAATGAAATGCCCGGGTGGTGTTGCTCAGTGGGTAAGCACTGACCCAGGAACCAACAGGTCGCTGGTTCGATTACCGGTCAGGGCACATGCCTGGTTTGTGGCCTTGATCCCCAGTAGGGGGCTGCAGGAGGCAGCTGGTCAATGAAGTTTATCTCTCATCAATGTTTCTATATTTCTATCCTTCTCCCACCCTCTCTCTCTAAAAAGCAATAAAAACATATTTAAAAATAGCCCTAACTTGTTTGGCTCAGTGGATAGAGTGTCGGCCTGCGGACTCAAGGGTCCTGGGTTTGATTCCAGTCAAGGGCATGTACCTTGGTTGCGGGCACATCCCCAGTGGGGGGTGTGCAGGAGGCAGCTGATTGATGTTTCTCTCTCATCGATGTTTCTAACTCTCTGTCCCTCTCCCTTCCTCTCTGTAAAAAATCAATAAAATATATTTAAAAAAAAAACATATTTAAAAATAATGATAATAATAATAAAATATGATTATTGTCTACAGAAAGTGCCAAATAAAAGAGTAGTCTATAATCTAGTTATCCTACTTAATAAAAGAGAAACATGCAAATTGACCGTATCTTCGCTATGCCCACAGCCAATCAGAACGAACAAGATGGCGGTTAATTTGCATATGCAGGCGCTGAGCGGCCTGGGTCCCGGAAACATCCTCTGGACCCAGGCCTCTCCTAGCCTGTAGGCCCGCACTTAGGTCCTGAGCAGCAAGAGTCCCAGAACGCCCCCTGGCCACTCAAAGCCTATGGGTGCAGGCGCTGGAACATCCCCGCGTCGCTATAGCAGCTTGCAAAGGCTCACGCATGAAGCGGCGGTTTGGGGCCACGTCCCCAGGAAGGCGCCCATGACTAGGGGCTGGCTGCTGGCCTCTGGGGTGTGCCGAGACCCTGGTGACCACCGCTGCATGCTGCCCAGGGTCCCTGCATGCCCCCAGCCTGGGGCCCATGGTGGGGCTGGCTGCTGGCCTCAGGGCGTTTGGAGACGGGGATGTTCCTGCCCCACTCCAGAGGCTTTCCAAGCTCCAGCACCAAGTGGCAGATTGTGTCCACACCCCCCAGCCCAGCGCCCTCCACAGGGGGATGGCTGCTGGCCTCTGGGGTGCGCAGAGACCCCGGCAGCCACCACTGGGTGGCAGGGACACACCCCTAGCCCAGTGGACACAACCCAGGGGCTGCATGAGCTGCAGAGGATACACCTTTTTAAAAAATATATTTTATTGATTTTTTTTTTACAGAGAAGAGGGGAAAGGGATAGACAGTCGGAAATATCAATGAGAGAGAAACATCGATTAGCTGCCTCCTGCACACTCCCCACTGGGGATGTGCCTCCAACCAAGGTACATGCCCTTAACAGGAATCAAACCTGGGACCCTTCAGTCTGCAGGCCCACGGTCTATCCACTGAGCCAAACCAGTTTGAGAGGAAATACCTTTTCTGATGGCTCATTGGCTAAGCTACCTGTACACTGCCACTTGCAGTGTTCTTGGTAACTTGGGTTATAAGAATCCAAGAAGGTGATCTAGGGTTTTTCCACCACACTCCTGGAGGAAAAAATGAAGGTCCCTTGAGGGGTCCCAGATTGGAGAGACTGCAGGCTGGGCTGAGCGACAACATCCCCCCCCCGTGCATGAATTTTGTGCACCAGGCCTCTAGTGTATATATAAATATATATGGCCTTAACTTCTTGGAAAACAGAAAATGTACCATTCAGATATTAACAAAAATTTTTGAATAACAGCGGAATGAATGAATACATGATATTGAATGAATAAACACAAGTCTGCAAACTGGAGAATCCTGGCTGTGCATCAAATATATGCTTTGGCAGCCTGGGGATTTCTGAAACCAGTTCAGATCAGTAGTGCTAATGAAAACTCATTTCTTTGCAGAATGTAGAATTTAAATTCTAATTGCATTAAAATCCCTGGGCCATTACTTCTTACTAAGAATGCCATAGAAACTATTAAACTACACTTAGACTAATCCTGTCATAGAGTTGGTATTTTTTTTCCCCTACTTTAAAGCAGGCCTTCACATGAGGATCTATGCCAATGCACAATTAATCCTCGTCCAAAACTAGACTGATGCCGCCAGCCTACCTAGACTGGACTGCACACTGAGGTGGGTGGCTTTGTGGGTTTTGATTCTAAAGACACAGACTATACTACTTCCAGGAATTAGGCTATTGATCTGATTTGATTGCTGATCAAGTAATAAGAAGGCAGATGGGCTCTTGTTCTTCCTCATGGCACACAACCCCAAGTCATCAATCTGCCTCACTGTTCTGAGAATGGGAAGTCTGCGTCCTTGAAGCTAGAACCGAGTTTATTATGCACTGGGTGTTGGTAAGGGTCTAAATCCTTGAGATTTTTATCATTAATTCATCCAGTCCTCAATTACTAACATGGTGCTTATACTATGAGAGCCACTGCCTTGGAAGGAAAGTGGTGGGAGGGTAGCAAGGATGAATGGATTCTTTGTGGACCTGAAGGATCTACGGTGCAGAAGGGAGAAAAGCGTGGTCACCAAGAGGGTGACGTGTGATGTCCTCATGGTGGCTAGGAGTTAAGATTTGGACAGTATGAGAGAAAAAGCAACTGTTGTCTCTCTGCTTCTTTAAGACCGAGGTCAAATGTCAGTTATCTGTAACATGTGGGATTGGGGTGAGGGAGAAGGCCATTTCAGAAGATGATATTCAGTTTAATTCTTTTCCTTCAGAGACTCCTCCAGAGCTTCTGACTGGCTCAACCATTTTTCAACCTCCTTTTCTGCTCATCTTTGTAAGCTAATTCATTTACCCCCTAACTCCTGGGGGGGCAGAGAAGACATTGTCTCCTCACACAATGCCCTTAAAGTTTAATAAGTAGGTTGGAATCGGCATAAGTGCACAAATGGTCTAAGTGTTATGAGAGAAATGTATGAAATTGTCGAAGGGAGGTGACACTTCTAACTGGGGCTGTTGAAAAGGCTTTCGAGAAGATTCTGATCAGAGCAATGAGAGAAGAGAGGGAGCTCGCTGTGCAGACAAGGAGATGAGAAACCTGAGCTAAAGTTTGGCAGCATGAGGGCATGCAATAGGGGTATCTCAGCACGTATGGCCCCACCCTTACCTAACTTCCCTAAACATTCCTCCTCTGATAGGAAGTCTGACTTGTCCCAGTAGCATAATCCTCTCTTTCTAATATGTCCTCTCTCCCACTATTAGGTTATTCTATTTTTTCAGTCCATCTCCATGTCTGGTAAGTGTCTCCGGTCTCCATACTTGGTCTTTGACCAACCCACCAACTTCATTCTTATTTATTCATCCATCACAGGTACTGACCCAGCCCAGGAGGAACATCTCTGTCTCTATTCTGCAACATGACTCCTGCAACCCTGCTTCTTCTATGGTTGTCCAGGATACCTGCATAATATCTCACAACTACAGGTCCAGTGCACGAATTTGTGCATGGGTGGGGTCCCTCAGCCTGGCTGGCGATCAGGGCCTATGGGGCGGGGGGGGGGGGGGCGGCCAGCTGGGGGACAGGGCTGCAGGAGGTTGGCCAGGCGGGGGGAGGGGCCACAGGAGTTTGGCTGTGAGAGTGCACTGACCAGCAGGGGGCAGGTCCTGCATTGAGCATCTTCCCCTGGTGGTCAGTGCGTGTCATAGCAACTGGTCAACCGATCATTCCGGTCATATGGTCGTAACAGTTGCTTAGGCTTTTATAGATAGATAGATAGATAGATAGATAGATAGATAGATCATGATTTTTTGGTGATGCTATCTTCTGGAACCACAAAATTCTGAAGAATTGAAAGGTACTTTTTCACTATGTTAAGTCCAATAGAAATGAAGACTTAATAGGCATTTAGTGAACTACAAAAACTATTCTAGAAAAATTCGTATTTATCACATTATTTGGTTATTCTAACATCTCTTCAATTTAGGAACTATATTTTATAAGTCAGATACCTCAGGAGGGAAAAGTTATCATTTGCCCAAAGTCATATAATTAGTAAGTGACTGAGCCAGGATTTCATTTCTAGTATCTCTAAATATAAGGTATTTCTCAAAAACCTCTACCTCTGCCTCTAAATCTCTCTTTATCTATACATATCTTTCCTCTGCTTCCTCACTGTCAGTGATGAACAGCTCTATTCTCTAAAGCAACATATTTTGATATTTTTATTATGATCAAAATATATATGATATATGAAGTGCTAGAAAGAAATGAGCTATCAATCCATAAAAAGACACAGAGAAACCTTAAATGCATATTACTAAGTGAAAAATAAAACCAACCTGAAAAAGTTTGATACATATTGTATGATTCCAATTATATGACATTCTGGAAAAGTCAAAACTGGAGACAATAAAAATATTTGTGGTTTCCCAGGGTGGGGATGGGAGTGGGGGAATAGGCAGAGCAGATAGGACATTTAGAGCATAAATACTTTGTATATCATAATAATGGATACATGTATGCAACACCAGAGTGAACCCTCAGGTAAACTATAGACTTGGGGTGATAATGATGTGCCAATGTAGGTTTATCCTTGGCAAAAAAATGTACCATTCTGATGAGTAATGTTGACAATAGGTGAGGCTCTGCATGTGTGGGGGCAGGGAATATATGGGAAATCTCTATGCACTCCTCTCAATTTTGTTGTAAATATAAAACTGCTCCCCTAAAATAAAGTATTTAAATAAAACAAACAAAAAATATACATGGCATATACACGGCATAAAATTTACCATTTTAACCATTTACGTGTGCAAATGTCAATAAGTACACTCACATGGTTGTGCCACTATTACCACTCTCCATCTCCAGAACTTTTCCATTTTCCCAAATTCTGACCCTATTAAACAATAACTTCCCAGTTCCAATAAATGCCTAGAAATGAACATTCCATTTTTTTCTTTCTGTCTCTATGAATTTGACTATTCTAGATACCGCATATATAAGTGGAATCATATGGTATTTGTCCTTCTGTGTATGACTTATTTAATTTAGCATAATGTTTTCAAGGTTCATCCATGTTGTAGCATGTGTCAGAATTTCATTCTTCTTTTTAAAATATTTAATAATAGCCCATTATATTTGTATGCCACATTTGTTTATTCACCAATCAATGGACATTTGGGTTGTTCCCTTCTTTTGACTTGTATGAATAAAGTTGCTATGAACATAAGTATATAAATACCTCTCCAATATCATGCTTTTGGTTCTTTTGTTATATATCCATCAGTGAAATTGCTATACAGCAATTCAGTGTTTAAGTTTTTTGATGAACTGTCATAATGTTTTCCACAGTGGATATACCATTTGACATATCCACCAGCTATACACAAGAGTTCCACAAGGCAACATATTTTGGCCACACCAAATTAAATGTAAATATTAATGTGTCAAGAAAAGTAGATCCCTTGCCAGAACACAATTCCAAAGCTCAAGGGGGTAGGAACATTTAGGGTGAGTTTCTCTTTGGGTCCTGGGACAAGTGGGAGGCAGGCACGGGGTAGAGATTCGCCTGGAAAGGGCTCTGATAAATAAGGCTTTACTCTTTGAGATGGGATCAGATTGGATAGTTATCTTCTGAGATCACATTCTCTTCAACTCGTGCTTTCTCACTGTCATTTTGTAAACTCATGCTTATCTATCCCAGAAATGACAACCTTCACGTTAATCTTGTACTAACCAGCTTTGCCAAAAATACTTATTAAATTCTGTAGCATTTTTCAAAGCACTACCCAATTCTAGGCTTTTGACAGCCATTATTTTTAAATGTTTATTCTTTTTTTCGGAATCTTAATTATGCATCTTTTGTTTAATCTTTTTATGCACATCTCCTTTCAAAAAGTTGATTAAGGATATACTTATGTTCCCACTTTTTTTTTACTTTTTTAAAAATCTTTATTGGCATCATTTGTAATTATAAAGTCAGGATTTGTGTTTTGAAAGTCTCCTAACCATTCTCAGATAACTTCTCTTTTTAGAATCCTTGAACATGAAAATAAGTCTATGTTTTCTAAACTTTTCTCATATCTACTTTAGAAAAGGCAGGACTCATATCTGGAGATGCTCAACATTGCCTTTTCTCTCCACTGTGACTTCTAAGTTGACAGATAGTATCAGGGGTTCCCAACCATCCTACAAGATCTAAAGCACCAATATGTTTTCCCCTTCGGATAGAATTAATTCAACAAAAGCTCCTATCTTCCTTTCTTAGAAATGTCATTTCAAGTTATGCAGGACAGATAAGCCAAGTACTCTGCTTTTAGTGAACTAAATTTACAGTAAACGTGTTCACATAAAATCCTCGATTACTACTCTATCCTCCAGAACCAACTTACATTTGTAATGGAAAACATCACTTGTAACTATATCTGTCCACAGATATTATTTGGTTCAAGAATGGATGCCACTGTCACTTGTTTAAATGTTCCTGGTTCTCCTGTTGTATATTATCACTCATTGTTAGAATGTTTAGCTTGACCACAATAAATGATACATAAATTGGGATGTTATATCATCGATTTGCTCCTGGAATAAAGCTATGAACAGTTACTGTGGCAATTTGAAATACTGTGTGAGTGGTCACTGAACTATTGCATCCTATGATTTCCCTGAATCATGGAGAATTCAAGCTAAGTCTTAATGGTCTGCAGTGGTCCTGATGATTCCACAGGGAACATGGCTCAGGTCCACATTTCTAACAGCATGCAGAACATGTAACGTCAAAGTAGAAGCCTTTGGCAGACCCAACAATAGCTAAGTCTTGTCATTTCCTTACCTTCTATGGGGACTGACTTGAGACTGTCAAAATAAAAAGACTAATCATTCCCTTCACACAAGACTGATTCACTTCTTCTGTATGTGTATAATTTTAAAGCCTTTGGAATATACATGTGATTATTTTCAAGACCATTTTAATGAAAGAAAATAGGACTTGTTTAGTTCAATAGTTGAATAACATTTAAAAATCATTAAAATTATTTTATTGCCTAATATGGTATACTACACAATTCCAAATTTCTTAGTTTTAACAGTAGAATATCGCCTGTCTAGCAAAATGGAAAACTGACTTCAGTCAGCACATATAGGCAACTGGGTTGCAGGATAAAAAATATAGCAATTAAAGCTATAAAAATGCTTATTAGATCATCTGGTTCATGCCTTCCCACTGCCAATTCATAATGAAAAGCAAAATGTAGAGAAGAGAAAATATAATGCACCATTCTCAATTAAAAGCCTATGTGTAAATGTTAAACTTCCTGTTTGAAAAAAATTTCCAAAGCAGAGGGTCATCTAATGTTCTCATTTTAAAATGCTTTTTAGTGGTTCTTCCCACTTGTGATTACAACTTTGAAATGCCACGAACGTAAGTACTGTTGTGATAATATCAATTCAAAATACAGACATCTAGAAATATAGTTCACACGCGCATTTTGTATAATACACATACATAATGTGCGTAAGTGCCTAATGTTTTTATGTTCATTATATTTGCCATTTGCATCAACTGTTCTAAATAGAACTCATAGAGACTGCGCAACTTGACGTTAAATGTTTCTATAAACTCATCTCAAAAATGTGCTTTATTTATTTGGTTTTCAGAGGAATACATCAAGTTCTAGCTCAAGGACAATGATGCCCCAGAAGCCATTACTACAGACTCTGCCCACCAATCTGGTGGTCAATTGTATTTCTGAATTTCAACAATAAATCCACACTTTCATATCAAGATGAAAAGCCTTTATAAGTTATTTTTCTTTCCTTAAACTTATTGTTATAATTCTGCAAATTTATAACATTAACTTTAAAAATATTAAGCTATACTTGATACTAATTATACATTGACCACAATGACTCCCATGATCATCTATAAAAAATCAAAATGTCTCTATACTACAGCAATTTTGCATTCACCTTCAAAAGGCTAGTTCCTATAAACAGCACACTAAATATTGGTTTTATAACATTTGTTTAAAAAGGGAATGTTCAACTGACACCAGAGGTAATTATGGAAGTTTTGTGAAAAGATAAAAAGGGAATCAGACCATGGAAAAATCACTAACCCACAATAATATGCAACAAGAGAAAAAGTCAACAATGAAACTACATAGCAGGCAGAAAGCAATTAAGAATATGGCATCAGTAAGTCCTCACATATAAGTAATTACTCTAAATGTAAATGCAATGAATTCTCCAATCAAAAGTCACAGAGTGGCTGGATGGGGGGAAAAAGACCCAATTGTATGTCAAAGTAAAGGGATGAAAAAAGATATTCCATGCAAATGGAAACCAAAATAGAGTGGGGGTGGGTAGCTCTATCAGACTAAATAGACTTAAACCAAAAATGGTAACATAAGAAGGTCATTGTACAGTGAAAAATGGGTCCATTCTTCAAGCAGATATAACTATTGTAAATATGTATGCACCCAACATTGGAAAACCTAAATATGTTAAGCAAATACTAAGAGATCTAAAGGGATAAATGGACAAAAACACAATAGTTTGGAATTTTGGCATGAGATAGATCATCCAGATAAAAAAATAACAAGAGAATGTTGCACTTGAACCATACTTTACATCAAATGGACTTACGAGACATATATTGAACATTCTAATCAACAGCAACCGAATACACATTCTTCTCAAGTCCACATGGAACATTCCAAAGGATAGATCATATGATAGGCCACAAAACAAGTCTCACAAATTTAAAAAGTTTGAAATCACACCAAAAATCTTTTCTGACCACACTGGTATAAAGCTAAAAATTAAGATGAGAAAAGCTAGAAAACGAATAAACATATAGAATTAAAGACAAAACACTCCTGAACAACCATTGGCTCAAAACAGAAATCAAAATGAAAATTAAAAACTTCTTGAAATAAATGAAAATTAAAAACACAACATATCAAAACATATGGGATGCTGCAAAAGTAGTTCTTAAAGAAAAGTTTATAGTGGTAAATGCAGGTACAATCATTTGCCACTCAGAATACATCCTGAGAAATGTAGCATTAGGCAACTTTGTCATTTTGTGAACATAATATAGCGTATTTACACAAACTAGATGGTATAGCCAGCCCAGTGGTCGGCAAACTCATTAGTCAACAGAGCCAAATGTCAACAGTACAATGATTGAAATTTCTTTTGAGAGCCAAATTTTTTAAACTTAAACGATATAGGTAGGTACATTGTTATTAACTTAATTAGGGTACTCCTAAGCTGGCCTTTGCTAAAAACTCAAGGGGCCAAAAAGCCGCATGTGGCTCGCGAGCCGCAGTTTGCCGACCACTGGTATAGCCTACTACACATTTAGGTTTTATTATATACCACCGTCGTATATATGGTCCATTTTTTACCAAAACATGTTAATGTGGCACATGACTGTATTATGTATAAGTTATCAGACCCTCTAATCTTGTTTAATACAACAATAAAGCACACATATTCCTATTTCACATTTTAAATACACTTTGATAATTGCATTTCAGTATCTTTGATTTTTTTAATCTATTGTGATTTATTCTATGCATTTTAAAAATAATATTTTGAAAAATAATTAATTGGCTTCGATAAATTGCCAATGCAGTCCTTGGACAACAAAGGTCAAGAAACTGGTTAGAGCCGAAACCGGTTTGGCTCAGTGGATAGAGCGTCGGCCTGCGGACTCAAGGGTCCCAGGTTCGATTCCGGTCAAGGGCATGTACCTTGGTTGCGGGCACATCCCCAGTAGGGGGTGTGCAAGAGGCAGCTGATCGATGTTTCTCTCTCATCGATGTTTCTAACTCTCTATCCCTCTCTCTTCCTCTCTGTAAAAAATCAATAAAATATATTTTAAAAAAAAGAAAGAAACTGGTTAGATGGTGTGGAAGGAAGCAGATAGCTGCGGAGACTCTTACCCTCTGAGTGGAAAGGGTTTTGGTCAAAAATGAGAAGATTCTCTGGGAGGTGCTAGACCCAAGTGTCTGGACCTTTAAGCACCCATTAGGGCTTTTCCTGGGTGGTCTCCAGACTGACCCTGATTCCTAGGACAGAGGATGGAGCAGGAAGGACTTAGGTCCCAGGAGGAAAACAAGTTTTGTGATAATAGTTACACATATATAAGTGAGAGAATAATGTTTTATTGGAAAAATAATTTGTCACCTGATTAAACAGAATAATTTATATTAAAATAACTATTCAAATAATACCGACTCTATGCTGGGCAGTGTTCTATGTAATTTATAAATATTAGCTCCATCAATCATCACATCAATCCAATACAGCGGCACTGTTTTTGTCCCCATTTTGCAGACGAAGAGGTGAGGCAAATTGAGGTTAAGCTGTCCAGTGTAGTCCGGGAGTTATGTCACAAAAACAGGATTTGGATGTAGGCAGTTGATCTCCAGGCTATGTACTCTTATGCAGGCTGCAAAGTGATTTTCTAAAGCATTAATGAAAATAATAACTAATGTTATTTGCTTGTACGCTGCAATAATAATGACGATAAAGGAAATCTGATATATAACAGCTAGAAATCGAAAATAGCATTCTGTGCTTCTATTTTTGACTCTGAGTCCTTCTCCTCAGATGTGCTTCCAATAAATGTATTCTCAGTGTCTAACCTTAACATCTACCATGACTCCCAGTGGATTCTAAGGAAGCAAACCTTTCAAGGGCAGTTCTTTCTGTAACTGATGGCCTAACCAACTTTTGACATTACTAATATATTCTTTTCAGAGAACATTCTAAAGAGTGTGGGCAGCTGTGCCCTGCTGGCTCGGGCTGCTGTGATAACCGCCCTCCATTTAGCACATCAATGAAAGAGCAGCCCTGTAATCCCGTGTCACCAGATGAGAAACACCAAGAGTTCTGAGAGTTCCTTTGTGCAGAAGTCTCAGGCTTCCCACTGGGGAGGCAACCTGATGCCCAGCAGTGTGTGGCCAGGTGACAGGCAGGAAGCGAGAAATCAAACACTGCTACAGAGGTAAAGCGGGATTTAAAAGGTTTCTCCTGCACTGGTCTTTGTGGATATAGTCTGCATTCAAAAGAATACCCAAATCTGTCTCAAACTTCATTGTGAATATGTAGGCATTCATATAATCCTGTGAACAGTTCTGAATGCCAATAAAATAATATACTTCCAAATTTCCAATGCAAACAGACTTTTTTTTTTCTTTTCTTAAGAGTTGAGAGGTGTGATTAAGTTTTTAAATTTGAAGCAAAGCTATGGAGGGGTAAATACCTTTTTTGCTTCATATCCCCCTTTTATACAAATATTAAAAACAATGATTTTTCTCTAAAGGGAAAAAATAGAGACACAAATGGTTTCCCAGTAACAACAGAATGAACTGAAATTTGGACTGAGAGCTGAAAGACCTGAATTGTAGTGTTGCCTTAGTCCCTAATCATTTCTTTCTGAATAGTTTATAGTTCAATAGTTTTCAAAAGAAATTTACAGTGACTTGCAATAAACTCTTGCACACAAAAGAACATAAGAGAATTAAATGGAAAATCAGAAACAACATAGAGTAAAGGGAGAACATTTCCTTCACCCATTTCATCTAACTCTGAGGAGCCTGAACACAAAGTGAAAAAGGGAAACGATGAAGCTCATATAGGTTTCACTATTGTTAAAGGAAAACCCACTCATTCTTAATAAAATAAGTAGTTTCTGATTTGTTTCATTTCCTGGCTCTAAATTTTCTTTTATTTACTAGAGGCCCGGTGCATGAAAATTCATGCACTGAAGGGGGGGTTCCTCAGCCCGTCCTGCCCCCTCTCACAGTCCAGGAGCCCTCAGGGGCAGGAGGCAACCCGGAGATCAGGAGAAGGCGACACCCCCATCACACCTCTGCTGCTGCCACTGCCAGCAGTGCAAGCCTCAGCTGGCCCTGGTTACCTGAGCCTCGGGCGGCCCTGGGCGGCTGGGCAGCTGCCATCCGAGGCTTGCTTGTGCCTTGGGTTGGCCCTGAGCAGCTGGGCAGCCAACAGCCAATGCTTGCCTGCTCCCTGGGCCGGCCCTAGGTGGCTGGGGGGCTGAGGAGACTGGGGGACTCCGGAGGCAAGCGTGCAAAAAGGCTGGGCCTGCCTGGGGCTGGCCTTTCCATGAACCTGCCACCCTGACGGGGCTTAGGGGACTGGGCACCGCCATCTTGTGGCTGTGGGCACTGCCATTTTTTGAGGGTGTGGCAGTCAATTAGCATATTCACTCCTTATTGGCTGTGGGCGCCGCCATCTTTGCAACAGCGTGAGGGTCAATTAGAATATGCCCTCTTTATTAGATAGGATTTATTGTTTTTAATCTTTATTGTTGAAAGTATTACATACATCCCCTCCCCACCCTCCACCCCTGCCATTGACATTTTCTACCCACCCCCAACCCCACCCCACCCCTGCCCAGGCCTTCACCACCCTATTGTCTCTGTCCCTGGGTTATGCATATATGCATACAAGTTCTTTGGTTGATCTCTTCCCTCCCTCCCACCCTCCCTTTTCTTCTGGACCATCATATAAAAAGGCATCAAGTTAGGGGACTCTTCTTAAGAAATGGAAAATCTCTGAATAAAAGTTAATGGTATCTTATTGAATTATACTTGAGTGAAGCTAATTTCTTTGGAGAGTTAATCCACTGTATTTCAAGTAAATTGCCTTTGATGCTCTACTTGACAGAAGGAGTCACCAAGTAGCTCCATGACCTCTTGCCTCTTAGAAGGTAAAATAGTGGTTTTGATTAAGAGACTCCAAAGCCCCTTCTAACTCAAAAGTGACATTATTTCTAGGATCAATTTCATTTAGACTTTTTATTATTGTTAACATGCCATCCAGGCCCACATGCTCACAGTGTACGGATTCTCATCAAATTATTATTTTTTTCATAAAATTAACATTATAATTATGTCTGACACCAAATTATGTACTTCAAGAAACAGGGTTTTCCACAGTACCTGAAGAACAATGCCTGTTGAATTAACAAGTGAATATAAATATTTGGAAGTCCCTCTGCCACTTTTATGCCTTATGTTTAAAAGGCTCAGCTTAATTGAGTTGTCTGTGTATCCTATGATTCTAAAATAAACAACACAGAAATCTTTTGAAGCCAATAGTAGTTCCAGGGGTAATCTAATAGCACCAAAGTAGATGCTATAATTTCCAACATAAAAATCTAAATAAAAATATAATTACTTTAATGGGTAGTGAAGGGGAGCAGAATATGCCATCCTAAGATATGCCTCTTTGGCATATTGATTATTTTGAAGTCAGTTATTTTTAAGAAACAGCTCTGAAAATTGAGATGTCAACCTTTTGTAAAAGACATTTATATTGTTAAGGGAAACCTCCATCTATAAGGGTCTCTCTTTCTCTCGCTCACTTTCTCTCTCCAAGGAAGAGGAGGTGACTAAATCTCTAAAGCCTCTTATCAACGGAGAAGACACCAACTTAAATCTGCATAACAACCATACCCTTGTTCACAGGCATAATGCTTCGCTTTATTGCACTTCACAGTTATTGCTTCCTCCCGCCCCCCTGCCAATTAAAGGTAAGATCCTCCACCAGCAAAAAGATTAGAACTTGCTAAAGTCTCAAATGATGGTTAGTTCTTTTATAGCAATAAAATATTTTTAATTAAGATATATACATTGATTTTTTTCAGACATAATGTTATTGCAAACTTTTTAGACTTCAGTCTAGCACCAGGAAACCAAGAAATTAGTGTGACTTGCTTTATTACAATATTCACTTTATTGTGGTGTTCTGGAACCAAACCCCTAAAATCTCCAAGGTATGCCAGTACTGTGCTTTGCATGAAAACTTCCCATAACGGGCTGTCCCCACCCCCAACATTTTTCTTTTGTCTTTATCTAAAGATGGTATTTATGCTGACAGTTTGGGCCATTTCCAGGGTGTTTTCCATTTTCCTGGGTATCTCCCACATATACAAGAGGTATGCATGTTATTAAACTTTTATTTGTTTTTCTCCTGTTAGTTTGCCTTTTACTACTGGGGGGTTGTCAATTGAGAACCTAGTAGGGTAGAGGAAAAATTATTTTTCCTCTCCCACGGTTCCCAAGGAATAAGGTTATGTTCTCACTTCAATTTTGTTCCACTCCAGTTCAGTTTATACACAGCAGTCAAACTGAGCTTCTTAAAACATGAATTTTTAAGAGCTTATGTACCTCCCCTGCATAGCTTCTTGCACAACTTACTATGTTCTCTGAGGCCTTGCTAGATGGATTCCTGTCCACCTTTCTGTTCCCTCATCTCATACAACTTCCTAGCCTAACTCTCTGGGCTTTACTCACTCTGGGGTTTCTGTTCCCCAAACACAGCCACCACATCCTGACCCTGGAACCTCTAATGCACTCTCAGGTATCCTCTTCCCACTGGTCTAATCACAGGCTGCTCCTTTCCTTGTCATCCTTTCATCTCAATTGCCATCCGTTCAGAGAGGCCCTTCCTGACCACTTTTGGTCACGAATTTGTGCACCACTGGGGTCCCTCGGCCTGGCCTGCGGGATTGGGCAGAAACCAGCTCTCCGACATCCCCCGAGGGGTCCTGGATTGTGAGAGGGTGCAGGCTAGCTGAGAGACCCCACCAGTGCATGATTGGAGCTGGGGAGAGATGCGGGAGGTTGGCCCGCCAGGGAGGGCTCCAGGGTGTGTCTGGCCTGTCTCACTCAGTCCCGATTGGCTGATCCCAATATTGTCTATTTCAGCTCGTGTTTGTTCCTTTCACAGCATCCCTCAAAACTCACAATAATTCTGTTGACTTGTTTCCTCCTGTCTGTCCTTACACAATATAAATTCCATGACAGCAGATTTGTGTTGTCTTGTTTACTGCTGCTTTTCAAGCACTAAGCAAACCATGTTTAGTGAATAACTAAAGAATAACTGGACATTTTGTAATCATTATGATAACACTATAATCAAATTAATGATCATCTTTCCCATAGTATACCCTGTCTTTAATACATTCCCTTGTATTTTAGATAATTGCTCTCATATCTGGTTCTAACACAATGTAAAGTCCTTGAGGGTAGAAAAATGTCTCATTCATCAATGACTTGAATTAAGGGTGTGCATTGTGTTGGATTAAAGATGGCCACCAGTTATCTGATACCCTCTCTATTCAGAGTGTCCAATAAGGGCCATGACTTTTCTTTCTCAATCTGGGAGGGGAGTTCTGTGATCAGACTGACCAATGAAAATGACAGAAAGGATGATGTGACACGTGTTCCCAGGCCTAAACTTTACAGAGCTGGATGTTTCCCCTCCTGTCTCTTGGAACACATTTGGAGCCTGAGCTTTCATGTGGGAAGCTGGGTAGCTTGCGGGGAAAACCATGGAGAAAGGCCCTGTGACAACCTAGATAGGGAGGGGAGCTCTGCTGAGCCCACCCTTCTAGCGTCATCATGAAAGTCAAAGGCATGTGTGTGAGGCCTTCTTGGGTCTTATAAACCAGGCACCAGCAAACTGTGGCCCACAGGGCAGCTGCCTGATTTTGTAAATAAAATTTTATTAAAACACAACCACTGTCATTTATTTACATACTAGAGGCCTGGTGCACGAATTTGTGCACCACTGGGGTCCCTCGGCCTGGCCTGCGAGATTGGGCAGAAACCAGCTCTCCGACATCCCCCGAGGGGTCCTGGATTGCGAGAGGGTGCAGGCTAGCTGAGAGACCCCACCAGTGCATGATTGGAGCTGGGGAGAGATGCGGGAGGTTGGCCAGCCAGGGAGGGCTCCAGGGTGTGTCTGGCCTGTCTCACTCAGTCCCGATTGGCTGGACCCCAGGAGCAAGCTAACCTACCGGTCAGAGCATCTTCCCCCTTGTGGTCAGTGCACATCATAGCTACTGATTGACTGGTCAACTGTCTGCCCCCTGGTGGTCAGTGCACATCATAGTGAGTGGTTTAACGGCCTTAGCATATCATTAGCATATTATGCTTTGGTTAGTTGAATGGCCGACTGGTCGACCAGACACTTAGCATATTAGGCTTTTATTATATAGGATTGCCAGTAGCTATCTTCACATTACACCAGGAAGGCTGAGCAGCAGTGATGGACACTATGTCCTACAAAACCTGAAACATTTATGATCTGACCCTTCACAGAGCAAGTTTGTGACCCCTGTTCTAGACCATCCCAGATACCTCCAAATGACCACAGATATGAAGCAGAAGAATGTCTCATCCAAGTTCTGCCCATATTTCTAATCTATGAAAATTGTGACATATAATACAATGGTTATTGTTTTAAGCTACTTGTTTTAGGGTAGATTGTTATGCAACAGTAGGAAACAGGCAGATAATTAATTACCTGGAAGTGTGGTGGTGGTGTATAAAACCTGTGACATATGTCAATGGCTTTGGGATCAGGCCGTGGACAGGAACTGAAAGGGCCTCATAGTGACCATTAGTGGAAAAAAGGTCTTTAAAGAGACTTAGTAAAAGCAGCAAGAACTTTGAAAAGACTGTTGGTGAAGCTTTGAGGAACAGTGAAAATGTTATTGGAAGCTGAGGAACATAATCTTTCTGTGTTGGCAAAAATTTTGACATTATTGTTGCCTGGGATAATGAAGAAAATGGAAAAAGAATGTAATGAATGTATGAATCTGGCAACAAAAAACAAACAAACAAAAAAAGATGAATGGGCAGAACAGAGAAAGCACCAACTGGCTTCTAGCTGCCGAGGGTAAAATATGAGAAGAGAGATGAACTAGAGGAAAAAATGGTTGAGTTTGTGAGCAGGATTTACTGGAAATACAAAGTACCTGGGGCAGGGTGTGTCTGAATATCAGACTTTCCCATCCCAGCCTCTCCTAGCAATGATTTGCAAAATCAGAAATGATCTCAGGACAAAGGTTAAATCTGGGATACCGCCTATAACACTTGCCATGGAGTAAATAATCTCAATTCCTTTGTTGAGACCTCAAAAAGATTCCAGGGCAAGCCTAATAGGGCGTCTGAGAATCTTAAGGGTTGTACTAGTACATCTCAAACCTTCTCTGCCAGAAAACAGGACCTCTATGAATCTTAAGATATGTTTGGTAAACCCTTTCAACTAAACAGAAGTTTGTGTTTTTTTTTCAGAATACCCCAAATCTCGGTCCAAAGCGGGGGCGGGGGGTGGGGGGAGCAGGGGAGGATAGGTCAGAAATAAATGTGCGTGTGGCTTTTATTTGGTGGATTGGCTTATCATAGGTACACAGAAGCCCTATAAAGATTTTTATGGAAAAGGAGAGATGGCTCAGGGAGCATAACTAAGAGCCACTGCAGGCATTTCTAGGGAACATGACTAGATCCTAACAAGGGAACTAGTGACAAGTGTCTGGTTGTGTTTCAGAATCAATGTAGAACAGGAACTGCTCCCTCCTCCCACTTTTTCCTTTTGAGGAGGAGGGTCTAATCCCTATTTGGGAGGAGAGCAGATAAATTCTCCCAATAGTTCACAGGTCTTCAGGTTGAGATGGAACCACACTCAAGGACCTTCGTCCATACATGGGCTTGATTTACATTATCAGCTTTTACAATTCAAGGCAATGTTGCCACAGGGTAGGGTTTTGGAATGTGGAAAGAATGTCAATGCCCTGTTGCTGGAAGGCAGATGACAGCTCTTTCATAGAGAACCATTTGTCTCTCCTTAAATCTGCGGATGCTCTGTGACATACTGACCAATAGAATCTGGTAGAAGCTATAGTGTACCAATTTTTTTTTATCCTAGCCTTAAGAGACTGGAAATTTCTAGTTCCTGACTCTTAGGTTACTTATTCTTGGAGCCCTGAACTGCCATGTTGGACTTCCATCCACTCTGCTCAAGAGAACAAGTGAAGATTCTGAACCCACAGTTTCTAGCTGTGAATGAAGCCATCATTGACTCCCCCCGCCCATCCCCCAGAAGAGCCATTGTCTGGATTCCATCACAGATGCCACATGGAGAAAAATTGCCCAGCCAAACCCCGTACAAGTTTTGACCCACAAAACCCTAAAATATAATGAAATGGTTGTTAATTAAAGCACTAAGTTTTGGAGTGATTTGCTATACAGCAATAGAAAATAAACATATATTTCATACGGGTACTAAAAATACACAATTATACTTTCAACAGATCTACTCTCCAAAGTCAATGAGTTTGAAAAATGTGGTCTCTGTGATGGGTTGAGTTGTATGTTGAAGTCCTCACTCCCAGAACTTGTGCTATCTGAATTCATTGAGAAATAAGGTCTTTGCAGATGCAATCAAATTTAGGTGACATCATATAGGACTAGGGTGGGCCATAACCCAATGATCGGTGTCCTCATAAGAAGGGGAAAATTTGGACACAGACACACAGGTGAAAAGGCCAATGTGAATACAGAGGCAAACACTGGAGCAATGCATCTCTACACCAGGGAACGCCAAGGATTGCCAGCAGTCCCTAGAAACGAAGAAGAAATCCCCCCCTAGATCCTTCAGAGAGAGCATGGCCCTGCCAGCATCTTGATTTTAGACTTGCCACCTCCAGAATTGTGAGAAAATAAATGCCTGTCATTTTGAGATACATGGTGGTGACACTTCGTTACTGCAGCCCTAGGTGACTAATATAGTCTCCTACAGCAGGTGGCATAGAATAGAGCTTACACATCCTATCTAAGAGGGAATATGCTAATTGACCATCACGCCCTCACAAAGATGGTGGTTCCCACAGCCAATAAGGAGGGAATATGCTAATTGACTGCCACACCCTCAAAGATGGTGGCACCCACAGCCACAAGATGGCGGCACCCAGTCCCCTTAGCCCCACCCCCAGGCGGGTCTGGCCGCCCCGCGCGCCTGCCTCCAGAGTCCCTCAGTCCCCTCAGCCCCCCTGAGGTGCAGGCAAGCCTTGGATGGCGGCTGCCCAGCCACCAGGGCCACCCGAGGCTCAGGTAACCAGGGCCGGCCGAGGCTTGCGCTGCTGGCAGTGGCAGCAGCAGAGGTGTGATGGGAGTGTCACCTTCCCATGATTGCCAGGTTGCCTCCCACCCCTGAGGGCTCTAGGACTATGAGAGGGGGCAGGCCGGGCTGAGGGACCCCACTCCAGTGCATGAATTTTCATGCACCGGGCCTCTAGTCTATTATAAGCACAACTAATAACACACAATACATCTTTTGGAATATTATTAATACTGGATAGTAATCTTCACATGGCCTACCACATATAGATTCCAAATATTTCGGCTACTTCTCCATATTGCACCACTATTCTTTCTCATGCTGCTTTTTAAAGTCATAGGGATGGAGCATTCTGAGGCTTCAGGCCTCCTGGCCCTTCAAATCCACATAATGGCTTAGGGATCACACCTGAGGAAGGGCCAGAACCGTAAAAAGGGATAAAAATCCAATGTGGCAATACCATTACTTGCCAGCAATTCGGTGATGGATAACTGTAATTATTCTCTTAAATGGGATTTGAAAATTTGGCTTTTGGTTATTCAGTCTAAATATGTTCAGATAATGATACTTGGGCCCAAATCCATAAGTAAAACATTTAATGATGTGCATTTGTGTCTATACCAATACTTCAGAATGCTTATCACTCTAAAAACAGGAGAAAAGCTTATGAGCTTTATTTTTACTGTATGATAATATGTACAGTTAAGAAAAATGATACATCAAGTGAATACTTAGTAAATCCTCTTCTAAAGTGGTTGTTTACCAGTATTCCTGCTTCAGGAAAAGAGCAGATAAATGTGATGATCACAGGATTTCAGTAAGAAAATTGCAGTATTTCTTCATTGACATTAAACCTCTCTTGGTAGCCCCTAGTACACCTGTGTAGAATGCAGAATTTTTGTCTTATTAAAAATGCATTTCATATTTCCAGATTGTATTAATTTGGCCAGTGGGACATGCACTCAAATGAGCTAGTACCAGATTCATCTGAGCTATAAAAATAAATAATAACTACATAATAATCTTTTGATGTACAGCCAAAAATCATTTGATTTCTGGAGTCATAAAAAGATGAAATGAACCACAAGTTCAAAAATGCCAATGAGTACTTGAAGGAAATATCCTTTAGAGACAGGTAACTCTAGCATTTTTATACAATAAAAATGTAATTGCTTAGAAGAAATGTGATAGTAAAACGACATATTTCTATACTAGTGTAATGGGAAACCTGAAAGCATATTTAAGAGTATTAGTTCATGTGCATTTTCAAAGGCCATCTTGCATATTGCACTAGAAAAACGTTTTATGAAGAAACTAACAAAAACACAAACAGGATCATTGTGTCATATCAAGTAAAAGGAATAGAGGTTTATGATTGTGGACCTAAGTTCACATGGCAACTCATTCACCGCTTAGCAGGGTTACTTAAGTCACCTAACCTTCTCAGTCTTCCCATACATAGAGTGCAATCATAGTATTACCTGACAATGAATCATTGTGATGAAAAATGAGAAATGTGTACAGAAATGTTCCTTGTAAAGTATAAAGCATTATGCGGATGTTATGCTATTCATTAGCCTAATGGGGAATGTAACCCCAATTTACAAATTTTCATGTACGTTCTCTCTAACTTGAAACTTTAAAATTTATTTTTTTAATTTCTTTATTAATTAAGGTGTTACATATGGGTTTCAATTTGGTTTATGCTTAATTATTTCTGATGGTAAGCTTTTTTTGCTCAAAATATAAACTCAGAATATACCAAACCAGTCACTTATTAACAGTGAATGTTCAGAATAGAGACAATATTTTCCCCTGGAAGACTAAAGCATAGACTGTTAAAACATTCCTATTAACCTTTAACAAAGTCTGTTAAGCAGAAACAAGGGGTTAAGAATGTAATGGACAGAGAAACATTTTCTGACTTCTGAAGCATTTATGACTGCACATGTTCCTTTTCCAAAGGCCTTTTAACAGCTCTGACATAAGGCTCCATTGAAGTTTCAGCTGGAATACAGACAGGTTGAAAGGCACACAAGTGAAAAGGTTTCCTATTAGAATCTAAATGGAAATAGTGCCTTAATTGTTCCCTTCAAATTCATATCAGGATCAGTGGGAGCATGTTCCTGCCCCATCATCCAGCTGGGGAGTTCCCGGGACTTCAAAGAAGTCTCCCCTCAGAGGAGACATCAGCTGAATCATATCTGAAGACACAGCTGAACATGGAAAAAAAGAAAGGATTTTTTTTAATCATTCTAAACAGAGTCTTACTAAGCACTGCTTATTTGGGCTTTCACAAATACAGTCAAGATACAGTGGTCCCCCCTTGCCCGTGGGGGGTATGTTCCACAACCCCCAGTGGGCCTGAAAGTGGGGATAGTACTGAACCCTCTATATACTGTTTTTTTCCTATACATACCTAAGATAAAGTTTCATTTATAAATTAGGCAGAGTAAGAGATTAACAATAACTGATAATAAAGTAGAACAATTATAAGCATATGCTATAATAAAAGTTATATGAATGTGGTCTTTCTCTCTCTGATAACTGATCTCATAGCCAAGATGGCTACTTACTAAGTGACTCGGGGGTGGGGAGTGTGCACAGTGTGGAGACGGGACAAAAGGGACAATTCCTCTCTTTAGCAGGACAGTGGGAAGGTGCAAGGTTTCATCAAGATACTCAGAATGGCTTGCAATTTAAAACTTAAGAATTGTTTATTTCTGGAATTTCCCTTTTAATATTCTTGGGCCATCGTTGACCACGGGTAATTGAAACCATGGAAAGCAAAACCGTAGATAAGTGGGGACTACTGTAGTAAAAAACCTACTGGTGCTGGAGCTGTAAGTTCGTTGTTAAAAGTTCAGCTGGGAGATGTTTGCCCTTTCTGCTCATTAATTCACTTTCCAGTTCATCCAGGATCAAAATCAAGCTCCTTCCTAGAACTGATAAGAAAGAATTATTGACGCTTCCCCAGCTCTCAGAGAGGAACAAAGGCTTCTCACGCTTCCGGACTTTCTTCTCTGGACTGGACTCTTCAGAAGAAAAGTGGGATGTTCGCATGCAGTGTTCCTTCTAGCCATTCGCGGTTTCACATGCATTCCTTGTCTAGTTTATGCTAGATACTGTGCTGACAGCACCAGGCACACGGGTGTGGCTGCAGCCTTTAAGGAGTTCACTGACAGCAGGAGAGACTGCCATGTGAATCAGAAATTATTTTACAGTGAGATGAGAGTTTGCATAGGTGGGAATGAGCAATACCAGCTTAGGTGTCCAAGAAGAAGCGCTGACACATAAGCAGAGTCTTTGTAGACAGGTAGGAGTGAGCCGGGGAAAGGACAGAGATGGATTCACTTGGAGGAGAGCGCAGGTTTGAAGTTGCATAAAGGACCCCAGAAATATAATACAGCTCTGTGTAGGGCTTTGCAAAGGGATGGAGAGGGGACAGGAGGAGGCTACAGAAGTGCCCAAAGCGATTAGTGCCCAAACAGAGACTAGACTGTGAACTCAGTGATACTGGGAACCAGTGAAATATCTGAGCAGTGTGGAAGAGTGCTCGTGTGTGTGTGTGTGTGTGTGTGTGTGCGCGTGCGTGTGTGTGTGTGTGTGTGTGTGTGTGTGTGTGTGTGTTTATGGCCCTAGCAGGAGTACAGAGACTTAAAGTAGGTATGACTAGAGTAGAACCATTAGAAATCCAACAATAACTGAGGAAAGAAGTATAAAGGTTTACTTAACACTACTTTACTGAAGTAAGAGAAGAGACAAAAAGGAATATTTCACTCATTAGAAACAAATACAATCTGGTCACTAATTGGTGCACTTGCAAGGAAAAGAGAGCCATTTCCAATGATTTCCATTTCCATCTTCAGCAAGTGCCTCATCAGTGTGTCTGTCACCCAGACGGCTATACTAGAGAAGGAGCAGGTATGAATTAGGTTTCCTGGGTTCTTAGTATAGAAAGTGAAAGATGAATATGCATAGTTTATATAGGTCAGCGTCAAACTCTGCCAATTCTAACCTGTTAACATGCCTGGAATCTACCTTCCTCTTGCCCCTCTGCATCTGTCATGCTCCCTCCACTCTTTCCCATTACTGGGCCAGCACCTTCTTGTCTCTGGATTTACCTGCCTTGTACTCTGACTATAGCCATGGTCCTGCCTAAAGCCCTTCAGTGATTGTCCTAGAACTCCAGGATAAAAATCAAACTTCTTCCCATGGCATCCATGTGCCTTCTCACGTGTTCCCTGTCCATCCTCACTTTTCGTCACTCATCACTACTCTCATGAGTCCCATCCTTGGAAACTAGTGTACTTGCTTCTACCTGTCCTGGGCCTTTGCTCACCCTCTCCCTTCTTCCTGGAACACAGCCCCTCTCCCGCTCTAAGCCTTCCTCTGGCAAGCTCCTCATCCTCATCCTTTGAACCACAGATGAGGGACCATGTCTTCAGCTGCTCCTGGTCTCCAAAACTGACAGATGCTGCTTCTGCGTGCTCTTATTGTACCTACTTTGGGCTCACAGTAAATCACCTTTTCTGAACTAGAAGGTTCTTGAAGGCAGGGACAATGTCTTGTTCATCCATGTGCCTCTGTATTAGTTTATCCATTGCTGTATAAAAAAGTTATCCCGAAATATAGGGTAAAAGTACAAGCACGTATCTCGCCGATTTGACAGTCAGGAATTCTAGTGCAGCTTTTGTGGCTGGTGCTGTCTCTGGGCCTCTCATGAGGCTGAAGCCAAGGTGTCAGCCAGGATGAAACCTGACAGGGTCCAAAGGACCCACTTCCCAGCTCCTCACACGGCTGCTGGCAGGAGGCCACAGCTCCTCCTCCGTGGGCCACTCCACCGAGCTGCAGTCAACCTGGTTTCCCCAGAGAGAGGGATCCAAGAGGAAGCTGCAGTATTTTTCCACCTACTCTCAGAAGTGACATGCCATAGTTCCTGCCGTGCACCGTGGGAGGGAACTCCACAAGGGTGTGAATAGCTGGAGGCAGGAATCATTGGGCCCCAGCTTAGAGACCGGATCTCACAGTCCCCAATGCATAGCAGTACAATTAGCCTGTGAGAGGTATGTAAGAGTACTAACAGCTTTTAGAACGAGTGAATCAATGAATGAATAAAAACTTAAGTTTATACCAAGTTTTGGGCTAATAGAAAAGACGAACTCTCTATCCTTGAAATATAGTTTTGCTAAAAAAAAAAAAATGTATACCATAGCCTTCTAATAGGGTCTTCTTTTTGCAGATGACATCTGGTACAGTGCAAAATGGTTTCATGGTAAATGGTTATTTACTCCCAGAAGGCTGAGCGGACAGGAAAGCTCTATGAAATAATATCCGCATCTCTTTACATCTTGAAAAAGATGGCTACCCATAGATTCTCATGCTTTACTTGCAACAGGACTTGTCTCATTATGGGTATTTTGATACATTTAAGCCGATTAAAAGGTAAAGGAAAACAATGTCTGAAAGCGCAGGTCCATTAAGCAAGAAAATGAGAACCATAAACAATGCAAAAGATATTAAACTATTTGCCTTTCATTAGACTTGTAAATTCTGTGGCAGATAATGCTAATCTTCATAAGATAAAAATTCAAAGACTAAACTACTTTAATAATAGGTTTGTCTACTGACACAGTTTTCTAGCTATACTGCATTAAATGTCATTTCACTATTTTAATTAATTTGTAGTCCATAGGCAAAATTGATAAGCATTTTTCTATCTGCCTACAGATAAAATGCTAGCATAATAGGTGAATCGATACAATTCAATACTGTAATGTGCTGGTAATGTGCTAAGGACTGAATCAATAAGAAAAAAAACATTATTAAGGTAATTGCTTTAAAATAACAAAATTTAAAAAAGAAAGGGATACAAGGAAAACTATATAAAATTGCTGAAAGAAATTAAAAGGACAAATAAGTAAAAAAGCACCCATGTTCGTGATTGAAAGAGTTAATATTGTTAAAATGTCCATAATACTCAAACAATCTATAGATTCAATGCAACCCTTAGCAAAATCCCAATGACATTTTTTTGCAGAAATAGAAAAGCTATACTAAAATTCATAGGGAATCTCAAGAAACCTTAAATAGCCACACACACACACAAAAAAAAAATTCTCGAAAAAGAAACATGTTGGGAGACGCTTATGTCCTGATTTCAAAATGTACTGCAAAGTTACAGTAATCAAAACAGTGTGATATAAAGACAGACATATAGACCAATAGGATAGAATAGAGAGTCCAAAAATAAACCCTCACATACATGGTCAAATGATTTTCAATAAGAGTGGCAAGCCACTGAATGAGGAAAAAGACAGTCTTCAAGAAATGGTGCTGGGAAAACAATATCCACATACAAAACAATAAAGTCAGACCCTCATCCTATACCATCTACAAAAAATATAACTCAAAATGGATCAAAGATCTAAACGTAAGAGCTAAAACTATAGAACTTTTCAAAGAAAACATGAAGCAAAAGCTTCATGATATTGGATTTGGCAATGATTTCTTGAATATGTCACCAAAGGTACAGGAAACCAGGGGTGGGAAGGAGTAAAATTATGCTTCAGGAAAATTTAAAACATTTGTGCATCAAAGGATACTATCAAAAGAGTGAAAAGGAAATCCATAGAATTGGAGATAATATTTGCAAATCAAATATCTATTAGGGGATTAATATCCAGACTATATAGAGAACTCAACAACATGAACTCAACAATAAAAAAACACAAATAATCCAATTCAAAATTAAACAAATAATTTAAACAGACATTTCTCCAAAGATCTATAAAGGCATCAATAAGCACATGAAAATATGCTCATCACTAATAATTAGGGAAATGCAAAGCTAAGGCATAATGAGATATCACTTTATACTCATTAGGATGACTACTATAAAAAAAAAAGAAGAGAAGAGAAAATAATAGGTGTTGTCCAGGATGTGGAGAAATTGGGAACCTGTGGACTGTGGGCAGGGATGTAAAATGGAATAGCCCCTGTAGAAAGCAGTGTGACCATTACTCAAAAAAATTATAAACAGATATATATATATATATACACACACAAATATATATATGTATGTATATATATGATCCAGCAATTCTACCTCTTTGTATATACCCTAAACAAGTGAAAGCCAGGTCTCAATAAAATATTTGCATACCTATATTCACAGCAGCATTATTCACAATAGAAAACCACAGAACCAACCCATGTACCCATCAGCGGATGAATGGATAAGTAAAATATGGTATATACATACAATGGAATACTAACCAGCCTTTAAAAGAAAGGAAATTCTGATACATGCTACTACATGGATGAGCCTTTAGGATGTTATGCTAAGTGAAATAAGCCAATCACAAAAAGGTAAATGTTATTGCCCTTACAAGATTTACCTAGAATTGTCAAAATCATAGAGACCAAAAGTAGAAGGGTGGTTGCCAGAGAGGCTGGTGGTGAGGAGAATGGGGTGTGATTGTCTAATGGGTATAGAGTTTCAGTTTTGCAAAATGGAAAGCGTTCTGGAGATGGATTGTGTGATGGTTATACAGCAATATAAGTGTATTTGGCACCAATTAATTATATACTCTAAAATGATTTATGATGGCAAATTTTATGTTATGTGTATTTTACTATAATTTTTTTAAATTGTAAAAAATTAAAAATATCTAGGGAGAAATAAAGGCAAATGAGGGATATGGGTAGTTATGGAAGCGCCTGTATCAATGTCAGTATCCTGAATGAGATATTATACTATAGTTTTGTTAGATGTTACCATTGGAGGAAACTGGACCAACTGCATGTGAGTCTATGATCTCACATAAGAATTTAAATTAACATAAAGTGGTTAAAATTAGTGGTTTATTGAATGTTAATATTCACATACCTGATTAAATTTTCACTCGTTCACTCACAAGCATTTATTCAGCACCTGCAATGTACTGGTTTTCATGGCGCTTACATTATTTTTTTTAAACAAATTATAGGTATTATAAGGTGAACACTAAAATTCCCACAATTGTCCCTCAGAGGTTAGAGCATAAGTAACACTAAGATGCTATATTTAATAAACTACATTCTGTGTTCAGAAAACAGATGGGTAATGGGGGACATATTTATTTAGATACTACATTCTATAGAATGAGTAATGTGGCAACAACCTTTTTCAAAATACTAAAAGAACATTCATTTCGTTTCTTTGAACCAACTCTATATGAATTCATCTTGATGGTAAAGTTGGAAAACCCCATTATTATATTCTATATACTTTAATAACTAGGAGGTTGGGATGGGGGAGAAATACTGCAAGATGACAATTCCTTTTATATTGTATCTTTTTTTTTTCTGGACCAGTAAAGGACATAAAGGGCCAAATGTCCAAGCTTGCAGCCAAGAGAGAAAATAACCAATTTGCTACTTTGGATTATCAGCAAATAGAAAGCTACATTTCATTTTCATGAGTGGGATGCTGGGACTTATCAAATTGTTAATCTTCCAAGATCCCATTCCTTTTCTAGGAAGCAGTCAAAATGGTTTAAACGTGCCTGGCTCTTCTGTAGACTTGGAAATTTAGTGCTTTCTTTCTCCTTTTCCTGACATTATTGTTTTTTAACTTAAGGCTATTTAAAGGAGACTAGCTCTTCAGTTTTATCTCTATTTTTTAATAAGTTTTCCGGGGGGGGGGGGGGGGAAATGCACAATATAACAATTGATGAAATAACCCATCTCCAATATACCTATTGTTAATTCAACACACTGTTATCAAATCAATCTCAGTGTTGAATTACTGGTAGAAAGGTCATTTAGCATTAGTGAGAAAAGGAGATTATGCAATGAGTTTTTAAATGTAATTTTATTACTCTCAGGTATATTTTTTTAGATTGTAAAGTTTAGAACATTAAAATTTCCACTTAGAGACCCAGCTGAGCCTGTTTAATAGAGGATTAAGCTCCCTTTTTAAAAATAGGCTATTTTTGGAGCAGTTTCAGCTTTACAGAAATATGAGCAGAAATTACAGAGTACTCAGACACCTTCACCCCCTGCCCAGTTTCCCATATTAGTAATATCTTGCATTTATATAGTATCCTGTTGCAATTGATGAGCCTATATTGATGCTTTCCTGTTAACTGAAATCCATAGTTTACAGTAGGGTTCACTCTTGGTGTTAAGCAGTCTGATAATGACATTCATTATAGCATCATACAGAAGAGTTTCACTGCCCTAAGAATCCCATGATCCACCGATCCATCCCTCACCCTCCACACCCCCTGCCCCGGTATCTTGCAACTACTGATCTGTGTCCATAGCTCTGCCCTGTCCAAATGTCACATAGTTGAAATCCCATAGTTTATAGCCTTTTCCAATTGGCTTCTTTCACTCCGCAATATGCATCTAAGGTTTCTTCGTGTCTTTTAGTGTGACTTGATAGCACATTTCTTTTTTGGGATGAATAATATTCCATGGTACAGATGCACCATAGTTTGTTTATCCACTCACCTTTTGAAATACACCTTGGTTACTTCCAAGTTTTGGAAATTACGTATAAAGCTGTTATAAACATTTTTGTGTGCACATTTTCCTAACTTATTTGGGTAAATACCAAGGAGCACAATTGCTGGGTTATGTAACGAGAGGCGTTTTCTAGGACACTGCCAAAGTACCTGTACCATTTTGCATTCTCTCCAGCAATGCGTGAGAGATCTGGTTGCTCTACATCCTCACCAGCACTTCATGTTGTCAGTGTTCTGAATATTTCCTATTCTAACAGGCATCTAGTCTAAATTTGCAATTTCCTGATGACATATTTTGAACACTTTTCATATGCTGGTTTATCATTAGTCCTCTGTATATCATCTTTGGTGAAATATCTGGACAGATATTTTGCCCATTTTTAAATTGGGCCTTTGGCTTTATTAGTACTGAATTTGAAGACTTCTTTGCATATTTTAGATACCAATCTTTTATCAGATATGAGCGTGTGTTTTTGCAAATATTTTCTCTCCATGTATGATATGATCCTTTTTTAATTGCTTAATAAATTTGATTTTTTCACATTTATATAACCTTTAAAACTTAGAACAGGTTCCTCATGTAGTATTTATTCAGCAAGTGCTTGAAGATGCCCATTTAAAGTGCTTTACCAATATAGTGTGTTTGCATGGGGAAAAAAATGTTTTGTGCAGGCACATTTTCAATAGTCTGCAGATTCTGCAGTAGTCATTGAGAATAAATGCTAATATATTCCCACCCACCCTCCATAAACAAAATTTGAGTTTGCTTAGACCATACAGAAGCTTGATGAAAATATATCAATCAGCTTTGAAGACTGCCACTTGTTTCACAAAACATTCCCTGCATTACAGGTAAGAAAACTCATTACTAGACCACAATGGCCACGTTGCTGACTGATGTCCTCCCCAAGCTACTTGTATATGCTTCTTTCAGATACATTTATATTTCAGCTATCAGAAGCAGGGTTACCCCTTCATTCCAATTGTGCAAGATAAATAACCTTTAAAAAAATAAGTCCCTTGCTAAGTCAGTCCCAGGAAAGGATTTTGGACAATTGGGTGATTCCAATGGAATCAAAGATCACCTGTCCTTAGCATTTGCAACAAATCCTGAAGAATTCTTGAGGCTACCCTGGAAATTGAGGTCAAGACATTTCATAGATGGGTCCTAGGCTGCAATTCCTCTAAATGAGCTTAACGGAAATCTATGAAATGACACTATTCAAGGCATTATGTTTACATTACACCTCGTGTTTAGAGTTGAACTCGGGAAAGTGACTATGTAAGAGCTTTCTATGAATTCCATCTTCGACAGTATTTTCCGTTCTATATTTTAAAAACAACTGCAATATGTAGTTAAGTCATGTAAATGTATCTGAGATAACATGTGCTAAAATAATGTCATTCTTGTCAGAAAACTAGGAAATGTGTCCTATATGATGATGACTGTATTTCAAATCCTATTAAGTCTTCCTCTGTGACCTATTTACACCAAATACTAGGCTATTTTTATCCCCAATGAAGTCCTACAAGGCGTGCAGGGCAAGGGAAAACGGGCAAGCGTGGCCAGTCATCTCACCTGCAACATACACCAGAAAGAGCTCTCAAGATTTAACCCGAAATAAAGAGCCTTCATCATAAATGAATTGTGTGTTCAATGTTCATGACCATAAATCCTTGCCACATACGAGAGTGCCAGCATTAAATATAGTGTAAAATTCATATTAAAAAATCTGCTGCAAAGGAAGTGGTGATTTGACTCTGCGAATATATTATTTGGCAAACCACAGTCATCCTAAGGGCACCTCAAATGGACAGGATTCTCTTCAACTACAGGTGGCTTACCAAAGAAAGTCCCAAACCCTAACGTAACACAAGGGAGGGAGTGTAATGCTTAGATCTACTTCCCTGAGGAGGAAGTATGTGGTGCAGGCTGGCATTGCAATCGGAGCAGGTAAGAACCATTGAATGGAGACTGCCTTGCACAAAGGGAAGACGGGCTTCCTATCAATAGTGTTAAGGCTGCTCTATCAGGGAACCATCAATCCAAAGTCAACAACAGGAGTGTGGCTTTTCCACAAGTCCTGGAGTTCTCATTATTGCAAGAAGGGGGCGTTTGCGCTTGCACAATGTGATGGGAACAGAGAGACCCAACTAGAGGCATGGACAATGGCACGGCCAAGTTACACCAACTGCCATTATAGTCACATTATGACTCTGGACTATGTCAGCATAATGACAATTTAATATAGCAGGAACATTCTCTGGGGTGCTATCAAATATTGAAAGAGCCAAAATTTGCCTAGTAACTTAGGAACTTAAAATTTTTCATCCAACTGGATGCTTTATACACTTAATTCAATGTCGTGATAAATGCAGACTATCCTATATAATAAAAGCCTAATATGCTAAGTGTCCGACCATTTGTTCCACTGTTCGACCAGTCACTATGATGAGCACTGACCACCAGAGGGCAGATTCTCCAACCAGTAGGCTAGCTTGCTGCTGGAGTCCAGCTGATTGGGACTGGGCGAGATGGGCCGGACACACCCTGAAGCCCTCCCATGGTCCCTCCCCAGCCCAGATCGTGCACTGGTGGGGTCCCTCAGCCTGGCCTGCACCCTCTCGCAATCTGGAACCCCTCGGATGTTGGAGAGCTGGTTTCAGCCTGATCCCTGTAGGCCAGGCTGAGGGACCCCACCTGTGCACGAATCCATGCACCGGGCCTCTAGTTTTAAATATCTCCTTAACTTATTATGGCCTTATTCTGAGTGGCTGGGTAGGAACTTGAGAGATA
This sequence comes from Cnephaeus nilssonii, assembly GCF_951640355.1. NCBI lineage: Eukaryota > Metazoa > Chordata > Mammalia > Chiroptera > Vespertilionidae > Cnephaeus > Cnephaeus nilssonii. The sequence continues at coordinate 33,753,893 of NC_137089.1, read as the reverse complement.
GACAGTTATTCAGAGATAGATTCAAACATTACAGGATGCTTATAAGTGGTCTAAAGAGGCAATTAGCTAAAGCAATTCCGATAAAAAGGCACTGGTACATTTTATAGCAGTTCTGGTCAACTAAAAATATTGCTATGTCCCTCCTGTGATCTGATGATGATTATCTCCTTGACAGCAATGTCTCCAGGGCTTTGTATACAGTATCCCCAATAAATAAATGAATGAGTATGAGAAATCAGAACCATAAATAGATCTATATTTGGTCTGAATGTGGGCTTAGTGCACTGTGAATCATTGTGTTAACATCTATATCTTTTTATAAAAATGCTGGAATTCTTATAACACAGCTTTTGAAAGGATAGACTTATATGCTTTTTGGAAGCTCTGATATAAATATGTAGAAATTCTCCGAAATAGAACCAAACCCTCATATGCATTGTATGCATTTAGCCCTTTGTGTCTACTATTCCCATCAGTAATATCTACTATTTTCCCTTGAGCACCTTATAATTAATACTAGCTTTTTCAAAATTGCTGACATATATGCCCTGAGCACTTGGTCTTCCAAAGAAACATTTTAACTTATATCACAGGGAAGTTTATATGCCAGCTGTGTATCAATAGCTGCATTATAATTTTTCTCCTATTTTCAGAATAAAGGAAGGAAACATCGGAATGCTAAATAAAATTCTGCAAACAAAAAAGATATGAAGAGAATATATTGGTATTTCAAAGACACAACTCCCGTTGTGTTTTTTTTAAGTAGAAACTTTTTCCCTTTTTTAATTTTTAAATTTATAATTTTTTTAAATTAAATTTATTGGGGTGATATTAGTTAATCAAATTATATAGGTTTCAAGTGCATGATTCTATGATACATCATCTGTATATACTTTGTGCACATACTACCCAAAATCAAATCTTCTTCCATCACTATATATCTAAACTTCCATTGTTTAAATGACTTAGAGCAGTGAATTAACTTCATTAAATGATTTTCTGAAGGAAAGTCTCATTTATCTATTCAATCAATAATAGGGAAAACTTGAGTTTACACAAATTAGTGTTTTGCAACAATTTTCTAGGGTCAAAGCCACACATACATAATTAGCTTGTAAGGGAGAGAGAGAAAAAGTGAGTCTTGTTTCTTTGCTGGAAACAAGAGTTGGCAATGAGATGGAGAATAGCATGTAGTAGCTAATTAAAACTCCAAGGGTTCCCATGTGAGCTCATTACTCACCTGAGATTTTTTCATACATCCCTCCTTATGCCAACTTTCAACTATTCTTTCCTCCTGACAATTGTTGGAGGCAGAAACATATATGATAATTCACTGGGAAGAAGACTTGAATATTCAGCTTCAAATCTTCAGATGTCTTCTAGCAATTTCTTGGGGGATCACAGTCCTTGTGATTATAAACCTAAAACATCTCCCACATCCCAGCATGCCTTTCAAAGTGCATATACAAAAGAACTGTTGGGGAAGTGGGTGGGGAGGGTGGGATCCTTGTACATTTACCACCTCTTTCTTCCCCCAGAGTTGATCATATCTAGATTAGTGATGAAGATTCCAGTGGGATGGTTCATTCAGTCCACAGACATCCAGATTTGTAGTGTTCATCACCATTTTTTGTTTATATACCTCTGTTTTATCCTTCAAACCCTCACACATTTTATGTCTTCGACATCTACGAAGATCAAGTATTTGCAAAAGATGTAATTTCCATTGTACTATAATTAATTGCATTTAAAATAAAATGACTACATTACTCTTTTTAAATATATCCATTGAATATAATATTATAGTGGATCCAACATATCTATTTCAAAAGACTTAATCTTGTCTTAAGTATCAGAACTTTTTTATTATTATTATTTTAAATTTTATTGGGGTGACATTAGTCTACATGAACATATAGGTTACATGTGTGGGTTACTAATTTACAAAATCTGTATATAGGACCATGTGCCCACCACCCAAAGTCAAATCTTCTCCTGTCCCCTCATATTAGGACCCATTTCTTTCCTCACTCCCCTCCCTCTGGCAACCACCACACTGCTGTTTGTGTACATAAGTTTCATTTTTATATTCTACATATGAGTTAAATCATATAGTTCTTAGCTTTCTCTGTTTGACTTATTTCACTTTGCATAATGTTCTCAAGGTCCATCCATGTTGTAAATGACGCTATTTTATCCTTTCTTATGGCTATGTAGTACTCAATTGTGTACATGTACCACATCTTCTTTATCCAGTCCTCTATCATAGGGCACTTTGGCTGTTTCCAACTCTTGGCCACCGTGAATAATGCTGCAATGAACACAGGGGTGCATATATCTTTGCGTATAAATGATTTCGAGTTTTCCAGGTATATACCCAGGAGTGGGATTGCTGGGTCAACATTTACAGAACATTTCATCCCAGAACATCAGATTATACATTCTTCTCCAGTGTACATGGAACATTCTCAAGGATAGACCATATGTTGGGTCACAGAACAAACATCAACAAATTCAAAAAGACGGAAATTATTTCATGTATATTTTCTGACCATGATGCCATGAAATAAGAAATCAACTGCAAAAAAGAGGTTAAAAAAAACACGACAAATACGTGAAGATTAAACAACATACTACTAAAAAATGACTGGGTCAAAGAAGAAATAAAAGATGAGATCAAAATATATAGAGAGACAAATGAGAACGATAAGACGACATATCAAAACCTCTGTGATGCAGCGAAAGCTGTAATAAGAGGAAAATTTTATCACTACAGGCCTATCTCAAGAAATAAGAGAAATTCCAAGTAAACAACCTAACATTGCACCTAAAAAGACTAGAGAAAGAACAAAAGCAACCCAAAGTTAGCAGAAGAAAGGAAATAATAAAAATCAGAGCAGAATTAAATGAAATAGAGAACAAAAAGACTGTAGAAAAATTCATAAAATAAAGAGCTGGTTCTTTGAAAAGATTAATAAAATTGGCAAACCCCTGGCTAGACTCACTAAGAAAAAAGGGGAAAGACCCATATAAACAAAATCAGAAATAAGCGAGGAGAAATCACCACAGACATCACAGATATACAAAGGATCATACTAGAATATTATGAAAGCCTTTATGCCACCAAATTCAATAATGTAGAAGAAATGGGTAAGTTCCTAGAAATATATAACCTTCCTAGACTAAATCATGAAGAACTGGAAAATTGAAATAGACCAATCAGCACTGAGGAAATTGAAACAACCATCAAAAACCTCTCAAAAAACAAAAGTCCAGGACCAGATGGCTTCACCAGTGAATTCTACCAAACATTCAAGGAAGAATTAAAGCCCATTCTTTGCAAACTCTTCCAAAAAATTGAAGAAGAGGCAATACTTCCTAACACATTCTATGAGGCCAATATAACCCTAATACCAAAACCTGGCAAAGATAACACACAAAAAAAGAAAACTACAGACCAATATACCTGATGAATACAGATGCAAAAATCCTAACCAAAATACTAATCGAATACAACAGTACATCCAAAAAATAATACATCACGATCAAGTGGGATTCATATCAGGGGCACAAGGATGGTTCAACATAAGTGTCGGAAATTTTATATAGCTTCTTTCTCTCCTTGAAAGCACTTTGACATTTTACATCCCCCAAAGAATTTCATTCTATGTATCGATATTTTTATTTTCTGAAAAGTATTGTTCAGCCCAGCCAGCATGGCTCAGTGGCTGAGTGTCAACTTATGAACCAGGAGGTCATGGTTCAATTCCCAGTCAGGGCACATGCCTGGGTTGTGGACACGGTCCCCAGTGTGGGGAGTGCAGAAGGCAGCCCATCAATGAGTCTCTCTCAACATTGATGTTTCTATCTCTCTCCCTCTCCCTTCCTCTCTGAAATCAATAAAAATATATACTTTTTAAAGTTTTGTTCAAACCACCCTACTACTTCACAAAAAAATGCTTCCATAAGATTTTTATTTGCCATAATTATATATTATTTCCTCTCTCAATACTAGCATCAGCATTTTGCGTTCTCCTTTCTTTGGTGTTCCAGTGGTTTTTACTCCTTAGGATTATATACCATAGTGAAATTAGGGGTGGGTAAGATGTAAATCTTTATTTTGCAGAGTGGGATGATGTAATTTAAGAAGGGGGATGTGGGGAACATAGTCTATTTGAAACACAAACATATTTCAGGCAGATCAACTTTAAGGAAGATTGCATAGAAGTCAAGGATCTGGAAAGTGATCCTCCTGTAAGTCTTCATGCACAGTTGCACCCTGGGCAGTCTTCTTGGGCCCTGGGTGGGCACACACATCCCGATCTGAAAACCACTAAGCTAAAAACTCACTGGCACCAAGACTCTCAGATGGCCTGGAGCCTCTCTGGAAAATGCCATAGATAAAAGGGTGACCTAGACAAATGAAACTTTTTAGGCTTGGCTCCTATATTTATGCCTCCTTGCTCAATTGGCCCTTAAGCCATCAAGATAACTTGGGGCAAATAACCATTCCCTTTCAAATTACAATATATACTTTAGTAGATGATTCACTTTTCCAAGAGTGAGGGAAAATAATATATATTTTACTAGAAGCCCAATGCACGAAATTCGTGCATGGCGGGGGTTGTCCCTCAGCCCAGCCTGTACCCTCTCCAATCTGGGACTCCTGGAGGGATGTCCGACTGCCCATTTAGGCCTGGTGGGATCGGGCCTAAATGGGCAGTTGGACATCCCTCTCACAATCCAGGACTGCTGGCTCCCAACTGCTTGCCTGCCTGCCTTCCTGATTGCCCCTAACCACTTCTGCCTGCCAGCCTGATCACCCCCTAACCACTCTGCTGCCAGTCTGTTTGCCCCCAACTTCCCTCCTCTGCCGGCCTGGTCACCCCTAACTGCCCTCTCCTGCAGGGTTGATCACCTCCAACTTCCCTCCCTTGCAGGCCTGGTCCCTCACAACTGCCCTCCCTTGCAGGCCGGGTGTCTCCCAACTGCCCTCTCCTGCTGGCCATCTTGTGGTGGCCATCTTGTGTCCACATGGGGGCAGGATCTTTGACCATGGGGGCAGCTATATTGTGTGTTGCAGTGATGATCAATCTGTATATTACTCTTTTATTAGATAGGATAGAGGCCTGGTGCACGGGTGGGGGCCAGCTGGTTTGCCCTGAAGGGTGTCCCAGATCAGGGTGGGGTTCCCTTGGGGTGTGGGGCGGCCTGAGCGAGGGGCCTGTGGTGGTTTGCAGGCCGGCCACGCCCCCTGGCAACCCAAAGGGAGGCCCTGGTATCTGGGATTTATTTTCCTTCTACAATTGAATCTTTGTAGCCTGGAGCAGAGCCAAGCCTGCTGCTCCCTCCGGGGCGGCAGCCATTTCTGTGGCAGTTAATTCACCTTCTACAATTGAAACTTTGTTGCCTTAAGCGGGTGGGCCCGGCCAGTGTGTGCGGAAAGCTTTGCTTCCCCTGTTGCCGCCGGCAACCCTGGCCTGCTCTCTCAAGCTCCATTCTGCCGCCATTTGTTTGAATTTGTTTACCTTTTATAATTGAAACTTTGTAGCTTGAGTGGAGGCTTAGGCCTGCAACGGCTATGGAAAGCTTGGCTTCCTCTGTTACCTAGGAAACCTTGCTCTCTGTGGCTGTAGCCATCTTGGATTGGGGTTAATTTGCATACTCGCCCTGATTGGCTGGTGGGCGTGGCTTGGCTGGTGGGCGTGGCTTATGTAGTGCAGTGATGGTTAATTTGCATATTACCATTTTATTAGAGAGGATTACAAAGATAGACCAAATAACTCCTCCCATTGGTCAATGGGCTATGCAGGTTGACTTTCAGCTGTAAAATGCAAGACTGTTCAAATATAAATATTTTATTTCCAAACCTCTTCATGAACTTGCTTATTTCCCTACTTCTACTAATGGCAGCTTCTTTCTACAGAAGTTGGTTTATCATGTAGACTCAAGCTCTTTGAATTACATGCCTCTTGCTTCTCCTCATTAGTTGCCCACAGTGAACTGATGGCCACCATGAGCCATGAGGATGACCTTTCATGTAAAGTACAATTACTCGAGTTGACCTTTCTCATACCCCTTCCAAAGATGTTGCAATATACCCACAAATGTCTTACTGTATCCAGATTTGTTTTTGTAAGAATAACCTTCCTAAAATATAGCTCTTGATCATGGCCTTCCCCGACAAACCTTCAACTCTTCACATTGCCATAGGAATTAACTTCTAATTCCTTAACTTGAATTAGGCTTTCCCTAGTCCCTGGCTCAGCTATCTTAACAACCACACTTACCCCATACATCAGCTTAGATGAAGTCCATATCATTCCTCACAAATACCAACTCCTGAAGTTACCAGAATATCCTCAGACATGGAGAGAGAGGAGAGCTGGAGAGCTGAGGATGCTGTCACATTAACAAGCCTTTGAGGTATAGCTCACTAGACCCCTAAGGGCTGTGTCCAGAAAAAAAAAATTTAAAAAGGTATAACTTTCTTTGAATATTTTTTTAAATAACCAGCTTCTCTCATAGTTATCTGAGGAAATTGCTTTTGGCACTGGCTTCAACCTAGCTACCCAACCAAGCCTCATTCATCCTAGACCGTAGTCTTAACTCAGTGCTATGTCCTCTTGACCTTCACATGTTTACTGCCCTGCACTTGAGGGAATGTTATCTCTAAGCCCAAGCACCCAAATCAGTATAACCAGCTCTATTTGCTTACTCCATTTTCCCACAAGCCCACCGCAAGCCCAGTTCCTTGACTTAACTTTCCATTCAATATAAATGCAGTTCCTATAGTCCTACTTACTGCACAACCTAACGGCACTCACCTTATCCCAGAATACTTCACCTACAAGTGTTCTCTCTGCTGGTCTATAAAAGTACTTTGTAATTCACATAAGATTTCTCACATTCTGCCTAGAGTTGTTTTTCTTACATTTCCTACACGTTCAATATCACAGCAACTTGAGGCCAAGCCTTATGCTTTTTGCATCTTCCACCAACCCCAAAATAGTGCTTTCATACAAGAGAAGCATAATTACACTTGTCTCCACAGTTGAATTCATGCTACAAATGAAAAAGGTATTAAGCCTTTTGCTGCATATTTAAGTGCCTCTTTCTTCCTACAAGATTATAAGATTTTTGTATCCCTAGTACTTAGTCGTTTCTGGCATACAGTGGTGCTCAGAAATGCATGTAGAAGGAAGGAAAGAAGAAAACAGAGAGAGAAAGAAAAAAGAGAGAGAAAAAATAAAGAAATAAGGAAGGTAGGAAAGAAAGAGGGAGAGAGAGATGAGAGAGAGAGAGAAGGGAGGGAGGGAGGGAGGGAGGGAGGGAGGGAGGGAGGGAGGGAGGGAGGGAGGGAGGGAGGGAGGGAGGGAAGGGAAGGGAAGGAAGGGAAAAGAGAGAGAATATATATATTGGCTTGTTGAACTCCACCAAATTTCAGAACAATAAAGCTATTTGTGCAGCGTTTTTAATAGAAGAGAGTGAAATAAACCGTAAGGAAAAAGGAAAGAGCTGTTTATTTCTTTGTACATGATTAGGTAAGATGGCATTTACAATGGGATCACATGCGGGTGGTGAGTGTGTCACCAGGAGAAGCCTCATGGGGTGGCAGCAGATTGACAAGGACAGGCCCTCAGCTCCACACGCTCAGAAATGTGAGGCTTCTACATCAGTAAATCATTCCGTGGGAGTATATTCAAGTTACAAAGCTCACGAAAATCAAAGTGGTAGAACTGGAATGCAACCTGACTCTTTCATCGTATACCAAGAAATAAAACTGCTGCGGAGCTGATGAGGTCATGACCAGCACACATTCTCCCTGTGAACACATCTGCATGGGGTGTCAAATATTCAGGTTAATATTTCTGGGTGAGCACTGGGATCAGAACCAGGCAAGTGTCTTACATGATTTGAAAGGGTAATAGCATTAGGCTAGGGTGTTTGCAGTGTCTACCTGCTCAGTGGTCATTCATCCTGAACATGGAATTCTATTATCTGGCTGTTTGGCCAAACCTATCACTCCATTCAAACTATCAGTTATTGAATGATCAGTGTGAAAACGTGACACTCTGACTCTTCCTTTTCTATGTTCTATTGTCGATAGATACTTCCCTCTGTTCCCTCTCCCCTCCCTCCACCCGCACTGCCTTCTAATGATTGACACAGCCTTTATTTTATAAATATATTCCATCAGGTATTTCTGTAGCTGGGAAAAACTCTCATGAAGGTTTTCATAGCTCTCCTCTTACTTATTGCATTCTGCTTTAATGGTTTAACTTTCTGCGCTGCTTTATTGCTCTTAAATCCTTGGGAGATACCTAATTATTGCTCATCCACCATATACAGTAAAAGGCAAAAAAGTTCTCCTTTAAAGAATCCCTTCAAGAACTTTGAAGGGCATCAAAAGGTACCAAATTCCAATTACAAAATAAAGCAGTCCTGAGGGTGCGATGTCCAGCATGGTGACTACAGTCGATGATATTGTATTATATATTAGAAAGTTGCTAAGAGAGTAGATCTTAAAAGATCTCATGACAAGACAAAAAAAAAATGTAACTATGTGTGGTTATGGATGTTAACTAATCTTATTGTGGTTATCATACCACAATATACACATAAATCATTATGTTGTACACATGAAACTAATGTTACATGTCAATTATATCTCAATAAAAAAAGACCTCCTTGATAAAAACGTTTAATTTAGTTCTCTCCCCAAATACTAAAATTCAGCACTACAATTATCAGCACTTAAAATAATAAGACATTTAACAAACACAAAGAAAAGGTACTGGCATAATCGAATTAATGGTAGGTATAAACTAAATCTTTTAACAGTGAAACAACTTAAAACTAATCAATGAAAAGGACGGTCAATCAAAATATCAAACCATATTTCAAAAAAGATAATATTAAGAGTTTGAGAAAGACAAATACATAGGAAGTGCTAGGTTGGAAAGCGTTGCCATTCCCATTACATTCTCATGTGCTACTCTGAGCACCATCCAATCCACTTCACTAGAACTCAGGGAAATGACTGAGACAGCAGAGGACACAGCTCAGGGATCAGAGGCCGAATTCCCCATTTGCCACCTCGGCAGGTCAGCATGAACCAAGGTTCTCAAACCTAAAATATATTTGAGGACATTCAATTCTCAGAACCCAGATGGAGAGGGTTGGTCATACGTTGTCACCTATGAGCACATGTGAGTGTCCACAGACCAAGAACTAGGGCCTGCCAACCCCACCATGCTTAGACCTTGGGGACATTGATAATATGTTGGACAGGCATAGGAAAAGGATTGGCTTCCATAGTCTCTAGAAAGGAAATTAAAACTTGCCTTTTAAAAAAAACAGTGGCCTCTAGGAGTCCATTTGTCAGTGACAAACGTCGGTGGGCACTTTGTGGTGTTTACTGGTAAATGTTTATCTACACTAATAACTGTATTCTGCATTAAGATAGTGTTTTAAGGTTGTAGATTTTGCAATATCCTCTTGTCAGAATTATATCTGTATATGTAATGGAATTCCCTAACTCAGATTTTATTTTCTCCTAAAACCCAATTTTTGCTGAATGACCTGTAACCATTAAAGCTTTAAAGTCATATTTAATAGAAATATCTGTTTTCAAAATAGTTATCAACAATTTAAACAACAATAAAAATGGCTGTGTGAGGGTTGAAAGATTAGAAAATATTTCTTTAAGTTTTATATAATCAAGGGTAAGCCACGTGTTACAGTAAATATTAAGTCACTATTTGTGAAAAAGCAATTCTATGCCAGGCAACATGCTGTTTTCTTTGCATAATCTCTTTCTGGTCCTTGAAACAGCCCACAATTATTCTCACTCTATGGATCAGGTAACTGTCTGACCCAAGGTTGCATGACTAAGGAGGCTTGCAACTGAGATTTTTTTAAAAATATATTTTTATTGATTTCAGAGAGGAAGGGAGAGGGAGAGAGAGATAGAAACATCGATGAGAGAGAATCATTGATCGGCCGCCTCCTACATGTCCCACACTGGGGCATGTGCCCTGACCAGGAATGGAACCGTGACTTCCTGGTTCACAGGTCAACACTCAACCACTGAGCCATGCCGGCTGGGCTCTCCTGAGATTTGATCACATTTTCCTCCCACATTTCTTGCTCTTTCTATTCTAACTGAGACTTTCCAAATAAAAGTTTGGTCTGCCGAAAAATGGATTTCCCATGATTTCTGAGTAGCTTCTTCTGACCTATGAACTTAACCCTGGACATCCATATGCCAGGGATGTGATCACAGCAGGAAGCTGTCGCTCTAGTCCAGCAGGACAGAGGGAAAACTTTTCTATAGCATCCAGTGGTGCTTAAAATCCTGATATGTGAAACAATTAAATCCTAGAATGTTAGTCCTGGAGTGTTTAAATAACCAGCCCAGGACACAGGCCAATTAGCAACAGAGTGAGACTGGTCTCTTATACTTGCTGGCATATACTTCCTTGTTACTTCTTCATTCTATTTATATTTACATTTCAGCAGATTTGTGTTAAGTGCCAACCATGCCAGGTAAATCAGCTGTGAAGAATGAAGTATGCATCAGAATACCGCTTCTTAGGCAAAGTTAACTGGACCTCCATCTAGTGCACTACCTTCCTCTGCCCCCTCGCTGGGACTGGCAGAGCCCTGAGAACTTTTTGCATGTTGCCTTCCTAGTGGACACCATGCTTAAGCAGATGGATTTGAACAGACACACCTATCCTTAGCAATGTGTTTGCACACCATCCACTAGGATGGATTCCGGTAGATGACTAGACTTGGATCTTCTAAATTACAAACAAAACACTGACTTGACTGGCTGGTTAGGGACCAGAGGAAATCTGTTCCATTTTCTACTTCCCTACTCCTGGCAACTTCTTAAAAAGACCAATGTAATCATATTTTATTTAAAAATATGAAATTAGAAATAGAAAGTTACTAAATACTTCCTTGGAAATTAAAATGACAGAATTGCAACAACTTTCGCAAATTACCTTGGTTACTTTTATAATCCTATAATACTAAAATGAAGATAGGAAGTTTTGAGTTTTAGGTACTGTATTTCTTTTATTATTCAGATAATATTTTCAATGTGTATTTTCAAATATTCTGCAACCCCAAACATTTAGAGTTTGAAGTTATTTCACTTTTCAGTTAAAACTTTTGAAAAATAATTGATTCCTACTTAAGATGTATTATGTACAATTTTGAGAAAACGCAGTAGTGTGCCTGTCAGTGCTGTTCTTTAGTAAGTCAACTATATTTTCTCATAGCTTCCAAATTATGTATTCAAATCCCTTCACCACATTAAGCTACAATTTCTAAAAGGGTCCTCATTTTAAGGCAATATATTCTGCAATTAGCATTATCTAGTCTGGATAGAACTCACTTGGGAAACATGAAGTATAGTTAGGTGTTAGCAAACACCTGTTTCAAAGGGGAAAGTCTTATCAAAAATGCATGAGGTCGGAAATGAGTGGGCTAGAAATTGGATCCCTAGTCATTGGCTATTTTTCCAGAGTCCTGTGATAAGTTCAGCAAATTAGAGCAGGGAGCTTTGCTCACACAGTGGAGCACCTCCAGGGTTATTAGGCTTTACCAAAGGATCACCCAACAATTCACGCATTTCATTTTAATTGTCACAGAATAAGTAACCAAAGAGCACAGCTGTTTTAGAAAGAGAGAGCATATCAACCATTGGAGAACACATTTTCCCAAATGGTTTTTGCTTTGTTTGAATTCTATGCCTTTTTTTAAGAGTCCCAAGGATTCTAATACCATGTCCAGGGAACAAAATTTCTTTATTGTACATTCACTTCACCCATTTAGAGTTCAGGCACGCAGCTCAAGTTATTTGTAATGTGAACTTGTCAAGAGGCCACTGTGTTTTTAAGAGGCACTAGTGGGAGGAGATAACTGCCTAAACCCCTATGTAATATCACCATTGTAAAAGAAACCCCAGTGGTGCTAAGCCACACAAAACAGGAATCTTGTGACATAAATGCCCTAAATAATATTTTATTGTCATCAGATTAAACTCTACCATCATTATTTTTCCCTTATGCATTTAATTACCAAGAAAATAGACTCTGTAAAGTTCTCTGGAGATCTATGGTTAGCTTTTCTCACCTCTAAAACAATATAGAGGATAAGATTTACATCTTTATGCAGAAAATATCCATTAAGTACCTTCTGTGTTCCTGGCATTACAGCAAAAGCCAGAAATCCCTATTGAACCTCCAATGGGCATATTGACAACTCCTACGGTCTCTAACTTGGGCTAGTCTTCAACAAAGCATAGAGTGAGTGAAAGGATTTTTAAACTAATGTTTACAGCTTCCTTGTTAATGATACAGCATCTAAAGTGAAACAGCTTTTGAGTAATAAACTTTATTGTTCTGTAGAGCTCCTAGAAATAATGCCTACTCTTTGAAATACTGAACTATAAATTTCCCTTTGATAAAAAGGACTACAAAAGAAGTTGAGAACCCAGCTGAGGTAAAAAAGAAAAGATGCCTTTTAGTCAAGTGCTTTGGGGAAGTAGAAGAGACTAATGAGCCAGAATAGAGAAATGCTTTCTTCCTAATGAATAGGTAACCTACATGAATGCCCTTGGTTTACCCATTTGGCAAACCTGAATTGGAAAACACTGTCAAGTCCTGCCTCAATGAATAGCTTCATTTGAGCATTCTAACCATGTCAAGGGGGCAGTTCTAGATGAACATGTTTTCATTCATCTTGGGAGCCTTGTAAGGTAATTAGGGAAGTGAGAACACTCAGATTGATTAAGTAGTGGCATTCAGGCTGCTTTTAAGATAGCCTGTGGTGGTAACTCCTGAAAAACCAAGAATTTTCCCAAAGGTTCAGTTAGGCTTTCCAAGGCGAAAGCCAAAGTTTAAGGCCATATTGACGCTCCTGGTTGGAACTCAAATTTGGTTATGTGCAAGGTAACATTCACATTTACTTCTATTATTCTGCTTTATGCTACCCTAAAATAGTGACACAAATTGGAAACTAATTTTGAAGTTGTTTTTATGTGTGTTGTTTTGTTTTGTTTTGTTTTTGCCATATTAAGGCCACTAGCAACCACAGTGCTTAAATGAGAGAGAGAGAGAGAGAGAGAGAGAGAGAGAGAGAGAGAGAGAGAGAGAGGAGAATTGGTCAGGAATAGAAAATTCTGGGTTGCTTCCATTTCCCTGACCAACTTGAACAGCTTCGTTTCTCTTTCAAGTGTAGAGGAGGCAAGGTACAGTCTAATGAGGTGATTAATCCCGGTTCTGCTCTTTCCCTGGGAACTTATTGAGAGGTTGTTAATTACACGAAGCCCTACATTTCCTGGGAAAAGTACCCAAAGCCATCAGGTGATGGTGGTGTGACCCCTCATGAGGGCAGCATTCATGCCACACACAGCACGGCTCTGGTTGTTGGACATGTGCCCAAACATTAGGAAAAAGAATAGAGATAGAGAGTACACACAGCAGTGTGCAGAACAGTCCTTTCTAGCCAAAGGTTGACCACCCTGCTCATCCTACCACTGGGGGAAGCTAGAATCATGAGTCTATATAGTGAGGCCCTAAGAGTTCTAACCACTGCAGGACAAATTATAACTCTTTGGCACTTAAACCAGCTGCCTTTTGGTCTGACAACTTCAGTTGAATACTCCAGCATGTTGGGGGCTCTGATTAGATTTCCATGGACCTATACGGAACCAACCAAATGCCTACAGACCCAAGAAGAATTCCTGCTCACTCTGTGTTTCACCTCACCCTGTACATGTCTTTGCGGTGGTCCTTACCTCCTTGAACACAACAACTTGTTTATTGGCGTCTCTTCCCTATCACCTGTGAGTTTATTGAAGAAGAGGACTGTGTGATATTTATCCTATCTAATAATAGAGTAACATGTAAATTACCATCACTCCGCTACGCCCACGATTGGGCGGCAGGAGGCTGGGGGGCGGGACTCGGGGTGGCCTATCCGGCCATTGAGAGGCACGGATCCGCTGCCACTGAGAGGCGCAGGGGGCGGGAGTCCCGCCCCCTGCGCCTCTCAACAGCAGGGTAGCTCCCCTCAGCGGCCGCGGACCATCAAAAGTGGCGGAGCTGGGTGCCTGTCTGCTCCGGCACCAGCGGACAGGCACCCAGCTCCACCGCGAAAAGCGAAAGCGTGTAGGGGACCCTACACGTGCATGATTCAATCATGCACCTTTATATAATCTCCAATACATGGCATGACATGTGCACACACGGCCATGCATGATACACAAGTTACTTTGTGGGATGAATGAATGAATAATAAAGATTAAATCATATTGAGCTCCTCCAGAACATTTAGTCTCCCCAAAGAGCAAACAGAACCTTAGAAAGTCAGGCTGAGCTCATTGTAGAGGAAAGAGCAGAGCAGAGTTTGCAAAGGGATGTGTAGTGATAAGACGGTAGAGTCAGAAACACAGCAGCTCAAATTTCTCACCACCACTAGCCATGTGATCTGATATTATTTACTTAACTTCTCTGTGTCTCATCTTATTAATTCATAAAATGCCTATTTATAGCATTACTTGAGGTTTTAGAACAGGTAACATTAACAAAACACCTTGTACAGTGTCTAGTACATAGAAGGCACCTAATGTGTAAAGGATATTGTTTATAAGACGTTCGATGTCAATGGAGGAGAAATATGTCAGCGGAAATGTGTTTGCTAGTCTCTATGGTCCAGTGAGCGGCATGAGGTTACTCCCTTGGGATGATTACTGGCCCAGACCAAATGTCCGGGCTCTAGAGCCAAAGGGCAGTGACCTACTAAATTACTTTTTCATGGAGAAGATTAACCCAAGTGCTGTTCAGAAAAGATTGCAATGGATCTCCCCAAAGTATTAGAGGGTGGTGTTTATGAATATTTGCAGCCTTCTAGGCTTGTACTCCTTCAAAAGTATTCTGTAAATATTAGGGTCATCTGATATTTCATGTAGTCCATTGTTCAAAAGGCAAGAATTATATATATATATATATATATATATATATATATATATATATATATATATATATATCTGGTAATATTAAAAATAAGCAGCACATGCATTAAATTGGTCATTCATCAATTTTTACTCTTACATAATTGGTGAGCCATAGCCCTAGGGATGAGGAATACAAAAAAGAATAAGCAAGTTTACCTTCAATGAGCTCCCATCACCAAAAGGGAAACATATTTATAATTTATAACTGTAGTCTTATAAAGTATGGTAGATTGATTGTGGCCATGCTGTCACCCCTTCAGGGCTCAGCATTAACATCACTTCCACAGAAAAGCCCTCCTCATCCCCTATAACCTTCCAAACCAATCTGGGACCTACTTATTCCCACAAAGCTTTCCTTTTTTTTTTTTTTTCATCCTGAATCACATTCCACTTCTCCAGGATCAATCCTCACCACTTGACCAGAAATTCCATGAGGTTAAGTTCCATGCACATCAGTTCAATAAATGTCCAATAAACATGAGATGAGAGTCAGTGGACACAAAAGAGTGTCAAGTAGGACAAAGACATCAGCAGTGTAAACTGCTCCAGGAAGTTCTAGTCAGAAAAAAAGAAAAAAATAAATAAATCTAAAAGTATCTATGGCATTTGTCACTAGACCAGCTTTAGATGAATGGATGGGGCGGCGGGGGGAGGGGGGGGAAGAAAAGAAGATTACATTTATTTAAGAAGAAAATTAGAGTAAAAAAATAGGAATGGCAAATGGAAACAGATTTTAAGAAAAAAAATAGATTAACAGCTAGAAAGAATCAAGTGAAGAAGCCTTCCACCTACACTGATTAGGGGTTAATAATTTGTCCAGAGCTTAACAGACTGATCAAAGGCACTGAAATGACTGAAAAAGGAATAGTTGAGCTATGGATTCACAGGAAATGTAGAAAAAGAAAATATTCCAAGATGAGTGAATAAATTGAAAGAAGAAGGTGATGAGGAATACCTCATGGATGTCATAGATATCTCAGTGAGGTTAAGAAGCAGGGGTGGTGGGAGTTGGGTAGGTCCCCATGGCATCCAGAATGTGGTTAAGAGCCAAGATGGCCATCGAAAGTGCAGTTAGTCCCTGGAGAATGGGTATATTTGGCTTCCTTCACAAAATAAAAACTTGCACCTCCCAGGGTTTCCAACCAGGAGAACTGTGGTGAGGACAGGACAGCCAGCCTGATAGCCCTGGCACTGGTTCCCCTGTAGGGATCTCAGGGGCTCGCTGTCACAGGCCTCTGCACTCTTCACTCATCACAGCTCGGGACTCTGCACTGAATAATCTCTGGCTCTGTTGAGACCAGTTCTGAAATATTAAGACTGTATTAAAGACTCAGTGAAACAAAAGGAAATTGATGAAGTAACTTGAATGCCAACTATTCTTTTTTCTTTTTGTTTTATGTTTGGCTTTGTTTTATTTGTTTAATATGATTTGCACATGCTAGCGTGGGGCCCCCTCCATGAAGGTCTTCCTGCCCAGTTCCCTGCTCCAGGGAAGCTATGTAGACACCCTACCCGTTGGTTCCCTCACCTTAAATTATAACAATTGATTTGAGACTTTCATATCTTCTCCACAGGACTTGGTAAGAATCACCTCAATAAGATGAATTCAAAAGCACGTAGAAGCTCTTATTGTTCTATGTGCACTATGCTACTACTAATTTATGTTATATCTCATTAAAAATAGTCTCATAAAGTATAATCTCCACATTAAAGACTAATCCTGACTTTTACTTCCTGGAAGACATGGTAGGTAAGCTCTGATTTTACCAAATATATATCAAACAATACAAACTCATTTCTTCTGCAATTTACACAGTGTTCCCAAGCAGCAAGCCTCAGGCCATCTGTCCTCCCCCACTCTCAGTGGGAAAGTGGCAGGAAGGCTTAAGCTGAAATGCTACTACTGGAGAAATAAGTCCTGCAGAAATGTTATTGTTGGCTCTAGTTATTGTTGTCACCACCATCATTGTTAGTTAGAGCCTAGAGTTATAGTTAACATGTTAAAAAAACATACACACAACCATAAATCCTGAGCAGTCAGATAGCTCAGACTAACTATGGTGGGACAAGGAGGATAGTATCGAAGTGAGCAGCAATTTAAGAAGCCATAATTCTTAATGATTCCCCAAGTGCACTTAATAGGCGAGTCACCAGAAATGAAGAGCAGTACCCTAATTTCATATTCCTTTAGACTCAAAAGCCAAATTCATGTGGAACATCAAAGCTCTTTTCCATCTCAACATCCAATTCGTCTCTAAACTAGTATTTCAGTGTCAGCCTGTGAATTCCCATTTTCCCTTTCAACCCGTATTGTTTTGGGTAATCTGTCACTGGGCACAGATGTAATTGAGGCCGCATATCCATGAATCACTGTTCTCCTTGCTATTTGATCAGCATATCTCATTGCAAAATATGCTAAAGTAAAGTACCTTTGACACACACCACTTCTTTCCTGAAAAATGGCTATTCAAAGAGAAGGGAACATGACTCCTTGAAAGTTAACTATTGAAAAGGCCTATTTGCATTCATGTATATATAAATGTACACATTCTAATACATTGAACATTCTCAGGAAATATTGGTAATTATATCATTAACATATATAGATTCCCAACATGTATCTCCCAAAGCAGTACAAGATCCAGATTATCACTTAAATAAAGAAATATTTTCCCCCACTGCTAAAGCCATGGTAAGTATTTTTAGTGTGCTCTCAAGTTTTCTTGAAAGGGAGAGCCAATCACAACACATATAACCAACCAGGCCCACTCAGGCACACATCATATCTGAAGCAGCTCTTTTAAATACTTGTCCATTCAAAGCACAAACTCTTTTCAGACATTCACACTCTATTGTTATAGAATCATCACTCTATTCCCCTGTCCTGTCTCCCTATGCCTAGAGTAGGCAATCAGAAAATGCATGTGAACTAAATACAAACTTGAGTTAAGTGTCTTCATTCTTTATTCTGCCTCTTGGGCCCTCTAGTCATATCCTCCCATTTGATTAGAACCTGTTTTTATGTAATCTTATCTCCTGGCTCCCTGATCTGAATTCAGTCTTCCTCTCTAATGCCCAAACTCCCTCCTGGGTTTAGCCTCTCCCTGACTTGCCACTCTGGAATCTAGACTTAGGCTCCCTTACTTAGTTTCTAGATTAATTTGTATTGCAAAGCTCATGTCAACTCCTTGGCCCTGTGAACACCAGCCAGCACCTATCACCCAGCACCCAGAAGGACCCCAGGACATGTGAAAATATGAAGAGGAGGAAAGTGATACAGAACAGGTGGAGCCAGGTTTTATTTCTCTGATTCTCTACTGTTCAGACAAGCTGAAGGACACTGAATCTACAGGACACAGGACAAGAAAGCAGGGTCCTTTGTGGGCTGGGTCCTCACACGGGAGTGTAATTAGATGGGTCTACACCAGGAGCTGGCTCTGAGAAGAACATGCTGGGAATGTAAAAAGAAGGACAAGTAGGAACACCTACAATAACCAGCTTTTACCCCAAAGCCACTAAAAATCATCCATTCATATCTATAATAATAAAATCATAATATGCTAATTAGACCAGAGGTTCTTCTGGACGAAGCCGGGGCTGCGAGGGAAGTCCGGGTCCCAGGTGCCAGAGGAAAGCCAGTGCTGGCAGCCGGGGGAAGGAAGGCCTACTCTTGCACGAATTTCATACATTGGGCCTCTAGTCCTATATAATAAAAGGCTAATATGCAAATTGACCAAATGGCAGAACGACAGGTCACTATGACATGCACTGACCACCAGGGGGCAGACGCTCAATTCAGGAGCACCGCTCAGCCAGAAGCCAGGCTCACAGCTGGCGAGTGCAGTGGCGGTGGTGGGAGCCTCTCCCGCCACCATGGCAGCGCTAAGAATGTCCAACTGACATCCTGGAGGGAGTGGGCCTAAGCCATCAGTCGGACATCCCCCAAGGGCTCCGACTGTGAGAGGGTACAGGCTGGGCTGAGGGACCTCCCCTTCCCCCATCTGAGTGCATGAATTTCATGCACCAGGCCTGTAGTAATATCATAATAGAAAATTAGTTCAAATGAAAAACAGAGTAATGATCCTCTCACTGCTAAATATATATTTAATGACATAATCATCCATTCCTAAAGATATCTCTTGTATTTTCTTATACAGTAAAAATATCTATTCCAAATTGATATTTAACATAATATTCAAATGGAAAATATTATATTTATGTGTACAGTAAAACCTTCTAGAATAAAAGTAATTATAAAAATGTATTGACTCTTTTCTTTGCTTATTACTTTTAAAGTACATGAACTTTTTCAAATTCTTATTTTTAAACTTTCTAAGCTTATTCATTTTAGAAACAATAAAATGATGACAAAGAAAGTTTTTCAAATAGAGTAAAAATAAAACACCCTGTTGTCTCTACACAACTTTTATAATGTATGTATATTCCCTTCTTTTGTCTTCAGACCATTTTTTTTACCTCATAATAGCAACAGTGCATACAATTTGTATTTTGCATTTTCATTTGTCACTGTGCCTCAAGCATTTTTCTTTGTGGCTACCATATTATCTTTACCATTATTTTAAAAGGTTTCCTATTTCTCTATCAAGAAGATACTCTAGCCTGGCCAGCATGCCTCAGTGGTTAAGCATTGACCTATGAACCTAGGGGCCACAGTTCTATTCCTGGTCAGGGCATATGCCCAGGTTGCAGGCTTGATCCCCAGTATGGGGCATGCAGGAGGCAGCCAATCAATGATTCTCTCTCATCATCATTGATATTTCTATCTCTCCCTCTCCCTTCATCTCTGAATTCAATAAAAATATATTTTTAAAAAAAAGAAGATACCCTATAATTTACTTGAGTATCCCCCTTATTGTAGAGTAGTTGTCTTATTTCCATTTTGGGGGAATGTAACAATAAATAGCTTTTGGCGTTAACTTATTGGGTTTTAATAATGATCATATTAATCATATGAACTCATTATAAAAATATCTTCATTATATTATTGCAAATATTTATTTAGTCTTTTTCTTGCCTTAACTTTTGCTACACAATTTTTACTCTTTATGTAATCATAGATTCTTTCATGATTTCCCAATCTTAAAAAATAGAGACTTAGCCTCCTTCAAAAACTGACAGCTTAAGGTAAGGTTTTATGTTCACCTTTCCATAAATCTTAACCAGTTACTGCACTTATTAAGTAATCCTCCTTTACCTTCACTGTTTTTGTAATGTTTCCTCCAATACTTACTAAATTCCAAAATATGAAGAAACATTTCTAGAAAACCCATTCTGCTTTAGAGTTTTATTTTTGTGCCCAATCCAGAAAACCCTGTTTTTAAATTAGTTTGCTTGTTTATATGCCTATTCTAGCTATAGAGATTTCCCCCTTCAACAAGATTTTTTAATTTCATTTACTACTGTTTACTTCAAGTGAACTTCAGAAAAAAAATATTTATATTTACAGAATTTCCTGTTTAATTTAATCAATGCTCAGCTTCTTCATGTACTAAATCATTATTTTTATATTGTTTTTGAGAGAGAGAGAGAGAGAGAGAGAGAGAGAGAGAGAGAGAGATCACTTGCCTCCCTCATGCCCCCCTATCAGAGATCGAACCTGAGACTTGGGTATTTGCCCTGACAGGGAACTGAACTGCCACCTTTTTGTGTAAGGGCTGTCATTCCAACCAGCTGAGCCACACCAGTGGGCGAGGGCTAAATCTTTATTCTTTATAATGTTTGGCAGTCTTCTGTTTGTAGGCCTACACAATTTCTGCTGAGTTTACTGCTATTATAATATATATTTTATTTCCTTATAATATAATCTCTTTTCCACCATAATTTATACTTCATAGTAATTCCTACATTAAAGGAGCTTCAAAATCTGGCTGAGGAGAAAAGAAAATACACTTTTAAGGAGTATGTTAGTACTTTCTGACCCCTTTGCACACTCTCGGCTCCACCAAAAATGTTTCTTGCTAATTGACAGTGACTTTTCTGAATCTTTAAAATTATTCATATTAAAAATGTGTTTTGGCCTTTTCCCCATTTTACGTCAAACACTAAACTTTCAGATAAACTCGGGAAATTGTAATAATTATTTTAACTGAACAAGAGGATGATTTTTAAGTTCCTCTGCTTCTACTGATCCCACCTGCAATATTATTTCATGACTGATTTATTTTTAATTACTAGAACTATATATGTTAAAGATGGCAATACTAGGTTAAAATTGACCATGATTTTTTATAATAAAAATTAAACTTTTTACTGAAATCTATCTTTGCTTTTCCTTTGAATGGATAATCTCATTGTGATCTATGCCTACTTTTATCAAATTATGTTCCCCAGATAGAGTTAAGTGACATATCAGTAGAATTAACATTTCATTTGTTGCTTCTTCTATAATTTAATTTTGCTTATACATCTGTTTCAAAAGGGTTCTTCTTGTCTATTTCGAGGTAAAAATAATACAATTATGTTTCAGGATATTATAAACATTTTTTCCCCAAATAGCCTATGCTTCACAATTAAACCAACTTCTGATCTCTTGGCCTAAGCATATTAGCTCTCTAGGTTAATTTCATAGTGCTCTATTCTATTTTACATAAAACTACATTTAATTAAGAGAAAGGCAGGAAAGGGGAATCCTTAAATAACTCTCTAAAGTGTATGTTTTCAGCAAAATAAGGCCCTCAAAAGTTTCTTCAGTTTCAACTAAAAATCTAGAACTCAGTGGAATACCATCTACTATCTGCTGAGAGGAGAGAATAAAACTCAAAATCTTATACCATTTATTTGTCAGAATGAAAGGAAGATGTTTGAGAACATGCAAAATTCAGGTAGTGCACCATCCAAGCTATTTACAGGAGAAAAAGACTTAAATCAATTTAAAAGAACAGCAAATAAAAGAAAATAGAGACGTAGAGGTGGGAGAACAGAAAGAGGACAGCAGCGCCCAGCCTTGGCATTCTCCCATTAAACAGAAACCATCTCATAGCACATCAACATTAGACAAGGCCACTTGGTGGCCTTGACAAAAACAAGACCACACTATAGTTATGTCCAAATTCAGACAAAAATATGAACATTGTCCAAACCACAAAATACCGGACACCTTCCTCTCCCAGTGAACATGAGTGACTGCCACTCCTTAACCAATTACAGCTATAGATGGACTCTAGTCTGCCCTCCCTGTGGATAATATTTATTAAGATGCAAACCAGAAGGAGGCAGATTGGTGCAGCCACTGTGAAAAACAATATGGAGGTTCCTTCAAACAATTAAAAATTGAATTGCCTTATGACCCAGCAATTCCACTTCGAAGTGCAGACAATGTCATTGTCCTGTTTCCATTAGCTCGTTCACGAAAGCTCCCTTGCATGTCAATCTTGTACTGAAATAAACCAATGAACTCCAACTTGACCTCTTGAGTACAGATTGTTTCTTTAGTCAGAAACAATGACTAGCTGGGATTTAGTTATTTGTTAGAGAAACACAAACTCATTGGTACTGGGAACCTGCTAAGAATACTAGTATTTGAAACTGTTAAATAGAATGCATTCATTTAAATTATACAAGTTGTATTACATTAAATTGGAATATAAAGAGAGAATTAGACAGCATTATCTCTGGTCCATAGAAAATTCCATCATAGAAATGATGGTACAGTTTTGTACCATCTACCTTTGAGAGTAGGGATATGATATCTGTTCATTTGTTTGTATGCATCTTCTTTTATAGAAATGAAAAAATACAGTCAAGGATATTTACCACTCTCTTTCATCACCTTTTTATGTAAGACCTTCTAGCATCAATTTTAAATTCTTTTACTTTCAAGGTAAGGTTTATATGCTGTTTTGTCAGAAACTAGATCCTGAAAATTTTTTTTTACAAAGAGACTAGTGTGCTAAATTCAGGAAGCTCAGAGTCAAATTATTGGCCTAATGATAATATTCTGTTGCTTTCAGATGTCTGGTATGAAAGCTTCCTTCCTATAAACCATCCTTGCTCTATTTTAAATTCAATTGGATATAACAAACATTTATTGAGTATCTACAATATTCCAAGCACTTGGCTAGACATTAGGGATGCATATATAAGTAAGTATCTTATCTTACACTTTAAAAAATATGTGAAAGCCCAATAAATGGAAGCATGTACATCAAATAAAATGTCCACATGCAGAATACACAGATTCAATTTTCTAGGAAAGAAGTTGTATCTAATTTAGCCTTTCCTTTTTTTCCATATGCAACTAAAGAGTCAGTAAAATCCTAAAGAAAAACTACACGTGTTTAAGGCTTCCTGGTCCAGATATTTCCATAGGAATGTGTATTACCCTAGACCAGTGGTCGGCAAACTGCAGCTCGCGAGCCGCGGTTTGCCGCTCTGTTGACTAATGAGTTTGCCGACCACGGCCCTAGACTGTCAAGCCCAGAAAAAAGGCCATAGACAGATATTGAATCTGAAGGTCCTTGGGTGTCAAATTTCATCCAAAATTCAGGACGTGGCATCAAGAATGGGTAGTGTGGTCAATAACAGTTGTGCCCACACAGGGACCTCTGAGAATCACTGTGAGAGGAATACGAAATCCTAACGCAGAGGTAGGTCAAGAACCGGTGAGAACAGACCAGAGCAGTCGAGGAAGCCCAGGACAGCGCTCAGGGAATCTCTGATGAATTGCTCCACACAACCTGCTCTGGTCTTGGCTGCTTTTAGGGTCATTCTCTTAACTGTAGTTCTCATTCCAAGGACACTTTAAAAAGAACATCATAGCTCCTGATAACGAGATACACCAATGCTAGATTTTCCAAAGATGCAGATACTATATCTGTAGGTGAGCACAATATTCATTTGTGTACACTTTCAACTTTTCTCCATCATAAAACCTACAACTCAGCAGAAGAATTATTTTCCTAAGATTTTATAGCTGGCAACATCAGATCAATGGCATAGAAGGCAAGCATTCTCAAATTTACAGTAATTTTTCTTCTCCAATGAATACTACTTTTTGGAGGGGGGTTGTGAAGCCTGGAATACATCAGGGGAAATATTTTAAAAGGAGAGGCTTTATGATGAGTACTGAAGGGCCTAGGCTGGTGCTCTTTATTTTCCAGAAATTGTAATGTACTTGAAATTATAGTCATTCTAGTGCATTCCTGATCCAATACTTTAAAATAATGGGGGTGGGGGGGGCAATGGGGTGATAAGGACACATATGCAATACCTTAATCAATAAAGAAAAAAATTTTAAAAATTAAAAAATAAAATAATGCCTTTCAATGAAAAGAATCAGAACACCAACAGGCTGGTTGTCCCCAGCAGCTTGCTCACAAACGCATGAGGTCTAAGCCACTAAACTCAGACGTCACTGAGGCCACCTGTATGGCACCTAACTAAAATTTGTTATTGGCTCACATTGAGGCAATTACATGCATGAGATTTTCCACTTCCACAGTTTATTTTTGCATCTCCTTTGTACCACACTCATGTCTTACCCCTTGCTTCCTGTTGAAATTCTACCCACTGTGCTCATTACCGCTGGATCTTGAATGAGCGCTGCACTCTGAAACTAACATCACAGTCCCATCTTAATCAGAACAAAAAAGAGCGAAACCAAAGCAAGAAGACTGAATGGCCAGCACTGTCTTCCCAGAAGTCCTAGTCATAGGGGCTATGATGACCAAAAATAGACACAGCTTCCCAGAGTTCCACAGACACAACGTTCTGAGCCAGCAAGCACCTTTGGTGGCCCCCACCCCACAGAGACTTTCGTCTTACATCCTGTTCCCTGTGGAACAGGAAGCAGTGGAGGTGGCTGGCATTCTGGGCTGTGTGGTCTCAAGATCTAAGGGAGGAAACATGGAAGAAGGAGTTCGTAGTGAGCAGATATGTGGGCATCCCAGTTTTTCTATGTACAGGAACAGTCTTTTCAAACTTTAATTTTCACAAATCACTTTCATAACCATTTTCACTTGGGCACTGCCTGTTACATGATTTTTTCATCAAATCAACACATTGTAAGAATTAAATCTCCAAAAAAGTCAAAAAGTTTCATAGGCTTGTTATGTTTATTTCTAAAGTATGTAAAATACAAAAGTTTTAAAATAAAGTATTTGTCCAGATGTCACCTAAAAAGATGATTATTATAAGTGATGGGTTGAAATTAAGTACTTTCCAATTTATAACCAAGTTTGCAAGTGTTAAGCATAAATACTGTCAATTTATTTGAATATTCAGTAAACAAAAGCATTACAGATCACTGGTTTTAGGAAGGTGTTTAATAAGTGGGGCTTCTATTTGGTGTGGTTTCAGCAGCATTGGTCTGTACTCCATCACCAGTTTCCTATCTTTCTTGCAATCTACAGAGCCATTAAGGCACCCCCGGTATTGTCCTTAAGCAAGTCTGTGCCCAGGACTATTCTGTTAAATAATTTGGCTAATAAACAAATTATCTGAAACTCTAACAGGGGTTATATGTGTATGTTTCCTGCAGCCAGAAATTCTCAGAGCAGGATCCTCAGGGGACAAAAAAAAAGTCAGACCTTGAGAAGAAAATAGTCTAATTACCTGTTTTTCAGGAGTCCGTGAGAAATTTATTAACAATCAATTGGTCATTAAGAGAATGGACTTTGTGGTTAACAAGATGGAAGAAATGGTCTTTGCACTAACATGCATTTTAGTGAAAGGCCAAAATGCAGAGCTGATTTAGGATTACTGGCAGCATAACTAATGTGTGTAGTCATCAAAATGAGACACTAGAAAAGCTAACTAGCAGGTAACTGCAACACTTAAAAATATTTTTTCATTTTTTAAAATTTATCTTTATTGTTGAAAGTATTACAGATGCCTCCCTTTGGGCAAAAATCAGTTTTATTAAATGCAAAAACAAAAAAAAACAAAAAATTAAGACTTTAGAGTATTAAAAGGG
This sequence comes from Cnephaeus nilssonii, assembly GCF_951640355.1. Lineage (NCBI taxonomy): Eukaryota > Metazoa > Chordata > Mammalia > Chiroptera > Vespertilionidae > Cnephaeus > Cnephaeus nilssonii. Next base: position 33,727,926 of record NC_137089.1, on the reverse strand, counting down.
AATTTACAGCTAAATACTTGAAAATATTTTTGATTGAAGAAACATGTGCACACAGTAAAATGCAAAGATTTTATTTATAAAATTCAGTGAGTTTTGACAAATGTACATGCACTCCACTAGCCAACAACCCCATGGAGATAAAGAACACTTCCACCATTCCAGAAAGTTCCCACTTGCCACCTTTCAGTCCACTCTGCTTTCTCCTCCCCTGTAAGAAACCACCATTCTGACTTCTATCACATAAAAGGTCTCAGACTTCAAATAAATATATTCCACAGCAAGAACCTTCCTATTTTCTTGTAGAAAATTATGTTGGCTTTTTTCTGTCAATATAATAACACTCATGTTATTGCATGTATCAGTAGGTCATTCTTTCTCCTTGGTGAGAGAAACCACAATTTGTTTACTTATTCTTCTATTGATGGACTTTTGGGTTGTTTTCAAATTGAGGGTATTATGAATAAAGCTACTATAAAAAATGTCTACAAATTTTTGTTCTGACATATATTTTCATTTTTCTTGTGTAAATGCCTGAGAGTGGAATTCTGATTGGTTAAGGATATGTTTAAATTTCTGAGAAACTGCCAAAAAGTTTCTCAAAGTATTTGTTTAATTTTACATTGTGCCAATGTCTTCCACTTACAATGTATGTCTTCCACTTGCTTCACATCCTCACCACTATCTGTGTTGTCAGGGAAAGAAAAAAATCTTCCTTCTGATTTCAACTTGCATTTTCCTGATGAACAATAATGGTGAGAATATTTTTCATATGCTTACTGTCATTTATATCTGATCTTTATTTCTTTAATGATTGCTTTTAGAGTGAGAAGAAGGGAGAGAGAGAGAAACATCAATTTGCTCTTCCACTTATTTATGCATTCATTGGTTGATTCTTATATGTGCCCTGACCAGATAGTGAACCCACAACCTTTGTGTATAAGGATGGTGCTCTAACCAACTGAGCCATCCAGCTATCCAACACGTGTTCTTACATCAGTGTCTCTTCAAGTCTTTTGTCCATTTTAATCAGGTTATGTGTCCATTAATTACTGATTTGTATTTCTTTAAGTATTCTAAACTCAATACCCTTGTCAGGAAAATATCATGCAAATACTTTCTGCAGTGTGTGTCTTGTCTTTTCATTTGCTAAGTCTGGCTGTTGATGAACAGAAGGTTTTCATTTGATGAAGTACCATTTATCATTATGCTTTTATACACTGTCTTTGCCTGTTCCAAGGTTGAAATGCTATTCTCCCATGTTTTCTTTTAAAAAGGTATGAGTCCAACTTTTATATTTATGTCTATAATCCATCTTAAATTAATTTTTGGGAATGGACTGAAATACGGGTCAAAATTCATGTTTTTCCCAAATGTCTATCCAGTGTTCCAGTACATTCTGTTGAAAATATTTTCTTTACTCCCTCGAACTGTCTTGATGCCTTTGTCAAACATTCATAGACAAACTACATGTGGGTCTATTGCTGCCCTCTTTATGTTTCTTTAATCTATGTGTCTCTCTTTATGTCAAGCCACATCATCTTGATTATTATAGTTTTACTAGAGGCCCAGTGCACGAAATTCATGCACGGGCCGGGGGGTGTCCCCTCAGCCCGGCCTGCACCCTCTTGCAATCTGGGACCCCTCGGGGGATGTCCAACTGCGGGTTTAGGCATGATCCTGCAGGGATACCTGCGGGATTGGGCCTAAACTGGCAGTCAGACATCCCTCTTGCAATCTGGGACTGCTGGCTCCTAACCACTCGCCTGCCTGCCTGCCTCATCGCCCCTAACCATTCGCTTGCCTGCCTCATCACCCCAAACCACTCGCCTGCCTGCCTGATCGCCCCTATCTGCCTCTGCCTCGGCCCCCGCCATGGCAGCTTTGTCCAGAAGGACATCCAGAATGACGTCTGGAAGGTCGTTCGGCTGTCTGGTCTAATTAGCATATTATGCTTTTATTATTATAGATAGTAAGTCTTAAAATCATGGTATGTGTTCTCCAATTTTGTTCTTTACCAAGATTGCTTTGGATATTCTGGGTTATTTGCATTTCATATACATTTTAGAATAACAACATTTTATTTAAAAACTAGAGGCCCAATGCACGAAAATCGTGCAAGAGTAGGCCTTCCTTCCCCCAGCTGCCAGCACGGGTTTCCCTCTGGCAATTGGGAGCTGGGCTTCCCTCCAGCCATCGGCAGGCACCCGGAACCCTGGCTTCCCTCACAGCCCTGGCTTCATCCGGAAGGGTGTCTGGAAAGATGTCCGGTCTAATTAACATATTATGCTTTTATTATTATAGATAACACACTTTAAAATTTCTTATTGGGATTGTGTTAATTCTATATTCTACAGTTCTTGAGTGTACTGTTTTATAAATATCAGTTATATCTATTTGGTTTAAAGTGTAGTTTAAGTCTTTTACATCCTTACAGATTTTCTTTTTGTCTGATTTTCCTACTGAACTGTTAAAATTGCTGATTGTGAATTCATCGGTGTTTTCCCTTTAGTTCTGTCAGTAAAGGTTAATATATTTTGAAACTTTTTAAAAGTTGCAGACATGTTAGAATTTTTTTTAATTGACCCTTTTATCATTATAAGAATAATTGCCTCTTGGTAACTGGCAATACTCTTGTTCTCATTTCCATTTTATCTAATGTTCATAAACACTAGCTTTTTTATGCTTGTTGTTGGCATAGCATATCTATCCCCATCTTTGATTTATAATAGCATATATCAAATTTTTAACTTTTTCCCAGTCTGACAATACATATTTTTTAATTGGAGTATGTGATCAATTTATATTTGATGCACTTATTGATTTGTTTGGGATTTTCTATAGCATCATAGTATATTTTCTAATTTGTCAGTTACGACTTTTATATCACTGTCTCGCCTCTCGTTTTCTTTGGAGTCATTATAATTTTTTTTTAAATTTTCCCTATTGTCTTCAAAGCTATACCTCATTAAACTATTTAATGTTTTCTGTAGGTATTTACAATATGTACCCTTTACTTATCACAAGCTACTTAAAAATTAATATTGTACAAGTTCAAGTAAACCATAAGAATCTTCTAGCAATATTTATTCATGCCATCCTTTTTCATATAATTTACATCTATATATGATATAATTCTCATAATATAATGCTATTATTTTATTTTTATTCTTTAAAGAATTTAAAAAATTATAATTTCTGGTACTATTCTTTGCTATTTCTAGATCTGATTTTCTCTCAATTATCATACTTTCAAGCTTGAAGAGCTTCCTTTAGCATTTACTGAGGAGTAGTTCTGCTAGCAAGATTCCTTCAGATTTTATCTGAAAATTGTCTTTATCTTATCATAACTTTTGAAGGACATTTTTTTTTCCTGATCAGAGGATATGTTTATTGATTAGAGAGAAAAACATGGATGTGAGAGAAATATTTGATTGGCCATCTCCTGTATGCCCCTCAACTGGATATAGAACCCTCAACCCAAGAATGTGCCCTGACCGAGAATCAAACCTGCAACCTTTTGGTGTATGGGAACACACCAATCAATTGAGCTACCCAGTAAGGGCTTGAAGGACATTTGTAAATTGGTATAGCATGCTAAACTATCACATGACATTATTTTTCCTTTCAAAAATTTAAAGATGACATCCATTGTACTAGTATTTCTGGCCTCCATTGTTACTGATGAAATGTTAGCCATAATTCATATTGTTGTTTCCCTATATGTAATATGTCTATGTGTCCTTTTTAGCTGACACTTAGAAAGCTTTTATCATAAGTAATCAGCAGTTTAAGTATATGTGTGGTTTTTGTTTTTTTGTATTTATCATACTTCGGGTTATTTATTGAATTTTTGAGGTGATTTTTCTTTAAAACATTGTGAAATTTTCAAATATTTTTTCTGTTCCATTCTCTTTTTTTCTCTCCATGTCATATTGTTCCATAGATCCCTGAGACTCTCTTCATTAAAAGAAAGAAATAAGAAAGAAAGAAAGAAAGAAAGAAAGAAAGAAAGAAAGAAAGAAAGAAAGAAAGAAAGAAAGGAAGGAAGGAAGGAAGGAAGGAAGGAAGGAAGGAAGGAAGGAAGGAAGAAAGGAAGAAAGAAAGAAAATGTTTTCTCTCTTTTCTTAACTTTTGATTTGTCTCCAGGTTCACTGGCTCTTTCTTCTTCAATGTTCAATCTGCTGGCAAGCCCATTGCAATAATTTTTCATTTTCTGTATAGTACTTTTAAGTTTTGCAATTTCTGTTTGGTTCTTTTTTTACTTTCAATTTCTCTGCTGAATCTCCCTCCCTATTCATATATCCTTTACATATTTTCCTTAAATCCCTGAACATGTTTATTCTAGTAATAGAGTTTTTTTGAATCCTTGTCTGATCATTCCGATATCTTAATCATCTTGTGGTCTGTTTCTGTTGACTACATTTCCTTTAGTTAAGGATCACATTTTTGTTTGACGTATTGCTTCTCTGCATCTCTAATAATTTTTTTATTTTATTCTGGACATCATGCAGTCTAATTATGTGGAGTCTGAATTCTGTTAACCTCCTTTAAAGGGCATTGGTATTCGTTCCAACAGCGAGTTCTACTAATGGCAGGATCTCTATACACTGCCAGGCATGGTGTTATGCTTTATATAGTAGGTCTACTTTGTTTACTACTTCGCTCTAGCATGTGACCCTTACTTTAGGGTACAATGACTCTTACTCCTGACCATGGCTTTTTGAGGTACCAACAGCTGAGTACTCAGTGAGGCCTTTTTAGTTCTGCTTCACCAGAAATCCAGTGGCTCCCAGGTCTACATGACCTCCATCTCCATGTACACCTCTCAGTCCTGCAGCAGTCTCACTGTGCTGGGCTTCACAGAGTCTCACTGAGAGCATCGTGGTCCAGTTCACAGTCAATCACTTGAAATATAACCACACTTACTCCTTATTCCTTTGTGCAACTCCCTCTTAGTTACTTGTTCAGCAAATTTCAGTTCTGACCTCCAATACCTGCCTCCTCATTTTAGCAATACTACTGGTCTCTGGGTAGGCTCCAGACCGCTGCTTCACATTCAAAAAGTACCTTTTAATGTCTTCTTTCAAGGTTATAGTCTTCCACTACCTATTGCCCAATGCCTGAAAAAGCCTCATCTATTTTGTCCAGTATTCAAGTTGTTTATGTCAAAAGAATAAATTCAATACCAGTTACTTCATCTGTCAGAAGCAGAAGTGTACAGGTAATTGAAGGAGGATTTTAAATATAATTAAAGTGAACTTTATTCAAGGACATATTCTAAATCCATTTTATTTTATCTTAATCCTTTTCATAAAACAAAAGTTTTAAATCCCCTTGTTTTGGATTTCTAATTGGAAAAAAATAGCTTTATATAAGTAAATTTCATCTTAACTTTAAAGATGACTATATCTCAGAGAAGATGATAAATTTTAATACCACACAAGCTTTGTTTAAAGCAGAGTGATTCGTCTTCCTTTCATATGAGAGGTCTTTTACCCCCCACAGCCCACAGTCCAAAGGAGAGTTTGCAATACTGGTCAGGATTGTGAATACAGGTGGGTCAGGATTGTGTGACTGACATTAGTAATCATCAATAAATCCTGTCTACTTGTATCCCTACACATCCCCCAAAAAGCTGCCCAGGTCTAAGTTTACTTTTGGAAAAACCAGATGCTCTAAAATGCAAACTTTTCTCTTTAGTTACAAACTAGTAATTACACAGATTCAGAAAATAACCTAAGAGAAAGATATTTTGTTTCTATAATTGTTATCTAGTAAACCTTTTGATAGGTTCATTAAAAATTTAGTGGATATACACTTGTTCTTTAATAGCAAACTTATATTATATTTAATAATGTCTATACCTGACTTTCAAAAGTAGTTATTTTTTTAACATTTTCTTAAAAGGGCATTATACAAATAATTATTAAAATTGAAATTCAGTGATCAATAATATTTAAGTATTATTAATAATTAATTAAATTACATATGTCAAAAGAAAAAAATTATACAACTCAAAGATCAAAAGAATAGAAACTTATATGGCAAAAGTATGGAGTACTAGGAAAAATAAAATTCAGAAAAATCAGAATATGCATTTTATTCACCATTGAAAATAAAGCATAGAAATATTAGTTGGATTATAAAAAATTCAAAATAATTATTTTATTATGATGATTGACTTACACAAATTAAAAGTGCTTCAACTGAAGAAAAAAGAATTGAAAATTGCCATTCTCATTAATTTAAGCATGACTGCTAGTAATTATAAATCCCTGGACTTTTAATCTTAACCTTTCTAAGCACTCTACTGAATACAGCCTGAAAGAAGCAGATAAACTAATACCAAAATAGTGATTTTAATAGACAAAACTGAAGGTGTAGGTAAATCTAAATTAATATGAAGCATATGCATATTTTATAGCACATCATCTCTCATTTTTATAACTGGTCATTAGGACAGAGCTTGAAGTCATTAGAAGTACAATAATTGTTTCTTTTTATAGTTTCTCTTCTTAAGTCTGGTGATGTTGCCTAGCAATGCAGAACCTTGTCACCACTGTAAAATATTTGTTCCAAATTACTAATTTAAAAAATAATAATCAGAACTGGCAAAATAGACCTACACTAGTCACCTCCTTGCTCTCAAATATGAATCATTTTTCCTATGTTGCCAACCTATTGGGGCTTCTTTAAGCCCAAGAAAAAGACACCCTGAGTTTCTACAAGACTAAGATATAGCTTCAAAAAATTCATCTTTCTTAAGCATCTACAAAGTCATGGAAAATTCCAAGAAGAAAACAAATGGTAAGTTTCAAATTCAGAAGAGTGCATATTGTTCAATATATTTTCTTCATTTCAACATTAAAATAGTTAAAAGGCTCACATTAAAGTAATATTAATAGAAATAATTTTCTGATAATAGAAGTATATTATCAAAATTGAATTATTATTGCCCTGGCCAGTGTAGCTCAGTTGGTTGGAGCATTGTCCTGGGCTCCAAAAGTTGGCAGGAACGATTCCTGGTCAGAGAACATACCCAAGTTGTGGGCTCAGTCTTCGTTTGGGGCACATATGAGAGGCAACCAATCAAAGTTTCTCTCTCACATTGATGCCTCTCTCTCTCTCTCTCTCTCTCTCTCTCTCTCTCTCTCTCTCCCTCTCCCTCTCTCTCCTCCTCTCTCTCCCCTTCACCCCCTCTTAACCTCTCTCTAAAATAAAATAAAAACATGTCCTTGGGTGAGGATTAAGAAAAATTATATTACTGAAATGTACATTGTGATTAACTAAATTATACTAAATAATATTTAAAATATAAATTACAAGAGATTCTCCTACACCTGAAACATAACTAATATTTGACCATGTTTCACAGAATTTAAATTTACTCTGTTAGTTCTTCATCCAAACTGGTCTTTAAATGGAAAAGGCAAGATTTATGTAATTTTTAAAAATTGAAGCAATAATAGATTTACAACTTGGGGAAAATGGCAGAGGAAATCTCAAATCCAACTGAATTTTATCACAGTGTAGAATTCACAGCTGACTCACAGGTATCACATCACAGACAGCACCCAAGCTCACTAATGATTAGTGAAGGGCAATTACAAAGAGTCTCTTCGAAAACTCTATCCGGGCTCCTCTGAGACTGCTTCTTGAATAGGCCCATCAACCTTAGTCTATAAAGACTTGAACACTAACATAGTTTCTAACAGCTCAAGGCTGCATCCCTAGAATGACTTGCCAACAGCAATCTAAGCTCAACTATAAGAGGAAGTTGCACACAGCCCACCTGGGGGCGGGGGGAGGAGAGTGCAACTGGAGTGCCCAGCTCAGATGCACAAGGAGGCAGTGCCACTGGGCCTTAATACACCTACTACATTAGGCCATTCTACCAGGCCCAGGAGATGCAGCAACTCTACCTAATACACAGAAACAAAGAAAGGGTCGGGGGAGGGAAGAAGAAACATGTCCCAAATGAAAGGACAGAACAAAACTCTAGAAAAAGAACTAAACAAAATGGAGACAAGCAATCTATTAGATGCAGAGTTCAAAACACTGATTATAAGGATGCTCAATGAACTTAGAAAAAGAGTAGATGAATTTAGAGAACTTCAACAGCATAAAAAAGGACATGGAAACCATCAAAAGAACAACTCAGAAATAAATTATCCACTAACTGAAATAAAGAACAATTTACAGGGAATAAACAGTAGAGTAGATAAAGCTGAGAATCAAAACAGCGTATTGGAATATAATAGAGCAAAAAACACTCTAAGAACAGCAAAAAGAAAAAAGATTTTTTTAAAATGAGGATTGTGTAAAAAGCCTCTGTGATAACTTCAAGTGTGCCAACATTTGCATCATGGGGGTGCCAGAAGGAGAAGAGAGAGATCAAGAAATAAAAACTTATTTGAAAAAAATGACAGATAGCTTCCCTAACCTGGTGAATGAAATAGACATTCTAGTACAGGAAGCACAGAGAGTCCCAAACAAGATTAACCCAAAGAGGCTACAGTAAGACCCAACATAATTAAAATGCAAAAGGATAAAGACAAAGAATCTTAAAAGCAGCAAGAGAAGAGCTGTTAGTTACCTACAAGGGAGCACCCATGAGACTTTCAGTTGATTTCTCAACAGAAATTTTGCAGGCCAGTAGGGAGTAACAAGAAATATTCAAAGTGATTAAATGCAAGGACCTACAACCAAGAGTACTCTACCCAGCAAAACTATCATTTAGAATGGAAGGACATATAAGAGCTTTCCAGAGGAGAAAAAGCTGAAGGAGTTCATCACCACCAGTATTACATGAAATGTTAAGGGTTTTTCCTTTATGAAGAAGAAACAAACAAACAAAGAAAGATTAAAAATACAAACAATAAAATGGGAATAAATAGGTATCCAAACCAACAATTTGAATCCAAGAAACAAAATAAACAAACAAACAGAACATAAACAGACTAATAGATATAGAGAACTTTGTGTTAGATGCCAGATGGGAGCGGGGGCCAGGCAATGGGTGAAAAGGATGAAATAATTAAAACGAACAAATTGGTAGTTACAAAATAGTCATGGGTATGTAAAGTACAGGATAGGAAATATCTATAATAATAAAAGCATAATATGCTAATTAGACCAGACATCCTTCAGTAGGAGCTTCCAGATGAAGCCACGGTGGTGGGGGCCAAGGCAAAGGCAGCCACAGTGGCAGCGGGGGGCTGAGCCCCTTGCACGAATTTCGTGCATCGGGCCTCAAGTAGTCAATAATATTCAAATATTTATGTATTGTGTCAGATGGATACAAAATTTATTAGAATGATCACTTAGTAAGTTATATAATGTCTAGTCACAGGGTGTACACCTGAAACTAATATAATAGTTATGATAGTGTATGTCCATTATAATTAAAATTAAAAAAAAAAAAACTTTGGAAAAAAATCCAGAGAGAATACTCGGAATGTGTTTCATGTTTGACACTAAGAAAATAGGAGGAATATGCATGCTCTTATGAATGACATCTAAAAGTATTAGTTATGTTTTAATGCCAATTTTTAATCTTTTCACAAATTTTCAAAAGAACGGTAAGAATATATTATTTCACAAAGCACTCTAAACTTCAATGTAGCCACCTATCAATATTGGAATGCCAATGCTGCGGTATGTTCTCACAGTAAAAATTTGATACCTAGTATTTGGATTACCAAACAATTGGGGGAAAAAGCATGAAGACCTCCACATGAGCTAAAATAAGATTAATTAAATTGTTCTGCAGTACTCATACTTCATCATAAAGTATTACTTTTATTTTACTTAACCTAAAGTACATGGAAGTTTTTAGAAGAGAGATGAACTTGTTTTGACCCAAGGTTTTATGACCTCTCATGAAATGCTGACTCTGATGAGAATGTATGATTATTCATAATTTACATGCTGGGGGTTCCATCTAAAGGCAATGTCAGCAACATTAATGAGCATTGAGAAATGCCACACAGGTCCAAGTTGCTGACCTTAAGTAACTTACAACTGAGTAGAATTGACAATATATGGCTGTGGTAGGAAAAGCATATCTTAAAGTAGACCCATAGAGCTTGATAAGTGCTAAAATTTCCAAATTGTGACAATAATTTACTTATTTGGGCATTAAAGTTGAATGTCCCAAAGCTTACTTTCACAGTCCTGTAACTTTGCTATGCTACATACATTAACTAGAACAGACTATCACCTGCAGAAAGGAACACGATCAAAGATAATTAGGAGTGTGCCCAGCTCAGCAGTAGAATGGGGGGAAAAATGGGCTGCTTCAGAGATATATCATCTAAATTCTTTCAAAAGCAATTTTCTAGGGAATTGGAATATGAGAAACTATAGAACCAAGAGAGAAGTCCATAAACTGAGCAATTTTCAGTTTATCAAAGAGCTTTGTTGCAAAGAAGTATTTGAAAGTTGGTTGCTCGGCACTCTTTTGGTTTCAAAATGGTTTGGGGAAGCCCACAAAAGCTCAAGTAAGCCACAGAGTGGCCATATTAGTAAAGTTTCAAGCAATACTTATCCACCATACACAGGGGTTTTATTGAGCAATAGTCTTCTAGATTGCAGGATTACAGAAAAAAAAATCTGTCTACATATTAGGTACCACCCTATAACAAGAAAAGGGGGCCTTTGACCCCTGGGGCAGTAATGACAGTGAAAAATGTTGTAGAGGGGCATGCCTTTCAGATAGTAGCAAAGGGGGCTCACATTTTAGTGACCAGATAAGAAAAAAAGTATAGACGTGGGTGCCAGAAGTCCAATAACTATATTTATAAATGTTAAGATATTTCACATTAACCATTTAAAAGAGGGCATCACTCAAGTCAGTCTCACTGGGTCTGACCTTCCCAGGTTTCTGACATCATATATATCATCTGGCCACCCAATGGGCACCAAACAAAAATAGCCTGTGTAGCATAGTAGAGAGAACCTGGGTCTAAACCATCATATTTACAATTAAAAACAAACAAGTGTCAAAAATGTTTACTTTGCAAGTGGCATATACCTCTTGTGTGTCTGTAAATGTTTACTGAAAGCTGCATGGTTTATTTCTCTGCTTACAATAATGCTGTGCAATGGTTAATTTTTTTTTGTGTCAACTTGACTGGGCCAAGAGATGCCTAGTTGATAAAACATTATTTCTAATGTTACAATATGCCTGTGAGGGTGATTCTGGGAAGAGATTAGCATTTGGGTCCGTAGACTGATCACTTTTAGGAATGCTGGTGGCATCATCCGTCCGGTGATGGCCCGAGCAGAACAAAAGGGCAGAGGAAGGGAGAATTTGCTCTCTGTTTGAGCTGGGGCATCCGTCTTCCCCTGCCCTTGGGCATCAGCCCTCCTGGTTCATAGGCCCTGAGACGCAGACTGAATTACACCACCAGCGCTCCTGGTTCTCCAGCTTGTAAACTGCAGATGGCAGGACTTGTCAGCCTCCGTTATCATGTAAGCCAATTCCTATAATGATCTGCTGATATATATTCTGTTTGTCTGGAGAACACTGGCTAATACAGGCTGTATCTACCCTTTCAGACAAAAGTAGCCCTGATCTGGTCTCTTCTTCAAATCTTCATAGATATCATTTCCAAAATCTTCCTCCATAAACTTCATAACACATCCTGTTCAGATACAGTGTTTATGGAATTTGATCACACCATCCATTTTGCAGAAGAAAATAATTACAGAGCAGTCGCTGACCTGACTTTACTATGGAGAGAAAGCAAATGAGGTAGTAGAAGGAAACATGCGTCTACTCTCAAGCTCCAGGTAGTAATTTCAAAAATAATCTGAGAAGTCGACAGTTAAGAATTGATGATGGATACAACTAAATTAACGTCAAATACATTTCCTGTAATGACACCTTTTATGCACCTGTTTTATCCACTGTGTGCTGCCATATGGTACAGGTTTCTGACATCACTTTTCTCTTATGTCAAGGAAATGGCCCTGTTGGGAATGTCGCATGGCTCCTTTCGCAGCCATATGGGTGGCAAGGCCAGATCATAAAACATACTGCTCCAGGTGGCCTTTGAGAGTCTCCATAAGAGTGTCACACTCACAAAAATACAACTGAGGTGAGAATACATGGTGTAACACAGGTGGATGGCAGTGGTTACAGGAACATCAGCACAGGCACGTTTATGTTGGAATTTTACCATCACAATGGACAGCAAACCAAATGGAGCTGCAACTGCATCATTACCACTACCTTGCAGGATGAGAGAGCTGCCTAATGAAATCAGTCTATATCGTTTCCAAGTAGTAAGAGATTGATGTGGGCAGCACAAGTAACAGACGTAGCTAAACTTGGTGCTAAGTAGACATCAATTGCATCTCAATATATGGTGGGCCCACTCCAATAATATAGGGTAGAATCATGAGTGAGGGGTTGTCAGACCTTGGCGACCACCAAGAAAGCTTGGGAACCAAGTGGATAAGGAGTCACAAGGGACCTCTTTTGTAAGGTGCCCAAGTTTCTCTAGTAAGCCATTTTGACATATCGTTGTCTTTCATTCTTCAAAAGTAGGTGAGCTAAAATTTGAGTGGTAACCAATTGAAGAGCTGAAGATACTGATATATGCACTCTCCTGACTTAGTATCGGCTCAGGAACTGGGGTGAGTCAGAACGTGCAGAGTGGGGCAATGATGGCAGGAATGAAGAAGCAGGGTGGGGTGGAGGGGAGGATATTTCCTTTCAATATTCTGAGACAACTCCTGTGATACTAATAATCTACCATTAATGCTAAATAACCTGAATCCCTTCATTTTTCCTTCTGAACTATTTCAAAATTCCTTTTAAGTTTGATTGTACATTTTACAAAATACTTCACTAAGGAAAATATGAAACTGTCACATTCCTTTGTTTAAATATATCAGATCGATACTGACAAGAGTGAATTACTACATATCATATTTATGCATTCCAATATTCACTGCTTAAAGAACATGACATTGATGATTCATCTTTTGTCTGTGGTTTATTACTGTTCAAATCTTTATCCCTAGGACTTTCTTGCAAATTATCATTGCACATAATGTAGTTTATACATGAATCTGTAGTTTAATCCTGACGAAAACATTGTTCCCCCTACAACTTGAATGTAATAGAAGAAAATAACTCAAGATATCAGGAACTCCCAGAAATGTTCAATGATCTTATGCCTCAGGCTTATAAATGAAGTCTATAAAATTTGCTATGGTTTCTTGTACTGTCTTTGTCACATACATTTAGTTCAATCCAGACAATCTATTTCTGACTTTCTGCTACTATGTTGGGTTAAGTTTTATCATATGAAATGCTGCCCTTATGGCACTAATCGTGCCTTCTAGTCATCAGTCCCCCCATGAAGTCAGCCTCCAGTACTCACTTTGGAAAAAATTGTGGCTACACAGCAGCTAACCATCCATCAGCATAATTCTCATGCCTCTGGGATAACAGTTCTCTATCACTTTTCCTTTGTTTTGGGTCATGGAAAGCATATAGCCATTGCAGGTGATGCTTGACCCAAATCTAAATTTCAGATTACCTCTTAATTAAATATAAAGTAAGACACATATGGGCTACAGAAGTGTATTTCTATCTACACTAATAAAAGAGAAATATGCAAACTGACTGTACCTCTGCAACATCCACCAGCCAATCAGGAGTGAGTATGCAAATTAACCCAACAAATATGGTGGGTTAATTTGCATGCACAGGCATGGAGCAAAGACTGAAGTCTGAAGACTGAAGACTGAAGACGACTGAAGACTGAAGAGGCTTGACTTCACTGCAGCCAAAGCAAAGGCCTGGGTCCCGGGTGCTGGAGGAAAACTGGTGCTGGCAGCCAGGGGAAGGAAGGCCTATTGCACGAATCTTCATGCAATGGGCCTCTAGTTTATAAATATTTAAGTACCATTCTCCTAAGGGCACTTTAAACCTTTCATTGGTAGAATGGCAGTTAATCAACATTTCAAAATCAAATTAAATTTTATAACTAAAAATAAAAGAAATATAAACTTTATATGTCTTTAAATATAATTATCTCTTTAGCTTTGGTGTTCTCTTGAAAGAAAATCAAGCCATTACTCATATCTTAAGTCAAACTCCTCAAAACTTGTGCCTGCCAATACAAGTATCATCAGTAGTGAAGGAGTTAAAAAAGTATATATAAAGACAATCTTGGACTAGTCAAACAAGCATTAACAATTCATGACCAATGCGCCTCTGTATGGTGTAGTCTGTGAAATGTTACAAAACATTGTCTCCTGCTTGCGAAATACTTCAAGAGAACCATATGTGTGAAGGACAGGTCCCTGAGGATGACTCCGTCTTTGTATTTCCAAACACAACCCTCTCTTATAAGAAAATACTTCCAGGGGGTCTTTGCAGGCTTCCTAACGGTTCTGAGGCTTCATCTAATGCTTTCCTCTAATTGGCCCTGCATTTAGGATGCTCAGTCAATTGTGTGGCTGCCACATTCAGTTCTTTAACAATTATATACTCCAAGGCCCGGGTAGAGTTTCCCATTAGAGAGCAAAAAGAATCTGAGGTTTAAACTTTTATGGGGAGAGAGGATACTTGTGAGTAGAGGTCCCGATGGTATTAGAGGATTACATCTGGATGGTAAAAGCGTTGTCAGAAGTGGTTCGTCGGTTGAAGAAAATAGAGCATGTAAAAGGTGCAGAATATTTGGTCTGAAGCATGCTTGCATTTCGTCCTTTTGTTTCAGGGTAAATTGGGGTGCTTCCGGAGGGACGCTAAAATTAGATATCAATCACGAGGAAAGCTATCTTCCAACAGAAACGGACAGAAAAAGAGCTGTTTCAAGGCTTACATTATCTCTTTTTATTACTCAAATCACCTGGATCATAATTTTAAAATTACATTTTATGAGAAACTGCTTGCTTAAATAATTACTCTTTCCAACTGGTTTGGCATGAGGCCTGGGAAAAAACTCTCTTTTATTCTAGTCATAAGATAACACACAAAATTTTGTTATCCACGTTTCTCCACTTCTGAGGGCTTAAGTCATATCATAACATATGATTTCAATATACTGCTTAATTTCTCCACATTTCAGTTTTCTTGCCTATACTAGTAAATAGGAATATGTATATGAATATCTGCTTCATGGAGGTGTTATAAGAATGAAACAAGGGAACCAAGGTGCCATAGGATTTCATTGCACATTTTAACAATGATTACATTTTAAAATTCATAAAATACATTTCATGAGCCAAATATCTTTTCATGTGTTCTCAAGTAAATCACCTTCTCACAGCTTCCTTCAAGATCAAATATTTAGTATTTCAATGTGGGTACAATGGAAAATGGAAGCTAGGAAGCCTGAAAGAACCAACTGTGATATAAGATGGTGTTTTGATCTTTTCACCATTGATTATTTGACATCCCTGTGGAAAAAGATAATTAGGGCCAATACTGTAGACAGGTGGAGGAGCTGGGCATTGGAGGTAGTCCTCTCTCCTTCACGGGAATCAATCAACACCCATTAGCCAGAAATGACTTCCCTCATAGTGAGGGATTCTAGAGTCTCATAAGTCGCCTAGAGTGAAACTGATGAACCACTATCATTTCTGAACCATTTAGTCACAAATCAGTTACCAACTACTCTGTTTAGGGAGATCCTATAGCTACTGTATAAAAGGAGTTAATGTTGGAATTTTTAATATAAAAACCAGTGTCATGCCAGTAAATGTTTAATAACTGGCTCTGAGGGGTGGTAGGAGGGCCTGATTAGCAATGTTTGTGTATTTTCATGATGTAAATACTTCCACTACATTCGAGTCTTAGCTACCAATGTGATGTAACCAGATGCAGAGTTGGAAAGAGATGCTCAATAGCACACTGTTATATAGAATTTCTACTATATAGATGCAATGCTTATAAAATAACCCCTGGAGCATAGTTGAAGTACAGTACAATGAAGTAAAAGTAATTAGGAAGGGTTGAGTTTGGGATACTTATTACCTTTGTCTTTAATGTAATTTAAAATTTACATAATTAATTTTTAATACAGGCTTGTAGAGTTTCTGTAACTGTAACAGTGACGTCTCCCCAGATGGTAGGTGCTGACCCAAGCACATTGCTGCCTTCATCTGTTACTCAGAATCCAGATAAAAGACAATGGTGTAGAAAATAAGATAGAAATAGAAGCACAAAATTTTTATTTAAATATTTGCTAACAGTAAAAATTTCCATTCTCAGCGATATTTATGAATCAATAGGAGGATCTTTGGTATTGGAGATTCATGCAGTTCTGCCATAGCACCAAAGACGAGTCTAGATAATTTCTTGAGGACCCCTCAAATCTCAGCTATGTTACCTTTCATAAACTATAATTTGAAAGTGCTCCCTCATCAAGGATTTCTATTTTAAATACAAACTGAGAAAGAATTGTCATCAACGAGAATTTTATATTTCCCATGATCTTCATTATGATCTGTTACAACTAGTTACCAGTACAGAAAACATAACTGGAGGGTAGAGCATTCCTCTTTGTACCTTAATTAACTGATTTATCCAGTCACCTCTACAGCCTGGGGCTTCCCACATGCAAGCACTTATTATACTACATATTAATCAATACCAAAGGATAGCCATGTTTCTAATTACCGGAATAGGGAGAAACTGTCAGAAATATATTTACAACTTATCATCACATCCACTGAGCTCATATCTCTTATGAGAATGTGATAGCTAAAATTATATTCCAATGCCCTTGTTAACAAAGAAACTGGGCATCTGCATGAAACCATTCATAATGCAAGTACCTGCAGAGATAGTGGAGAAAAAATTCAAACATTTAATTCTACTTAATAATTCAGGAATACAATTAATCAGAAAAACCATTCTAAAGAGTGGTTCTCTATGCACAAAAGACCAAAGGAACTAGAAAAAAAGAACATGATCTTCCCCTGCTTCCCTTACAATGGACCATCTAATTTGTGTATGAAGTGCCCTTGTCAGTACCTCCAACCCCTACTGTCCACGAGCCTACACCTACATTTCCCTTTCCCAATAGACAGATGCTTCTCTTCCAAATCAAAGAACTGGTGATCTTCTTACCAAGTCAAAGAGAACAGCGAACAACTAGCTCAAGTGTTTCATCTTCCCAAACTTCTGTCATTGAGTAAGACTCAATGCTTTCACCAGAATTTTGTTTTACTATACCCATCTTAAAATATCTGTTCTCCAGTACTTTACCTAGGCCAAAGATAAGAATGTTCCTTTAAGAGTATTTAGGGCTACCTCCCATTTTATTTTAGTATCTTTGCAAAATATATCAAAAATGTAAATTGGACACAGTGCTATGTGTCATTGGCTTGCACGCCCATTTAATTGGCATTTTGAATATTAATCCTTGATAAATGTTATCTTTTAGTCTAATGTTATATTCTGTTGTAAACTCTTGACAATTTACACATTAAAACCAATTAGTATTGATTGGGTTAAAAGCATGAATTTTTTATGCACCTCAGAAAGCATGTCCACTTCAACTTTACCAAGTATTTGCCCAATAGTCTCCGTAAAACTGACATTCAAAACCTTGAGTCCTGTTTTCAGTACTGTTCTCATCTACCTTTACACTCTCTCTTGAAGTGACCTCGTCTAGGACTATAAATGCTAATATTGCTCATGATTCCTGATTCTGAGTATTCAATCCATCTTGTCCTCTGAGTTTCAAGTTCATATACCTGACAGCTACTTGACCTCATGTATCAGAATCTTGAAGTGTCTAAAACAGAACCTTGCCCTACCCAGTTTGGCTTAGTGGATAGAGCATGGGCCTGCAGACTGAAGGGTCCCAGGTTCAATTCTGGTCAAGGGCACATGCCTTGTTTGCGGGCTCAATCCCCAGTGGGGGTCGTGCAGGAGGCAGCCAATCAATGATTTTCTCTCATCATTGATGTGTGTATTTCTCTCTTCCTCTCCCTTCCTCTCTGAAATCAATAAAAATATATTTAAATAATAATAATAGAACTGAACCTTTATATCTCCAAACAAACACTTCTGCTGCACCTCCACACCCACAACACCCAATTTTCCCACTTTCAGGAAAAAGTACACAATTGCATTCTGTTATGCAAGATGTGTAAGTCAACCCATCAGCCAGTCCTAGGCTTTCTCCTCCTAAATCATGTCTCACGTTCATCCTTTCCCCTGTCTGTTGTTATATATGTGCCTGACTCATATTATCTCTCATTCAGAATAACAGAAGAGCATCCTGTCTCCCATTTCCTCTCATTTCCCTCTCATCTATTCTCTACTCAGCAATAAGAGTATCTTGAAACACAGAAGATACCATGACTCTTTAAATGTTCCAGTGGGTTCAGATTGCTCTTTGAATGAAATCCAGTGCCACTGCACATGTCCAATACCATCTCACTGAATGCTCTCTCTCTCTCTCTCTCTCTCTCTCTCTCTCTCTCTCTTTTTCTCTCTCTCTCAGACTACACCCTGGCCAGCCCAGATTCCTGTCACTTCTAGAACATCCCAAGCTCTTTTAAAACTGGAAGTTTTGCACATTTGGTTTCTCTTGCTTAGAATGGTTCCCCTCTCTTTGCATGCTGACTCCTGGTCATTCTTTGAGACTCAGCTTCTAATTTCTAGGAAGTCTTCCTGACCACCCTATCTAAGAAGATTCCTCCCAACTTCTTTGAGTGTATGATAATTTCATCTCCTTAGTAATACTTAACATATTTGTAATTAGATAATTTTTGTTTATGCATTTATTGGCAGCCCTTCTGCCTTCAGATATACTAGTAAATGCCTAAGAGCAGGTCTGCATCTGAGTAGTTCACACCTGTACTTCCAGTGCTCAGGGACTCTATGAATACTTATTGAATGTTGTTCGTTATTTCAAGTACAGAAAGCACAGAACACAGTAAAGACAATGAAGACTCAAATATGAATCCTGATTCCATCATTTCCCAGCTGTATGATCTTGGGCATGTTACTAAAACTCTCTTTGCCTCAATTTCTGAATCTCTAAAATGAATGGTTCTGAGAACTACATGATTTCATAGATATATAAAGTACCTCATACAATGACTGGCATATAAAATCACTCAAAGTTTAGCTATTCATTTATGCATTAATTTATTCTAATATGCATTGAGTGCTTACCCTTTGAAGGGTATGAGGAAGATTCCATGAGCAAATCAGAGACTTTGTCCTTTGGGACTTAAAATCTAGTAAAAGAAATCAATAGCACACACAAAGAAATAAACACATAGAAATATGTGATTAGTCTACTGGGAAAATAAAAAATTCAAATCTGTGTTAGTTCGCCAAGGCTACCATAACAATGTACCACAAACTGAGTAGCTTAAACCATGGAAATTTATTGTCTCCTGGTTCTGGGGGCCAGAAGTCTAATACCAAGGTGTTGGCAGGGTTGGTTCCTTTGAGGGCTGAGAGAATCTGTTCCATGTCTCTCACCTACCTTCTGGTGGTTGGCTGGCAATCTTTGGTTTTCCTTGGCTTATAGAAGCATCACCCTGATCTCTGCCTTCATCTTCTCGTGGTGCCCTTCCCGTGTACATACCTGTGTATCTAAATTCCCCCTTTTTATAAGGACACCAACCACACTGGACTAGGGCCCACCCTAGGCTCGTCTTAACCTAACCAATTACATCTGCAATGACCCTTTTTCTAAATAAGGCCAGATTTTGAGTTACTAGGGGGTAGGACTTCAACATAAGAAGTCCTAACCCCCAGTAAGAACTCTGGGTGAAGGGGACACAATTCAATCTGCAACAAGACCATGAGAATATAATAATTCCCAGGCAAGTTCAATACTCTGAATGTACACTTAAGTAAAAAGACAGCTGTAAATGGATGTGTATTTGTAGAATATTATAAGGATTTCAACAACAGTCACACCATAACTGGAGTTTCATTATTATCCACAATTTTAATTTCCCTAACTTTTTCTGAGTCTTATGAGATGAACCAGAACATTTAAATAGAGTAGAAAAAAATGGAAATTAAATTATTAAGAATTATATTGCATAGAAGAAAAGTAAGAACTATTAAAATTCAAAACATGTTAAAGCAAAAGTATCAATATAGGTATCTACACAGTAAAAGAAATGTATTTCTGTAGCCACTGGCAACTATCTATGACAGGTGAATGGTACATTTCATAAAACTTAGTTTAAAAACATGTTACCACAACTACACCACCATCATTCACACACCTGCCAACTCTTTATCTCAGCATTATAGTGCCACAGGTGGCCACAAGATGGTTTGAATATGGTATGGACAGAAAGATAAGGCGCCGTGATTTTCACTGTGAGAAAAAAACCATTACTAATTTTCTTTAATTTGAGAGGATGTTTTCTCAAATAAAACTTACAGCCCATCAATGTGTTAAAAGCAGCTTGTTTGGTACAAATCTTTTAAAGGTTTCTGTTTCTGTAGAACGTGAAGTGAACGTTTTTTACTTTGTTGCACTGATTATTAGTTCTAATAGGAACGTGGCTGTCACCTTTCCATAATGTGATGCAAGATGAAATAAAGCTCCCTGGGAAAACAGTGACAAAATTTTGTTGAATGCTTCTTAGAGTCTGACCTCTGTGGTGTCAAGAAGATGTCTAAAACTCTATGGGAATAATCTCCAACAACCTTAGTTCAACACTTCCCCGAGACCACGGTAAGAAAATGACGCTGAAAGGACATTGGGGTACATGTCAGACTTTAAAAACATGCAATTGAGACTCATTTAAATGTGGCAACTAAAACTAATTTACTAAAAAGCATATGATCAGGTATTTCTTTTTATTTCTAGATCACACATATATGATAATAAAATTATACATTATTCAAAAACAAAAGTGTCCCTACAAAAATATATCCAAAAGTTCTTGGATGACTTAATGAATCTGTTACACAGTGAGGGATTGCAAAGGTTTTCCTTTGCACAGTTCTCTATGGGTGTGCATTCACGCTTTTCTCTTTCTCTTTAAATGCATCTAGCAGAATTAAGAACGTGAATGCAAAATCTGAGGAAAACACACTAATTTGCCCAGGGATAGAAGCATGGAGAAAACGTTGTGATGGGAGGTGGCCAGAGCAGGGGATTGAAGAATGCGGGAAGAGGACTTGAAATTGCAAACCAAAGCTCATCCAAATGCACTGGCCCCAAAAGGATAACTTCTCTCCAATGATATTTGTCAATACGATGCTTCACCCTGGAGGGTTGTTTGGATGAAATGTAAATGAGATCATAAGAACTTTTCCTTTGTTTCTGAGAAGGGGTGGATGTGCCATCTTTCAATGACCTGCACAGTTATTCCTCGTCATTAGCATGTACTCTCTTCAGCGAAAGTGTTCTGTGAGAACCATTCCTCTCTCAGCACCCACACTTACTTACTCCTTCATAACCTCCTTCTTCCAACAGTTCGTGGGAGCAGAAAAAAACACATGAAAGGTGGGGGAAAGACAGATGACTCCAATGGAAAGAACACTAGATCTGCCAGCCTACCCAGTGGTAAGCTAGAGCAGGCTCTACTGGCTCCAGGAGTCAGTTAAAATTTTAGGAATTTGTAAGCCAATTCATAAACACATCCATTATTTAAAAAGAAATATTATAAACTTAAACTTAAGTAAATCATATTAAAAACAGATGTACTAAATATTTAAAATACACGGAGTGGCCAGATTATTATGATCTCTGAACGCATAATAATCTGGCCACTCAGTGTCTATCCTATATAATAAAAGGCTAATATGCAAATTGTCCCCTTGACCAGGAGTTCGACCAGCAGGCAGGCTGGCCAACCGCCCATGTCCCCTCCCTCTGGCCAGGCTGGCCGGACCCCACCCATGCACAAATTCATGCACCGGGCCTCAAATATATATACATATACACTGAGTGGCCAGATTATTATGCGTTCAGAGATCATAATAATCTGGCCACTCAGTGTATATCCCTTCCTAATTATTTTACTGTGTCTTACTTGATGCTTTTGAGGTTACTTATGCCTATTTTTTCTGTATGATGGAAATACTAGGCAGTGGTGTAATGGTGTACTTTGACTTGGTAAGAAGGGAATATTTACACCAAAGAAATTGGCAAATATTAAAAATCAGGGTGTAACAGTTTTGTCGATTGTCTAGACTTAAGAAAGCAATGGAGAGTTTCTCTCTAATAATGCATATTAAACCTAAAATGTGTCATGCCATTATTGGCAATAGCACACAAAAAATAACTAAATAATTTTCCAGTATTTGAAAACTTATTCAATTCAGCAAAGAATCTGCTCAGGTATTGGAAAAGGTCATCAAGAGGACGTGACCTCCAGGTGACCCTGGAGCAGCACCAGGACAGTCAGAGGTTCTTCACCCTGGCCTGCCCTTGGAATATACATTCTGCTCACTGTGTTCACAGTAGGGGCCATTTCAAGGACAAAGCCTGGAGAGAACAATGTGTTGTGGAGACCATCTGGATGGTACATGTGACTGAACCCCATTAAGGCCTCTATATAAACTTTAAAGATTCTAGCAGGGGTAGGGGTTCATAAATCAATTCATCTTACAGCTGCTTCTATGTAAGTCCCCTTGCTTACTGAACCTGCTCCCTGCCAGTCTGAGTGGCCTGCCTCTCTCTCCAGGCTCACCTTGCCCTCCAGGAAGGGGGGCAGTTTCCAATTTCAGCAGGGAACGTTTCCAAGGTTGCTAACCATCATCATGTCATTGATAGAGTGAAGTTCCAACGCTAGCTTCCTTTTTTCACGTTCCTGTTTCTCTTCATAGAAAATAAACATATTAATCAGCATTCATGTCAGAACTACAGAACCAAGGAGTTCATCAAATTCAACAAAAGGATTCTGCCAGAATTAACTGGCTACATAGGATTTACAGTTAAGAACATTACATATTTTATTATTATTATTTGTCACATGAGTGCTACGTATCATATATATATATATATATATACGATGTATTGTATAATAATGTAATATATGCATACATGTTTTGTTTGATATCCAAATTATTAAGTGTTTACTATCCCCTCACTGTCTCTACCATACAAAAACTACCGATTTGGAAAAGTTTTTAACTCTGAGTATCACCTTCCTCATCTGCCAACTATGGAATGGGGGCCTTCTTCAGAGGATAATTTTAGGAGTAAAATAAAATCGTGTTTACACAAAAACTTTATATGGGTTGCAAAAGTTAATTACTATCATAAATTCAGCCACTATGTTCCACCTCCTAAGATGAGTTCTCCTAAAGACTTGCAGGGTTTGCAAAGATGAATAATGGTTGATCCTTAGCCTCAGGTTATTTACATTCTAATGATGAGAGACACGTGTATATAATAAAGTAAGTTAAGGGGATGAAGTGTATTCTGACCGAGGAAAAAGCAAAGTGCTGTGTGATTTCAGAAAAAAGAAGTGATTGATTTTGCCTGGAGCACCACGGAAGATTTCATAGAGAAAGTGGAATTCTGAGACAAGCTTTAAAGAGTAAGATGCGTTTGTAGCAACTAAGAAGGTTTATGTGGAAAGTGGGAGCATTTCAAGCTAAGAGATGAAACCCCAAACACATTATCATCACAAATATAACAACACCAACTAAGGACATCATAATTGGATTGATAAATCCACTGTGTTAAAAACTCTTACCCTCCAATGATATAAAATGGCAAAAATTACATCATTATAGATTATACAACCTAATGTGTCTATCTACAATCTTGCATAGTCAAAGGTTGACTAAATATTTATTCAGTTTTTCCCCCACTTATAAGTCATGTCCATTTCTAATAACCAAAGTATAAATTATATTCTGGCCTTCTCTTTTTACAGAAAAACATTTATGTTCAAGTGAGACTTAAAATTATTTTTCAAGAAAACTCTATAGAATATGTCCTACTGAACAGGACAGAAGGAACTGCCCCTTAGATTTAAAGAAAAGTAGCCACAGATTTCAAATCTATAAATACATAAAGTGTGCACATGTTAAGTAAACTGCGAAGAGCACATCTAAGTTGAGGCTTTTATGGGAGAGCAGAACACTGAGGCCAGGGAAAGTGAAACCTTTTACCACATCCATGGGACCAAGGACTAACTATTAAAGGAAGAGGATCATTTTATGCCTTGGCTTATGACTTGCGTTACATATTAATGTTCCCTGAAAAGCGTTTCCCTCTTGCTCTTCAAATAAATAAATAAATAAATAAATAAATAAATAAATAAATAAATAAATAAAATGCTTGTGACTTTAAAAAACAAACGACACTTTGAAGAAAGCTTGGCAGAGCATCTACAGAGCCTGTCTTAAGGGTAATGAAAGGGAGATGTCTATTAATCTCTCACACACCAAAGTCTGACACAAAAGGTCTGTGGCCTTGACCTCAAGTGACAACGGAACAGCCCTCAGGGCCGGCCTAGGTCCCACTAGGACACACGTTAAGAAAAGCATTCGCTCCGCAAAGAAAGCACTTTTGACTCTCCTCTCGCCACCGCGCCACCGGAGCCTTTCACTCTGGTCTCTCTCTAGTGACAGCTGTCAGTCTGTCGCTTTCTAAACGTGCAGCATTTCAGCAACATCGAAGGCGAAATAGGAAGGGCAGGGGCTGAAACACTTTGTTTAAAACACACACCGCCAGCCCTTCTTCCCGGAGAGCCAAGAGTCCCCGGGCACCACTTCCCAGCGGGAGGAAGGTCAGAACCGCCTCCCTCGGAGCCAGGAGTTGAAGCTTCAGAACGTGGGCATTCCCGGGCACCTCCCCATTAAACAGCGGTACTGCGAACAACCCCCAAAGAAAGAGCCCCGAGCCCCGAGAAACTTCAGCAGGGACGCGGCGGGTGCTAACGCCAGGGGTGCCACCCGGGAGCGGGAACCCGCTCACCCCCCACCCCCACCCCACCCCGCGCCTCCACGGGAGCCACCGGATCTCGTGGCGACACCCGGCGGGGGCGCGGTGAACCCCAGCGCACGGGACCTAAAGGACAACCGAGTCCTCCCCTCGGGGCGGGCGCGACACCGCGAGTGCACCGCGGCGGCAGGGCAGCGCCAGTCGGGGTGGCGGGGAGGGCGGGGGGGCCGGCGGGAGCGCCGGGAGCTGCGGCTCCTCCGAAGGAGCGGGGCGGCCGGGCCGGGTTGGGGCGCGGGGCACTCACCAGCTGCAGCGCGCAGAGGCAGATGAGCGAGCAGCGCCCGGTGCAGCAGCCCATGGTGCCCGCGGCGTCCGAGCGGCGCGCGCTCCGCGGTCCGCGGCTTCCGGCGCCGCCGCCTTCCGACTCCCGAGCGGCCCCCGCCGGGGCTCGCGGGCCGGCCGGGCGCAGGCTCCCTCCCCGCGGCCGCCGCGCGCCGCGCCGGGGTCTGGGCTCGCGCGCCGCCTTTGTTAGTTCCCCGGCGGGCGGGCAGGGGTCGGGACGGCGTGCGCGACCCGAGCGTCTGGCGGGGGTCCCTGCGTCCCTCGGTGCGGGGCCGCTTCTTGGGGAGGGGGAGCCTGGCAGGGGGCGGAAGGGAGGGTACAGATGGCGAGTGGGTGGAAGTCTGTTCAGGGGAGGGGAGTGTGCAGGAGGTGGGCGTCTGAAAAGTGGAGTGGGCTGTCTGCGTTGGGGAGCGCGTGTGTGTGCGCGCGTGTGTGTGTGTGTGTGTGTGTGTGTGTGCGTGTGTGCGCGTGTGTGTGTGTGTGTGTGTGTGCGTGTGTGTGTGCGTGTGTGTATGAATGAAAGGGAGTGCCACTGAAGAGGATCGGCCTGTCTGGGTAGGAGTCTTGGGAGAGAGGAGAGAGAGAGAGAGAATGAGAATGAAGGGATTAAGAACAAACAACTCAGAGACACAGGCGAACGGGATGGTGATTACCGGAGGGGACGGGGTGGAGGGAGGTAGAAGAGGGTAAAGCGGGGAGGCGGGGGGGATAAATGGTGATGGAAGGAGACTTGTGGGGAACACACAATACAATTTACAGATGATGTATTGTAGAATTGTATACCTGAAGCCTACATAATTTTATTAACCAACGTCACCCCCAATAAATTCCATAAAAATAGAAAATGAATGTGAATGAGTGAAGTAGGGTGCCTGGTGGTGACCCCCAGCCGCCGCCGACGTAACTGGGGAGACCCCCCGAGCTGGGCTTTCCCGCGGGGGGTGTTTCTGGGTGTTGGGAGGGTGGTCGGAGGAGCGTGCAAAGGAGGGGACGCGGTTTTGCTGAGCTGCCCCAGCGGCGGAGAGGGTGGCAGTTGAGATCTGGGTGTCCGGGGACGGAGGACCCCAAGGCGAGCCGCGGCGGGCGGGCGGGCGCAGCGGAGCTCGGAGATCGCGGGGCTGCGTGCGCCGGCGGCCGGGGAAGGGCGGCGGGCGGCCGGCGGGAGAGTCCGCTCCTCCCGGCGCCAGGCGCGCAGCTCTGGGGGCTCCGGGCCGGGGTCACTCCTACCGCCGTCCGTCTCCCGGAGGGCGCCCCGCCTGCAGTCTGGGAGGGAAAGTTGGACAGAGTTGGTTTGGAGACAGGCGATGCGGCAAAGATGCGCCGGCTGGGAGCGGGGGAGAGCAGGGGGACCGGGATGCCGCGGCGGGACCTGGCTTAGGTTCTCTGCTAAAGGCCCTTTGAAATTGCCACCAGGCGTGAAAGAAGAAAAGGCGAGAAAGAAGAGGATTCGTGGCTTTTTCAACGAATGGAAAATGTTTCCGGGATGAGGATAAATAAGACTTCTTCCTAGAGGGCATTTAATCGTTTGGAAAGAGCTTGGACGTAAGACCTGGTCTCGGATAGTGAAGAACAGAGCGGAGGAGAGGCGCAGACGACGGCATTTTATCAGGGCTCAATGTCAGATTCCCTGGGTCCATTCGTTGTCCTGGGTGGAACTCAGCAAGTAGCTCAGCACGCTAGGAGCAGGGACAAGCCCTCTGGCCATTTGTCTCCGAACTTAGCACAGAAACCCCGTTTCTAACCCACTGCTGCCCTCCTGGGTCCTAGTGGTAGGTTAGTGAGAAAAGGCAAGAGAGCTTTGCGTTTTTAAAACATGCTCTCCATACATGGAAACTCTGCTCCAGCCATCCTTCAGGCATGAAAGGGAGTTCTGGTTTTATTTGTTTGGCAATTAACTGGCTTTTTCTGAACTGTTTTTTTCCCCTCAGAACATATGTTTATTATAACTTAAAACAGAGTTCTCAGAAAAAAACCGTTGCATGATCTCTTTGAAATCCTGGTAGGACACAAATAATCTCAGGATTTGTGTCAAGAACATTCACGGGTTAGGCTCCACCTCTATCCATGACCTGGGAGAGGGGGGGAAATGGAGTCAGAAGCTCCCCCCCACACACCCCCGCCTTCCCCCCCCCCCACCCCCAGCCTTTAAGGAATCAGTGAGCAAGGGTTTATGGGGGCATGCTTTTTTTCCACACAAGAACATAACCATAGCCTTCATGATGGATGAAAACAATAGAAAACCATAGACCCGGACAAATAAATAATTGAGCATATAGAGACGGACAGTGCAGGAAGCTTGAGATCTTGGACCCCTCTGACAGCAGAAGAGGGAGAGGACATGAACAAGACTATGTACAACTTCCAGAGATTAGTGCAGCCTCATCTCCAGAGATGGTGATGAATTGTGATAATAAACAAGATGACCCTTCCTTCCCCCTGCATTATACACTGAGTGGCCAGATTATTATGCGTTCAGAGATCATAATAATCTGGCCAGTCAGTGTATATGCTACATAATAAAAGGTTAATATGCAAATTGTCCCCTCGACCAGGAGTTTGACCAGCAGGAGGCCGGCCAACTGCCCATGTCCCCTCCCCCTGGCCAGGCTGGCCGGACCCCACCCATGCACGAATTCATGCACTGGGCCTCATATATATATATATATATATATATATATATATATATATATATATATACATATGTATATATATATATATATATATATATATATATATATATATATATTCACTGAGTGGCCTGATTATTATGCGTTCAGAGAGATCATAATAATCTGGCCACTCAGTGTATATGTTTACCCCAATATACTTTCCTTTCATCATTTAATTAATTTATTTATTTAAGAAGTACCAAGTTTTGCAGCTAACATGCATTGAGTCCTTGCCAGAAACCAGTCTACCTGCTTCATGTGTATTCACTTTATTTAATCCTCACAACAGCCTATAAACTGGGTGCTGTGAGCATCCCCAGCCAAAAGATGTGGCAATGGGAACAGGGACACCAAGGCTATTCAGTGGGTGAAGAGGAATGCAAAGGCAGGTAACCTGACTCAGAGCTCCTGGATTGGCACATTCACCCAGCTGCCTCTGCAGGTCAGGACACCAGTAACTCCTACACCCCCACCCAACTGCTCCATGGGAAGTGGGTAGTAACCTGCCTCCACCCCTCCTCCAGAGTCAGTGTTGTGATTTCTGGGACAAGGAAGGTCCTCCTTTACCTGTCCCTTTCCCCCAGCCCCTCTCCTGATAGACCCAGTTTGCAGTGTCTTCCTTGTATAATTTGTCAGGTGAAAATGCATTTGGCTTTCAAAAAGAGCAAGAGGGAAGAAGCAAGGATAACACAATACTAGTAGCAAGCCTGGACATTGTACGAAGCTACTTTTTTTTTTGTCTCTGCAATTTCTTATTCTCATTTTCTAAATCAAGCTGCATCCTGAACTGAAAATCTTCACCCCTTCCTCCTTTGTCTCCTTCCTTTCTCCATCTCGCCCTCAGAAGTCTCTTACTTGCTTCATTTCTTTGTTATGTTAAGGGCTATGCTGGTTGCCAGGTTTGGAAGTAAATTAATTACTCCCTCCCCTCCCTTCAAGGGCTTGGAGGTGGGAAGGGAGAGCAGAGGCACCCATGAAGTAGAACCCACTCTGAAAGAGGTTGGCACCAAGTGCCGTCATCGATTTATCTTCCTGTGAGGGGAAGGGAATGTTTAAAAGGGGATTGCCTGTCTTTTGGGGAGAAAGAGTAGAAAATGACAGAGCACTGGAAAGAATGGGGTCAGGGAAGGGTTTGGAAAAGTTGATTAAGGAGGAAATAATAATCTAAGTACAACAGCCAATCTGATGTATGGTTGTGTGGTAGGCAGTTAGACAGACTTGAGCAGAGCAAGGACCAGGGCAAAGGCCCTGGGTGCTTACCAATAGGCAAAACTGGGAAAATAAGGACCTTGCCCCAGGGTAACCTCTCCTCCCGAGCATATCTCTGGCCATTCCCTTGGCTGTAGGAAACGTAAAATCTAACAGAGTACATTAGCTCAGGATGATATGAAGCAAACTATTTTTGTCATATATGCATGATGGATTTTTTTATTTATCAATGTTATTTTAACATGCATAGAAAATCCTCCCCAATTATACCAATGCACAGAAATATTCATTTGTTTTATTTTTAAAACCAGTGACACAAGCTTACATTTCACAATGAACATGCCTCTCCCTTTTCCCATGCATTTATTCCAGAAATCTAGAGAAGTTTAAACAACCATTAACTATATGATTTCCTTTTATATTTCTGAATGGGAAAATAAGGAAATGAATTGCTAGTGAGAGAAGATGAGTAGCCATTTGGAAACATCGCTGTGATACTCTGAGGCAGTCTTAAAAATTAGAAGCGGCACTGGAGGCCAAAAGCCATCGATTCCCTTTGCATTTACTAGATCCCAAATGTGCCCTCAGTAAGGCCACGGAATCACCTGAAAAAGAGGCAACTCACCACAGGAGAGCACATGGCATTAGGCAGTGTCCTTTCCTCTTAGGTTGCCTGTATTACCTCCATAGGGTTCATGTGCTGAACAATGGTAGGGAACTGACAGATTTGGAATACAGTTGTAAATATAGCTCAGTTTGTCGTATGTCATATTTAACAAGCAAAGCAGAGACAGACTCATAGATAGAGAGCAGGTTGACAGCTGCTCTTACTTTCTTTCTTGGTTGCTGCCAATTGTTAGGGGTCTAGCTAAGCCACTAGGCAGAGGTGAGGAGGGAGGTTAGGGGGCCAGGTTGGGGATGGGGTGGAGGCATTGAGAAAAAAAGAAGAAAAAAACTCATGGACAGGGACAACAGGGTGCTGATTGCTGGGGGGGAAGGTGGTTGGGAGGAAGTAGAGGAGAGGGATAAAGGAGGGATGAATGGTGATGGAAGACTTGACTAGGGATGGTGAACATAAAATACAGTGTACAGATAATGTGCACCTGAAACCTGGATAATTTTGTTAACCAGTGTCACCCAAAAAAATCAATGAAAGGTAAAAAATGCTAACAAATAAATAAATTGATTAAAATAACAAGTAAAAGGCATAGAAATCCAATTTTGGGTTATGAACAACCCTGAGTACCTGCAAACAGGCCCTCGTGTGTGCAGACACGTGTGGGGCAGAGTGGTTTTCCAAGCAGCACCTCCAGGCTAGAAGAAGCCTTGTTAAGACAGCATCCAACAGGGGGTTGTAGTCGCTGCTCTGGCTGTCCCACTCACATCCCTTTGCCCGTATCATTTCAGTGCATGTGGGCCAGCTTCCTCCTGGCAGCTCCTGTGTTTCACATGCAGGTCAGGCTGCTGTTCTGGAGAATTAGCCACTTCCCAGGAGGAACTGTGGTATCCCCACTGAGAGGAGTTGGTATACTATAAGTGCCCCCGCTGCCTGGATCCTGGGGAAGATGACTTAGAGGTGCATATAACATACCACTTCCGGAGTTCCCCATCTTTGGTGGCCCACCAGGGTCATTTGTTCCATAATCCACCTTTTATTGGCCATTCCCCTTCCAGGTTTCATGTCCACACGCCTCTACGGTGGTTTCCAGGAATCACCTCCCAAACAAACTGCTCAATGGGATACTTGTCTCTGGGTCTGCGTCCGTAAAAGTCCAAACTAAGACATGGTCATTCTCACCAGGTCTTCTATTCTTGGCACCAGCATCTTGAAGAAACAATCAATAGGATTTCATCCCATTTTTTAATGCCTGAAAACAACTTGAAGGAGTCTTTAAATCCAGATTTTATAAAGATGATAAAAAAGATTAGCGGATGTGACTTAGCCCACAACATAGGATCAAAACTGCATATACTAGTAACTCATGATCTCTAACCCAAGTACCATGCTATGTAGGAGAGATTTTATACAGTGTGAGTGCTGGCATGCATTTCCCATTTTGTGCTCACTAAGGATGAGGAGAACTCCTAGCGGGAGGTGACTGGAAGAAGCACTAACTCTGTTTTGGTGGCATCTGTCATTCTCTTCCAGCATGAGTCAAGACTCTTGCTCTACTCGTATGCCAAATATTCTCAGTGTCTACTTGTATGTAGCTCAAAATCTATTTTCAGTACCAAGTTATCATTCCTATATTCAGAAAAAGTTGCTCCTGATAAGGGTTATCTCCAGCTTGCCTCTCATCAGCCCCTCCTACGGCCAATGACGGCCTATTTCTCTGTTGCAGAGCTCAGTGCTCTGTCTGGGTCTTCATTTTGAAAAGGAAAGGGGAGCCCTCATGTCTCTACTCCCTTTGGCAGGAAGAACAGCTTCCAGATGGCGTCTTACTTTGAACTGGAAGCAGAAACCGACACCTGTGATACTTGCTATCCAGTCAACCCAGAGGTCTGACTGCTTTACTGCTAGTTCCAGTCATGTGATGACACACTGATTAATGAGCTGGGTTTTCTTCCTTTACTCTCCATGGATGACAGACACTTCCAAGGTTGAAAGACGGAGAGAGAGGCCCGTCCCAGCTCCAGTTAAACTTGAACCTTTGGGAGCACATGTCAAAGCACATTAGGAACAAAAAAAGCTGCCAGAAGAACAATGCTGTCACGGTTCTTGTGCCATTAATTCATGCTGTCCATGACTGCTTGGCGGGCAGGCTTTGCTGCATGCACCACACCTTAACATTAATGCTTGGCCCAGATTTATAGTTCTAATTTGCAAGAATATCTTTTAATTCACTTGGTTCTCAATATAACCACAGAGGTGTCTAGAATACGTGACTCGCTCAGCCTGTCAGGGACTGTTGTCTCTTTTTCTGCCTCATTGCCATTGCTTACCATTGGCAAAACACATGTAAACTATTTTCGTTAAGGCAAGTAGTTACATTAGCTGCTATAACAAACAAATCCTAAATCTCAGTGGCTTTATGCAATAAAACTTTATGTCTCCCTCACACAAACATTCCTATGATGGGGAAAGATTCCACATGATCACCCGGTGACTTAGCTCCTCCCTCCTCACATTTGGTCGATTGAAAAGGAAAGGGTGAGAGAATTTAGGTGTGCCTGTAGGAGGTTTTGAAGAGCCAGACCTAAAAAGATGACATCATTCTGGCTTATTGTTTGGCCCAAACTCTGCCACATGACCACACCCAAGTGCAAGAAAAAGTGATCTAGCTCTAGGACCAGGAGGAAAAAGAAGAGGATTTGGACAACACTCTGTCAAATGAAATATGCTGCTTCTAAACACCTCATTTTGTCCTATAATCTTCTCCACCTAGCATATTTCCTCTCCTGCATGCACTTCTCTTCTCTAGAAAACACCCACCCTTCATGGCAACTGAGCTCAGATGTTGCCTCCTTTGAGAAGCCTTCCCTGATGTGTTCATCCTCAATTTGCCCCTTTTCTTGTTTCCCTCCACTCTTACTTTTCATCTGTTATTGAATTCTGGGAGCTCTACTAACATTTCCCATCTTTGGACAGTGTATAGTAGTGACAGTACATATTTGTGGAGCTACCAAAAGAATGGAGCCCATCTTCCTCTTACGTTTTCTAGTGGCACCAAAAGGGCAATCCTCCAACAGTGCAGGACTGACTTCATAAGAGTCACCTGTAGAGTTTGCTACACTTCGTCTAGTCCCTCAGCACCAACCCCCAAGTGATCCTGTTTCCTGAGGCAGAGCATACATCAGAACCTCACTGACCGTGCCCTCCGTCATGTGGCATGCTTTGACCAATGGGATGTGGGCAGGAGTGAGGGTGGGTTGGTTTGAAACAGGGGCTTTAAGGGGCATCGCTTATGTTTGTTCACCTTGTGCTTCTACCATTTGCCATGAAAAGAGGAGGCCCCAGGTGGCTGCTGTCCCTTCATTCTGTGTCCTAGAATGAGAGACGAGGAGCAGACCTGAACCACCACCAGCTTGTACACTTGTGAACAAGAAATAAATGTTTGTAAGCCACTGAGCTTTTCAGCAGTGTTTGTTACACAGCATTATGGAAACAAAACCCTCCCACCCTGATTCTTTTAGTGCCTAGACATCTGTATTTTTTGGATGTTCCAAAGGAAACAATGGTGCATACTAGTCCTCTACTCAATAGAGGAAAACCTAATGATTAAGTGCATGGAACAAATCAGTCATTTCCCCTATCACGTTCCAAAAGATATGACTTTATATAGATTCCCAGCATCTCTCTGGGGACAGATGAACATGAGCCTTGCTGCAGAGGGCATTGGGAGGCAGATGCTGGAACATGAGTACTCGGTACTCTTCCAGCATCAATGTAGACTGTAGGAGTCTATGTAGGAGGCAGATTGCTCAATTATTTTTCCTTTCAACCAGAATTCATTGTTTCATCACACTATTAAATTAAAATGGGCCAGATTACCAAGTATTATATGACCAGTTTATTCTCTCTAATCATTAGCTAATATAATTTAAAGCTAAAATAATTATATTCTGCATATAGTCTATAGCAATGAGAGCCAAGGTTAACTTTGAATAGTATAGTTACTATTTCATATGTCTAAGAGATTTTTTTTTCCTACATGTCTGGCATGTACATGTTATTGTTGGCTATTTTTTTTTAAGATGTTGAAGTGCTTTTTATACCTCTTTTTTTTTTAGCCCTACTAATATCACCATATACTATTTCTCTAGTGACGTAAGTTTTCTGCTTATGAATTGAGATTTTCAATAGGCATAAAAGAACCTGACTCTATGATAGCTGTTCTTACATATTATGGCTTAACTAGGGGCCCAGTGCACGCATTCATGCACCTTGAAACTGTGGGCCACGAGGCTGAGGTGGGCACAGGGGAGGGTCTCGGCACATCCTCCACGCCCCTGCCCAGCCCCTGGTCCCCTGTCTGCCGGCAGCCCCACTCCCGCCACTGCTCCCACACGCTGATGGTGCTAGCCCTGCTCACATCGTCTGACGGAGCGGAGCAATTGGGGCCAGCGTTAGCAGCAGGTGTGAGTGGCAGCTGCAGCCCTAATTGCCCCTCAGGAGCAGGGGGAGGTGGAGAAGCCCTGAGGGGTGATCGGAGCTGGCAGCTGCCATTCATACCTGCTGACAGCGCCAAGCAATCAGGGCCGGTGCCGGGCACCAGCAGTGGGTGCGAGTGCCAGGTGGGATCACGGCGTGTGGGAGCAAAGAATTTTCAGTAACCACCAAAGGCTTGCGCCTGATGACAGCTACCGGTGCCCCACCTTGATCTGGCGCCCCTGCTCACCTGCTCCACCATCCCACCATGGCCAACACCCACCATGTTCCACACTCTGCCACCTGCTGCTGATGCCACCATGTCCCGCGCCCCGCTCCTGGTCGTCAGCGCATGTCATAGTGACCGGTTGTTTGGTTGTTGGTTTGTTCCACTGTTTGGTCTATTTGCATATTAGTCTTTTATTTTATAGGATATGTAACAAAGAATTTAACTTTTGCTATTTTTTTTTTGAAGCTGTGAGAAGAAATATACTATTTAACTCTATACATACCATGTCTTGTTTCCTTCTATTCTTGTAGAAAAGGAAGAGGGGGTACTCACAAGAACTCTAGGAAATTTGTTACATCCATGAA
Source organism: Cnephaeus nilssonii (assembly GCF_951640355.1). NCBI lineage: Eukaryota > Metazoa > Chordata > Mammalia > Chiroptera > Vespertilionidae > Cnephaeus > Cnephaeus nilssonii. Next base: position 33,693,157 of record NC_137089.1, on the reverse strand, counting down.
TCACATTAGATAGGGAGATTAAAATACTTTTTAAAATAGTTTACAATATTCATTTCAAATACAGAATTATAACCCCAAAGGACAGGCATTTTATGTCAGAATCTTTCAGGAGTCCTTCCGAGTTTGTCATGGTAGCAGTCCTGGGCATTCTGTGCGCTTGCTCTGCTCCTGCTTGCTTTGCTCTTTTATACATGCTTGTTGAATAAATGGATGGGCAGATGGACAGTGATGGGAAGAGGAGATGTGCTGAGCAAAAATGGGAATCACTGAGAAGGCTAATCCAAAAAGCTATGCATGTGGTTAAACAAACACTTGCTTCCAGAACTTTTGCCCTGTGTCCCTGTCCAAGGAGGGTTTCATGCTTTATCTGACTGCCTGGAGCTTGTTGAAATGCTCGTGCAATAAGCCTTCGAGGTCAGCCTGTCACTTAGAAATGCTGGCTGACCATATTTCTGATACTAGCGCTTCAGAAGAATTCGTCTACTGTTTTCTTTTGTATGGATGCCATTGAATATTTTATAGTATCATGGATATTTTTAGCAAATTCTATTTTCAGTATATCCTTGAAAAGACAGACATAAAGATGAGTTAATTTTAAATTCATATATCTCATGCTAGGAAATAGCATTCTTCATTGAAATTGAAGCAGTTTATGTCAAATGACTAAGTGACTACAAGTATTTATAAGCAAACTAAGAGGAAGAATTTTATCTAAATGCTCTGCAAAGGGATAGTGTGGAAGAAAGCACAGTCTTCTTATCATAACCAACATATGACCTTGCTATTAATCTGTGTAAATTTAACTTATTCTGCAGAAAAAAATAAGAGTGAATCCTCTGAACTTAACCAAAAGAAGACAGGCAATATTTTCTCTCTTTTTTACTTGGTGTAAGGCACAGGAATTCAGGAAAAATTTCCTCTCCCTGAGTCTAAGTCACAAGATATGGATAAAAGTAAATATGACAACTATTCTATAGCCCATCACCATCATTTTAATCAGAAACACCAATAGGTGATCATTAAAAGGAAGTGCATATGGCTTCGTCTTCATATTCAAACGCACATAGTGACACTAATTTTGATCTTAAATGAGAAAGGAAAACTCTGGGTGCTCTGAGCCGGAATATTAATGCCTAGAGCAAAAGCCTGACTAATGGAGTCCAGCATCTCTTCCCAGGAGATGGTCTATTTCTGAAACATTTGGCTAAAGAGAACCTGGATTTTATTCGCTAGTCCAAAGTGGCCATAGAGTTCTCAACCCCGGGGATGCAAGTTTCACTAGAGCAGCCCTGGTTGAATTTTGCCTTCCCTCTAGGAAATTAGAAACAGTATTATCTTAGGGATCTCCTTTGAGATCCAAGGCCATTCAGGACACTTATCCAAGCATAACTATCACTCCTTCCTAATATAAAACACCCAAAGCTACCACAAATCAGGCTTCCTCTCCTTTCATGCCTCTTTCTGAAATGGAGATGATATGACTTAAGGGGAAACACCATGAGTTTTGCAGACACATCTGACTGGTTATGAGATGGTCCCTGAATGATAGCTATAGCCATTTTCAAATCCTATTGCTTTTCCTTAGTTCCTGTTTCTCCTGAATCTGCTGCTGGCCATACTCTCCTTCACTGGTTTCTTCTCCTACCTGTCAGAACATTATTTTATTGTGTGATACAATATGGTTGCAATAAAAAATAATGTAATGAAAACAATAGTAGGTGTAATACTTATAGAGACTCTACAATGACCCAAGCACTATAGTAAGTCTTGGGGATAAAACCCTTGTCCCTGCCTTTAAAGAGCCTACTGTCTGGAGGGAGAAATAAGGTTACAAAGAAATAATTGCAAACCTCACAACATAGTAGTAGCAGTAGATGACTAGCAGTAGGAAACAATTACAGGCTAGATTATTAAAGTTCTGGAATGAACTTGCATGAATAGTTTAAGCTTTACTCTATAGGTCAGTTCTATCTAAACTTGTTTTGTTAGGTAACATTATCATATATAATAAAAAGAGAGAGAGAGAGAGTATACCAATGAATATACATACACATACAACATAGACATTCAATCCTCTTTATTCACAGAATCTACATTTGTAAATTCACCTATTAGATAAAATTCATTTGTAACATCCAAATCAATACTCACAGCACTTTTGCAGTCATTTGGGGACAAGTGCAGAGTAGGTAGAAAATTTGAGTGCCTCAAGGGCAGGTTCCCCACTGATGTCAAACCAGGTTCTCTTACTGTAAACAAGTATTCTTTTGCAGACTATTTCATGCCATATTTTCCACATTTTTTGTAATTTATCTTGGTGATTTTGCTGTTTTAAATACCCCCAAGCATAGTGCTAAAGTTCTGTCTGGTGTTCCTAAGGACAGAAGGCTGCAATGTGCCTTATGGAGGAGGTATGTGTGTGTTAAATAAGTTTTGTTCAGACATGAGTTATAGTGCTGTTGACTGTGGTTAATGAATCAACAATATATGTTCAATAAGGTGTCTTTAAAAACACACACACACATAAAACAAAATCTTGTTTTGTCAGTAAAATTTTTATCAGCTAAGCACAGAAGAATAGATTATAATGAGTTGTGTAGACAATTCAATTTTTTTCCCATGTTCGGTTGAAATAAACATATCTTTGAATTTAAAAATAAAACATAGGCTAACCAGAGCAGGACCCCAGAATTCCACCAGCTGTTACTTCCATAATACATGCTTTACAAAGTCACCATCTTAAGCCGTTATCCTATTGGCAATTTTATTAGGTATTTATCCTCTGGTGTGCAATTTCTATTAGTATTGCTTTATGAAACCCCTGGCTGCCTGCTGGAGTCTCTACAGAAAACAAGACTGCAATCATCAAGAAATGGAGCTGGAGAGCTCCCAGAAGGAGACTTTCAGAAATGAGGGATATGGTGGCAAAATGAGACAGAACGGCCAATATTTCAGTCTGAAGCAGACCAGAGAGCATCCTTAACAAGATCTGTTTCTATTGCTTCAGAGGGTGGCCTATAGGAGTTTGAGATATCAAAGATGAAGGAATGCTGACTGATGTAAAGATCCAGATCACAATCGTGGGAATAGAAAAACGTTGATTGAAAGTGAAATAGACATCAAGTGGTCAAAGAACCCTGCCTCCCTGAAAATGGCAGGAATATGGATGGGGAAGGGAGGTATCAATGAACCAAGCATTAAAATTCTTCCTAAATGTAGAAAAGTACGAGGATATGATAGGAGAATACTAGGAAGATGATGAAAATATAGGACTTGTTCACATTAATGTTGGAGTAAGAATAAGGATAAAGAACAGACAGACCTGACTTGGTTTGGGCCTAATGATTGCCAAGATGAGAAGAATGGAAGGATTAAGCAGCCAGAAATTTTTCCTAAATTTGATATTAACATTATCTATTGCTAGAATTGGCTGTATGTCTCAGCTGTTATCAGGGACTGGTCTATGCAGGACTTCCCTAAGTGTCCCATACCATGTGGAAAGATCTGGTTCCAGCATGGCTGTGGGGTGAGGTGCTAAGGATGGTTTGCAAAGCTCTTTATTATCCATATTCATCTTCTATTTCTTCCTGGCTTGACTAAATGTCCAACAACATTCCACCCCTCCACAACTGAACCCCACATGGGCACAATGCACATGTCCTCTCCACCTCTACCTGGATAATTTGTAATCAAATTCAAGCATTAATTCAAATGTTCACTGCTCCATGAAGTCTTACCCAACTGCTCCTCCTCTCTCCAAACTTTACTAAGCTGCTCCTTCAGGCCAGAAGTTCCCAGAGCACTTCCATCAAACTGAAGATGACCTGGAGGGGCAGAATCAAATGGAATTAAATAGAACTGATATGCTCTGAGACCCCTAAAGACATGTCCAATGTACATGTTTAGTGGAGAAAGCATTAACCAAGTTTGATTGTAAATCAACATGTAAGCATATGTATCTGGCAAATTAGAGCCAGCAATGTATTGGGCTGAATCTCCAGACCTAGACAGCCTTTGTGCCAATCCTCCTCTGCCAGGGATTAGCTCCATAGCACTGAGAAACTTCCATTACTTCCATTTTCTTCTCCGTAAAATGAGGAGCATGATGAAGGTATTAACACAGAAATGTTAGGGGAATTAAATGAGTAAATTAATATAAAGCTGTTAGCACTGCCCAGACTTACAGTGAATGCTCAGTAATAGCTTGGTATTATTTTGATTAGTACAATGTTTAAAATTCTTGTGATTTTAATTGAAAATTGTTCTTAAATTTGGTTGCATACTCGGTGTTAGCTTTCCTTTGCTTTTGTTCATTATTTTATACTTTTGATTTTCTTTTGGGAGAATTCAAGCAGTAAAAAGTAAATTAAAGAAAACCATTAGGAAACACTTTAATTTTCCCTAAGCTTCATACACCTCATGCTTTTCAAATCATGATGTGATTTTTTTACACTTAAGAACTCACACACAAACATGCACGATAATCATTTAAACATAATTTTAATTCGTTATTTAAGAGCTTATCTCATTATATCCTATACCTTATCCTTGAGAAAGATATTTCTAGAAAGTATTTTTAAATGGTTAAGGCAAAATAGGAATATGTTTAGACAGTGTATTTAAAATAGCATGAAACTCTGCTTCTTTTACTTGCCAGTTCATGCTCTTTCAAGTCTGTGCATTATTTGAAACAGGGATTGCTTACCTATACTTCTCACTAGAATCATGTGGGAAGGTAAATACTGGTAGCTTCTCAGATGAAAATGCAATGGGAAATATATTCTGCACTATAATGGAGCTTTATTCCACTCTTAAAGTAAAATAGCAAGTGGAAGATTGTAAGACTTGTGGTCTATTTATTAACAGGCTGCTTAGGCCAGCATTTGCACTGTCATTTCCTGGAAATCGTACTAACTCAACACTAGCCAATCCATCATAGCTTCACAAAGGAGGTGATGAAAAGCATGTGGGTCTCCTGCACTTAAAATTGAAATTAGCATGATTGGATTGCACAAAGGGTCCTCTGCAGTCAGCCCAGGTTAACTTCAAAAATTCATATGCTTGGAAGAAAAAAAATCCAGAGCTACAAAGAGTTGAGAATCTAGCACACATAATGTCATGTTTTACATGACAGCTTAAAACAAAAAGCAGAAAACAAGCTCCTATGAAGATACCAATGGTGTATTTTACAGAACTAGAAGAAAATACATCAAAAATGTTATGGAACCACAAAAGACCCCAAATAGCCACAGCAGTCTTCAGAAAGAACAAAGTTGGAGAAATCATGCTACCTGATATCAACTACTATACATCAAGGCCATAGTAATCAAAACAGCATTGTATTGGCCTAAAAATAGACTTACTGATCAATGGACCAGAAGAGAGAGCCCAGAAATAAACCCATGCCTTATGGTCAATTAATATTTCACAGAGAAGGCAGGAACACACAATGGGATGAGACAATCTATTCAATACATGGTGTTGGAAACCCTGGACAGATATATGCCAAAAAAATGGCACAAGACCATCTTCTTATACCATACACAAGAATAAACTCAAAATGGATTAAAGACTTAAATATAGATCTCAAAATAATAAAAATTCTTGACAAAAGCATAGGCAGTAAAATCTTGGATATTTCTCATAGCAATATTTTTTCTGATGTATCTCCTTGGGCAAGGAAACAAAATCCTCTCTAATAAAATGGTAATATGCAAATTAACCATCACTCTGCTACATAAACCACGCCCACCAGCCAAGCCACGCCCACCAGCCAATCAGGGCGAGTATGCAAATTAACCCCATCCAAGATGGCTACAGCCACAGAGAGCAAGGCTTCCCAGGTAACAGAGGAAGCCAAGCTTTCTGCCAGCCGTTGCAGGCCTAAGCCTCCACTCAAGCTACAAAGTTTCAATTATAGAAGGTAAACAAATTCAAACAAATGGCGGCAGAATGGAGCTTGAGAGAGCAGGCCAGGGTTGCTGGCAGCAACAGGGGAAGCAAAGCTTTCCACACACCCTGGCCGGCCAGGCCTCCGCTTAAGGCTACAAAGTTTCAATTGTAGAAGGTGAATTAACTGCCACAGAAATGGCTGCCGCCCCGGAGGGAGCAGCAGGCTTGGCTCCGCTCCAGGCTACAAAGTTTCAATTGTAGAAGGAAAATAAATTTCAGATACCAGGGCCTCCGCTTGGGTTGCCAGGGGCGTGGCCGGCCTGCAAACCACCACAGGCCCCTTGCTCAGGCTGCCCCACGCCCCAAGGGAACCCCACCCTGATCTGGGACACCCTTCAGGGCAAACCAGCTGGCCCCCACCCGTCCACCAGGCCTCTATCCTATCTAATAAAAGAGTAATATACAAATTGATCATCACTGCAACACACAATATAGCTGCCCCCATGGTCAAAGATCCTGCCCCCATGTGGACACAAGATGGTCACCACAAGATGGTCAGCAGGAGAGGGCAGTTGGGAGGCACCCAGCCTGCAAGGGAGGGCAGTTGTGAGGGACCAGGCCTGCAAGGGAGGGCAGTTGGAGGTGATCAACCCTGCAGGAGAGGGCAGTTAGGGGTGACCAGGCTGGCAGAGGAGGGAAGTTGGGGGCAAACAGGCTGGCAGGGGAGCATTTAAGCATCAACCAGGCTGGCAGCGGAGTGGTTAGGGGGTGATCAGGCTGGCAGGCAGAAGCGGTTAGGGGCAATCAGAAAGGCAGACAGGCAAGCAGTTGGGAGCCAGCAGTCCTGGATTGTGAGAGGGATGTCCTACTGCCCGTTTAGGCCCGATTCCAGGATCGGGCCTAAACGGGCAGTCGGACATCCCTCCAGGAGTCCCAGATTGGAGAGGGTACAGGCTGGGCTGAGGGACAACCCCCCGCCGTGCACGAATTTCGTGCACCGGGCTTCTAGTAAAAAATAAACAAATGGGACTACATCAAACTAAAAAGTTTTTGAACAGCAAATTAAACCATCAACAAAATGAAAAGACAACACCCACTGAATGGGAGAATATAAGCGGGAATGATACATCTAATGAGGGGTTAATATGCAAAATTTATAAACAACTCATGCAATGCAACACCAAAAAAACACACAAATAATCCAATTTAAAAAAATGGGCAAGTTATATGAAAAGACACTTCTTCAAAGAAGACATACAGATGGCCAACAGACATATGCAAAGATGCTCAACATCCCCAGTCGTCATAGAAATGCAAATTAAAGCCACAGTGAGATATTACCTCACTCCTGCCAAAATGGCTACCATCAATAAATCAACAAACAAGTATTGATGAGGATGTGGAGAAAAGGGAACCCTTGTGCACTGTTCATGGGAATGTAGATTAATGCAGCCACTGAGGAAAACTATATGGCGTTTCCTCAAAAAATTAAAAATGGAACTGCTTATATCTTAAGAAACCTGAAACACTAAATTAAAAGAACATATGCTCCCTTGTGTTCATTGCAGCATTATTTACAACTAGGGGCCCAGTGCACGAAATTCATGCACGGGGGGGGGTGTCCCTCACCCCAACCTGCACCCTCTCCAATCTGGGAGCCCTCAGGGGATGTCCTACTGATGGCTTAGGCCTGCTCCCCGTGATTCTCTGCTCTCTGCAGACCTGCCTGCTTGACACCACCAGAGGCCCTGGTGTCTGCTCTCTGTGGGGGCCTGCTTGCCCTTAGCCACCGGGGCCAGGGGCAAGCAGGGCCCTGCTAGCTGCTCACTCACTGCAGGGGACTGTTTGCCCCTTGCTGCCATGGCCAGGGGTAAGCAGGGCCCTGCTGTCTGCTCACTCACTACGGGGGACTTCTTGCCCCTCGCCATCTTTGTTGGGTTAACTTGCACACTCACTCCTGATTGGCTGGTGGGCGTTGCAGAGTTACCGTCAATCGGCATCTTTCTCTTTTATTAGTGTAGATTGCTGAGACTTGGAAACAGCCCAAGTGCCTATCAGTAGATGAGTGGATGAAAAAGTGGTGGTACATTTATACGATGAAATACTACTTGACTGTGAAAAAGAAGGAAGCCTTACCTTTTTGCAATAGCATTGATGGACCTGGTGAGTATTATGCTAAGTGAAATAAGCCAGTCAGAGAAAGGCAAATACCATACAATTTCACTAATATGTGAAATCTAATGAACAAAATAAACAAACAAACAAAATTGAAACAGACTCATAAATACAGAAAACAGATTGATAAGTGTCATAGGGGAGGGACATTGGGGGACTGAGTAAAAAGGTAAAGGAATTAAGAAAAACCCCTCATAGACACAGACAACAGTATGATGATTACCAGAAGAAAAGGGGCGTGAGGGCAGGTAGAAGAGGGTAAAGGGGGTATAAATGGTGATGGAAGAAGACTTGACTTGGGGTGGTGAACATAATACAATATACAGATGATGTATTATAGAATTATACGCTCAAAACTTATATAATTTTATTAACCAATGTCATACCAATAAATTTTTAAAAATTTAAGAAATAGACTCATGGATATGCTGAATATTTGGACAAGTATGAGACATGTGAAATGACAAATCAGTGGAAAAGTCATGTTATTTAATAAGTGATTCTGCCGAAACTGGTTTGGCTCAGTGGATAGAGCGTTGGTCTGCAGACTGAAAGGTCCCAGGTTCGATTCTGGTCAAGGGCATGTACATTGGTTGCGGGCACGTCCCCAGTGGGGGATGTGCAGGAGGCAGCTGGTCGATGTTTCTAGCTTTCTATCCCTCTCCCTTCCTCTCTGTAAAAAATCAATAAAATATATTTTTAAAATAATAAGTGATTCTGAGATAATTGGCAATCCATATATAAATAAAATCTGTATCTAACACAGTATCACAAAAATCTAGTTGGATTAAATACTCTTATGTGAATAGCAAATCTTCAAACCATTTAAAAGTACATACATGAAAGTAATGATTTTGTTGTAAGGAAGGTTTTAGTGATCAAATACACAAAACATGAAATACAAAGGAAAAGAATGATAAATTGGACTACATGAAAAATAAAATTTCCAGGTACCCTAAATAAAGATTAAATGCAAGGCAGAAAACTGAATAAAATATTTACAAAATAGACAACTAAAAAATATGCGATCCATTATATATAGAGGATCCCTAAATAAATGAGATAAGATAAATAATTCAATAGAAAAAATGGTTAAAGATTGAGAGAATATTTCCCAAAAGATGATAAAAATGAATGAAGAATATTTATGAAAATACAATTTAAAACAGTAAGATACAATTTAATAAGACTGTAATTTTTACCATTATGCAACTACAAAACTATGGCAAGAACTCATTTACTGACAGGAGTTTAAATCAGTACATTAGAGAGAACTTGGCAATAGTTGGTAAACTTGACAATGTATAAGATATATGTGAATGTATGTAAAAAATATATGCATATATATGCACATGCAGGGATCACTTTTTTCTATTTTAGGAGTATCAAACAAATTCCTGAATAAAGGCACTAGCTTAATCTGATTCAATAAAAGGAAAGCACCCCTTTGCCCTTTCTAATGAAGAAAATTAATTACCTGGCATGTTTATACTGTCAGAATTCATACCCAAGATTTTTATGAACTAAAATAAACTAATAACAAAGAATTAAGGGAGAAAAACAGAAATGGTCATGTTATCAAAAGGGGTTATAAAATAATGATTTCCATTTAATGAAGATTTTTGTATATTTTCCTAAAAATAAATTTGTCAAGGAAAATATAATGTTCTATTAACATAGGACAAACACTCAAATGAAATAAATGAATTCCTTTTCCTCTTTTGAATAAAATAAATGTCAGTTATTTGGTCCATGCTATACCAAGCTAGATAGAAAAAAAAAAAGAATGTAATTAAATAGCTTCTCATTTGGTGCATTGTTTGTGAATTCAGCCTTGATGATAATGTACTGAAACACAATCGATCACTGATTTTAATTTCCGTTATTGTGTTGCAGACAGATGAAAAGGAAAGAGAATGAACTGGAGGTGCTGCTTAGCCAGGCTGTGCCCCGTCTCTCCATCCAGATGGCACACACATTCCGTGTTCTTTGCAACATGAGTTTAGGTCCATGACATTCAGAAAGCTCTTTGCTAGAGGATGGAGTTAGAAAAGACTCATCACCTTATTCTTTGTGTATGCCAGTGGATTATAAGGCTACAAGCTTCATTTTCATGAATCACATAATAAAAAAATGGTCTCAGATTCTGCATCTATTACATGTTCTAAAAATTACAAGATCAATAATGCCTTGACACTTCTATAGACTCCATGATCAAAAGTGTATTTGCTAAAATTTTTCATTATAATATGGGTAACAATTCCTGGTTCTTACTTTCTCTTCCTCTGTCTCATTTTTGACCATACAAATGTTAAGCAGAATTTATAATATAAACTGAATGAAATTATTATGTAAACATGAGGACAATAATAACTTTCCTTCATTAAGTTGAATGTTTTCTATAGGAATAGAGTAAAGCTTAAAGAAATGATCTGTAATTAAACATCTGGAATTTTTTTAAGCTTTATGTCCAATGAGTATATAGGGTTTTTAAGGCTTTTATTTAGCACCCAGGTTTACTATTCATGTACCATCAGTCTTAGCTTAAAAAATTGTTTCTTCAAGAAATTTCTTCAAAATGCTTGAGTTTTCCTGGAAACTCATACATATAATCTCTTATCTTGGACCTCTGTCAATACAACATCTATACAATGGGTTAAAAAAAAAAGGAAGTATTTGGTGAGGAAACAAGGATCCCTTCTTCCTGACAACTTTCTTTGATATTCAAGGGGACACAACCCCTTCCTTCTTGAATCCCCTTTCTTTGTTTCTATGTATCTGATCCATTGACTGTGCCTCTTGGAGGGATGAAGCCATGACTTGTCTTTCCCAACGTCCCCCAGGACCAAGCACAGTGCCTGATATCTGAGTCAATAAAATGGAAAGAAGAGTTTAAAAATCTTTATATTAACCTTTTGCACTCGGATGTCGAGTGTGACTCGACATGGTTAGCATCGGTAGCAGCTCCTATGTCGAATTGTATTGAATGTATCAATAATTTGAAATATAAAAAATCCAAATAAATAAGTTTGTATGAAAAGAAACTCCAGTTTTTTATTCTATTGCCATGCTTTGTAAAATCTGGGGTATTTAAAAAATTAAATCCCGAGTAGAATAAAGGAATCGAGAAAAAAAGCAAGCGAGTGCAAAGGGTTAAAAGAAAATCCCCTTTTGTATCCCTTGTCATTGAATCTCTAGAGATTTCTGAATAGTCCAGAGCACATTTAGAACATTTCATACTCTTGTGTTCTTTTATGTGAAAGTCAGTCAAGTGTGGCCACAAAAGGGGACACAAGAGAGATTGGGAAAAACAAAGTTTATTATACTCACAGGTCCTGGCATATGGGGGGCGGGGGGGAAGGAGGGAGACCTGGGGAAGACTCAGGTGGTGAGAAGGCAGAAAGCAGGGGCAAGGGGAAAGCTGAGGCTAGACACTCTATTGGGGGTTCTAAGGAAAGGCAAGGCAGGGCAGGTGGACAGGTTAGGATTGCTAATTGGAATAATTTCAGACTGCTGCCAGCTATAGAGGTGGTCCCTAGTTGCCTGGTGCCTGGCTTTGGAACATTAAGGCAGAAGTGTATAGGCCCTTGTGGTTCACAGCTAGACAGAGGAGGTCAGGCTCAGGGTTGGTTAGTTTGCATAGCAAAGGCTCCAGGAGGGGCAGTCTCTCCCCAGCCAGAAAGGTTTTAAGATGCTCAAACATTATAAAATAGAAAATACATATAAACAATACACACATCCTCATGGAGAGGCTCCTGCAAGTCAAGAGCAGGGAAAACAGTGGCCTGTCATTACTTTTAGAGTCCTGGCCACTTCTCTGCACCCCTGTGCCTCTCTCCTTTCCTTGAGGAGGAAACCTGGCGTCCTCTCACTTATTCCCTCCCTCCAGGTGGGGTGGTTTGGAGATGGATGGGAAGAGCAGGCTGAGTGGTGCACCGCCGTGGAAGTGGAGAAGATCTACCAGATTCGGTGCAGGTGCACTAAGGGGTCGAGACGGGGGAGTGGAGGTGTGATGCTCTCCCTTCACCTTGTGGAGTTCACAGCTCCTTTTATCCAGTACCATCTGCAAACCAAGTAACATAAGCACTCTGGCGAATGGGGCTGCCTCTGTCCGGGAATCACAGTGGGGTCTCTGGTCCCAGACCCCTAGCAACAAGGACAATGGAGCTAGTGGAGGTAATTTCTCCATTTTTGATGTTTTCCTGAACCTCAGCAGCCCAGCCAAGATGCTCTTTCGCACCCTGGGGTTTTCCACTCTGTCCAGGTCACCCGGTGCAGGGACCTGCTCCTCCCCACATCCATCAGCTCTGTCAACTGCCCCCCAGGCAGGTGGAGACCCAGACGACCTGTTCCATGGCTTGACACTGCCCTCCCAGGCTTATTTCCTGCTGTGCTGTTGCTACACTCTTCTACCTCCCACTGCTTGAAACTACTGCTGACAGCCCGAGTGGCCCTGGCCCACAGGTATTCTCATTAGTGTAATGTGTCCATTAAAGAACCGAGCCACACTGATTTTCCTCTTTGGGGATATTGTGGGACATCAGCTATTATTTGTTTATTATTCCCATTCAGTGTTTATTGCAAGGGTTTCCCTTCCCCACATCATTATTGCAATCTTCGTTTTATCTAACAATAAGTATTTTATATCATACTGGAAAGGAGAATAAAGAATAAATGCCCATAAATAAACTCTGATTATTTCCTCTCCTCTTCTGGAATATTTTTATAAAAGCCTTCAGCCTGAACATCCTTCCCCTGAAGCTCTTTGTCTGAGCCAGTACTTGTGATGTCAGAATTTGGTGAACGCCTTTCAGACCTGCTCTCAGTTCAAACTCTAGTGCATTGAGGCAATAATCTAAAGAAGATTAATTCTAAAAATTATAATTTTAGGAAGCAAAACCACCAAGAAAGTTAAAATTCACTGCAGGGTATAAAAAATACAATAGACTTCCCTCAGCTCTCACTTCAAGGACAAATGATAAGAAAACAAATAGCCCAGTCCAAGGTCACAGGTGCCTGCTCCTTCCTCACCATGGACCCTGGACTGGGTGCCAGGTTTAGAATGGAACTGCAACCTAATGCAATCAATAATCCTCATCATAAAAGTGTGTCCCTATACTAGTAACTCCATGGAACTACTTTCCATAAATTCTTACTTAATGGAATTGCACTGAAAGTGGTTCTGAGGCATTCATAGCATTTTCGCTGTCATGCGGAGACACAGCACAAGAAGCTTCCTTAAAAACCAGGTCTCAAGGCCAAGGGAGGAGAAAGACTGCCTTTGTGTTACCTCCCGTCTTGAAACGTGGCAGTGTGCTGAGTGGCCACCCCCATGGACGGCAAGAAACAAAGATATAAAACAGCAGACATCCCAGGAAAAAGCAGGCAGAACTTGCACTAGAACAAATTCAAAATGTATCCAAAGGACAGGGAAGAAAGCTCCTTTCTCTGGTCATGAATAGAATAAAATAGCCAGCAGAAGAAACGTGCATACACAATGGAAAGCATTCTGTAATGTGTGACTTATCATCCACATATTTTTGTCAGTGAAACACTTCTCTTTGATTCTGTGTGCCAGACAATTGGTATCTAATTAAAAATAAGAGCGTTTATAAGAAGAAAGGTGAAGACAAATTTTAAGTAGAATGATCAAACTACTTGGTGGAAGTCGAAGGGCGCCAACGATTGCTTTAAATCGCCATCTCAGACCTTGTCGAGACTATGCCTTTAAGCTTCCATTTCCTTTTCTGCCTCACAAATGGACTTGACAAAGAATGAACTGCTGTTTGTGAAGCACTTACATCCCTAAATAACTGTAATAAGAAGGCAGATGAGGTCAATGGAGGAAGAACTCCTTTCAGAGCGGCACAGGTTTTATCCAGTGACATCCTCTCTGAGACTTCGGCTGCCTGGACTGCGGTGCATCTCTTGGGAAGCAGAGTTACCTAGAGAATCTCTCAGGCACTGAGTGCCTGGCTCCCTATCAGAGCAAAGCTGCCACCCTCCGCTGACTCTTGGGAGATAGAATTAAGGGTCATTTGTGCTTCCTCACGCCAAAAATTGAAAATTAGTTAACTATGTCACTCCACCTGGAAGAGAAAACTCATGGCATTTGTCATGGTCTAGGATGTTGGAGAGATAAAAACCTGTCTGGCTCCTTGGTTTTCGAAAAAGACAAACAGATAAACAGCAACTGACTAGTACTGGCGCCTCAGAAGTCTCCGAAGGGCCAGGTTGTTTGTATTTTCTGCAGTGCTCTTAATGCTAAATTAGGAAGATATAGCATTGGGACTGACAGAGTGTAGAAAGTGGTATCAACAACACTGCTCAGAAATAGAAGAGAGAAAAAAATCTTAAGTCTCAGCTTTAAACGTCAAATCCAAATTGATCTGTAGACAGAGAAAGACTTCCTCCTGCAAAAAAAAATTGTAGCCAAACGCTCATCAATAGAGACAAAAGATGAGCTTGGCAAACTCATTATCGTGCCAGTGAAGCTGCTTGATAAACCACAGGACAGAGACAAAGCTCTTTGTTAGAAGAGCAGTATGGGGCTCTCCACTCAACCTGCCAACTGCAGCTAGCATGAACATCTCTTAACAAGAAATGTGCAGGGGGCGGGAAAATGAAGAAGCCATGCGCTGAACGAGGCAGAAAGCTCCAGATCAGTCAAAGGCATTGCCTGAAATGCCTGGAGTTGGTTAGATGCCAAAGCCCAACGATGCAGCAAAAAAATTTTACAATCAACTGCTCAGAAGAGATCAACATTGAGCACACCCAAAACTTAGTTAACGACTCATTTAAAATCCTGCACATCTGGGGCAGGGTAAGACTGAACGACTGAGCCAAATGACATTCATGGGCAAGATCATGAGCGCTGAGTATCAGAACAACCATCCCCTCCTGCCTGACTTCCCATGTCCTTGCAGATTAAGCCTTGTTCCGAGCATTTGGGACTTCGCCTGCGATCTAGATGTGTTGGCTTACACACTTCGCTCTACGTGAGTCCCACTCTGCTGGTCTTGACACATTTTAGTCCAGGCTGTTGAGAGAATTTGGGTCAGAAATCATATATACTGGGAGATTCAAAATGGGATGGTGCTGCTTTGAAAAGGGATAGGTTCGTGACCACCACAGAGAGGATTAACAGCCTCCGGCTCTGCACTCTGAGAGCACAGGTACATGCTGAGTCCCTGCCTCCCCTGCTGCTCCCAGCATTGACTGAGCACAGCGGGACTCACTGAGCAGACCACATGTGCCTGATGTGGCCTCCTCTCATAGGTGAGCTTCGCTTGGGGATGTCCTGACAGCTTGGTGACACTGTCTCAGGACTGCACAGTGGTCGAAGGCCCTCCCTATCCAATCCTATAATTCCCATCTTCTCTCACAGGTGCCACCCCTGCATGACCGTCTAAAGACTCCTTCTATTCCTATTCTCTCCCTCTTTATCCTTCACGGCATTTCCCTCAATAAATCGCCTGTGTGGCTAACCCTGCCTGGGTAACTGCTCCTTTAACCTGCCCTAAGCTTATATCTATACACTATAGATGGCAGGCCTTTGGTTCTAAAAACAACAGATTCTAGCTCTGGCCCGTGTGGCTCAGTTGGTTAGTGCAGTTATCCCATGCACCCAAGGGTCATGGGTTTGATTCCCTGTCTGGGCACATACCCAGGTTGGAGATTTCCTCCCCAGTAGGGGTGCATACTGATTAATGTTTCTTTCTCATATGGATGTTTCTCCCTCTCTCTTTCTCTCCCCCCCCCCCCCGCCTCCTCTTTCTCCAGAATCAATGAAAAACATGTCCTTGGTGAGGATAAATAAATAAATAAATAAAAACTCAGATTCTAGAGGGATTTGTGAAAGAGACTTGAGGGATTTATCAAAATGTGTGTTCAGAGTTACAAAAGTATAACATGGGTTTTCTAACTATAAGTCATGTAATATTTAAGTGATTTACTTTCAATAGGGTTGCTGGAGTGATACAAGGGGTCGGGGGCGAGGCGGTGGGGGGGGGGGAGTGCCAAAGACATTTGTATTTTCAGGAGGCATCTGACAATATCTCACATAGGGCTACATTTGTTCTATGAATTTCACCGTGCACTACCGTGACTAACTCTGACTAAGTCCATCAAAGAACACTTCAGAGGGAAGCTAGGGAAGACTGGGCAGAGACCCAGGAGTCTAAAAGCTATCACCCACTAGGATACTTCCAGAGCATGACTGTGCACCAGGCGGTGTATGAAGCACATGGCATACCACATGTGCATAAGCACATAAAACCACAATGCAGTCCTTCAAATAAGCCTGTGAAAGGGATTATCTCCCCTTGTTGAGGCTGAGGAAGCCAAACCATGAGCAGTTTAACTTAACGAAGAATGCATCCTTGGTTAAGGGCCAGGATCTATCATCCTCAAGCCCTGTGCTAACCCCAGCCTCCTGCCCCGTCTTTAGGGAAGAATTTCAAGTTCAGTGTAGCCAGACTTTGATACACACTGAGGACTAGTGTGAGACAAGGGTCTCTACTATACAATGCAAGGTCACTGTTTGCAAAAAGACCTGCAGGCCTTTATTTTTATTTTTTACTAGAGGCCCGGTGCACAAAAATTCATGCACTTGGGGCGGGGGGGGGGGGGTGGACCCTCAGCCTGACCTGCACTCTCTTGCAGTCTGGGACCCCTTGGGGGATGTCCATCTGCTGGCTTAGGCTCTCTCCCTGGGGGATCAGGCCTAAGCTGACAGTCAGACATCCCTCTGGCAGCCCGGGAGCCCTCGGGGGATGTCTGACTTATGGCTTAGGCTCTCTCCCTGGGGGATCAGGCCTAAGCCACAGTCGGACATCCTTAGAGCTGCCGAGAAGGCTGGAGAGGCTCCCACCACCGCCACTGCCCTCACAGCCATCAGCCCCGCTTGTGGCTGAGCGGAGCTCACCCTGTGGGAGCACACTGACCACCAGGGGGAAGCTCCTGCGTTGAGCATCTGCCCCCTGATGTATATAAATTCTTTGGTTAATCTCTGCCCATCCCCCTACCCCCTCCCCTCTGAGATCTTTTGTTCAGCCAGTGTCATCTGCAGGGTGGTCCATAAGAGTGCAGAAGCATATGCTGTGGGTCTCTGGCTGCTCTCCAGCACTAATGGGGTGGCATTTGGCCAGAGTGGCCAGCAGGACAAGGTTCCGCATGGGGTGGGTGTGGGTTAAGTCAGGTGATGAGATTACTCTTTGTTCATAATGCCACATCATAGTAGATGCATCACATGCTCCTTTCACAACCCTGGCCCACCTCTGATTTCAGTTTTAACTAGAGTGGGCAGTTCCAAAGAAGCTCAGCCTCCTTTTATGCTGCCAGCATCCCAACTAATTGAGTGCCTTGCATCTTTTGCCATTCTCTCCTTAAGACCTTATTCACCTTAGTGGGGTCTCATTTCAGCTTATGCTCATATGTAACCTAGAAGTGCAGAAAATTTAGCAGGTCCATTAAGGGAAGGAAGTCATTGGATAATTCTGGGAGGATTCACTCTGCCTCTTATCAGTCACAGCAGAATGGAGCTACTGTTGATTAGAGTGGCATCCTCGATAGTGTGTCCTGATATTGGCTTTTCATCTTTCCTCGTCTCAGTTTTCCTGCTTCCTCATTCCCCTGTGATTGCCTTTCAAAATATTAAAATAAAGTAACTGCATTCCAATCTATAGGGGAACTTAAACTAAGGCAGTTGGTACAGGAAGTGATTATAGAAAGGACTCAGGCCCAGACGGTGTGGCTCAGTGGTTGAGCACTGACCCACAAACCAGGAGGTCATGGTTCAATTCTCGGTCAGGGCACATGATTCTCTCTCATCGCTGATGTTTCTAACTCTCTCTCCCTCTCCCTTCCATTCACTGAAATCAATAAAAACATTTTTTTTTAAATAAAGTACTCAGGATGGGATTCTGGAATTGGGCCTATGAGAGATCATCACCCCATTTCTGATGATTAGAGAGAGGCAATGATCCCTTGTGTGCCTAACATTGCAACAATTAAATCATTCATGATGACTGGGATAAAGAATAGGAGGGAAGGGTAGGCCTTGGATTATGCTGTAGTTCTGCCCTTGAACAGAATGGGCAATGGTAAATACAAAGGTTACGGAGCTGGCTGATTTTTGCTAACTGCCTTAGGAGCCTTAAAAGAGAATCTGGGGAGTTCGTCAACTATCAACCCAGGGCATGCTGTGACAACCAGAAGGATTCATGGCAACAGTTAAATATCTCCTAATGTGCTAAAAATGCAACCCAGAATTAAACTTGAAGGACAAAAGCTCAACAGAGACTGCATGTATAACCTTGAAAGGCATCCTCTGCTAAATTAAGGGCCCTCCTAGGAAATAATGGCACCTTGAGGCCTTGGATGGGGCTGTGAGACATCTGTGTCAAACAAAGGTGTAAGCAGGATTGCCTGGCTCCCAGTCACTTCCCACAACATGCCTGCAGCACCTGGAAATAATAATGCTCACTCACATGGACTTCCCCTCTTTCTTTGTCTTTCTGTCTCCTTCCCTCCCTCACTTCTGCTTTCTGAGCTCATTTCTCAGACAAATCACCTGCCCGGAAGCCCCTTCTCCAGCTCTGCTTTTAGAGGAAACCAAACTAAAACACACACAATGTCTCCAAAAACTTCACGTTTTCTGCTTTATGAAAGATTAGGCTCTCTCTCGCCGGGGTGGTTGGACTGAATATTGGATATGGAATATTTATTATTTAGAGCCCAGAAGCAGGATGAGTATGGGGCATGTGCCAGATTGCACATTTCTAACGCCTTGCAGAATTTTCACCATAAAACGTAGTGCAGATGCTGAAAACCCACAGTCACAGCCAGATGAGTTATTGCTGCCGGAATTTTTAAGTGACTCACATAACATATTTTTAGAGAAAATCCACCCCAGAGCAAAATTGGAAGCATTGGAGGAAGTATACCTTATAGGCCTATAATTTTTCACCTTTCAGATTCCCTTACATATCCAGTTCAAGCTATCATTAATATTGCTTTGGGGCATTCCGAATTGTCCCCAGAGAGCAGTCTGCTCCTAGCTCTAACCACTTTCCAAGAAACATGAAGTTCAAGCAGTGTCTAAACGCTTAGATCAATGAGTCATGAAGAAGCTAAATGGGATGACTAGCCTTCACCGAACTCCCGGATCCCAAAGTGCAAGCCTGGGGGATGCTGACGGATGCTCTCCGAGGCACAGCAGTTAAAATAACACTTAGCTCTTAGCAGTCTCCAGTCCCAAGTCACTTATTGAAATCTTATATATTCCATAGCCATGTCTTTGAAATATGTGATATTGCCCTCGTTTTTCTAAACAGAAAAAAAGAAAAAGATTAAAAGTGGCTTATTTAATAATGTAGCAGTCAAAAATAAAAAATTGGAACTCAGTAGTTCCTGAGTTCAGGAATATTTTGTGTGTGAAGAATTCAAAATGCACTGGTGTGTCATCGAAGAAGCTAACTTTTTTCTGGGTGTTATTTCTAGCTGTGTTCCGGAAGCAAAGGACATCAATGAGTTATTTGAATGGAAGGCTTGGGTTTCTAGCTCTGGAGAGTAAAGGATGTTTGTTGCACTCAATAGAGGTAACAAAGAACTCCAAAAACATTGTTGAAGAAGTAAAAGAATATTTAGTGATCCTTACTTATTTTGAATAGACAAAAGAGGATGTGCAAACCAGGAGTGACTGACAAAAAGGGGCAGCGAGTGGAATTGACATCTTATTGTGTGTCCACTAGTAATCCAAATTTAAAGTACCGTTCCTTTATTATGCTACCAAGGTGCATAGCTTTTCATTCAGGGTACTCATTGCAGAATTTGAGTATAAGAAATTCGTTTTTTAATAGGCATAATTTTTATTTTTTGAAAGAATAGTTTATTGATTTTTATAGAGAGAGAGAAAGGAAGAGGGAGCAAGATAAACATCAAAGATGAGAGAATCATTGATCGCTGCCTCCTGCACGTCCCCTACTGAGGATGGAGCCTGCAACCCAGGCATGTGCCCTGACTGGAAATCTAACTATGACCTCCTAGTTTATAGGCAGAAACTCAACCACTGAGCAACACTAGCCAGTCAGAGGATATGTTTATTGATTTTAGAGATAGAGGATGCAACCCCGAACCCACAATCCAGGCATGTACCCTGACGGGGAATCAAGCCCACAACCTTTTGGTGTAGGGGACAATGCTCCAACCAACTGAGCCCCTATGGCCAGGGCAGGGTGTTTATACTTTTAAACAAATTCTACCCCCTCTTTCCCTCAAACAGCACCTGACTTACCAACTAAGTCCTAGGAAGTTTCTAGAAACAACACTGCGCGTTGCATTTCCGATCTCCATGTTTGGACAGCAGCAAGCTGCTCGCAGTGTGATTGTAACAGCACAGTCAGGTTGGGGTTTGCTTTTCTCACTTATCAAGAACTCTGCACGCAGGCGCCTGCAGGCTTTGCTCCAACAGCCCTGTGATGCCAGGGCCGGTGACTGCAGGCGCCCTTGTCCTCTTCCTCATGACTGTCACCTGACACCAGGAAACAGTGCCCCCCTCACATTGAAAGGCCCTGGCCACTCCTCAGAGGGTGCAGCCTGGCACACGCCCATGTCATCCAGGGATGACAGTTAGCAGGGTTCCCTTTGGCTGTGTCTCCTCTGGTTTCTCTGTTAGGCTGCCTCCTTCCCACTGGGTCAGCTATAGCTTTCAGGCGGCTCTAATTGCTACCTGATTGCTCTGTTGTTTTGCCCAGGGACATCCATTTCTCACAGGCCTGGAATCGGGTGAGGTGAGTGTATGAGTTTTGTTCTGGTCCGGAAGCCTTTCTTTCTTTCTCTCTTTGGTTGTCTCTGGCAAAGTAGCTGGCCTTCCATTTAGCTAGTTGTTCTCATGGAGCTATCAACCTCCTCTTGACAGCTTTTCAAGAAAAGCCGGTTGCTTTTGCAAGCAAACATGGGCTTGAATATACCTACAGCTTTGAACCTCCGTGTATGAGTGATCTAGGGGGAAGGAGATTAGGACCTGCATTACCCAGTGTAGACACTCTGCCCTATTAAGTGGGGGCTATGGGAGGAAGAGCCCCGACATCTTAGGCTCACTTGGAATTCAGCCTCAGCAACTTGGAGCTGGAAGACAATAAGAAATCCTAGCAGCCTGTTCCTTCCAAAAATATAGCAGGGCCATTGTCTAGACCAGTGGTCGGCAAACTCATTAGTCAACAGAGCCAAATATCAACAGTACCACGATTGAAATTTCTTTTGAGAGCCAAATGTTTTAAACTTAAACTTCTTCTAACGCCACTTCTTCAAAATAGACTCGCCCAGGCCGTGGTATTTTGTGGAAGAGCCACACTCAAGGGGCCAAAGAGCCGCATGTGGCTCGCGAGCCGCAGTTTGCCGACCCCTGGACTAGGGGCTGTGAGGAGACAGAGCCCTTTTTTCTTAACCATATTCACCTGAGGAGTGGGGCTTCCCACCTGCGGAGTTGGGTGGGAAGGAGCAGGTTGTGGTCAAGTGACACAGACTCTGTTCTAAACAAGATGTAGAAGGTATTTTTCTGAAGAAAAAAAAAAGTTTATTTTCTTAGCACAATTTTTAAAAAATTAATATTTAATATTCCCCAGTTATGGTTGCATTGCCGGAGAATGGGTCTGTGGAGCTCCTCACACTGCCTGCTGGAAGGTGTAGCTTTTCTGGATGTTTTAGCCCTGCTAGCAGATTACAGAATTGATATTTCTATCTGCGATATTAGGTGCAAGTATTTTCTCCCAGTTTGTCATTTGTCTTTTTACATTGCTTGCGGTGTTTTGAAAATAAATTTTAAAATACAATGACATGAAATTTTAAAATACAATGGCATGTAACTTACTTAATTATTTCGCCCTTATTGGATTTTGAATCTTAGTTGGGAAAGCATTATTCACTCCCATGTTATAAAATAATTCACTCTTTTCTCCCTAGTACTTGTGTAATTTGGTTTTTTATTTAGATCTCCAATCATGTTCTAATTTAGTAAAGTGGTTTGTGTGAAGTGTAATTTCTAAAGTACCTTGTTCTAAGTGGCTATTTAGGTGTTCCAAAGTAATGATTAAAAATTACATCTTCTTGTCAGGTACTTGAGTTTGCACCGTTATCAATTTAAAAGTTTCCCACAAATTATATTTAGTTGTTTTCAGATTCCATTCTGTTTTATTGGTATATCAATCTATTTATGAGCTACTACTATACTCTTAATTATAGAGACTTTATATTATGTTTTTAAATGGTTTGCTTTTTGCAACTCAATCATTGTCTATATTTTAGGATTTTCTGGACAGTTTTTATTTACTTATTTTTTAATTTTACAATCAACTTGGACAGGTCCAGATCTGAGAAATAAAATTAAATTTGTTGGACTGTGTTATCATTTTAAATTTATACATTAACTTGGGAAGTACTGACATATTTTGATTAAGTTGTACTTTTCAAAATCATAGAAAATCTGCCCATTTGATTGAGCCTACTTTCTCAGCTTTTTAGTGGTATTTTAGATTTTTCTTCATTTAGATTTTGCATGTGTCTTGTTAAAAGTATTTCTAGATATTTGTTGCTATTGTTGTTACTATAATGAGTGGTGGTTTTCTCTTCCAACATATTTTATACCTTGTTATTTTTGGTCTATAAAAAGCTATTGATTTTTGCATTTTAACTTCATAGCTTGATAAATTACTGATTCTCTTCTTGCTTATATTAATTTTTTCACTGATTGCCTTTGGCTTTCAAGGTATATAAATAAAAATAATGTTTCTTTCTTCTTTTTAATTGTTATGCCTCAAATTATTGATCTTGTCTGAAGGATTGTCTAATAATAATAGGTAGTAATGGATATGATAGTAATTCGTGACTTGTTCATAATTTTATTGAGAGTGGGAAAGATGTTGCCTTGTTAATTAAAATGATGTTGTTGATTTGTCTTTATTTTCCTGGAATAAATGCCACTTAGTCATGATTCATCTTTTTTATGGTATTGTTGGGTTTTATTAGCTAATTATTTATTTATAACTTTTCATCAATATCTGTGAGATTAGTCTGTACTTTGGTCCTCTGTGTGGTTGCAATTGGTACAGTCATTGGGGTTCACTGTTATATTCTCTTCATGAAATTAATTTGGAAGTTTTCCTTATTTTATAAGCCCTGGACCAGTTTAAAAAGCAGTAGCATTAATGTGTGCTTTGAAGGTTTGCTGGAAATCCCTATGAAAACATATGAGTGGAATCTTTTGGGGGTGTAGCACTTTGATATAGTTCTCTGTTTGACACTGAAATTCAAATTTTTTCTTCTTCTTAGGGTTGATTTTGGGGAAAAAAAAGGTTTTTCTTGAAATTTACCCTTTTTAGCTGTTTTCAAACTTATTTACAAAGAATTGTGTGAAGCCTTCTCTTAGGAATGTTTTTAAAATCCTATAATTTCAAAAGGTATTTTCTCTGTCATTTTTTATTTTGTATTTTTGTGTTTTCTTTCATTTTTTTTTTTTCTTGATTATGTTAGCTACTGGTTTGTCTAGTAGGTTGATAACTTCAAAACACCGGTTTGTGTATTTATGTATTAGTTATATTTTCGTGTTTTCTAATTTGTTAATTTCTGCTTTTATCTTTATTCTTTTCTGCTTTCTTCATATTTATCTTGTTCTTTCACTTTATGATGTGTATTCTCCTTCCATTTTTATTATTTGTATTAAGAGCCATGAATTTTTCTCTGAACATTGTTTTTAATTTATTCTACATATTCTCTTTTGTATATTTTAAATAATTTATTATGGAAATTCTCTAATTTTGATTTATTTTTCCCTTTGATTCAAAAGATGTTTATAAGGAAGTTTTAAAATTGTGGTTATAGAGACTTGCACCCTCTTTAAAAATTAAGTTCTATCTCAGTGTATCATGACCAGAGAATGCTGTTGCATGATTTCCTTTTAATGAAACTTATTAGGATTTATCCTATTTTTATATGTTGAAACATATCCTTATTTGTTAATTTTTGTTCCAATTACTTACTTGTCTTAGCTCACAAATCTTTTGTTCAAATCTCATATTATTGGTAGGATTCTGTGTTTTTTAAAGTTTATTTAGTATAGTTTTATGAAAATTATTACTCTGCCATATTTATTTATATTCATAGTGTTTTTTATATCCATTGCAAAATTATGACCTTATTTACTAAAAAACATTATTCTGCAACATTTCAGACAATTCAAAACTACAGAGAAGTTATAATTAACCCTCAGGTACCTATTGGCTTTAATAATTCTCCACTTGAGCCCAGCTGGTTTGGCTCAGTGGTTGAACTTCGAACCAATGAACCAAGAGGTCACTGGTTCAATTCCCAATCAGGGCACATGCCTAGGTTGCTGGCTCAATCTCCAGTAATGGGCATGCAGGAAGCAACCAATTGATGATGTTTCTCTCTTGATGTTTCTATCTCTCTATCTCTTTTCCTTCCTCTCTAAACACCAATAAAAACCTATTATAAAAAAATTCTCCACTGGAGACCCGTTTTGTTCCATCACGCCCACAAGTCCTTCACCTGCTTCTCCTGCATTACTTTAAAGCACATCTTAAAATGAAATTTAAAAAATTTCTTATTTTTTTTTTATGCTCTCAAATAGTATAAGTAGCATTGGGTTTGTCTGATCATCAAAGTTTGTCAAAATTCCCCCTCAGAATCATCTGGACCTAGAGCAGTTTTTTGTTGTTGTTACCTATGTTTTCTATTTTTTCTTTGGTAATTATTCTGACTTTCTACTCAGGTCAATTTTGATGAATTGGATTTTCTTCTAGATCTAGAAGATCATGTATTTGATCTAGTATTTCAAACAGATACAAACAGCATTATAAAACATTGTTTTTTTGTGATTTAAACATTTTCCTCTATTTTATAGTTAATTTCCCTTTTACCTTCCACTATTATAAACTTTTTGCTCTCTGCTCTTTATAAGACACTATTAAGAGAATGAAAAGGCAAACATCACTTATCGTATAACCCAGCAATCTCATTCCTAGGTGAGATTCACAGTAAATAGAGGAAGCCACACTTGAAAGGCTATGTATTGTCTGATGGCATTTATATGATACTCTGGAAGAGATAAAAGTACAAGGAAGGAGAATATATCATTGGTAGCCAGGTTGGGGGACTGGGAGAAGGGCTGTCTGTACAGTGAGTGCATAAGAAAATTCTGAGCAGCTTCTAGAATGTTCTGTAGCTTGATTGTGATAATAGTTGCACAACTCCATGCAGTTGTAAAACTCATAAAACCATACGCCAATAAGAGTGTATTCGTTGCACATAAATATAAATGAAGTGGGTAGGAAGGTATAACGTTAAAAAATTCAAGAAAAATAAAATAAATATGTTTCTTCTTGTGCCAACAGGCTGACCTTTCTAGGGTACTCCAATATGTTCCCTTTTCATTAGTGTTTTGTGGGGCTTGGCCACATGGGACACCCTCATCATGAGATTAAAGGAGGGAGGAAGGCAAAGTTAAGGTCTTGATCCCTGTAGCTCCTTTCCTGGGGGACTGCCTCAGGCTGGCTGTGATCGTCTTAACAATCACCAGGAAGCCTCTATCAACATGAATCTCCCCTTGTACTTTTCAACACTCACTTCTCCCTCTAATCCCTTTATATTTAGAGATGGTGACAATTCCCACTGATACTAGCCCTAGGAAATTACACTATTGGGTGGTTTCCTTACTTGTGTCCATACTTTTGTAAGATCCCTATATTAAAATCTCTCACATTATCTAATTTGAATTTGCCATCCATTTCATGCACAGACCCTAACTGATATAGTGAGTGAAGACTCATGAGAATGACTCTAGCATAGTCTTA
The DNA here is from genome assembly GCF_951640355.1 of Cnephaeus nilssonii. Lineage (NCBI taxonomy): Eukaryota > Metazoa > Chordata > Mammalia > Chiroptera > Vespertilionidae > Cnephaeus > Cnephaeus nilssonii. Next base: position 33,667,223 of record NC_137089.1, on the reverse strand, counting down.
AGACAGTGAAGAGGCCAGCTTAACTGGAAAAGAAGGTAAATTTGAATAACTGAGAAATAAGGTAAAGTATATAAAGTAAGGCTATGATTGGCAAGGTCAAAACATTGAAAACTGGGTTAATCTTAATTTTGTCAGAAAAAAATAAAACCATTGGAAACATTTATACAGAAAATTAGTTTAATTAAAACAATGCTTAATAAAGATTGGCTGTAGGGTGCAGGATAGACTGGAGCAGGAAACCTGGAGTTTAGATTAACAGAAGAATGAAATATGACATGTAAGGTGAGGGACGCTACACAATAATTACACAGTGGAAATGACAAGCATAGAAAATTAGATCTTGGAAAGTAAGTGGATACATGACAAAAAAGAGTAAGATGAGCCGAAGATGACTTTGAAGTCTGGGCGACTGGAAGAATGATCATATTATTAAAGGTTGATGTTTGTGGAGAAAGCAGACTGATTTATAAAGGAAGATGATGTTTGAAAGGTCACCATCACACCGCCATTTCAGAAATCAGCTCTCCTGGGTGGGTTTGATTTCAGCTTGGGAAATAATTTTTCTCTCTATGGTACAGAAAGACCTAAAGTCATAAATCTCTAGTAAGAACTAGCAGATGGCTCAATGTATGGTATTCAAAGAGCCTGGTTCCAGGAATCATTGGGGAGAGAAGTTCCAGTCCCAGGAATAAGATAAAATAATAATTTCTATGGCTTAACTCAGCACAACTGGTCAGAGAGTGGTGGCTGGAATCAGAGGAAAGTTACCTGGAAAATTGAAACTCTAGCCAAACCAAATGGAAGACTGATGAGAGCTTATCTGGCAGGAGCTTACACACACGGTAAAGGCAAGGGGACTCATTGTACTGGACAATTTATTTACGTAGTAGTTTACCAGGTGTAATTGGCCAGGCTGGGAAGAAGCTGGTGTTTGGATTCAAAGACTACAGGTGGTACCACTTCTGTTTCAGTTCTTGCCTCTGATTAGTAGTAACCTGTATTTGGTTCAGTGCAGGAGAAAACAGACTACTGAATGTGACTACTGACCCCATTGGGATCAGACTACTGAATCTGACCTTTGAGGAACACAGTTTAATAGTAAGCATAGGTTCCTTGTGCAGTTATTGGTACTTTTGCTGCAAATGTGAAATTTGACTTGGGTATTGGGGCAGGAGAGAAGATGCAGATGGAGGACTTCTTTGAACTCAGGTGGGCAAAAGGAATATACGCCAGACTAAGACTGGTGATGAGGCCCAAGTTTTTTCTTCTTTTTTGGTCTCATCCAAGAACCTAACACAATACTGGATTTAGAGAAGATTCCCACTAAATAAACATTGAATTGAATTGGCACTAACCCGGGATAAAGGTAGTCCTGCACTTAAGCTAGAATATTATTGATTGAAAAGCCAAAACATTATAAGACTCAGGGACCTCAAAAATATGTTTTAAGTTCTGAAAAGTCCTATATGCTTCAGGAAATAGGAAGTAGCATCCTCAAATATGTAAGGGTGAATAAATGACTGTAGATTGGGATAGCTTATAGGACAAGACAGTAACAGCTCAACAAATACTAAAGAGATAAGAATGAATAGGCTGACTGGGAGGCAGTAGTCTGTATTTTTTAAGAAATCCCAGTAGTGATGAAGATTAGAGTTAAGAACAGACATATCAGAGAAAGATTTAAGATTTCTCTAACTTAAAATTGAGGCAAGTATAGGGCAGTGGGTCTGTTCACACTCACATACCTCATAAGTGTCTTTCACCTCAAAAGATTAAGGGCAGATATTAAGGATGCATTTCAATGACATATTTATATTCCATCACCTTCAAATGAGTAAAGTCACTGTAACAAAGGACACGGGAAGGTGATCTCCAGTACATTGCTGAACTAGTTCTCCCTTGGATAAGCTTCTCCAGAAGCTGCCCAGTGGTCAGAATTTCATGAGTCCATGTTGACAGTGAAATCTTGAGTTTGCATTTTCATCACTGAACCAGGGGCTCAGAGGAATTGCTAATAGAAACTCTGAAAGAAACCTAACAAAAACCTGTCTGCATTGCTGGATTTCTCAACTGTAGACGAAATCAGTGTGTTGATGCTTTTTCCTTAGGTGTTGTCCATTGTCCTCGTCCAAGAGCAGCTAAGTAATAGCACATAGGCAGTTTATTGTGGGTAAACCCCAGAAAAGTTAATAAAAGAATACTCTTTAAAACATATGTATGAATTGTCTACAATATATCATAAATGGATGCCTCAGTATTCCTAACAATAGGCTTTATTATTGGTATTTTAGTTATGGTGGAAAAAATTCATTTTCCAAGAATGTATGTTATATACCTTGATTGCAGAATTGCTGCTATTTGTTTTTAACTTTACTCAAATAAAAAAATTGAGGCCTACATATAAAGAGGAGTGCCCAAAGTCACAGAACAAGCTGCTCCCATACCACTCCAAGCAATAAATTCATCCAGTATTCAGATATGAAAACTCATTTTTCACAAAGTGTATGTCAAAAAATAATGGTTTTTATTTTTACATCATCAATAATAGTAAACAACTTAGCTATATTAAGGTATTTATAAGGCTCACTATAAAATATAATGGAGCAATACCTCAATATTAATACTTTATAGTAAATAATAATTGGAATTTTAGGTGGCTAGGTGGACAGCTACTTATTCAGTTCTTGATATTTCATTAAATTATTCAAGTGACAACAACTCTAATAAGTACTCTCCAGAAGAAATAGCATAAAGTAACCTAGTTGAAGGGACATTTCATTTATTTTGTGTGTGTGTGTGTATATCTGAGTGTGTGCATGTGAGAAACTATTTTGTATTTTTTAATTTATTTTTTGTATTAAAATATAGTTTATATGCAATGTTATATTAGTTTCATATGTACAACATGGTTATTCGATATTTGTATACCTTACAAAGTGGTCACCATGACAAATATAGTAACCATCTGTCACTATAAGTTATTGCATTATTAATGACCATGTTCCCTGGGCTGAACTTTACATCCCCATGACTTATTTTTTATAAGTGGATGTTTGTACCTCTTATTCCACTTCACCTTTTTTTTTTACCATACCTCACCTTCCTTTCCTTTGGCAACCATCAGTTTGTTCTCTATATCTAGGAGTCTGTTTCTGTTTTGTTTATTTATTCACTTGCCTTGTTTTTAGATTCAACGTGTAAGTGAAACTATATGGTATTTGTCTTTCTATGACTGACATATTAAAACCTAGCATAATACCTTCTGGGTTAATGTTGTAACAAATAACAAGATTTAACTTTTGTTTATGGCTGAGTAATATTCCATTGTATATAATCCACTTCTTCTTTATCCATTTGTCTATCAGTGGACATTTAGGTTGCTTCTATAACGTGGCTATTGTAAGTAATGCTGAAATGTTGAAAGAGTGGCCTTGTGGGGCCCAGTGGTAGAATCCACACTGGTCACCAGAGCCAGGTGCACCAGGGGTGTCCCTTTATGGGCTGTGTGCACCCTCCTGTTGTAGTTGGGCCACAGCCAGGGAGGGCGTGCTGGTGGGATGGGCTGGCTCCCAGCCTGGCTGGTTCTGAGGCCCAGCAGTGACTACTGTGGGTGGGCAGGTTTGTGGGACTGGCTTCCCCTAGCAGGTTGCTGTTTTGGGGTGAGCTCCAGTGCTACCCTGGGGCCACACACCAGGTGTTGGGAGGTGGGCTGATGCTTTGGAGGGACCCAGTGAACTAGCATTTCACTTTTAAAAAATGCTCACTATCTTATTTAAAAGTTGATTGACAGAAATCTGAATTGGTTCTTTTCTTCAGGCTTAAGACAAGTGTAAAAAATCCCTTGGGAAATTCTTTTAGCTTTCCTCAAGACTGAAGAAATTGGTTTTATATAAATTAATACCCTTAGAATTTAATCCTCAAAGAAATGTTTAATAACCTAATGGCTTATGGTATAGTGCAAGTGATTTCTATGAAACCTTATCTTTTACTTGTTTTCAGCACAGCAAAAAGTGACTCATAGAATGCAGTCTCCCTTCCTCAATATAGTTTCCATTACTCTCTGGGTGTATCATGAAGAAAAATGATGCTTTGATTAAAAAAGGAATATCACCTACTGTCGTCGGACCTCACCAAGGGCAGGCCTGCACATCTTTCTTTTACCTTTTTTCCCCATAAACATGACAGAGAGCAATGGTAGAATGCATCAGATTATGACAATTGTGCAAGGACTGCTATATGTCTTCAGTTCCTCATGAAACATTCACGTTTCTAACCATTGCCGTGTGAATACTCATTGATCTTCAGTTTCTCCTCTTTGTAAAAATGTAGAGATATGCTGAAAGAGGTGAGGTCTACCAGCCGCCAGCCCATCAGCCCAGAGTTATTAACCCATTAGCGCAGTTCTAACATCTAAGCAGAAAGGGCAATGTGAGAAATTGAATCTATTCTATATTTCCTTTTTACACTTTTTCATCCTCGCTATCTTGTTCAGTTTCAGTTTCTTATCGTGCCTGACCTGATTTACTGCGATGGTCTTCCAGCTGATTTGCCTGCCTTGCCTCTGAATCCCTTCTTCACATGTTCCATACAGTACTTCAGGCCTGCACTCTGCTCTCTCTCACTGCCCAGGGTTTCTAGACCTTTTGAGTTGTTGACCTATTCTACCCCCCTGCCCTGCCTCCCCCAATATACAGGGGATATCCTCAGCCCCTTATTCTGCCCTCAGTCTCTAGATTTCAAGGCCATCTGGTTTGGCTTCCTTTGTCTTTTCCATCATCCCCACTCTTCTGCATTTTATCTTGTTTCTTGTCTAAGTTATGCAATTGTGGTTTGATGAGAGCCCTTCATTTATAAAACGTGATAAGTTTCAGTGGACTCAAGCTAATGCCTCTGGCAGAAATATTCATGTCGATTTGTTTTAAAATACTGGAATTTCTCTTATTTCTGTCTTAAATTGTGGATGATATTTCTTTCACATTATTCCCATGAGACCATTTCTGGTACTTTTAAAGGCTAACATGTTATATATTTTTAATCACTTTAAGTATGTAAAAGGCAATTAAACTATTCACAATGTACTGTCAGAGTGTTTTGAACACTGGAAACATTTCTAGGCAAAGTGAAGTGTATAGTCCCCATAAATTGACATTGATGTTCCTTTTAAAATTATTACTAATGTAAGTATTATGAATACCTTCTATAGGTGAGATTCTACATATGACCATGGGAAGTTATATAAGTGTAGACTTAGTCATGTTGACCTGTTGTTTAGGATCTACATTTGGAAATGGTCCATCTGTAAATGATTAGTCCTGCCCTTGTGGAATAAACAGTGGGGTGATAAAAAAAAAAACCCATTGATATTATTGGCTTCGCCTTCAGGTAAATGAGGTGTACAAACTAATTCTGAAAGGACACTGGCTTTTCTACTCCCTTTACCATATTTTCTTCATCAAAGCAAGATTTTGAAAGCCACATAGACGTATTTATTCAGTAATGTAGAACTTGTTATTGAATGCCACTCTATCCCCGAGCATATGTCATGCGATAGTATCTGTGCACAGCCCTTATTCAAACCCTTAGGACCAGATGTGCTTCCAAATGCAGAAGTTTTCAAATTTCAGGAAAGTAAAACGGTGCATGCATCTTCTATTAAAAAATGCTCCCAGGGGAACCCCCAGCAATTTCCTATAATCAAGCACATTAATGTGTAAGAAGTGAAAACATGACTTTTTACTTAGGAATAATGAAGTCTATAAGTTTTACATCAAGATGGACAAGGTTTTGCAGCCAAATGAATTACAGAGACAATTTTTATGTTTTACAGCTTTTTGGATTTCAGAATTATAGGTAGAGGCTTGTGGACCTGTGGTATTTAATAAAAAACGGAACAGAGTTTCTGTCTCAAGGAATCCAATAAGTGTTACTATCCAGCTAATTCATACTAGTAGACCCATACTGGTGTTAAAACATTGAAAAATTTCCCCAAGAATTAAGCATCCATTGTCCAAAGCTATTCAAGGACTCTCCTCTCCAACCCATTTACCCCATGGATTCCTGGTACGTTTCTAACCACGACCCAATAACCAGCCTGTATGGGTATCAGAGTCATACTTCTTATTCAAAATGTTAAATACCACTCCTGAGATCACAGGATAATAAATGTATTCCAAAAGAGCCAGGAGATTTTTATAGAAAAAGAAGAGATTTGGGGAAACTCGGGAGTTCCACTTTCTTTTATTTTTAACTTTTATGGACCAGAGAGTTAGGAAATCAGAAAGCCAATGAAATTATGTCACCAATAATGCTAAGTCTCTACTGCTCCACAGGGAAAACCAGTCCCAGGAGAGCAAGTAGGAAGAAACAACTCTGGGAAGGAGTCAACTCCGTGATTTCTTATCAATGGCTTTCATAGTTATAGTCATTACATTAACTCAGATATAGGAAATTCCATGTAGGCTCATTGATATTTTTACAACAGATGTAAATTTTCAACATGACTCATTGAAAGAGAATATAACTTGATGAAAGACCTATTGTTGAGATCTTCTCCTTTGCTTTCTATAAATAATCTCCCTGTGTAAATTCTAACTTTGCTGAAATGTACTTTTTTGTTTTTCATCTGTAGAATGGGTATAATAATTCCTGTTTGAAGCTAAGATGTTTGTGAAAGTTAAGTGAGATGGCATATATTGCTAAACAATTACAAGACATTACCAATTTTTAATCAGATTGAAAATGTGTCTTTAAGATTCCTGCTTTAATATTTATTTGTTTGTTTGTTTGTTTTACTGAGTTTGATCAGCATTGATCTATAGGCTGTAAGTATAAATGAGAATGCATTGATCTGTCCCCAACCTACCCAGCTGATCAGAGATCCATGATTTGAGCTGATACTATTTAAGATGTTTATTAAAAGTATTTCCTACTCTAATTTAGCATGACAGGCAGTGCAACATAGTGGTTGAGAGCATGCATTCTGGAACATGATTATCTTGATTTTTTTTTTTATCCCAGTTCTTGTACCTACTAGGAGCAAGTTACTTAATCTCTTTGTTCTTCAATTTCCTCATTGGTAAAATAAGAATAATAATTGCATCTATCTCATTATATTGTTAGAAATATTAAATAATTTAATGAATGCATAACTCCTACTATAATGCCTACCAAAAGTTAAGCTTTCTTCAAGTGTTGACCACATAAATTTTCAATGTTCACTTTCATCATACCTTTGTGATCTACACATCTAGAAATTTTCTACTTCCCCAAGAACTACATGACCATTTTTCTCAGTACCAATCTCTCTATATATTGCATTATAATTAATTATTTTTATTTCATTTTTTGAGATAAATATTGATTTATTTATTGAGTACCTACATTGTACTAAATAGGCCTTGCATCTCTTCTTAAAACAATTGAAATTAAGAACTTTCTCTAATTTATTCTTGATTCCATCAAGGGGTCTTGTACTTATGTAAATGATAGGCAAATGCTTAATGAATTAAAAACAAATGAAGTTACTTTAATGTTAGCATATTCATGCTTACATAAATAATTAACAGAGATAACAGCTAAAAGTACTAAGCTTTTCTCATAATTTATGTCACTTAATCCTCACGCAAACTTGTAGATACAAAACTTGTTGAAGAAACTTAGCTTTAAAAAGGTTAAATAATTTACTTAAAGTTACACAACTAATAAGGACTCTGATCCATAACTAGCCATCTCTAGTAGTTAATTGTTTTACCCACCATTGTCTTCAGTCCATTAAATATGCTTCCTGTTCACATAAACTCTTGACCTTCCAGCATCAGAACTTTTGAGAAATACCAAGGTCAAACATTAAGCAAAAAGAATTTAGAGGTCAAGCAAAAAAGGGAATACCACGTGGGAATACTTAAGTTGAGCAATCACAAATAATACTGTGTTATTATGAGAAATATATCAAACTCCTGGAAAGAGAGTCTCTGTTGATGAAGTCCCCTTGGTTCACAAGACACCAACTTGCACAAGAACCTTGGCTCAGTTAGTCCTTGTCTGCTCAGACATAGTTTGTCTGCTGAGATCAGCCTGGAATGCTTGTCTGTATGCATAATCCATCACCCATCCGGCTTAACCACAATTTGACTCCTTGTCATGGTTAATCTTTTGATTTCAGTTTTGGCCCTGGTGCTTATAAGGCTCAAAGTGTCCCGCGGGGCTTTGCCAAGACCATTTGGTGACAATCACACAGCTTACTGCAGCATAAGTATTTTGTGGAGTTGGGAGACACTTGATTGATAATTACTTAGTCCATCCCTGAGTGGTAATGTTTTCAGTTTATTTCACACAGACAATACTTTTTCAAATTCAGACTGGACGTCTGCTTCCATAGCACAGGTAATTCATTGCAGTTACTTAAGATTGAATTATAAATCCATGTGCCATTGGTTCTTTAGGATGGATATAAGGAAGAATTTCCTGAGAGCCTTATGGGTCATTAAACACTGACATGTGCTACAGAAGACAATTGAAGGACCCTTTTCCTGAAAAGGTCTTTAAACATGGGATCAATGAACATTATCCAGTGTGGGTTAGAGTGAACTTACATGAAGGTGAAGATATGGAATAGATGATTTCTCAAAGTCCTTTAAAAGCCTGACATTCTATAATTCATGCTTTAAAATCAACTATCTTTGTTGAGAAAAGTTGTATCAGTATGTAAAGAAAGCAGATATAAACTATTCTAGAGGCACTCATATGCCTTTTTATAGTGTACTAAACCAAAACTGGTGGCTTAGAAGAGATATACCAAGTTTCATTTTTTGTAGACATGGCAGTCATACTACAATCTTGGGGGAGGAGGGCTACAGTTTTTTAATGTAGCACTTAAAATTCATGCAGTAAAAACACAAACAGAAATACATTCATTTACTATCTACATTCAGTTAACAGAAATGGGGTTTGAAACCTTCCAAAATGCTGTCTCTATATTCATATTATAAAATACACTGAAGATATAAATAGCTCTCAAAGATTGTACCATGCTAGTTTTAAATGGCATTTAAACTATTTATTTTTCCATACTCATAGATTATTTAGGCAGTGTTCCATTTAGTGTGTATGTGCCTCAAATATTTGTGCTTTGGGAAATAAGAATGCATTTTTGTTGATGAACAACATTGATTTATCTGTCTGTTTAGCTTCCAAAGGGTTATTTAGCCCAATGAATAAAAGTAATACTGCTTTAGTCTTAACAATAAAAAATGAATGAATTGGAAATAGGTGTCTTGTGTTCAATTTCTTCATCTTGCTTATTGGAATTGGAGGAGATTGGGGGGTATTTATGTAGAAATACCACAAAGAATGTCTGTGCACTTTTATAGGCCTTGGTACTGGGTATGACACTGAGTACCATTTGTAATTTATTAACACTTTGTCTTATTTTCCAACCTGATAAGTATATAATTATTGTCAAATTTTCACTTAAGTTTGATGGCATTCATATTTCCTTTTATTTATTAAGCAAATATGTATCAGGCACTGTGCTGGTTGCAGGCTTATAATAATGATCAAGAAGATGAGGGCCTTGTCTTCATGGATCTTACAATGTAGAAGAGACATGGTGACAAGTTAATCATAACAGACAGTTTCAAATGGGCATACATATGTGAGACAGGAAGACCCTTTGAAGTGCAAAAAGGTGTGGCAGGAATTCAGAGAGCAAAAGGGAAGTTGCATGGGATGGGGTGGAGTACAAGCACTAGAAGCAGCGAGGACACATTGAAGAGTATTTAACAGCATCTTTTATTTATCATATAGATAAAAGGGGAAGGAAGAAAAGGGAGCAAAAGAGGAAGAGAGAGTTGGAGATTTTCTTAAATTAGCTGGGGAAAATGGGAAGAGGAAAAGAAGGAAATGAGTTATAAATGAAAAAAAAAGATGAACTGATTATGGGAGAGAGAATAGCATGAGACAGTATGACATTTATTACTAGTACATGTAAAAATACTGGATGTTCAAATTTCTAAAATTGAAGTTGCCAGGACCTTGAGGTGCAAGCCTTTTGGAAATTCATAGGCCTGACTCACAGCATGGCATCAGATTATGCAAATAAACATTGCAAGAAGAATATGATCAGGGGCTGCAAAATCATCCACACTCCTCCCATCAGCTCTATTTCCTTCCTTTTTGAATCTGGGCTGACCTGTGACTATTTGACCAATAAAATAAAGTAGAAATGATGCTATGACAGTTTGGTGTAATGCTTTAAGAAAACTGGTCATGTATGCCTTTTGCTTTAGATTCCTAAGCCATCATATTAAGAAATCTAACTACCTTGATATAAAAAAAAATGTGTGGGAGGCTCTGAGGCTAAAGAAGAGGAAGAGGGGACCAAGTGAGCCCAATGTTCCCAATATCCCCTCCAAGGTGCTTGGTATGTAAGTGAAGCTGACTTGGACCCTCCAGATAAGCCTCCCCCCTAGTTAAATACCACTGAGTGGTCCCAGCTGATGCCCCATAGAGCAGAAGAATCACCCAGTTGAGCCCTGTCCATATTTCTGATCCAGAAAATTGTGAAGGATGTTTCAAGCCATCAAGTTTGTGTACTTTGTCACAGAGCAATAGGTAACTGGAACAGTAATTTGTTTCCAGGAGTGAGGTGCTGCCATACAAAGCTAGTATAAAGGTATGGCTTAATAAATGTCCATTATACAAGTGGAGATATTGGTAAAAGTAAACCCCAGAAATCTGAATTTTAGAAACATGCTTATATGTGGAAATCATTTTTTTGACCACATCTCCCTTTGCTCCCTGCCAAAGATATGGTGACAGAAGATGGCTTGGCTTTGGGTGGTGGGCACCAAATGCAATATACAGATGATGTATCATAGAAATGTACACATGAAACCTATATGATCCTATTAACCAATGTCACCCCAATAAAAACAAACAATAAACAAACAAACAAATAAAGTTACCTTTTCCTATTAATTTCTCTTCCACTTGGAAAACTTCCCTGATATTAACCTGTTCTGCATCATGACGACAGCTTGCCATTTTCTTCTTTCACTGTCAAAAAGAAACATGTCTTAGAATATATTTCATTCATTCTTTTGTTCATCCAAAAAATAGATTTTCATTGTAGTGAGCCTTAGAAAGTTGCTGGCATCCTGTCTCTCTGTTGTGTTCCTACTGCTTGAAATTGCTGAGGGATCCCAGGGGTTGTTAGTGTGTAAGCGGTGATGTGTTATTGTTCCCATCCACCTTGGTTTTTTGGGTTTTTTTCTTTACTCATCAGATGTGAGTGAGCCCTGAGGAAAATTTACACCTCCTTCTTACACTCTAGTCTAAAACCATACTATGAATATCACCATTTGTATATATTTCATATGAAATATAAATATTTGACAGTATCTACTTCTTTTCATTTGTTTTCACTTTAACATTAACCAATGATTGTGTTAATTTCCAAACTTATCCATTGTTCAATTTATAACAGATGTTCTCAACAGCAATGCTCATGTGGTCATATAGCACTATAAGTTGTGTTGTCATAGCAAGCCTTCTAACACCCAAAACTGTTTTTGTATCCTTTTCTCACCAGTCAACCTTTTTAATATTTAAATGTTAGTTGTATAGTTATCTTGTGAGTACTTGAGTTGGAGATAAAAAGGATGCTCAGAAATACAGTCAGTGTGAATAAATAAACCCTGGGACCCCTAAGAGATCTTCCTAGAGTTGAAGATCTGAGGAGAGCTGATTTGGTTTTTCTGGCCAGTCTCAGAGCGGACAACTGGGCATTATCAGGTATTAATGAGGCCTCAACAACTCCAGCCTTATTTCTGGAGCTTAAGCTGAGCCTCTAGAACAAGAGCCTAGAATCTTAAGATGAGTCTCTGACCCCTGAAGTCAGCCTGGAGCCCTGGCAGATACCTAATCTTTTAAAGTAGAATCAGTGGGCAGACAAGGTGTGCTTGACTCAAGAGCAACAAGTGTGAGATCACAGTGCTCAACCCTATGTGATGGGTGGAGAGGAACAGAGGGCCCTGTGTTCTAGAAAATATTACATCTTAACTAGGTTTTATTCCTGGTTGTCTAGTGGTGGGGATTTGGCACTTTCATCTAGGTTTTAGGTCTTCATTATGTTGAATCACTGCTGAACTGCGGGGAAGTGGGGCCAGGGAAAACTCAGGAGGGTCAGTATTGGCTGAGGAGCTGGGCCAGGCCTGGACTTGCAGGTGAGATCACAGGGGAGGTAGGTTTGATAAGCCAGAGAGGCACGAAAGGGCCTGAAAAAGTGTGTCTTTGGTTCTGCTTTTGACTTTGACCCAGTTCTTCCTTTTCTTTCTATTTACTAGGGAATTTATTGTCTGATGTGACTATAGAAACCTCTGTCTGAATTTTGTTTATTTCCTCACTCATATTTCTTTGAAATAATTTGCTCTGATAGCACTACTGTTAAGTTCCTGAAGAGGTTGGTTGGCCCTGCAGAATCTCTCAATCCACTGAGGACTTGCTATTGTAAGTTATTAAGCAGGTTGCTATGAGGAATGGAGAAATAATTTTATAAGATAAGGTCCCTCAAGCAGCTAAAATATGGTCAAGTAGCTGAAACACCAGGACATAAACTCTAGTACAAAGCAATATGTAACAATATTCTATGAATACAAAAACATTTTAATTTCCATAGAAAAAGTCTGATTGGTTTTTGTTCATAGTAACAACTAACTCTCAGATCTGGTATTAAACGATCGCAATGGATCAATGAAAAATTTGAATAGTAATCACACTTCCAAATGACAGGCATTTTGTGACAGCCTGATACTTCTACACTCCAATAACCAAACCTCCACAGCTAAACATCAATGAGTCCATAAAATGTCTTGCTTCTGTATGTCACCAATCCTGAACTCCAGGCTTCTCCAAATCCTATATAAGAGCAGTAGTTTGCTTTATACAGGGAGATTGCATCCTGCAAGCACGATTTTTCATTGTTTTAAAAGCAACAAATTTACTTTTCTGTCTTAGATTTTGAGTGACGACTTTTTTCTTTGACATCGTTTATTAAACTCCATGGGTCTATTTGGTCAGGTGTGTTTCTCCTGGAGTCACAAGCTATCAAACTATCAGAAAGAGAGCAGCCCATGGGAAATAACCTTCCAGGTATAAACTGACCAATCATAAGGCTTTAATAATGCCTTTCCCAAGTCTGGGGCTCTGATCTTGGGAAATGCTTATGCCACTTGTTAGGATATAGACGATACCATGGACAGCGCTTTCCATGTAAAAGCAAGATGCTGGACAACTGCAGCAGGAGTGCTATAAATGAAAAGGCATGCTCTCTCTCACAGTAGAGGGTCAGAATCTAACAGGGGGGGATGTAAATGTTCACCTGAGCTCATGAAGTCAATGAGAATCTGCACACCCACCCCCCACATACACACCTGCAATTAAGTTTAAGATTGCCAGACATCTTATCTTTACTACATTTTTTTTCCTTTTTAGCCAGAGAGAAAAGAGCCATAAGCCTTAAAGAAAGGAAATTTATTTTTTAAAAATCCAGGCATGTTAGGGGGTAAAAATATTAGAGTCAAGGAAGAAAGTTAAAGATCTGAATTATTGTAATTATAATGTTAGACATTGGGAAGTATAATCTGGGAGTCTCTCTAGTATAAAAATAACCTATCCCTCCCTTTAGAGATTTCTGGGAAGTGAAAGTATATAACTATTGCTGACAGACATCACTGCTCACTGAGTACAGCAGGCCTAATGCAAGTTAAAATATCTCATGCTTGACCAGTTCTTTTGGGTGGAAAAGAGCCTAGCCCCAAGACTAGGTTTTATGTGGAGGTGCATGGCAAACTGAGAAGGAAACCGGCTGAGAAGTATCATATACGGCTTTCATACTCGGGTGACTGATAATGAACAATGCCGATAACTAAGGGTTTATAATCCTGAAAGGGGGTTGGGGTATTTAGAAGGGAATTATACTGTGAGACAGAGTGGAAAATATCCTGCAATGAGGGAGAACGCTGGCAGAATTGACTGAGGGAAAGAGATTTCCCTTAGAGCAGGACCCAGACTGAGATGATAATATGTTATCAATGCCAGGTCACAGACACCTACCTCCTGCATGCCATTTGGCTGACTTTGCAAAAGATAAAAGTCTTATAAAAAAAAGTTGTGTTTTTTTTCTAAAGTCACAAGCATAACTCTGAAGACATCTACCCTTCTTTTAGGACAGCTGTTGAAGAGATGAGCCCAGGATTCCTTTTGCTCTGAAATATCAGACAAGGTCATGCTGCCTGTTGTGTGTGTTTTGCCGGGGGGCAGGAAGGGAGACGATAGGGGAGTGGGAAAGGCTGGTATTAGGTGCTCTCACAAAGAAGAAATGATCTTTATTCCAAAATTATATAATGAGAAATCTTGACCCTCGCCGACCTCTCCTTAGTATATAGCAGTGTCAAAGAAATCCCCGGAATCTCATGAACACTTATTTGATTAAATTAATGGAGGAGGGTGGCATCTTTCTAGAATAGAATTATCAGCTGACCTCTCTCTTGTGTTAAACAGTCACACATTGCATGACTTGTCCTATGATTCACAATTGCATAAGCGAAGACCATGGATTTTAGATTCTGTATTTTGCTGCAAAAAGCATTATAAAGGGCCAAAAATCCATTGAATGCCAAATGAAGGAATACTAATGTTCAAGCTAGGGCATGAATTGTTGAAATACCCACTCCTAATACATTTTCTACTAATCAAATTAAGGAAAGTTAAAAATAAATATAGCACAAATAAAAATATGAAAGAAATTAAAGACAATAATTAAAATCAAAAGGTAAGTGAGACATTTAAAAATTCAAAAGAACTTAAACCTTTCAAAAATAAACACAAGAAATAAAATGTAAAAAAAAACAAAACCCAAGACAATTACAATTTCAAATGAGTTGTTGATAATATACATTAGAGAAAAAAATTAAAGTACTGACAGTTTAAAAAGAGGCAATATAATTTAAAATAATGTAAAATGAATATTATTCAAAAGGATTAGATTCAAGGATAAAAGCAAATAGAGCAAAATGGAAAGGTTGAATAATAATATTCTAAGATTTAGTACCAGAGCACCGTAGCATATGTCCTCATAACAGAAAGCCAATGAGCACAAAGCACAAAATGCTTTTCCTTTATATATATATGCAAAGACCTTTCTTTTCTTATTTTTTTTATTAACATGTTCTATTTTTAGAAAGTAAAAAATTATCAAATATATGGAGGCAATTTTCTTTAATTAAAATAGTCATCACATTTACAATAGTAAAATATCAGAAACATTTAACTATAAACAAAGTTTAAGTTGTGCATATATAGCCATAATAAGCCAACTTCTACTAGATGAATTTGATTCCCTACACCTCTTACAATTTTTATTTTGTACTTGGATTCACTAAATTAATTTTTGTCATATACAAACATACTTTAATATTTCCCATATCTAAAAATAGCCTTCAACCAGTAAATATAACACTGATATCCAAAATATAAAAATGTCTACAAATCAATGAGGAAAAGGGAGCTAACCAAACAGAAAAATGGGCAAAATGCTTGTAATGACCCTTCTCAAAGGCAATGTCCAATCGACTAATAAACTTATAACCTCATTGATCTTCAGTGAAATGCAAATTAAAAACCATATTATGATTGACAAAATTAACTTTTTTTTAAAAAGCAAGTACTGGCAAAATTAATCAGCAACTGGAACTAATATATGCTGCTTTAAGAAAAACCACTGTGTAGAACTGTTTGGCTATTATTACTTAATATGAGTGTTTTATATGATTCAGCAATTACATTCCTAGGTAAATTTATACATATGTGCATCAAGAGCCATTACTAGAAAATACATAACTAGAAACTGGAAGATTAAGACTAGTACACAGCAGTAGTATTTATAAAATTCTAAAATTGTTAACTACCCAAATCCCCTTCAACACTGTAGTAAATAAGTTGTAGTATATTCAGATAATAGAAATGAAATAGCAATGAAAATGAAAACCCTGCAACTAACAAGGTGAATAATTCTCAGAAACATAATGCACAGCAATGGAAGCCAGACACAATAAAGTAGCCAGCTCTGCAGTGTGGGACATTGGTCTAGGGCGGTGGTGGGCAAACTCATTAGTCAACAGAGCCAAATATCAACAGTACAACGATTGAAATTTCTTTTGAGAGCCAAATGTTTTACACTTAAACTTCTTCTAACGCCACTTCTTCAAAATAGACTCGCCCAGGCCGAAAACCGACTTCTGCGTATGGGCCAGGAAGTTTCAATCGCACTGTATGTGCGCACCCACACATGGTATTTTGTGGAAGAGCCACACTCAAGGGGCCAAAGAGCTGCATGTGGCTCGCGAGCCGCAGTTTGCCGAACACTGGTCTAGGGATTACCCTTTTGGGGACAGTGACTGCATTGAGCACTGGGGACTTCTAGGAAGGTGATTATATTCTGTTCTTTGATCGTTAAGGCTGCTGAGTAGACTTTATTTAATATATGTGCTCTTTTTGTAGTATATGCTTAAATTAAAAGTTAATAAAAACCAAACTTGACCCCATCGTGCCCTCAACTACCACACACATGTAGGAATATCTTTTATAATAAGCCTTCTCAGTAAGTGTTTTATACCTGCTGCATTTACTGTACTCACTTCCTCATGCTGTTTTCTCTGTAGAATCCATTTCAATTGGTCTTTGTACCCACTGCTCAATACTAAGACTCTTTTCAAAGCAACCAGTGACCCTAAACCGATGGGTGGTTTTCAGTCTTAATCCCTTACTCATTTTCCAGCAGCACCTGCCACGTTGATAATTCCATTGTTCCTGAAAAATGTTTATCCTTTGGTTTTGTGTCACTATGTTCTCCCTCCTGGCCACTCATTTTTAAATATCTCTCACTTAATGTAACAAATAAAACCAGGAGGATGACATAACTAAAATTCACAGAACACTATAAACTTCAAATGACCTGCAAGTGAAAAGTAAACACCAACATTCAGCAGAGCCTTGGCTGGACTTTGTAGAGAGAGCTGTGGTGGGGGAGAGAGCTGTGGTGAGGGGAGAGAGCTTGGAAAAACTGCTGAGGAGGAGGGAGTGGAAGCAAAAAAAGGTCCATGGTCTTTGTTCATCAGTTTATGTTGTTCATTATAATCCATAAGTGATTGAGATCATGTGATATTTATCTTTCTCTAACTGGCTTATTTCGCTTAGATTAATGCTCTCCAGTTCCATCCATGCTGTTGCAAATGGTAAAAACTCCTTCTTTTTTACCGCAGCATAGTATTCCATTATGTCATATAAGCCTAACCAATGGACACAGACAGCAGGGGGGTGAGGGCATGAGTGGGGGGGAATAGAAGGATAATGGGGGGATAAGGACACATATGTAATACTTTAATTAATAAAGAATTTTTTAAAAAAAGGGCCATGGTGATCTACTAGTAAAGTCCTCCCAGATAGACAAAGTCCAATGCAATTGTGGAAATACTGAAAACTGCTTCAGATACATAAGAGCAGAGAAGGGACATAGCAGTGTGGGATTCACAGGGACAAGACTGAGAAGTGATGTTTCTGAAGGATGAGGGCACAGGAAAGAGTGTCATCCTTTGGAGATGGGAAGTGAAGGGGGAAAGAAGCACAAGGGTTAAAATTATGTTCCTGCCAGAAAATAATAGAATAAAATATGAAACAAGGGGCATACAAGATGCCCTCACAGTAAACAAATAAGCCAAACAAAGCAAGAATTTCCTATTCTTGAAACAGGCAACTTGTAACCCATCTCACTGGCACCCTGTCCACAAATGGCATTGACATAAGTTGTCTCCCTCTACACCATGATTGCAAGGTCAAACAGAGCAAGAATCAGACATTTTAACTGGTGCAGACACTCTCTTGGGAAACCAACCACAAAGCAGAAGAAAACTCTAAGACAATTCCAAACTGAATTATACATCCTCAGTCAAGCATTTGCAGACATATAGCCAGAATAAAAAATATACATATTAAGGGGAAAAATGAAATGAAAGTTGATTGAACTCAGCAAAGAAGGAGAAGGAGGAAGAGGAAAAAATTGTAACAGAAGTGAGGACTGAATGACAACGTACCACAGAGAGAACAGGCTTAAACAAAAATTTAATAAGGGACTTTGGAGAAAAGTAGGAAAATAACCGAAAGAAATGAGTTAACATAACTAAAAAGGGCTAGAAGTGGTTAAAATGGAAAATAGATATTATATATTTAAATCATATAATATGGAGTCTCTGAAAATGTAAAAAAAGTAATAACATATAACTTGTATTTAATTCTTTAAAGAAAAATTCTTAGGGATAAAATAAGAAGTGTTTCTAAATATAGAAGACACCCAGTAGGTACCTGAGAACTTTTCTTGACATGACTGTAGAAATAAAGTTGGAGCAATAAGTTACTCTCAGCAAAATGATAGCTAAATTGTTAACACCTACTGGGGTAAGCATCAAACCCCTCAGCCCAACATAATATGGCTCTGCTTTCTTATCCGCCTTCCCCCAGCACACTAAAATTACTGCTAGAAACTTGTCCACCCTCAGCGTTATTAAAAAACTAGAGGTCCGGTGCACGACATTCATGCACTGGGTGGGGGATGGTCCCTCAGCCTGGCCTGCACCATCTTGCAGTCCAGGACCCCTCGGGGGATGTCTGACTTGGCCTAAGCCGGCAGTCGGACCTCCCCTGAGGGGTCCTTAGCACTGCCATGGATGCAGGAGAGGCTCCTGTCATCGCTGCTGTGCTCGCCAGCAGTGAGCCCAGCTTCTGGCTGAGCGGTGCTCCCCCTGTGGAAGCGCACTGACCACCAGGAGCAGCTCCTACATTGAGCGTCTGCCCCCTGGTGGTCAGTGCGCATCATAGCAACCGGTCATTCTGCCATTCGGTCAATTTGCATATTGCCTTTTTATTATACAGGATGCCTGGTGGGCTCTGGTCTACCTCCCTGGGTCTGCAGATTAGAAGGTCCCAGCCCAGGGACTTGCATGTCTCTGCTTCTGCCTGAGAAAGAAACCTTCGACTTATTTGCACCCATGTGCTGTGGTGAGAGTTGTGTTTGGACATATGATACCTCTAAAGGCAAGAGAGTTGGCTAGGTTGAACCTCAACAGCAGTGAACTCCAAAAAAGTATGTTAATAAATCTGTAAGATTCTAATGATTAAAAAATCTTTAGGACTTACAGGCAAATCCTTTTGAATTACAGACAAAAATATCAATAAATAAAAGGACAAGAGGATTACATTGGCATCAGATTTCTTAAAAGCAACATAAAAAGCAAACAATAGAGCAGGATTTTCAATGAAAAAAAAAGTGAATCAAAGATTTCATACTCAGAAAAATTGTCATTTAACTATCAAGGAAAAATGGGTTTTGGTTTTTGTAAAATATATTTTTATTGATTTCAGAGAGGAAGGAGAGGGAGAGAGAGAGAGAAACATCAACGATGAGAGAGAACCATTGATTGGCTGCCTCCTGCACACCCCGCACTGGAGGCTGAGCCCACAACCCGAGCATGTGCCCTGATTGGAAATCAAACCATGATCTCCTGGTTCATAGGTCGGAGCTCAACCACTGAGCCACACTGGCTGAGCTGCTGCATATGTTATTTTTAACCACTTATTTTAAAATAATTTTAAGAAAAGTGCCCAAGTGAATTAGAGGGATCCCATATATCCTCTTTAACCCTTTGCACTCGCTTGCTTTTTTCTCGATTCCTTTATTCTAATGCTAACCGTGTCAAGTCACACTCGACATTCGAGTGCAAAAGGTTAATGTTAACTATTGTACCATGCCTTGAGGATGAATGTAAAGGCTCTCCCTGTTCTAGAGGCAGCACCAGGAAGAGAGAGGGAATGTTGCTCTGTTCTTAGCCCTTCACCTCCCAGCTGTGTCTGTGAGGAGGCATCCTTTTCTGCAGAGGAGGAGCAGCCTTCCTACCTAGGTCTGAAAAAATATGATTTGGAGACAACAAAACATTGATGGGGGATTTAAAGGACAGCGGAAACAATAAAAAAACATAAAAGGTCAATTGATCCAAACAATCTGGCAGCCAGAGCTTCCAGCCCTGAGCGTTGGAAGAGGGCAGAGGCTATAACAAAGTGCTCTGGGTCATGACACACTTGAAATGACTGACAGGGAAACGGTCCATCCGCCTCGAGCTTAGTGTGTTTGCCACAACCACAAGAACCTCACTGCGGAAGATCTTCCCCAGCTTCCCTGTCCTCTACACGGTGTCTTGACTTTTTACCAAGTCCTTCTTCAGGTGAAAACTGTCACAAGGAGGCAGTTGATTGCCTTGACTTTTTGAAAAGAGAATAATTTATTGAAGAACCTCTTCTTTCTTACAAATGTCTTACAAATCCACAGGCAGGATCTTATACTGGAAAAAATAAAAAGATAGTTGCTATGTTCTAGGTACATATGAGCTAAATGAATGAATGGGACACAGAGCGTGCGCGCACACACACACACCCACTCCTCCCCCCCCCACACACACACACACAGAGGATGCCTTTTCTCCTCTAGGCTAGAGGTTCTATTCATGAATACAATTTATCTGTTTATATTTTCTTAGGGACCAGTTCTATTTTTTTATAGCACATGAGGCCCTAGCTCAGTGATGGGCAACCTTTTGAGCTTGGTGTGTCAAACTTCGCCAAAAAACTGAGCATAACTCGGGTAGTGTGTCACTTTGAGGAAAAAAACATTATTTCGCAAATGTTTCATCCTCAGGACCAGCAAATGTTTCATCCTCGGCATGCGGCTGCGTGTCATCAGAAATGGCTACGCGTGTCAGTGCTGACACGCGTGTCATAGGTTCGCCATCACTGCGCCTAGCTTAATGTTTTCTGACCTGCTCTTTCGAGCTTTAACCACATCTTTACACCTTTCCCTGCTCTATTTTGAATTACTGATGTAAGGTGAAATAACTTACTAATTTTATGTAAAATCATATGGAGTCTATTTCTGTACATACCTGTTCATTTCCCATCTTTATTATTGCATTTGTTTGATTTTCAAGGTTCTTTAGAGTTTATGGAAAATCGTTATTTTTGTGAGACAGTACTTGTAATTCCACAGGGAAGAAAAATGAAAAGGAGAAAGAAGTAGGAAGGTTAGGAAAATGCACATAACAATGGTAAAATTGGGTAAAGGTGTAGATTGCTAACTATTATGATTGGGTTGGTTACTTTCAAAACACTTGTTAGACTTCAACTTGTAATATAGGTATTAGAAACATTTGATGTATTTTTTAATTCCTTAATATTTTGGTTTGTGGGGAATATCTCTTATTTGCTTTATTTATTATTTTTATTGTTGAAAAATGTGAATGAGTAATCTATAAACAGAGTATAATAGAAATTCAGAAGACGTAATTTTAAAAATCTAAATAGCTAAGGTACCTAGAATACCTGAAGGACTCATAATAGCATAGAAAACAGGACTATTCTTAGCCTGACCCCTAGTGTTAGCAGCAAATAAGTGTGGAGTCTGACAATATTGGACAAAAATAAATGGTTTAAAAAGAAATACACAACAATCATTTTTTATTATAAGATATGTCATCCTTAGTGAGTGAATACTGAGCTCAGGAGCATCAGTCCAGCTGGGCTCAGAGATCAACACCTTCACTTGGTAGAAAGGAAACCTGAGCTGGCCTGCTTTCAGGACACAGAATTAGTCTGAATTCGTTTATGGAGCTCAATTTCAAACTGTGCATCCACTCCACTGGCCACAAGTCTATTTTACAACTATGGGAAGACCATCTCTGGCTTTTAATACCACTCCCTGAGCACAGCCATCGCTAAAATGCCGGTCCTGCTCTGAAGTTGGCGGGCAAATTCAAGCTACTCAAAGGGCATAGCAGGAAGGGCCAGAGAGCGAATTTATTCTTTATGAATCCAGTCAGAGTTTAGAGTTGTCTGACTCTCCAGTCAACAGAAACCATCTTAGTAATTTTCCTCCCATTTACAAGACATTTCTAAATATAGCTCCTTATACTTCAGCCAACTCAAGTGTTTCCCTCTTTTCTCTGGTAGAAGCCCTCTGGAGCTTTGAACAATGTCTCACCATATGAAATTATTCGACGGGGATTAACTTTTGTCCCTGATTTCAGGTGAGATGTTCTCCACACATAAAGGAGAATTGTGAGTTGGAATTTCTGCCACCAGGAAACCACAACAAATGGTGAACTCTAATAATGCAGTCACCTGGCTGACCCAGGCATATGATAAATAGCAGCCAAGGGCTTTATGTTGGTCATTTAAAAATATGGGTTAGTGCCCAATGTCATCCTGAGAAAAACCTTTTATGAAGGAAGTTCAAAACCTCCCTACGAAAGAGATGCCATCTCCAATGCAGGATGATGATTCTCTAGTGTGTTCCAAACTGGCAGGAGATTGGAAGAGAGAATTCAGGAAACTTTCTTCATAAACAATTCCTATAGTAACCCCAATTGTACACTTCTTATTCAGCCTTTACATCCTCCAAAACATCATCTGTCCACACGTTAATATTGTTCCTGCAATAGCATTAAGAACTTTGTGAAAAATACTTGAAATATGGGTATATTCTATATTCCCAATATAAAAACACTACCACTTGTAAAATTTTAGTTCATGAATTAAATAATCTATATAGTTTCTTACCTAAAAATATTTTTAAAGTGATTAAAGCTAGAATAATTTAGAAGTCAAGAGAGGGCTCTTCAACATTAAAAGTGAAATATTCAGCCCTAACCAGTTTGGCTCAGTGGATAGAGCGTTGGCCTGCAGACTCAAGGGTCCCAGGTTCGATTCCGGTCAAGGGCATGTACCTTGGTTGCAGGCACATCCCCAGTAGGAGGTGTGCAAGAGGCAGCTGATCGATGTTTCTCTCTCATCAATGTTTCTAACTCTCTATCCTTCTCCCCTTCTCTCTGTAAAATATCAATAAAATATATATTTTTTAAAAAGTGAAAGATTGGGAATTAAGATACCTGAGTGATTATTCTGATTCATCCATTAACTTTCAGCAAGGTGCTAACCCAAGGTACCTAATTTGTTTCAGTCTCAATTTTCTCTTTGTAAAATGAAGAGGATTGGATTTGAATATTTATTAGGTTTCTTATACTTCAAATACTGTGTTTGAGGTATAGACCCTTGAAGAACTTGAGGAATTCTTCATATTCTGAGGGACTGAGGCAGGACTGAATAGTCTCAGTGTATTTGGAGTGGACCAGGGCTCTGAGACTGAGGTCATGCCTCCTTAGGCCTTCATCATCAGGAGTAAAAGTTGAGCCTACTCGATTGGTATAACACCAGGTTTCTCTAAAAGTCTCAGTTTCATTCATGAGAATGTAGCAATGGCACACATGCTCCAAAGGCATTTCCCTTTCCCCCAACAGAGTCACGAGTTGGTTGGATGCTGGGATTAGCAATGGGATGCCTTAGAGCTTCTGTACTCTCATCAGAGTTGAAGAGGGAGACCCAGGAAGCCACTCCGCCCTATTCCCCAACACTGTCTTTCCACCAATAGGAACTAACTTTGATAAACTTGGTTCTTCTGTCTTCAGTCACAAGAAACCTAGGACATCAGTCACCCTCCAATGTCTTATCGCCAAAAGGCTCTGTCCTTTCCTTTTCCTTTCCCCATCTCCCACCTCATTCCAACTTCTGAAAACCATCCAATGCTCCTTTTATGTTCTTGGTGTAACCAGACCTGACTCTCACTTGAGGACCGTACTTCCTCTGAACCCTCTCACATGCTAGCTGTGTTTCTTTCATGTTGTTGTGCTGGAAGGTGAGGCAAATGGTGGATTTGCTCTCCCTTGCTATTTTCAAACTATCTTTCCTTTCCTTCTAAAGACCCCTCAAACTTTGAATCTCATATATCAGATAATCTTTATAACTTTTTTTCATATTTTTATTCATTTCTATTGATTCCAGATCCTAGCATATTCAACAGGACTTGCTGGTAAATCAAAGTGGATAAGACATTTTTATTAGGTTTTATGAATTATTTCTGATATTTGAACCCCTGATTTCACTGGACTGAGATGATGGTCAGTGTTTAGGTAAGTGAAAAGTGAGAAGTGTTTTCAATATAGCAGTCACTGTGGCATATGTAAAAGGTGGTAAACAGTACCAGAGTTTCCGTTCTGGCTGTGGTGGAGTTACTGATACTGGTCTTGTTCTCTCTGCATTAACAACTTGTTCTCTCAGCTTACTGGTCACATGCCCCGGAAGCTGGCTCTGATTCATTACTTTTGTAAATATTCTTATGAAACTCAATAACAATCTTAAAGAGTAAGTAACATATTACAATATAGAATGTAATGTTATATATCTATAATTCTTTAAATACAGCTTCCAATAAATTATTTCTTATTCAATTATTTGGAGAAATAAATGAAGAAAATAGATAAGCATTTTGCTGAGTTTGAAATTTTGGAAGATTTCATTTTATTTTTTTCTCTTTCAATCTGACTGATTTATTTCTCACATCTGCTTAAATTAAAATGTAAATGTGACATCAGTGTTTAAAAATTTGTTAAGTATATACTTTCAGCAAAAGTCTATCAGCTACTAAAGGCTGACATTACCATATGTTCAAGTTCATGAATCCTTGTAGAACAATATTTATATTCCTGCATTACTAATTCGACAATGGAAAAATAGCTTGCATAAGGGCTTCACTAATGCAAAATAAACTTTTATCTTAGCTTCACATTATTTTAATATTAATAATGATATGCCTTAAATTGTCCACATTTCAATGTCAGTGAACTTGAGAGATGGAACAAGATGTGAGCATATAATTATACATGTACAAACAAAGCATTCATGCTTTACAAAAGCTAGTCTTTAGGGAATCAAGGTGTTCATGCTAGGAAAATGACTGAATAGGCCACATGTGCAATGGGAAAAATGACAGTACATTTGGCTTTGTAAGTACCAAGTGTTGCTAACTGGCATGAGGACATAATTAAAGTGAAGTCAGTTTTCAATATGAGATTTCATAGACATTTAAATAAATAGCTCAATGATCAAATTTAATAACAAATGACTTGCAGTAAAAAACAATTCCATTCAAAAAAATATTTTGCATCTACTCTGTGCCCAGCACTGTGCTAGATACAGAAAAATTAAGGTAAGATTCAATTTCTGATTATAAAATAATTATAGCTAAAGGAATGCATGTACTAAGTTTAAATCATTTTTAAAACCACATTCATATACAAATAATTTTTCATTAATTTTGGCCTACAAATTAAACTATGAGAATAAAATGGTTATTCTGGAGATGGTCAAACCTGCTTTTTTACACATTCCCAAAACATTTACATTGTCCCTGAAGTATCTGTATTATTTGTTCACAGACATCAGAATCACTGTTCAGTTTGTTTTACAAACAATTATGATCTTTCTGCTTATGTGCCTATAGCAACAGTACCTTGCACATAGTAGAATATATGTAAATACTGTCATACAAATGAAATAAACAATTAATGAATACTGAACATTGAATTGTAAAATATTCCTCCTGAGAGTTTGGTAAAGTGGTACAAAATGATTTCATTTTGTAAATGGAAGGCAAATTAAAATGATCTCAGGTAAAAAGTAATTACTGAGAGTTCTGGCATGTAAGAATGAATGGTCTGATTGAATCTGATCATTTTTCTTTGTGTGAAACATAATTTAGCATTTCTGCACATGAATAGAAGAGGAAAAATTAAATCCATTTATTTAAAATGAAAAAACTCTGGAAGAGTTCTCAACTGAAGTAATCTCACTAGTCAAAAAATGTCTTTTGCAATTAGTGAAATGTTCAATATATTGCAGAAGAGACTGTCATTCAACCCAGGATTCTCTTCTCCGCCTGGCACACAGCCATTTTGTCAATCACCCAGTGTGAGGCCTGAATGTTGGATCATAAACATTAGCAGGAGCCTTCCATTCACCAACAACTTTTCTATTTACCCAAATTATGCAAACGTGGTTTAGTTACAGTCTTGATTAATTCATGTTCCATGGGTTGAACAGTATGTAATGTGATCAAATTACCTATTGATTTAAAACGCTTCTAGCACCCTCCAGTCTCTCATGATAAACTCTATGCTCTTAACAAATTCTTTATGGCCCTTGTGTTCTGCTGTTCCCCCTCTGGTCTCAGTTCTGGTCCCAGTTCTGGTCCCTACATGCCTGTCTTCAGAACAACCCTGCTGCTCCTTTTTCAGTGCCTGCAACAACCTCAGCTCCCTCTTAACTCTGAGCCTCAGTGGTTTGCAGTGCATCAATATGAAAAGCTCTCTTTCTCACTCTCCACCTGGATAATTTCTTGAGTATAATTTTAAATATATGTATATATTCTTTATTTCAGAGAGGAAGGGAGAGGTAGAGAGAGAGAGAGAAACATCAGTGATTGGAGAAAATCATTGCTTGGCTGCCTCCTCCATGTCCCCGACTAGGAATCAAGCCCTAAACCTGGGCACGTGACCTGATTGGGAATTGAACTGTTGCCTCCTGGTTCATAGGTCTACACTCAACCACTGAGCCATGTCAGCTGAGCTGAGTGTCATTTTACACTTTAGTTCCTTGCGGAGAAAGTGACCAGATTTTAGGATTGGAGGATGTTTACCTTAGGGAATCCATGGCATTTAGCAAATTCCTAATCTTTAGATTTCATTCGTTCTTTCAATTTTCACTAATGATTCAACAAATATTGATTGATCATCTATTCCATGTCAAGCATTGTTCTAGACATGGGGGGTGCAATACCAATGTAAGACAAAGTCCCTTCCTCCTAGGCTTGCTCTCTTGTAATTAATACAGACAATTGAGACATAAAGATGCAAAATTATTTCAGAAAGTGATAAATCCTATCAGGAAAGTCAATCATGGGTCAGGAATAAGGCTTCTTGGAGCTGGGTCCTAAAGAATGAAAAAGAAAAGCCAGGCCAAACTGAGGAGAAAGAGCATTCTAGTCAGAGGGAATTCAAGTGCAGAGCCCTGAGTGAGCATGAGCTTGGCATGCCCATGGGACAATGTGAGGCTGAGTGAACCGGGAAAAGAGTGAAAAATAAAGCATCAAGGGTGGTGAGGGTGGAGCAGATTCTGCAGCATGTTGCAGGTCATAGTTTGAAGTTTGGATTTGATTTAAAATCCTAAAGGGAGCCACGGGAGGATTTGGAGCAGAGGAGGGCAATGTTCGTATTTAGGCTTTAGAAAAATGCACTGCTGCTAATGAAATGTAGGAAGAGTGAGAATGGAAGCAAAAAGGATGATGGCTTGACCTACTGTTTAGAGGGATAATTGGTAAGATTCAGCATCTAATTTGAGAAACAGAGTCCTGAGCCCACTGATAGTTTAAATGCAGAAAGGGAACGAGAAATCAGTAAATAATCAATGAAACTAATTCCATCACTTAATTACAAGAATAATGAGAAGAGAACAGCTTTAGATTACATCATGGTTTTCTTACTCTCGGCACTATGGACATTTAATCTGGATAATTCCTTGTTGTGGGGGACTGTCCAATGCTTTGTAGATGTTTAGCAACATCTCTGACTCCAATCCATTAGATGCCAGTAGCAAGTCTTGATTTTGACAACCAGCAGTGTCTGAGAATATTTTAAGATGTATCATTCATCAGTTAATATTTATTTTAATATTTAGAGCAAGAAATCTGTAGTAGATAGCCTTATGGTAAATCCTACTTATGCCATTTGCTGGCTGGGTATACATGGTTGAT
The DNA here is from genome assembly GCF_951640355.1 of Cnephaeus nilssonii. Lineage (NCBI taxonomy): Eukaryota > Metazoa > Chordata > Mammalia > Chiroptera > Vespertilionidae > Cnephaeus > Cnephaeus nilssonii. Next base: position 33,639,427 of record NC_137089.1, on the reverse strand, counting down.
GACAATACTTAGTTTTCTTCCTTTTCTTATTCATATAAATCTCTTATACCTCACTAGAGGCCCTGTGCACGAATTCATGCATGGTTGGGGTCTGGCCAGCCCATCCCTATTGGGGCCGATTGGGCCAGGCCAGCTGCGGGGAGGGGATGCAGGAGGTTGGTGGGCTGGCCCCACCCCCTGGTTGAACTCCCAGTCGAGGGGACAATTTGCATATTAGCCTTTTAACATATAGAATGGCTTATTACCTCCAAATTTGTTCCCCAGTCCAATCTCACCATCTCTCTCCTACTACCCCCATCTCATCTTCAATCTATAGCGTAACATTCAAAAGGATGGATATGATAGGTAAAGTGAAAAGAAAACCAGGCAGAGAAGGCTAGCCTACTCTTGATGGTGGTCAGGTGGCAATAAAAAAAGTATGGGGTGATGATAAATTGATATATACTTTCTGGTCCCAGAGTATGAGATTTTGCCACACTGCTTTCTCCTTTTCTAAAGCTATTCTGATGGTTTAGATTTACTTCTTGGGGGTCAAATCAAGGGTCAATTGATACATTTGTGTACTATGACCCCAAGATTTTCCTTTGTTTTGTTCCAATTTCCTGGGCAGTCTCCACTACTCCTCACTGGCCTCAGAATAATTAGGATATGTTCCATCATTTCAGATCACCTTTGCAAATCCTTCATGATTTATGGGCTATAGAGTGTTAATGCAATTAAATTGCTAATATAAGTACTTAAATTATATTAATATTTAACATAATTAAACTATTTTAACTCAGTATTTCTTCAACTAAATATCCATCTTGTTGCCTTGCGCATATGCTCATCTGCATCTTCATGTCATTGTACTTATATTCTCTTCCTTATCTAAACCCTCCTCTTCTCTCTACCTAACACAATTTTGTTCATGTTTAAGGCTCATTTCAAGTGTTTCCAATAAAGCCTTTCTACTCTTTTAATTCATAATAACTCCTCTATTCTAATAAATGAAGCATTGATAATTTATACTATACAAGATGTCACTTGACTAAAAATTATTTTGTATGAATTACTAATTATTTCTACTTTATATGCCTCATTTCCTCAATAAGATTGTAAGATATTCAATCAATCAACAGAGCTTGCTAGAGTAAAACTAAAATGATTTATCTTAATCATCATGAGTGGTAAATGAAATATCATTTTGATGTCTTTCTTAGAAAAGTTATGTTCTGTCTCCTAGTGCCTGACAGTTGAGTGGGTTCATACTAAGTATCCAATAATACTTGTTGACTTAATATGGTAAATATATAAATAATTTTATTATGCATTTTAATAACAAAAGAGAATAATACTCACTAAAGATCACATTTGACTATAATATATGAATAGTGTATGTGTTCATATATTATATAATTTTTTAAAAACATAACATTTAATTGATGTAAAAAACTTTTTTCCTAATCTGGGAAAATAAAAATGTAAGTTGCTCAGGAAGACATTAAGCAGTGGTTCTTAAATTTTGACATGAATCAGAATCTCCTGAATAGGTTAAAACAATTGCTGAACCCACCCTTAGAGTTTCTGATTCAATAGACCTAGGGTGGGACCTAATAATTTTAATTGCAAACAAGTATTTAGGTGATGCAGATACTGCTATTCCTACAAACATACTTTGAGAATCACTGTGGAAAGTATTCTTTTTCCTAAGAAGAAGAACCAGCTACTTCAGTCATACTACCACCATGTTTCAAGAAGCATAATGAAGGAAGACAGAATAGTCAAAGGAGATAATATTCATGATTATTTTATTAAGACAAGATATTCAAACCAGGGGAGATTCGTTTTCTCAGAAATAAGAGGGCAGGTTGTTCTCACTAGCAAGGGAGTATTAAAGTGACCAGGGGGCCTCAGCTTCATCTAGTTTACCCAGATGACCTGTACCATGTCTCAAGGTCCAAAACTTGCCCAATAACCCTCATTTTTACATGAAAAACTTGACAAGACTGTGAGTTCAACTTATGTTGTAGTTCTGCAACCTTCACAACTGAAGTTTTGTGCTTGTTTTTTAAAAAAAAAAATCCCTGTGGCTTTCTAAATAGGAAATTCTTCTAGAGTTACTTTAGAAGCTCTTTGATTCTCTGATTATGACTTGATCTGAGAGTTTACAGACTTGTGTTTGTCATTGTTTTTGTAAGAACCCCAGAAAAATCCATCCTATGCAGTCATGTGTTGAAATTGGCTCATACCAGCTAGCAGAAGATGTGTGCATCTCTTCTCAGCTCCATGTTCAGTGACACCACATTGATAGCTTGATATTGGCCATGGTAGGGATTTTTACACCAAGGAAATTGGCCATGATTTACAAATAAGATTTTTTGAGAATTACTTGTTAAACGTTTAACAACCCAACACTAGTTCCATGTCACTGTTTTTATAATTAGTCCTATATAATAAAAGGCTAGTGTGCAAATCGACCAAATGGCGGAATGACTGGTCACTATGATGTACACTGACCACCAGGGGGCAGACACTCAATGCAGGAGCTGCCCCTTGGTGGTCAGTGCGCTCCCACAGGGGGAGCGCTGCTCAGCCAGAAGCCAAGCTCACGGCTGGTGAGCGCAGCGGGATGGCAGGAGCCTCTCCCACCTCCGCGGCAGTGCTAAGGATGTCCAACTGATGGTCTGGACATCCCCCGAGGGCTCCTGGACTGTGAGAGGGTGCAGGCTGGGCTGAGGGACCGCCCCCTCCTCCCCACTGAGTGCATGAATTTCGTGCACCGGGCTCCTAGTATTACTATAAGATTGAATGCCAAAACTCATGGTCCTCAGAACACTTGCTTGAGAAGGCACCTGATCAAAATTAACCATCAGTGGTTACTCATAATTCTACAATATTCTTAACTAACTAGCATCCCATTTTCCACTGGAAAGGAATCTGGGATTGTGCTCAAGCTCTTAGAATGAGCAACCCAATGCCCAAACCCCATCGTTGGAGGACCATTTCTTAGGACCACCCCTGATATAAACTTCTATATCAGTAGTGTCTATTCAGGAAACAGAAATTACAACAATTCTTTTAACAGAGAATTTAATATGAAGAATTGTTAGCTAGAATACATTTAAATAGGTAACAAAATGCAAAAAAAAATTAAAGTATTATATTAGGTATATTATATATCTAGTCCTATATATAACAGGAAGTATCTACTGTTATAGGAAACGGTAAATCAAAGGAAAGTTGTTACATTAAATCATAGACGCTTGGGAAATTAACCCCACCAAGCTGAAACTCAGACCTCTGAGAGAGCCGTTGATTCTGTTCAACTGATTCTGGTGTTTCTGAGCTCAAAGAAGAGTCTTTTATTCTGGCACATTTATGACTGAAGAGCGGATCATGCTGGGCTGATGCTGGTGTCTATGTCAGCATGCCCCAGAAGAATGAGTACAAAGTCTAAATCAGGAGGAAGTAGATAATCCAACAAAAGCATTGCAAAAACATAGGAAAATATGCCTGGAAATTGATTTCGAGGTATTAGACAAAGGATAGTACAATATAACAGTGAATAAGACCAAATTGATATGGGTGCACTTACTAGCAATTTTGGATTTAATGTATTAGTGCACTTAACAGTTTACATGATTGTATAACTAAAACTTGGACTCGGAGATGGCCTGCCTTTAAAGATGCTGAGATTCAAAGACTTGCCTGACTTAATGGAGAGAATGGAATGCAAAAGTATGGGTAATGTACCACATGCCATATTGTTTACCTGGGATATCTCTCTATCTTTCTCCTGGAATCCAATAGTTTATAGTTTTAATATCACTTCTTCAACAAAGTCTTCCCTGATCACCTGAATTTATTCTTTACAGTTCTGACCACAATGAAAATTAATTAATGGTGATTCTTATCTAATGTTTCTCTCCTCATTAATCTGCTTATGAGAGCAGGGGTCATTTCCATGTTGTTAATGGCATCACCTCAGTAGATGCTCAATATATACCTATAGGATAAATGAATGGATATCATAAAAGTATCTGACACAAGTAGCTAAGCAATAAATGATAGTTAATCTGATATTCATCATTAATAGTTTTACATTACAATTGATGTAATTTACAGTGAAGTCTTTAATAAAAATCTGCTATGACATTATTTTGTACAGTGACCTTTTCTTTTGTCCCCAAAGAGATTAGAGACTATAGCATAAAAATCAAAAGGCAGATTTATTATTTCATCAGGTGAATATGTTGGGACTTATTTATCTATAGAGTTTTATAGATGTGAGACTTTTTAGAGTAGAAAGTTTTCCTATTATCCTATGCAGAAAAATGCTGATATTCTCTTTGTTCTATACCCAGAGTTAAATACTTTTTAAAATAATTCACTTCTGCCCTAACTGGTTTGGCTCAGTGGATAGAGTGTTGTTCTGCAGACTCAAGGGTCCCAGGTTCGATTCCAGTCAAGGGCATGTACCTTGGTTGCGGGCACATACCCAGTAGGGAGTGTGCAGGAGGCAGCTGATGGATGTTTCTCTCTCATCGATGTTTCTAACTCTCTACCCCTCTCCCTTTCTCTCTGTAAAAAATCAATAAAATATATTTAAAAAATAATAATTCACTTCTGACTATAGGTACAAAACATGGCAAATGGTCCACTTAGCATGTTTAGGTATCCTTCCTGTCTACATGGCTAACAAACTTACCACTGAGTTATAGAGGTCAAACCCAAAATAGCCAAATGGCCAAGAGTCATCTCTCCCCCAAAGTGAACCTTTTCTCCCAGCTCCCTGATCCCAGCAGGCATTGTCAAGTTGTTTGTGCCTATATGCACTCAGCTGGCATCCATTTAGCCAGGTCAGTACTTACAAGAGGAGAGGTGGCTATTCTTATAAGGCTAACTCCCTCAGAATCTTTGACCCCTGTTCCACAAAGGACTCAGACAAAAGGAAATCTCATTAAAAAAATTAAATCCCCTTCCTAGCAAAGCCAGGATGACTCCCTTAATGAGGATCGAGGAATAAATGGTGTGTGCTTCTTTAAAAGTATTAGGATCCTGATTTGCACAGCATTACTGGGGGAAAACAGAAGCACAGGTCATATTCCAAGCATTACTCAACTGTTTTTCTCACAAAAGTCATAGAAATTCATTGTAGAAAATTTAGAAAATATAGATAAACATAATGACTACCTCTGATAACTATTGTCAATATTCGTGTTTGGTATAGATTCGTCCAAACCCCTTGGAAGTGTGTGTGTGTGTGTGTGTGTGTGTGTGTGTGTGTGTGTATAAATGTATGATCTAGATAAACAGATAATGTGTAAATTTTTTTACTTTATGTATACAAAATAAATATAAATATGACTATACCATAATACTTCATAAATATCTTTGTTATTTTTATGTTATTTTTATGATTTTATTGATTATGTAATGTTCTTTTTGATGGAAATAAAATATCCCTCTTGTTAGAAAATTTACATATTGACCGTATTGTTTGACATTGTATAGTGTTACTTCTTTCTTTATACAAATAAAGCTCTAATATGCTTTCATATATATTTGCCTACATAATTGGTGATTTTATCAAGACATATTTCTAAAAGTGCAAATTCCTGGGAGGAACAGATCACTTAGACAAGAATTTGTTAAATAATGGGAATTGCCAGGTTAAGTAAGAAAAAAATGGGGAACTTATAGGCTCTTCTTGATTTGGTTTGGAAATAGCTAAAGGGCATTTTCTACTTTAAATGTTTTTGTGGTTCCCGATTATAAAACTTTATTTTAAATATGCTGACATTTTTATTCAATCAGCTAGGATGCTTATTCAAAACAGGACCATAGATCAAATAGTCCACTCCTGCAGTTAAATGTAGCTTGTATATAACTCAAAATAAAAATATTAATAACACCTTTTTTTCTGTGACAACCATATTCTTTTATATGCTTGGAGCTCAAGCTGAACTGATTTGGGCTGAATTTATTGAGACAAACTTACAGTAAGTAGTATTATATTTGATCTTGTGAGATCTGAAATGTGAATGGTGGTGGAGAAACACTCTTGATTTCATATATAGGGTGAGACAAAAGCAGGTTTATAGTTTTATTCACTTTTGAATACAATAATTGATAAACAATAATACAAGAATAAACTCTATGTTTTGCATACTCACAACTATAAACCTACTTTTGCCACACCCTGTGTATATAAGCCTGTTGACAGGTACATTGAAGTGTAGCAAAAGGGAACAAATGACTTCTCTGTGTTTGCTCTAACTCCAGCTCGAGTCTGAAAGGATTATTGATGTAGTAATTGATTTTATCATACCCCAAAATAACAAAGACTTTTCAAAAAATATTCTATTAACCTGAAAAGAAAGTGAATTACTTTCTGCTATCTTATTAGCAATCAATGGTAATAAAGACTGTGAAAGTGCCTTAGAGAATCCTTAATTATCTTTCTGAGATCCTCTGAGAACAAATGAAAGAGAGGCTTATAAAAAGGGAAAGTTAATTAACTTGTCCCAAGGACTATACCCATCCAGTTAAAGTATAAATAAAATATTGCTAACTCACCATAGGTTGTTTGATAAATAACATGTAATTTATGCAAGAGAAAGAAATAAGCAATATAAAACATTTTAAAACCAGTTACGTTACTTTACCTGGTTCCCTTAAAAGTATGTTCTCTAATTTGATAATTCCTCTTTATTTTCCCATTAAGTTATTTCACCTTAAAAGATAGCCAAACGGCCCACAATAAGCCATAGTTATGCACAGAAAAGGCCAGAGGTGCTCGGGGGACATGGGATCATTAGGATGGTTACTTGCAAGACTGAAATCATCACCAACTACTGGATATGTAGCCCTCTAGCCATTTTATTTCATTTTCCAATTCCGTCTACTTGGTAGAGGAAAACTCAGCCAAGGATTTTGGTGTGCCATTTTTAAATCATTTTTAAATCCTTAAACAAAAAATTGGGGAGTATATTTTTAGTTACTCATTTCCATAGAATTATTTTAGTGAATGAATGGCTATGTAAAAAGAAAGGGTTACCACCCAAAATACTATCTGTGACACTTATGTGAATTAAGGGCGTTTGCTTTAGAGTGAAGTGGGAAAGACTCGTACATTAGCATGCTGTTTTGATTTGAATGTTTGTTTGTTTTTATATCATCTCCAAGGATTAGATAGTGTCTCAATGAGAGCACGCAGCAATGATTCTAAGAAATAATAAGTGTTAAATCCCTTTAACATTGTTATCTAGGAGACTGCAGTGTGTTGTAGACATCACTCCTTCTCCTCGGGTTTTCACATTTGATCAGTACTAACCACCATGCTATGCCTTAAGTCTCATGAGATGACTTGGTACGTGTTGAGCTGGAGAATTAAATCTCACCCAGAGACATGCAAGAGACCACTCACCACCCTTCCAGCAGAGTGGCAGAGGCCCAAGTGGAAAAGTATTTAATTTATGATCTCCTAAGACCTTTCATATTTGCAAGGGTATACAAATGCTGTAGTCCTGACTTCTACAGCTAGCAAGAAGGCAAAGGGACTCAGAAGACTACTTTTCTGATTGGAACAATGAGAATACGCCAGAAAAGATGTAAAACCACAGTAAGCCACCTTGGGGGAACCAGTATCAACGTTTGCCTCCTGGTATAAACAACTAGAAAAGCAACTGAGTGCATTATCTAAAAATGGTTTGTTTTATCCATTGGACAACAGGCAGTACAAATTGTGATCCCTGAGAAAATTAAAATAAAGAAGCTGATCAGTCACCTGGGGTTTTTCATGGAGGCACTTTCAGAGTTGGAGTATAAGAGCAGACTCTGAGGATTTGGCTGAATGGAAGAGACAGGAGTTGCATTTTGATGAGGCCCTAGCATCCCATGCAGAGAAAAAGCTCCAGGAATCTGCATGAACTGGAGTTTGTTCCGAGCGTTAACTTGTTTATGTGTAGCATAAACACCCTGAAGCCAGGCAAAGACATGCTCTCTATTGTAAGATAAAAACAAGTCCCAGAGCACACAGCGCTACAGGATGCTCCAGTTACAACCTGCCATAGCAGAGGTGCCTCACTCAACAACCAGGTGTGCAGTAGGGAGCCAGGAGGATGCTGTCTCAGCAGTAAGGTACATCTATTCCTACAGCATACCTACTCCAGACCCACCTGGAAAAGCTTTCAAAAGAAGCCTCAAAGGATTAAGCTGCTCCACAAATGGCTTAACTATTAAAACAGACTTCAACATGTTTAAAGAAAGACAAAACACTCCAGACAAAAATACAACAAGTAAAATGTCCAGCACCTGATTAAAATTTACTAGAATTTTATGAAAGAGCAGGAAAATCTTACCCAGCATCATAAGAAAAATATTACTATGGGAACAACCAAATGTGACAGAGCTGATGGAGTCATTAGAACAGGACTTTAACACAATTACAAAGAGTTTAAAGCAAAAGCAAACCTAAAGGCAAGAGAAGTAGAATTTATAAAAATAAACCAAATATTTGTTCTAGACAAGAAAAATAAAATATGAGAATTAAAAAATCCTTTACAGGTTTAAGAAGCTATTAGATATTTATAAAAATATTCAGTAGACTTGAAGTCAAGGCAAAAAGGCAATGGACAGATAAGCACAGAGAGGAAAACATTAAAAATTAGAGGACTCAATAACCTGTGGGAAATATAAAGCAATCTAACATATGTTTAATTAGAGTTTTCAAAATAGAGGAAAGCCAAAATATACTTGGAGAAATAATATTGCTATACTTGTTATTTGAGCCAGGAATGGTTTATTTATTTATTTTGGTCCATTCGTTGGGATTTTTTTTCTCTTTTTTTAATTTTTTTTTCTTTATTGATTAAGGTATTACATATATGTCCTTATTCCCCCCCCCCCGTACCCTCCCACCCTACCCCCCACTCATGCCCTCACCCCCCTAGTGCCTGTGTCCATTGGTTTTGCTTATATTCATGCATGCAAGTCCTTTGATTGATCTCTCCCCCTTCGTTGGGATTTTAAGAATCATGTCATCAGTGGATAAAGACAGTTTTATTTATTTTTCCCAATGTAAGTACTTTTCTTTTCTTGTCTTGTCATATTGAAGTAGCTTGTACTTCAGGGCAATGTTGACTAGGAGTGGGGAGAGAGAACATCTTTGTTTTGTGCATCATGACAGAGGGAAATGTTCAGTTTCCCACCTTTAGATATGATGTAAGCTGTGGGTCATTTTATAGATACACTTTATCAAGTTGAGGAAGTTCCCCTCTAATCCTCAGACCTTTTATCATGAAAGGGTGTTAAATTTTGTCATATCTTTTCTTGTATCAAACATATGGTCAGATGATTTTTCTTTTGAGCCTGTTAATAGGTGGATTCCATAGATTAATTTTCAAATGTTGAATCAGTCTCACATCACTGGAATAAATCCCAATTGGTTATAATGTGTAATTATTTTCATATACTGTTGGAATAAATTTGCTAATGTTTTGTTGAAGATTTTTATATCTGTATTCATGAGAGATTGATTCTGAAGGTTTTCTTTTTTAGAATGTCTCTATCAGGTATTAGTATTAGAGTTATATTGGATAGAATTGTAACCGTACAATCAATGGGTCCGTGCTGCCTGTCACTATTCCAGCCAATTAAGCAGAGACAGGGTGGAATCATTATGAGCATTTATTCCAATACTGCCGGCAAAATGGGAGAACAGCAGGTCACCCACAAAAATCTGCTCTGCACCTCACCACAAGCCAGCTGCTTATATTGGGTAAAAGGACAAAGATTACCTGGGGAAATGGCCAGAGGGTATGCCAAATGGGCAGTTAACAGATGAGCAGAGGACTGGGTATCTTCAAAGGGCTTAGTGATATGCAAAGGGCTGGGATCTTCAAAGAGCTGGCGATTCTGGTTTCTGCAGCAAAGTTGTTCATCTTTCCATGATAAGAGGCAGCTCCCTGATGAGGAAATGGGCTGAGTTTCTTGGTGAGCTCCCAGGTCCCTTGTGTAACTTCCAGCCAGGTTAGAATGTGCCCTCGTTAATCAGAATAAAACAATCTCAGCTAACAGAGCATGATTAATATTTCTTACAAATTTTTGCTGGTTCCCCAACATTCTATGTCTGCCCCTATCAGTTTGGGGAATTGAAAGAAGAGTGACATAGCTGTGCTATAAAAATTAAACTGTTGAATAGCCCAAATTAGACTGGAGAGGGACACAATCTTGTAGAACATGTTAAGAAACTCACTGGGAGGTTCTAGACTGGCTTTAAGTTTCAAATACCTTCGACTATGCATACAGCCAACTCTCCTAGCTGGCCGAGGATATACAGGCGTGTTTTTCAAGGCCCACTGTTTTCTATAATATATCCTCTTTCCACAGAGAAGACTCACACATGTACAGTGTACTATTCATAAACCTAGTCATAACACAGGTGGTGCATTTTGAAAGATTGTTCAGACAATTAACACGCGGCTGCAACTCCTCCGTTAATATTATTTTGACTCCAACTCAGCCCTTCTCTCCAGTTCATAGAAAGACCAAACCTAACAGTGTTTCTACATAAAATAAGAAGTCCACATCAAAGCACAAGCACCACTGCATGGCTAACAAACCTTTCTCGCAAAGGTCTTTGCATGCTGCATTCATCCTGGGGGAAAATATTCCGTACTCAGATTGTATCTCCCCCATATTATACCCACCATGTCCGACGTGGCAGGTTCCATGCTCCATCAGTGTAACTCAGACCTTCACACTTGTTCTCCCCCACAGCGATTCAAATGTTGAATGCTCCTAACATTTTCAGACAGATGTTATCAAACATTTTCTTATCACCGTGTTCTCAGTAAATTTACATAGAACAACAATTGCCACTGGAATGAGGTGCAATCAACAGAGAAACAATTAGTGTTTGTCATTGACATCTGGGAATATACCTGTACTGGTAAGGATATTTTCTTTACTGCACTAAAAACACTTTTGTTCCAACGTTTTTTACCTATAATATGATATATGTGTATATCAGATTAAAAGTATATATCATCTATAATAATAAAAGTATAATATGCTAATTAGACCGGATAGCCTTCTGGATGACCTTTTGGACAAAGCCAGGGCTGCAAGGGAAGCTCGGGTCCCAGGTGCCAGAGGGAAGCCAGTGCTGGCAGACAGGGGGAAGGAAGGCCTACTCTTGCATGAATTTTGTGCATCGGGCCTCTAGTCTCTCTCTCTCTCTCTCTCTCTCTCTCTCTATATATATATATATATATATATATATATATATATATATATATATATATATATATATAAAAGCCTAAGCGACCATTTTGACCCGTTGACTGCTCAACCAGTCGCTATGACGCGCACTGACCACCAGGAGGCAGACGCTCAACACAGGAGCTGTCCCCTGGTGGTCAGTGCACTCCCACAGCCAACCTCCCACGGCCAGCCAACTTCCCGTGGTCCCTCCCCCTGGCCAACCGGCCCCGAATGGCCCCAATCGGGACTGGGCGAGATGGCCCTGATCGCCAGCCAGGCTGAGGGATCCCACCTGTGCACAAATTCGTACACCTGGCCTCTAGTATATACATAAAGTATATACTATATATTCATGTACTTTAATATATACCTAATTTTCAGTTTATCAGATTAAGTATATACACACATATTTCCCCCCTTGATGCCACCAATTCCTCTCTATCCTTTTCCCATCAAGAAAGCTGGGGTCAAACTTCTACTTCTGGTTAGTATTTAAAGGGTTACAAGAAACTTTAACTCTTACTATAATAAGAAAAAAATATTTGGATAAGTTTTTTTAAAAAGTCATAGTTTTTTTTTTAAAGCCATTAGAAATCTGAAGATGCACAGAATTAGGAATGAATTAAACTCCAGAGAAAAATGAGTACTTCCTAGGAAAAAAACACAAGTTCTTGGTTACTTTTATGCCTGGGGGAAGAGTGGACAGAAGATCAAACTTTCTTCTATAGGATGTCCCACAGGTAAGAAGAAACCACCCATATTCCTAATAGAACATGTGGGATGGCAAGAAAGATTACATTCCAAAAAGTTCCAGCAGTAAAGTATTTCTTCAGCCACCCAAAAAGTCTTTCCTACGGGCTCCACATATATGGAAACATACTAAACGCTGGGACTAAAGCAAGAAGTCAGGGTGCCATCTCCTGAGGGCATCCTGCAGCACAGGGTGTGGCTGGAGAACCCCCAGAAGCCCCAAAGCTGCCTGCAAAGCATAAGAGGATCTTGAGAGTCTCACAATCCTTAGATCCCAAGTCCTTCTGAAATGCACAGTCCTGATCTTATCCCCCAAATAAGTATTTGGAGCCAGGAGCAAACTCATATGAACAAAAGCTCCAACCCATAACAAGTCTACTTCAATAAGAGCTTAGCTCAGATCTGCTCTGGAATGAAGCATCATTGATTTCCCGCCTACTATTTTTTAATGAAGAAGATTCAGCATACAATAAGGCATTACACAGATTACAAAAACAAAACAAAACACAAAAATTAGAAAAAGTATGATTGAAAATCAAGGAAAAAATTGTTACAAAGAGTAGAACCCACATATTGGTTTTAACAGAAAAGAACATGCAAGTAACTACTTCAAAGTATGTTAAAGAAAGATGTTGAGAGTATTAAATTAGTTGAAATTTCAGCATAAAAATCATAGCACTGAAAAAGATAATATCTGAAATGAAGATTTTCTCCAATGGACTTACCAACATACTGGACACAGAAAAACACACACCCATAAACTTGAAGACAAATTATCCAAACACATAAAAAGAGAAGCAAAGAGGAAAATCAAATGACTGCAATAAACAGAACAGCCCTGGCTAGTGTTGCTTAGTAGTTGGATCACCAGCCTGAGCACCAAAGGGTCTGGGGTTCTATTTCCAGTCGAGGGCACGTACCTGGGTTGCAGGTTCGATCCCCAGCCCTGTTGGGGTACATGCAGAAGGCAACCAATCTATGTCTCTCTCTTTCTCCTCCCTCTCTCTCCCCCCTCCCTTGCTCCCTCCTTTCCGTTCTCTCTAAAAATCAATGGAAAAAATATCTTCCAATGAGGATTAACAAAAAAAGATTTTTTTAAATAAAAAGTAGCAGAACAACAGAGATATGTGATACAATACCATGTGATCAATCATGCTTGAATTTTAAGTCCCAAAAGAAGAAGATCTAGAAAAGAAAGGCAGAATCTTACCTAATAATAGACAAATATGTAAATTGACCATACCTCCGCTACTCCCACCAGCCAAACAGGAGTGATATGCAAATGAATCCATCAAAGATGGTGGCTAATTTGCATACACAGGTGCTGCCCCACCCCCTGAGAAGGTCTCTCAGGGCTTCTGGGAAGCATGGGAAGGCAGGGCTGGAGCAGAAAGAGGCAGCTCCTGGGCTGGGCCGGAGTGGAAAGGCGGTGCCAGCAGCCAGGGAAAGGAAGGCCCATTCTAGCACGAATCTTTGTGCATCAGGCTTCTAGTAATTATATAAAAACTACAGGCCCGGTGCACGAAATTTGTGCACTGGAGGCAGGGGATCCCTCAGCCTGGCTTGCACCCTCTCGCAATCTGGGACCCTGCAGTCAGACATCCCTCTCGCAGTCTGGGACCACTGGCTCCTAACCACTCTGTCTGCCTGCCTGATCACCCCTAACTGCTCACCTGCCTGCCTGATCACCCCAAACAGCCTTTGCTTCGGCTGCCACCACCACAGCTTCATTCGGAAGGACGTCCGGAATCATGTCCGGAAGGTCGTTCAGCTGTCTGGTCTAATTAGCATATTATGCTTTTATTATTATAGATGTAATGGCTAAAACTGATGAAGGACAATAACACTGATACCCCAGAAGTTCAGCAAAATGCAAGCCAAATAAATACAAAGAAAATCATACCTTAACAAATCAAGCTGTAGAGAACCAAAGCTAATGAGACGTTTTTTAAGAACCCACAGAAGCAGGACTTCTGGAGTTTCAGAGTGTGGAGCCTTGAAAATTCTCTCCCCAAAAAAGCAATAATAAAGAAAAAAATTTTTAGTCAAAACCAACCATTCTGGGGCCTTGAAAAAGGCCGAAGAACAATTTGAGACCGGTTTATTCAAGAAAAACTAAACTACATGTATAACAGGATCTGAGGTGGACTGCCCTGGGCCCGTTCCATCTCCTGAGCTCTGGAGCAGAACAAGCTGTGAGAAAGGGCAGTTCTGCCGCAGAAGGGGTCAACTTAATTGAATAGGAGTGAGGAAAGCTACATACGCAGCAGCGATGTTGCCAAAAACAATCACAATTTTCACGGCAACAACTGAGGAAGGCCAACATGACCGCAGCCCAAAGCTTCAATATTGGTTAAGGCAAGGAACACATCAGTCAGAAATGTAATAGGGAAATGCAGGAATAAGACAGCTGCAGTGAGACTGGGTCAGCAGCAGGGTGTTGCTGATGGTCAGGAATGCTGTGTGCATGTCAGGAGAGACCAGAGAAGAACCCCGCTGTCTACTCACCATGAACCCGGGCCTTGCATAAGAAGCACGCAGAAGCTGGAGCAGACTTGTCAACTGCCCAGACTTTCAATGTGTTCTCTAATCCAAAGCCACAAGCAAAGCGTGGACTTCTTACTGATTAAAGGTGTTTAGGTGAAAACTCTGATCAGTCATTGGCTAATCACTAAGCCCTATTAACCCTAAGGGTAATATGTAGCAATCTAGGTTTAAAAATAGAAACAACAAAAAATAACTTAGTAGAGACATGACTATTGAGACAGACTCTAGTCCAGGCAAGTTTTTAAACAAAGGGTAACAAACAAAGTCAATACAAATAAAGTTGCAGTAGTGGGCTCAGAAGAACCCAGTGTTGCCCCAATACATTATCTAAATTCTATGTCGGATTCTCAACAACAACAAAAAATGAGATGTATAAAAAAAAGGGGGGGGGGGGAGTATGGCTGAGAGAGAGAAACATTAAGTAGAAACTGTAAGAGATCTCAGATGTTGGATTTAATAGACAAAGACTTCAAAGCATCTATTATTGATATTTTGTAAGAACCAAAGTAAGGTATATTAAAAAGTAAAAGAAATTATAATGACAAAAAATGGAGAAATTGTCATGGTCAGGAGTAAAGTAAGGAGATATGATAATTAAATGCAATGTAGCATCCAGATTATATTCTGAAATACATAAATGGAATGAAAAAAATATAAACTGAGAAAAAATTATATAAAATATATAACCAGTAACATTAAAAATGTCAAGGTTAAGGAAAGAATGAGGAACTAGAACAGATTGGAAGAGACTAAAGAGACATAACAATTTAATCCATTCTGGGATCCTGGGTTGGACTCAGGGTCATTAGGGGGGAAATGAATTAAATGTAAACTGCCTATAGCTTAGCGTAGTTAACAATATTGTACCAACATTAATTCCTTAGTTCTTGTAATTGGACTCTGACTGTGTAAGTAGATAACATGAGAGGAAACTGGATAAAGGGTATACATGGACTTTCTGTGCTATTTTGCAACTTTGATGTAAGTCAACTATTTCAAAATAAAATCTGAAAATATGAGTGAAAGATCTGTTGCCCCTAACATAGAAAGCTATATAATAAATTAAATAAAAAGATAATTAAATGAAAGCCAAACAATTTCCAAAGTAGAATTTATAATATGATTACTTTAAACACACACACACATATTGCCATGGCACATCCGAACAATTGAATATTATTCAGTGTTGAAAAGAAATGAGCTATCAAGCCATGAAAAGATATGGAAGAAACTTAAATGCATGTTGCTAAGTGAAAGAAGCTGATCTGAAAATGCTACATATTGTATAATTCCAATTACATGGCATTCTGGAAAAGGCAAAACTGTGGGGACTAAGCACATCAGTGGTTGCCAGGGACTAGGAGGGAGGGAGGGGTAGAGAGGCAGAGCATGGAGGATTTCTAGGTCAATGAAACTATTGGGTACATACTGCTATGGTGGAGATGTGTCGTTATACATTTATATAAATCCTTAGACTGTAGGACACCATGAGTGAACTCTAGTGGAAAGTATGAGCTCTGGGTGATAATCAATTGTAGCGAATGTTCCACTCTGGTGGGGAATGTTGATAATGGGAGAAGCTATGCCTGTGCAGGGGTAGGGACTAACAGGTATATGGGAACTCTGCACCTTCCACTCAATTTTGCTGTGAACCTAAAACTACTCTAAAAATAGTCTATTATTAAACAAAACACATATATGTATACATTCACATTTATTTACATATGTGTACATATGTATTCTTTTTTAATTTATATATATATATATGATAGTATTACAGATGTCTCCCATTCCCCCTGCCCTTAGCCCCCTCCTCCCAGCCCCTACTCTCCCCCTCTCCCCCAGGTCTTCACCTCGCTAGGCTATGCATAGAAATATGTAAGTACATATATATTCTTTACATATATATTTATATTAGTATATACCTAAAAAAATTAGTATATATCAAATTGTTACCAGTTGTTTTTCTGGCTGGGAGTAGGGGTTGGGTAATCCAAGGGATATCTTACCCTTTCTACTTTATATATTTTATATTTTCCTGTCATGTTTGAATTTCTATAATGAAGATAGATTTAGAACAAAACAATAAAGGTATTAGAAGTGTCCAAAAAAGAATATATTTGAGAAATAGGTGAATGAAAGCCAGTTTAGAAACGAAGTTTGCTTTATCTGTAGCCCATTCACTCCATGCCCGATTGCCCGAGGCATCGCTCCAGTCCGCCTGCTGTGCTCCCATTGCTGTCTGGGCGTGACTGGTAAGATTAACAAATAGGGCAGGTGTAACGTATTTGATGCCATGGAGCACTTAGAACCGTGGGAATGATCTCTTCACACACACAGCCCTATGCGATGGCTTTTAGGTCAGAATTGCCCATTTAGGTAGCTGTAGCCACAGTGCCGCTTTCTCAGACAGTTATACGATAAAAGTAACAATAAACTTGGATACATATTAAAGTTCATTTTACTTTTCCTCCTTCAGGTCATGCGCAGTGATTTATAGTGGCTGTTAGTGTTCTGAGTGATGTTGAAGTATTAAAAACACCTAGAAAAAGGCATGTGTAGTTTAAGTTAGAAATTTACCCTCACGTTACCCCCACCTCCAAGCCCATTTAATTTCTGCTGATGTTGTGCCTTGCTGTGTTGTGAGGATGAACTCACCTTCTGTTTATTTGAACTTCTAATGAGCCACATTACGGTTACTCATTTTTCTTCATGGATCACGAGCCAAGCTATCGACACTGCCCATGTGGTCCTCCCATGCTGGGACCACCATCTGTCAATCACGCTTTCGCATGACTTCGGCTCAGTACCTCTGAAAAAGGAAATTAATGGGTATCAGAGTGTCTTAAAGCAGGATCTCTGGGACATCCTAATTAACATAATTTTCATTTCAATGTTCTCTGCATTTAGATTCCTGGTGAGTTCTTAAGTCTATGGGGTGTTTTATGTAGCAATTATATCCTACCATGGTTATCTATATCTTTCAGTCCTTCATTTATATAGTTGTGTCTCACCCTTTCCCCCACCCCCCAGACCCTGCCCCTATACAATTTGGTAATTCATACAGAACGTTTTTCAAATAAAAAATGAAAGCTATGAAAAGATATTATAATAATGTAGTCATTTGTACTATAAAATTTTTATTAAATCTGTAAAGTCGCTTTGTTAATGAATCAAAGTAACCAGAGAAGTTATGTAACACAGCGTTACTGTCCTCCGTATGAAGAGAGTTCTTTTTTTTTGTTACAGTGATTAAGGTGAGCTAATGATGGTATCGTTGGGCATTGAAAGCCCTGGCTAGTTTTACCCCGTATGAAAGAGGAGTGTATAGGTTAGCAGGGGCATAAAAAAAGTGATATGATGAAGACAAAATGTCTGGGTAACCTCAGTGAGTCACCAGAAAGTGCCATTGTAAGTTAGGGACTATCTGTATCCCTGGGCTCCATACTCATTCCCATTACCATGACATATTTTTAAAATATATATTAATGTAAATTTAAAGTAATTTTTTTGAAAACTGCTTAAGAATTTAGGGAACCTCCTTTGATTCCCAGATTCAACCAGAGATATTTCAAGCTAAGGCTAAGAATTTCTAAAGATTCTGGCTTTGATTTTTATGTATAACTTTTTTGTCCTAGAGTAGGGATGGGCAAACTTAAAGGGCCAGAAAGCAAATCATTTAGACTTTGTAGCATACAGTTTCTATCTCAACCACTCATCCTTGCCATTGTAGTGCAAAAGCAGCCACAGATAGTACATAAACAAATGAGTGTGACTGTGTGCCAACAAAACTTTATTGACAAAAACAGGAAGCCAGGTGGAGTTGGCTTACAGATCACTCCTTTGTACATTAATACATTCCTTTAAAGTACAATTAAATCAAAGTTGTGCCAATCAGAACA
This sequence comes from Cnephaeus nilssonii, assembly GCF_951640355.1. Classification (NCBI taxonomy): domain Eukaryota; kingdom Metazoa; phylum Chordata; class Mammalia; order Chiroptera; family Vespertilionidae; genus Cnephaeus; species Cnephaeus nilssonii. Next base: position 33,620,978 of record NC_137089.1, on the reverse strand, counting down.
AAGTTACTTATTTTTTTAAATATATTTTTATTGATTTCAGAGAGGAAGGGGGAGAGAGAGAGATAGAAACACCAATGGTAAGAGAAAATTACTGATTGGCTGCCTCCTGCATGCCCCCCACTTGGAATGAGCCTGCAACTGGGGCATGTGCCCTGACCGGCATTGAATCGTGACCTTGTGGTTCATGGGTCAATGCTCAACCACTGAGCCACACCGGCCAGGCAAAAGTTAGATTTTTATGGGAAAATCATATAAATTGAAGAATCTGTTTGTAAACTGGAAAAAAAAAACAACCTTATATGTATTTTTTAAAGTATTTGAAGTCCCATAAAATTCAAACTAATGATATTCTTAAAAGGATTAAGGTATTCTGCAGCTTGTCATTAGAAATGCAGACATTACAGATGATCTGTTCTGACACAGGGGTATTATGTGTAAGTAGCTGTCAGCTCAGGGAGGTGGTGTGACCTTCCCAGAGTGTCATCACTACTAAGTGTGAAGCTAAAGTCCAAATAGTATGTTCTCTGCTCTTGTCCTCTTTGTATATAATGTTACTATTTAAATATTAAACTATCAGCTTTATGACATTTACAGTATCTGTACTTTCTGGCCTTTATAGTTAAATATTCAGGGAATGTAAATGATGTGGGAAGGTGTGCACAAATGAATTAACAAAGCCCTTTATGACTCAAGTAATGCTGGCACTTTCCCTTTCACATGGCTTTTCTCCAAGAACATGGAAAATACAACTCTCTGAAGATTAAATGTAATTCTTAAAAAGCCCTGTCATTGAAGGTTAGGTGTAGAGACTAAAGAGAATAGATGGCAAGCCTAATGCAAGTAAAGAATCTTGCCTTTCAGGTCACGGTTCGATTCCCGGTCAGGGCACATGCCAGGGCTTGATCCCCAGTGTGGGGTGTGCAGGAGGCAGCCGATCAATGATTCTCTCTCATCATTGATGTTTCTATTTCTCTCTTCCCCTTCCTTCCTCTATGAAATCAATAAAAAAAATATTTTTTAAGAAAAGAAATGAATGTCATGGTAATGAATGATTACAAAATTAGAAATTGCCAGCTAAGATTTGTTTCAATGAGGGTTAGCAACAATATGGGCTTCTCAGTCCCACTTTAAACACAGGAGTATAATTCATGTGGTTGCTGGAATATGAGGAGAGCAAAAGCCAACATTTTTCAATTTAGATGAAGACCCATGGCTTCCCCCATGTATTATGTACTGTTGGCCCCGCTCACAAAGGGCACCCAGGACTGTGGAAGAGAAGTCCCATTGTATTCTATTACTTTCTGTCTTTCTCAATAACTCTGGGAACTCTAAGGGTCAGATTAATGTCCTACATACAGCAAATGTCTATTAACTGTTCTTTGATTTTTATGCAGAATTTCCTGGGGAACCAGACCTAAGACAAAATGCTTAGTCCATGTTCATGTAAACTAATTTCTAATATTATGGAGAGATGTGTTTTCCATAAGGCTACACCAAGGTCCCTCATCCCACAAGCATTTCTCCCACCAAGTGTGGTCCCAGGCTCCCTTCCCTAAGATCTTGTGGGCCGCTGACTATCGCAGAAATGACACGAAAAGTGACTCCCAGGCTAGGTCATAAACAGGCTACAACTCCCTCTTCCCCAGAGTTAATGCCCACATCACAGCCTCCTGGGCACCCCTAAACTTGAATCTCTGCTCCATCAGTTCAGTGGGACCATTCCCTCCCCCCAACCCACCCAATAGATTCCATTTTCTAACAGCACTCCCAGGCAGAAAGCTGCAGCAAATAGAACACTTATCTGATGAGTTCCCTTCTCTCACACACTCACATTGATGGTGGTGCAATGCTGAGCATAGACAGATGTGTCATATATTTAGTAGCATTTGATAGTTGCTTACAGTGGGAAGGTAAGTCTGATCCCAGTTGCTCCATCCTGGCCAAAATGCACGTTGACTCTTCTGTTGTATATACAAAATGTTTGAATAGTGTATCCCCTGTTAAAGAGTAGATTTCATTATCTTAATGGCGGTGAACTTATAGTCAAGTTAACTATGTAGGCAAGTTTGCATTTTTGTAGAAACTGACAAGTCTTTCCTCTAATTAATGTTACATCTCTCGTATCTATCATGCGTATCAAGCAGAAGAGATTCTTATTTCTGGGGCTCAGCTCCTTCCCTCTATTGAATGTAAAAGGGAAAGAAGTTGAATCTAACTGACTCCATCTTTGGGAAGTTAGTTGGTCTTTGAAATCCTTAATCTCATCTATTATCAGAGGGTCATGCTGCAAGAAACCAGTGGTTTGACCTGAGACTGATGCCTGCACTGATTCTGGTCCTTCTGACTAGGTAGACTAGGGATTTCATGAAATCCTAGGTGGGACTTTCCCTTTCCACGCATTACTTTATTGATTCAACAAATATTTATTGGTACCTGCCATGTACCAGGGATTTGGCAGTGAAAAGCAGAGTACATTCTTTCGGAGGGAACCAAACATTAAATAAATATATGATTGCTTACATATATAATCTGTAAGGCAGTCCTACATGCTAAGGAGGAAATAACTCAGAATAAGAGAATAGATTCCAAGGTTGAGCGTTCCGAGAAGCAGGAAGCAGAAGTTGCCAGGCTGGGGAAGGTCAGTGCCCTTTCCTGATGCACAGCACGCTTCCTTCATACTCTACTGGTCTAAGCGGTCACAGGCCTCCCTGTGAAGGGGAGGGAAGAATAGGGTCTACCTCCTGACAGGTCATGGCCAGGCCACATGCAGAAGAGCACATGGGGTGAATCCACCTTTGGAAAAGGCACTCAGCTACAGTTTCCATGCCTAACTACACAAGTTACTTACTGCCACATGTAACAGAGATACATTTGAGAGTTATTTATCATAACACTATTGAACAGTGAAAATCAAAATTTGCGAAAATATCTGAGGCTAACATTTACATTTAGACATGCAATGAGAATATTTTAACATACTGATTTCATCATTTAAAGAAAATTTGGGGGGTTTAAAAATTATTTAAATTACATTGTTACCCTTTTGAGAAACATTTGGGAGGGTAAAATACAGTGTATTCAAAGAATTAAATAAGAAGTTTCTACTCTGCAGCTTTTATTTTTGAAAATATTTGAGCTCAAGTCAATAGTACTTAGTCCAAGTTTTTAACACCTTATTAAATTGCCACTATCCTTTTTTACTTGTATAACATAAACATATTTATTTTATAACTAGAGGCCCGGTGCACGAAATTCATGCACGGAGGGGGGTTGTCCCTCAGCCCAGCCTGTACCCTCTCCAATATGGGACCCCTCAAGGGATGTCCGACTGCCCGTTTAGGCCCGATCCCGGATCGGGCCTAAACGGGCAGTCGGACATCACTCTCACAATCCAGGACTGCTGGCTCCCAACTGCTTGCCTGCCTGCCTTCCTGATTGCCCCTAACCACTTCTGCCTGCCAGCCTGATTCACCCCCTACCCACTCTGCTGCCAGCCTGTTTGCCCCCAACTTCCCTCCTCTGCTGGCCTGGTCACCCCTAACTGCCCTCCTGCAGAGTTGATCACCTCCAACTGCCCTCCCTTGCAGGCCTGGTCCTTCTCAACTGCCCTCCCTTGCAGGCCAGGTGCCTCCCAACTGCCCTCTCCTGCTGGCCATCTTGTGGTGGCCATCCTGTGTCCACATGGGGGCAGGATCTTTGACCACATGGGGGCAGCTATATTGTGTGTTGCAGTGATGAGCAATCTGCATATTACTCTTTTATTAGATAGGATTGTATGTTATAAATATGTAATTAGAATAATTTAACCACTCTATACAGATGTAATTTAACAAATTATCCTGGCTATTTACATTCATGCTAATCATCAAGAGATTACTTAAATATAACAAGACAATTAATACAAGAAATAGAAAATAAACAAACTTCTTGAGAAAAATAATTTCAGGTACTAATTATATCTTCTACAAAAAATCATAAATGCCTATTAATATAAAGACCTATTCCTTCCCATTTAGATGCTAGGGTTAGCCAGAATTGGTTCAATGTTTTTAGTCCTACCCAAATTAATACTTTTGTTCTCATAGTCACTTATTTATTTAGTACTGCATTCATTATTCATTCTTTCATACAGTCAATGAATGTTCACTCTTGGTCAAATTCTGTTATAAGTAGTGTATTAGGGATCTCCAGAGTAACAGCACCAATAGGGTGTGTGTGTGTGTGTGGTGGGGGAGGGGGGGCGTATATATGTGTGTGTATAAAAATATGGAACTGGCCAATGTGATTATGGAGGCTAATTCCACACCCTGAACAGCCAAACAGCCAATGGTAGAATTCCTGAAGATCTAGAGCCGCGAGAGCCACTAGGTTTTGGTCCTACTTCGAGTCCAAAGGCAGGAGAAAAACCAATGTCCCACATCAAAGACAGTGCAACAGAGAGAAAGAATTTTTTTAACTCATTCTTTTAGTTTATTCAGGCCAGATTAAAACTATAATTTTCTCTGTAATAAATTTCATCCAAATTCAACCAGGAAGCTAAGCTCAGCATTTAACTTTAATTACCTATTAGTTATTTTTGCTTCCTATTTACAAGAGTTTGGCAAAAAAAAAAAAAAAAAAAAAAAAAGATTTGGAATGTCCAGATCTCTCTTAAAAGCTGCCAATGGTATCTTGCACTTAGGTCTTCCTATTTGGTAACTTTCTTGGCCTCAATAAGAGATAGTTAAAATTCTCAAATGTCATGTTTCTCCAATTTAGAAGTGTTTAAAAACAAACTAACCCAACATATTCCATGTCAGACTTGCTTTCACAGTTAATTTATTCAAAATCACAAGCACAGCTACTTAGAGTTTGACTAGTCTTGACTTACCAACAACTTGTTAGGTGGCTTTAGGAGAACTGTTATATTTATCCATTGTTATGCACTGATATTTTTCCTACGGAAATTTGAGACAGCTTCTAACAATCAAGTTCACCAAATAAACACAGAGCTGGACATGAGGGTCACAAAAAAAGAGAAGGGAGATGTCCTTACTGAGAGAGGTGGGAGAGCTGGCTCTGAGGTTTTAGGGGGAAAGAGGTTTGACTTGCTTTTGTCATTCAAACACGAGTGGTTGATTAGACAGGCGGGGGGGGGGGGGGGAGGGAGGGGGGGGGAATGGGTCCTCCCTCTCCTGTGTGCCAAGCCTTGGTTGGGAGGGGCCGCTGCACTGTGAAGAGGCTGCCGCTGGGTTCGCCCAGGCAGAATGCCCAGATCACTCAGTTAGGTCTGCCAGAGTCAATGCACTGGGCAGTGGCAGTACATGTGCCGGGTATTGGCCATTTCTGGACAAGAGTATGGTTATCAGTGATGCAAGTGTCTTCACTCTTTCTGCATAATTTCTCATTTTGCAAATAACAAAAAAAAATCTGATTTGTTATGCATATTCATGGACACCATTGATTTGAATTCTTTTATATATATATATTTTATTGATTTTTTTACAGAGAGGAAGGGAGAGGGATAGAGAGTTAGAAACATCGATGAGAGAGAAACATCCATCAGCTGCCTCCTGCACACCCCCTACTGGGGATGTACCCACAACCAAGGTACATGCCCTTGACCGGAATCGAACCTGGGACCCTTCAGTCCGCAGGCCGACGCTCTATCCACCAAGCCAAATGGGTCAGGGCTGATTTGAATTCTTTTAGTAAATAATTCCCCTTGCTTCCCTTTTCTGACATTTGGGAAATCCTGAGCATGGTCCCTGACCTCATCCAGCTGAGTGACCGGTAGGCAAGAAAAACTTTAATCAAGTAATTACACGAATAACTATGCAATCGCTTTGTGATGAGTCTGTCAAGGGAGAGCACAGTGCACCGTGAGGCAGACCTGGCTGTGCTGGCGGGTCTGGCGATGCTGCAGTGCCTCAGCCCCTAAATTGGGGGCCACACTACTTATTCTCTGACTCACAGGTACTTGCTTCCACATGTGAAGTTTACTGTATATTTATTCATTCACATGCTTCAAGCTACCATTACCGTATCAAGTCTCTGCCATATTGAAGCAATGCTATTTGATTGATTGCGGACCTACTGAGAGTAGCAATATGCACACATGCATTACTATCATACCACTATGGCATTACTAGTCTGAAGATAATCTGAAGATAATGGAGAATATAATGTACTGTGGCTTCTGTGTGGCAGTTTAGAAGCTGTAATAGTTAGAGATGACAATTTGGAAATGTATACAATAAGTTATCTAAAGCTTTTGCAGAACTAAGTTGACATGTCAAACAAGATGCTGAAAGAGACCAAGCTTCTAAAAAGCATCACTGATCTGATTATTATTTGAAGCTATAGCTTATGGAAATGGTTCTTGAAAATTATAAAGGCTCTTTAATCTTTACTTTTCTTGGTAGAGTCAATGATAAGGGCTGGATGAGGGAGGTTTTGCTAACAGTTGACTTACTGCAATATTGAAATCCTGCATCCTTCACCTGATTTTAATACAAGTTTCAACTGAATCTTGAAGGATTTAAATGAAGGAAATAGTGATAGCACCAAGAATTTTTAAAATAAAGTTATGCAATATTTTATACTATCAAGGAAGTGGTATATTTAAAAAATAGAAAATTTTTAATAAATCATTTCACATATACCTCTCTTTTATTTTTTAAATTCTATTCTCTTATCTAATTATTATAAATGCTGGATAGTGTTCAATTTGGTTGATAAATCATTTTTATTTATATTAACCATAGTGTGGGATATTTAGCTTGTTTACAAATTTTCCACTATTACTAGTACATAAAGTGCTGTAGTAAAAATTCTTATATAGATATTGTACACAACTAGATTCTCTAGAGCAAACAGAAAGGTAAAATCAGAAAAAAATATATGCAGAAGAATAGGCTTGGTAGGACGCAATTGATATAAATTTTTATAACTACATTTTTTATAAATATAATTTTTATTAAAGAGAGGCACAAAATTGCATAGGAATTATTTATTCTAGCTTCAGGATGGTAGTTCTGTTACTGGAGAGCCACTGTAGTTGGAGAGGGCTCTCCCCGCCTCGGTTCTTGTCATGCTTACAAGACCAGTGACAGAAAGCAGTATTGAAGCAAAGCAAGTGAATCTATATTAATAAAAGAGTAATATGCTAATTAGACCAGGAGACCTTCCAGATGTCCTTCCGGACAAAGTCATGGTGGCGAGGCCAAGGCAGAGGTGGTTAGGGGTGATCAGGCTGGCAGGGGAGGGCAGTTGGGGCGATCAGCCTGGCAGGGGAGGACAGTTGAGGGTGATCAGGCCGGCAGGGGAGGGCAGTTGGGGGTGATCAGGCTGGCAGGGAGGGCAGTTGGGGGGTGATCAGGCTGGCAGGGGAGGGCAGTTTGGGAGGGCATTTGGGGATGATCAGGCTGGCAGGCAGAGGTGGTTAGGGGTGATCAGGAAGGAAGGGAGAGTGGTTAGGGGCGATCAAGCAGGGAGGCGAGCGGTTAGGAGTCAGTGGTCCCAGATTGCGAGAAGGATGTCCAACTGCAGGATCAGGCCTAAACCGGCAGTTGGACATCCCCCGAGGGGTCCTGGATTGGAGAAGGTGCAGGCCGGGCTGAGGGACACCCCCCCACACACACCATGCACAAATTTCATGACCCGGGCCTCTAGTTTATTAAGAATACACGTGGCATAAAGCATAAGCATAAAGCACAAGCGGACAACTCAACTAGTCTGAGTGCCCCATCTGGTGGGGGTTCAAGGGTTTTATACTTTTCCCCTATAAGTTTCAAGTTTCCCTGACAGATATCTTGGGCTACAGACCAGATTTCAAGGTCCCCCTTTCACATTATTGTGGCTTTTCCTGAAATTGATTAGAATTCCTGGTGATTTTATCTTGGCAAGTCCCAAGATTGCTGATTTCTTTGTTTAGTGGGTGAGATAAACTTTCTTTCTCACCCTCCCCCCCACCCCTTCCTTTTCTCCTGCTCTAGCAGCTATCCTCCCTAACAGTTCCCTTTGGGAAGGGAAGGAAGTTAAAAGGGTGAGAGGCCAGGCTTAGCAGTATCTTTACCTTTTCTTTTTTAAAACTAATTAAAAAAAGAAAAAGTGATCATGTCTATTTAGTTGTATATGTCCTAAGTGCATTGGAGTCACAGAAAAAAAAAGATCCATTACATCACATATCTAATAGCCTCATTTGAAAGAACTTAGCTATAAGGTTAAAAAAAAAAAAAGCCCTGAAGAAAATGGCCTAACAGTCAGATCCACATAATTAAGAAACTAAACAATTCTGTATTCAATTGAAGAGTGTCCTTCCAAATTTATGTCAACCTAGAACTTCAGAATGTGACCTTATTTGGAAAAAGGATCTTTGTAGATATAATTAGTTAAATTCAGCCAAGGTCATACTGGATTAGAATGGATCCTAAATCCAATGACTGGTGTCCTTTAAAGAGGAGAACACACACACACACACACACACACACACACACACACACACACACACACACACACGGAACATGAAGATAAGAGGCAGAGATTGAAGTGGTGCCAGCTGTAGCCTAGGAAGGCCAGTTGGGATTGCTAGCAAACACCAGAAAGCAGGAAGAGGCAATGAAAAGTCTTCTGTAATGCCTATTAATAGATTCTGAATAGAGTCTTCAATTTTTAAAGATAATTGTTTGTAGATGGGCAGGTACTGTCATTTCGTTTCTTGCATAGACTTAGCACAGCCAGGCTGTTCTTACCTTGTTACCATAAATCACACATCCCCATTCTTGGGTTGCTACTGACTAGAAACACTATTAGCTTTTCCAATGCAGAATTACAGAGTGGTGGCTTCCCTTGCTGGTATTTGCAATGTAAGGTTCTCTTAATTTAAAAAAAAAAAAATCTCAACATAAATCTTCAGGCAATTCATTTTGAAATTGAATAAGAACCTTTTAGGCAGCATACTCTATCTGCTGATACTCTTGCTAAGGGCTGCCATTTAATTCTATTGTTCAAATAAAATACCTTGCAGCCATTCAGAAACTGTGATGATGTTGCCACCTCTCCCCACTTCCCAAGCAGTTAATTAGCTCCTGGAAGGTCTGAATATGAGAATCATTTCTAATTGCTACTGAAGTACAGATTGCTTAGCCATCTTTCCATCGCAATTACACTTCTTACACCATGTAGATATTCAGTTATCTGATAGAAAACAGAAAACTTTGTTTCATATTCCCGATGGAGGCAACACCATCGATCTTTTAGCTGCATAAAAGGAAAATAAAAATTGAATATGACAAAAGAAAACAGCTCTATAGAATCTGAAAAGGACTTCTCTCAGGAAGTCTATGGCATAAATTTATCCTTACTGCTACTGAAATCTTCAAAGGGGTCAAATTTGAAGGATTTGCTTTAAAAAAAAAAAAAAAGGCTTCTTATTGCCCTCTGACAGTAAAATAAAGTTTATTATTTTTATATTTATACTGTCATTTGAGGACCTTGTTAGTTTTTTTAACTTGGCAGGTAGATTTCTCTGATCATGTTTTCTACTTTTCTATATATTCATTAGATGACAATGAAATAGAATATCTTGGGATTCTTTTTCCAAATTATTTTCATCCTTCAGCACTCAACTCCATTTTTGTCTCCTTTCTGAACCCTTTTGGGACTTCCCACTGTTTTGTTTCTCCCAGCTCCTTTGAAATTCTGTGATGCGTAGCATCTGTACTTGTCACCTCTTATTTTCAAGCAAGTTTGGTGTTACAGCTGCAACCAGTCTTACCAGCTTATTGAGAACAGAAATTATGTCTTTTGTCTTCTTTTTGGGATATGCTGTTTTATTCTCCATAGGTGAGTAAGAAAACAATTTTTTTTCCTAAAAGTCATCGTTCCTCTAAAGTCAGTCAACATTGTCAAAAACACAGTGTCTTTAAGATGTTTTTCCCCGAGTCCTTTAATATGTCCTTGGAATCTGCATCTATCCATAGAAAACATATGGCAAATTGGAATCTAAAGTAAAATTATATTTCACTTCTCTGTGTTGTCTTTTCCTGGCACACTGGTTGGTAGAGATACTAGCTCTAGAGGCTGCCCACCTTGTAGAAAAACCAGGCAAGGCACTAAGGGGAGAGCTGGTGTCTAGAAAAGATAGTGAGCCTGATATATTGGGCAAAGCACAGAAGCAAGAGAATCAACAGGAACTGTCTTGGTCAGGAAGGTCCCCTGCAATAGATAGGGAGAAGATGGCAGGAAACAGGCACATCAGCTGTCAGCCACTGGTCAGGCTTCCACGTAGGCTGGAAACTAACATGACCCCAGAGCAGTGGGGGTAGAATAAAAGAACGCTGGCTAGGAGGAAAGGAATGCCACAGCCCAGTCCTGTGGCATGGACCAACCCTGAAACATTAAGGAAACAGTTAACCCTGGAGCCCACCTGAGCGGCCAAACATGAAGCTGGTTAAATTGATGGGGGTAAATTTGTTGATTTGCTTTCTGCCCAGACTACAGCAGTAAGTGACCTTGAGAGAGTAAGGATGAGAAGTGGGGCACATTATTTAGCTTCAGAATGAAAGAGTAGACAGGGAAGGGGGAAATAATACTAGAAATGACAATACCACCCCTGCTAACCGCTCTCCTCTCTTGTCCGCTCCCCAACAAACCACATGGTTTCTTATTCAGGGGACTGCGTGTGTCAATCGTATTATAAATCCTTGTTAACCTCCCCACTGTCATTGAACGCTGGGAGTGAGGCCCAGAAAGCTGAATGTTTGACTAGAGTTGGAGAAGCACTGCACCAACTCTTGTCATCTAACAAAAATTTAACTTCCCTTTACCTGTTTACTGGACTTGAGAAGCTCAGGTGTATTATGATGAAGAGAACAATTTCCATCGGAATTTCATGGCACATCGAAGACCCTATTGCAGCAATTTTCAACCTTTTGCATCTCATGGCACATATAAACTAATTACTAAAATTCTGCAGCACACCAAAAAATATTTTTTTTGCAACTTGACACACACACACACAAAAAGGCATAATTTCGATTCATTCACATTGGACAGCTATTGTTATGTTAGCTGTTGCCATCTTTTTATTTGACAGTCTAAGGCCGTGGTTGGCAAACTGCGGCTCGCGAGCCACATGCGGCTCTTTGGCCCCTTGAGTGTGGCTCTTCCACAAAATACTACGGCCTGGGCAAGTCTATTTTGAAGAAGTGGCATTAAAGAAGTTTAAGTTTAAACAATGTGGCTCTCAAAAGAAATTTCAATCGTTGTACTGTTGATATTTGGCTCTGTTGATTAATGAGTTTGCCGACCACTGGTCTAAGGGAAAAGAGGTCAGTGCACCCGACTAAAAATTCCTGTGGCCTGCTGGAGTGGCTCACTTGTTGAGCGTCGTCCTGTGCACTAAAGGTTGCCAGTTCAATTCCAGGTCAGGGCACATACCTGGGTTTCACATTCTATCCCCAGTCAGGGCACATATGTGAAAGGTTCTGAGTGGGCCCGGGGCACACACCTATGACACGAGGCCATAATGTATCAAAAGAACTTTTATTTTAGGCACCTGGGTGCAGGTGGGCTGAGTCTGAAAAAGGAACCAGCAGTGACTGAAGCAGGAAGCAAACTATTATTAACTTCTGCTGGCTGCAAACAGTTCTGCTGGTGAACAGATCCAGTCTGTCCTTGGTTCCTCCCAGTGCCAGATGTCTAGTGGTTATCTAGGCTATGCCGAGCTCAAGGCTGCAAGCTTTCTGCAAGGTATCTGCTAAGCAGAGTAAGTTTCCTCTGCCCCGTTTTGTTCTCTTTAACCCTTTCAACATGGAAGGCAACCATCGATGTTTCTTTCTCTCTCTCTCCCTCTTACTCTCTCTAAGCATGTCCTCCGGTGCGGATTTAAGAAAACAATTCTTGTGGCACACCTGTTGAAAACCTCTGCCTTATTGCCATCTATCTTCTAGGTCTAGGAACACAATTTGCCTTGGGTTGATGTGTGTGGTGCCCCCTAGTGTTGTACAATATATTTGTTCTGGGTAAGCTCTGGTTGATTTAAATAGAAATGTCATGGTAAAGAATATCAAAGATAGTGTAGTTTATTAAGGTTTGCAAAAAGGTGTGGTCAAGAGCAATACCTCTGTGGTTTGATTCCTGGCAGGCAAATCATGGTATTGCCCTGTGTTTTACTGCAGAACTTAGACCAATTACTCAAACTCTCTGTGCCTCAATTCACTCAACTCTAACAATACATACTCACAAAGCTGAAAGAGACCTAAATGAAGCAAAACAAGTAATGTGCTTAGAAGTGTGCCTGGCACAAAGTAAGCACCCTGCAGGCATTGTTATTATTATCATTGTAGATTACAGTTATGAATCTGCCCTTTAGACTTCTACTAGCACCAACTTGAAGCTTGTTGCTGCTCCGGCCCAGGATCAAATGAGAAGGCTTAAATGTTTAGAACCAGAACAATGACACTTCTTTCACATGAATATTGGGCCACGGAGAAATGGATTCATGAAAACATAAGGAAGTATAAAGAGATTAACGTAGCTTTTCTTACAGGTGGGATTTAGAACTCAGTCTGCGCATTTGAAGGCTCAGGTGGTGGAGGAAGTGAGCAACTCCTGCACTTGTATTGTTCAAACATGGCTATGAGTGTGCACATTGTATAGTGGGTGTATGTTTCTCCAGGAGCTCTAAAAATACATAAAACATTTCCCCACTTTTTTTCTTTTTGGTAATTTGTATGTTACTTTCCTCTCTTTGTCCCTGTCTCCTTTCACCTCTTTCATAAATAATATGTAGCTCCTCTCTGACATTCTAAAGGGGTCATGGGGACTTTAAACTAAATTGATATGGCTGTAAAGGAGGAAATGAGAGGCCAGGGAATACACTGTGACTTGAGGACGGAAAGATATGTGGTTGAACTGCAAATGTAGAGGCAGCTTTGACTGAGGTGAAACATGAGAAAGGTTCAAGAACAATCAGAGGAAGCTATTACAGGTCTCCTGGGCAGAGGGAAAACTCAGTGGAAGAAATGTTCCTGCAGAGGAAACAGCTGGTTAAAATGTTAGGGTATCAATCATGGGGAGAAACACAGGAAGCTGAGCCAGGTAAGAGTACCGGCTCCTCGTCAGGGCTTGAATGAGAGCAAGGATGGATGGAGATTTACACACACACACAGACATTCCCACAAGGACCGCATCCCCAGCATATCCATGCTCCCCTCGCAGTGACAAGGTTAACCTGGTGAATGGATGAATGGGGAGCTGTGGGTTGTCTCTGTCCAGGCCACTGCAGAGGCAATTGAGGGAAAGAGCAGCCAGGCTGTTATTTTCACAGTTCCCATCAATTAGGCTCTGATGGATGTGCCTGAGCACTGTGTTTTGCTTTGCCCAATCATGGGCTGGGCCATTCCTGTTTGTGGCTTTGCCCTTTCTTATAAGATTAGAGGCCTGTTGCACAAAGATTCGTGCAATAGGCCTTCCTTCCCCTGGCTGCCAGCACCAGTTTTCCTCTGGCACCCGGGACCCAGGCCTTCGCTCTGGCCGCAGTGAGGCTTGGCTTCTCCGCTCCTGCCGCAGCAGAGAAGCCAAGCCTCTTCAGTCTTCAGTCATCTTCAGTCTTCAGTCTTCAGTCTTCAGTCTTTGCTCAGGCCGGAGCATTCAGTCTTCGCTCCGCACCTGCGTATGCAAATTAACCCACCATCTTTGCTGAGTTAATTTGCATACTCACTCCTGATTGGCTGGTGGGTGTCACGGAGGTATGGTCAATGTGCATCTTTCTCTTTTATTAGTGTAGATTAACATACAACTACCATATGATCTATAAGGTGCACTCTTGGGCATTTATTTCATAGAAGTGAAAACGTATGTTCACACAAATACCTGTACACTAATGTTCATAGCAGCTTCATTCATAATAGCCCCAAACTGGAAAGAATCCTGATGTCCTTCAGAGGGTAAATGTTTAACAAAACAGTGATACATTCAAACCATGGAATTTTACCCAGCAATAAAAAGGAGCTCTCCTCCCATCACGTAAAGCATGGGAGAACTCTCTGCCCAATATGATATGATTCAGCTCAGCGCTGTGTCGGATGATGATGTGAGTAGAGTGAAACTGTTCTTCTTGCCTATCTCAATTTCTCTTTTCTCTTTTCTGTGCTCCACTAGGGTGTTGTAATCTCTCATCGGGATCCCACAGTTCTCATAAAGCTGTTTTCATCTGTGGGTGGTTGGTAAAGTGGTGATTTGGGAGCAGGGGGATGAATCTTTTAAGTAAATTATAGAAAATGAAGAAAATTAGGGAATTACAAATAGGCCTCTTATGTTTATTTAATTTGCCCCCTTTCTTCTGTTTCTTATTCCTTCCTGTAGATACAGGGTTCCATACAACATCATTTCTCTTCAACCTAAAGATATTCTTTTAGCATTTCTTGCTTGGCAATCTGTGGGCTATCAATCATCTCAACATTTGTCTATCTGAGAATGTCTTTATTTCACCACCAACTTTGAAGGATATTTTTACTGGATAGGCAAAAAGCTGTGACTATTCCTGGGTTGAATCATTTGTCTGTGGAATGTGGGCAACCCAGGTACCTCTTTGTTGCTTGTTCTGTGATCACATGTTTAGAGCAATAGACAAAACCCTGGAGAGAGCTATTGGTAGTGAGGACTCAAGAATTAACTCTAAGCCACAATCTCTTAAAGTTTATTTTTTAGAAGACTTTGAGAAGCTGCATAGTTTATAGATACGACTTATTAACAAACTGGAGGCCCGATGCACGAAATTTGTGCAGAAGTAGTGCTGGAAGCTGCCCATTGCCTTCACTAGCAGAAAGAAGTGGACAAGGAACCTGGAAGGCTGGTCAACCTTGAGGCTCTGGCAAGGGTCAGAGCCATACACCCACTGTCTGATGGAGACAAAGGTAGCTGAAGCAACTTCCAGCGTTTAGTCACACGTAAATCCTTACTGATAAGATAGTTTGCCTGTTACTGGAAATTGCCTGCCTAAGGGCTATAGGTGGATCCCAAACCTGAATAAAAGGGATCGCAAGGCCAGAGCAAAGTGGAGTCCTTTCTTGGGCTTCCACCTGGCCCCAATTTCCAAATTATTTTCTTGTCTAGTCTCTTTCATTTGCGTGCGGCCTTCTCCAGAGCCCGAACCCTGAACCTGAATCCTGAACCACACAGGACATGGCGGGTACACTTGCGGAGTAGGCCTTCCTTCTCCTGGCTGCCGGCACCAGCTACCCTCTGGCACCCGGGACCCAGGCTTCCCTCTGGCTACCACAGGAACCTGGGAGCTGGGCTTTCCTCACAGCCCTGGCTTCGTCTGGAAGGTTGTCCAGAAGGATGTCCGGAAGGATGTCTGGTCTAATTAGCATATTATGCTTTTATTATTATAGATGGGTTAAGTTCTTGTAATCTATTTTTACCATAGGAGAGATAAAGGTTAGGCTCAGATTTTTAAGGACTTTTCATATTGTACCAAAAAAAAATTGGACTTATTCTGTAAGACTGGAGAACCATTATCTCAGGGGACAGACACATGATGTATCAAAAAGATTATTCCAAAAGCAGCATTTAGGGTGGGTAGGACTCAGAGAGCAGATAGGAATCAAGGAGATCAGTTCGTGTTTTAGCTTTTAGAATTAACAAAAACTCTCGGTGAAGAAACCAAAACTTAAGCTAGGGCCATGATCACTGGAATGTAAGAGAGGAAATGAGTTAAAAATAAATTTGGAGGATGCTCTGACAAGATTTAGTAACAAATCAGTTTTGAAGTATATGGGGATGTGTCTAACTTGAATGACCTGGTGATTATAATGCATTAATTGATTTATGAAATATAAATAGAGGTACAGGGTGGAGGGGTGACAATAACTCCACATTTATGCTACTTAGCTAAAGTATGTATTTACATTTGAGGCTCTTGCTAAGGAGAGAGGTCAGAAAGGGAGATCAAATTAGATTAGAGAACTTTTTAGTGTATAATTGAAGCTGTATGAAAGGAGTATGTCACTCAAGTAGACAGCAGAATATAAACAAGAAAGTCCTAGATAACAATACTTAAGGGGCAAGATGATGGAAAATGAGCAAGCAAAGAAGGTCGAGAAAGCCAGACAGGCAGACAAGTAGGTGAGATTGGTGTAGTGGAGGCCTACAGGAGGAGTTTCAAGAAATGGAGATGGACAGCAGAGTCAAGAGGAAAGTACTAGTAGGCTTCCCTGAGCTGGTACCTTGCTCAGTGACACAGTCATGTAAGGGAGGCAATTCATTGTGCTCTTAGCTCAGGGTCTCAGTGCTTTTTAAACGACATTTTAAAAAATCTAAAAAGAAACGATGCTCAAAAAATGTATTACGTATTTGGAACAGGGTACCAGGGAAACTTGAAATAATGTTCAAATTAAACTCTGGAGCAAGTTTTACCTCTTACACTACTAACCAGAATGGGGCATCTTGATCACTTATATTTGATTTTTGACATAGAATACTGACCTAAAGCAATGAAAGAAAGCAACGTTGTTTATTACAGCTTGGCAACTACACAAAGAGAAAACTTCCTAGACCGCATGACTGGGGAAGTGAGAAAGACATTGTTAAATCTTCCCGGGGTAGTTCCACTGCTATTCCTATCACGGCTTCACCTTGTCTGGAGGCTCAGTAAACGGCGACTGCCACAAGTTCATATCCACATCCTTTCTCTGAGGAAAGGTTGTAAATTGGAAGAGGGAAAGAATGTGGAGGAGCGTTTAAGCCGGGGCTGATAACAATTCTGAAAATGCTCTGCTGCTATTTAGATGTCTGCTGGTGCAATGTAACGGTCGGCCAAATGAGGGAGAGCACTCTGGTCAAAGCCAATCATCTCATTCAATCCAGGCTGAATCTCAGGAGCACGCACATCTTTTATTTTCTCTTCCTTTCAGTTGAACCATTATCCAGACTACCCCTCTCCCTGGCCCTGCCAGATAAGAGAATTCTCTGTAATTAATTATAATAAGAGCCTAACCATTTAAAACATTTTAAAAGGTAGTAATTATCCTCACTGCACTGAGGACTCACATTTCAGGCAAATACTTGGCGATGGATGGTGTAACTGGGGCAGGGTTGTACAGCATTTGATGAGCCTGAGATTGGAGAGTGAAATTTCTGACGTATACATTTAGTTACCAAGCTGACACAGAATGTGCTAAGGCATTGAAGAGGCCTATGCTTCTTTTTTAAACAGCACAATGCTATGGGGGTCACTCCAGGAGACAAAGAACAGCAGTGGGCCATTAGGGATGACAAGGTGGGAAAAGACTGGATGAGGTATTACACATTGAGGCAGCATATGTGATGTACAATGGTTCTATTAATTTCTTTAAGGGGCATTTATATTAGCTAAATCATCTTTTAAAAACTACTTTTAAGATGGTATTTGCTATTTAGTTATTATTTAACTAAAAATACTGCTTGTCCCTGGCTGGGTAGCACAGTTGGTTAGAGTGCATTGTTCCAATATGCCAAGGTTGCAGCTTTGATCTCCGGTCAGGCA
This sequence comes from Cnephaeus nilssonii, assembly GCF_951640355.1. Taxonomy (NCBI): domain Eukaryota; kingdom Metazoa; phylum Chordata; class Mammalia; order Chiroptera; family Vespertilionidae; genus Cnephaeus; species Cnephaeus nilssonii. The sequence continues at coordinate 33,603,466 of NC_137089.1, read as the reverse complement.
CATATAAGAATCAACCCATAAAGGCATAAATAAGTGGAACCACAAATCTACTTCTCTCTCTCTCTCTCTCTCTCTCTCTCTCTCTCTCTCTCTCTCTCTCTCTCTCCCCCTCTTTCTTTTAAAAAAGCAATTAAAAATTTAAAAACCTGTTATAAATACAAAGAATCAAAGTAAAATTTCCACATGGCTCAGTGACTATAATATCACTTGATTATTTTGCTACTAGCCTCATTAAAGTTGACTTTTTCCCCAAAAGATTGAATATCTGCATTTTCAAATGTGATGACCAACAAATACATTTGTAATTCACTAATTTACAAAAAGCTAGAGAGATGTGGTTTATTCTCAAGCTATTACTATGTGTACCATTCTCAGACTTATTATTACCATATAAACCCATTACATTCTCTTGATATGTGTAGCACATAACTCTGTAAAATGTGCATGTGATTCATATACAATTCTTGATCACCAACCACAGACTACCTAAGAGATAGAGTTGGGGGCTAAACAGGAGAATGACAAAACAACAAGCAAAGAAGGAAACAAACAAATGAATAATAATGGAAAATTTCTTGAAGGGTCTTGGTAATATTAATAAATGTGAGAATTTCACTTCTATAACTTATTAAAGTTCTAGGAAGACAACTGGGTCACTGAAGGATATATATATATATTGGTCCATTTCATTCTTGGCAATGTTTCATGATAATTTTCATTTATTTTTATGACTAAGTATTGCATCTTTAAATTGGAACTTTATAAAACTTAATGCATTTTCACTGGAATAGAATACAGTGATGTCATTATTTGGCAACAACCCAGCCATGTGTAAGTCCAACCTCTCCAGTGTCCAAAGACATCATGTCTAAGTCATCCCAAACCTCGTGTGTGCTGTTCTCTTTCATTCATATACAGAGAGCATCTACTGTTGAGAATACATCCTCTTTTATGTGCTTTGACGTTATTCTTTCATTATTCTGTCTAATTCTATTCTACCCTTCAAGTATAAACTTAAATGCAGCATAGGGAATATAGTCAATAATATTGTAATAACTATGTGTGGTATCAGTTGGGTACTAGACTTATCAGGGGGGGTCTCCTTTTAAGTTAAAAAAATGTCTAAGCACTATGCTGTACTTCTGAAATTAATATAACATCCAATGTCAACTGTAACTGAAAAATAAAAAAATTAAATTAATAAGTAAAAAGTCATTGCCAAATGAAACAAGAAAAGATAAGCTCGAGTGACACCTTCCCAGAAAATAAGCCTTTGTAGATTCCCTCATTATTATTTTCTAGCACCTGCCTCCAATCTCCTATAATGTGTGTGTTTATGATAACACTTGATAATCATTGCGCATAATTGCCTACTACCCAGCACACACTCAGCAGACATCACGTTCTTTGAGAGTAGATTCTTTTTTGCTCATCTCTGTATTGCCAGCGCTTATTTGAGTGTGGCACATTAAGCCAATAATGTTTGTTATAAATGAATTAATGTGTGAGTTGATGATTTAAGAATGCTATTTATTGGGAGTCATGTTCTTTTTGAAATTTCATAGAAAGCCGTTGGGGAAAGTTCTTAGAATAAAGACCTATCTTAACATGGAAGAATGGAACAGATAAAAGATACAAGAATAGCTGGAAAGACTGCTACCAGCAGATGCAAGAACAGCAGGTTACTATAAGCCAGATGAAATCTTTGTAGTACTCAAGTTTTTAGAGGAGTATGTAAGTTAGCATTGATCAGAGAGGTAGTATTGCCAGTAAGGCTAAGAACATTGGCCTTCTACTCAATGCAATGCTTTACTTAAACTGTGGCTTTGCCACATACAGGCAAAGCTAAGTTTTAAACTCTCTAAGTCTTATTTGCTTCTTTTTTAATACCAACCTTCTAAATTTGGGGGGCTTAGGTCCATTTGACTCCAATAACAAAATACCACAGATAGATTATAAGGAATATCAAGTAGGAAGAATAATATGAAGTACTTAGTCTTTAAAGTGTTTCAATGTGGTATCAAGTTTTAATTGTGTTCTTTTCACAAAGGAGAGTAAAAGGCAATCAATAAACTATGGATATGAATTTAAAATAGACCCAAAATTATGGTCTGAGACAAACTACAAGTTGGAGCTTTAGCATTACCCCTTTATAAATAGAACCTTGAGTGGATAATTAAAGCAGTGACCTCCATCAGGAGGTGGCAGCTAAAGCAGATATGAGATCAAGCACTAACTCCCCTGTTCTCTAACTTGGTGACTAGATATCCACATCATCAGATCATCATTAATTGGGGGTAATCAACCTTATTTCTATTACCTCAGAGTTGTTTTAAGGATTAATAATGATAATAATAGAATTTTACACATCTGTCTTCTTTGTAGAGAATGTAATGATGGAAAATCCAGACACAACCATGAGATAAAGGGTTACTAATGGAAACCTCCCTGAGAACTTCAAGTGCGAGGGATTGCAAGGGAAGATAATAAAAATAAGCAACAGTCAGCAGTTTAGTTGTGTGGTGCTGGGCTAATCACTAAATAGCAGACATTCATAAATGTTTATGAGGTGATCCTAGAAGCTGAAGGAAGGCTCAGTCTGCCAGTCAAATCACAATGCTGGTGTCAGGGTAGAGGCGCACATTGTCTTGAAAAGAACAGGGCTTAAAGGCAGGCAGGCCTAGGGAGGAATCCTGCTTCAGTGAATTGCTATTAGCTGTCTGTCCTTGCAAAGTGTTAACATCTTTTTAAGTAACTTGGGGATAATAAAATTTATTTTGTGGGAAGTTGTGAGAACCACAGGAGATAATGCATGTAGAGAACTTAACCTACAGTGAGCTCTCTATAGCCAATTGTTCATCCCTTGGAACTGGGCATTTTTAGTGCACTGCCCTTTTCCTCATGGATTGTATCCTTACTATCCTTACTAGGAAGATCACCAAGCTTCTTTAGTAGAGCTTGTCATTTTCTGTTCTTTTCAGTCACCTATTCCCTGCCTATTTGCCAAAAAAAAAAAGAAGAAGATATGTTAAATGTCTAAGGAATAGTATTACAGAATAAGTTTTTCAAATTGGTAGAATAGTATTATAAATCTACTGACCTATTCCCTGACCATCTAGACTTGATCATTATCATTGCTTGTATCTTTCACCACTTTCCAGCTACTCTCTATTATTAGAAAAATTTAATGGAAATAATGGAAGAAAGGAAGCTCTACACACCCCTTTCTCTCAAACTAGTGACTTTAAATCTGAAAACTTCGCTTTTATATGTTCTTAGCAGAGTACATTGTGGGCTTACTTTAACTGGAATATATTTCTGATAATATTAGGAATACCATTCCAAAACATCACCCCTTAACAGGATAGAAGAGTTTTACGGATCGTATTTTATGTAACTTGTGAAAACTAAACTCATATTTTAAAGTTGAGATTTGCATGAAAATAATAATGTTTGTTGAAAAAGAAGAGGGTATGGGAGCATAAATGGTAATGGAAGTAGACTTGACTTGGGATGATGAACACACAATACAATATACAGTTGATGTATTATAGAATTGTACACCTGAAACCTATATATTTTATTAAGCAATGTCACCCCAATAAATTCAATTAAGAAATCTAGATAGAACCTATGTAATTTTGGGGTATGCTATTTGCATACCTGAAATCCTTGCATAAAATGTAACTTTGATTTAATTTAAAATTAAATTTTGAAGGTTACTGCAAAATGCATAGGAAAAAACTAGACTTTCCTCTTCATATAGCAAGCACTTGGTTTTGTGACTACTAAACAGCTGTACTCCTTCCTGTCTTGTGCTTCAGCATCTCTATTATCATTTTCTTTTTGAGGAATTAATCTTTGTAAAGGGGAAAAAAATGACACAGAGTGGTGTTAGTGTTGCGATGGCCTGCTTTCTTCCTAGGCATGAACATGTGGCCTAAAGCAAACCAGTTGGACCCTGTCTCCTGTGATTTTGAAACATGGATAAAATAATGCCAATATGGGAAAACAAATATTGAAGCCAATTCATCTGATTGCCCACGTCCAGTAATCCAGTGGCTCAATTATGTCACTAAGGACCCAGAATCTTTGTTGTATCTCTATATTCAGAGGGTGTGGACGCATCTTCTGTAGCCACCTCCTCCCATGCTCCCAAGGTGGCTGCTTAATTTCAGGTCCCACAGATAATATGATTCCATAAAGGGGCAATTTGAGTGGGGCTCAACTGGACAGCCCATTTCTGCAGCAGTGGTGCCAGCAAAGCTGGGCCTTGCGGCTAAATAAATAAATACACACCAACTATAATTATTTTGCTCTAAGTGTTCAAACATTCTGATTTGTTATTTCATAGTTCTGTGAAAATGTCCTAAATAGAATATTCTACTACTTTGCAATTATGCCTTTTGAAATTGTACTTAGTGCCAGAAAATACTTTCATTGACTTTTTTTGGTAGGAATTTTGGAAGGAAGAGAAAAACATCTTTTCTCCACTACTCAGAAACCCTTTACTCTTTCTTATTTTATGTTTCTCTTGATATAAAATGCCCTCCAGCTATAGCATCTGTAGCTGAAATTGTCTGCTTGATGCTACACTGGGATTTTGCTTAACTCTCCTGTGCCCACTTACATCTAAGTTATTGGGATTTTCATGAAATGTTTGTTGAATTAAACATTGAAAATAAATTAAATTATGAAAGGCAATTACTATTACATGAGCACAAGAGACTGGTTACTATATACAATAGTCACGTGGACATGAGTCCATGAAAATAAGAGGAAATGCATATCTGAGATTTAGAAAAAGGAGCAGCAACATACTATGAGCTGCATATTCGAAATGCCACTGTCTTGGGATTTATGTGATTTGGTTCTGAGGGTTTAGAGAATCAGGCACATATTCTGGACAGTGAACAATCGACATTTGTTTTTATAGTTTTTCTTTATAATAAAATTCATTCAGTCAATACCATCCCTGATAAAAGTACAGAAGTAATTTTTTCTACTCTTGGTGTACAATCTAGTAAGAAGTATATCCAATTTATAGACGGGTAGGATTAGAAGGAATTAAATTTATTTTTCAGTCTAACTTGTTCATTTTATAAATGAAAAGATTGAACTATGGAGAAATTCAACTAATCCATACTATTTTAATAGCATCTATTAATCACGTATTCTGTTATCTTAAATCATTTCTGTACCTTATCTTATTTAATGATCTCAATAATTCTATTAAATACATGTCCCAATTTATGGATCAGATTACTGAAATTCAATGAGGTTAGGTAGCTTGGCCAAGGTCACAGAGCAGTGCTTTTAACCAGCAATGAGGCTCAGCTCTATTGGTTCTCACTAATGCTCACACTACAGCACTGGCAGCCAGCGCCTGGACCTTTGAAACTAACTAAAATAAACAGGGAATTTGGAGCTCAGGAGTTGGACAGAGAGGGTTAGGTGGCCCTGATGTGTAGATTGTAATGTATGATTATATGATTGTATGCTTTTAATAAGATTATCATGCCCTATTAATTTAACAGCTTTAATAATATGCTGTTTACAAATGTAAACATAAATGAAATGACAGAAAATCATGAAACTGTATCTAATGAAATAAGCTATTTTAAGCTATAATACTAAATTGCATTCTAATCAGAATGAAAAACAACTGACATTCCTAATGTAGCATAACCTGGTTGGGGTGGGGTGGGGACAGAGGATATCATGATTAATAACTCCTTTATGTGTCTATCTAAATCATGTTGAGAGTACTGAGTATCGAGTCATGGACAGAGTATCCTTATGAGGTCAAGAGAGATTGACGAGGCTCTCACAAAAAGAGCCAGAACTGCATGGGAAGGAGTGCCATTCGCTGTCATCTTACCCACTGATTCTGGTTAATGCATAAAATGTCTGCAATTAGTCCAGCAGTAGGCCTCTCTACTGTTTCACATTCGAAGTTAGGACTATTTATCACTTCAACATGATTAAGCCCATTTGATTGGTAGGTTGAAATTGCGGCCGGAAATATGGAAACAGTTCTGAAAGACTACTAATACTGTATGATTTCACTTACATGAGGAATCTACAAAACAAAACAATGAGCAAACAAAACAGAATGGGAACTCAAACTGATACTTGCTAGAGGAGAATGGGGTGGGGGTGGGGTTGATAAGGAGGAGGGGAATTAAGAAGTCCAAACTTCTAGCTATAAAATTAGTCACTGGCTGTAATGTACAGCATGGGGAGTAGAGTCAATAGTATCGTAGTAACCATGTACAGTGACATATGCTTACTGGACTTATTGTAGTGACCACTTTGTAAGATGTTTAAATGTTGACCCACTATGGTGTGCCCCTGAAACTCATATAATATTGTGTCAACTATAATTAAAAATAAATTTTAAAACGATGCCCTTTCAATGAAGCAGAGTTAAAATATGGTGAGTAACATAGTTAGAGTAGATTAGACTAATTAGCTCCTCCTCTTTCTAGAGGCAGAAGCCTCATTTTCTACATTGTCCTAGGTAATTAGTTTCCTGGCCAGTAATGTTTTATTTCTGTTCAATAGTCTCTCGTTTCCTGCCTCTTTTCCAGGATAGAATTTCCCAGTATCTTAACAAGGACAGTGCAATGACTATACTCTGCTTATTGCGCATGAGCTTTAGACAATAATGTCATTTCCAACACAACAAGTTTCACAGTTAAGAAGGCACTGAAGTTCAAAGTCTTTTTTTTTTTTAAAGACATTGTTCTAATCATAACATTGCCATCTGAGTTAGTAATTCAAGTAGTTTTTTTCTTCTAATTTAGGGCTCAAAGACATTAATTTATTCCTATTTCTTCTTGACCTTGAGATAATTCAAAACATGACATGTTGTTTGACTAATATCACAGAAAACTGTGTATGTGAATATATGCATGTGTGTGTGCATATCTATCTATATAAAGTACTAAGTATGGTATAGCACAGTGATGGCGAACCTATGACATGCGTGTCAGCACTGACACGCGTAGCCATTTCTGATGACATGCGGCTGCTGAGGCGGCCGCATGCCAAGGATGAAACATTTGCTGCTCCTGAGGATGAAACATTTGCGAAATAATGTGTTTTTTTTCTCAAAGTGACACACTACCCGGGTTATGCTCAGTTTTTTGACGAAGTTTGACACACCAAGCTCAAAAGGTTGCCCATCACTGGTATAGCACAATATACATGACACAGATATAGTAAACTGTATTTATATTTAGACATATCCTATATAATAAAAGGCTAATATGCAAATAGACTGAACAACCAAATGGCTCAATGCAGGAGCTGCCCCCTGGTGGTCAGTGTGCTCCCACAGGGGGAGCGCCACTCAGCCAAAAGCTGGGCTCACGGCTGGTGAGTACAGCGGCAGGGGCAGGAGACTCTCCCGTCTCTATGGCAGCGCTAAGGACCCCTTGGGGGATGTCTGCCTGCCGGCTTAGGCCCGTTCCCCACTGGCGGACATTCCCCAAGGGGTTCCGGACTGTGAGAGGGTGCAGGCCGGGCTGAGGGACGAATGTCATGCACCGGGCCTCTAGTATATACAGTATATATACATTTATAGTAGTTTGTGTGATTATTGTTAAGCAACCACTTTACATATTACCATGTCAGTCATAAGATAAATATCTGTATCTACTATACTATATACTATTATATAATACTAGAGGCCTGGTGCATGAATTCATGCACGGCAGCCCTGCCCCCAATTGGGGTTGGGGGGCCGATTGGGGGCAGAGACGTCTGGGGGCAGGGGCCGTGGGTGGTTGGCGGGCTGGCCCCGCTTCCTGGTTGAACTCCTGGTTGAGGGGACAATTTGCATATTAGCCTTTTATTATATAGGATAGCACTTACATCTACTAGGCTGTAGGTATAGGTATATAATTTTAAACAATAAATAACATGTAATTTGAGGAAGAAAAAGTCACAATTTTTAAAGTCTGAACCAATACACATAGGAATTCTCTTTTCAATGTAGACTGGCATATTAGTAATAGTGAAAAAACATTGTTTATTTTCTGTTTGAGAATTAAAGAGAATGGAATCAATCTTTTCCAAATTATGCTCGGTGGAATGCATGGTACTTGGGCAGTCACCATGAGATTTCTCTGAATTTCTTCTCAAGCACCTCACAGAGATCGCAGAGATCTGTCTCTAGCCCTTCAGGCAGCCTGATTAGAACAGACTCTCAGTATGGGAAAAATCCTGTCTGCTAATCCTATAGTCACTTCCTACCTCCAAGCACATGTCCAGTGGCAAGTCCTATCTTCAGGAATTGTCTTCCTATCCATAAGAGACCTTTTCTAATTTGTGGGTAACCTAAACATCCAGCCCAGGAAAATATCATTCCTATCAAGATACTCTGTGAGATGAATTTGCATTTGAGTTAAGTCTAGCTGTCCTCCACAGTGGACTCAGGACTTTACACTGACATCCTTGGACTTCTGTTCTGCCCAGGTTTTCAGTCAGCTTGGGCTTATTATCAACAAAGGGTTTAATATTAACCTTGGTAACTCTTGGCACAAACTACCTGAAGTGGTTGTGTGATTAACATGATAAACGGCTAAAGCCTTCTACTTGGCACAGTCCATTTAAATGCTGTATTGTTGCTGGGTTACTTGTGTTTAGTTTTTAGAATGGTGCCAGACACTCAATGGTGCCAGACACTCAATTTAATAAATACGTATTGATGATGATTGTAACTGCCATCATTATTAAGGGATGTTAGATAGTTATTAAGCTTTGGGATTCACCTGAATGAGAGTAACATTTAGTCAAGGTCATCTGTAGAAACATACATGGAGTACATGTCATAATGTAAGGTCCTTGGGTTTTTTAAAAAAATGAGCTATAATTATTTTTCTTGAGCATTACAGTATTCTTTTAAAATATTTTTGTAGCTTCTAGTCTCTGACCTCATGCTACTCAATTCTATTTTAAATGGAGTATTTCTATCATTTTATTCTTTTTCCCCACAGATTCCCCATTGAAATATAAATTTTTCCACTTGGTCTTCTCAATTGCTCTGTCCTTGCCCCATCCTGAACTCTCCAACACACACACACACACACACACAATATCAAAGTTCTTTGACTTCATTATATTCCTTCTCCTAAATATGTCAGTAGTTGTCACAGTCAACCTATCTTTTATCATGTATGGAATCTGTCAGTTACTGCTACATAAAAAAATAACCTCAAAACTTCAAGAATACAATGGTAAGCATTTGCTTTTCCCTCCTGAGGCAGTGAGTTGCCAGGAATGAACTTCAGGCTACAATCAATAGTATTGGTCATTTTCACCATCTCTCATCCTGGCCCTGGGACCATCAGGCTATCTGGCATATTTTCTCATAAAACAAAAAAAGTACTAGGAAGTACACTGTGCAAGCTCATTTTCAAGCTTCTGCTTGTATCACAACTACAAACAACACATTGTCCAAACTAAGTCACATGGCCAAGTCCAAGTTGAAGATATACATGGGCAGACTGCCAAGTTACAAGGCAAAGTGTGAAGAATGTGGCCCAATAATTCAATCTACCACAAGGGCTGAGACAATGTATGTCTTTTCATGTACCCAGCCTGCATTGGGTGCTACTATCTCCTAATACTTAGAATTGCTGTCATAAACAAAAATGGAAAATATTATGCTAAGAGAAATAAGCCAATCTGAGAAAGATAAATATGTCATGATCTCACTTACATGTGGAATATAATGAACAAAATGAATTGACCAACAAAATACGACCGAAGCATGGAGGCATTTTTCAGTAGTACTATGGGCTTAGATCCTAAACTGCAAGAGTATGCCAGAATTGTTTCTACAAAAAAATGTTTACTTTGCAGTGAACAGCCTGTGCATGCAGTCATAATTTTTGTATTTGAGCTACTGATTCAATTCCAAATGTGGCTCTCACCTGCAGAATCTATTTGTGTAACCTTATCCTGACTTTCTTTTTCTCATCAAAACACTTTTATTTATCATTATGTTTAGTTTTACTTTCTCTGAACACTTAGTACATTATCAGCAATTATAGAAATAAGTAAATTTTTTTAAAACTGTGGCAGCATGGTGTATAAAATGTCATTATGAAAATGACTTTATCACACCATTAGTTCCCATTGACACCATAAAAGCCATTAGGGAAAAATACAAAATGTTAAATTAAATTGAGTTAGATAACATATCTCCTTTCCAACACAGTTAATGGGGAGCAGGGGGGAATAATATTTTCTTGTCAAAGTATTGGTACGCATGGATAAGAGCATTACCGTTTATCCCTGTATAAATAACTACAATGCATTATGATAAATAGAAGCCTCATACCATCCTAAGAGAAAAAAACTAAGCAATTTGTTGCAACCAATTGTAATGCAGATTTCTTTTGCACATCTCCAAAATTCCATTCTCTCACATCAGCTCAGATAGCATTAAACTTACCAGAAGGAGGAAATGAGTATATTTACATGTAAAGTGAATTATCTTTAGTGCACTTGTGGCTGTACATCCACTTGAATTTCTCTTTTCTGTGTTTTTAAGATACCACTTTTTCTCTTTTAGAACATAGCTAAGAGTACACATAGCTTTCTAGAGATCTCTCAAATAATTTATCTGTATTTTGAGGAGAAGTAGAGCCATGTCTATTCAATTAGGCTAATAACTTATGTCCCATTCTGTCTCATAGATCCACCTGCAACAGCAGATTAAATTATTTGGAAAGTATATCCATTAAAATATGATCTCTTGGAAGAGAAATGTCTGAGTAATCTTACATGATCAGGCTCCAAATAAGAATTTAATAAAAATTTAATTAATGAAAATGGTCAGTATTGATTGACTGCTATATTTTAATTCATTGTGAACAACAATTAGGCTGCTTTTTAATTGTGCTTAAATATTTTTATTGAGTAAGTTGAGGTATAATAGAGTTAGAAGGTCTGGCAGCATTAACGAATATCAGTTGTGTTTCTTTTACTCTAACATAGTAATCAATTGTATTGTTTTCCACTCTCTGCTAATGAGTTACTGACAATGCTGCAATCCCTGTTCTCTGAAATATACCGTTTCGTGTGTGAAATATTGAACTGAGCCCTGTGTCCCTGGAATGGTTAAGAAATTTCTCTATCACTTTATGTTCCTGAAAACAACTAACTACAAAGGACCATCTTTCCCTCTTTATTCAGAGAAAGGACCCACCTGCACCCCATCTGGTGACTCCCATAAGACTCATTGCTCACCCTTCTTCATGATTGCATTATTTAGTTGCCTCCATAAGACCGAAGTTTTCTTCTTTTTCTTCGAGGCATTCTGCATTAACGAATCTTTTTCCTACTGCATGAGCCTAAGTAAAATCATCCCCTAAATTGCACAATGCATTCCATCTTTCATGTAAGAGATGCCTTGGAATTGAAATACATAATTAGCATAAAACAAATAAGGTAAGTAAATAAAAACATTAAATACTCTATTAACAGATAGAATTCTATTTTAAAATGCACACACACACACACACACACACAATGCAGATATCTAATGACATAGCTTAGAGAGAAAAGTGAAATTTAACAAGTTACTTAGTGAAAATAGTCTCAATAATAGATTATTCTAATTTTTCGGGTAGATACCCAGAAGAAGGGTTGCTGGGTCATATGGTAACTGTATTTTTAAATTTTTGAGAGCCTCCATACTCTTTTCCATAGTGGCTGTACCAATTTACATTCCCACCAGCAGTGAATGAGGGTTCCTTTTCCTCCACAACCTCTCCCATACTTATTACTTATCTTGTTGAGAATAGCTATTGTAACACATTGGAGGTGGTATTTCATTGTAGTTTTGAGTTGCATTTCCCTAGTAGTTAGTGAAGTTGAGCATCTTTTCATATGTCCATTGGCCAGTGGTCTAACTCATTACACATCTTCCCTCCACAGTTCTCACAATCTAACAGATGTTAGCATGTCTCATTTCAGAGCTAAACGTGTAGATGTAGGAAGCATTGTGCTGGTAGAGGTGCTTCTTAGAGCTCTGAGATTGTGCTATATACAGACCCAGTTATGTAAAGGAGATCACTAGGGTTGTGCTTTTGTTAAAGTTCTATCAGAAAAGAGATTTTAATTTTGGACCTCAGTAAGAGCATAAGTAAACGATTGCCCTAGTTACTTACCTTAATCTGAGGTCTCCATGTGGCACACATAAGTATAAATAAATAGTAAAATAAAACAAAAACTTTTAAATCTGCATTGGCCATGAAGTCAATGTTCCTCATATAGGTCCTATTAAAATTAGGTCACCTGGAAAGAAAATAAAATTTATTAATACCAGGAGTGAAAGAGAGGATATCACTACACATCCCAAAATTCAAAAGGATAATAAAGAAATACTAAGAACTATATTTTATTTCATTAAGTTCAACAACTTAAATAAAAGAATATTAGAAAGATATATATTTTAATGCTCATTGATGAGGAAATTTTAAGTAAATAAAATTATAGACAGTATTTCTCAAGAACATAGATGCAAAATTCTATAACAAAATATTAGCAGATCATATCTATTTATTATTACATATAATAAGAATTTCTGACTTTTTCTACAAATGGTCCTGAAACAAATGAATATCCACATATGAAATAATGACGTTGGACCCTTATCTCACCACACACAAAAAAATTAACTTCAAATAGATTAAATACCTAAATGTAACAGATAAAACTATCAAACTCTTAGAAGAAAGCATAGGATTAAATCTTCATGATCTCAGATTTGGCAATAGAGTCTTAGATATGCCACCAATCAAAATTTATAACTTTTGTGCTTCAAAGGACACAAACAAGAAAATGAAAAGCCAACCAACAACATAGGAGAAAAGACTTGCAAATCACTTATCTGGTGAAGGATTTGTATCTTGAATATTTAAAGAACTCTTAGAAATAAAAATGCAAATCACAATTACAATGAGATAAAGGATTTCAAATAGTAGGATGGCTATAATAAATTAAAAAATGGTAATTGCAAATTTCTCTGAGGATGTGAAGAAAATAGAACTGTAATACCCTGTTGGTCAGAATGTAAAATAGCACAGCCACCTTGAAAAACAGTCTGGTAGTTTTCAAATTGCAAACATAGAATGAAATATGACCCAACAACTCCACCCCTAGGAATATATTTAAGAGCAATGAAAACATATGCCCACACAAAAACTATAGCAGTATTTTTCATGGTAGCCAAAAGGTGAACCAATCCAAACGTCTATCAACTGATTAATGGGTAAACAAACAGTGGTATTGTTACCAGTGGGGAGGGGTCCACGTCCCCACCTGTTGCTTATGAGAGTGGAATTCTTGTGATATCCCGAGAAAATGAATTTTCTGAGACTCGCACAGGAGGATGACATATTATAGAAAGCCTTATTTCTGTGGTATTACACCCCTGAGTCTCCATGGTCATATTTCCCTTTGTCCCGCCAAGAAAGAAATGTAGCTGTGGCTTCATCAGGGCTAAAACAAAAGCCAGTGTCCAGAGTTTGCATTCCATGTTAGGGGATAGTCCAATCCAGCATTAGGCTAGGTTAGTTTGTATTTCCTGCTACAGTCTATCCGTCCATTGCAAGTAGGGTGTGCATGGCCACATGGCCATGCAGCTATGGAGGGAACGCAGGCAGGAGCAAATCAGAGGAACCGGAGAGCCTAGAGAGCCACAAGCCAAGAGCCAAGAGAGAGGGAACTCCTTTGTTTGGGGGGTTATGTATCCCCACATTTTCCTGGGTTTCAGCAGCTATACCTCTTCTAGCCAATGGTTTCTGTTCCCAGGCTTGATTGACAAGTACCTTCGCTAGGTTGCCCGGACTCATTGCATATGTGCCCATCCTCCCTTTTGTCCTGTCCCTTCCCCCAGTAATCTGCAGGGGATGGGCCCGCGGTTCCCTGGGGAGTGCAAAGTTGTAGCTTCGCCCAAATGACATGCAGATAACGTCTGGCTTTCCCCTTTGCTCCTTTCCTATTATTATTAACTACCTAATTGCAACGGTATCAGTCTATTCATACAATTGAACATTATTTGCTTATGAAAACATAAGCTATCACAAAAATATAACACTCAAAAGTTATGTGCTTGGTAAAAGAAGCTAGTCACAAAATATGAGTTTTTGTGATTTACTAACTGAACTATTCAGAACATGCAAATCTATACAGACAAAAAGTAGATTAGTGGTTATTTAGGTATGGGGAAGATGGAAAGATAGCAGAGTAAAACTAAAAGATATATGGTTTTCTTATGGAAGGATAAAAATGTAAAATTAACTGGTGATTGTTGTATAACTCTTCATATACTAAAAACCATTAAACTGTATACCTCAGATGGGTGAATTATGTGATCTGTGACGTCTAACTCGATGAAGCTGGTGACTACGTACTTTCCCAGCTGCTGTCTGAGGAAAATCTTGTGTGTAACTTTGGTAATCAAGAGTGATGATAGAGCCTTAAAGGTTTATTTTAAACTTTTAAGTTCAGAGATTTTTTTTTAAACTTGGTATACCATATCTGAATTAATACGTTTTATATTACCAATATTGAAAATACCCACTATTCTTTGATAGTACAATGCATATACACAAAAAAATGGTTATCATCAACAAATGACAAGTGCTGGCAAGGATGTGGATAAAAAGGAACCCTCGTGCACTGCTGGTGGGAATGCAGACTGCTGCAGCCACTGTGGAGAACAGTATGGAGTTGCCTCAAAAAACTAAAAATGGAACTTCCAGTTGACCCAATGATCCCACTTCTAGGAATATATCCCAAGAAACTAGAAACACCAATCAGAAAAGATATATGCACCCCTATGTTCATAGCAGCACAATTTATCATAGCTAAGATTTGGGAACAGCCTAAGTGCCCATCAGCAGATGAGTGGATTAAAAAACTGTGGTACATCTACACAATGGAATACTATGCTATTGTAAAAAGGAAGGAACTCCTACCATTTGCAACAGCATGGATGGATCTGGAGAGCATTATGCTAAGTGAAATAAGTCAGTCAGAGAAAGATAAATATCATATGATCTCACTCATTTGTGGTATATAATGAACAACATAAATGGATGAACAAAAATAGATCCAGAGACAGAGAAGCATCAATCAGACCATCAAACCTCAGAGGGTGGGGGGAAAGGGGAGGGTGGGGGGAAAGGGGAGAGATCAACCAAAGGACTTGTGTGCATGCATATAAGCCTAACCAATGGACACAGACACTAGGGGGATGAGGGCATGAGTAGGGGTGGGGTGGGGGGGAACAAAGGGGAGATAAGGACACATATGTAATACCTTAATCAATAAAGAAAATAATTTTTTTAAAAAGAAAGAAAAAGCATTAAATTTCTCATTCTGCATTCATCCTAATAAAATTCTAGTCCATTTACTTTCACCACAGAATGACTTAAGGACAATTAAGATTTGATGCTATATTGGGAATATGGTATTTTGTTTATAAAAGGCAAACATGCTATATTTTCTTATTCTTAAATATTTCCAGTGTCATCTCCAAGGTTTTCTATTACTAGAGGCCTGGTCCACGAATTCATGCATGGGTGGGGTCCCTCAGCCTGGCTGGCAATTTGGGCCTATCACGGGGCTGGCCGGTTGGGGGGAGGGGCTACAGGAGATTGGCTGTGAGAGCACACTGACCACCAGGATGTAGCTTCTGCATTGAGTGTCTGCCCCCGGGTGGTCAGTGTGTGTCATAGTGACTGGTTAAATGGTTGTTCCAGTCATTAGCAGGTAGTTCGGTCGTAATAATCGCTTAGGCTTTTATATATATACTAGGGGCCCGGTGCACAAAATTCGTGCACTGGGGTTGGGGGGGTCCCTCAGCCCAACCTGCCCCCTCTCACATACTGGGTGCCCTCAGGGGATGTCCTACTGGTGGCTTGGCCTTTGTGGGAGGCAACTGGGCTGATCAGGGGAAGGCACCAGCCCCATCACCCCGCATCTGCAGCCCCTGCCAGTCACCACAGCCACCAAGGTGTTTTCATCAACACAGACTCCAGTCCCTTCACCAAGAAAAAATGACAACTTTCTTTAGGCATTTTCAAGATGTGTCTTTCATAGGACATGCATTTCTTTTTTTTTTTTTTTTTAATCCTCACCTGAGGGTATGTTCCCATTGATTTTTAGAGAGTGTGGAAGAGAGAGGGAGAGACAGAGAGAAACATCAATGTGAGAGGGACACTTTGATTGGTTGCCTCCTGCATGAGCCCTGACCATGGGCGCCAGACTGGGGGGCATGCAGGGACCCCTGGGCCGCACGCAGCGGTGGCCGCCGGGGTCTCCACACACCCCAGAGGCCAGCAGCCAGCCCCCCATCGTGGATGCCAGGCTGGGGGCGTGGACGCAAACTGCCTCTTGGTGCTGGAGCATTCCCAAGCGGCTGGGGCACTATGGTGACACGGGATGTTCCCGCCCCGTGCCCTGCCCCTTGGCACCTGCACCACTAGGCTCGAAGTGGCCAGGGGGCGTTCTGGGACCCCTGCCTCTCAGGACCTAAGTGAGGGCCTGCAGGCTCGGAGCGGCCTGGGTCCCGAGGATGTTTACGGGACCCAGGCCACGTTCTGGGGCCCCTGCCGCTCAGGACCTAAGTGCGGGCCTACAGGCTCGGACTGGCCTGGGTCCTGAGGATGTTTGCGAGACCCAGGCCACTTGGTGCCTGCACTCTTGGCTCCGAGTGGCCAGGGGGCGTTCTGGGACCCCTGCCACTCAGGGTCTAAGTGCGGGCCTACAGTCTTGGAGTGGCCTGGGTCCGGAGGATGTTTATGGGACCTAGGCTGCTCAGCGCCCGCATATGCAAATTAACCACCCTCTTGTTCGCTCTGGTTGGCTGTGGGCGTAGCGAAGGTTCGGTCAATTTGCATGTTTGTCTATTATTAGGTAAGATAGATGCTGCCACTTGGTCTAATTGTGAATTAATTATTTGATTCATTTAGAGATTAGTTTAACAAATTGAACATTCCCAAAGAAAAATTGTCAATGATAACTAAATCTGTATTGATGATCAAACAGGAATAAAAGAAAAATATGATTCACCTTCAATTCACCAACTTTATTCTATTACATTAATAATTTTCATGTCACTCTTCAGTTAATAACTTTATATAGTTATCCAGAATTTTTCAAGTTTGTTTTTTTTTTCCTTTGCAAAGGTTTTAATCAGGACAACTGTGATATTTAAATTCTTTTTTTTATTTAAACTCTTTATTCTCAGAAGCACTCTAACTCATTTGACGTGCTCACAACTGAGTACATCTTGACATTTTGAGAATGAATACAGGCCTCAAGAGCAATTTACTCAGGTTTAACAGCTGCTCTCATTCGATGACATATATGGTCATATTAAAGATGTATTAATTGCACTTCAGGAGGAACTCTGACTGAAGGGTCTATTAAAAAGAGCCCACACATAATCATTTATTGTGCTGTCACCTTCTCCTTTGCAGAGCTCCTCTTGGGAGGTTGAAAGGGGGAATCAACCAATAAGGGATAAATAAATTCACATGCATTTTTAAAAATCAGCAACAACTTTATTATTCCATTCATGAGCCATCAACTGTACTCAGATTAGCTTTAACGGGAGTTGTGTACCACAGATCCTGCCACAGAACCTCCTAATTAGAGCTGATTACATTTTTTTCAAATGCTTATTCAAGGAGGCATACTTAATGTTGAATTATAACCTTTCAAAATTGAAATTACAAAATAATTGAGGAGTAGAAGAAAGTAGAGGAGGAGGCAGTAAAAGAGGCAGTTTCATAATTAGAGGACAGGATTTCATCAGAGCCCTTGTCCCTGGTAAACCTGTGAAGGCAATCCGTGGGCAGGCATCAATGTCTCTTCTGTATTGTACACTAGTTTCTTGCTCCTCTCGAGAGAGCAAAAGGCTCTGGAGTTAGTTAGAGTTATTTATATCACAAGCTTTTAAAATTTGAGTGTTCCTATGGCCATTTGGCATGTGAGGCATTGCAAAACCTTTTTGTCTTAATTATTTGTTCAGCCCATGTCTTATCTATTAATAATTTAATCTTGTTTATTATTCAATTTAAACTGAATGACTAGCCAATTTTAAGATCCTTTGAGTAAATTGATCTTTTGTAAGTTAGGTCAGTTCCCAACATTTTCACTGTAACAATATTCATGGAAGATTATTTTAACATGCAACACAATGGCTTTTGGGGGCTGTCATCAACCCCTGACATGTAACTATAACTCCACACCATTTCATTTACAACGCGAAAGAGTACATAGAAACATAAGTGATAAACAATGATATCATGGTAGATACAATCTTGAATTTGCTCTACTAGATATCAAGCTTTCACAACTTTAAAAAGTATTAGAAATAAAATACATCTTACAGCTGATGAATATGTCACAATTAATAGAGCAGGATACGAGGTTACAAATTATGAAGCCATCAATGAGTCGAATTTGTACTGTATGGGAATGGAAAGCCTTGACCTCAAAGGGCATTCTTGGTGACTCAGAGCACTCCTTACATAATGACTTTTGATGGAAGGAATTCTCTACCGTTTTAAACGTCAAATTGTAACTGCCAATCATCCATGTCTCCTTTCCAAATAGAAATCTTCATGGAAGATTTTAAATAACATCCCAATTGGTTTTC
Organism: Cnephaeus nilssonii; assembly: GCF_951640355.1. Classification (NCBI taxonomy): domain Eukaryota; kingdom Metazoa; phylum Chordata; class Mammalia; order Chiroptera; family Vespertilionidae; genus Cnephaeus; species Cnephaeus nilssonii. The sequence goes on along the minus strand of NC_137089.1, from coordinate 33,584,772 downwards.
TCTCTTCATGGACTTTATCATTATCTAAAAATAACATAGATGCTTCCAAAGCAAGAGTTAATAAGCACCTACTTGTCAAACTAAGGAAGGTGAAACAGCTCTATGCACTCATACATATACACGAAGGTTTCTATTTCATTTGTGTGCACACTTTGCTGATGAGTAGCTTTATTTATAAGGTAGTGAATGGGACTCCTTCATGAAGTCATTCTCAGTATTCAGATAGGCACTGATTTCTCTGTTGCATTCAAAACTGGTAGCACCGACAGATAAGCACTGAGTTGAATCCATAGTCTTCCAAGTGCATGTGCTATCTCTACCATTTTTTAATATGTAAGTTTTCTTGTGCAAGGATTAAAGTTCATAAAACTAGTTTATACAATGGAAAAAAAAGAAACTAGTGATTTCTAAAGATGGGACTCGTTTAAAGCTAAAATTTGGTTTTATTATCATCAAAAATTAGACCTGACATGCTGTCATGATAACAGGCCATTAGCCCAAGTAGAGAGGGGCAGCATACCCTCAAGGCTTTCTGTCTTAGTTTTAAGAAAATATATCAGGGGTATAAGTTCCAGCAACATTTATTAAATACTATGTGCCAGGGCCCTGCTAGTCATTGACTTAAAGTTGGGGGTTATGCACAATTCCTTCTTTAAAGCACCTATCTCTAGTATATTTTGAGAGTTGGGACCTAGCAAAGAGAACTTACAGGGTAATATTTGCTTTCACTGTATTTTTTAATTGTGTGTAGCAATAGTAAAACGGTAAGAGGTCTTTGCTCTGGGTTTTCTCCCCAGGGTTTTGGCTTCTAAGGAGCTGTAGGATCAAGTCCTTCTAGGGAGGCCTGGAAAAACATGTATCCAAAACAGCTTCTGTGGCCATAAAGATCTTTCCAGAACAATAGATCAAACTCTCTGGAAACATTTTCCACTTCTTTTTTCTTTATTTTAAAATATATCTTTATGTATTTCAGAGAGGAAGGGAGAGGGAGAGAGAGAAACAGCAATGATGAGAGAGAATCATCAATCGGCTGCCTCTTGCACGCCCCACACTGGGGATGGAGCCTGCAACCTGGGCACATGCCCTGGCTGGGAATTGAACTGTGAGCTCCTGGTTCATGGGTTGACGCTCAACCACTGACCCACACTGGCCAGGCTTCTTTCTTTTTTATCCCCTTTACCCTCTCCTTTTTGTCAACTGAATTGTGTCCATTCAGTGAAGGAGGCAGTTAAATTTCAATCAGGCAACCTGCCCAGCTTCTCTTTAAATTGATGTTAGCTATGATGGCATCAGGCCTCGGTTCAAGAACCTTAGTTACCTGAAATGCAAACAAAACTCATTCAGCCCAACTTCTGATACCTACCAGGCTCTCATACCAACACCCATGTGATCTGTTAATTCTGTTCAGCATCGGGTTTCTCTGCTACTGGCTGATTTCAAATAACTTATAACTCGGACTATGATTTCAACCCTGGGCATCCAGCTCTAGTTAATGATTTCTCTGTCCTTTCCATCAAGACTCTTCGGTACCAACTCTTGTTCCCTAGTGAAATTCTACATTTTCCAGTTTTTAGAGTTTGAACCAAGGATAAGCAAGAAAGAAGGAGAAAGAGAAGGAGGGGAAAGAAGAGCTTATTCAAATGGGTTTAAGGGGTCAGGAAAGATAAGCTAGCTCTCCTCCTTCCCCCTTATTACACTTTATTCCACCTGAAATACCACCGACTTACTATAATCTCCACTAAAATGGGGATTTTTAATCACCCTCCCCAGAGCCAGATGAGGTATTTAATAAATGTTTATTGAAGAAGTGAGGAAGATTGATATGGCTTCTAGTTCTCCCGGTTTTTAAATCTGATACACTCTACACAATAACTCCACTCTCTGACTTTAAATATGTGTTATTCTCACAATGGCTTTTGAACTATCCTAACTGATCAGCAACTCCTTTTAGGTAGGAAGGAAAATGAGCAGCACCATACGACAAAATGACATTATGAAGATGAATGGCTTGTTTGAATAATTGAATAAACAAGAGGAAATTTGCAGGAACTGAACAATATAAACATTAGATACTTGATTTGGAATCAAAGCAAGGAAGTCATGATTTTAGTGTTGAAACAGATCTACCTTACACAGCTGAAAGGGTGAACTGTAAAACTGGCAGGGAACAAGGGTAGTGATTGATTTCAGGTCCCTGCAATGTGAAACTGGCCATCTGTCATAGACTGGCTGAAAATCCCCAAGATCTGAGACACATGCTGCACGGCTGATGAAAAGCAGGAGTGACTTCTGACTGAATGACATGAGGGGTCTGGGCAAATGTCCTTCCTCCCACTTCTCCCAGGAGATTGCATTCATTCCCATGTGTGCTGTGTAGTCAGTCAACCACACTCAAAATAAAGACACTCAAGATCGCTGAATTGCTGCATTTCCTGTTTATGAATATTGAATCAGGTTTGCCTTGAGAGGAGTAATAATATCCTCTAGAGGAGTTTGTGGTATTTAATTAATTTCTAATATTTTTAGCAAAGAATTTCATTTATGTACCTTAGAAATGACCACTTAAACAATGCTGTGACAAAAAGCAGTCTCCTGCCCACATGCACTCCTAATTCTTGCTTTCCATAAGAAACAACTTAAGACATTTCTGACTTTTACCTGTGTTTACCTGCACACTGGCAACTCTACATAATTGCACTTCATATTTTCCTGCACCTGTGTGTCTAAGCCACACAAAATGCCTGCTTCCTGTTTAAACATGGAACTCTTTAATCAACATTATTTTTTAGAGTAATTGATTTTCTGTTCTTATTCTGTTTGTTTATGCTCCAATCTTTATTTCCTTGCATTTCTTGCTTTCATTTTAGTTTGCTCTTCTTCCTCTGGTTAATTCACATTATCCTTTTGCGTAACATCCCATGCATTTACCCACTTTGCTCTTGATAGGCATTTCAGTCGTATTTTTGTTTTTTCTTTACAAACAGCGCCGCTGTAAATATTCCTAATTATGTCTTCAGGTGTGTCTGTTTTACAATGCTCTGCATTATATACTTAGGAATGAAATTTCTGGGTCGAAAAGTATAAGCATCTTCACCCTTACTAAGGGTTGACCAATTGTTCTCCAAAGTAGTGGTATGGATGTACCCTTCCACTAACAGTAGATAAATGTCCCTTTGCTTCAAATCCTTGAGAACTTTGGGTGATGTCAGAAGATTCTCCAATGTTCTTTACAACCATCCTGGTGCTCCACCACACCCCACCTCCCCAGAGATACTCGAGAAGGCCTCTTCCCAGGGTTCTGCAATGCAAATCAAGTTACTGGTGTCTTTCTCCACTCACTGCTTTCATTCCAGTTTTCTTGGGTCCATTGTATAAGTTCCTGCTTGTCCTTCTGCTTTCCAGCTCATGAAGTTTGGGTGTTCCATTTATATTTTCTTTTTCACTTATATTTTCTTTGTTTCGATGAATTCATGCCTTTATTAATCTCTACAATATTTTTATTTTAGTGGAGTTTCAAGCAGGAATCTAAATAAATCAATGTGCTCAATCAGTATCTTTACGTGCTGTTTATCATGTTTTATTTGTATACATATGAGTCTCTGTTACAAGGACTCAACTCTGCATCATAGCTCAGTCAGAGCTCAAAGCAGCTACAGACAACATATAAGTGAATGGGCATAGCTGTGCTCAAAGAAAGCAGTATTTACAAAACAGTCAGTGAATTGCATTTGGCCAATAGGCCATATTCTGCTGATCTCTAATATAAACCCACTACCTGGTTGTCTGGCATGTGGATAGTATATGGAAAATACATACCTCAATATGCATTGCTTCTAGAACTTGCCTTGGCCATACCTCTCCCATTAATACATTAATTTTGAGACCTTATAATGCACAAATAACATTCAAGAAATTCCTCTCAGTCCACTCTCCATCCCAGGTTTTCCTGGCCATTGCATCTGAACAGAGGTGGGCTGGAAGAGGCTGGCACAGAACATGGGCTGCCTCCAAAAAGCGAAGTCCGTGTACAGTTGAACTCCTGCCTGCACTCAGGAGCAGCAAGTGAAGCAGGTGGGGTTGGGCTCTCTACACTGCTTTCCCATCTTCATGCCTGGCTTGTCTTGAGCTGCAAACCCATGCAAGGTCACCACTTGTGTTTTCCATCTAGTTGCATAATCCCAAGTCTGTTGCCATCAGAGACCAGACTTCTCTGAGTTGTGTATTGCAGGGAAATATTTGTCATTTTCATTCCATTTAAGTATAAGTTTAAAGCATGTTAGGAAACAATAAGAGAGGAAAATAGCAATTCAGATGTTGAGGGCTACTTAGCATTCCATCTCCAGAATTCTGTGCAGGAGCCAGTACAGCTGTAAATATTGAATGATGGGATTTGTGCCAATGCAGCATATGGTTTTATGGGAACAATGAATATTGTATTATCTGGTGTGTGATGCCAGGGAGGAAGTGGGTTTGTAGAGACCTGGGGCAGCTGAGCCTACATCGAGACAAACCTTTTGTCATCGCTGGTATCTAAGGTCTAAAGCTGAATTGGGGGACTCACTTGAGGAAGGCAGACGTGAGTGAGGTTGTTAATGAGTTACAGCTGTGCCCAAAAATGTCACCAGCAATTGCTACAAACAAATACATTTTGAATGACTTTCTAGTGTCCCTAGGGATCTGCACTTTACCTGAGTTATTTGGATGCCTGGATTTTTAAACGTTAGTAGCATGGTATTTTAATTCCTACCCCTAGAGAGATCTCTGTTATAAATGTTTCATTTCTACCTTCTGATCAGTTCTTAAAGGATTAAGCTATCCCATCTTTCTAGCATATAGGACATATAATATATAGGGTATCCCCAGAAATGTGCACACATACTTTGAATAACAATAAAGGCAGTGTTTATTAAAATACATTTCATTTTCAAAATTGAGCTATCAACTGTTAAAGTGTGTATACATTTTTGGGGACACCCTGTTTTATCAAATATATGTTACTAGAGGCCCAGTGCATGAATTTCATGCACTGGTAGGTTCCCTAGCAGCTGCCAGCTGCTGGCTGGGGCCTCTCTCCCTTCTCCCAGCCAGCCTGCCCCCTGGTCGAACTCCTGGAAGAACTCCAGTCGAGGAAACAATTTGCATGCTATATTTTTATTATATAGGATGTGTATGTATGTGAATATAAATTAATACATCTATATATATAAAGAGCCAGGGTCCGTAATGTCCAAAACAACAAAATGGATGACCAAACACCGAAAGTCAGTCCTGCAGTCAGTGCTGGGTCGCTGTGGCAAACCAGCACTGATTGCTGTGCTGCAGGCACCATGGCAATCCAGTACTGACTGCTGAGGGGGCTGTGCATCAGGCCTGGAGAGAGGGCCAGAGAGAGAAACAAGGTCTGATCAGCAGCCTCCATGGCAGATGTTGATCAGCCCTTGCCTCTTTTTCTCTCCGGGCCTTGCCAGCAGCCGCGGGGACTGCTGACCAGCCCCGCCTCTCTGATCAAGTCTGGAGATAGGCCCAGAGATGCTGACTGGCATAGAAACCAACCAATCAGAACGAAATCTGGGTGAACTGAGAGGAGACAATGGCTGCCTAGGAGGCGGAGCTTTTGACACTGACTGGCATAGAAACTGACCAATCAGAACCTAATCTGGGTGAACTGCAAGGAGCCAATGGCTGCCAAGGAGGCAGAGCTTTTGACGCTGACTGGCATAGAAACCGACCAATCAGAACCTAATCTTGGTGAACTGCGAAGGCAGAACCTAAGGTGGGGGCTGAGGAGGGGTTTTAAGGGCAACAGCTGTTTGGTGTAAGGTGTAAGAAAGCGGTTCAATTTTTTAATGACTGGTTTGGCAGTATAGTGCATATGGCTGGCTATCAGTCCAGATATAGGGATTACGTATTTTTGTCTGCCAAGAGCATCTCCTCCTGATGAAAAAGGCTTTTCACCCCCATTTAAGCAATCCTATCCTATATAACCTATCTATGCTAATAAAAGTGTAATATGCTAATTAGATCTGGTCAACTGGCCATCTTCCGGATGTCTGACTTCCTTCTAGACAAAGCCATGGTGGTGGGGGCCAAGGCAGAGGCAGTTAGGGGCAATCATGCCAGCAGGGGAGGGCAGTTGTGGGCAAGATCAGGCCAGTAGGGGAGGGCTGTTAGGGGTAAGATCAGGCCGGCAGGGGAGGGCCATTGGGGCAAGATTAGGCTGGCAGGGGAGGGCAGTTGGGGGTGACCAAGCCAGCGGGGGGGGGGGGGGGGCAATTGGGGGCAAGATCAGGCTGGCAAGGGAGGGCAGTTAGGGGCAATCAGGCAGGCAGGCAGAGGAGTTAGGGGCTATCAGGCAGGCAAGCAGGTGAACAGTTAGGAGCCAGCGGTCCCAGATTGTGAAAGGGGTGTCCCCAATTGGAGAGGGTGCAGGCTGGGCTGAGGGAACCACCACCCCAACCCCCCAACCCCCCATTGCCGTGCACAAATTTCATGCACTGGGTCAGTAGTGTGTGTGTGTGTGTGTGTGTGTGTGTGTGTGTGTGTGTGTGTGTGTATATATATATATATATATATATATATATATATATATATATATATGAATACAGACACATTTCTCCTTCATGAGTTTCTCAAAAGCCAAATTCCAATTAAATGAAAAGAATATGTGTTCAAAGGAGAATATCATTCACATTTAGTAAAAATAACATTTCAACTTAGGGTACTTCAGTGGATAATCAGAGCCTTCTTGCCAATGCCTGCTCACTCACTACTAGTCATGGATGTAGCCTATATACAGTCAAGAAGGAAAACTCAGTCTGGTCCTCTAATCATGAGGAGAAACACAAGGCTATGTCCTTTGGCCTTAATGACTAAAACATTCTAATGTTTCTGTTTTAAAATATATGAAGATGCCTGGCTGGTATGGCTCAGTGTTTGAGGGTTGACCTATGAACCAGGACATCGTGGTTCAATTCCCAGTCAGGGCACATGCCAGGGTGTGGGCTCAATCCACAGTAGGGGGCATGCAAGGAGGCAGCTGCTCAATGATTCTCTCTCATCATTGATCTTTCTATCCCTCTCCCTCTTCCTTCCTCTCTCTGAAATCCATAAAAACATATATAGATAAATAGATATAGATATAGATATATATACATATATATGTTAAAAGCATAATATGCTAATTAGACCAGATAGCCAAATGACCTTCTGGATGAAGCCGGGGCTACGAGGACCAAGCCCCTTGCATGAATTTTGTGCATGGGGCCTCTAGTATGTATATATGAGGGTTATTTAAATTGGCCCCTGAGCACTAGCTCAATGATGATCTAAACTGAAATAAAATTGCTTCTCCAATTACCAGCAAACAAAATCCTGTGGTGGCCTCAGCTCTATCGGGCTTCAAACTGCAGAGTAAGTCAGGAGTTGCTTCATTAATTGCCTTACAATGTGGTATGAAATGAAAATAAAGGAGTTTTTCAAATTTTAATATGTATAGAAATCACCTGGGATCCCATAAAAATGCCAATTCTTATTCAGTAATTCTGAGATAGAGTCCAAAATTTTCAGTTCTAACAAGCTCCCAGGTTATGCTCACGTTGCTGGGTTACAACCCACAATTAGAGTAGCAATGCCATTTGGAACCAATGGCCCAGAGGAATAATGCCTTCCTGTGCTTTGTCGCTTACTGAATGATCTCTCCTGGAACCTTTTAAGGTAAGAACCACTTTCTTGGTTTTAAAGACAAACTTGTTCGTGGAAAAGCAGGATTGATATGTCAACCTGGACATTTGGTATGGCTGCCATCTAGCTCTTGATATATAGCATATGTCTACCTGAAGCAGGTCTTGCAGATGTACAGATAATGGTGGCACTGTTGCAGAAGATCATTATAGGTTCTGGATGCTCTAAAGCCCGGCGGGAAAAAAATATGATAATCTAGGTTAAACTATCAGGTCATATGGAATTATATAATTGTGTTATAATCTCATAATTCGGTAATGCGCCTTTTGTTTTAATTTTTTTATTTATGCCCCATATCATTCTTCCCAAAAATTAAAAGTTGTCATTTGCCTTTATATAACTTGTAAAAGTTACATTTATTATAAGCATAAACCAGATTTTATATGAAATACTTATTTGAATCTAAACTAAATCAATGAAAGGTAATATAAAAGAAATAATATTATATTTATCACTTTCATTTTCAGTCATTTATTCTCACAAATATTTATAAGTCACTTACTGTTAGCCAAGCTTTATATTAGGAACTACAAGAATACATGTGGGAATAGAAGTATGAATAAAATTATTTCTTTTCTCACAATCACATATATACAATTTAATTATTTAGTAAAAATATCACATTGTAAAAAAAGTATTCTATCAAGGGAACAACAGAGTTACGGCAGCACATGGTTAAAGGAACTAAGGTAGCTGTTTCTAGTATTTTCATCTCTGTAAAAATCATCTGTCCATGCACTAGATCTACTAGGCCTATATATATATAGGAATCCCATAAATTCTCACACACACACACATATGTGTATATATATACATATATATATATATACACACACACATATATACACATATGTGTATGTGTATATATATATACATATAAAAATATATATATACATATAAAAATACTATACATATGTATGTATATAACATATATATATAACTATATATGCATAGTATTTATTTTAAATTCCATCTGATAATTAAAACAGCTGGTGTATATCTGAGTCTGATTGTCTTGATTGCTTATCTCTTGGCAGCATGTTATTTTCTTTGCATTTTAAGTGTCTTGTGATTTTTATTGAATTATAGACATAATGTGTAAAGGAACAATAGAGACTTTGATAAATAATGCTTACACCTGAAACTGGGCATTCCTTTTCTTACTCTAGGGCATTAGTGTAAGAAATGGAGTCATTCTGGTCAGAAGTGGAGCTGTGTTTCAGTTTCATTGTTGCTATTGTTATCTTCACAAGCTTTAACTTTTCCAGTTGTATCTTAGGCTTAGTGCGGGGCTTGGAGTGCTTGAAGGCATTTATTATTGTTTCTACTTTTACCTCAGTTTTCAGCAGGTCTTGAATAACGTGCTACAGCGGGTTCTTCCCATACTCTTGCTTCGACTCTGGAAGTACTAAGCTGCTGCTTATTATTTGATTCTGGGTTCATAGTAGAGGCAGGGTGAAGGTTCTTTGGTTTTGTGGCTTTGTCTAAAGTTTAGGCAGACTCTGTGAATTTGGGATTTAGGGATGTGGCTTTCTAAGTAGAAATTCACTGGAGGAATTCAATAACAGATTGGAACTGGCATAACAAAGAATTAGTGAACTTAAAAACAGGTCAATTAAAATGACCTAATCTGGCGAAAAGAAGTAAAAGAGAATTTTAAAAAATCAACAAAGCATAAGGGACCTTTGGGACACCATCTATTAGAACAACATAAGCATAATGGGTGTTCCAGAAGAAGATGACAGAGAAAGGAGTGAAAGACTATTTGAAGAAATAATGGCTGAAAATTTATCAAATTTAATATATACGTCAAAAAAGTTTAATGAACTCTGAGTAGGATAAATTAAAAAATATACACCAAGACAAATTATAATCTATATACAGTAGGTCCTCGGGTTACATCGGAGATCCGTTCCTACAGCGCGAACCCACCTACATAAGCACCTACATCACTCACATGGAGCACATACACAGCAGTAATGAAGTGAAACAGTAAAAAAATTTAAAAGAAAGATAACAATTCCTGACCTTTACTTGTGGTAAATAAATAATAAAAAACATAAAGCACATATGTACATATGTTAAAATGACAGAATTTTATTTATAAATAAATGGGAGATGGCGATGTAACCACGAAACCATGTACGTTAAGTCTGACGTAACCGAGGACTGTCTGTATATAAAAGGCTAACATACTAAGTGTCTGACTGTGTGACCGGTCACTATGATGCGCACTGACCACCAGGGGGCAGACGCTCAATGCAGGAGCTGCCATGACACACACTGGCCATCTACAGAGAAACAGCACCACGGACCTGGCACCCACAAAGCAACACTTGGCTTCCCCGAAGTGGGGCACAGGCCCCGCCACCACCCTGGAGCGACACTCCACCAAATCGCAGCCAACGCTGCCAAGACCCCATAGCAAAAATGTGGCCCACAGCCCAGCCCAGCCCAGAAACAGTGGCTGGGGGTGCCAGGTAATGACACCATGTACCAACGCCCAGCTTCCTCTCCCTAGCAACTAGCCTACTTGCAGTTTTCTTCAGCCCAGGAACATGACTTGCTTTATAGCCAGGTGGAAACATTTTACACTTTAACCAAATGTCTGTGAAGTGTTTTCCTGTGTCTCATCTCATTTGATCCTCACAGAAGTCCTGGAGTAGGTAGATAGGAGACTCAGTGGAATCCTATTTTCTTTTTGTTAGCCGAAAAATGGAGACTTAGAAAGCTTAGAAACTTGACCTGACTGAAAAGAAGAAAGAAATGGTGGACCTTGAAAATGACTTCAGGTTTTCTCAGTGCACAGAATATAGTCAAACACTGCTGCAGTTAAATATTTTACCCCTTGTTCTCCCTGTGTGATCTACAATAATAATCTGCTCCATGGTGACATTTACTTCTGTGTTGCTGACAATTACCTGAAAGAGAAGTTGGGGTGCTTCACTGGGCTGGAAAAAGTTTAGCTAAATCAGAAAACAGGTCTAATTAAACAAGATAATTCTGTATATATCAAAGGCTAAGTTGACTCGCTCATGCCTGATATATATAAAGCTCTCGCTGGCACCAGTTGCATGCATGTGTTTCGATCTGTCATTGTTGATCGTGAATTTGGTTGGCACTTCTATTATAGAGAAAGGGTGAATAGCGATATTAAAATATTTCTTCTAATTAATTTCATTTCAATGTACACGAATTTGTGCACCGGGACACTAGTTAAAATATAAAAGCCAAGAAGAAAAAAACGAATCTTGAAAGCAGCAAAAGAGAAGCAACTCATCACAGCCAAAGGATGCTCAAAAAGATTAACAGTTGATATTTTATCAGAAATCATGGAAGCCAGAAGGCAGTAAGATGACATATTCATAGTGCCAGGGGGAAAATGCTAATCAAGAATTCTATATACTGCAAAAGTATCCTTTAAAGATGAAGGAAAAATTCAGACATTTTTACATAAAAAGGAACAAAGAATTATTTGTTAGCAGACCTGCTCTACAAGAAATGCTAAATAGATCCCTTTAGGCTAACATGAAAGTTCACAACACAACAATGCAAACTACACAAAGTAATAAAGAACTCCAATAGAGGTCATTGATAAATATAAAGTACAGTATTAATTTATGTTTTTGTTTATAACTTCTTTATTTTCCTATTTGAGTTAAAAGATAACTGTAGAAAGCAATATTTATAACTTTATGTTAATGGGCACACAATATATAAAGATGTATTTTTAAATTTTCTTTACATTCTTTTTATGTTGTTGTTATCAAAAATTATATTTGACAAGGGTATGAAGACCTTTAATATGTGGTTTGGTTAAAATAACATTGAACTGTGAATAAACCTAAATTCTAAATTTTTAATCTATGTATTAAGTTTCCTGATATGATCTTTCATGTTCATTGGTGAATAGTTATTTAAATTTTTCTATTTATATTTCTATTCAACCAAATGATTGAAATGAATTTAACTTTCCTATGAACATATTGGAAGTAGGGGAGAAGTTGGGCTAGTACTGAGTAGGATGAGGAAGTTCAAAACGACTAGCTTTGAGGCATTATCAAAGCAGATGATGGACATGTGGACCATCCACATGAGGCTTTCATTGTCCTTAAACAAAGGATAGAGAATGTACAGTCATTTTCTCCTCCTCTCTGAAGGCTGATCATAGTAGACACCACCATTTCCCTGTTTCCAATGCAAACCCTTCTCCATCTAAACAAAACCCTCCAAAACTACTGTAAGAGTAACATTTTTAAAAGCACAATTGTGATTATAACATCACCTATTTAAGTAAATTTCTTCCCTGGCACAGTAACTCTAAAATCCTCCATAGTACTCTCCAGTCAGCCACCAAACTATCTTTCCAGAATCAGGTGTGGGCACCACTGTTTTTTTAAACTGCAACTCATGATCCAGCAGTTCCTAATACTGGACACAAATCAGGGTAGGGAGAGTGTTGTAGGGAGCAGGAGAATTGATGCCCTAACACCGTGGTCGACAAACTGCAGCTCTCGAGCCACATGCGGCTCTTTGGCCCCTAGAGTGTGGCTCTTCCACAAAATACCACGGCCTGGGCGAGTCTATTTTGAAGAAGTGCCATTAGAAGAAGTTTAAGTTTAAAAAATGTGGCTCTCAAAAGAAATTTCTATCGTTGTACTGTTAATATTTGGCTCTGTTGACTAATGAGTTTGCCGACCACTGGCCTAACAGATACATTGATATTCATAAATTATCAATAAATAAGGCAGAAAAATTATAAAGATATTCATTACTATTATAAATAAGGTAACTACTTAGATGTTTAAGTGAAAATGGCACAGTAAATTTTAATATATTTATACAACTTTAGTGTATGTGGGCCTTAAGAATCATTTTCTGAAAAGGTTTTTTTTTATTTCAAAAAAGGTAACTATTAGTATTTTCTGCCTGTCTCAAAAGAATTATAGTGCATGCCCAACCAGCATAGCTCAGTAGTTGAGTGTCGACCTATGAACCAGGAGGTCATGGTTCAATTCCTGGTCAGGTAACATGCCTGGTTGCAGCTCGATTTCCAGTGTGGGGCATGCAGGAGGCAGCCAATCAATGATTCTCTCTCATCATTGATGTCTCTCTCTCTCTCTCCCTCTCCCTTCCTCTCTGAAAACAATAAAAACATATTAAAAAAAAAAAAAGAATTGTAGTGCAGAAGAGTAACATCGGTGGCCTTCCTTACAATCTAAGGGGGTAAGAAGTAAATCAGACTTTCTCCAGGGAAGTATCCAGGTATTCGGCTTTGTAAAAAGAAGGCCACATATGTGTTTATCTATCCTGTGATAGGGATATAAGAAGGAGTGATCATAAGAGCTGTTTATAATCTGGGCTGGATTATACAGAATGCTATTTTATTTTATTTTATTTTATTTTTTCTTTTTACTGAATTTATGAGGGTGACACTGGTTAACAAAATTATACAGGTTTCAGGTGTACAATTCTACAACACATCATCTGTATGCTGTATTGTATTCACTATCGCAAGCCAAGTCTCTGTCCATTACCATTTATCCCTCCTATACACTCCTCCACCTCCCCCCATCAACCCCAATAGCAATCACCACAGTGTTGTCAGTGTCCATGAGTTTTTTTCTCTTTTTTTCCCTTTTTTGTTTAATCCCTCCCACCTCCATCCAACCCCTTCCCACAGCTGTCAACCAGCTCTCTGAAAAGTTTTTTTTTTCAAATATATTTTTTTATTGACTTCAGAGAGAAAGGGAGAGAGATAGACACTTCAGTGATGAGAGAGAATCATTGATTGGCTGCCTCCTGCACGCCCCACACTGGGGATTGAGTCCACAATCCAGGCATGTGCCCTGACTGGGAATCCAACCGTGACCTCCTGGTTCATAGGTGGACGCTCAACCACTGAGCCATGCCAGCTGAGCTAAAAATGTTTTTTTTAATGTTCATGCCTATTAGTGAAAAAACAAGGCAACAACTAGATACTTATTGTGATCATATTTACGAAGAATATACAGACTACATGCCATAAACATGTGATACATATCCACTTAAATATGGGATGAAGGTGTATTACCATAATAATCATCTCTCTGTATAATGGAGTTGCAAGTAGTTTATGTGAGTTTTACTTTCTTCTTGACACCTCTTTGTATTCTCACATTTTTGACAGTAAAAACATCTGCTACTTTTATACAAACAATAAGGTTTACAATCAATATAATTGCCATTAGCTGCCTAAAATGATACATCATCACGTGATTTGTGTGAAATACACACCTCAGCCATTGACATCCTGGAATCTGGAATGATAACTTTTCATCCCATGGATTTTCTTGTGAGAAAATAACAGCATCTAAATTTGTTTAGTGCCAGTAAAGTGGTTTGAAGATGAAAACGACTACCTAAGTGCTAAGCATTGTATTGACCATTAAAAATCACTGGACATAGCACAAATGATTCTCTTCATTATTGGCATGACAGCAATTTTCTCTAAGCAAAGGGCAAGGACTTTGGTAACGTAAGAAACATTCAAACATGTAAAGAATTTTCTGAGTGTATGTGAGCCAAACTGTGGACAATTACTGGGAAACAGAATCTCACAGATTAAGATAATGCTTTGGAGTATTGCAGTTTTTCACCTTGTTTTATAAATTACAATCCAAAGAGGAGACGTAAGTGGGTTACATGATGATAGATTAGGGAGGTGGGAGAAAGCAAATGGGGAGGACCTCTGGGATTGGATAAAAAGTAAAATGATAGATACATGCTTCTTTTACATAGGTGGGTACTCGATAGTTAACAGTCAACAATTAACAGATCACAATAACAATGAGGGAATTTGTTGTCTCCACTATGATACATTGGTTATACCCTGGCGGAGCGAGGGGGTGGTGGGGGAGGGGGGGTTGTCCAGAAAAAGGAGAGTTACAAGTTACCCTGACATTCCAAAAAGTCTATTTTGGATGCAAAAAGACAATAGACTCCGTTAAGATCAAAGTTGATCTTTGTCAGAGAAGTTACCAGCCTAGGACATGACTACCCACCATAAACTGCTTTTAGTTAAAGTGTTCATGTCAGACCGTCCTCGGTGGTTACTTTAGGTCTCTGAGGGCAGCCTTGCTGGACTGGCTGAAGTCCGACCTGGAGGGGCCAGTCTGCAGTCTGATTTCCAATGGCCTTCCCTTGGGCAAGCCCAAGTGGGGGCTCCAGTTTGAGCAGGACTTGGCCCAGTGTCCTTCCTTGTTGCATTTGAAGGATGTGCCAGAAGGCTTAGCGCCTGACTTACCCTCGGTTGGAGGACCAGCACTTCGGTTGGGGTTCATGAGAGTGGTGGCTAGGAGCTGGAAGGCCTCCTGGGCCTCAGCTTGGCCTGATCTGGCTTTTGTTTTGAGACTTGGGTCCCCTCATCTCTATTATTAAAGACTGTAAAGGCCAGGTTAATGAGGTCTTTTTGAAGGGTTTGTGGACCTGTTTTTCTAAATTTTCAGCATATGTCAGGGGCTGATTGGGATATAAAATGGGTATTCAGAAGAAGGGTTTCCTCTGGGGTGGTGGGGTCTAAGGTGGTAAATTTCTGTAAGGCCTCCATGAGGCAGAAGAGGAAGAGAGCTGGGTTTTCATCAGGGCCCTTGAGTGTTTTTTGTTTGTCATAGTTAACCACCTGATGGGCAGCCTTTTTAAGTCCGGCAATGAGACAGATGATCATATAGCTACGGAGCCAGTGCTCTGGAGAATTAGCCTGATAGTTCCATCTTGGGCCAGTTTGGGGGACCGGGTCAATGCCAACCAGGTTGGCTGCTGCGTCCTGTCTATGGAGGGCATCTGCATGGTCCTGAACTGCTAGCCAAATGCACTCCTTCTCCTCTGGGGTGAGGGAGGAGGACCGGATGACATAGATGTCGCACCAGGTCCAGTCATAGGACTGGGTCAGGAACTCAAATTCCTTAGTAAAGGTGGTGGGGTCAGTGGAAAAAGACCTCAGACACCTCTCAATTTGTGTGAGGTCAGGCGTGGAAAATGGAATGTGCACCCAGACAATACCCTCAGTTCCTGCTACCTCCCTCAGGGGTAGAATGAGTGCAGGAATAGAAGTGGCTGTTCAGGAAGGTGGTCTTTGGGTGGCCTGAGAATGAGTGTTAGGTGGGAAATGTCTGTATTGGAGCTCGAGTTCTCAGGATTTGGGCTCTTAGGGGCTGGGGAGAAGGTGGTTTCTCGTTAGGAGAGTCTGGGTTTTGGGAATCTACTGCAGGTTTCTCGTTAGGAGAGTCTGGGTTTTGGGTGCGTAAGGGGGTGGAGGTTGGTGGTCTGCTGGGTCAAAAGTAGATTCAGAATCAGAAGTGTTAGGGATATGACGTTTTGTGTGAAGGAGAAGGATCTGATGAGTAGGGCAGGACTGACAGTGAGAGAGTTAAGACCAAAGGGTGCAAAAGGCCTGGACATAGGGAATCTCTGACCATTTTCCATTGTGGTGACAGTAATTATCTAAATTGTACAATGTTAAAATTGAAAGTGCCGTTTTCAGGCCATTGAAACTTATTATCTACTAGAGGCCCAGTGCATGAATTCGTGCACCAGTGGGTCCCTTGGCCTGGCCTGCAGGATTGGGCCGAAACCAGCTCTCCAACATCCCCTGAGGGGGTCCCGGATTGTGAGAGGGCACAGGCCAGGCTGAGGGACTCCACCAGTGCACAATCCAGGCCAGGGAGGGATGCGGGATGTTGGCCAGCCAGGGAGGGGCCACGAAAGGGCTCCAGGGCCTGTCTGGCCTATCTCGCTCAGTCCCAATTGGCCAAACCCCAGCAGCAAGCTAACCTACTGGTCAGAGCATCTGCCCCCTGGTGGTCAGTGCACATCATAGCAAGCAGTTGAGTGGCCTTAGCATATCATTAGCATATTATGCTTTGATTGATTGAATGGCCCACCAGTCAACTGGACACTTAGCCTATTAGGTATTTATTATATCGGATATAATAAATGCCTAATAGGCAAAGTGTCCCCTCGGGAGTTCGACCGACCAGGAGTTCGATCGCTCACTATGATGTGCACTGACCACCAAGGGGCGGTGCAGAACGAAGGAAGGCCATGGCCGGCAGCCGGGGAAGAGGCCCTGGCCAGCAGCTGGAAGGCCCCGATCGGCCCTAATTGCCGGACAGGCCTAGGGACCCTACCCATTCACAAATTTCATGCACCGGGACTCTAATCTAGTTTATGTTGTGGCCAAACAGTGTTACCAAAAAAATAAAAAAATAAAAATAAATGAGGTGCTTAGGCCTGATATCCCCTGTGAGTGTACAGAGGAAGTGTAGCATGGCCCATGAGAGAGGAAGGGTGAAGAGGAAATTGTGGAATGTCACTCACCTAGAGAGATTGGCCGGTGTGGGATGGAGGGTCAGCAATGGAGAAGGAGAGATTCCTGATCCTGCTTCCTCATCCAAGGGGGATCTCCAGGTTGAGCAGGCAGTAAATAACATCTTCTCTGATTGACTTCGCCTGACAGGCATTTGATTGCTAATAATGACCTGCAAGGCAAGGATTACCGTTATGCATATTTGACAAAGGAACTACAGCTCAGGGATTGTTACTTGACCAAGCTCACACATGTAGTAAGTTTCTAAAAAGTGCCATATTGCTCTTCTGAACGACAGGGAGATTTGCACTGCCCTACAGAGGTGCTAATAGATGGGGAAGTGGAGAGGATCAAATGAGGAAAAGCTTCATTATGTTTCCTGTGTTATTTCTACCTCTCCTGACAAAGTTTATTTTGGAATTCACTTTCATTAAACAAGAGCTTTTTCTGCCTGATTTCAGGTGATGATAGAAATAAAATAGGATCCAAAGAGGAAATTTCTATTCTTAGCTCTGTTGCTAATTAGCTGATTATTCTTTTTTTTTAAATATATTTTATTGATTTTTTACAGAGAGGAAGAGAGAGGGATAGAGAGTTAGAAACATCGATGAGAAACATCGATCAGCTGCCTCTTGCACACCCCCTACTGGGGATGTGCCCGCAACCAAGGTACATGCCCTTGACCGGAATTGAACCTGGGACCCTTGAGTCCGCAGGCCGACGCTCTATCCACTGAGCCAAACCAGTTTCAGCTTAGCTGATTATTCTTATTTCTCAGAGATCCAATAGAGATAATAACATAGCCTATACTTTTATTAGCATCATTTGAGATGAACAGATGTGGAAAAATTAAAGTGTTAAGTCTTTTCTTATCCATAGTCTTGCTATTCTTACAGGCTCTAGAACATTTCTTAAACACTTTGGTTTACTCCTTGACATATTAAGAAGTGTATGAGATAGTTGTCACCTGTTTCCTGATTTCATTATCCCTCCGCCAGTTGATTGCTGAGTCAGCACACAGCATGCTCTAAAGCAGTGGTTCTCAACCTTTCTAATGCCGCGACCCTTTAATACAGTTCCTCATGTTGTGGTGACCCCCAACCACAAAATTATTTTCGCTGCTACTTCATAACTGTAATTTTGCTACTGTTAATAAATCGTTAATGTAAATATCTGTGTTTTCCGATGGTCTTAGGCGACCCTGCTAGCGGTTCTCAACCTGTGGGTCGCGACAGATATTTACATTACGATTCATTAACAGTAGCAAAATTACAGTTATGAAGTAGCAACGAAAATAATTTTATGGTTGGGGGTCACCACCACATGAGGAACTGTATTAAAGGGTCGCCTCATTAGAAAGGTTGAGAACCACTGCTCTAAAGGAACTTTCTGAATGCGTTTGTAATGCGTAGATGCCATTCCCGTGTGCTCTTTGAGCCCCTCAGTCTCCATAAATTTGTCCATTCAAAATCAAGTATCTCCTCTCGAAAGGACAACTGCTTCCCAACTCCCATTTCCATAGAGAGATAATTTCCAACATTTCATGTCACTTTTCTCCAGCTTCCAAGATTGTTAACATGTCCTTCACACATTTGTTATGAGTCACTGATCAAATTCCATGAGCAGGCTGGGCCCAAACTCCCTTAAGGTATGTGAACTCAATGTTTAGAGAGAACTTACAGGAACCTATCTCAAATATTCTATGATAAGTACTTCACCCAGTAATGCTATTTTGAAGGACAATTTATATGATTATCTGATTATATTTGGTATTTAAAAAAATTACCTCCTCCATATAGTCAACTCACTCGTAAACACAACACTAAAGCTAATTACTAAAAGTCACAGAACAGGAAAAAGAGGTAATGCATTAAATTATTTTGCCCTTTATTTACCTTATTAACTTTCACCCAACGTTTGGTTCCTATTTTAGAGACATAACTTTTGCAGTTAGATCAAAGCAAAAGAATATAAAATGGTGGATTCTGTGAGGTCCCAAATACCACTGATGCTGGAGGAATGAATGGGCAAGATTTCCCAGACATGAGTGGGAATGAGATTCTTGCGATATCTTCAGAAAATGAATTTTCTAAGATTCCCACAAGAGGGTGGGATGTGCAAGAAGGCTTTATTGGTGTGGAGTTACATTTCTCAGGTTCCAAAGTCCCCTGCCCCTTGAGCCAGTCCTGAAATGAGGGGCAGCGGGGAGGTCAGCAAAGCCAGTAGCAAAGCCAGTGTCCAGAGTTTCCATTCCACATTGCAGCCAGGTGTAGTTCAGCATTCAAGCTAAAGTCTTTTAGTCCATGTGTGGAGTTCAATGTGGCCATGCGCCATGTGGGCACAGAGGAGCATACCCCTGACACAGGCTTCACAGGAGCCACGCTCCCTGGAGCCAAGAGCAGAGGGAACTCCCTTTGTTTGGAAGTTGATATATTCAGGTTTCTCACACCTGCAGTGGTCATGCCTTTTCTGGCCACTGACTCATTTGCAGGTGTGATTGACAGGCAGGCAGGTAGGCACCTTTCCATGTCACTCAGGCCTCACTGGGCATGTGTCTAAACTGCCTTTGTCTAGTCCCTTCCCCCCATAAATCAGTGGGGAACAGGCTTGGAGAATGTTAAATGCAGCTTTTGGGCAAAGCTGTATAAATGGCATGCCTATATTATTTGGCCTTCCCTTTTTCCTTTCCAGGTTAATAACCAGGTTATTACAACGGCTAACCAGGTTACCACCATCACTATCTTTGTTGTATGAGAAAAACAGCTAAGCAGTCCAAATGGAGTTCCTGGATACCTAAAGAAATCTATGTAAACCCTTTACAGAACAGGAAAAAGAGGTAATACATTAAATTATTTTGCCCTTTATTTACCTTATTAACTTTCACCCAATGTTTGGTTCCTATTTTAGTTTTCATAACTTTTGCAGTTAGATCAAAGCAAAAGAATATAAAATCATGGGTTCTGTGAGGTCCCAAATACCACTGATGCTGGAGGAATGAATGGGCAAGATTTCCCAGACACGAGTGGAAATGAGATTCTTGCGATATCTTCAGAAAATGAATTTTCTAAGATTCCCACGAGAGGGTGGGATATGGAAGGCTTTATTGAAGCCTAAAGAAATCTATGTAAACCCTTTACATAGAAGGTTCTCCAAATTTGAACCCACATCAACATCTCCAAGTAAATAATTTCCAAGTTATTAGAATACTTCTTATATCCTCAAATTTTTGAATTGTATACATCAGATGATAGCAATTTTTTTCTGTAAGTAGGGCAAAGAATAAATAATTTTAGATTTTGTAAGCCATTCATTCTCTGTTGCAACTACTCAACTTGGCCATTATAGCACAAAAGCAGCCATAGGCAATATGTAAATTACTGGGTGTGGCTGTATTTCAATAAAACTTTATAAAAAATCATGATGGGCCAGGTTTGGCCAATGGTCACATTATTCTCTATTTGTATGGAATCTACTGTCTTCCCTCTAAATCCCTCCATTCTGCTTCTCTAATCTGGGCTGGTTGCTTCCTACTAGGTTTAATTACTATTCACCAGTGACTAACTTTTATTGCTCTCCTAATTTTAGAGCTCATATCTTCATCTTCCTTGATTGAATCCCTCATTTTGCTATATCATCAAGTAATAAACGAATAAGAGGGTATTACTGTTTTGTCTGATTTCTCACTTGTTTGAAATATCTTTATTCTGTATTCATCATTTGATTGGCAATTTAGCTAATTATCAAATTCAAATTCTAGATTGAATATAATTTTTCCTCAGAGTGCTGACAACATTGCTCCATTTTATTCTGATACTCATAGTGATAAAGAGAAGAAGTCTAATGTTGGTCTAAATTTAGGTCTTTTGTGTAATATGTTTCTTTTTTGTCTTGGAAAATGTTATAATCTTTTTACTATAGGAGTTTTGGAATAAAATAATGATGTGCCTACATGATGGTCATTTTTATTCAGAGTACTCTCCATTCAGTAGAGTAATAGAATTTTTTTGTTTACTCCAATGTAATAAAATGGTGTTTTAGACAGGTTTTGAAGTATAGAGATACCTTTCTGGAAAATTAGTTGACTAAATGACCCAAAGGATTTTCAAATTTCTTTTGCTTGTTTCCTTTTTGTTGATAGTAGCTTGCTTCTTAAAATGTGGTACCCAAAAAAAAGAGATGCTATAAAATCTATTAGAAGTACCCAAATAGACTTTATAGCATCTCTTTTGATAGGTTTTTCTCAGTGAGGCTGCTTCTTGATGATTTGCTTCATTCATTTTCTATTGTTTTGTCTCTTATTATGCATGACATTTTATTTTGTGTTCTTATTGCAAACCACCTCAAATGTATTCTTGAGGTATTCCTGGAATAAATTGATAGATAAAAGAAAGAGAGAGAGTGAAAGATAATCTTCCTCAGTAAATAATACTGATCTCCTAATAAGTGTCATTATTTATAGCCTCTTTTGTCTAATATCATAAAAAGGAAAGTTACCCAGGCATATTCTGACAGACAGGAAATCGTGTTTTTGTGTTTGAAAAGTTTGCCTCGAATGTTTTGTCCTATGTGACAGCTGCTAAATAACATTGCTTTTCAGACTGTATTGCCTGCCGCTGCTGCTCTTAGGGGATCTTTCTGAGCACAGCACTCGTGTTTGCACCTTCAGGCCACACGCGGGTCCAGAAACAAATGGCTGCGTCTTCCATGGACTGTTTCAGGCAACTCGTCAGGACCACAAGCAGAGATACACAGGGAATCGGAAGGCTGCCTTTTCATGGACATTACTCTGATCACTCCGCCCTTTGCTCACTTCTGTACGTCTTTATGTATATGCCTGCTGTGGGAGCAGGAGATGGTGGCAAGTCACTTAATAACTAGGAAATGCCCACGAGAGGAATGAGGCTCTGGTGCGGCTTCTGCAGGCATTTGCTGTCTCTCTTCTCCTCCACAGTTTACTGAAGGGAAAGCTTAGCCGAGGTGCATTCAGCTCACTGGATGAGGACATTTCTTTTTGTGGAAGGAGATGAAAGCGACTCAGTTCAAACACCTGCCATACATAGCTAGCAAAATACTTCAGGTGCCATTTTCCTTTCTAATCTGTTGCTTCCAGCTCTTTCAGCATAACGAATCATTGGTTCGTTTTATTGGAATTATTATTTCATCAGTGTAAATCTAGGGGTGGGGGAATGCCTGAAATATGTCAGGTAGTATCCTAATACAGAAGAAGGTGGTAAACATTATAGAATGTAAAACACATTTGTACATAATAATGATCTTGATACTCATTGAACTTGATAAAATTCAGTTGCAGCATCATTAATTATGTAAATGCATGTTAGTACATTTCATAATTGCTTAACAAGGTTGATTAAATATGAAAATGGACACTCACGTACCTCAAGGCTCTCACAGCCCTGTCACTTTCCTTTGACTATTCCAGAGGAGTTTTACTTGATTTAAGAAAAATTTTCTTCTTAGGGTTAGGTCTCCGCAAATGTGCTTTAAAAAATTGCTTCCCTCCAGTTTGCACTAGGGCTTGAGGACACAGTGAGTAATAAGGAAGCTTTGTTTTTAATAAGTGGTTACTTATCATCAAATTTGTCATTCTTTTAAGGAAAAAAAGAAAAACAAAGAGAGTATGTATTTGCACATAGGGAGACAATAATGTGAAATAATTTCCTCCACCTAGTGTTAGTTCTGATATTGTGAGCCTGAAGTTATTGTTCAGAAAGTATAATAAGCCACTATTTATCAAGATAGTAGTAAATTTAAATCATGTCTTCCCAGACTTGGCTAATACGGACAGTAAGTTAAGTATATATTTCTCCATGTAGCTAAAGCATCGATTACATACTTGAAATTATAATCTTCACAAGCTCCTTGGCACATTCTGAGAGTAGTTGCATAAAAGAGTATATGAAACTGGTAACAAATGTCTATTATTATTATTATTATTATTATTATGCCATAATGTAAAACTAGATATGCAGACCTCACTAGCTGTTCCAGTTATTAGGGTTGTAAATTTAGACTCAATCAACCATGTATTCTGCTCACAAATTTGGTTGTAAGACATTTAGTCGGGACTCCATGGAGATGGCTTGCCTCTGCTCCATGATGTCTGGGGCCTCAGCCGGAGGACTCGGAGGCAGGAAAACAGGCCATCTGAGGGCTCATTAACACACACAGCCGGCAGCTGATGCCACCCGGTTGGCTGGACCTTAGCTGGTACTGTCAATCAGAACTCCTATAATAAGCCTCACCATGTGGCCTGGACTTCTTCACATCACTGTGTCTGCATCCATGGAAGAGGGTCCAGAGATTGGGAGGAGCCAGAAGGAGGTCATGGAACATACTGTGATCTATCCTCAGAGTTTTTGAAACACCAATTCTGTCATATTCTCCTTGTCCCGGCAGCCACAACCCAGTCTAATTTCAAGAGGATGGGAAATTGACTCCACCTCTTGATGGGGAAGTGGCAATGTTCTGGAAGAGCATGTAAGAAAAGAAATTCTCTGTGGTCATATTGGGGAACTGTAATCTGACACATTAACTATGAAAGAAATATCAAAATAGCATGAGTATAAATAATTAAACACTACTAGATTGTCCGTGGGGTGTTTTGTTTTGGGGGTTTTTTTTTAGTTGAAATTTTCAGTCCTTTTAAGAGACATATATTTGATTTCCAGGAATTTCACTGGACTCCTATTATTGATAATTTTCTACATTTAATAATGGCCAATGGGTTTATTTACAACCACTCAGGATAGTTCTTCGCACATAGTGATTGGAAGTGTCTTATTTTTTATGTCTTATTTTTTTTATTTCAGAGAGGGAGACAGAGATAGAAACATCAATGATGAGAAAGAATCACTGATCAGCTGCCTCCTGCACACCCCACTGGTGATGGAGTCCACAACCCGAGCATGTGCCCTTGACTGGAATCGAACCTGGGACTTCAGTCTATAGGCCGACGCTCTATCCACTTAGCCAAACCAGCTAGGGCTTATCATGTCTTTTTATAAGAACACTGTCAACCTGTTGTAAGAGGGTGAATGAAATCATGTATTATTCACTTTGACCTATTATTACAGAGTTATTGCTTCAGAGGTTGAATATTAAATTCTATTAAGAAGAGTGTCTGCCAGAAGGATGATAATGTATTACACATATCAAATATTTTACAGTAAGATCAAAACAACAAGACACCAAACCTAAAGTGTCCCAACAACACATGTCTAAGCTGCAGTTGTGCCCAGGAAATTAAAAGGGAGTCTGAGCAGACTTAGAGGGCAGATTCTGGTTGTGCAAAAGGATAGAAACATGGTGTTGATCATGTTAAAACCCTGAAAACATTTAAAATCATTCCTGTTTTCCCTGGCCAGTGTGGCTCATTTGGTTGGGTGTCATTCTGTGTACCCAGAGGTTGCTGGTTCGGTTCCTGGTCAGGACACATGCCCAGGTTGCAGGCTAGATCCCCATAGGGGGCATGCAGGAGGCAGCTAATTTACATTTCTCTCTTACATCAATGTTTCTCTCTCTCCTCTCCTTCCTCTTTCTCTAAAATCAGTAAAACATGTTTTAAAAAATAAAAATCATCTTCATTTGAAGATGGAAAACAACAATGTATTTCAAATTATAATTGATTTAATAAATTACAAATACATATGCTAAATTTACTTTTGACACATCCACAATAAATCTCCTCACATGTTATTGGACATTTTTCTAAATCATTAAGTTAATTTTGAGGGGAAAAATAAAATACAAAAACTTCACATTCTAACTCTCCCAAATATGATTGATGCATACTGCACTCTAGGCCAACATAAAGATCATACACTATGAGCCACAATCTAATAAGGTATTTACAGTACTTACTTTCCTTTTCTGTAAGATTACTTGTGCAAAAAAAATATGTGAAATAGCAAATGTTTAGATAAATATAAATAATAAAATTCTCAGTGAAACTATTTAAACATATAGTCCTCAGCTTGGTAATAGAATTAGATTAGAGGTATTTTCTCTGCAGGGCCACAGTTTTATAGAATACTTTTTCTCCCCCAAACATGCCAGCGTTCACTGCTGATTTAAATTTATCTCTGAAAAATAAAGCTACAAATAATTCCCCCAGAGCAACAACTTCATTCTCCAAAACTCAAAATAAACCTTCTTTTCTATCACATCACAGAAGTAAAGGTAACTAGGACGACAGAATAGTCTTCGTGCTCAAAACACCCACCTTGGGGCACCCTGGGGACTTACGTATCAGCTGGCTTGTTTCCTGGGTTAAGCAGGTTCCGCCTTATTTTCAGTTCTGCAAAAGCTCTCTTTTACAACATTCACCTCCTGAATAGATGTCCCATAGTATTAGAGTTGCCGGTATGTTGGTGCCTTGCAGAATATCAAACTGTTATTAAATTCTGAATATGTTGTAGTTTGTTACCAGGAACATAAAGCATGTGTACTTATCAGTGATTATTTCATGATGCAGGTATTCTGCTCAGTCACCAAATGCCAGATGGCTCTGAAACCAATTGCTTCTCTTGGATAGAGAATGCACACGACAGTATGGTTTTCAAGCCCCTTTGCTTTTACCCTCCAGCCCTTCACAATATTTACACAACTATTGCCTTGATTTTTGCTTCTGACTTTTCTTTCCTAGACTATAATTTGCTGTTTGCCTTCAGCTACCCCCAGCCACAATCCTTTTTAATTGTTTCCTAAACGATACTGTCCTTTGCCTAAAATTCTATATTGACTCCTTGTTGTCAGTAGGATAAAGTAAAAAAAAAAACAACAAAAAAAAAACAACACCTCACAATACTCTTTCCTGGCCCACCTGCATGACCAAACTCTTTTCACACCCTCCTTTCCCCTTACCTTCCTCCTCCCTTCCTCTCCTCTTCCACTCTCCCTTTCTTCTTTTACTTATTCATTCTAGAAATATGTGTTGAGATCCTGCTACATGCTAAACTCTAGGCTCTGGAATACACTTATGAGTGGGGGGAAAAAAGAGCAATGTTTTGTTAGGCAAATAGACTGGGAGTAGGCATACTTCCACCAAATAACCGTTACCATAAATGTTAAATTGCAACCATCATACGTGGCTACAAAGCAGCACATTGTGCAAAAAGAATATACAGTGGGAGAATGTGGCCTAAGCAAAAGGGATCTGGGCAGGAAGACTTTACTGTATACTTTCTGTATCGTAGTTAATAATGCAAATTAGGGAGGCAGGAGCTGGTGGAGAGCTCTCCTGGAGGTGGTGAGAGTGACACCTGAGCTGGGGCTGGAACGCCTCAGAAGGAAGCCAGGTAACAGCTCATAAATGTGTCCTCTCTCTTTTCAATTTGTAAGCCTGACAAGAGATTGATCTGTATTGATCTTTCCAACAAACCAGATTTTGGTTTCATCGATTTTTCTGCATTGTTTTTTTCCACCCTCAATTTTGTTGATTCATGCTGTATTTTTAAAATTATTGTTTCCTTTCTTCTGCTTGTGTTTGTTTTTATTTGTTCTTCTTTTCCTAGTTTCCCAAGGGGGAAAACTTGATCTTTCTTCTTTCCCAGTATATTGCATTTAATGTTATAAATTTCCTTCTAAGCACTGGTTTTACTGTGTCCCACAAATTTTGATGCTTTATTTTTATTATCTGTTTGATAATTCCCACATCTATATGTCATGTCTGCGTCTGGTTCTGATGATTGCTGTCTCGTCAGAGAGTAGTTTTTCTTCACTGTTGCATGCCTTGTGATTTATTTATTTATTTATTTATTTATTTATTTATTTATTTATTGAAAGCTAGACAGGTTGCTTTTAGGAATAAGAACTGAAGTCAATAGGCCTTTGATGTGAGGATTTGTATTAACCTGGGGGAGCTGTTTAATGTTTGTTGTAGCTATAGTTACCAGAGGCTTCAAATTCCTTTAGTGTCTTTGTGTCTACTCTCTTTGTCATTTATCTGCAATCCAGTGTCTCTTTCAGCTGAGATCCACTGTCAAGTGTGGGGGAGGGGAAATGCTCCAGAATCTTCCAATTAAGCTTCAATCTCGTAGTGAGCCTGTGCCTCAGCACTGACCTCCCAAGTATTTCTTCAGTTGTACATCCACCCCACCTCTTCCTATTGCCTGCTCCCCTCCCACCTTTCCATCTATTTTTTTTTTTAATCCCTGACCTCTGCTGTTTTTTGCCCTTTGTTAAAACTGGAGGAGGCTAGAGTGGGGAGGTATCCTGTTCCCTAAACTAGAGTAAGAGTCTGACAAGTCTTTTCCCCTAGAGCAGGTTTTGTTATGGAGAAAGCTCTGGGTATATTTCATCCTCCCCACTCCCACCTTCCAGGGGGCTCATTCACAGATCTCCACGTGACAACCTCCTGGATTTCCTGAAGGAAAAGTCCACGGAAGGGCAGGAACCCCCTAAAACTCTTGCCCTATAGAATTTTCAAGCTGGTCCACACTTAGCCTCCAACAACTAATCAAAATCACCATTTAAGTGTCCCTACCCATTTATGGTCCCGGCAGCTTTTCTCCAGCTGGGGGGATCTTGGCTCTACATTTCTACGTGTATCTGTCCATCCAAATTCCAGGCTGTCAGTTTGCACTGAAACCTCAGTTCTGAGTCCTTAACTGTCTTGATTTTCAATTTGTCCAGTTTTTCTATTTTTACACTAGAGGCCCGGTGCACAAAATTCATGCACAGGTAGGGTCCCTAGGCCTGGCTGGCAATCAGGGCTGATCTGTGGGGT
Organism: Cnephaeus nilssonii; assembly: GCF_951640355.1. NCBI lineage: Eukaryota > Metazoa > Chordata > Mammalia > Chiroptera > Vespertilionidae > Cnephaeus > Cnephaeus nilssonii. Next base: position 33,556,939 of record NC_137089.1, on the reverse strand, counting down.
GACAGGTGGGGCGATCAGAGGGGCCCCCACTGGCACCCACCATGGCTGGCCTGGGGCCTGTGGGCTGGGGGCAGCTCCTGCATTGAGCGTCTGCCCACTGGTGGTCAGTGCACATCATAGCGACCTGTCGTTCCGCCATTCAGTCGATTTGCATATTAGGCTTTTATTATATAGGATATGGATGTGTCATCAGTATGAGTGGAGTTCTTGAGGTGCCTATGATGAGCCTATGAGAAGACTTCTAATAATAACTGTAACTGTTAATAGACACTACCCACAATGCATAATTCTAAAAATGAATAGAGTATAAAATAACTAAAAGAAATAAATATAATAAAACAGATATAATATTCTTTATAATTTTACATTACTTAAAAGTCATTTCTTATCGTAACTGATAGAAAACAATAATATAACTAGTCTGCCTACGGTGAAAATTAAGGAAATCAAAAATTCATGGACTTTTCTGATAAAATTCATGGGAAAACTAGTGTATTTACAGTGATGACTTTTTCCCAAGGAAATTGTCATTCTTAGTGATCCAAGCTGCTCTATAATTAAGTTCTCTGGGGCATAGTTTCTTTATCTGAACCTAAAAGTAGCTGGTGAGCTTTAAGGTCTCTACCTAGGGCTAACCAGTTGAGTTAAAGATAACCAAGGCTCTTTAGTAATTAAGGTATGTTCAACTACAAAAAGGGCCATTAATAAAAAACCACTTAATATGTGATGTCAACAGATTTACAGGTTGCTGGATTTGATTGAAAGGCTTTCCTTTATTATGGAAACCTGCTTATAATTTATTCATCTTAATCCTATTCATTAAAGTCCCACGGCCATTTTAGTTATTTTTTTTTTTACCACAAGATCCACAGAAAGCACATTATCTGCTTTTATAAAGTAGAAAATAAACTTTACTGAAGTCCAAATATCTCTTTTAGAACTAGCTTTCTCTCAGGACTCTGGAAGTGCTGTCCTTTGCGATCTCTAGTCCTGACAATTTATTACTATAATTTATTTCGATAGTATGGGTGGCCTTGCAGGAACTTTGCATAATGTTATTTGTTACAATAGGAGAATGCTCACAAAACAGTAATCAAGTCGGTATTCATGATAAAGTTTTATTTCCAGGCTAGCAGCGCGCTTTAGAAATAATTTAATTTTACCAGCTGGTACTGAACGTGGTAGACAGTATTGGACTTTGATGTTTGAAAGATCTTAGTGGACCTTAGAAAGAGCACACGTTCTGAGTGCTCCCTGTCTTTTCTCCCAGAAGATTTAAACTTACTGACGTTTTTATTATTGACCTATGTAATGCCTTTCATTCCCACATTTTTGTTCTCTCTCTTTTTATTTTCTTTTTATTTTGTGTATAAGGTGAACTGCCCTCTGAATCACCCAGAATATTTTTGTTATCGATTTGGATCTGGAAGTATGTAGTACTTCTATGATAAGTTCACCATGCTGTTTATCATACTGTTGGTATGAAAAAGTACACTTGCTAATCATTATAACACACATTATTATAATGTAACAAGATAATATTATAAAGAAAGAACTTAAAAAATGCAACACCAAAAAAACACACAATCCAATTAAAAACTGGGCAAAGGACCTGAATAGACACTTCTCCAAAGAGGGCATACAGATGGTCAATAAATATATGAATGTCATAATCATCAGAGAAATGCAAATTAAAGCCACCAAGAAATATCACCTCCTGCTTGTCAGAATGGCTGTCATCAATAAATCAACAAGCAAGTGTTGGCCAGGATGTGGAGTAAAGCGAACGCTCGTGCACTGTGGGTGGGAATGCAAATTGGTGCAGCCACTGTGGTACACAGTATGGAATTTCCTCAAAAAATTAAAAGTGGAACTGCCTATAACCCAGTGATTCCACTTCATCTGAGAATATATCCAAAAGAAACCGGAAACACTAATTCAAAAGAATATATGCACCCTATGTTCACTGCAACGTTATTTACAATAGCCAAGATTTGAAAGCAAACCAAGTGCCATCAGTACATGAGTGGATAGAAAAGCTTTGGTACATTTACAAAATAGAATATATTTTAAAAATTATATGTAAAAAAAAAAAGAAGGAAATCTTACCTTTTACAACAGCATGAATGGACCTGGAGAACATATGCTAAGTTAAATAAACTAGTCAGAGAAAGACAAGTATCTTATGATTTCACTCATATGTGGAATCTAATGAACAAAATAAACTAACAAACAAAATAGATCCAGAGACATAGAATCATGGAACAGACTGAGGAATTTCAGAGGGAAGGTGGGGGTGGGGATGGGTGAATGGGGAGAGATTAACCAAGGTGATCTATTTTTGGATATCATATTGTATATTTTCCTTCTTTCAAAATTCATATTTCTGAGCTGCATGATGGTTAATGTCTAAAAACAGCGACTTCATATATATTCTTCCAGTTTTGCTGTTATTTTCATCAAAAGGACAATTCCAATACCAGTTAACATGGCATGGCCAAAAGTGTGCATTTCAGATTTTTAGATTACTATGATCATACTGTAGATAAAGTTTACATAGTGAAGTGCTTCATTTTATATACATAATGTGAATATTCCTCATGTTATAAATTCTTAAAATATGTTTAATCATCACCTAATATTCATTAAATGTATATAATTTTCTTAACTACTTCAGTATTTTCCAACAATTACCTTGCTTCCACTGTTACTATTATAATATCATTAAAATTATTAGATTTTTTAAGTTTATTTTATCTATTAGAATTCCAGAACTGAAATTATGAACTTATACAGAATGTGTATTGAAAGGTTCCTGATATATTTTTACTAAATCCTCTAAAATAATAGTGTGATTGTTTAAAAATATGTCCACAAAGTCTTTGACATGTTTCCTTGATTGTTGGCTGGACTTACTGACTTGCTTCTAGCTTCATAGCTGTAACACTATTAATTAATTAAATCCTGTCACGTAACATGTAGATAGCTTTTTTGATTAACACATTTAGAGCCAGATTCTCCTGGTATCCCTAGGAGTTGCTCCGCCAGGAATATTTCAGGCATCTTTGGGAGTCTCTAAGGCTGTTATTCATGCTCCACTTTAAGATCAACAAGGACACAACAAAATTATTGCTGCTTTCTTGGAAAGTACATGACTTGGAATCATTTTCTTTCCCAGTAATGCACAGAGCATGCAGATATGAAATCTTATTCTGTCTGATACTTTTAAGATACCAAGAAATATGTCGAAAATTTAACTCTTACTTTTATTTCCCAAAGGAATGAGCCTGACACTATAGTTCCATCCTGATGATAACTAAAGTTATAGGCTCATTTTCCTATTTGTTTTTCCTGAGAGATGTGGAACTTAGTGACTCTCAACCATTTTCGTGTGTCAAGTTCTCAAAGTATAATTATACAAAGTATTCAGACATATATATGAGACAGATCAATGTGAAGAAATTATGTAGATTTGTCTTATATTAGTCATAAACTTTTATCATAAACCTGTAAAAGCAACAATAAGAGAGATGGCTGACATTTACTGATCTATACACATTCTTTTACATTTGTATTATATCTTTACAACAACCTGTAGAGCAAATACTGTTTTCCTTATTCTATGAGGAACTTTAATTACAGCAGCTAAGTAAGGTACCAAGAAGACACATGTAGTAAATGAGGGAGGTGAGCTTTCTCTCCAGTTCTTGTGACCGAAAGATTTGTGCCTCGTATACCACATAGGCATTCACTCAGATTTACTCCATAAAGGATACATTTCATCAAATATGGGTTTTAAAGTGTGGACTTACCTTTTTTAGTTATATATAGTGTTGGTGATCTCTTCCCATAGTGACCTGATCCACCAATATTTTGATTCTTTAAGAAATTTAACCAACCTTTCAATTGGCAGCAATAGAAATGTATTTCCCTGTTTTAACTTGATACCATTGCCCATGAGAGCTCTCTTTTCCCATGAAACATTTCATCTGTATACGTATTTCTCTCCCAAGGAGCCAGGCAGAATCAATGAACTAATTCTTCTTTTACCCAATTTAAATTCTGCCTCTAAACAGTGCAGGGAAAACATTGTAGTTTTTCTCAAGATTCCGTTGCTTCCTAACCCTCATGCTTTGGCTCTTCTTACTGTTGGGCATGATATTTTGAATTGAAAATATTTTAGAGAGCCAATAAGAGTTCTAAACATAGGAAGCAAAAATCCCAGTTTTCTCCAAGTGGCTCCAATCCATCTATTGTATTTAATAAACCTTCTAAATATTTTGATGTCTCATAGGTTCCTGTTTATTTTCAGTCAACTGAACTTATCCAACTCTGATTTTTATTTAAATAGATACAACTTATTTAATTTAGTAATAAACTTTAAACTTACTTTATCTTTTCCTATGAGTGATTTTTTTAGTCAACTAACAAAAGAAATCTTGAAATATGACATTATCTACACTAATGAAAGAGAAACATGCAAATTGACCATCACTTCACAACGCCCACCAGCCAATCAGGAGTGAGTATGCAAAATAACCTGACAAAGATGGTGGTGGCCCTGCCCCACAGCTGCTCCAGGCCTCTGGGCAGCATGCATGCAGGCACAGAGTGGCCGGGCGGGGTGGGATGCCTGCTATGAGGGGGAGGGCGGGGAGCGAAGGGAGCTACAGGAGCGGCGCTCCGGCTGGAGCGAAGACTGAAGTCTCCAGCTGGAGCAAAGATGGAAGGTGGCGGCCAGAGCGAAGGCCTGGGTCCCAGGTGCTGGAGGAAAACTGGTGCCAGCAGCCAGGGGAAGGAAGGCCCACTGCACGAATCTTCGTGCAATGGGCCTCTAGTTCAACAATAATAACTCAAGGAAACAACCTAGAATCCTTTATATAAATGGAATTCTAGAAATCCAGCAAAGGCTATGCTTTCTTTGTGAACTACAAGAATCATGTTCTCTTTAATATTTGAACATTAATTGTCAAGTAGGCATTTAAAATAATTCATTAACGCTTTTAGATAAACAAAAATTATTTTACGTAGATCTGATATATACTCTTATTTCCACAATAAAGAAAAGCTATATGCAAGTTGAAGTCTGTATTGTATTTTATTGCGATATTGAATGCAAATACAAAGTTTTGGAATCTTTTCTCAAGAAACAACATTGAAATTTAATTTTCTGCTAGGTTACACAGTCTAATGACAAACAGAAGCAATCTAAAGTTTTAAGTGATCACTGCGGCCTCTGCTGTATCAGTTGCTGTTAATCAGAATCCATGTAGTGATATGTCTCTCCTCAGTGGTTGCAAGTAGGTTTTATTTTTCTTTTAAGCAGCTGGGCCATGGACAGTCTGGCTCAGTTGCTTGAGCATCATCCCATGGACACAAAGGTCAAGGGTTCAACTCCCAGCCTGGGCACATACCCAGGTTGCAGTTTTGATTCCCAGTCAGGATGCGTATGAGAGGCAACAGATCAATGTTCCTCTCTCCATCTCCCTCTCCCTGTCTCTCTCTCTAAAATCAATAAAAAGCATATTTTTAAAAAAAGCAGTTGGGTCATTTTTTATCAATAGTAGCTACATTTTTGCTGTATGTCAAAGTCATTGTATTGAATAGATCTGTGCAAACCTCATTAAACAACCACACTAAAATAATTGTCTCTGCCAGTTTTATTTTATACTATATTCTCCCTCCAATCAACATAGGAAAATAAATAATTTTTTACTAAAAGTAAATGTTTTCCTGTATAGTTTATTTCATAGTTTGAGTTTAAGAGTATAGATATATGATTATATTTTCTCCAATAACTCCTTCCTAACTCTTCTGTGTCAAATCCTCCTTTCCAAGTTCTTACTATATCATGCATAGATTCTGCCCCATCTTTAGCTGTTCAACTTAGTTGTTAAAGCTCGGTCTCATGTCTCCTCCTCTGGCCAAACAAACCTCACTGAGGGCTTGTGGCTGGAGGGTTTCCTCCTCTCCTCACCCTTCCTCTCCCAGACTCTGCTGCCTGGGCAGGGACAGGATGGAAAGGTGGTCATCTTACCCAGCCAGCCCAAAGCTGGAGGGAGATTGGAGGGTGATCCTACTCTCACTCATCTCTCTGATGTTCCTGGGGCTCCAAAGTTATTTACTTCTCTTCCATGCATTAATGAAAAAAAAACACATTTCTTTTTAAATAAATCTTGAATTATTTCAATATATAAGAGTTACTTAGGCCAGGGTTTACAAAAATAAGCCACCGAGTGTAGGTTATGGCTCTAAACTTCAATGAAAGCAGTATAGTATTCCAGAAAAAAACAACTTTTATAGCATCTATTGCAATGAGTTTCTGGGCTTTTTAAAAGGAAATTTAAGCAATATGGGTGGAACTCTTGGTGGAGCATGCTGAACATAAGTTCATTGTAGCACAAATGTGTGTAGAACAAATAGAACACCAGTAAATGCCATTAAGATTGTGGGTTCTCTTGCTCTGATGTTAATTCTTGTATTTAATGGATACAATCTCATGGTTGAGAAACTTCAGTTAAGAAGAAAATCCAAATGAAGAATGTTAGGTGATATTTGCAATGGTTCATCCTATATAATAAAAGGGGAATATGCAAATTGACCTAACGGAGGAATGACCAGTTGCTATGACGCACACTTACCACCAGGGAGCAGACGCTCAATGAAGGAGCTGTCCCCTGGTAGTCAGTGTGCTCCCACAGGGGGAGCACTGCTCAGCCACAAGCCTGGCTGATGGCTGGCGCGGCGGCGGTGACAGGAGCCTCTCCCACGTCCGCGGCAGCGCTAAGGATGTCCAACTGGGGGCTTAGGCTCGCTCCTCAGTGCTTGCTCCAAGTCGCCAGTCAGACATCCCCTAGGGCTCCCGGACTGCTAAAGGGCACAGGCCAGGCTGAGGTACCCCCCAACCCGGAGTGTACGAATGTCCCCAGGCCTCTAGTAAGATTATAAAAGAGAGACTGGTAAACATGTTTTTTGCATATCACCGATTGTTTGTCTTAATAGAATAGCAATGTAGGCCTTTGAGATGTATTATACAATAGCAAAGAATACTACTGCAAGATTAAATGGTAAATGGTGAACATTTAGCTGAAGAGCCTTGCAAGCACAGAGCTCACACTATGATTATGCAACACTACCTTCTGAGATGCTTTATCTATAAAAAAAAAGTCATTGAATTGCAATACAAATTTGCCTTTTTAACTCATGTAATAAAAATCACACAGTATAATTCCTACACTAAAATTGAACATACCAATAGTCATCATTTAAAATGCCAGTTGATGTTGTTTTCTACATGACAAACAAGGCAACATGTTCTTTTTGTTTAGCAATAAACTATATCTTATCTGAAGGGTAATACTTAGAGCTTCTTATGTGTTACACTGTCAATTCTGATCGTTTATTTTAATCATTCTTTTCTTCCAAATTTGTTAATGAAAAGGAGTAGAAAGACTATTTAATAAATTTCTTTTTATCTTTTAACTTAATTTTCAAAAGTAGAATGTAGTCCGGCAGGTGTTGCTCAGTGGTTGAGCATCGACCTGTGAACCAGGAGGTCATAGTTCAGTTCCCTATCAGGGCACATGCCTGGGTTGTGGGCTCAATCCCCAGTAGGGAGAGTGTAGGAGGCAGCTGATCAATGATTCTCTCTCATCATTGATATTTCTATCTCTTTCCCTCTCCCTTCCTCTCCAAAATCAATAAAAACATATATTTTTAAAAAGAGTAGAATGTAAAATGGTAGCTTTGATGGTAGAAGTCATACACTGAAGTGCTTTGTGAATAGGAATGATTATAAGACCATTATCCTGACTCTACTTGGGATTTTTTTTTTTTTACTATTGCAAAAAGACACAACTATTTGTTTAAAACAAATCATTAGAGTTGACATTATACTATACAAGATGACTTATATACCCAGGTAAGTGGGCAGACAACACAAAAATATAAGATGCATATAATTGGACTGGGGATTTTCAGTCTATGTTTAAAACACTATTTTGAAGACTGACAAATTCAGCTCTAAATTGTCTCAGCTGTCATTTTTATTTTTCCTAGTAGGGCTTTCTATCACAACAGATTTCAGGTTGTATGTTACTGCCATGCTCGTATTACCTTAGGTAAAAACTCAGCATGGTTTTGGGATAGTAACTGGCAATGCCATTCCATTTCCAAATAAACTTAATAATACCAAGCATCTACAATGATAGCTAACAGAGCCTGGATTTCCATTACCTCAAACCTTCTTCATCCTTAAAAAGACCAACTATCTTTAAAATTATTGGAAATAAAATGTATTTTAAATTTCTTTATACAAACTTGACTTTGGCGAGTGATTGATTAAATCACCTGCTTTTATTGTTTTTGTTTTTTTTTAATTTCGAGTAACCACAATGTAAAAAATAAGTAATTTTAGCAGGGAAACGCTGGCTTATTTAGAGAGAGTTTGCACCTCATTCATACCTAATTTCTTAACTGTCTACATCCTACTCAAGCATCACTTTCCTGTGCCCACCTGTATGCTCTAGTGCAGGCTGGCTCGCTGGCTCTGACCAGCTGCCAGGCCACTGTGAGCAAATGCAACATCGTATGTGTCTTTACAGTCCTGGGACATATGAAGTGGTTGGCACAGAGAAGATATTAGATAAAGTCGCAATTGTATCTTTAAATTATACATAAGATATACTGTATACATAGTTAAGTATCATAGATATGGAAGCACAGAACACTGAAGAGACAGCATGGTGCCACTCATAGAATGTTCTGGAAAGGCTGCTTATACTTCGCAACCAGGGACTTTTTCATCAGGTGATGCTCCTTTCCTTAAAAACAAGTCATCATATAAGTTTCTTAAAATGTAAATTGGTTTAGCATTTTTTTGCATTTTATAGACCGTATAAGTATGTGGGTAGATAATAATATATTATTAGTGTATTTGTTTCCTAATGAAGTTCCTATCACCAATGAACTTGAAGAAACACTAGTATCCCCCCAAAATACATTGTGAAATGCTGAGCCAGGGTTTACAATAAAAGCACTAGCCTTCCTTTCAGGTGTATCAATGTGCATTCGAAAGCACTTTACTCTTCTCAGTTCTATGGGTTTGAAAACATGTTCTGCTAGATTGGGAGTTTGAAGACAAAAGTATCCACTAATACAATTGCAGTACAAAATCTTTAATTCAGAGCTAGGACTTAAATGGCCCTGAAGGGTTTTGAGAGAGAGAATAAATTCACACCCTTATTGGAATGGAAATTTTACTCAAATTTAATTAAAACTCACCCCTGTCAGGTTTTTCCTATCCGGAGGGGAAATGTTCTATCTCGTTCTGCAATGAGGCCCAGCACCTGAGGCAGAAGGGGGCTCGAAAGAACTCCCAGATGATACGCATGGAGGCTGCAGAGTGCAGGGTCAGGGCACAGCTCTGCCAGAAAGCCTGCTTCTCCAGACCCGGTCCTCGCTCTGCTGCCTGCTGGCTGGGTGACTGAGCAAGTCACCTAACTTGGCTGACTCTAGTTTCTGCTTCTGTAAAAATTGGTTCATACCTCACAGGGCTGCTGTGCGCATAAATGAAGGATGAATTTTATTACATAGTAAATCTTTGTTATTCTTATTTTAATATTTTAGAAATTAAAAAGTGAAATCACTTCCAGGGATATACATTCCTACTCTTCTTATTCTCCATGTAATGACCTCTTTGATGTCTTTTCTTCTGTGTTTGTAATGTCAACTCTATTTATCTCCATTTTGGGGAAATGAACTCCCTAATCAACACTAGGCTTTCTACCTTGGAAACCTCACATTTTTAATGGGGACTCTAAGCATGAGAATATCAAACTCACGTTTGTAGTCCTGACTTGTCACTGAAGCCCCATATTTCCTACAATGGGAAAAATAACAGTGCTTGGATTTCTTGTCCTCAGTGAAAACTAAATGGACACTTGCATCTCCAGTTTTGTTCTTTGCCCTCTGCCTTTGAACAATTTGAATCAGTGGTGAGATTTTGGGAATATGAAATCTGTCATTTTAAATATATATATTTTATTGATTTCAGAGAGGAAATGAGAAGGAGAGAAATGTGGTAGGTGGTCCATAAATAGTCATCAAATAAATGAGTAACTGAATGATTGAAGAACAAAGAGTTTTTTTCCGATTATAACTACAGTGAAAATAGTTAGATGAGAAAAGTAATGATAAAAGGTACTATTCATTCTACTCCTCTTTAACCAAAAAAAATAGTTCGGGGCTGGGAGACTGGGAAGGGAATCCCAAGTTTATAATTAATTAATAATTAATTAGTAATTAAACAATTATTCTATTACTAATTAATCTTCAGTACCCATTTCTCAATCTGTGGCTTAGTTACCCTTAAATATTTTATATCAGTGTATCATCATGAGTGTTTCTTGAAATAATCACAAGAAATAGAAATAGAGGATTTACAAATTTCAAAAATTCCAAAGACTCGAATAATTTAGAGTCTACAGTGACACAAGAATACCCATGTTCACGCACTGGTACACACACATAGACACATAGGTGCAGCCACTTACGTCTTAGCCATTGCTAAGATGAAATATGCGTTAGGGAAGACCAGCTTTGAAAATATAAACGTCTCAGAAATTTTGAAAAGTCATGTCCTTAGCATTTCTAAGAAAAATGTCTCACCCTGAATATGAAATCCTCTCTGTAAGATTTAATTTAAGTATATGTAAATTGAATATGTGTAAATGTTCAATATAAATTGAGTACATGTAAATTATAGCTGCCTACGTGACAGCATTTTGGTTAGTGTCCAGTAACCTCATTGACACTGACTGAATCCTGCAGAACCTTTCTCATACACTAGACTGCTCTTATAACAGTGTGGTTGACAAGCGCTAAAGAAATAAATTATTTAGACCTTTTTCAGTGCATTGATTTTCTAAATAAGAGGAAACTCTGCCATGGTGTAAGTTTCACTACAAAAGACTGTGTGATAGAATAAGTATATTATTTTTAAATTCACACAGTATAATGAAGTCTAAAGCACAAGCTGAGGGATTGGACCTACATACAGGGATATTTGAAGAGAGGGAAGAGAATATGTGTGCAGGGGATATAGGGAAGTCATGTAAATGATGATTCCTCAGAAATAGGTTTAATCTGTTGATATTGAAACTAGTTATCATTATTATTTGGATGACTTATAGCTTAAAAATATTTAAATGAATTTTATTATTCTGTTTTGTCTTTTAGCTTCTTTGTGGTTTATTCTCTTTAAATACAGAGGGAGCTGTCAAATTATTTCATAAAAGATCATGTTAAATTCAGATCAACTAGAATGGGCTTTCTCTATACATGTATATCCCTCCTGTTTACCCTGCCTGATATTTGGAACTGATTTACAAGTCCTGCTATTACCATTTTTTAAAAATTAGTTCATAAGGAAATCAGTTCTAAACACAAGGTATGGTAGTAAACACAAGGGAAAGCATACATTTCCTATAACATATAATACATTCAATGTTCTCTCAGTACTATCTACCATTTACAAAGAATCAGCTCCAGAATTTTTTCAAGTCATAATTTTAAGAGCATTCTTCTATGGTCTAGAGATAAAGAGTGGATATTGATAACAATGATGGCGGGTTCAACCACAAGACCTTAGTACAGAATCATTTGATCTAACCTGACCCAGTGCCCTCCCTGCTTTCCAACTTTTACTTTATTTAAGAAAACTTAAAGCCTGCTTAAAGAACTCTTGGTTTGGTAGAAAAAAGAGGAGAGGATACGGACCATACGGGAAGTTAGTACGCAAAACCTTACTCCCAGAGGTAAGGCCTCATTTGTCCAAGGCCAAATCTCTGTGGCTGGTCTCCTAGGAGGCTGTCCATGTCCAAGCCTTTGATGCAGTTAAGCTTTTAGAAAACAGAGACAGTATGCTTCACAGGACCAAGTAATACCAGCTGAAGCCACAAAGCTTAGACCCCGTCCCCAGTCATGCCATTGTCAGGTTGGTGTAGCTTTAGTCATAGAGCTTCAGAGCCACATTGCCAAAAGCTGGGGTTCCTTCGTAGGATCCCTCATTGTTTGTTAGGTCCCTATGTACCGTCCAGAGAGCATTGTACAAAAAGGATCCTGTAGCCCTGACCGGTTTAGCTCAGTGGACAGAACGTCAGCCTGTGGACTGAAGGGTCCCATGTTTGATTCCCATTGAGGGCACATACCTGGGTTGTGGGCTCATGCCTGGGTTGTGGGCTCGGTTCCCAGTAGGGGGCCTGCAGGAGGCAGAGGATCAATAATTCTCTCATCATTGATGTTTCTCTCTCTCTCTCCTTCTCCCTTCCTCTCTGAAATCAATAAAAAGATATTTTTTTTAAAAAAAGGAAAGAAACTAAAAGCAAAGTTTAAAAAAAAAAGGATCCTGTAAACAGATTCAACCAATAAGGCCCACTGTCTGCCCTGTTGCCTTTATAGCTTGACACCCACCCCACCCCTCATGGGAACATTCCCATTCAACATTCCAAACATTCACTACATACCCCCATCTACTAAGACAGAATTATTCCTGTCATACAAGGTGTGAAGTCACTAGATCTCTTCTTGTTCTAATGGAATAGCCATAATGACATCGAAGAGCAATTTGTTTAGAACTTGTGCTGAGTACCCTCCATTTGCCCTTCCAGGTCCACTCTCCACATTTATCCACCCATAAACGTCCACCCCAAACTTTAAGAACACAAAAGAGCCCACTTGTTCTCAGTCTTCATGTTAGATTTGACCAGTGGGGAGCTTGCAATAGATCAAGGAGGAGAAGAAGGAGAGTGAGGAGAGAGGATTTATCATCCTGCCTAGTTCTTGTTAGTTCACTTCCTGCTGGCTGAATGTTCCCCAAAGGTCACTGCTCCTCTCTGTCTGACCTTCTCTCCTTCTATATGTCAATGGTCTCTCCCTCTCATACTTAGCAAGGGCAACATGTTCACTACTATTCCATATTCCTGCACTAACCTGTGTGGTTCCCTATGGAAACTTGTACCTTGGTAATTATTTCCTTTTTTAATGAAACATTTTCAAACATATCTTAATTTCAGTGTGCCATCTATTTCCTCTTGATACAAATGTCAACGTTTTATAACATTATCTTTGTTAGGGAAAACTGAGGCTTATCATTGTTCAGGTAGGACATAAAAATGTTTTGTGTTTGTTTCTTTGTTGGGAATGTGGGCTTTTCAACAGCTAGATCCTCTTTAATGGCATTCCCAGACAGGCGTCTATTTCTCTGACTCTGTTCCAGGTACTAGACATTCAGGTTTACGGCTCACAGGGCCTTTGAAAGATTAAGTAAATCATAGGACTCTGGGAAGAGCAACTACTTTGGAAAGTAGCAATGTCAGTCATTACTAAAAGCAAAATAATGGCTATGTATTGATTTTAAATAACGATCCTCCTTTTTTATCTGAATGATTTTATGATGTTTATTAAAATAGTTCCCCCAAACTCAGTATAAAATTTAAAGGTCTTCATTCTGCATTGTCAAAAGCACCTAGCCTGTTGGGACTTCCACTCTACACTTCTATTTTGGGCCCATAAAACCAATTTTGTGATACAAATCATCTTTAATGGAGACTTTAAATGCAAAGTTATACCAAAACAACTTTCAAAAATCACATTTCTTATCTAATCTAAAATCCATTTATATATACCCAATAAATCAACATTATACTTTCCCAAGATGTTACTGTTCTCTAAAGCTTTTCCTTGTTTTTTAATTAGTTCCTGAAAATTATTACTTTAACATGAATGAAAAGATCTTGTGGGATGAATCATTTTACCTGTGAAAAGGAATTTTTGGACTGGAACACGCAGCGTTCCTCTGGCCAGAATGGTTCCCGGGCTCTTGGTCCTTTGGAGTCGAAGACTGAATCCACAGACAGAAGATGGTATAGCAAAGGTGGAGATTTGTTGAAGAACAAGTACAGATTCCCACGTGGGGAAGGGGAAAGAATCTCACAGCACTGACTTCCACGTGGGGAGGGGGAAAGGGTCCCACCAACTTCCTGTTTCCACCGTTTATAAAGGCTGCAAGTCCCAGTGCCTTGATGTCCTCTCTGATTGGTCACTATTCCCTTCACTGGTTACTATAGTGACTCCTGAGCTCAAAGGTCGAACCTCACTTGGGAGGGTTCTCCTCCCCTCCTTCCTTATTGTTCTTATTCCCTTTGGGCCTTCTTCTTCTTCCTCTGAATGAGGAGCTTCCTTCCCTTTATTTTGTAAATAGAGACTGCTGTTCCCAGCTCCCCCATTCTATGGAAATGTACCTGTTGCAGCTTTTCAGCTTCCCTATTCTATGGAGATATACCTTCTGCTGCTCTGCAGCCCTGTGCTTCTTCCATGGTGCCCTTAATTTCTAAAATTTCTAAAATTTCCTAAATGTCCTATTTTACCTCCAAAATTCCTATTTCACCTGTTAGATATATTTCAAATAATCAAAACTAACTACAACGTGGATAAAATAATGGAGCCAGAGATTATTAGTAGTTTATATTTTAAAATAAATGTTATTATAGCATCCTAGTGATCTCAAGTAAACAGTGTCTAGGGGTGGCCTTTTGAATTATCATCTACCACTCTGCACATATTATCTATAAAGTGCCTGACTGTGCTCGACCCAGGGCTACAAAGAAGAGCAAAATACAATCCCCTCCCCGTGAAGCATTCCAGCTCTAAATGGGGAAGAGAGGTGTGGGAAGCTATAACCTTATTTCCAAGAGCCACAGGAGCAGCTCGCTGGAGTAGACCTGCCTGGGGAGATGAGAGGACAGACTCACAGAGACCCCGCCATTGAGCCGTCCCAGAAGGTGGAGTTAATCTTGGGGATGAAGAGGGCACAAATTTGAATTATTCTTCATAGAAAGCTATATCAACAGAGTTATTTGTAGATGCAATGGCTATTCAGAGTCATTTTTCTCATCCTGTAGGGAAATAAATGTAGAAATTGTTGGCTGACAGATCTTTTTTTTTGGTCATATGTCTCCAAGACAGTTTAATTTCTGCAGCCCAGCTTAACTTAGAGGAATAAATAAAATGGAGCTTAAAGGATGATTTTTAGAGACTGGAACCAACTCTCTTCATAATATATGAGACACCCATTTACATTTAAAACTGCAAAACAGTGCACAGAATAGTGTTTTGTATTTGTCTTATTGTGCCTTACCCCCTCCCCCCAATTCACTTCCAAAATTGCCAACAGAGGCATTTAAATATGAAAGAGAAAGTAATTCTAATATGCTTAGATATCAAAAAGTCCTCGCTGAGAATATAGTGCTGGTTCCAGACCTAGAATTGAAGGTGAAAGTTCTCATCTGGAAAAACTCTATACGAGCCCTGCCCCCCCCACCCCCATTGTACACCAAGCTGAAGGTGAATGTATATATTTCTAATATTTATCATTTGAAACTACACTATACTGTTTATACAACACTATTATTTCAACATGCTTAGATTTTATTAAGTTTGATCTCTTTGGAAGTTTATTACATTTTAAAAATTCTCACTTTTGATAAACCTGCAATTCATTTCATAACCCTATAAATTGCCATCATTAATTTCTGTTCAAAGGATGGCAAATTGTGAATACAGCAAAATACAAAATGTAAATATTGCATATGCTCACATTAAGCAGCAAAGAAGCACACAAACAAGATCAGCAAAAATAATGACACTCAAAAACCCCTCAGAAAAAAACAATAGCAGAATAAGCCACTCCACTTCAACAATAAAATTAAAAACCCAAAGAGGAGCATGATCAAACACAACAGTGAATGCAGTGCGTCTCCTGGCAACATCTGCATGGTCTGCCGGGGTGTGTGTGTGTGTGTGTGTGTGTGTGTGTGTGTGTGTGTGTGTGTATGATAGGCCCATGCCAAGTGCTTCACTCACTCACTTTCAGTGAAACCCATTCTTAAAAACTTCTCTAAGGTGATGAGTTACTAGAGTCATGAGTGTGATTTGTAGGAATTGTTGTAAAGTTGAGTGAACCAGACGTTTACCTCATAAAGTCAGTGGAAAGGCAACTATAGGGTCACTATTTTTGTTCATGGCTGAAAACTAAATAATAGCTACACATTGGTTTTAAATATCAATTTGCCTTTTATTCTAAATAGCTTTTGTTATTTTTTTCCCCAAAAATAGCTTCTAAGTCTTAGAATCTAAGACAATAATATGCATCTGGACAGCCATTATTTTGCATCATTGACACCACCTAGCACACTGCCAGGAACAGAACAGGTGATTAATAACTGCTGGCTGATTGATTTGTTGGTATAATTACTTTTTACACAGTTGTCTACAGTCAGTTCTATGTTTGCATATGCAGTCAGGCCTTCTTGACCTCTGTGACCTCTGAAAAATGGGACCTTTCTGCATTGTCTCCTTAGCTGGATGAACATAACACCCAGAGACAGACTATAAGGTAAATGCTATTTACAAGGAAGGCCTTTAACTTTTATTCCCTTTGCCCACCCCACCCCCATAATCAACTCAGTTTGCCATTTAAATAACTGAAGACTTAGAAGTAATTTTCAGAGATGTAATCCAAAAAATATCAGTTTAGAAGATAATATGCATCAACACAAAAATGCCCTTATTAAGCCTGTAATAACTGTAAAGAAAAGTTAATTTACATATTTCTAACATTTATTAAAATTCATTGTATTATCCATTCTTAATAGACTTAGCTGTATTTTTAACTTGATTTTTTGAGAAACCTATTTCATTTTTTAAATTCTCATTTATGATCTGAGCTCATATTATGTTTAATAACCCTAAAAATTGCCATCATCAACTTTGATTCAACAGATGATGAACTTGACAGTTTTTACAGTTGTTACAGAGCAAGAAACATAATGGAAATAATGTACATGCTCATATACAGTCACACAGAATCTCACATACAGATCATTAAAAATAATGCCAGGGAGCAGAGCAGGCCAGCAGGAGCACGCTGGGCTGTGCACCACCACGCCAGGACCACTGGGCTGAGCCTGTGGCAGCCCAGCCCCATGTACCCCAGAAGAGCAGCAGGTAACCACTACTGATGTCAGAAATATGCTTTAGGAAATGGCCTCAAATTCTTGACTGCATTGTTTAACCTTCCTCTCTGGATCAGCAGTCAAATTATTATTTTTTTTTTTATGCTCTCAGCTATTTAGTATTTTGTTGGAAAAACAGGGTGACATCCAGCCTAATATTCTTAACTAGAGGCCTGATGCATGAAATTCGTGCAAGAATAGGCCTTCACAGCTGCGACAGCTGCCTCAATCCTCCTTTGTAGCCCTGGCTTTGTCCCAGACAGAGGTCTGGAAGGACGTCCAGTCTAATTATTGTATTAAGTTTTTATTATTATAGATAAATATCCTCATGCGGGCATTTAGATGATGCTGGATGGAATCATCTACAAGGGCAGCTGAAGTTAAATACAGATGCCAATCATCATTAATATGAAAACACAGATGTCACTGAAACCCTCTGTCAGAAGGTGAAATTCTTTGCTCGGTTATGATAGGACCTCAAAATCTAGAATAAATGGAGAAATACTTCAGAGCTATGTTGTAATAAGCATTGTCTGTGAGCTCAGAAGACAATAAAGACCTCCTAACTGTGGGATTAAACCAAAGAAGGAAGAGACCAATTACACTAGAAAACAGTTAAAGCCTTTCAGTATATGCATGACCATCCTATCTAATAAAGAGGGAATATGCTAATTGACCATCACAAAGATGGCAGTGCCCAGAGCCAATAAGAAGGGAATGTGCTAATTGACTGCCACACCCTCAAAGATGGCAGCGCCCACAGCCAATAAGGAGGGAATATGCTAAATGACTGCCACGCCCTTAAAGATGGCAGTGCCCACAGCCACAAGATGGCAGCGCTCAGTCCCCTCAGCCCCGCCAGGGTGGCAGGCGCGTCTGGCCGCTCTGTGAGCCTGCCTCTGGAGTCCCCCAGTCCCCTCAGTACCCCAGCTGCCCAGGGCCGGCCCAAGGTGCAGGCAAGCCTCAGATGGTGGCTGCCTAGTTGCCCAGGGCCGCCTGAGGCTCAGGTAACCAGGGCTGGCCAAGGCTTGTGCTGCTGGCAGTGGCAGCAATAGAGGTGTGATGGGGGCATTGCCTTCCCCTGATCACCAGGTCACCTTCCGTCCCTGAGGGCTCCCAGACTGTGAGACGGGGGCAGGCCAGGCTGAGGGACCCCCCTCCAGTGCATGAATTTTCATGCACTGGGCCTCTAGTTATATATAATATGCTGATTGGCTTATGAAAGCAGATGATCATGTAAACATCCTACTGGATGCCTTGAGTTGGCTTTTATAAACCATGATCCTGAGGAACCCATGTCCCTGAAGATGTGAGACTCATGTGAAGGGGGCTATATGAATGGAGGAGCAGGACATGCCCTGAGCAAAGCAGCCTGATTTGTTGATGTGATTAAAATGAACACCTGAACTCCTGTTTCCACCTCTGAAGACAGTGCTGGGTAGATGTGTGGAAATCCTAAATGCTGAGATCCCATTGGATCTTTTGCCAAAATAATACAAGGTTCTGTACCCAGAACCCTTTGGTCCTGGACATGTAGCTATTATCCTCTTATAGGGGGTCTGGGTTGCTGTACTGACTTTGTAGTTTCCTTTCACTATGCTAATGCTACAGCTCTGTGTGAGTTAGACGACTTTAGTTATCACCTACATCCACACGGTTTTTTACACATATGTCAACCTGCTTCATCCTGTTAGGGCCAGAAATAGATTAGTGGCAACTAGCTATAATCATAAGACTATTAATCATGCTATGTTAACCGGGATTGTCCTGTCTTGCTTAGAGAAAGGACATTCTAACCTGACTGAGAGCTGTATGCCCCAGGACATAGGAGCTAACATAGGAGTGCAGTAAGTCTATTATCCTTTTCCAAAAACTGCCTATCATCCTGGAAACATTAACAGCCTTGTTGCTAAAACAACCTGGTCCTGGAGACGCTCGCCATTTGCCTATAACCGGTAACCATTATACCTTGCCTACTTCCCCATGCCTCTAATTGCTACTTTGCCATGTAGTCTTTGTCCTTCTACCCAATATAAGCAGCTGGCTTATGGGGAGGGGTAGAGCAGACTTTTGTGGAGGACCAGCTGCTCTCCCATACTGCCGGCATTATTGGAATAAGCTCTCATATATGATTCAACCCTGTCTTCACTTAATTGGCTCAGATAGTGACAGGCAGCCCAGACCCATTGGTTGTCTGGTTTCAACCCAACAATCTACTAAAGGGAATAAGCAAAGCAAACAAAAATAGAGATCCAAAAGCAAACTTAGGAAACCCTTGAAGGAAACCCATGAAAGAGAAGAAGTGAAGAGTCTAAGGGAGCACTGAGGGAGCATTTCTGCATCTTTGAAGACAACATCGGGTCCCAGTGAGTAATCCTAAGTGAACATTCCAGGTGTAAGTACTTCTGTTTTGAATTGTGAACAAGAGTTATCACTCAGCCAATTTATTCACACCTGAGGACTGGTGGCTGTTCTTAATTTCCAAACGAGGCTTTTAAAAAAAGGTATCCTTCTTCCTTTTTAAATTGTGTAAACTATGAATCTATATATATATAAAAGCCTAAGCGACCGCAACAACCGGAACAACTAGAACGACCAGAATAACCAGTCGCTATTATGCACACTGACCACCAGGGGGCACATGCTCAATGCAGAAGCTGCCCCCTGGTGGTCAGTGCGCTTCCACAGCCAACCTCTCCCAGCTGGCCAACCACCCACAGTCCCTCCCCCCGAGCCAGCCAACCTCCCTCGATCCCTCCCCCGGGCCGGCAGGCCCCCAGGCTAGAACAGGGAATCAGGGGTTGGTGATGGCAGATGTAGCCCCTTTCCCAAAGGGGCCAAGGGCCAGCTCCCTCCTTGGGGCTGGCAGCCATCCTCCCATGCCATATCCCTCCCCGTGGCCATCAGGCCCCAATTGGCCTGCCATCTGCCTGCCACAGGCGCGGTGGCAAGGGAAGGAGGAGGGGGGAGATGGGGAACCACGTGGTGGCAGAGCGCTGACGATGGCAATGTTGGCATTTGGCGTCTGTTCCTTTCGTGCCTGGCCCGGTGACCGTCACCTCCTCTCCAGCCCAGTTCTGATCAGCCTGGCTCCGATCAGCCCTGATTGCTGGCCAGGCCTAGGGAATCCCACCTGTGCACAAATTTCATGCACCAGGCCTCTAGTTATAATATAATTGGAAATGATGATTATTTTTCAAAAGAAACCTTTTAATCCTGTGGAAGTATTAATTCTTTTGTTGATATTTATCTATTGTGATAGCATCATCCCAACCAGACTTGCTGAAAATCTACCGGTGAGGCAAATATAATAAGCTAGAGGGCCAGTGCACAAATTCACACATGGGTGGGGTCCCTTGGCCTGGCCATCGATCAAGGCCTATTGGGGGGCTGGCCAGCCAGGGGAGGGGCCGCGGGAGGTTGGCTGTGGGAGCAAACTGACCACCAGGAGGCAGCTCTTGCATTGAGCATCTGCCCCCGGTGGTCAGTGAGCATCATAGCGACTGGTCCACCAGTCGTTCCAGTCGTTCTGGTAGTTCGGTCATAATGGTCTCTTAGGCTTTTATATATATATATAGATTGGCTGCAAATATATTTATAAAATTACTAGTGGGAGTCCTATACAAAAAGATGTTTCTTTGGTTTGCTTCAACCTCTGTTTTACAAAAAGCAGAGCATTTTCCCAAGTTACTTTTTAGTTAATTATACGATCCAGTTCTTCCAGTTGCTTCTGTACTGAGGTACACATTAATACAGTTTCTACATGGCATCTATGAAAGAGTTCACATCATAGACCATAATGCTTGAGCAAATATACCCAAGACAGAAAGCAAATGAAAAGGAAACTGTTTATGGAATAAACGTTCAGACCTAAAATTCAGTATTTTAGTAAAATGGCAGCTGTTCTTACTATATTTATTAAAACTTATAATAATGTGATTTTTAAAGGCTATTAGTTCAAATTGAAGTGGTTCCATGCCATATGGAAATCTCTGTTTGTTGAGGTGCTGTATATTTAGGGTGCTAGATAAAAATAATGCTAATATGTGCAATAGGAACTACTGGTTTGAATGTGCAAATGAATGCTCTCTCTGAGGACTGGCAACAACCAGCAAAACTACTACTTATTCTCCAAAGACGGTTGGGCTCTCTCAATCCTCAATGGCATGTGACTGAGTTTTTGAAGGGAATTTCATTAAAGATGGTTTAATTTTGTTGTCTTCCTTCATGTTCTCACTCAAATGGGTGAGCTGGTTTCAGTTTGAAAAAAAAGAAAAGAAAAAGAAATGGTTTAAACAGTGGTCCAATGAGAGGTTTTGTTGCCTGTTTCCTGCCAGATATTTGTGCCATGGAGGAAATAAAGCAGTCAAACTCACTAAAACTACACACTCCATGTTCAGTAAAACCTACATGATGCTACACAGATCTGCCGTAATGAAAATTCTAGAAGGAAATATAGATGTCAGCATGTTTTTAAACTCCAGATGTGTGTTTGAATTTCAATGACACAGAATAACTGAACAGAACTTAACATACAGTTTCTATCTAATAAAAACTTTATTGTGATTTTTTAAAACAATTAGCAGTATTTATTTCAGAAAAGGGTGGCATAAGAATGCCACTTGTCCTGAAATGTGCTAATAAGTCACATTTTGAAATGATCATGGGTCATGGCTATGTCACACACTTAGTTCTACCTACTGGTTCATCTTTTCCTGAAGTGAATGTCATTCACTTGGTCTCTGTGGTCTCTTTTCTAAATATGTTTAATACTTCGTGAGGTTCATTCTCCACTACTAATATTTATTTACTCAAATAGTAATAGTATTTCATAAACAGCTTTTCAAAATGTATTGTCCCAAATTTACCTATTGTTAGCTATGAGTGAATAAACTAGTACATTTGATGCTATTTCTTATATTAGTTCACTTCAATGCTTTTCATATATCAGTGCCACTCTCAGAAATTCCTAAATGATATTTATAATGGATCATTTTAACTCCTTCCAACTACATAATTATAGTTCTTTTTATTTTGAACTTATTGAGAGATAAGAACTTACTGTGTCTTCGTGACTTGTGTAGAGCAGTTTTAAAATCCTTTTTAGTGGCCATTAGGTATATTCACAAAATAGTTTGAATGCAAGGTTTTGATAAAATTAATTAAAAGCATTAGAAAATGTTGAGCACTTAAATAATCTTTAAAAAGCAAAAATTAAAAGAACAAATAATTTAGAAGTAATAGACTGAAGTTTGCTAATTTTTACTATGTTTGAATATTAACTTTTGCCAATGGAAAATAACATATGTGGATACTCATTCAAGATAGTCTTCCAAAATACACTCTCAAATGTTGCATTCTAATTTTAGTGATGCTCTGTTTAAAATTTCTGGGGGTGGGAGGGAGTCAAAAATTTTATTCCCACTGGATTTAGCAATAGTATCCAATACATCATAACAGAATAACTTATAGACTCCCTATAAGATTAACATGTATCTAGAGCTACCGATGCTGCTGAGGGAACCACACATTGGAAAACACATGGACCTACTTTCTTCTTCTTCTTCTTCTTCTTCTTCTTCTTCTTCTTCTTCTTCTTCTTCTTCTTCTTCTTCTTCTTCTTCTTCTTCTTTTTGTCTCTGGATATATATATATATATATATATATATATATATATATATTATTATTATTAATTAAGATATTACATATGTGTCTTTATCTCCCCATTGTCCCCCATCCCCCTACTCATGCCATCACCTCCCTGGTGTCTGTGTCCATTGGTTAGGCTGATATGCATGCATACAAGCGCTTTTGTTGATCTCTCCCCCTTACCCCCACCTTCCCCTGCCCTCTCTCTGAGGTTTGACAGTCTGATTGATGCTTCTCTGTCTCTGGATCTGTTTTTGTTCATCAGTTTATGTTGTTCATTATATTCCACAAATGAGTGAGATCATGTGATATTTATCTTTCTCAGACTGGCTTATTTCGCTTAGCATAATGCTCTCCAGGTCCATCCATGCTGTTGCAAATGGTAAGAATTCCTTCTTTTTTATAGCAGCGTAATATTCCATTGTGTAGATGTACCACAGGTTTTGAATCCACTTATCTGCTGATGGGCACTTAGGCTGTTTCCAAGTCTTAGCTATGGTAAATTGTGCTGCTATGAACATAGGGGTGCATATATCCTTTCTGATTGGTGTTTCTAGTTTCTTCGGATATATTCCCAGGAGTGGGATTACTGGGTCAAATGGGAGTTCCATTTTTAGTTTTTTGAGGAAACTCCACACTGTTCTCCACAGTGGCTGCAGCAGTCTGCACTCCCACCAGCAGTGCACAAGGGTTCATTTTTCTCCGCATCCTCGCCAACACTTGTCGTTTGTTGATTTGTTGATGCTAGCCATTCTAACAGGTGTGAGATGGTACTGCATTGTCGTTTTGATTTGCATCTCTCAGGTGATTAGTGACATTGAGCATGTTTTCTTATGTCTCTTGGCCTTCCTTATGTCCTCTTTCAAACAGTATCTATTTAGGTCCATTGCCCATTTTTTGATTGAGTTCTTTATCTTCCTTTTATTAAGTTGTATGAGTTCCCTGTAAATGTTGGAGATTAAACGCTTATCTGAAATATCATTGGCAAATATACTCTCCCATGCAGTGGGCTTTCTTGTTGTTTTGTTGATAGTTTTTTTTTTGTTGTGCAGAAGCTTTTTATTTTGATGTCGTCCTATTTGTTTATTTCCTCCTTAGTCTCCATTGCCCTAGGAGCTCTGTCTGTAAAGATATTGCTACAACATATGTCTGCTATTTTGCTGCCTGTGGATTCCTCTAATATTTTTATGGTTTCCTGTCTTACATTTAAATCCTTTATCCATTTTGAGCTTATTTTTGTGTATGGTGTAAGTTGGTGGTCTAGTTTCATTTTTTTTTGCATGTATCTGTCCAATTTTCCCAACAGCATTTATTGAAGAGACTATCTTGACTCCATTGTATGTTCTTGCCTCCTTTGTCAAATATTAATTGAGCATAGTGGTTTGGGTCGATTTCTAGGTTCTCTATTCTATTCCATTGGTCCATATGTCTGTTCTTATGCCAGTACCAGGCAGTTTTGAGAATACAGCTTGATATCAGGTATTGAGATCCCTCCTACTTTGTTCTTCTTTCTCAGGATTGCTGCAGCTATTTGGGGTCTTTATTTATTCCAGATGAATTTTTGGAGAGTTCGTTCTAGGTCTGTGAAATATGCCGTTGGTATTTTAATGGGGATTGCATTGAATCTATAGATTGCTTTGGGTAATATGGACATTTTAATGTTGTTGATTCTACCAATCCATGAACACGGTATGTTCTTCCATGTGTTTATGTTTTCCTCTGTCTCTTTTTTCAGTGTCCTGTCGTTTTCCGCGTATAGGTCTTTTACCTCCTTTGTTAAGTTTATTCCTAGGTATCTTAATTTTTTTGGTGCGATGGTAAATGGGATTGCTTTTTTAGTCTCTCTTTATGTAAATTCATTATTGGTGTATAGAAATGCCATAGATTTCTTGGCATTAATTTTGTATCCTGCTACATTGCCAGATTCATTTATTAAGTCTAATAATTTTTTGATGGAGTCTTTAGGGTTTTCTATGTACAGTATAATGTCATCTGCAAATAAGGATAGCTTTACTTTTTCTTTTCCAATTTGGATGCCTTTTATTTCTTCTTCTTGTCTAATTGCTATGGCTAGCACTTCCAGTACTATGTCAAGCAGGAGTGGTGAGGGTGGGCATCCCTGTCTTGTTCCCGTTCTTAGGTGAAATGGTTTTAGTTTTTGCCCATTGAGTATGATGTTAGCTGTAGGTTTGTCATTTAAGGCTTTTATTATGTTGAGGTATGATCCCTCTATTCCCATTTTGCTGAGGGTTTTTATCAAGAAAGGGTGTTGGATTTTGTCAAATGCTTTTTCTGCATCAATTGATATGACTATGTGATTTTTATCTCTCAATTCGTTTATGTGATGTATCACATTTATTGATTTGTGGATATTGTACCATCCTTGCATCCCTGGCATAAGTCCTACTTGGTCATGGTGTATGATCTTTCTGATGTAATGCTGGATCCGATTTGCTAGAATTTTGTTGAGGATTTTGGCATCTATGTTCATGAGGGATATTGGCCTGTAATTCTCTTTCATTGTGTTGTCTTTATCTGGTTTTGGTATTAAGGTAATGCTGGCTTCATAGAATGAGCTTGGAAGTGTTCCTTCCTCTTGAATTTTTTAGAATAGTCTGAGGAGAATAGGTTTTAGTTCTTTGAGTGTTTGGTAAAACTCCCCTGTGAAGCCTTCCGGCCCCGGGCTTTTGTTTGCTGGAAGCTTTTTGATGACTGCTTCAGTTTCCTCCATAGTTATTGACCTACTTTCTTATTTACTACCAAATGCCCTAAATTCCAGAGGAGATTTTGTAACTGTGATAATATTAAAATATAAATCAGTGAACAATATTTAATATTTTTAAAATATTATAAACTTCAGCATTAAATATCCTAAATGGTTATTTCATAACTGTTTGGGTATTATTTTTTCATTCCCTTGGGCCTGAAAGCTTTATTTATACCAAGTATGGCACAGTTGTAAATAGAAGAATCTCTAACTTGAGTTACTAGATTGTTCATGGCTAGCTTTTCTTCTTCATTTAAGTTTTTGGTTCATTAGACTCTTGGACAATTAAAATTTCTTTCTTTACAAGCCCTTTATTTCCATCAGAATTAACTTGCATTTTCTAGCTACTGTTAATGATGCCTTCACAAAGTTAATTTGGGTGCTTTGTTAGTAATATTAGAATTTTTATGACTTATTGATAACTTTTAATCATGAACTTTAGCTTTTCCTATGAGATTGGAAGTAGTGTGGATAGATGCACCTGCTAGCCATTAGGATGCTTGCCCTAGTTTGAAACTAACATTTTAAACTAATTTTAGATACACAATTATCAAAAAATAAAGTTAGAGTCTTTCCTCCCGCCTCCCTTCTCTCTCAAAAAAAGAAAACTCATTTGCATCATTTATCTTTGTCTTTGTCTTTAGAGTGAGCCTTCCTTTAGAAATAGACTTAAGGAAAGGGAGTGGGGGGACAAGCAGTAGTTTTGTGTGTGTTTTTCCCAAATGTAGCCTCTCTTAATTAAAAAATTGAATTATGCTTATATACCAAAATTGAAATAGAAATTTTAGCACAGATTTGATAAGAAATTTTACTCTCTTTAGGAAACCAAATCTAAAACCAGTTTTAGAGTTGAATTATGCTTTATCTCAAGTATTCAGCTTATATTAGTCAAATTTAAAGAACTTTTGATGCCCCTGCAAATTAATAATCTACATTCACATATTATTAGAGGGAAATTAATCTTAGTGTTAAGCAGTGTGTTATACAACACACTCAGTAGTTATGTGTTGGATTTTTTAAAATATGTGTGATAATAGTGTCATGCATGTGGTTAAAAAGAGCCTGGTGACTGGTTTAAGTAAAAAAAATTTAAAAAAAGAAATTTTAGAAATGTTTTTAAAGGCCTAGGCCACTTTTAAAGATAGGTTCATTTGAGGCACCAGACCTACGTGAGCAAGGAGTGGCCTACAGCAGTCACTCAACCTGAACTTTTCGCAGAAGATGGGCCCTTCTTAGAGCTGAACAAGATTATACTTTGTTCAGATTTCCAAGGTCTGATCGCTCTTAAGACTATAGACTGTGTAGAGTTTTTAGATCCATTTTATGATTCTTTTCTTCACCTCAGTAATTAGCCTTAGGTAACAAATCTGTTATTCAAACCGCAGTTTTCTCTCAGCACATTGCTCATCTTCTCCTTTCTCATTCAAACTAGATTCCCAGATTCTGGTGATCATTTCCTTCAGCCTAGAATAGAGGACCAACATCCTAATTGGTCCCTGTGCCTCCAGTCACTATTTGCTCTTGTGTATCGTTATACATCTTGATACCAGGTATTTAATTTCATAATTTTATCAAATGTCTGAGCCTTAGTTAAATCAGAAGCACAAAATGACCCTACAATTATTATCGCACTTATGATAGGTGACTTTTATTTTTTGAAGTTGGAGTACAATTCAGCAGGTCTCAGTTCACTTATAAAACCACAAAACAATTACATGCAAAAAGACTTCCTTAAAGACTGGTATATGGCAGGTAGAGATTGAATTCTAAATTAGCGATTGGAAGTGTGGTCTGAGATCTGACATTGTTTTGCTTATCATTTTATTTCATGGACCTGATCCAGAGGAACACAATGTCAGTTCCAGTCCTATATTTTTAATAAATTCAATAACCATGTGTTTAAATTAGGAAAAATTGCTGTGAGCATAAGTAACGGTGATGACTGACTGAAACACTTTGCCATGTCTCTTCCTGCTTTGTATTTGTGTAGAATCTTGATGGAAACTGCACTCTTCAAAGTCACAGAATACCCATGGTAAACAATAAGATGTTTTCTGATCATATTTTCTGATTTTCCATCTGCACCTGCAAAAAATAAATTTTTTTCTGAAAGGAAAAGGGAACACATTTGCAAGGTTAATTTCCTCTGGGAAAAGTGAGATTTTTTTTTCAGAATAACTTTAATGTTTTTATTTTTCTTTAATGTATAACTTGTGATTTAATTTGTATTCACACTTCATATTTGCATGATAAAGAGATACTACATCATTTTTAAACACATCTTTATCATCTGAATTGCTGAGGGAGAATGCTCAGGGATAAAATAGAGTACAAATTTTTAAATCTCATATTGGATCAACTTCCCTAATCCTCTAATATTCACCACTAATTAGTAGTGGGAGACAACCTTCCTTGAGGGAGGTTTGGAATGAATATTTTATCCCAATTTTCAGATTTTCATGGCAGCTCAATCATGTCATCGCATCCTCTCTTTAATCTGTATCACCTCTGTTGTTGCAGAAGACCAAAGAAAACCAAGCGACACTTTAAAGAAAAGGAGGGCCACTTTTTATTTACGCCGGCGGACTCAGGGAATAACTTTCCAAATCTGAGTGAAGAAACATGCAGGCGGCTTCTCTTTATATCTCCCTGTGGTCTTTGTCCCGCAAACATGGATTATGCTTCCGGTCCTTTTCTCGGGCCTTGCAAGAAGGCCCCCAGGTGTTGGGGGTCTCCAGGCCATACCTGATGGTCTGGCCTAGCGCCAGCATTAATAACCCTCCCTCCGGAGCAGTGCACTGTTCACAGTTTTATGGCCTCTGTAACAGGTTCTGCAAGACCAGTATCTGGGAAGGAGGTAGTGACTTAATTATAGGTTATCGAGAATGGACACTGAGCTTGCTGGCATGGATTCCAATTGCTAGCCCCCAAATATCAGGGTTACATTGGAATTAGCCCTTTTTAGCCTTCTCACTGGAATGAAAGTTTGGACTTTCAATGATAGGAATGATCATCCGAATTTTCTCCTAACAGGGTAAGCATGGCAGTGATCCAAAAGCTCTCCTGGGACGTTTAATCCCGGAGCTTCTGTAATCACCTCCAGGCATCTGCCGAACCACCACTATTGGTCAAGAAGGATAAAGGCTTTCAGCAGGGTGAGAAAAATTCCCTTCCAAGACTGGTAAGACAAAAATCAAGTCCCAGAGCTATCAATTTTACTATCTTTTTTCATTTTCATCCTGTCAATTTGCAAAATATTTCTGAGGGTGTTTTGAAGAGGTTGTTTATTTTGGGTAATGAGGAGGGGTCTGGAACATGCTAAGCCCTTGTTCCTCTTTTGTGTGTGTGTTTTGTTGTTTTTTTGGTCTCATTTTTAATTATGTTGGTGGAGGAAGGTCAATGTGAATTACACTACCATTCTGTCAAGCACTTTCCACGCAATACCTTCTTGTGTGATTACACACTGCACATCAAAATGTAGGATTATTGTACCTTTTTCAGAGAGGGAAACTGAGTCACAGTTTCTTAAGTTAAGAGAGTCAAGTCCAATACAAAGGATCAAAATTTAGACTCTCTTCAGATTTCTTGGCAGTTACAGTAGAAGACAGTGGAGGGAGGGATACCTTCAAAATTTGGCTGGAAAAGTATTTTTTACTTTGGTTATATTCTAAACCAATCTATGAATCAAGCCAGAGTAAAATAAGGATATTTTCAAACAAGAAAAGTTCTCCAAAAATCACCATTTCTTAAGAGGCATGGCTAATAAAGTGAAAACGAAAAAGAGAAAGAGACACTCATGGACTACAGCAAGCATGTCAAACTCGCGGCCCACGGGCTGCATGCTCATTTATTTGGCCTGTGTTAGCCTTTGAGTTTGATATGCTTGGGCTACAGGTAACAGGAGATGACGAATGATGGACAAGAGCTTTCTCTACTCCCCTTGAACGTGCACTGGACTATGACTTTCTTAGACAAATGAGACAGGGGCAAAGGTGACATAGCAGAACCTTAGCAATGCTTTTGTACTAGAGTGTCCTCCTTACTACTCTCAAACTAATCTTATGTCAGAATGTGAATCAAATTTAATGTAGCTAGCTGAAACCGGTTTGGCTCAGTGGATAGAGTGTCGGTCTGCGGACTGAAAGGTCCCAGGTTCGATTCTGGTCAAGGGCATGTACATTGGTTGCAGGCACATCCCTGGTGGGTGGTGTGCAGGAGGCAGCTGGTCGATGTTTCTCTCTCATCATTGGTGTTTCTAGCTCTCTATCCCTCTCCCTTCCTCTCTGTAAAAAAATCAATAAAATATATTTTAAAAAAATTTAATGTAGCTAAAGCCTTTTATAAATTTACATATTTTTCTCTGTTTTGGGGAAATGAGTTTTGTTGAATAAATTGGTGCAATGTGTCTAATCATGCTGGCTTGCGCGCGCACACACACACACACACACACACGCACACACACACAATAAAGAATAAGGGGGAAGATACACAGTGCAAAGCTAGATCCAAGGGCCAAAGTGACTTCACATTATACTTTCCCTGGGTCCTTGCATTTGGCTAGAATGATTCTTGTTTTGCACCTATTCCTCTGAGGGCTGTCCTGTGATGGGTGGAACTGTCAGAACTCACGGAGCATTTAGATATTGCACTAGTGAATTACATGTACAAAGGGCACTGTTACAGGAAAGTGTGATTACTCTTCTACCACTATTCTTCTGAGCGTTTAGGAAATGGGCTGGTTGTTAAGGAACAATGATGCATTTCCCCTTTCCTTGTGCTGCCATTTCTTTTGTGTTGCTTAGCTACAGTTGAAGCAAAGAAAGCTTGGCTTTTGTCCCCAGGCTTTTAGTCTAAGGATGAACTCTCTCTTCTTCAGCTAGCTTCAAATAATCCAATTTAGCCAAGGCAGGGCGCTAGGAAAAACAGGGGCGAAATGCTTTCCTTTCATTCCTTCAGGGTTCTTTGGCTGATCTAATAATTAAACTGATATAAGACAGACTAATAGGAGAAAAACAAACTTAATTACATACCTACGGGAGCACCATAGAGATTATATAAATAAGAAGAATAAACTACCTTGTTTACTAGCAATCTAGAGAACAAAGACTTGAAATTAACACACTCCCTTATTTTCTTGCTCAGTGTGATATTTCTAATAAAAGCATTTTTTTGTGTGAATTAACTCACTTCATCTTCTTTTCCCTTTGTAAAGGTGAACTTGAGGTGTCAGCCCACTTCTCTTAGGAAGCTTGCTCCTTATTATTTGCATGGGACTGAAGGGGGCGAAGCTCTTTAAGTGCCAGAACATAGCTTGCAGGTTTGCAACCTCAAGGCTTTTTCCCTCCTACATTTCAAAGAGGCACACAGCATGATCACAAACATTACCTCCACGTTATTCCTTTTCCACAATTGTCCTACCAGAGTAGTAGCATTTTACCTTTGAGATGTATGTTTTTAGAAACACTTTCATTTTCTGACCAGCTTAAAATAGCAAAACAAAATGCCAGCGACAATGCTGCTTATTCCTTTAGTATCCTGGTTATCTGAATCCCTGCTTATACTAGTAGATAGTTCGGTTGCCAATTGAGCCATTTTGTTTAGATAGAGTCCAGGCTCCTTCCTACTGGTACCCCAGTTTCTCTGGGGGAGAGTGACTCCAGGTGTCCACTTCTCATTACAGAAGTACAAGCCAAAGAGACCAGTTTCTCTATTTCCTGCATGTTGCCTCCATTTGGCCATACAGTTGTTGTATAGAAAATCAGCGAGCTGGACAAGACGCCTTAATGAGCCAGTTAGTTAGGAGTCATCTTTATTGCGCACAGGTTCAGAGCAGATTACCTCTGTCAAATTCTGAACACCCAAAGGAGGAAGCATTCTCTTTTTATATCTTTCCAGGTCCTTGTGTAAGTTATTTTCACAGACAATTTGTAACCTTGAGTACATATCATATCTAACAAACACCTGTCATATCTATATAGACAACTTGTAACCTTGAGTACATATCATATCTATCCAGACACCTGTGACTTCGAGTATATATCTATACAGACGCCTGGCATCAGTATCAGCGTATCAGTCCCCTATGTTAGATGACTAGCTTGCAAGGTCAGACAATTAAGTTTATCTTTTCTATTATTTAAGTTAAAAAACAAAGTTATATTTTACAGAATAAGAGACTATCTAAGAATAACGGAGCAGTTCAAACAGCAGTTTTCCAAAGGAGGGACCACCATGCTTCACAGTCCCTGGGAAGGGATTTGGACCTAGGCGGGTCAGCCCCAGCACGGCCTGGGATATGGGGGTTCTTGACTTCATGCAGGAAAGATCTCCCAACACAAGTCCAGGTGATTTTGAGAGTATATTTGTTAAGCCTGGGGACCGTGAAACAAAGAAGGGCTTAGGATAAAAGAGGCAAGATCACAGCAATAGGAGTGAGCCTAGATGGAGTTGCTTTGGCCCTTTGGAAACTGAGGAAGAGTTGGGCCTAGGCAAGACTGCCTTGGCCCTTTAGAAAGAACGTCACAGAGGCAGAAGTGAGCCGTGCTGTGCTCAGGAAACAAGTTACAGAGGCAAAAGGGGGGCCCCTTGGAGACAGGTTCAGGGGGTTCAGCTACTGCCCACTGTTCCCCTGGTTGGGAGTCTCCTGGGAACCTTTAGAGATTAGGAGAAAAAAAGAAAAGATATATTCCTACCTCCCTCTGGGTCAGGAAAGAAAAGGCTTCCCTGAGGAAGTAGTATTTAAGCTGAGCCACAAGAATGGTATTATGGGCCAAGCTGTTTCCCCCCACAAAATTTATATGTTGGAAGTCTTAACCCTCAGTACTTTTGAATGTAACTATATTTGGAGACAGGATCTTTATTAAAAAGATAATTAATTAAAATGAGAGGTCATTGGGATGGCCCCTTCTCCAGAATAACTGGCATCCTTATATGAGGAGGCAATTTGGACACAAATACACAGAAGGACAATCATGGGAAGACACAGGGAGAAAGTGGCCATCTACAAGCCAAGGAAAGAGGCTTAGAAGAAATCAACCCTGTCTACATCTCGATCTCAGATTTGTAACCTCCAGAACTGTGAGAAAATAAATTTTGATTGTTAAACCAGACAATCTGTAGTACTTTGGTATGCAGCCCTAGCAAACTACAATGGTTGGATAGAAGTCAATCACTACAGAGACATAGGGAAAAGAGTACTCATACATTGCTGGTGGAAATAATTTGTTTTAACACCCCTTTTGAAGAGCAATTTAGCATAGTTATTAAAAATTTGTTTCCAGCCCGGATGATGTGGCTCAGTGGTTGAACATTGACCTATGAACCAGGAAGTCACAGTTTGATTCCCAGTTAGGGTACATGCCTGGGTTGTGGGCTCTATCCCCAGTGGGGGCATGCAGGAGGCAGACAATCAATGATTCTCTCTCATCTTTGATGTTTCTATCTCTCCTTCTCCCTTCTTCTCTAAAATCAATAAAAACATATTAAAAAAAAAAGATATATTCCTGAGTAAAAAAAAAAGGGGGGTAAGGTAGGGCATGCTCCAGGGAGAGCATGTACTGGGTCCTTTGTCTTAAGGGTTTTTATCTGTTTTCTAATGTAGGAATTTTAGGGAGGTCTCAAAGAAGGATCTCAATGGAATATTCATCAGCTTTCCAGGTGTGTCCTTTAATTGCTGATGCATAAAAACGAGCATATAGAAGGGGCAGGGTCATTCTCTGGTCAGCTTCACCTTCAAACAATGTCACCAAAGAGGGACCAGACTGAGGCGGGTCTGCCCCAGCATGGTCTGGAATGGGTAAATTATTTGCTCCAAAGTGTCCTTGGTTAGGGAAGATAAGACCTTGAGATTTATCTGGCAGTCAATGGCTTGGCTATTTAACTATCTGTCTCAGTTTTCCCATTCCTCTTGCCAAGGAATTTTTCTACCTTCTTACTATCCTGCCTCAACATGATCCATATCTCCTGGGAGCTTGCATCTTGACCAAGCGAGGTAGTAAGAGGGGGAAGTTAGAGGTCTTCCTCCCCTCTTATAAGGGTGGGAATTCTTGCTCAGGTTGTTACTGTTTGGAGATGTATGCATGCAAGTGTCCCTACGTTTCTCCCTTTGCTTCTTCCTGTTTCCAAGCTTGCTATGTTAGCTTCCTATCAATTCTGTGAGTCCTCACACATAGGATTATACACACAGACACACAGCTACACGCACATCCTAATATTCTTTCTTATAAACAAATCCCTTTGGCTCAAGTTAGAACTAATTTCTGTTGTTTGTGACAAAGAACCCTAGAATATATTGATGTCATGATTCTGAATCTTATGTAAAAGTAGGTAACTAAAATCCTAGGGGATACATATTTGATTCAGTCCTCAAAAGTTAAAAGTTCATAATTACGTTTGTGAATAATGAAAGTGTGGTATTACCAGTATTATAGAGCAAAATAGTTGAGGTAGCATCTTAGGTTACTATTATGTTTTGTTGACATTTTCACCTTATATACAAATTTTCAGTGAGCTGCCTTCATTCTCAAAGATTTTAAATGTCAAATCTACATGGGAAATGTAAAAAGGGCTCAACCAAATTTGCATAACACCAAATGCAATTAGGCTTCCTCTTATCCTAATTTCCCTGAGGAATTGAGTTTTTTAGGGTTTTTTTTCCCTTTTCTTTTTCCTTTTTCTTTTTTGAGAGAGAGAGCTTATCTGGCAACTTTGTAGTTTTAAGAAATCTGTTTATGCTCAAGACATTCTTACTTCCTTTCAAGTGCTCTTCACAGGTTTAACATTAAACTGTGTAAAACTGAAATTTTAGTGCCAAGATTATATTGATTTAATAGTATAGGTAAGTAAGCACTTGTTATAGTAGAAGAGTATTCAGACTGTGTTAGAATCTTTTCTAGATACACTGCTTACAGTAAAATTATAACTAAAAAATGATGTGGGCTTAAAAATGTCTATTTACCTCAAGTGTTTTTATTTAAAAACTAGAGGCCCAGTATACGAATTCGTGTACCTTGAAAGGAACTGTGGGCCGAGAGGCTGCAGTGGGCACAGGGGCAGGTCTTGTCCAATCCTCCCTGCCCCCGCCTGGCCCCTCCCACCGCAGCCCCCCCTCCCCCACCCCACCCCCCCCACCCCCCACCCCCCGGCCCCTGTCTGCTGGCAGCCCTGCTCCCACCGCTGCTGCTTCCACATGCTAATGGCGCTGGCCCCGCTCCCACCCCCTGACAGCATGAAGCAATTGAGGCCGGTGCCAGCAGCGAGTGGGAGTGGAGCTGGCTCTGTCAGCGGGTGTGAGTGGCTGCTGCCCTGTTCACCCCTTAGGAGCAGGGGGAGGTGGAGAAGCCCTCAGGGGCAATCAAGGCTGGCAGCCACTGCTCACACCTGCTGATGGCACCGAGCAATTGGGACTGGTGCCAGGCACCTGCAGTAGGTGCAAGCGGTGGCTCCAGTGCTGGCTGCAGATGTGAGCGGGGCCAGCGCAGTGGGTGCGAGCGGTGGCTCTGGCGCCAGCAGCAGGTGCAAGTGGTAGCTGCCAGCCCCGATCGCCCCTCAGGAGCAGGGGGAGGTGGAGAAGCCCTGAGGGGCAATCGGGGCTGGCAGCTGCCACTTGCACCTGCTGCCAGAGACGGCCCCACTTGCACCTGCTGCTGGCGCCAGAGCCACCGCTCGCACCCACTGCGCTGAAACAAACAATGTAGGATTAGCCAAGCACTATATCTCATTCAGGAGTAGACATGTGATTTAATTCAATTCAACAGGGGTGACTCTCCAGTACCTATAGAAATATAGTTTGTTTTTCCTTTTCTTCTTTTACCTGGGGAAATACAGTTGTTCAATAAATTGCAGATATTATGAGAGGACATACATTGGTATAATTCCATTGTTTATTTGACTGTTCCACTTAATAAGGTAACTTATAGGCCAAGGTAAGTGTATTTTTCATCATTATATACTTAGCTTCCAGCATAGTACCGGGTATGTAGCAGTTGCTTAGTGGTTGTTGGTTGGGTAGTTGATTGATCAAGTGGCTAACTGAATAAATGAATAATATAATTTTTATTCCCAATTCTTTACCTTGGTCTCCTCTTAAAAGTCTTCAGTAATATCTACTCAATAGGACTTTTTAAACTTACCTACCAATACAAGTCTCCACTCCAGCTAGAGTGTCTCCTCTTTTCCTCCGACTGAAAATACTGTAATTTAACCTTGTTACCTATGTCATTCTTCCTCTTTTTCTCATCAAATCCCAACCCAAGTATCAAGACTGAGTCTCACCTTCCCATGAGGACTTCCTGCCTCACTGATATTCCCAGAAGTTTGTCCATTTTGAATTCTCATTTCCCTACACATCTGTAACACTCGTTTTGCGCTTGGATGTAATAACTTGTGTCGATGTTTGTGTTTTATCTTGTTAATCATAATGAGATTAGACATTTCTAAGGTCTTTTATGGCAGGAAGGGCAGCTCATATTCTTTCATCCGTGCTGAGATGCATTTTTCACATTGTAACATCTCTGAAGTCAGAATGCATTTTACAATCACTGGCAGTTCAAATCACTGAATTGCAATGAGTGCTTGTGGAGAGTGGCTGAGTTTGCTTCTGTTAGAAACTCCTATCCTGAAACCGTTTTAGGTTAAACTTGTAGTGTATGTTTAGACCCCAAGGATGAGTGAGTACCAGCTTTAAATTTTCAGGAGAAATTTGTTTTCTCTCTCTTGCCAGTAATGAGATTGAGACATTTAGGTTTCCTTATCCCTTTCTCCTTGTCAGGTTCATTTCTTGTTCAGTCTTATGCTAAGAATACAGCCCTTGTCTCAACTTAATGTAGGTCTCCAGTTACACCTCGGTCATATTGGACAATCTTTTCCGTAATTGAAAATAAAATGATCCCTATGACAAACGGTGGCATCTTCGAGTCAGTTAAGTGTATTACTTTGTATTTCCCAAGTGCTTGGCTTAGTGTTATTGGAAGATTAATATGAACATGCTAAATTGAATTAAAGTTACTCTAGATGCTCTTTTCTCTTGTTCCACAGCTTGCTTCTTTGTTGAATCCATTTCCTGTTGCTTATTTAATAACATGGATATTAGAAAAAGGGTTAGAGTTAGTACAGAGGAACACAGGTTACTTCCCCAGTCTATAAAATCAGGCTGCTGGGTTTGTATCTTGGCCTTTTCTGCTTTGTAGCTTTAGTACCTCATATATCTTAAACTCTTTAAACCTCAGTTTGCTTATTTGCAAAATAGGGGTGATGTTAGTATTATAGAGAGATAGCGTGAGGATTAATTTAGAAAATCATGTAAAGCATTCAGCCTAGTTCCAAGGTCAATGCAATATTCATTGACTGCAAGTGTTAGTATATTTGTATTCAAGTAATACATGTCTTCCATGTATACCAACAAAAATACTAATATTTAGTAAGATCTTACTATGTCTCAGTTGATCATCAGTGCTTCTTATAAGAATACTAATCGTCCAGACAGAGCTATTGTGAGGATGAAGTGGCATGCTGTGTGGCATTTGACTTGTTATTGGTACTACTATGTGTTATCTCATTTCATCCCCACCACAGCCCTTTAAAATTGCTACTATTGTTACTCCCCAACTGTAGCCCAGAGTTGGAATAAATTCTTCAAGTGCACACAGTGGTTGTCTGAACCAGGATTCAAGCCCAGGTTTGTCTAATGTTAGAGTCTGAGAATGCTATCATTTCCACCTGCCACTGGAACATAACTGTGAAGTGTGCCTTGCCATTTGAAGCTTTTTCTGTTCAACACATATTGTAAGTGTATATCCTCTATCAAGCATGAACAGAAAAGGAAACATTGAACATCATGTAGAGTCATTTTTCTATCTGGGAAGTGGGTGAGATTAGAAATCTGGTTGTAGTTTAAACTGAGAACATATGGAACTGATTTAAATGTGAATTTAGCAAGTCAAAGAAGATGAGCAAGCAATAGGGAGATATTTTAGTAGAAACTTCTGTTTGTCTTGAGCCTTTATAACAAATGACTGAGCAGAAATTCCTTCACGTTGCCGTCTCTGCAGCAATGTCGATTGTGTGCAGTAGCATCTCTTATCCATTTAAAGTGCCTCATATTTGTAATAAAAATCCAACAGATTTTTCTTTCAGTAAGTGGGTGATTTTTTTGCATGATTAAATGGTTCCTTTATCTGCTTTCTACCTTCTAACCAGACCAGAGAAGAATAATTGGCTAGAAATTTCTTGTCCGTTATGGCTTATCATTAAGAATAATAATGGAGCATATTCGTAATTATCCTATTAAAACTTACCAGGCAGTAGGAAGCATTAGTAGATAATTATCCAGTTCCCCAATCTCCTGAACTCTAGCATCAGTACAAAACCTTTAAAAATGCCCATATCTTATAATAATTATTCTTGAAGAATGCTATGCCTTCTTACAGATAAATTGATATTTATATTTGAAAAATTGATGACTTTGAATTTGCATACTACTTCCCATATCATTATTTAGAAACCTGTAAATATAGCAATGCAAGCACACAGATAATATGGGAATCTTATTTGTTAAGAGTTACTATTAAACATCAAATTAAGTTATTTTAGTGTATAAAGGCACTGCCATTACTTTCTGAAAGTATAGGTTTATTATTTCATTCATTTAATCAATCATTAACTCCAACATATTTTGATTGAGCTCTTAAATGTGCTAGGCAGGGGACATAAAGATGAAAACCACAAGTCCCTAATCAAAGGATGTTCCTATCCACAACCAGAAATCATCAAGGTCAAGTATCAGGCAAACCAGCCTTTGAAGAACAAGTTGTTTTTTTTAAAAAAAAGAAGGTCTTGCCTTAGAAATGACTCACAGTGCTAATGGGATAGGCATTAATGGTAAGGGATCTCACAGTGCTAATGGGATAGGCATTAATGGTAAGGGATCTCACAGTGTTAACGGGGTAGGCATTAATGGTAAGATATCTCACAGTACTAATGGGATAGGCATTAATGGTAAGGGATCTCACAGTGTTAATGGCATAGGCATTAATTAATGGTAAGGGATCTCACAGTGCTAATGGGATAGGCATTAATTAATGGTAAGGGATCTCACAGTGTTAATGGCATAGGCATTAATTAATGGTAAGGGATCTCACAGTGCTAATGGGATAGGCATTAATGGTAAGGGATTTCACAGTGCTAATGGGATAGGCATTAATGGTAAGGGATCTCACAGTGCTAATGGGATAGGCATTAATGGTAAGGGATCTCACAGTGCTAATGGGATAGGCATTAATGGTAAGGGATCTCACAGTGCTAATGGGATAGGCATTAATGGTAAGGGATCTCACAGTGCTAATGAAATAGGCATTAATGGTAAGGGATCTCACAGTGCTAACGGGGTAGGCGCTGATGATAAGGGATCTCTGCTCAGGTGGCAGAAGCACCAACCGGAAGCATGACTCAGCCCGTCCACCTCTGCTCAGATGCAATGTGCCTGCTGAGATCAGTTGACATGCCTGCCTGTGTGCATAACTCGTCACACACAGTACAACTACAATTTGTTTGACTCGGTATCATAGTTCATCTTGTATTGTCAGTTTCAGTCCCAGGGCTAATATTACTCATGGGAGTCCAAGAGGGTTGCCACTAAGATTACTTGATAACAATTGCCCAGCTTCCTGCAGCACAAACACGCTGTGCAGTTGGACCCTTGATTGAAAATCTCTTGCTCCAGCCCAGAAAGGCAATATTCTCAGTTTATTTCACACAGACAGCACTTAGTCAGCTCCAAGGTGGATGTCTGCTTCCCTAGAAAAGATAATTTATTCCAGTCACTTAGGACTGAAACTCAAAATCTATGCACCATTGGCATTTTAATATGGGTACAAGAAAAATTTTCTGAGAATCTTATGGATTATTAAGCACTAAAATGTGTTTCTGAAGAAAATTGCAGGGTGCCAAGTTCTTTGGTTCTCTGTGGAGCCAGAGGTACTGAATAGTTACTTCTCAAGGAGCTTCGCAGGCCTGAGATTTTATGATCAGGGCTATAAAATCAATGCACTAAGTTGAGGAAAATTACATCTTACTGGTCTGTGAAGAAATAAGTCTAAAATATTCTAGATTATATTTATTGCACATTAAACAAGTGTTGCTGCCTTAGCAAAGATTCACCCGGTTTCTTTGATTGCAAAGATTGCAGAAAGGCAACACACTCAGAATAAAGTTTAAGTACACAGAGCATTTAGTATAATATTGAATGTGGCAAAGGTGGGGAAATTATATCAAATTCCACGGGCAATTCTAATCTTTTCAACACAAAACTATAGTTAAAAATTTATTCAAGGGAATAGCACTAAATTCATACCATAAAAAATGACTATACAACTAGACTGATAAATACCATGCTATATTTTTTGAATAACATCCCTTTCTAATTTTTTATATTCACAGTTAAAATATTCAAGCAGTAACCCATTTAAACATAGTTATGTTCTAAAAGTTTCTTAGTAACTTGGCTGTTAGGAAGCAAAAATGCATTTTACCTCCAAAAATGTATTTAACTCATAATAATATAGAAATATAGTACAATGGAATAAATTCTTTAACCTTATTTTTTCAACAAAATTAAATTAGACTCCATAAAATAACTCTGTGATAAAGTAGAATGTCAAATTAACATAAGGGGGATCAATAGCTTTATGTCCACAAACAATAACCAGTTAGAAGATATAATATTGGAGAGAGCCCCATTTCCAAAAGCAAAATACGTTTTAAAATGCTTAGGAATAAACTTAACAAGAAAATTGTGAAACCTATGTATGGAAAACTTTAAAAAGCTCCTGAAAGAGACAAAAGAAGACTTGAAAAAACAGAAAGATACCATTTGTTCTTGAGATAGGATTACTTAATTCATCATTAAAATGTCATTTTTCCCTCAATTGATTTATACATTTAAGGTGATAAAAAATACATGGGTCTTTTTTCAGGAGCTACACAATTAAATATCAAGGTGCATAATGAAAAATAAAATGCAAGAATAGCCATGATGACATTAAAAAGAAAAATTGTGAGGGACTGTAACCCTATAAGATACAAAAACATACTTTAAAGCCCCCATAATTAAAACAGTGTGGCACTGACACCTGAATAGACTGACAGACCAGCAGAATAGAATAGAGTTTAAAAATTGAAGCAAGTCAAAAAATGGGCAACAGACCTAAATAGATACTTTTTGAACGAGGACATAAGGAAGGCCAAAAGACATATGAAAACATGCTCAAAGTCACTAATCATCTGAGAGATGCAAATCAAAATGACAATGAGTTACCATCTCACACCTGTCAGAATGGCTATCAGCAACAAATCAGCAAACGACAAGTGTTGGCGAGGATGCGGAGAAAAAGGAACCCTCGTGCACTGCTGGTGGGAATGCAGACTGGTGCAGCCACTGTGGAGAACAGTATGGAGTTTCCTCAAAAAACTGAAAATGGAACTCCCATTTGACCCAGTAATCCCACTCCTGGGAATATATCCGAAGAAACTAGAAACACCAATCAGAAAGGATATATGCACCCCCATGTTCATAGCAGCACAATTTACAATAGCTAAGATTTGGAAACAGCCTAGGTGCCCGTCAGCAGATGACTGGATCAGAAAACTGTGGTACATCTACACAATGGAATACTATGCTGCCATAAAAAAGAAGGAATTCTCATCATTTGCAGCAACCTGGATGGAATTGGAGAATATTATACTAAGTGAAATAAGCCAGTCAATGAAAGAAAAATACCACATGATCTCACTCATTTATGGATAATAAAGAACATTATAAACTGATGAACAAAAAGATAGTTACAGAGACATTAAAGCAACAAACAGACTTTCAAATTACAGGGGGAAAGTTAGGGAGAGGGGGGGTAGATAAGAAATCAAACGAAGGACTTGTATGCATGCATATAAGCATAAACAATGGACGCAAAACTCTGGGGGGTGAGGGCATGTGTGGGTGTGGGGTGGGGGGGTAATGGTAAGATATGTACACATATAATACCTCAATAAAAAAATAAAATAAAATAAAAAAATAAAAATAAAACAAAAAAACAAATGACAAGTGTTGGTGAGGATGCGGAGAAAAAGGAACCCTTGTGCACTGCTGGTGGGAATGCAGACTGGTGCAGCCACTGTGGAGAACAGTATGGAGTTTCCTCAAAAAACGAAAATGGAACTCCCATTTGACTCAGTGATTCCACTTCTAGGAATATATCCCAAGAAACTAGAAACAGCAATCAGAAAGGATATATGCACCCCTATATTCATACCAGCACAATTTACCATAGCTAAGATTTGGAAACAGCCTAAGTGTCCATTAGCAGATGAGTGGATTAAAAAACTGTGGTACATCTACACAATGGAATATCACACTGCTGTAAAAAGGAAGGAACTTCTACCATTTGCAACATCATGGATGGAACTGGAGAGCATTATGCTAAGCGAAATAAGCCAGTCAGAGAAAGATAAGTATCACATGATCTTGCTCATTTATGGAAAATAATGAACAATATAAACTGATGAACAAAAACAGATCCAGAGACAGAGAAGCATCAATCAGACCATCAAACCTCAGAGGGAAGGTAGGGGAGGGTGGGGATAAGGGGGAGAGATCAACCAAAGGACTTGTATGCATGCATATAAGCCTAACCAATGCACACAGACACCAGGGGGGTGACGGCATGAGCAGGGGAGGGTGGGCAAGAGGGGGATAAGGACACATATATAATACCTTAATCAACAAAGGAAATTTAAAAAAATGATGCAAGAACAAATGGAAATTTAATAAATTATAAAGATGGTGTCTCAAATCATTGTAGCAAAAATTTTTAAGTTTTTTTTAAAAACATAAAATTGTGTCCTTTCCTCACACTATACATAATAATAAATTCCAGCTAATATAAAAAATAAATGTTAAAATTGAAACCATGCAAGTACTAAAAGAATTCATGGATACAACACATCCTTCCATAGTCCAAAGGCACTATTCATGAATCAAATCCAGATGCAATAAAAGAAAAGTTCAATAAACTTGACTATATAACTATGTGTTATGTATATTTATATAAAAGATGTGTATAATTAAGTAAAATAATACATATTTTAAAGTAACTTCGGCATTGCAAAAATATGTAAGTCATAGCAAACTGGGTGAAAATATTTCCAACTGATATGTGGTAGGAATCTAGGTAAAGGTTCTTGCTGAGATTTAAGAAGCAAGAAATGGGGTAGCAAGGAAAAACAACGTTATACAAAGTTCTAGGTGCTATGTTGGCAAAAGACTGGTTCTGTGTGAGCCCTATTCTAAGTCAGGTAGGTATTCATGCCTGCATTTGGAAGGGATGATAAGTGAGAGCCAAATGATTCTGTTTGGAAAATCAGAGGGCTACCTGACATTAGAGCAGGAGCATCAGATGGGCACCAACAATCTCA
This sequence comes from Cnephaeus nilssonii, assembly GCF_951640355.1. Classification (NCBI taxonomy): domain Eukaryota; kingdom Metazoa; phylum Chordata; class Mammalia; order Chiroptera; family Vespertilionidae; genus Cnephaeus; species Cnephaeus nilssonii. The sequence goes on along the minus strand of NC_137089.1, from coordinate 33,513,988 downwards.
TTGCTGTCGAAATGATGTCACTACCCAGGTTCAATAGAACTCCTGTTGTAATAGTAGGGTATTGACCCATGGGCTGGATAGGATTTGTCCATGATGTTACAATACATACGATCTGCTGTTGAAGCCCTGGGCCAGTGCTGCACTTGCCTTTACTCCTGCCCTCTTGTCTTCATCCAGTCCCTGTCCTCCCACAAAGTCACTGTGTCCTGACTCTCTGCCGACTTGCCTCCCAGTTCCAAATGTTTCCTAATACAGAGTTGTCATCCTGCAAGGCTGTTGAAAACTTGCCTGCCTGATATGCTCCTGCATGTTGGAGTTCCCATGGTGATAAATAGAGTGTACCTTGTGATGCTTTATTACTCCAATTCTCTTTGACTTTCATTTAGCATCACTCACACAAAGGATGAGTAAGATGAGAAAAATTTATACTCCCCGTTTTACATCCTAAAACCACACTATCCATCTCATCTTTAACATTGCTTATTGCATAGAGGTATTTGGCCACAGCTATTAAGCACTACTTCTTGTCATTTCCACGGGGTATTAACTAATGATTAACGTTTCTTCTTCATTATTTAGGATGTTTAACATTTAGTATCACCAACATAGTTACACGACACTATAAATTCTGTCCCCAAACCATTTTTTATCTTTGTCTCATCAGCCTCTTGATTCCTTTACAATATTTGTGTGCTTGTTATAACTTGGGGATGCTTCATACTGAAGAGGATGGTCCTGAGGCATGTCACACCCACTACTGGTAAACACCTGCTGTCTGCAAGATATCATATTAGGTGCTATGAAGGAGACAAAGAGTACAAAATATATTACATGGTTGTTCAAAGAGCTAAAATGTATTCATGCTGATGAAAGAGGGCACAAACAACACAACAATGAGCATAAAACACTCTGCTATGCCTAAACCTAATTAAATAATTTGGTCAAGTGTGTACTACTTAAAGTCACACCACTATCCAAAGAAGAGTTATCCTTAGGAGAGCAATCTTCCCCATCCAGATCGGGCATGCATAGGCGTTGTTAATGGCATGACAATCTTGATACTCTGGTCTCTAGAAACAATTAGTTCTGTTGTCAGGGACACAGATGGTACAATAGAAAGAGAGCATCCCTATTAGTTCCATTAATGTAGCTATATTTGTTTGTTAAGGCCCAGAGTAATTGCCTTAAAAAATTCACAGAAATCTATTCTCTCGTAGCTATGGAGGCGAGAGTCCAAAATCAAGTGTTGGCAGGGTTGGTTTCTTTTGGAGATTCTAAAGGAGAATCTCTTCTATACAATTCTTATAGCTTCTGATGGTCGCTGGCAATCAATGATATAACTTGCCTTAGACTAGTAACTCAGTATTCCAATCTCGGCCCCTCTCTTCACATGGCCTTCTCCCTTGTGTGCGTGTGTCTTCCTTTCTTCTTATAAGGACTCTTGTCATTAGGTTTAGGGCCAACCCTAAATCCAGGATGATCACATTCACAGGTAATGAGGCTTAGGGCTTAGATATATCTTGTTGGAGACCACTATTTAACCCACTACCATAGCCAAACCCTCTATCTCTACCATATTTCTCCATCATAGTGGAGAGGAAAGAATTATAAAGCTTTAGAACAAAGGGGATTTACTTTTTTAGTCTAGGCATCTTGGCGAAAACAATTGTTGGACTCAAGAATATCAGGATCTTTGCAACTGAAATCTTGGCCATTGAAAGATACACTATAGAAGAAGCCTGCCAGATTTTAGCATCTATCACTTGCTTTATAAAGTCCTGGAAGGTGTGGATATGTGATTGTTGCTTAGAAGATACTATTGTGATGGGACTGCCTAGAGCAGTGGTCGGCAAACTCATTAGTCAACAGAGCCAAATATCAACAGTACAACGATTGAAATTTCTTTTGAGAGCCAAATTTTTTTAACTTAAACTTTTTCTAACGCCACTTCTTCAAAATAGACTTGCCCAGGCCATGGTATTTTGTGGAAGAGCCACACTCAAGGGGCCAAAGAGCCGCATGTGGCTCGCGAGCCGCATTTTGGCGACCACGGTCCTAGGGTAAAGGACTTGTGAGCCTTTCAGACTAGGTTGTATTTGGAGGTGCCTCCTTGATTGGGGAGTAATTTATTGTATGCAGCCCTCATATTTGGGGGTAGTGAAAGTGACATTGAAGAGCTTAAGGGTCTCTAAGAACTCAGAAAAGGAGAAATTGGGGCAAGAGAATTAAGCTGGAGGCAGAATGGAAAATATGCTCAGATAGTTGGATGAAGAATTTGGGAGAGTGACAGATAGACATTTCCCCTGAAGGGTGACCTCAGAATGAAATAAATTGAAGATCGAATGTGTTAGATGTTCATAACTTGGACACTAAGATTTGTGTACTGGATGCTATTTGGTATACAATTCAGGAACATTAAAACCTAAAAAAAGAAAGAAATCTATTCTCTCCATTCAGGAGTCTATCCTTTCTTGAGGGAAGCTGAGGGTTAAGAAAAGGAATGAGACCAGGATTTATGGCACTTGTCATCCCCTTGTCATATATTTTCTCATATTAAATACAGCATTGAGATCAATATTCCCCACTTGATATTTTTCAAGGTTGCAAGGATGCAAGATGTGCTGAAGAACAATCTTAAATAACACTTAGTTCGGATTTCCACTTCCCAGGAGCTAGGGTTCTTTGTTGTGACACAATGACCACAGGCCTGGCCCCCAGAGATTTAGGAGAACAACATTCCCTGCTAAGACTCAGAGGCCCTGTGGAAGGACTGCTCAGAAACAAGAGTAAAATAAAGGTTCTCACCTCATTATCATATTTGAAGTAAGGAGATAATAATGAACCCTATTTATGCTATGGGTTTTTTCTATGCATGCATACCTATGGTAAAGTTTAATTTCTAAATTTGGCATTTAATAGATATTAATAACATAATAATATATTAAGAACAATAACTAATAATAAAATAGAATAATTAGAACAATATATTGTAATGAAAGTTATGCAAATGTGGTCTCTCTCTCAGATTATCTTATTGTACTTTATTGTACTTTACAGTTCCTCTTTGGTATACTCACTTTCCCAGCATTACTACTCCTGCACTTCGGGGTCATTAGTAAATAAAATAAGGGAGACCTGAACAGGGCCACCTCGATACTGAGACTGCTGATTAGTAAGTGATTCATGGCAGGAAGTGCCTACAAAGGGATGATTCGTGTCCTGGGTGGGATGGAGCTGGATGGCAGATTTCGTCACACTACTCAGAATGTAATGCAATTTAAAACTTACGAAATGTTTATTTCTGGAATTTCCCATGTAATATTTCAGACTACAGTTGACCATGGTTGACCATAGATAAACCACAAAGCAAAACCACTAAAACATATATTATGACCTTGCTGTTTGGGATAAAAACACCAGACATCTACCCCAAAGCAAAAAACATGTAGAGGTTTTTCCTTCTGTATCAGCTGCCTCAGAAAGAGGGAGGGGAGGGACTGTGCATCCTGTTCCTCCTCCTCACCCAGGACTCTCACCCCACCTCTGTACTCTGAGAAGAGCCATCCTTTTCCATAGATGAAGAGGCATGCTGCCTGTCTAGGTTGGAAAAGATTCCTAGACTAGAGTTTTGTGTGTGTGTGTTTTAAAGATGATGATGGCTAATTTAAAGGGCAGTGTACTAAACAATAAAACCACTAAAGGTCCATTGATCAGAACAGCCTTGCAGCCAGAGCCTGCAGCCCCTCAGCAGCAAGGTGTGGCTGCAGTGACCAGTCTCTGGCTGGTCAGTGCAGTTTGTGATGACTGGCAGGGAAAATCGTCCTTTCCTGGCTCACACTGTGACAGCACCAAGAACCTCCTTAGGAAAGTCCCCCTGCACTGTGCCTCGGCACTTCTTTATCACATGATTCTTCAGGTCAAGACCCTCTAAATCTAGAGCTGGTGGATGATATGAGTCCAGCGATATCATTGGAAATGGAAGATCTTCTCGATTAATTTCTTTTAGAGGAGGGCAGGCATCTTAAGGATCCACGTATGTGTGGTGTTACATCAGCAAAATATAAAATGGCACTAGCTGCTCTCGAGAAGTAATTTTATAATTATAATCTGATTTAATTGAGTGAAACAATATGCGTTTTTAAAGGGAAAAGATACTTTAAAATTACTTTGTTCAGTCTAGGAATTTATTTTCATAGAAGGTAAGAAGTACATTTTATCTGCAGAGAAACTTTTTTCCACTGGAAATTGACCCCTGTTAGCTTATTGTCCATGGAGGGTCACAGGAATATGGAATGTGCCCATTTGCTCTTTGGAATAAACCCAACCTTAGTTTTATTTTTTTTAATTGCTATATACTACACTTTTATTCTCTTTTAATATTCATCTGCTGCTGCTATTCTTGATTAACTAGTTTAACCAGTGATGGATTAATTCATCTTGGTCAACAATGGAACAGATAAGAACTTAATGTAGCATTTATTGATTCCAGTGTGTACAAGTGTGTGAGTGTGGTCAGGTGTACTGTACACTAGAATAAGTAAGCAAGCCTCTTACTACTAACATTCAATAAATAAAAACAGCCATGTAAATACGCCACAACCTAGGTGTTAAAATCAGTTAGAAAGTAACTACCTCATTATGATTTACCTCATTATGATTTATTTTTATTTGGTTTTAAAGGGTTTTCTGAGAGTGTGGGGAGTCATAGTAACTATTCCTGCTATACTTGTGATTTAATCATTAATAACATGAACAGGCAAGGGAAAAGGAATTGGGGCATTTAGCATAAGAAAAGTTACATTGCTGAGGAAAAAAGATGGCGACCGGCAGGAAGGTAGGGAGAGAGAGAGTGTGAGTGAGGAACCCATAGAGGAGAGTGTAGATGTGTGTGGTGTGTGTGTGTGTATGAGATAGGGTCAGTTAGATTCTGCAGGTCCTCCAAGGGGCTCCCGAACAGGGCAGCCCTAGACGGCGGAGCCCCGCGCACAAAGCGGACACTTCTCGGCTGCTGGTGCGGACGCAGAGACCACGCCATCTTGAGAAACAGAGCTGCCTGAGACTCGGATCCTGGCTTCTGACACAAACCAGGACCCTGCAGCCACCGGGGACAGAGAACTGCTATCACAGCTTCAGACAAACAAACAACAAGAATCCAGACTTCCCGGCAGATTTCCGTGAGTCAAAGAGCCTATCCCCCTCCTCGCAGGAGCGCGCGGATAGCGCCATAGTAACTGATAGACCTGCCCCTCCCCCAAGCTGCTGAGGGCCCACAGGCGCGCGCGGAAAGCGCCATAGTAACTGATAGACGCGCCCCTCGCCCAAGCTGCTCACAGGCGCGCGCGGAAAGCGCCATAGTAACTGATAGACCCGCCCCTGGCCCAAGCTGCAGAGCTTTGTGCAGGGACGCGCTCCCTCTTAGGGAACTTGGCGCGCGCTCGCGCACGGGACAGAAGCAGCTCCCCGTCGGGGAAATCTGTCAGTGCGCACAGAGGGCTCCCCTTCGGGGAATTTGGGGGAATTTGGCTCGCGGGTCACAGCTCCCCCTTCGGAGATTCTTAAGAGCGTGCACAGAGGGGCTTCCCTTTGGGGAATTTGGCGCGCAGGACGGACTCCGCCCCCCTTCTGGGACTTTGGGAGAGTGCACTGAGCCGGCTCACCTTCAGGTTTTTAAGAATGTGCGCTCTAGCCGGTTTGGCTCAGTAGAGAGAGCACACACAGGACGCAGCTCCACTTCAGGGAATTTGGCACGCCGGACACAGCTGCCGGGGATCCCTGACTCACAGCGCATTCACACTAAGAGCCAGCAAACCCAATTGTTGGTGCGTGCACACACAGGGACCCTGATTCTCAACGAGAAACAGCACAAGGCAACAGAGACTTTGACACTCGAGTCTTGGTGCAGACACAGGGAAACTCTGACTCCTGGCACATGCTAAGGATCTCATTCTCGGCACATACCAACAGTGTGGTGCAGACAGGGCCCCTGATTCTAAATGTGCACACGAGACCACACAGAACACTGGGGACACTGATCCTGGGCAAGTCTGGTTCCCACCAACCAAAGACAGCCACACGTCCTAGTGTCAGAGCACTTCAGTGAAACTAGGGTGGAGCGAAGTCCCCACAGCACACGGCCCAGGTCCACGCAAACAGAAGCTTGAGCTTTCTGGTAATAGCCAGAATGGGGAAACGAAATAACTCACAGAGGAAAGAAAATGTGGAGTCGCCAAGAAAGGAAATTAGTGAAAATGAAGCTTGCAACATGACCGAAAAGGAGTTCAGAGTAATGGTCATGGAATTTATACATCGGATGGATGAGAAAATCAACAACTTATGCAAGAATCAGGAAGAAATGAAAAGTGATATAGCTACAATCAAAAACACCATGGAAAGTTTCAACAGTAGACTACAAGAAGCAGAGGACCGAATTAGTGAGTTAGAAGATCAGGTACAGAAACAAGCTCAAGCTGAACAGCAATTGGAGAAAAAAATTAAAAAGCAGGAGGAAAGCCTAAGGGAGCTTCGGGACAACATGAAAAGAAGTAACATGCGTATAATAGGGCTGCCAGAAGGACAAGAAGAGCAGCAGGGATTAGAAAATCTATTTGAAGAAATAATGACAGAAAACTTCCCGGATATGGGAAAGATAAAAGTTACGCAAGTAAAGAGAGTCCCAAGCAGGATCAACCCCAAAAGACCCACACCAAGACATGTCATAATTTCAATGGCAAATATAAATGATAAAGAGAGAATCCTAAAGGCGGCAAGAGAGAGACAGAGAGTTACCTACAAAGGAACACCCATCAGATTGTCAAATGATTACTCATCAGAAACACAACAAGCTAGAAGTGAATGGAAGGAGGTATACAAAGCGTTGCAAAGCAAAGGACTGAATCCAAGAATACTATATCCAGCAAGACTATCAATCAAAATTGAAGGGGAAATCAGGAGCTTTGCAGACAAAAAAAGCCTCAGGGAGTTTATCACCACCAAACCAGCAATGCAAGAATTGCTAAAGGGAATACTGTAAAAAGAAGAAATAAACAGGTAAGAAGGAATACAGACACAAAAATAGATATGACTGCAAACAAATACCTTTCAGTAATAACTTTAAATGTAAACGGACTAAATGCTCCAATCAAAAGACATCGAGTAGCTGAATGGATAAAAAAACATGACCCATATATATGCTGTCTACAAGAGACCCACCTCAGAACAAGAGACTCACACAGATTGAAAGTGAAGGGATGGAAAAATATCTTTCAGGCAAATGGAAATGAAAAAAAAGCTGGGGTAGCAATACTTATATCTGACAAAATAGACCTCAAAGTAAATGCCATAACAAGAGATAAGGAAGGCCACTTCATAATACTAAAGGGAGAAATCCAACAAGAAGAAATAATTCTGGTAAACATATACGTTCCCAATATAGGAGCACCCAAATACATAAAAAAACTCCTGGAGGATATCAAGGGAGAGATTAATAGCAACACAATCATAGTAGGAGACTTTAATACCCCACTATCACCACTGGACAAATCCTCTAAACAAAAAATCAGCAAAGAAACAGCAATCCTAAATGACTCACTAGACCAGATGGAATTAATTGACATCTTCAGAACATTTCACCCCAAAGCCACAGAATATACATTCTTCTCAAGTGCACATGGGTCATTTTCAAAGATAGACCATATGCTGGGTCACAGGCAAAGTCTCTTCAAATTCAAGAAGATAGAAATTATATCAAGCATCTTCTCAGATCACAGTGGCATAAAACTGGAAATCAACTACAATAAATACAATCCAAAGAAATCAAACACATGGAGACTAAACAGCATGCTATTAAACAAGGACTGGGTCACCAGAGAGATCAAGGAAGAAATAAAAAACATCATGGCAACAAATGACAATGAAAACACAACAATCCAAAATCTATGGGACACAGCGAAAGCAGTCTTGAGAGGGAAGTTCATAGCTCTACAGGCCTATTGCAAAAAACAAGAAACAATGGTAATAAATTACTTAACCCTACAACTCAAAGAGCTAGAAAAAGAGCAGCAAGAAAAGCCCAGCGTAACCAGAAGGAAGGAAATAACAAAGATCAGAGCGGAGATAAATGACATAGAGACCAAAGAAACAATACATAAGATCAACAAAACCAAGAGCTGGTTCTTTGAAAGGATAAACAAGATTGATGGACCTCTAGCCAGGCTCACCAAGAAGCAAAGAGAGAGGACCCAAATAAACAAAATCAGAAATGAAAGAGGTGAAATAACAACAGACCCCTCTGAGATACAAAGGATTGTTACAAAATACTACGAACAACTCTATTCCAACAAACTGGACAATCTGGAGGAAATGGACATATTCCTAGAAAAATATAACCTTCCAAAAATCAATCAAGATGAATCTAAACAGCTCAATAGGCCAATAACTATGGACGAAATTGAAGCAGTCATCAAAAAGCTTCCGGCAAACAAAAGCCCGGGGCCTGATGGCTTCACAGGAGAGTTTTACCAAACATTCAAGGAAGAACTAAAACCTATCCTCCTCAGACTATTCCAAAAAATTCAAGTGGAAGGAACACTTCCAAGCTCCTTCTATGAAGCCAGCATCACCCTAATACCAAAACCAGATAAAGACAACACAATGAAAGAGAATTACAGACCAATATCCCTCATGAACATAGATGCCAAAATTCTCAACAAAATTCTAGCAAATCGGCTCCAGCAGTACATCAGAAAGATCATACATCATGACCAAGTAGGATTTATCCCAGGAATGCAAGGATGGTACAATATCCGCAAATCAATAAACGTGATACATCACATAAACAAATTGAAAGATAAAAATCACATAGTCATATCAATTGATGCAGAAAAAGCATTTGACAAAATCCAACACCCTTTCTTGATAAAAACTCTCAACAAGGTGGGAATAGATGGCTCATACCTCAACATAATAAAAGCTATATATGATAAACCCACAGCAAACATCATACTCAATGGACAAAAACTAAAAACATTTCCCCTAAGAACAGGAACAAGACAGGGATGCCCACTCTCACCACTCCTGTTTGACATAGTACTGGAAGTATTAGCCATTGCAATTAGACAAGAAGAAGAAATAAAAGGCATCCAAATTGGAAAAGAACAAGTAAAGCTGTCTTTATTTGCAGACGACATGATATTGTACATAAAAAATCCGAAAGACTCCGTCAAAAAACTAATAGACTTAATAAATGAATTCGGCAATGTAGCAGGATACAAAATTAACGCCAAGAAATCTATGGCCTTTCTATACACCAATAGTGAACTTACAGACAGAGAGACTAAAAAGGCAATCCCATTTACCATCGCACCAAAAAAATTAAGATACCTAGGAATAAACTTAACTAAGGAGGTAAAAGACCTATACACGGAAAACTACAGGACACTGAAAAAAGAGATAGAGGAAGACGTAAACAGATGGAAGAACATACCATGTTCATGGATTGGTAGAATCAACATCATTAAAATGTCCATACTACCCAAAGCAATCTATAGATTCAATGCACTCCCCATTAAAATACCAACGGCATATTTCACAGACCTTGAAAGAACTCTCCAAAAATTCATCTGGAATAAAAAAAGACCCCGAATAGCCACAGCAATCCTGAGAAAGAAGAATAAAGTAGGAGGGATCTCAATACCAGATTTCAAGCTGTATTACAAAGCCACTGTTCTCAAAACAGCTTGGTACTGGCACAAGAACAGACATATAGATCAATGGAACAGAATAGAGAATCCAGATATTGACCCAAACCACTATGCTCAATTAATATTTGACAAAGGAGGCATGAACATACAATGGAATAAAGACAGTCTCTTCAATAAATGGTGTTGGGAAAATTGGACAGATACATGCAAAAAAATGAAGCTTGATCACCAACTTACGCCATACACAAAAATAAACTCAAAATGGATACAGGACTTAAACATAAGACGGGAAACCATAAAAATACTAGAGCAATCCACAGGCAGCAAAATGTCAGACATATGCCAAAAGAAATTCTTCACTGACACTGCCCCTAGGGCAATGGAAGCTAAAGAGAAAATTAACAAATGGGACTACATCAAAATAAAAAGCTTTTTCACAGCAAAAGAAACCATCAACAAAACAACAAGAAGGCCCACTGCATGGGAGAACATATTTGCAAATGGCATCACTGATAAAGGTTTAATCTCCAACATCTACAGGCAGCTTATACAACTTAATAAAAGGAAGATAAATGATCCAATAAAAAAATGGGCAACAGACCTAAATAGAATCTTTTCAAAAGAAGACAGAAGGAAGGCCAAGAGACACATGAAAACATGCTCAACATCACTAATTATCCGAGAGATGCAAATCAAAACAACAATGCGGTACCATCTCACACCTGTCAGAATGGCTATCATCAACAAATCAACAAACGACAAGTGTTGGCGAGGATGCGGAGAAAAAGGAACCCTCGTGCACTGCTGGTGGGATTGCAGACTGGTGCAGCCACTGTGGAGAACAGTATGGAGTTTCCTCAAAAAACTGAAAATGGAACTCCCATTTGACCCAGTAATTCCACTCCTGGGAATATATCCGAAGAAACTAGAAACACCAATTAGAAAGGATATATGCACCCCTATGTTCATAGCAGCACAATTCACCATAGCTAAGATTTGGAAACAGCCTAGGTGCCCGTCAGCAGATGACTGGATCAGAAAACAGTGGTACATCTACACAATGGAATACTATGCTGCCATAAAAAAGAAGGAATTCTCATCATTTGCAGCAACCTGGGAGGAATTGGAGAACATTATGTTAAGTGAAATAAGTCAGTCAATGAAAGAAAAATACCACATGATCTCACTCATTTATGGATAATAAAGAACATTATAATCTTGAACAAAAAGATAGATACAGAGACAGTAAAGCATCAAACAGACTGTCAAATTACAAGGGGAAGGTTAGGGAGAGGAGGGGGAGATAAGAGATCAATCAAAGGACTTGTATGCATGCATATAAGCATAACCAATGGATGCAAAACTCTGGGGGGTGGGGACATACATGGGAGGGGGGTGTGGGGAGGGCAATGGTAAGATATGTACACATATAATACCTTAATAAAAAATAAATAAATAAATAAAATAAATAAAATAAAAAAGAAAAGTTACATTGCTAATGATTATTTGATTCTAGGATTTCTATTTAAACCTTCTTTAAACTATTACCTGTATTTTATGATGTTTTCAGGGAAAACCTTTGGCATAAATATTAAAAGTATATTTTTACCACTTTAATCTTTAACCTCTGGAGAAAGAGTTTTCATCATGAACAAATTATGAATGCTTGTTATGGCAATAAAAATGGGAATTCAAAAGACTTCCTCTAAAAACATATCTAAATATCCACAGTATATAGCATATGGCTTATTTGGAATCTTCACACCAGGTCAGGCAACCCCAGCTGCAGTCTGAGCTGGACTGGAAAAAATACAGCTATTCTTTGTCTGACCCCTACTGATCGAAGCAAGCAAGTGTAGAGCCCAAAAATACCAAAGGAAAAACTTGGCAGTTTCTTTTAAGAAACTGCTTTTTTAATTGTTTTTTAATTAAAACAATAAACAAAAAACATGTTCCAGAAAAATAATTCACCGTTACTAAGCTATATTCTTACCAGAGAAACACACACTTAGAAGGAACCTTAGATGTTTTCAAATTCAGCCTTTGCATCTGATGGAAGGGAAATCTGAGAAAGACTGTTTGCATGGCCATGAAGCACAGTTTGAATTGGTTCTCGGGGCCCCACGTCTTTCTTCCCTCATGACGCCACTGGTCTCCCTCGACAAGCAAGGGAATATAATAGGATGGTCAAACCCTTCCACCACCACCAACCACAACCAGCATCACTACCCAACCACCACAAACAGTGACATCCACCAGGACCCCCCCCCTTTCCAAGACAGGGATGCTTCTCCCTGAGGCTGGGTGGACAGATAGATGTGGGTTTCTTCTTGGGAATTTCACTGCCTTCTGCTTTATCTTAGACCAGTGGTCGGCAAACGAAGGCTCACGAGCCACATGCGGCTCTTTGGCCCCTTGAATGTGGCTCTTCCACAAAATACCACGGCCTGGGTGAGTCTATTTTGAAGAAGTGGCGTTAGAAGAAGTTTAAGTTTAAAAAATTTGGCTCTTAAAAGAAATTTCAATCGTTGTACTGTTGATATTTGGCTCTGTTGACTAATGAGTTTGCAGACCACTGTCTTAGACAGATGACTAGTTCTAAATTACCCCCTATTTCCTTGAGAGCCTATTCCAAGTAAAGTGAAAGGCAGGGACAGGCACAGAACGCTCTTTTCTTTCTCTTTCTTAGCCCAAATTTAGTTCAAGCTTTTCTGCTTTCCTTATGGAGAGCTGAAGTAATTGCTTAGTGATTGTCCACTCTAACAATGGGTGTGGCTTTCCTCTTTGAGGTGGACCTGCTTACAATTCAACCAATTATGTCTTCTTTGTCATTGTCTGTGCCTGTGAATGATCTTGTAGATGGAAATCCCCTGAGACTGTGCATGGAATGCCACACCATGTGAAACTATTAACCATTGGCCTATATTTTTCTCTATGGCTTCAAACAGGAAAAAAAGAACACATTCCATTGATTTTGCTTATTTTTTGTTTGTGGTTCTTTGTTGGTTTTTCCATATGACATGTAGCATACATTACTTTTAGTTTCTTTGCACCTTCATACTTCACACATCCTCAATTTAATTCCCCACATCTTAAAATACTTTTTAATCCAATATTCATCCTCTTTACTGGATACTTAACTCATCCAGTTCATAAATGTTTTCCCAAATGTGTGTGTGTCTAATTTTAGATCTTCAAATAACTCAGCTTTGGTGCCAAATTAGTAAGAACATTTGTCCTAATTAATTCATCTGATTCTGAAGCAGAAAATTGTCCCTCAGGTGTTTCAAGACTCTTTAGATAACACATGACCTTTCAGATTGGTTGCTTAGCAGAAGTCTACATATCTAGTGTCCCAATTACCCTCAATTCTTTCATTAGGAATGTTGCTATATGGTTCAAAGAGGGCCATGCTTGAACATCGGATAATTATTAATCCCTGCTCTCTTGTGAATCTGTCTACTAGACTATTTGAAGTAAAAACTCTTTTTAAAGATAATGGAAACTACTTTTAATAAAACTCTTCAAATATTTTGCAAAAGTTTGTACAGGGTATGTGTACATTGAAGTTTATTTGCTGTGTTTAGAAGTCCGCGAGGATCAAAAGCAGGAAATACCTGCTGAAATCGTTTGTAAGAGTGGACTTACTTCTCTAACTGTGACCATAAAGGACTATGACATTTCTGTCCCTGTGTCAACACAACTGTCACCCCTTCTGCTCAGCCCTTCAGAGCTTTCTGATCCCAGCCTGTTTTCCAAGCCTGTGGTCCAGTCACTCATCAATTGTGTCCCGACAAATCCCTCCTTTTTGCTAATGATTGCTGTTGATTGTATCCAAAACCCTACATGACACAGAAATTATTTCTAAAAAGTGAGTTGTAGACAACAGGCTCTCAAGGAAATAGGGACAATTTGACACTAGTCATCTGTCTGAGATAAAGCAGAAGGCAGTGAGATTCCCAATAAGAAACCCACCTCCAGTCACTCAAAATCAAATTTTTTTGAGGATAAGTCTTTGAGTAGCTGCACTGCTGCTGACATGAAAAAAAGTATAAAGAATGTAAGGACCTCAGACTGTCCGAAGTCAAGTAGCATTATTTAAATAAGAGAGGTGAAGTGAGCATGGTTATGGTAGCCTCCTGGTAATCACATGGTCTGTGCACAGTATTATTAATGATGGTTAAATGAGCCTGGGTTTCCTGGAACCAACATATATAAGTGGCCCAATAAGGTTCTGTTTTATTTCCCTAACTGTGAAACAGAAGCCTCTCTTCAGCTACCACAGTAGAGAATTGTAATCTTTGTTCAACCCCTAATGCTAATTAGCTCATAGACAAAGAGGTCCTTGAATAAAGAAAAGATCGGGCACTCTTCTAGAAGAACTGTACAGTAAATCCATTGAGTGTTATATATTTTGAATAGAGAACCCTAAATATTGTCAGAGTTCCTACATTGATTCCTTGATCAATGGGTATTTCTTGTATCTCAGAGTTTCATTTGGGATCATTTTCATTCAGTGCAGTTCTACTGGGGTAATCTTTATTCAGAATGCTTTAAATATTTTATTTTTTTTCTTTTCCTTTTTATGATTTTATTATAATATGTCTTGGTATATATTTATTATAATTTATCCTAATTAATTTTTTTATTTATTCATGGATTTATTTTTTAAATTATCACCTATTATCTTTTCAAATACTGTTTCTACCCATCCTTTCCTTTCTTTCAGGGACTCATGTTTAAACTTTTGCACTCCATCCTCTATGCTTTTTTGTGATCTTTCTGTATTTTTAACCATGTTTTAATCTTTATTCTGGATAACTTTTTTTGATCTATTTTCCAGTTTATTAATTCTCTCTTCAGTTCTGCCTAATCTGCTGTTAACCTGCTCATTAAGCTTTGAGCTCTTCTTTAAATCTGCTATGTCACTGTTCAGAGTTTTCTATTCATGGATATTTTCAAGTTTTACTTCTTTCTATATATCTAAGCATAGAAAGCATTATTGTTTTATAGTCTGTAATAATTACCTGTTACTTTGTTTATGCCTATTATTATTCACAGTGTCTTGATTCTTTGTATAGCTGGATATCTCTCCGTCATAACATTGCTTATTTTATTTTATTTTTATAAATAATTGGAATGCTAAGATATTTTCCTCCAGGAAGTTTATTCTCTCCCCCCCCTTCCCCCAGGAATCAAGTGGCATTATACTTCAGGAGTAGCTTAATTTAAGTTCAAAGATTGAAGTTCTTATAATGAAAACAAAGTCTACAATATAGAGGAGGGCTGTTTTATGTTTGGTTCACTGTTATACTGTGGATGTAGCCTTCAGAATTACAGCTTAATATGTATGTGTTTACAGTGGGAAGGAGGGGAAGGAGGTTATGCAATGCCCCACCATAAGAGCACTGTAGTTGATTTCCATTTATTTTGCTGTCAAAATCGTAGCTCTGTAAACTTCTATATCTGCAAATGGAAGTAGCTTTGAGTATTGAGCTGGTTTCTGGGCTCTCATTTTCTCCAGTCATTTCTCTCAATCTGGTTATCTCCTACAATACTATGAGTAGATATATTTTCATATTTCTTTTACTTTTATAGGGGTTGTTCTAGGTGGGTTAGTTCAAAGAAGAAATACACCTTTACCTTTTTACTCTATTATTGTATACTGTATGTAGTTGATCATCCTGTAATCTCATCTTTATTTTCCTTTCATGTTTCATTTAAAGTTCTTGGTGAGGAAAACAAAACTTTATATCTTAATATTATTTTAAAAATCAAGTCATACAAAATAGGTAATGTGTTATATTAAAAATTCATTATCAATAATGTAATAGTGTGAATTGGATGAATGTTCAAGCCAATGACATCCATACCTGAGAAGTGTTATAGCATCAAATACTTGCTTTACCTATGTACATGTGGTCAATGGGGAAAAATGAAAAGATACACACTATAACATTAGCAGTAGTTATCTCTGTATTATGGATTAAGAGTAAAATTATTTTTTCTCATACTTTTATATGGAGTAAACATTATTTTTATATGAAACATGATTGTTGCAACTATGAAACAACCCCAAAGATAAAAAGAAAATTATTCTGTCATGCCTTTAGAGATGACAAGAAGATAGATAGATAAATGGATATACAGGCAGACAGAGATAGAGAGATAAGAAATCTTGACAACTTCAAATGTGCACTCACATAAGATATTTGGGGGAAAATGACTTTCCCATTTAATTATTCTTAGGCTTCCTTGAGAAAATAAAATTATTCTCAATTTGGATTTAGAAGTTTTATTGCTAGAAATGAAATCATGATTGTGTCTAATATAAAGACTGTGAAGGGACTTTCTGTATTTATTCTGTAATTTTCTTATGTAAATAAATTTCAACTTTACATATTCACCAAAAATATGTATATGCTGTGTAACTTGCTAAAACCTTTTTTGAATGATTTAACATTTTAATTTAAAATGTACTTTTTGAGAAAACCAAGTTTATTTCACCTTTGACCAATAAAATAAGTTCTAAAGGAAGTCCAAAGTTTCTTGGAAATTAATTTAGGATTTTTTTCCTTTTATTTTTTTAAGTTGTTTTCTTTTTTAATTCTCATTCGAGGATATGTTTTTATCGATTTTTAGAGAGTGAGAGAGAGAAAGAGAGAAACATCAGTGTGAGAGAGAAACAATGATCTGCTGCCTCCTGTATGTGCCCTGACCAGGGATCGAACACACAACCTAAGTATGTGTCCTGATCAGGAATCAAATCTGCAACCTTTTGGTATCGGGGACATTGCTCCAACAGAGCCACCTGGCCAGGGAAGGATTTTTTTCTTTTGAAGAGATGACCTCTGTGAAAATGGTAGACTTCCCAGGCCTACCAAGAAAGATGAGCCAATGAGCACAAAGTCCACGGTTATCATGTGTAGCATCTTCCAACCCCAAGAAGTTGTCAGCAACCACTGCCTCTTCGTGCAGGGTGGGTGGTGGGATTATGGTGTGGAACAGAGTGAATAGGGTGTGTGTCCACAATACCTTATGTTAAAGTCAGGAGAGAAGTAGGTACATCCCTCAATCTTCACTCCTCCTAAAGTAAAAAACATACCTTCAAAAATCTGCATTCTTAGCCGCCTTTATTGAGATGTAGCTTACATTTCATAATATGCACTCATTATAATCATACAATTCAGAGTTTCAAAAATGCATATGTCTGGTTTTCCACCAGCACAAACAAGAAATTGAACATTTCCAGCACTCCAAAAGTTTCTCGTGACCTTTTGCAATCAATACCCTCTCATACCAGGCTGCAGGCAAATACTGACCTATTTTTTGGTACTACATATTAGATATCAAATTAGGCGTTAAGTACTGAATAAGAAATAAGTAATTTTATAAAGCCAGCTCTGTAAACGATGATGGAAATTTGTTGCCACTCACTTGAGAAATGAAGTCCAATATCCTAAAATAACTCTCATAAACCTGCCTGTCTGAGTATACGCTATTATCAGTTCTCCTACTCCAAGTGCCAGCCCAGAAAACATTTGTTGCCACTCCATTTCAACATATACACAGGATTTATGAGTAGGAGCTTAGAAACTTTTATAGCAGTTTGAGATTACTGTGTCATCCAACTACCTGATCATTTTTCTTAGAACTTCCATTTTACTGTATTTTATAAAAGTATTGGTCAGCAGCAAGATGGAAGTTTAAAAACAAAAGTTGGTACCTCACCACAGACAATCAGAAAACCACTGCTCATGTCCACTTTCCATCTGCCCCACCTTTGATCATTGGCTTTTAAAAATATATATATTTTATTGATTTTTTACAGAGAAGAAGGGAGAGGGATAGAGAATTAGAAACATCAATGAGAGAGAAACATCCATCAGCTGCCTCCCGCACACCCCCTACTGGGGATGTGCCCGCAATCAAGGTACATGCCCTTGACCGGAATTGAACCTGGGACCCTCCAGTCGGCAGGCCAATGCTCTATCCACTGAGCCAAACCGGTAAGGGCTGATCATTGGCTTTTTTTTTCTTCTGTTTTTGAGTAGTGGCTTTGAGGCTTTTACTCCACGGACAGGGACAATAGTTAGATGTAGGCCAAAGGCGGGGGAGATGGGGAATGGGTGGAGGTGAATTAAAAAACAAATAAAGGGTATTCACTGAATCTAGTGAGAGAAATGTACAGGTGTTCGTCAAGATATATTAAAAATATATAAGTAGAGAAAGAAATCCTCAGTGACTCATCTAGACTTAAACCAAAATAATTGTCCAAGCAGGAAAAAATAAAAAAGGCAGAGGAAATTGCTGCTGCCCATTAGTTGATTTCAGCTAATGATGCAAGTAGTCATTAGTTCAACTAATGGTAATGGACCTTCTGATGAGTGATTTAGTGAAAATGTCCCAGATGCTTCCATTCTGCAAAAGGCTCAGAAGAGGTAAAAATGTAAATAATGATAATAAAGGTATTTCTTTTCTAAATTAATGGTGAACAGATAATCGAAATTAAAGCAATACTTAAGGACATTCTTGAGCAATTATAACATAAATTATTCTTAAAGCCTCTAATATGTTGTGTCCTGTAAAATTATTTACTACTAATAATATAGGCAAACACATATAAATTGTATTATATGCCAGACACTGTTCAAAGTGTTTGACATATATTATTTCACTTAACCTTCATACCAACTCTATAAAGTAACCACTATTATCATTATTTTGGAGATGAAGGAACTAAGAGAAAAAATGTTGAGTGACTTGCCCAACATTATACAACTAGTTAGCAGCCAAGCTGGGTTTTAAACCCAGGTAATGTGGCTCCCAAGTCTATGTGCCAAACTTCTGTGTTTTCTGGTAAGAAGTTTAACCTTCACCACAGAAGCCATTAAATAAGGGAACTGAAAAAAGAAAAAAAAAAGGAAATCAATTCTCTATCCAAGGCATTTTCCTACAAACTTGTTATATCATTTGGTAAATTAAGGCACTGAGCATTAACTTGTTTTCTTTCCTAGGATATTTTCCTAGTGGCTTTTGATAATCATGCTCAGATGACATAATTTCATAGCAATCAACTAAAAAAATTAAAGGAAAAAAATAAACCATCAACCAATTGTTTTTTAATTAGGTTAAACAACTATTTGTTTTTCCTCTGTAAATAGACATCTACTTTGAGTGCTATTAAGTCTGCTTTTATAACGGTACTAGAAGTCTGATGCACAAAGATTCATGCAAGAATGAGCCTTCCTTCCCCTGGCTGCCGGCACTGCTTTCACTCTGGCCGGAGCCACCTTTCCACCTTCCCATGCTGCCCTGAGGCCCGGAGAGGCTGGGGTGGTGTGGAATGCAAGCATCCCGCCCCACCTCCAGCTGCTCAGTGCCTGCATATGCAAATTAACCCACCATCTTTGTTGGGTTAATTTGCATACTCACTCCTGATTGGCTGGTGGGTGTGGTGAAGGTACAGTCCATTAGCATGTTACTATTTTATTAGGTAGATAAAGTATTATCCAGAAACAAATGCTAACATGATACTGCTGATATTATGTTTCCTTTTGATGCTTCCTCTTATTTTACACTCTCTAGAGCCAAGCATCACACACCTTCAATACATTAGAAGGACATTCTGGCTTCTATCTCACAAAATTAACAGAAAACTCTGAAGTTGGGTCATATTAAAGGAATTCTATGACTTTAACTTTTAAGCCTGGAAGACTTTGAGGAAGTGGAGAACATTTAGAGAATTCAGGGTGTGTGTTTTTTTTCCATGATATTTCCTCTAAAATAGGAGTGATTACTTCTACCATGGACCTAAGTGAGATGTTTATAGTTTGATATTGTATATATGTGTGTATTCAAAAACCAGATACAAAAATCTCTTTCAAATATATTAGCACCAAAGAAAGTATGTCTTCCCAGAGTTTTCCAAAATGAGAAATGCCTTCCATGCAAATACCCATTTTATTCCCCCCTAAAGTTTAAGTAGTCACTTGATTAGAAGAAAAGTATGAAACTGTACATCACTCTTTTCTGAAGTTGGTGCACGGGCTATTCTGTAACTTTTTTACATCCATCCTAAAGATAACACAGATACAGATTTTGAACGAGAAAAAAAAAGTAAATTTGAGGGTTAAAAAAAGATGATCTGAAAGTTCACTCATTTCATTTGAAGAGCATCCTTAGAAATGGAGTTTATACTGTAACAAAAGTATATTATTGTTTTTCACACCGTATATTTTATTTGAAAAAATTAAAAGCATAAAATGCAAGTTTTAAAGCATTTATACCTGAAGGCATGAGACATGTCCTTGGCAAAGGCCACAGGAAACGTTTGCACACCAGGTAAGTTCCATAAACATTTAATCCTCTGACAGTTGAAGATTTTGAATTGAATACAGCTGGCCAAGGAGCAATTTCTTCCCAGGTGCACAGAAGTACATTATAATAACAATGGATGCTAAAATATAAAGGATATGTCAGTAGTAGTTTGAAATATCACATATACCACTATGTGTTTTAGCTGAGATTTATTTTTATAGAAATAAATCTGTTTTTCTCTCGTTGTTATCACTAAGCATGAAAGAATTAAGATGTTTAGGCATTTCTTAAAGAGACAGTCATTTATCATATTTCCTTAAATAAATTGTCCTGTCCTCCAATTTGCCTTTATGTATTTATTGACTGAATGCTATGTGCCAGCCACTATGCTAGCTTACTGTACATAGAATGGTAAACAAGATACAGTCTCTGCCTCTAAAGACTTGTCAGTCGAGACAAATATGTAAAGAGCTAATATTTATATTATTTTAAGCATCTATACATACACAGTGTAATTAAATATGTCTACAAAAATATCAACATATTATTTCAATGGCTTCTGTCTGGGAAAAACTCCCCAAAAGAACTGCTTTTTATTTTGTATTATAGAAAAAATATTTTAAAATCATAGCTCAAAAAGGTAAGATTAAAAAGTGGTGGGCTAATGCCATAAAATAAGTCTTAAAAATGCAGTGTCCCAGGAAGTCTTTGAAAAGCCCTGACATACTAGTATTCCTGAGAAATTAGAAAGCCACATACGCGTGTAAGGTTGTGTGCATGCTAAAAAAAAAAAAAAAAAAAAAAGACATGAAAAGCCTTAATACTTCCCCTCTGGCTGATCTTGAGAGTCTTTAAAAACAGGAGTAAAAGCTAAGGCACAGTTGTAAACTGTCATTTAAGGCATTTCCTAACACACACAGAGTCTCTAGACAAAGTGTAGGAAACTTATTGCTTCAAAGCATTTAAAGGCTTTTTTGTTCAATCATTAGCTGACCACTAAATTAACCAAGCAGAGAGGTTACAGACATAACAGAATTAGCCAAAAAAAGTCACTAAACAAACAGCAATGATAAAAAAGTAGTGGTAAGCCCACCTGGTGTGGCTCAGTTGGTAGAGTGTCGTCCCATGTACCAAGAGGTCACCGGTTCAATTCCCTGTCAGGGCACATGCCTGGGTTTTGAGCTCGATCTCCAGTAGCGGGTGTTTGAGAGGCAGCTGATAGATGATGTTTCTCTCCCATCAATGTTTCTATCTCTCTATCTTTCTCCCTTCTTCTGTCTCTAAAATCAATAAAAACATATTTTAAAAAGAAAAAAAGTAATGGTAGCAGAGGGATCTGATTTCCAGAACTGCCACATAATATTATTTAAAATATCCAGTTTTTCATACATACATAACATAGACACAGATTACAGTGTGGTGATAGCCAGAGTGAAAGGGGGTTGGAGGGTAAGTGGAGGTGGGCAAAGGGGAGGAAAATGGGGACAGAAAGAGATTTGCGGGGGGTGAGGCAACGGACACATGATGCAGTAGACATATGATGTTTTATTGAGTTGTATATGTGAAACCTGTAGGGTTGTGTGACCCAATGTCACCCAATAAATTAAATTTAAAAATACTTAAAACACAACAAACTTCAAGAAATCTACTTTAACTTCCAAAGAGAATAAATCCAAATGAACATAATCATATTTCACAATTTCTACTCGTACAGCTGAGCAAACAGTGAAACATCTTTCTGTAATAAACAACATAGACTTTTAGGTTTCTTTTATATATCAAATAAATTTTAAAATAAATGTCTGGTTTTTAACAAAATATTATGGGACATGCAAAGAAACAGGAAAGTATAGCCCTTGCGCAGGGGAAAAGACACAGTCAATAGAAATATTCTGCTGGGGAACCCAAATGTTAGGCTTACTGGGCAAATATGTGTAACAGCTATTATAAATATAGTTAAAGACTAAAGGGGACTAAGTGTAAGGAATTAAAGGAATGTATAAGAATGATGTCTCGTCATATAGCAAATATCAATAAAGACATGGAAATTATTTTTTAAAAAGAAACAAATAGCAATTCTAGAGATGAAAAGTACAATAACTAAAATGAGAAATTTACCAGGAGAATCTCAAGAGTATATGTAAGCTGGCAAAGAAAAAAATCAAGTGAACTTTAATATAGATCCTGTCTGGAGAACATAAAAAAATAATTTTTTAAAAAATGAACAGAGCATTTCAACATATGCACAATGGGAGCCCCCGAAGGAGAAAAAGAGAAAAAGGGACAGAAAAAATAATGGCTAAAGACTTAGCAAATTTGGTGACTATGTTTTATCTATAAATCCAGGAACTTAATGGACTCTTGGGAGGATAATCTCAAAGAAATCCATACATGGACACATCATAGTCAAACTATCCAAACCCAGAGGGGGCAAAAAATCTTGAAAGTAGCAAAAGAGGAAGCCAGCAGAATGGTGAGACGTAACCAATCACTGCTGCCTTGTTGGAGGTCGGTTGCCCAGCACTGCATCACGGAGACATCCACCCTATCCAGATCCTCTCCTCCCACCACCAGTGCCTGACACCCGTGGTCCTCCATAGCAAGGCTGCGGCTACTTTCTCGGGTTCAGGGTATTCCTCGGGGATTCAGTCACTGCTCTGAATCCACTTGCTTTCATCCATTTTCCTAGATTCTGTGCCTTTACCTCATTCCTCAATTCTATCTCTTTATCTAGCTCTCTCCGACAAATAGCTGGCTGGATGGTCTACTTCATTTTTATTTGAAATTCTTCCTCATGAACCTACTACCTCTTAACAGAGCTTACCCTATAACCTGTGTGATGCCCATCTTTGATTTCATTGATTTTTATTATCCCAGGAGTACGCTTGTGTGTTTACTTGGTTCTGTATGCTCTTGACAGGCCAAATATCCTTCGACCTGATCCTAGAGTATTCTTCTATGGAAACCTTCTTCTCTCGTTCATTTTTTAGATATTTTGGAACTAATACTCATTTCAAGTTCTTTTTAGTGGAAACATTCATTAACTGGCTGGGGTCCCCGCTGAAAACGACCACAAAAGCCTTCCAGAATCCCAGAGTTCCCGAGTTAGTGTGACCGCTGCTGCCATGCAGGGCCGTGTTTCTTCACAGTCACAATCACTGCATGTGTGGAGTCAGCTGTGGTGCCTGTGGCAGCCCATCCTGGCAGGGGACAAAGGAAATGTCTCCTGCTCTTCCCTGCTCACTAGCTCTGTCGCCAGGCCATGGGCTCCCTCCCAAATATTCACTTGCAAAGCAAGATCAGGATTTAGGCTTCGAACTGAGCACTAACCTTTCCATTTAGTCTTATCTATTGACTGTCACTCTCCATAAAAGTGATAAAGGCTGAAAGTTTTCCTAGAAAAAAATGAGTCACTCAGTGGCCATCATTTTCCTGGAGAGACATCGTGTTTCTGTGTCAACAACAAAGGCAAGGGCATGACTCAATGCCCACCAAATCTAAGTGCATCTGGCGGGGCGCATATTCCCCTTTTAATTTAAATTTTTGCATTTCATATCATGACTAGAGGCCCAATGCACGAAATTCGTGCAAGGGGCTCGGGCCTCACAACCCCAGCTTTGTCTGGAAGGTCATCTGGAAGGATGTCTGGAAGGACATCCAGAAAGTAATTCGGCTGTCCAGTCTAATTAGTATATTATGCTTTTATTATTATAGATATTAATATAAAACAATACTGAGGTAGACACTAACAGGGATATGCTACAGGTTCAAGTACATTCTTTGCTCTAGAACTTTGATGTTCTCTGTAAAGACAGTGTTTCTGATTAAATTCTAAATGAGGGCCAAGTAGAAGAGGAATAAATGAGAGAAAATGAGAGGATCAGTTTCTCTCCCGCTCACTGTCCCAAGACTGAACCAGAGAGGATGCTGCAATCTGTACCTCTCTGAAGCCGATATTTGCTCAAACTTCCCAGAAGGAGGGAGTGCTGAGCACAATGCTGTGCTCTGTGCTAAAGCTGCATCCCAGGGTCACTATGACCTCCGAATGCTGAAGGCCATTCCAGAGCCTTTCTAAATTGCTAGAGCTGAAATAATGACGATGGTATTAACAACCACCATTGCATATTGAGTGCTGACCATGTGCCAGGCATTGCAGTAAAGGTGTTAAGTTCATCATCAACTTTTATTCCCCAGTGACCCTATGCGGTATTATTACCCTTACTTTTCAGACAGAGAATTTGAAGCTTCGATGAGTTAAACCAACCAACACCACATGACCAGAAATGGTGGATGTCAGGATTTAAATCCAGACTTTCAATCCATTTTATTTGGGTTTTTTAAACTTTTTTCAGCAGCAAATGCCTTTTATCTAAATACTAGAGGTTCGGTGCACAAAATTCATGCACGGGGTGGAGGCGGCGGGGGCGGGGAGTCCCTCAGCCCGGCATGCAAAGATGCCAGCATCCTGCGCCCGGCCTCTGGCCAGAGGCCCCTCTCTCCCTCTGCATGGCCAGGGCATGGGACACTGGGATCGCATTGCTGGGGCGATGCCGCCAGCATCCCACCCTGGCTGCTAGGGGCACCGCCATCTTTGTGATGGAGTGATGGTTAATTTGCATATTACCCTTTTATTAGATAGAATTATCCAGACCCCTAATAAATAAAATTGACAACCCAGGCTGGTGTGGTTTAACTAGTGAATGGATGCAAATAAACCACCACAGAGCCCTGGATTCTGTGGAACAAGGTGAAAATCACTCACTCACTATTCTGCCTCCAAATGGTTTGCGTGAGAGTCCTCAGCAGTTTCAGGAGCTCAAAGTGCTTATGAAAAATGTAAAGTAACCGAAATGGAAGTGTTGCAGTGTTGGGAGGCCCAGTAGGCTGGATGGTTTTCCCACTATAGGTTTAGTCAGAGCTTGCTCTTCCTCCTTCCACTGAAACATTTCTGCTGATAACAGAAGAACCCTTCACACAGCTTCCAATGTGGGGGGGAAAAAAATGAATGAATCATTCACTCTCCTGCTGTGTTGGCTACCAGCAAAAAGACTGCTTTGGCCAGTGGATATGGCTCAGTTGGTTGAACATCATCCCATGCACTGAAGGTCACTGGTTTGATTCCCAGTGGTATATGCCCAGGTTGTGGGTTTGATCCCCAGGATTGATAAATGTTTATCTTTTCCCCTCTCCCTTCTTCTCTCTCTAAAATCAATTTAAAAAAAAATTAAAATAAAAAGAAAGGATTGAGGAGCAGAATTTTCCCAAAGAAAAGTTATGGCTTAGGCTATCTATGCATATACCCATGGGGTCCTGTGATGGTTTGACACCATGTGGCCACCAGGGAGACAGTGGGGCTATGCATGTACCTGTCACCTGAGTTACTGCTGGTTTGCAGGTGTCTGGGCTGAGGCCCTCATCTGGAGCAATAACCTTATCCTGCCTTGATTCAGGCCAACCAGCTTGGGCAATGCCAACTTGTTACTGGACATTTCTGTCATCTGTGTGTCTCAGCAGTCTGTTTCAACCTCTCTTTCCATTTTCACTGCTTTTCTCAACTTCAGCATTTTTGGCATTTCATGTAGAAAATGGTCTTTTTTTTTTATTTTCGGAAGCTGGAATTTTCAGACCACCTCTGAGAACTGTCAGTTTACTGAAAGAGGCTTTATTCTCAGTGAGGGCCCAGAGGAGTTAGCTCTGTTTATTTCACAAACACAGAAAAGGCCCTTCTCTATGGTCTGTTAATTAGATATGTTTTGGTGATTACTTTCCGGAACTGTGTTGGCATTGGTAGTTCTCAGCTTAGGGAGGATACTGACCCGCCATCCTGTATGCCATCCTGTCCCCTGAAGAGCAGTCTATGGCAAGTAGTGATAAAATGGTATAATATATAAGAGTTCATGTCTATGATATATATATATATTAATCCTCACCCACAGATATGCTTTTTCTCATTGATTCCAGAGAAAGAAAGGGAGGGGAGAGAGAGAGAGAGAGAGAGAGAGAGAGAGAGAGAGAGAGAGAGAGAACATTGATATGAGAGAAAAACATCATTAGTTGCCTCACATACTTGACCTGAGTGGGCACCGAACCCACAACCTGGGTATGTGTCCTGACCAGGGTATGTGTCTGTGACCCTTTGGTGCACAGGACGATGCTCTACCCTCTGAGCCACACTGGCCAGGGTGTGGGCACACTTTTTATATTTTTTCTATAATTTATTTATTAAGGTGACCCAAACAAAACAGAGGTGAAAGATGTACAACTTTGCTGAGAAATTTACAGTGAGTTCACAGTTATGCCCCATGTGAGACAAACATTGTGACCTCCTTCTCAAGATTCAATTGCCCCAACACTGCTGAGAGCAACAACAGCCAATGTTCCAGATGCATTGAAGCTGCAAGATGTCGAGAGGAGATACGTGCACACACGAGATGCACAAACTTCAATATCCTACCTCTTGATCACTTTTGTACACGGCTAAGACAGAGCATACATCTGGCTCGTTACTAGAGTATTTTTATTAACCTTTAAGCACTATCTTTTAAGAAGTGTAGGGCTTGTTTAGTAATTTTTTTTCACGTACCGTAGCTGGGAAGCCTTCCAAACTGTTCCACTCTGCTTACCTATAATACTCATCTTCTCTGTAAACAACCATGACTGCTCGCTTGAAAAATAAGGACTCTAAAGTAACCAAGTGATTTCTTCACCAGGAAACAGAAAGTGGGAAGGGAAATATCAAACCTATTAAAATATTAGTAGAACTTTAAAATTTTATTTTATTACTAGTAGCCCTACACACGAATCTGTGCACCAGTAGCTCTCCAGTAGCTCGCTGCCGCCCTCCAGTATCTCTCCACCTGCTGTCCCGCCCTCCTGTAGCTCCCTCCACCCCCTCCCCTCCGCCCCTCACCCCTCTCATTGCCCACCTCCTTCACCCCTCCATCCTCCTCATCCCCCACCCCCTCCATAGCTTGCTGCCCCGCCCCCTCCTGTACCTGTCCGCCACCCGCTTGTAGCTCACTGCCCCATCCTCCTGCTGATCCGTGATCTGGTCGTTATGCTTCACGGTGTAACGACCATTAGCATATTACATCTTTATTATATAGGATGGGGGGGAAAACATCCTTTACAGAAAAAGAACTTTTAATAACTCAAATATACCTATTTTTTAAAAAATAATTTAATAGAACCCTAAAGTGAAAATTCAGAGGGAAATTATTCCTAGCAAAATATTACTCAACATTTCATGTGGGATTTTATTGGATGGGTTTCCTATCACATTAAAAATATTCTTCAAGATACCAAGTTGGAGGTAAAATACATCCACATGATGTTGCATCCACATGAACTCTAGAAAGAACAAATCGGTTCTATAGTGCTGGTTGCTTGGGTTGGGGCATTGGGTAGGGCATAATGGAAGAGGGGCCAAATGAACTTTTAAGGTGATGAATATGTTCTATATCTTGACTGTGCTGGTAGTTTCTGGGTGCATACATTTTTCAAAACCCACTGAATCATTCACTTAAGAGGGATATGTTTCATTGACTATAAATTATGCTTCCATCCATATGCCAAAAAAAATGCGCACAAATAAAAACAAAAAGTAACACACAGTATTTCAAATACTAAATGTAGTGTTTTAACCAAGGTATATCTCTAACTTAATTTTGATAATCATACATAAAAACCTTAATGTGTCTCCAAATTCTTTATATCAATTGTTTTTATGTGTTTCCCTTTTTCTGCCATGCTCCATGACTGACCTCTACTGAGCAGTAAGTAGATTTTACAAGAAAATTTAGAAGTCATTATCGTAATAGGTTTTCTCCATACCAGCTATTGTTTCTCTACACATGTATATGCTTATTAAGACTTTTGCATCTAAATAATATATTTCTACTAGGATGGCTACTAGAGAAATCTGCAGGGTCAGGATAATCATGTCCATTTGGGATGCTTATTGGACTTAAAATCCACTTGCCTTGGAGTATAGTTTATTGAGATAATTTCTCACCTCTTTCCAAAAGGCTTTAAAATTTTTATTGTACTTTTAATATATATATATATATATATATATATCTTATCTTAAAAATACTACATCGGAATTAGTTTTCTATTACTGTTGTAAAAAATTACCACAAACATAGTGGCTCACGATGAGACAAATTTATAACCTTACAGTTGTGGAGATCAGAGGTCAGAAATGAGTTTTATGGGGCTAACATCCACATGTTGGCAGGACCATATTTCTATTTGGAAGGTCCAGGGGAGAATCTGTTTCTTTGCCTTTTGCAGCTTCTAGAGGCCCTCGGGTGTGTGGCACCTTTCTACAGCTTCAAAACACATCACTCCCACCGCTGCTTCCTCGTCACACTCACTTCTCCCATTCGGACACGCTTACCTCCATTTTATAAGGACCCATTGGGCTGAACCAGAAAATCCAGGATAATCATCCCATCTCAAGATCCTTAACTGAAACACACCTGCCAAGTCCCCTTTTCTGTGTAAGGTAACGGTGTGCAGCCCTCTGGGGAAATGAGTGAGGAATGAGAGTCACAGAGACCCCACAGGGAGGGACAGGAAAGGAAGGGACATGGGTAAAAGGAGAAAAGTGATGAGTGTCGGCGTGGCTTCGGTAGCCACATCAGGAGTGGCCTGGGACAAAGTTATTGACCCAGAGGGAAGTGGCGCCTGGGCTGAGGCTGCCCAGGCGAGAAGGGGAAGGAACTCAGCCCCACTCTGGACGGGAGAGCAGGAAGGACCTGGCCACACTGTCACCGCGATCAATGTTCCCCTCAATGTGCCAAACAGAAGACGGAAGGCCCTGGAGAGTGGAAAGGCGTCTTTTTTATTGACATGGCTATCTACACCTTTTCATGTACACTGAGTGGCCAGATTATTATGATCTCTGAACGCATAATAACCTGGCCACTCAGTGTACTTCTCTTGAGTACCTCATTTATTTGATATCAAAGATACTATAAATCGTGCACCTGATCAGTGTTCCCCTTTGCACTGGCTGATAGAAACCTCAGGGCAAATAGGTGGTTGATCTCCAGCAAAAGTCTAGAATACTTTTGGTACCCATTTGAGATACAAATACACTGAGTGGCCAGATTATTACGCGATCAGAGATCATAATAATCTGGCCACTCAGTGTATTTCCATGCATTTTAACTCTACACCTAGCTCCAATGCAGTTGCACAGGACTGCTGGCAAGAAGGCTGAAGTGGTAAGCTTTGTGGTTCCCTACCTGACACAGACTGTGTGGACCGCAGGCCTGGCCCGGAGCTCCGCGGTGGCTGTGTCTGAGCTCTCCACGTGTTGGAAATCGGAGAAACACGGTTGATGAGAATTCCCAAGAAACTGGCCCTGGCTTTTCTCCATCTGTGCAGGGCCTAGTATATAAATTCATTTAATGCTCAAAGCCTAACTTTGGGAAAAGGAGCTTGTTTGCTGGTGCATCTGGGCAGGAGAGCAGTTGCTTGGAAAACAGTGAAGGGAGCAAGATAAACATTTCATTCATGTCCAGGCGAGTGCAGGCCGGAGTTCCCCGATGTACAGGGGAAGGCGTCCATAGGTGTGTGCAGCAGTGCTATCGGGCATTTGCGCATCTTCAATACCTACTGTGGCTCAGGTCTAACAGGAAAAAACTCTCTTTCATTGCACATTGTATCATTTTATGCCTGATCTTTCCTTATACCATTTAGTAGAGTAAGTTTTCATTCTAAAAGAAAGATACAATAATTAAATTCAAGATGAAAATTATTTTTCTTATTTCCTTCCCTGAAGCATGATCTGCAGAAAAAAAATGTAAGAGAGTCATAGTTTGTGTTGTTTTTTTCCCACACTGATTTTCAGCGTTTTCCAAAGTATTTCCTGTTTTTAGGGCTGTAATCCACTTATACCCTCCTCAGGGAAAAAGACGATCAAGGGATATTTCTTGGTAAATGCTCTGAATGTATTCCAGCTTGTTTTGTAATAAAAAAGAAAATCTTCTGGAACATATTAGTTGGTAGAAACAAGAGCATATTCCATGTGTAGACCACGTTGAAATGCTACTGAGGCAGAAAATCAGGACAGAACTGTCTGCTGAAAATTATTAAGAACACTGTGTGTGTGTGTGTGTGTGTGTGTGTGTGTGTGTGTGTGTGTGTGTAGAAAGAGAGATATCCTTACTCAATATAAAAAATGTGTATTTGCCTTTAGAACTCGAAAGCAGTATTGATTTCATACACTCTCATTTACCACTAAATAATTTCCTCCCAGGAGAAGTAAACAATGCAATAGAGGATTTGTTGATATAATGAATTACTACTGAATTAATACACTACAAGTAAATCCATGTCTCTGTGGATACAAGTGCTTTTGTTAAACACAAAGAAATCATAACAGCATCCCCAACTCCAAATCCAAAGGAATATGAAAATTGAAAGCAGTCGCCACCTACAATATTTAGAAACTAACTTCAGAATTTATTCCCAAGAAGGGAGCTGGTGTATAAAGGAAAGTCATAAAACATGACAGGACACATTGTGAAGCATATAAAGACACCATCAGAACACCAGGCAGAGGGTCCTGAAACTTCTATCACCAGTGGTTATTAAAGACTTGAAACTTCTCCATCAGCTGTGCTTCTGTCAACCATTCATATGCACTTACCCAAGATATTTGTGTGCGATAGCTCAGTCCAGCTGGAGTGAAGGAAAAGCCGTGATGGGCAGGGGTCGGTGAGGTGTCCTTGCTTCACTGACCAAGGCGGTCAGCAGGCCGTTTTTCTAGTTCTTTAAAGGCAACATCAGTCTAAAGGTCACTGGGAGGCAGCAGCCATGGAAAGGTACACAAGTGTTCATCTCAAAACAAATAAAATGGATGGAGCAGTTCAACAACTGTGCATTCTGAGACACGCAGGAATGACTTCTTGTGTGCTCAGGTGATTCAAAGCAGAAGCACTGATGGTTTGTGTAGTTTTTAACCACATCAGGGAATCTCTCCAGTGAGAATTTAATCCATTCCTACATAGTTTTACCTTCAAAATAACCTAGTGAGAGATTAGGAAGTGAGGTCTAGCGAAAACATGCTTGCTTTGGTTTACAAATTAAATACTACTAACTACAAATTTCTTCTCCCCACCCCCACCTCCCCTACTCTAAGAATCAGCTAGCTGGTGGGAAGAAGCAGAAGGATCAAAGTTCATATGTCTGTTCCCCCTTCATAGCTCTGTAATGAAATATTTAAATCTGCAATTAAATATTTCTGAGCCTCTATTTTCTCATCTGTAAAATGGGATTTCCTCTTTTCTCACATGAGTGTTGGGAAAACATATTTAAAAGTACTTTGTGAATAGCTACATATTTTAAAAAATTAACGTTTATATAAAAATTTCTCTGAAAATTGAGGAAAGTTTTCACCAAGTTAGTTTCAAAATACTAAAGATGGAACATTCTTATCTTTCTAAAATAAACACAATAAATATGGCATTTAACTCATCTTTTGCTCCGCTAAGGAAATTTTTAGACCTTTAAGTATCTTCATAACTGTGATAATTTGTGATAGAGTGGAAAAATAAATGAGAACTTTGATCAAATGCTTAAAAAATGTGAAGGGGCTGATTTCATAAGTTTGAAAATAATTCTTGGGAAGCCATCCTCAAAAGAGCAGGCTAGCCTTAGCTGGTTTGGCTCAGTAGATAGAGCATCTGTCCGCGGACTGAAAGGCCTGATTCCGGTCAAAGGCTCCTACCTCGTACCTGGGTTGCAGGGTCGATCCCTGGCGATGGTCCATGGTCCATGGTCGATGGTCCGGGCACGTGCAGGAGGCAACCAATCAATGTGTCTCTCCCACACCAATGTTTTTCTCTCTGTCTCTCCCCGTCCCTTCCACTCTAAAAAAATAAAGCAGGCTAAACATAGCTCCCTGATAATTCCAGGCCAAGAGAAAATGCTTCCAAGGAATTAGAACTTTCTTTCTTCCTCCTCTTTAAAATACAGAATGAAGAGAGTGAGGACCCGCCATTAAGAATGTACCTGACTTACTTTAAGGTAGTCTGAGGTCACCTGATTTTCACAGTGGGTCCAAATGGGGAGGCCTCCCTCTTCCTTCTTTCTTTCCTTCTTTCCTTCTTTCTTTCCTCCTTCCCTCCCTCCCTCCCTCCCTCCCTCCCTCCCTCCCTCCCTCCCTCCCTCCCTCCCTCCCTCCCTTCCTTCCTCCCTCCAATATTGATCATCTACTTTGTGTAACGCTACTAAAGTCTGGGGATAAAATAGAAACACAAGATCATCCTCACGGAACTTCTAACAGAAGGACAGGCATTCGCTACTCATCATAATGGTACAACAAGTAAGCACTTCTTTGTTTTAGAGTTTACTGTCTCATTGATGCTATCTTGTGGCTACAAAGATTAAAGACTCTTTATCTGCATTAGTCAAAAAATGTCCTTTATTGCCTCTGTCTGTACTGTCCAAAAGCTGATTTATTAGCCATTTCTCCTGGAGTGCGGTCCATTCTAATGATCCTAGTATTTTCATTAGATATTTATAATGCCAGCTCCACTGGAAAATGCTAAATTCATAAAAGTTTTTGTAGATTCCTCAGTGTAATTATTTTTGTTTTCAATATTTATAGGAAGATCAAGCAACCAAGTTGCATATCAAATCAGCCATCTGAAATATTTAAATGCTTGATTAATATGATACTTATCATTCTTTTCCCCCATTAAAAACTGGCATTTGAATACTTGAGTGTATTGTTTAAAACCCTACATTTTAATAAGGTACTTCAGTCCAATAAATTCAGCACCCAAGTGTTTTATGTTTTCCTCTATACAACCACAGTTATGGGTTTGTGTGCTTCTGAGCTCAGAATGGTTTGTGTCTCTTTGCTTGAGAGCCAGGGACCTAAAGATGATCGCCCCAAATTTTCACCGCTGTGTTTGTTGTTAACAGTACCTGATGAGGTCCTGCTCAATGATGCTTAAGAGCAATTTTCCTGTGTCTTTTCTAAAAAACCAAATCTCTGGAACATTATCAGAATGGAAAAAGAATGAAATCATCTTTCACAGTTAATACACAATTAATTTATAAGGTTGTAATAAGTGATTACCTCAGGAATAAGAACACATTTTAAATAGAGAGAACATCAACACATCCCTGGGGTCTTTTGATTTATACCATAACGAGTACTATCATTGTCTCTGGTTGGCAGGCTATTGAAACATGATACCTTAGAAACAAGATTATCTTTATGGACAGTTTACCAATTTTTACATAGAAAACGTTAATATTCCTGAGAAGCATATAATTATTGAATCAGATTGATATTTCTTATTTATGCATGATTAACAAAGAAAGATAAAATTTTTCTTCATTGTAATCTTAAATTTGGGAGACAGAAGAACTCTCACAGTATTACTGAGTCCATTAAAATTTGGAGAATGCCCCCAAAATCCTGTTTATTATGTTTTGTATTATAAGACAAAGGCGTTAATTTTTATGATACCTGGTGACCATTCCAGGAAATGAAAAGATAATTCAGGTTTAAAGGTATCTTAACAATTTGAATTTTGGGACTAAATTTGGGAAAGCCAAAATCGAGAAGAGTTGTCAAAGGAGACAAAATATAAATGTAAATTGAAAGATTCAAGGGCCAGAAATAGTTTCAAGCAGTATTTTGAAACCACAGAACAAAAAGTAGCACGGAGCCTTAGAAACTTACCTTTTTTCAAACTTAAAGAACTTTTGTCAAAATAATCAGGAGCATGGCAACACATTGGAGTGTTCTCAGACTATTTTGTGAAAAGGAATCTCTCTCTGTTATCTGGGTAAAATATAACTTGATTATTTAACAGGGAAAAAAAGTCCTCATATTCTCATTTTACTTTTTGTATATCATCCATTTTACAATCTATAGTAAAGTGTACATAAACCCTTCTCTTTATGAATAAATCTACTAACACTGAGCCAAATTTGACAAAACACAAAATAAAACACTCAAAAATGTTGAACACAATTTATTGTTTTCTTCACTGATCATCTTTGGTATTAGAAACCTTTATCATCATCTCCTTTAGATATTTTACACTTACAGCATGCCCTCAGACTTGTCTATTATTTTATTCTTTTTAAAATATACTTTTGTTGATTTCAGAGAGGAAGGAAGAGGGAAAGAGAGATAGAAACATTGATCAGCTGCCTCCTACATGCCCCACACTGGGGATTGAGCCCACAAACCAGGCATGTGCCTTGATTGGAAATTGAACCATGACCACCTTGTTCATGGGTCAACACTCAACCACTAATCCATGCCAGCTGGGCTATTATTGTATCCTTTATTTATAAACTTTTAAAAGAAATCTAAAGATATTTTTATATTTATGCATTTTAATATATATGTTTATATGTGTTACTACCAGTATATATATTTTATATATAAAATATACAACTAAGAAAATGGATAACAAAATTAAACCTATTAAAATATATTGTCTTAAATACAACTGTTAGCATATTTTTAATTTAAAAATTGTGTACATATATTTACACATACATATATAATGGATTTTGCCATCTTAAGGAACAATAACAATTTTCTTAAGAAGGAAACAAAGAGCCCTAGATGGTTTGGCTCAATGGATAAAGTGTAGGCCTGCAAACTGAAGGGTCCTGGGTTCAATTTTGATCAAGGGCACATGCCTAGGTTGCGGGCTCAGTCCCCACTAGGGGGTGTGCAGGAGGCAGCCAATCAATGATTCTCTATCATCATTGATGTTTCTATCTCTCTCCCTCCTCTCTGAAATCAAGAAAGAAAGAAAGAAAGAAAGAAAGAAAGAAAGAAAGAAAGAAAGAGAGAGAGAAAGAAAGAAAGAGAGAAAGAAAGAAGCAAAATATACTTATTACCATACATACTCATTTGTATTTATCTGTAATTGTAGTATAACCCCAACTATTTATATTAACTATCACCTTTAATCAAAGTAATCAAATTTGTTTTTCTGAACTCAGAAGAAAACTATAAAATGATGCAGTGCAAAATGTCTATCTAATTTTTTCCATGAATATACATTTGATAGCATTTTAATAAATATATATACATACATTCATACATGATTCAGACATTTAAATGTCCTGTTAACCTGTAGCATTCTGTATATAAAGATTAGGAAAAAGTGAAATCCAAAATAATGTTTCTTGAAAAAATAATTGTCCTTTTAGTTCTTACTTAGAAATGGTTGAACTGTAAATATATTTACTAACTAGAGGCCCAGTACATGAGATTCATGCACTGGGGAAGGGAGGTCCCTCAGCCAGGCCTGCACCCTCTTGCAGTCCGGGACCCCTCGAGGGATGTCCGCCTGCCAGCTTAGGCCTGATGCCTCTGGGGATTGGCCGCTGCTGCACTCACCAGCCAGAAGCCGGGCTCACTGCTCCTTAATGCTGTCTCAGAAGCAGGAGAGGCTTCCACCACTGCTGCTGCGCTTGCCAGCCATGAGCCTGGGTCAGAGCCTCTGGCTGGGTGGCGCTCCCCCTGTGGGAGTGCACTGACCACCAGGGGGCAGCTTCTGCATTGAGCATCTGCCCCCTGGAGGTCAGTGCACGTCATAGCGCTGTTTGGTTGATTTGCATATTGGCCTTTTATTATATAGGATTAGCTTAATTTAATATTAGTTTAAGATCTTAAAGTTAACTAAATATCTGAAAATTGTATAATTTACCAATACACTAAGCCCTCATGATTTCATAAGGCTCACAAGATTAAATCTCTAAAAGAACCATAATTTAATTGGACTAAGCATAATCTTATATTTTTAACATTGAATAATTTGTGGTTATAGTAATAACTTATGGAGCCTATAGACTAATATAGACTTTTTATCAAATTTTAATCATTATAAATTGTATCCAAATTTTATTTTACCTAAATATTAGACTAACATTTTCATGTGGTAATAAAATCAAAGAAAAATCTATAGACTTATTGTAAACTAAAATTAAATTATTCTTCTTTAGTGAAAGAGTCCTCTTTTTAATATAAATGAACCTCTATAATATATAACAAAATTTATGATCCATTGCCCTGGCCAGCAATGGCAAATGAAAAAAATCAGGAGTTCAGTTCTACCAACTCACAATAGTGAGACTCCTGGGTGCTCAGGGGACCTCAGAGGAGCTCCCACTCCTGGGCGGAGGGTCTTGGGCCTCAGCAGCAAGCGGGGGGGGGGGGGGTGTCTTTGGCAGATCACAGTGGACCTTCCAAGATTGTTGATTATTGACTCCCCCAAATACCACCAGATATACCTGTTGCTCAAGTAAAGCCATGTTTATTAAGGCTTATTGCAGTGAGGGAGAAGTCAGGGGGATATTTATATCATTTGAAGGGCTAAAGCAACAAACTAGTTGGGATTGGGCAGAGTTGATGTTACAGTATTTTTGAATGAGTGAGCATAGTGAGGAAAGGTCTTATATTGATGAATAAGCTGTTTGTCTTGATAAATAAGCAATCGGAGTTGGTTCAGCCTTGTCTTCCAGAAGCAATTACTTCCTAGATCAAGGTTATTTTTCCCTGGTCTAGTATTGTCTAGTATGCTTCCTCCCAGAATTGTTTAGCAGAGGCACAAAAACTCTGTCGGTTTTCATAATATGCAACATCACAGGATAAATGAGTATGTACTCTGGAGTTGCATTGCCTCTTTTCAAATTCTAGCTCCTTGGTCTCAGTTTCTTCTCTGCATAGATATAACTTACATTTATGAACTTATTTCTATTGTGTTCTGGGCACTGTTTTAGGTATCTTATTTAATAATTTACAACAGCTCAATGAGGGAGACAAATTGAACACTTTTGCCAGATGAGGCAACAAAAACAGAGAGGTTCAATGACTTTCCCGTAGTGTCACACGGGAAAGTGGAGGAGCCATGGTTTGGCCCCAGGATGACTACAGAGATGTCACAGTTCTTTGCTACAGGCTCGGTGGGTGGAGTGAATGAGAAAATCCATGTAAAATAGTCCCTGGCATGTGACAAATGATTGCTAAATGTTAGCTGCTACTACTAAACTATTAAAGTAAAAATTCAGTGAAAGTACAGAACCAAGAAAACTGAATGTGGGCATTGCTCTGTCTCTTGTTTTGAGGAGATTTCTGAAAGTGCAAAGTGTAAGAATCATGGCTGTTTTGTAAAAGGAGAAGAAAAAACTTCTATAAGATAAAAACGGATAGCATACAATACATTACAGTCCTTCTCACTGTACCAAAAGGTCAGTGGTCATAACACTTGCAGGAACTCAGTCCTGCCCCCACCCCCAGAGATGGGGAAGAGCCGGTGTTCCAAGTTGGAATAGAGGACAGCGCATTCCTGTGGGATGCATCCGCATTTTCTCTTCATCTTTCACATTTAGTTCTAACCCGCCTTCCCTGGGAAGTCTAAAAATCCTGCTGGCTAGAGGCAGCTTCCTGTCAAGGCAAAAGGAGCCCAATTGCCCTGTGGATGGTGTCTGCCCCTCCCCGAAGGAGCAACGGGGCGGTCACACTGTTGAGGGCTTGCTATATAAAGCACCCTCGGGAGGGCTTTGTATCTATTAACTAGTTTAACACCCACTCAGCCCTGAGAGATAGGTACTATTCCTGCACCCACTGTGCAGACGAGTAGACTGAGGTCTGGGGAAGTTGAGTGCTTGCCCTGAGTCACACAGCTAAGTCACAGGTCCAGAATTTGGCCCCAGGCGGCTTGGCTCCAGAGTTTGAGCTCATAACACCTTTGCTAGGCTGCGGTGGGAACCTGGCGCTTCAGCGACTTCCAGCTCCTGTGGCTCTGTGCTCTGCTCCCAAGGAAGCTGAGTTCCATTTGGCCTGTTTGACTAAACTTAGGATGTTATTATCCAGAGTCTCTATCGTCTCACTTAGTTTTGTCTGCTTGATCTTTCAGAGGTGTAGAAAACTGTGCTAAATGTTTCTCTTCTTCTGGACTTTAAAACTTGGTCTTTCTGTGTACTTTGTACAAAAGTATTTTGTTGTATATGTGAATGACATGTTAGTCATTGCATGTGTATATTCCCTGACCCTTATGTGAATGGTGCACCTTGTACTTTTTATCAAAATAGAATGACCTCCATCAATTTGAAAAGGAGGGAAGGGAAAGAAGGAGGAGGGCAGGAGGAAGGGAGGAAGGGAGGGAGGGAGGGAGAGAAGCCGAGGTCCCATCAGCTTTGTCTTACGTAGATCAGCCAAAAAAGCAAGGAGTTTGATTCTGCTTGGTCCAAGAATAGGAAAGCCACGGTGTCCTAAAGAGAAGTCTATAGTTAGGAGTGAGGAAGATTTGAAATAGATGCTAGCAGAAAGGAAGGAGAGAAACACCATTATAATTACACTTGGTGATGCTTCTTAAGTGGTATATATTCAGTTAAATATAGAAGGGGTTTGCTGCCAGCTAAGAGGAAAAAGCAGGGCAGGGATCAAGGCAGATTGAAAGGGATGTAGGGGAAATTAAAAGGCAAAATTTTGACCTTGTGGAGGTAAAGGCAGAGATAAATCAGAGCGAAAGGGCATCGGCACAGAGCTGGCATGGGGTAAACATGAGCTGATTGACTGGTGGTGAGTGGCGTTAAAACACTGCTCTTAGTGGGAATTTCATCATCAAATGACCTAATCGTCTCCCTGATTTAAAAAAAAAAAATAGCTCCTGTCTCTAACATGGTGACAGATGTATTTCAGCAGAGCATGGAGCAGGCAGGACTGTGACAGTCCTGAGCTGAAGAAATCATCCAAGACCTGGGTGGGACAGGCTGGTGAAAATCTGCTGTAATAATGAGAAGGAATGTTGTTGACTGCTGCCCTTTTTGAGGAGATGTGAGCATAAACCTACTTGGGGTAAAAGCTGAGCCCCAGGGCCTGAGTGCCAGCTGGAACCCAGGCTTCAGGGCAGGAAGGAAGCCACTCTGCACAGGGGAGGGGAGAGGAACCTGACTCCAGTGTGGAACCCAGAGGGTGGGAGAGAGGAGTGGAGGGGGTGGGGTAAGGGTTGGGGGAGGAGGCAGAAGGGGGCTTTCCTAGCCAAAGCCAGCAGTGACTTTACAGGAGGCCTCCTGCTCACTAACAGGCCCTTTTGGTGCTCAAGTCACATGCCTGGACCCCTCGGACCACAGCCAGGTCCATAATGGACCCAGCCAGTGTGGGAACTGGAAGTGCAGGGCAATTTGTGCCTCTGAGAGCCAGCGATGACTGTGCTATTGTGAACAGTTCTTGGAGGCACTCTCTGCTTCACAGGAGACCTGCCAGAATGGAGCTTTGCTGTCTGCACACCATTTGACTTTTCTTCCTTTTGTCTCTCACATTCCTATTCCCTCATTCTGAGGTCACCACCCACATGAGCTCCCTGCACTAAAATCTTCTCTCAATGTGCTTTGGGAAGAACCCAAAACGAAGACAGTGTCCCTTGTGTTTGTGTGACTGAAATGTGAAGACACAAGAGCAGGGCACTATGTCCTCAGGTCAGCCTGACGAAGAGCAGCTAGAAAGTGCCTGCCTAGATGCGGAGTTTCGTGGACCAAGGGAGAGTGATGGCTGAGTGGCTCTAGGACTTGCTGTCAAAGATAAGTGCCTCCTGCTGACTCCACCTCCCTTTCATTCTCTTTATCTTTCCATCAGAGTATCTGGCTGCCTTTTTCAGTGACCTGTAGGAATGATACTAACTATGCAACAGTCCAATGAAAAGACAGGCAAAACACCCTGGCCGGTGTGGCTTGGTTGGTTGGGCATTGTCCCATGCACTGAAAGGTTGCCAGTTCGAATCCAGGTCAGGGCACACGCCCAGATTGCTGGCTAAATCCCTGGTAGGGGCATGTGGGATGCAGCCAATGGATGTTTTGCTCTCACATCAATGTTTCTCTCTTTCCCTCTCCCTTCCTCTCTCTCTAAAAATCAATAAAATCTTTTTAAAAAAAGAAATAAAGGCCCTGACCAGTGTTGCTAAGTGGTTAGAGCATTGACCCAAGCACTGAAGGGTCACGGTTTGATTCACAGTCAAAGGCATGTACCTGGGTTGCAGATTCAATCCCTGGCCCTGATTGGGGCACATGTGGGAGGCAATCAATCTATGTGTCTCTCTCACATTGACGTTTCTCTCTCTCCTCCTCTCCCCCCTCCCATCCTTTCTCCATTCTAATCTCTCTAAAAATCAATGGGAAAAATATCCTCTTGTGAGGATTGACAAAAATAAATAAATAAACAAGCAGATTAATTAATTACTTAATTGACTGATTAAATGGGATAGCCTTCCCTACAAGGCATCCATTTGCTTGTTTCTGCTAAACACACACACACACACACACACACACACACACACACACACACAGGCAAAAAGATTTGAATAGATGCTTCACCAAGGAAGGTATGCAAATTGCCAAGGAGCACATAAAAATTCCCAGCATCATTAGTCATCAGGGAAATGGAAGTTAACACCACAAGGAGAAACCACACTATTCAACTGGCTAAAATTAAAAGGAAGAAGAGCATCAAATTCTGATCTGCTCAGAGACCAACTATTGGTGGAAACATAAAATGGTACAATCTCTTTGGAAAACAGTTTGTCACTTCTATATAAAACTAAACAAATACCTATGGTCCAGTAATTCTGCTTAAGAAAATTTCCCCCAAAGAGATAAAAACATATGGCCTTCAAAAAGGATCTAAGAACATATATAAAAATGTTCATAGCACCTTTGTCATGTTTGACAAGAATGGAAGCCACCCAGGTGTCCATCACTAAGAGAATAAATAAATGCTAGCATATTTATATAAAGTAATAATGCATGAATATGAAAATATGCTGAGCAAAAGGAGTCAGACAAAAAAAAAGAGCATAGTGTATTTGTATTCCATTTATAGGAAGGCCTAGAATATACACAAAGCTAATCTATAGAGTTGAAAAAATGAAAAAGAATGGTTGCCCTTTTGGGGATAAGGATAATGATTGATTGGAAAGGGTAAGAGAGAACTTTCTGGCATGAAGAGAAAGTTTTGTATCTTGAGGGGGTTTTGAGTTACACAGTTTTATGCATCTGTCCAAAACTGTAGAATAATACATTTAAGATTTGTGTATTTTATTCTACATAAATTTTACCTCAAAGGAAAAAAGAGAGCCATAAACAAATATTGAACTCTAATTAAGGATACATATAATAACGTACTTAGTGAAATGTACTAATTTTCTTAGTGGGAAATGTACTAATGATCATGACTCACTATGAAATGCATTAAAAATGGATTCATGTGTGGATAAAGAGATGATAAAGAAAGTGTGAGAAAATGTGAATTGTAGGATCTAGGAGTTGGTATCTGGGTGCTCATGCTCTTTCATCTTTTTGTTAGGTTTGAAATTTTTCATAATATAATGTTTTTAAAAATCAGGAATGACAACCAAAACAGAATAGCTGCTGCTTTTATTCAGAAATTACTTTGTGCCATGCTCTGTTATCACCATAATACCTTATATTTTAACTAGAGGCCCGATGCACAAAATTCGTGCAAGGGCCTTGGCCCCAACCCCCGCCCACTGCTGCTGTGGCCAGGGGCCTCTGCTGCCTCTGCCGTGGCCCCCGCCCACTGAGGCTTTGTCCAGAAGGAAGGACGCCTGGAAAGACGTCTGGTCTAATTAACATATTACGCTTTTATTATTATAGATCCTCTTGAAGTCATGAGTGGTGAGTATTATTACCCCCATTATCCGAGGGAGAGAAAACTAACACCAAGAGGTTAAATTAACATTTCCAAAATCAAATACAGGATACAAAATGAAGCAACCACTTTGGAAACAGCTTGACAGTTTTATATAAACTTAAACAAATTCTTATGGCCCAGTAATTCCACTCCAGAAATCCTGCCCAAGAGAAATAAAAACATATGTCCACCAAAAAACTTGCACAAGGATGCTTGCAGCAGCTTTATTTATAATATAGGATTCAAATCCAGGTCCTTCCCAAATGTTTGCTCTTAACTTTTGTGACATCCTGGTTTTAAAAAAAGTGGGGGCACAGTCATGTTTAGAGCAGCTCTTGTTTAGAGTCACAATTGTTATAATTGATGAACCTACATTGATTAACACACCATTATCACCCCAAGTCCATAGTGTACATTTGGGCTGTACACTGTTGTACCACTGTTGGTGTCCATTCTATGGGCTTGAGGAAGCGTATAATGACCATTATGTATAATCTACCATTATAGTGTCATACAGAATAGTTCCACTGCCCTAAAAATCCTCTGTGCTCTGCCTATTTACCTCACCTTCTAACTCCTGGCAGCCAGCAGTATTATCTTTTTACTGTCATAGTTGAAATCAGACACTACGTAGCCTTTCAGATTGGCTTCTTCCAGCCAGTAATAAGCATTTCAGTTCCACATGTCATTTTGTGGCTTGATGGCTCATTTCTTTTTTTAAAAAATATATATATTTTATTGATTTCTTTTACAGAGAGGAATGGAGAGGGATAGAGAGTCAGAAACATCGATGAGAGAGAAACATTGATCAATTGCCTCCTGCACACCGCCCCCCCCCCCCCCCCATTGGGGATGTGCCCGCAACCAAGGTACATGCCCTTGACCGGAATCGAACCTGGGACCCTTCAGTTCGCAGGCCGACGCCCTATCCACTGAGCCAAACCAGTCAGGGCTGGCTCATTTCTCTATAGCACTGAAGAGCATTTGGTTGTCTGGATGTACCACAGTGTATCCAGCCCTTCACCTGCGGAAGCACATCTTGGTTGCTGCCAAGTTAGTGCGGCTATGAGTAAAGCTGCTATAAACATCCATGGGCAGGTTTTCGTGTGGACACAAGTTTTTGGTTCCTTTGGGTAAATAAAAAGGAGCAATACCAGTGGATCCTGGGGAAAGAGTATGTTTTGTTTTTTCACGAAACTGCCAGCCTTCCAAAGCGGCTGTACCATTTTGCATTCCCATCAGCAACAAACCGAAGTTCTTGTGGCTTCGTATCCTTACCAGCACCTGCTGTTGCCAGTATTCCAGGCTGTGGCCGTTCTAATGGTGCGTACCGGGACCTCATTGTTTCATCTTGCAGTTCCCTGATGACACGCGATGCCGAGCATCTGGTCATATGCTCATTTGTCACCTGCACATTTGCCTTGGCGAAGTGTCTGTCCAGGTCTCTGGCCCATTTTTTAATTGGGTTGTTTGGTTTCTTATTGTTAAGTTTAAGAGTTTTCTATATATTTCGGAAAACAATCTTTTATCAGATCTATATTTGCAAATATTTTCTCTTTCCCAATCTGTGGCTTGTCTTTTCATTCTCTTGACAATGTCTTATCCACAGCAGATGTATTTAATTTTAGTGAAATCCAGCTTACCAATAATTTTTTAATACATTATGCCTTTGAGGTTATATCTAAAAAAATCATCACCATACCCAAGGTCATCCAGATTCTCTCTGTACTAGAATACACCACCCCTCAATATTCCTCTTTGGTATATGGATTATTTTGAGCTAAAGACTATTTTGAGCTGGCAGATGCAGGAAAAGCTCTAAAAACGGGGCACAACTTTTTCTGACCTGCTAGCCACTCTTAGCTGAGTGACATTGAGCTAATCACTTAACATCTCTGACCCTCAGTTACCTTAGCTATACAATGAGAATAATACAATGTAGCTGTTAGTGCTATTGTGAAGATAAAATAAAATAATTACCTTAAAATGCTTACTACACAGGCTGGTTTTATGAAATACTAACCAAGTCTTTCTACGTCAAGTGATTTTAACTTTGAATTATCACTTTCAGACACATCTGAACTTTGGACAATACCAAAGCTTTAGTAGAAATCTTTAGCTACATGTACAGTACAGGTAGTTTCGTTTCAAACTGTTTCACGTGACTCATGGCCATGGTCTCTCTTGTTTGTGCGTATGAATCATTTGATCTGGGAGCTAGTGTGTCCCTGAACTGGGACAAGGATTTTGAGCCCTATTATCATGCATGACCAGAGAGATCAAAGTGGCCTTTATTTTACTTTCTGAAACTTAATGCAAACTGACAGCTCATAAGCGGCAATTCCTGCATTCTGGGTCAGTTCCAAAGACTGCACCCCACCTCCTGACCTCCCCCTGACCTGGACTTTCTACCTTTCCTCCAGGCACTAAAGGAAATTTACTCCCAGCTCCTCCCCTTCTCTCCCCTTTGCTTTACTCTCCAATATGCGATAAATTAAAGTGTCAGACTTCCAAGTCCCTTTCAAAACAAGCAGTACTTGTTTGTTCAAAGAAAGAAAGAAAAGAAAGAGGGAGGGAGGGAGGGAGGGAGGGAGGGAGGGAGGGAGGGAGGGAGGGAGGGAGGGAGGAAGGGAAGGAGGGAGGGAGGGAAAGAAGGAAGGAAGGAAGGAAGGAAGGAAGGAAGGAAGGAAGGAAGGAAGGAAGGAAGGAAGGAAGGAAGGAAGGAAGGAAGGAAGGAAGGAAGGGAACAGATGTGGTCCCTGTCTCTGAGAAGCAGCTGACAGCTAAGACCACCCCACAACCCATCCTGGGATATGCAGCTCCTGGGAAGGGTCTTACCTGAAGATGACTTTGGATTTGTTTGAGACGAGTGGACACCTAAGATACATCTAATTATTCCCATCTCAGGTGGCTACTGAACTGATCAGGTGGAGAAACTTTCAGTTCAGTCCAGTGTAGAGGAAAAAAGGGGTCCTATGCAAAGTAACCTCACAGGGTGATCTGACCATACATTCCTATCGGGGCAG
Source organism: Cnephaeus nilssonii (assembly GCF_951640355.1). Lineage (NCBI taxonomy): Eukaryota > Metazoa > Chordata > Mammalia > Chiroptera > Vespertilionidae > Cnephaeus > Cnephaeus nilssonii. The sequence goes on along the minus strand of NC_137089.1, from coordinate 33,469,238 downwards.
GTCATGGTGGATCGTCACTCTCCAGGAATATAACTTCTTATATATAAAAGCCTAAGCGACTCTTAGGACTGGACGACTGGCCGATAGCTATGACACACACTGACCACCAGGGGCAGATGCTCAATGCAGGAGCTGGATGGGTGGTCAGTACACTCCCACAGCCAACTTCCCACAGCCAGCCATTCTCCCATGGTCCCTTCCCCTGGCCAGTCTGCCCCGATCAGCCCTGATCTCTGGCCAGGCTGAGGGACCACACTCATGTACGAATTTGTGCACTGGGCCTCTTGTCTTTAATAAAAGGCTTATCTTGCCTTAAGGAAGTCTTGTCCATTGTTTCTGTACATTCAGGTTAATAATTAATATAAGACACTTAAAACTTTACAAGAAAATTCCAAGTGACATACTACAAAATTTAAAAAGGCTTACAGAAAACCAAGTTCAAATGGCTAAGAAACATGAAAAAAAAAATGGGGAAATGCAAAAAAGTAATTGATATCTTGTTATACTAATTGACCTGGAATTTCTTTTTTTTAAATCCTCACCTGAGGATAGGTTGTTCATTGATTCTAGAAAAAGAGGAAAGGAGAGGGAGAGGGAGAGGGAGAGGGAGAGGGAGAGGGAGAGGGAGAGAGGGAGAGAGAGAGAGAGAGAGAGAGAGAGAGAGAGAGAGAGAGAGAGAGGAGAGAAACATCGATCGGTTGCCTCCTGTATGCTCCCTGAGCTGGTGCATAAGACGACACTCTAACCAGCTGAGCCACACTGGCCAGGACGACCTGGAATTTCTAATGTACCAACCTGTGTTGCCTAGTGGAAGATGGCCAAGGAAGCTCACATAGGTGAGGGCTCTGGGGAAAGAATTGGGAACATTTTGAAGATAGAATTGAAGGATGCGTATAGAATGACTGGCCATTCTAGAAATAGGAGCCAAAGAGAACATGTACATTAGGATGTCGACAAAGAAGACAATGAAAGCAGAAAGCAGAAGAGAATAGGGAAACAATTTATATTTTAAAATCTGCAGCAGCTGTCACTCAGCATCAGAACTTGATGTTTATCCTTTCATTTGCTGTCTATAAAGTATATCTACAAAAATTCACTTCCATTTTTATTTTAGCACAATATAATATTTAACATAACCTTGTAAAATTAATTCAGGATGAGGAATTGCTAATTTAACATGTCTTTTTTTATACATCTGTTTTGCTTCAGCTATAAAGTATTTTTTAAAGGACCAATGTTTGAAATTGAATCACTTAACACTATAAAAATAGAATCTAGTACTTGGAAATGAGAGTAGTAAGCCCCAAACGTGACTCAAAATAAAACTCCCACTTTTGAAACCTGAAACTAATTTACACTTTTTTACTTGCATAGTTTTTTGAAGAGTTGTTATATTTTAAAATAGACTTTAAACGAATTCCAATGCTATACGCCTATTACTGTCATTCATAACCATTATTTTCCCTTTTAAAAATAGCATCTTATTTTCATTTCATCTTGACTTCATAAGTTAGATAAAATTTTATTCTTGGGAAAATTCTACCCTGAAAAAAAAGTATTATACCATATGTAAACTCCATTACTAAATTACTTGGGACTGCCATGATTGCAAATAACAGAAACCCAGCTCAAATTAATTTCAGCAGGATTTTGTTGGCTTACATGCCTAAACCACATGACATATGATTTGAGGTCTGAGGAGAACAAAGGACTAAAAATTTATCAGGTAGTTATCTCTACCTCTTGTTTCTGATTCTTTCTGCAAGTTCTCTGTAGCTGCAGGTAGGTTTCTTTACATTATAGGGGTGTGGCTGTCAGCTACTCACAGCACACACCCTAATAGTTCTGCAACCAGGGAGGAAATAGTGCTCTTTCCCCAGATCTACTGTGAAAAATCTCCCCAGGGAGCATTCTGACTGAGCTGATTTTGGTCATGTGATACTCTCTAGTCCAATTACTGTACATGTGGTGGTGGACCAGGATGGGTGGCTGTCACTAGAACCACATGGATTGATGAAATGCTTTGGGGAAAATAAAAGCAGTTATAAGCAGAATAAAATGTCAACTTCAGTTCTGACTAGAAAAATGTGAACAGAAACATTTTGTTTAAAAACTTGTTAGTTTGAATTGGATTTCCTTTTACCTTTTCTTTGACAACATAAATATGTAAAATATTTAAAAAATCATTCTTGGCCACAATGCTTATATTAATTTTAAGTGTGGTATTAAGTAAATGGGCTGGCTCTAGCGATAGTCAAATTGCACCAGCTCATTCATATTCCCATAAGAACTGAGGGACTATTGCTTTCCCATTGGGATTGAGACTAGTAAATCACCTTTGAATTGTAACTTTTATTCAACTGGCAAAGAAGCTTTTTGACCTAGTTATCGGGCACAGTGTAATAATACTGGTATTGAACAAGCATGTTTACAAATATCTCCAGAAGTGATTCAGGCTAGAAAGTGATTTAGGAGGTGGGAACTACTATATCTTTTCAGTTGTCATGGATCACTGTCCTTTATTTTCTTTTTCTTTCACATTTTTTATTTCAAGCCACAATAAGTTGACAAATAGTATAACAATGACATAGTCTTCATTTATTTCATCCTCGTTTACTATTCTCTCCCCCTTCCCCCACCCCTCGCCCTTTGGTTTCTGCAGATGTCCATACAGGTACTGTCTGGCCCAAGGCACAAGCAAGAAATCTACAGCATCTTCCCACTTTATGCTCCCACCACTTCAGTGTCACTGCTACCTCCAACCCCTCACCACAGCTGCCCCTCACTCACACACACCCCAGTTCTTCCCCACCCTTGTGGTGTCTTAGTTTTTTTATGGTGTTTTCCTTCCATTATTCCTCCAGGGTTGATGTCTTTAGGGGAAATAGCAAAATCAGCATGTGGTAGAAACTAGAAATTGATCAGTCTAGTTCCGTCACACAGCCCAATGAAAAGCTTTCCTTTACACACAAGCACAAGGTAACACCCTCCCTGGCTTGTCTGGGGACCGCAGAAGAGGGTGGGGCAGGGAAGGGAGTTCTCAGTGGGGACAGGTAATGATACTTTTCACATATGAGATTGCAAACTTCAAGGAGCTGATTGAGTGGGGTGCTGAGAATATAGACGAAAAAGGGGTCAGTGTTTGCCCAGTAAAATGTTAAGGGCCTTATCACTGCCTGGAGACATTTAACTTTCTTTCTGTAAATACTTACTCGGGGCACTTCCTTACTTCAGGATTTCAGGAGTACTTTTCTTCCTTTTGTTTTGTTTGTTTGTTTGTTTGTTTAAGTAAAGCTGATGTTCAGAAGGCATTCATAACTACAGGTCTGCAGCTAGCTTCAGGGATGCTTGGGTCCCACCTCAGGTTAGGAAGGGCAGTGAGAGCCATGGTGACAGATGAAATTCCGAAAAGTCCCCATGGTTAGAGGAAGAGAAGATGAGGCTGGAACGGCAAAGGACCCCACCATCAAAGGTGAGGAGTGGCCTGGGAAGCATCAAGAAGAGGAAGCAGCCAAAACCGGTTTGGCTCAGTGGATAGAACGTCCGCCTGCGGACTCAAGGGTCCCAGGTTCGATTCTGGTCAAGGGCATGTACATTGGTTGCGGGCACATCCCCAGTAGGAGGTGTGCAGGAGGCAGCTGGTCGATGTTTCTCTCTCATCGATGTTTCTAGCTCTCTATCCCTCTCCCTTCCTCTCTGTAAAAAATCAATAAAATATATTTAAATATATATATATATTTAAAAAAAAAAGAAAAAAAAAGAAGAGGAAGCAAAACCTCGACGAGCAGAGGGAGTAGAGATGCAGGGAAACCCAGGGTCTCCTGGGAGAAAGAGCACCCATAGTGTCAACACGCTGGTCAGGTCAAGTACAACACGCGTGAAGTGTCCTTGACTTTGGGAATAAGGAGTTTATGGAATGTGGAGTGCTGGAAGCAGAAAGCAAAATTGAATCAGGCATAAATTGGTAGTGAGGGAGGCAGAGAGTATGGGTAACCGTTTCAAGAAATTTGGTTGTAAAGTGGAGGAGACGGGGGACTAATGAGAGGGGGTTTGTGTGTTAAAGACTCAAGCATGTTAAATGACTAATACCATAGATCTCAACCATGGCCACCAAGTAATGCTGCCGGGGAAGCTTTAAAAGATACCTGTGGCTGGATATTCTGGTTAAATTACTCTCCAGTGAAGCCCGGGCAATCAGCACTGTTCTGGATGCTCCCTAGGGAAGTCTAACGCACAGCTCGATTTGGAGCCCCTGGCCTAAGGGAAATCCGGGAGAGAAGGGAGAGGGAAAAAATGATAATATTGGAGTAAAAGGGGCTCAAGAAGGAACAGAGGACTTGTTTTTTTGTGTGTGTTTTTTTAATAAATTTTATTGATTTTTTACAGAGAGGAAGAGAGAGGGATAGAGAGTTAGAAACATCGATGAGAGAGAAACACTGATCAGCTGCCTCCTGCACAACCCCCACTGGGGATGTGCCCGCAACCAAGGTACATGCCCTTGACTGGAATCGAACCTGGGACTTTTCAGTCCTCAGGCCGACGCTCTATCCACTGAGCCAAACAAGTCAGGGCCAGAGGACTTGGTTTTAAGCAGCACGGACATTTCTTCTGCTGCGAAGAGAAAGGGAGGAAAGGATGGATGTAGGCAAGGGTACGTGTGGCCCAGATGTGGAAGGAAGTGGAGGAGTCCCTGTGTGACAGGCTGCATTTTCTCTGTGACGCAGGAAGAAAAGCCGTTTGCCAAGGGGCTTGGAGGAAAGTTGAGGACAGAGGGCTGGCATGGTTGCTGTAACAGCACCATGAAACACAGACTTTCTGACGTTGTTGGGGACCCACTTGAGGCTGGTGGAACCAGTCTATGTCCTTAGGGGACTCCCTCTGCAGTACGACTCCAGGTGTGCTTGGCCTGGCAAAGCGGACATTTATAGTCATATCAGTTGATGATTGGGAGTCCAAGGGACACAATGAAAAGACTGCCAATAAAGGGAGTTATAGCCCTGGCTGGTGTTCCTCAGTGGTTAGAGCATTGGCCCATGCACCAAAGGGTCTCATCAGGTTTTATTCCTGGTCAAGGGCAAATACGTGGGTTAAAAGTTGGCTCCCAGGGCTGGTTGGGGTGCATGTGGGAGGCAACCAATCTCTCTCTCTCTCTCTCTCTCTCTCTCTCTCTCTCTCTCTCTCTCTCCCCCCCCCGCCCCGCCCTCCTTCATTCCTCCCTTCCACTCTCTCTAAAAATCAATGGAAAAAATATCTTCAGCCCTAACCGGTTTGGCTCAATGGATAGAGCGTTGGCCTGCGGACTGAAGGGTCCCAGGTTCGATTCCGGTCAGGGGCATGTACCTTGGTTGCAGGCACATCCCCAGTGGGGGGTGTGCAGGAGGCAGCTGATCGATGTTTCTCTCTCATTGATGTTTCTAGCTCTCTATACCTCTCCCTCCCCCTTCCTCTCTGTAAAAAATCAATAAAATATATTTAAAAAAAATTTTTTTAAATCTTCAGGTAAGGATTAGCAACAACAACAACAAAAGGGAGTTATAAATGTGGATTGCAGAATCTGGGCAAGATAGAGACAAAATTAGTGGAAAGAAAATAAAAGTTCAAGAGATTGGAAGGATCAATGAGGTGGAAAAGTTATGTAGCCAGAGAACCTGAATAATAAAAGGGGAAGATTAGAATGTTGTAATCTGAGAGCAGCTGTTAGAATTTGAGTCTTAGGATGTGGAGAGAGCTGGATGACCACCAGGTCTTGGTGGGACCAAGGGTGTACAGCTAATGTATAACAGGAGAAAAAGCATCAGAATATTCCACTTTCTAGAATATCCACTTCCCCAAATATTTTAATTGTCTTATTAAAATTTATAACTATAGTATATAGTTATACTATAAACAGTATATAGAAATATACACTACATATAATGCATAATTATAATTAGAGTTTGCCTAGCCTATCCGGCATGTTTTTGAAACATGAAAGGGAGGAAAAAATAAACACCACATATATGTACATGAATAAAAATGATTAGGTAAACATAAACCAAAATATTAACAGTGAAATCACGATTAATTTTTTTCCCTTTTCTCTTTTCCAAATGTACAACAGTCAAATAGTATTTCACTAATCTTAAAAGGCAATACATTTATGTTTTAAAAGAAAATCGTTTACCCCAAATGAACTTTGCTCCTTTAGGATATCTTAGCATGGAAAGGAAGTAATATTCTAAACTACGGAACATATGTGTTAGTACAGAGTTCCGAATGCAAACAGTAATTTCAATGAGTCACTTTCTTTCCGGCTCATTTTAAACTATGAGGTGGCAATCAGGCCTAATTATTTAGATCTCTAAATATTTACTCTTAAGACAAGTTCCTTATGTCGATAATGTTGACTTAATAAATGCAAGTTGACATTGATATATTAGAAGACTTCCTTCTCTCAGAATTATGCATTGTATTAAAAGAGCTTTACAAAGGAGAAGAAAAAGGTGGGCAGATGAGGCCATCTCTAACTATTCATTTTTAACTTGCAACTTCTTCAGCAAACACACATACATTTCCTATTCCCCTTTCGATCTCATTTTCCTCCATAGCACTTAGTTACATGCTATTTATTCCACTGGTACAAGTGAAGTCTTATATAGTACATATCCACACATGTGTTCATGTATCTTTATACATATATTAAATCAGAAGTTCTGATTTACCTGGTCTGGGGTAAGATGGGAGCATGGCTATTTTTTTAAAGTCCCCCAAGCTTATTTTTAACATTGCCAGCATTCTACATAATCAACTCGGTTAAATCAAAATGGAATTTTTGGAGCCCTGCTCCTTTGTTCTGTGAAAATCAAGACAGTCTCTTGGCTGACATTCCTGTCAGCTTGGCTGTCTCAGCCACCCTGAATACATGGTTGTTCGATTCCCCGCTTGTCACCCGCTGGTAGAACCCGGAGACACCTGTCCTCAGTGCCTGCGATTTTGTCTCTCCTTTGGGAAATTTCAGTAAAGAAACCAACTAACAGAGAGAGAGAAACATAGATGCCTAAGTTTCTAAGGAAAGAAACACCTGCGACGGAAAAGTCCCACCTGCAACCTCGTGTAGAGGGCTGCTTTATCATGTTAGAGGTGTGCACACAGCCACAGCCGGCAAGGTGCTAGAGGAGTGCCGTGATGAGGGCCACCAGAAACCCGAGCAGCAGCTGGCAGAGCTTACAGAGGGCCGCTTTAAGGAAGTTCACCAGGGATCTAGAAGCAGCAGCTGGCAGGACAGCCACAGGGGAAATCAACTCAGATGACATAAACTGTACTTATTTTTTTAAAAAAAAACAACTTTCTCAACCAGCATCATCTCTTTTCTTTCCACTTTTGCTTTGGAAATAATTATAGATTTACAGGAAACTGCCAAGATAACACAGAGTTCCCATGTACCTTTCACTCAGGCTTCCCTGTTACTTCCATCTGTGCAACTATGGTCCTATATCAAACCCAGGAAATTGACATCGGTACAGTGTGTGTGTGTGTGTGTGTGTGTGTGTGTGTGTGTGTGTGTGTGTGTAGTTCTATGCCATTTTTTTTATCACGTGTGTAATTCATGTAACCATAACTATAATTAAGATACAAAACTATTCCATCATTTCTACTTTCTTTGAGATAAATGGCCAGGAGAGCAATTACTAGCTCTTCCTGGTGGGTTGGCCTTTCTATTGTTCCAGTCCTCTGTACATTTTCTTTGCAATGGTATCATAGATGCCTTTTTTCTCGATTGCTCTGTAGGACCACATCGTGTACCTATCACAGATAAATTTGACATTTCACTCTAGTTTACCCAGAACTTTGAATTGTTAGCTAAGGATTCTTTCCGGACTTGAATTCCTTTTTGGCCATTTTACAAAAAGAAATAGAATTGGCTTCACTTCAGGGGTGTTTCTGAATATGGGACAATGACTCAGAATAAGAAAGCAAGTCAAGACAAGATTGTTAAGTGAGTTCTGAGCATCTCTCACTAGCTGAGTAGATCATTCAGGAATATCAACTTGCCTATTCCTAAAATATTCAACTGTAGAAATCAGTAAAATTTGAAATTTTTTTCAAGTTATGAGCCAGACAGTCTCACAGTTGGTTAAAACCTTGAATGTTAAATCCAAGAATGTTACTGATCTGTTCGAATGGATCATATCCAGATTCTGCTAATTAGTTTTATATCCTAAATGCTGTCAGTGAAGTTTCACAGTTTGGTATTCTGAGACCCCTCACTGTCTGCCCTATGGTAATGCAAAGCTTCCCCTGCCTTCTTTTAAGAATTTGTTGAGGCCCTGGCTGGTGTGGCTCAGTTGGTTGGGTCTCGTACTGTGCACCAAAAGTTTGCTGGTTCAATTCCTAGTCAGGGCACAGCTGCCACAGTTGTGGGCTCCATCTCTGACCTCTGGTAGGGGTTGTACAGGAGGCAGCTGATATAGGTATATGGCCATAAATATTTTTCCAGTAAATTAGGATGCCCTTATAAATTTGGTTTTAAAGTATGATTTTTTTGGAGAATAAAATTAAAGTTAAGGGATTGTGTGTCCTAGATCTATTAATTAACACAAGTTTCACAGTAATAGTTAAGCCTTACCATCATGCCTGGACATAAGTAGTCCATTGAAAACAAATTAGCCTTCCTAGATTTTAATGGTTAGATGGGAGGAAGAAAAAAAATTAAAGGAAACGGGACAAGGAAAAGAATGGAGAAGAGAAGGGAAGAAATAGAGCTAGACAATAAATAAAGTAACATTTAGGACCACAGAGAAAAGACGAGGTATCAGTGAAGGGTGTTTTATTTCTGAATTTGTGAAGTAGAGTAGTAGACAGAACAGTGATCTAACTACAGGGGAGTGTTTCTTAACATTTCTAAACAGCTTTACTGAAGTCTATGAGATATATTTTTTAACTGCCCTTATTTAATGTATACAATTTGATGAGTTTGAACATATACCCATAAAATTACAATCAAGTCAAACTTTTTTTAAAGATTAGTGTCACTCACCTTGTAAGGGGCCTTTTTAGATATTTATTTTTCTGTAATCATCCCTCCACCCCATGAAAATTTAACACCACAGACCTACATATCTATTTATGCACTACTAGTAGCCCTGTGCACAAATCCGTGCACCAGTAGCTCTCTGCGGGGCCTGGCCGCTCCACACCCGCTGCCCAGAGGCTTTCCATGGGCCAGAGGCCCGTCTGCGGCTGGGCGTAGAACACTTGCCTCGTCATGCCCGCTGCCCAGAGGCCCTCCGCGGCTGGGGTGGGACGCTTGCCTCGTCGCCATGGTGGCCAAGCAAGCATTCCGCCAGGCCGCTCACGCTGCCTGCTCTCAGTGGCTGCCCCCCAGGACTGGGAGACTCTGGCAGGGCTGAGAGGACTGGGCGCCACCATCTTGTGGCTATGGGAGCTGCCATCTTTGTGAGAGAGTAATGGTTAATTTGCATATTACCCTTTTATTAGATAGGATTAGAAGCCCAGTGCACGAATTCGTGCACGGGTGGGGTCCGGCCAGCCCCAATTGGGGCTGATCGGGGCCAGACAGCTAGGGGGAGGGGCCGTGGGAGGTTGGCCGGCTGCCTATCGGGCTGGCCAGCCAGCCGCAGTGCACGTCATAGTGACCTACTGTTCCAGTCGTTCCGGTTGTTCCAGTCGTTCCGGTTGTTCCAGTCACTTGGCTTTTATCTATGTAGATGGCCCTTTGGAGGTGACCAGTGTAGTATCTAAAATTATTTTTCCCCCAAGAACCAATTTTTACTTCAATGTGGGCAGCATTGCCCTTGCTGAGAAGGCATTGCTAGTTCTGTATTAACTGATTACACAACTTTTTGCAAGTCCTTCTCACTCTTTGAGACTCAATTTTCTCATTTGTGAAATGAAGAGGTTGAACAACACGCTCTTGAAGACTCCTTCGCGGCCCTGGAGCCCTATGACTTTTATGAGGTATATGCATGGGCCCACTGTAGCTGAGTCCTCTGGGCCTCCCTACCCCTTGTCCACCCGCCTTTGCAGGCAGAAGGTGAAGGTAGCACCTGTATTGTGATTGTTAGTTTGTGTGCCAGTCTCCCTCCAGAACGACATGAGCTCCTTGAAGACAAAGTCCTCATGTATTTGGTACAGTACCTGGCAGGAAGCAAGCATTTCGTTGACCTTTGAAAATGGGCCACACACAGAGTACTTGCAGGTTGAACTAGATGAAATTGCCCATGCAAGACCCTTCTACTATCAAATATGTAAGCTAACTCAGGCACCATGGAGTCAAATGACCTGGTGTAGCTCAGGGCAGTGTAGACCCTTCTACTATCAAATATGTAAGCTAACTCAGGCACCATGGAGTCAAATGACCTGGTGTAGCTCAGGGCAGTGTCTGACATGTTAACAGGTCAAAAAAACATTTAAGGAAGGAAGGAAATTTATACTGTAGCTCACAGGCCAGTGTCTGACATGTTAAGAGGTCAAAAATCATTTAAGGAAGGAAGGAAATTTGAGAGTAAGCGAGGGAAAAGCAGAGAAGTCATATTATTGCCAATGTTACATTTCTTTGAAAATGCCCAGTACCTTTAACTATATATGGCAGATTGTTCTGCCCCAAATCCAGCAGGTTAGTTAATCAGCTTGGTCAAAATTGGGCATGAAGGGATATTGCCACTAAAACATTTTATGCTCTTTATAGTATTAATCTGTCATAAAAATTAAGAAGGGAATAATTGGCCACATGTGTAAAGCACTTTCTAGTTTCCAAAGGACTTTGTCATGAATTATCTCATTGCAGGGTCCAGAAAAGTTTCATACAGTGCAGAAGACAGTCAAGCTAAGTAAACCCACTGAACCAGTATAGGAGGATCATTCCTTTGCCAACCACACTGATATCTTATGTGATTCTTAAGCATTCTCTTTACAGACTAGTTAGTAGTGTTTGAAGTTGCCATGGATACAAGGCAGCTATATAACCCAGTTGCTATTTCTCATCTTCTGCCACCAAACCTGTCAATAAACTAAGAAAATATAAGACACAATTTCCATTGGCAGCTACCAAGACTTACATCATAGAATGAAAAGGGTAGAAAGAAATTTATTTTCTGGTACATGAATCCCTAAAACTGACTAGAAAACTTTATGTCTATGAGAATATCTCCCATGACGGTCCATAGCTTTCATCAGATGGTGAAGGCAGGTGGTCTCCATGGTGACAGCCCACCATTTACATCTGATATAACTGAGCCTTGGAGAGGCCCAATGAATATCTTGGGGTTCCACAGCACAACTAGTTAGAGCCAGAATTTGACTTGTGACACTCCCATTTAAATGCTGTCCTCCCCTGTCCGTCAAGTGCCTTCAGGAGCCATTCATTTTTGAGCCCAATCAGGGAATAGTTTCAGCTATGTGTTTCTGAAATTTGAATATAAATGAGTCTTGCACAAGCGTTTATCTTGAGGTTTGAGCATTTAATTGAGATTAGTGAACATTGCCTTAATTCTACAACCTCAGAAATAAAGAGTACAGAAAATGAGTCATTTCACAAGGTGAAAATCTGGTGGTTGTGCATTAAAATTCAAACAGAACTGATTATATTGATACCTTGAAAATGGTGAAGGCAGAGGCTATTATTTAAGAATTAAGAAACTGGGAGTAAATCTCATTTGTAGCCTGAACAGCCTTAACTCATATGTAAGAAGCAGAGGTAAAGATGCTGAAAAAGCTAATTATAATCATGTAAATGTCAAGAGCAAAATGTTTCAAAGGCAACAACGCCGAAGTTACAAGTGAGAAGATAGGAAATGTTAGTAGAATTATGCAAAATAAGGTTTCCCTTAATTTTTATGTGGGAATTTGTTCAATTAACTGAATAGTCCTTTTTTAAGAATACAGTCCTTATCTTCAAGAATATAATCTAAGGATAAGCTATTAATTGTATGCCTAATTTAGGTAAGAACAGGGAAACAGTTGTAGCTGGTTTTAAAAATTAGCATTTTACACCTCTTCTGTCACTCTTTATTCTAGTTCCCTCCTCCATTCAGATCTTCAGATGTCATATATTGCCCCCCCTCCATCAAAACTAGCTCTCAATGAAAAGTTCATGATACTGAAAGATAAAACCCAGCCTAATTGTCATAACTATATAGCAAACACTGTCAAAACCTCAAAAACTTCAGAGGGGGGGAAACCCAAAAGCACATGTTACCACCCTATTAGCCAATATCCTAATATTTTCTGCCCCATACAGTCCTCAAAAACAGAGTGGATTTGAGGAAAGAAAGCACCAGCTTCAAAATAAAGGAGGACACAAGGAGTGCATTCTCTGGCGATCAGGCAGCCAACAAAGTTCCCCCAGGTTGTAGGAAGCTCCAGGCCTACAACTTCCAAAGCCTTCCAGGTCGGCCCAGAGGGGAGCCCGGAGAGGGAGACGGAGAGAGAGGCCCCGGACATGGAGATTCCTGAGCACCGGAGAGGGCGAGGGGGCTAGGAATGCGGAGCTGGAGCTGGCTTCTGCCGTCCCCTGGCTGGGCTCCCTGTTTCTTTAGAAGAAAGGGATTGATAGTGGCAGCAGCCCAAAGACCCACAGACGAAGGCACACGCCCCTGGGAACCGCCCTTACAGTTCTTCCGGCTGAATGGGGGCTGTCTGAATGGGATGAGTTGGGATAAGGAAGTAAGCAGATGGCCGGGGAGGGTCAGACATGTGGGAAGCCATCCATTCACCAGTCACAGGACACATACCGTGGAAGGTGGGGAAATGCCACTTCCCTCTCTTGTTTATTGCCCCGGCTTTGGGGCATCCAGAAAACTACTGGAGAGTGTTCAGAGCAGCCACACAGCATGGGCTTGGGGACTGGTCATTTTGGGGGGGCAGGGAAATCTTTTAGAGAAAGTTTCGCCAAGACCTGTCCCATTAGTCACCAATGACCCATTGCCAGGCTACTACGTGTAGGGCCCAGTGGCAAATGCTGGGATGGACAACAAAAGCTGTAACATGGCCCTCTTCCCTTCACTATCTTGAATTATAACCTGCCGATGGTAGCAAAAAAACAAACCCTGTCCTCTCCTGCTGGAACAACAGGGAAGAGGGATACCCGGTCTGGAGTGAGGACTTCCGAGTGATCACTGTGCTCGCCTTGGGGAAAGCAGTGGGCTCCAGAGAGATGGTTTGTACCAGTCATGCTTCACTTGCACTATTGCCTGTTGGTAAGGGCTCCCCCTCCCCCACTCTCCAGAGTAAATTGTTCCGGCGGGTGTCTCTGGCATGGTGTCTTATTGCTTCGCAGAGTTGTTATTCTGTGGGACCAGGGCCAGAGGCAGGCCACATTTTTGCCAGTCATCCTTCCTTCCTCACAACTTGCATTTCTCCTGCGAGTCCTCAATGTGAGGACAGGGGGAAGGAGGGTGTTCTGTTGATGGGTGGCGAGTCTTCCTATTAACCCTAGGACTTTTCACCTGCCTCCTAAGTCTGAGCTGTAGAAGACATTTTTAGCTCTGAGTCCACAGTATCTCCCAGGCTGGACCAATTCAGGCCTGCACTGTTGACAGACCAGGGAGGTAAGGGACCAGCAAGCAGCCACACTCAGCCTGCTCCCCTTTTTCTTAGAGCTCAAAACACATATCGGGTAAGATTGGATTGGCGTGGTGAGCAGTTTTGAAGGGGGAAAGTCATTATAGAATAGCAGAGTGGGGAGGGGCAGAGGTATCGGACACATCTTTTCTTGATGCTTTGAGGCAAAGGATGATAAAAGAGTGAGGAGCACATTACAGTGCCTGCTAATGGTCAACCCTCCTCTAAAAGCCTGTGCTCCGGGTCGTATTGCATAACACAAATAGGAATTAGACTTGAATAGGCATAATTCAGTGAGAGTTGCTGCTTAAAAGATCTCCTTCTGAGAACTTGAATTGTAGTGACTCCTTGCATATTTTAATACTTGAAGTGATCCCTTTACCTTGAGACTTGACTTTCTTTTTTAAAAGATTAGATGAAAATCTGAACGGACAGTATACGAATAACCTATGTGAAATTTATCAGATTCTTAATGTACAAGCACACAAGTCCAACCAATTACAGTAATAATATTGAGCACAAATCTGGTGTTAGATCCAACATCTCCTAACTTGGAAATAGAAAGAAAGAAAGAAAGAAAAAAGACTCAGGCAACCTTAGCTATGGGATAAAACTCCCCCCACCACTCCCCCATCCTAGTTTTATGTTATTCACAGATTCTCTTCTCTGTCCCATGCGGATCTGATTCGGAAGTCACATCATTATTTTGTAACTCTAATTGCAGAGAGCTGTCAGTTTAATGTTTGTAATTGGTCACATTTCAGGTGTTAAGCAGGTATGCATTAAAGGTCATTCTCTACCTCAGGGTACCATATTCCCTAAGTGATGACTGTACACGTTCATATAATAGTTCCTTGTCTCCCTATGCTTGCTCTTTAATATTTTACTTTAGCTATTCAGGGCTGCTCACAGTTTTATGGTAGGATAAATGCTCAAAGGGGTACTCTTACCTATTTTTTAGAAAATAATTAAAATTTTAAGTTGTGTGCCACTTGAAAAAAGTCTCTCCTGTCAAAAAGACATTTACTTTAATTTTTTTTTTTTGCATTACTATCAGATATAAGCCCTTTCCTTACAAATATAAGCATTTCCACTTGAGACGTATGGGAGGGCTTGGGGCTAAACTGAGAGGGTGACAAGGGTCCTGTGACCCTCTGGACAGTCTAGCAAAAACATTCCCCAGGCAGAAGAAGACCAAGTTCAAAGAGCCTGAGGTACAAATGTTTATTAATACCTACTTCGTGCTATACAGATTCATAGATGGGGCCACTGGCAGTCCCCACCCTTGTTGGTAGCCGGCATGTCGTTTTCTTCTATTTGTGACTTATTTTCACACTAGAGGCCCGGTGCACAAAATTTGTGCATGGGTAGGGTCCCTAGGCCTGGCTGGCAATCAGGGCTGATCGGGGCCTTCCTTCCCTGGCTGCTGGCTCCCTGCCGGGGCCTTCCTTCATTCCGTGCCGCCCCCTGGTGGTCAGCGCATGTCATAGCAAGCAATCGAACTACCAAACTCCCGGTCTCCCAGTTGAACTCCTGAGGGGACACTTTGCATATTAGCCTTTTATATATATATAGATAAGCCCAAGCATAGTAGCAAGCTGTTTATGTTGCTCGAACTCAGAATGAATATATATTTTTAAAAATAATATCTTGGGCTAGGTCTACACAGTCATCACTCCTGCATTTAGGTTTTTACACAATTGCTTCTTTAAGGGTACCTTCTGGCAGCTGAGATTCTCAATCTTCCTTTTGTGTTGGCGCTAGAAACACTAAGTGCAATATGAATACCATCAAGAAGTAGATACAATAGGATCACAATTTGTAAGACAGCTGCTTGGAAATGGTTTTGCACAGCTTTGCTAGATTAATATTCTCTCTGGTGCTGGGAGGAGTACCTTCAGTGATCATTTCCGTATTGGTATCTGTCTCTGGCTCCGAGGGACCCAGCCACAGAGATGACTTCATCACTTGATGAAGCCCTATTGCAGTTCCACGAACAATTACAAAATATGTGGGGCTATTGGCCACAACATAACACTAAACAAGCTTTTAAAGTAATGAATATTGTACTTCACAAAGTAAAGAAGTACTGTAGAGTTTCAATTATATTAGCAGTGGCCTTTAGGTTAATAAAATCTTGTTGCAATGATACAAGGAGACTCTCCCTAGTTTCCATGCTAGCAAGTTCTTTGACAAAGTCTCTAAGGATGGAGATATATATATATCGGGTATGGGCTCAGTAATGTTTGGCATGTGCTTCTGAAATTACAGAATAGATTCAAGTCAACTGATGACAGTGTAAAAAGGACCAAGTCAATACTACTTTATGATGCATATGACGGATTTCTCATCAACTATCAAGTTGAGTCAATGATTTAATTTTTTTCTTTTTTAAAAAATCTTTATTGTTGAAAGTATTACATATGTCCCCTTTTTTTCCACCATTAACCCCTTTTAGCCTGTCCCCGCCCCCCTAGTCTCCCTCCCATACCCCCCTCCCTCCAGGCCTTCTCCACACTATTGTCTGTGTCCATGGGGTATGCATATCTACACTAATAAAAGAGAAATATGCAAATTTGACCTTGCCTCTGCAATGCCCACATGCCAATCAGGAGTGAGTATGCAAATTAACCCAACAAAGAGGGTGGGTTAATTTGCATACACAGGCGCGGAGCGAAGATTGAAGGCTCCGGCATGAGTGAAGACTGAAGACTGAAGATGACTGAAGATGACTGAAGATGACTGAAGACTGAAGACGAAAGAGGCTTAGCTTCTCTACTGCAGGCGAGTGGAGAAGCCAAGCCTTGCTGCGGCCAGAGCGGAGAAGCCTAGCCTCGAGGCTTGGCTTCTCTGCTGTGGCCCCAGCGAAGGCCTGGGTCCCAGGTACTGGAGGAAAACCGGTGCCAACAGCCAGGGGAAGGAAGGCCTATTGCACGAATCTTTGGGTAACGGGCCTCTAGTATGCATGTAAGTTCTTTGGCTGATCTCTTCTCACCCACCCACTCACCCCACCTTCCTGCTAAATGATTTAATTTTGCAGATTGTTATAACACTATTCATTGTAAGGCAAGTAACCTGATTAATGTATTTAGAACTGATGAAATTGGAGGATCCTACAAACTAATTTCAGGATACTTTTCTCTGGCTCAGGGAACTGTTTCCACCTGAGGAGAGTGGTTATTTCCATAAAAGAATGACATAGGAACAATTACTTTTATTATATATACACACAGATTCTTGAGGTAAATATAATTTAAGTAAAATCATTACCCTTTAAACAGTAGAATCCTTAAGATTCCTCCATTTTCTTTCCTTTCTTGATTTTTCCATTACTTTCTAAAGACTCCTAAATCACATTACTAGCTCCTTTCATATACCACAGAATTGCCAAGCTTACAATCACTTGTTATTCTAATTATTAGACTTTTTCTCCATGTTTAAGTTTGTTCATTTTTCTGGCTTGAAACTTAAAAAGAATCAATTCTATCAGTTCCCTGTACTAAGAAACTTAAGACCTAGCAATAAAAAGAAAAAACACTACTTAAATGCTATTTATTAGGAAAGAAAAATTTGACACTAAGATGTACCAATCATAATAGAAAAAAATTGTAAAGGATTCAAATGAAAAAAGAAATGACAGGTTTCTTATCTAGTGTTTTCAGATTATTTTTTTTAAATATTACAACACAATATTTCCAATTATAATATATTTGACTAGATTTAAAATTACTTCTGCTAATATAAACTCATTCTATGTATTTATAATGTAGATACTAGCTAGGGTTATGTTTTCTACGGTAATATAAAGTCAAGTTGTTTGATGAAGAAGACAGTTTATTAACCTGTTGCGATATAACTCACATGGGAATAACTCACATGAGAATAGTTCGAGTACAGAATGTCTTAAAAGTGCTCTTGTACTTACCAGCATAGCTTCATTGCAGCAAATTTCACTAATGTAAAATGAAAACATACAACTAAATCATGACCAGTTGAAATTCATTTTTTCCCATTATTGCAGTAAACACAGGATGAGGAAATACTCATTTTTAGTTTGCAATAATAAAATTTCACATCAGGAAGACTGTGTGTAAATAATAAGCATTTTCCAGGAAGCAGGTTAAAATGCAACTTTAAAATAGAGTTCTAGCAGATATAAGTAAGTCCAGAAATACCTAATTTGGAAAGCATTTGACTGAAGGTTGTGAAGGGTCAACACACGCAGAAAAAAACTAGGACAAATCTTGTCCTCAAGTTCTTACTTGCAAATCCCAGTGAAGCCAATAGAAAGTTTGTGGAAATATCTGAAAGGCACATTTGGCCCAGTTTAAAAGCTCTATTAAATTAGTATTTTAACACATTGTCCTAGTTAAGTCTTATCTTTATGGTCCTTTTCACATTGCTTCACCAAAGGGTTCAATCATAGCTTACTCAGAAATCACCGAAATGAGGTTAGGCTAACAAGGATAGCCTTTTGTTTAACTTCAAGGATATTTTGACTCCCTGACCCCCCAGCCCCAATGCTGAGAAAAAGACTTATGTGAAGAAATTCATGGAACCAGGGTAAGCTATGTGTTTTTGAGTGCTCTTAAGGAGGGAAGTACAAACAGATGTAAAGGTATAATATTGAGACTTAGCTTAGGGAAACTTTGTCCCTGACGCTAAACTGTATAGATAGCCAGCAGTATCTGGTGTCATAAACATTGTTATACATTTGCATAATACTGAGCATACAAATGTCATTGTAGCTGTTTCCTTGTGGTCCAAGGAGGAAGTCAGGTAGCCTCTGACTTCCTGTGCACTGTATTTACAAAGCCTCTATGTTGGCCTGGTACTGCCAAAGATACACAGCAATGTACCTGGCAATGCTACTGGATTTGTTTTCCGGAAATGCAGGAGCAAAGAACCCTGCAAGGCATTTGGGAGTTAGTTATCAAATAAACTTGATTTCCTCAAAGAGGTGGACTTCGCTAAGCACCCACCATCAGGTTTCAGACCAATCTTCCAAGGTAGGACCAATGAAGCACTTCTGCTAAGAGAAGAGGGAGTCAGGTGAGACCTTCTCTGCTCAAAACAGAAGCCTCATCCTAAAGGAAAATTTGGACCATGGACTCTGAAGCAGATGAATTGAGTTCATATCCCTGCTCTTTCACTCACGGTTCTTTGACCGCTGATACGGTGTTTAACCTCTCTGGGCCTCAGTTACCTCATCTCTGACACAATAACGGGGTTTTGTGATAACTCAAGGGTTCAAATACCTTAAGCACTGTTTTTCTCAGCTTAGCTCTCATACTATTTTATACTAAGTACTATCACTTA
This sequence comes from Cnephaeus nilssonii, assembly GCF_951640355.1. NCBI lineage: Eukaryota > Metazoa > Chordata > Mammalia > Chiroptera > Vespertilionidae > Cnephaeus > Cnephaeus nilssonii. The sequence goes on along the minus strand of NC_137089.1, from coordinate 33,450,359 downwards.
TATTTGTCTCTTAACTCAGTTACCCCAACCCCATTGAAAGGGAGCCCAAATGGGAAAAAGGATGTGTGGAGGCAGGAGGTGCATAAGATAAAAACAAAGAGCTGCTTCAGTGAAAACTCTAGAGGCCTGGCTAGTGTGACTGAGTGGACTGAGCGTCGTCCCATGCACCAAGAGGTCACGGGTTAGATTCCCCATGAGACACAATGCCGGGGTTTCAGGCTCCATCCCCAGTAGGGGGCGTGCAGGAGGCAGCTGAGCATGTTTCTCTCTCATTGATGTTTCTATCCCTCTCCCTTCCTCTCTCTCTAAAACCAATAAACACACACACACACACACACACACACACACAAACACACACACACACACACACACACACACATATATATATATAATATATATATATATATCCTCTATGAGATTCCTTGCCCCTGCTTTATCTTAATAACTAACATTATTTCACAAAAAGGAGAGAGAGGCCTTCTCTCATTATGCAACACGACCCACCCACAATGGGCTTCTGTGCATCACTAGGCAGTGCTCAGTGGCATTGAGCCATTCACCGCAGAACAGGCGGTGGGCCTGGGCACCTGGCATGGGGGTGGGGCGTGGGGCTGGATAAGAGGAATAAAACCAGTTGCCGCACTGCAACCGCTGTCTCTAGGTCTTGAGTCCCCTTGAGACATTCCCAGAAGGTGCTCTGAAACAAGGTCAATAATTGTGGGAAGGTCTTAGTACGTTGCCATAAATGTATCAAATTACCAAACATTCTTGCTTGTCTGTTAAGTACCAGGCATTGCATTGGCAATGGGCGACACAAAGATGAAGGTCATGTACCTGATGCCAAGTTCCTGTTTGGTTCATCCCTGGGCCCAGATATTTTTTAGATCTCATGCAAAATTCAGAGGCATCACAGGCTCAGGGGCTTGTGAGTCACAGAGGACCCATGGCTGGGGGCTTCAAGGAAAGATAAACGTAGGCAAAGCCTGGCAGGGGGAGATTTCAGGTAGAGGGTGCCATCCAGTACAACAAAATGAACTTCTTGTTTTACGTCTACATTTGCACCTTTTAACTAAAATTTTCTGAAAATATCGATAGTATAAACAAAATGAAGTCTTGCTTTAAAATTGGACCGATCAACTACATGTATGGCTTAAGCATTGAACTACTGCTATCACCATTTCAGAAATGTATTAATAGTAATACTGACAAGAAACACATCTCTCTCGCAAGTAGCAGGGTTGCATTCCTTGGTGGTTGTGCGTATAAGGAAGTGGGACATGGACAAAATTCCCAGTAAAAGGGCCCAGAGGCTGCGCGCTCGGTCCAACGCTGCACACGCGCCCGCCGGCTCCGCCCCCGCACCCCGCCCCATCCCGATCGTGCGGGGTCCTCCAACACTCGCGAGAGCCCTCTCGGTTTCCACGTTTGCCACGTTCCAAAGGACCGGGACAGATTGCAAAGTCGCGGGCGGCTCGCGCTCACCGGCGGCTGCGTGGTGCCCGAACAGCCCCAAGTCTGCAGGGGGCGGGGGAAGAGCAGCGGAGCTCCACCCTCTTTATGGAGGCTCTTGTGATAGGTTCTACATCCCGTCACTCATCCTCCGCTCCGCCCCTGTGTAGGGAGGAGGCGGAGCTAGGCCGGGAAGGGGCGTGGCCGAGGGGGCCGGTGAGCCGCGCTCTAGCCTCTGGAGGGAGTCATAGGTTCGCTGCTGGAGAGGCCCGGGCGCGCGCACCCCGCACGAGGTCCGAAGCCCTCCGAGGTGCGGCGGGAGGTGCTGAGCCGCCAGGGCTGCCTCCGGAGCCGCGGCCGGTCCCCGCTGCCGCTCCCCTGCCAGCAGCGGCCCTCGCGCCCTCCGGTTTTCCCTACGCACCGAGGGAGTCCCACACCCCCGCCTGCTCCAGCGGTGCGCGCGATGGCTCCGCGTAAGAATGCCAAGGGCGGCGGCGGCAACAGTAGCAGCAGCACTAGTGGCTCCAGCAGCAGCAGCAGCAGCAGCGCAGGGGCCCGGAGAGGTCAGAGGCGCTCGGGGCTGGGGGCTGGGGCCGGCCCTGGGGGTGCGATCCGGGCGGCGGGCGGTGCGGTCCCATCTCTCCAGGACCCAGCGTGCGTCTCCTCCGTATCTCCGAGTCGCTCCTCTGGCGCGAGCGGAGGCCGCGCTTGGTGGGCCTGGTGGGCGGGCTGGAGGGGCCCGGGAAGCAGGGTCCGCGGCCTCGGGTGGGTCCTGCCGGGGAGCGCCTGCTGGGCTGATCCCTCACAGGCAGGGTGCAGCCGACATGGAGGTTATTGATCGACTTTCTTGGCTTTGCGTGGGGCTCAGGATGGGAGTAAGAGGAACCATTCGCCTTTGCCTTGCATATTTTGGAGAGTTTGGAAGTGAGCCAAAGTCAGAGAAAGTAAGACTGCCAAATCAGCCGCTTTTAAGAGCAACTCCAAGGACACTCTATTGGGGGTGTGGAGTGTGTTTGGGGGGAGTAATTTGAATGTTCTTGGAAATTATTTTAAATATTTTTGCCTTAATGTAGTTTTCTTAACATTGCCTTGTAGTTGCTTTTGAAGTGTTACAGAATACCATGGGATCCTGGACGAGCTTCTCAATTATTTCCCATTGTCTTTAAAAAAATCTATTGAATATTCACCTTTCTACTCCGTGTGCTTACCTACTAAAAGGGGAGAACAGATGTTTTAAATCAGTTTCATCTCATATTTCAGTGGTTCTCTGTTTCTCTTATACTTCCTTTGACTCAGGATACTGAAACTCGACTACACATGTGTATTGAATGTGAGCTGTACACTTTCTTTTTGGAAATGATCATTTTGAAATGACTTAGATAGACCCTGTTTCCTGAGGTATACATGCAATGTATCCATATTTATTAAGAAAATAAATCAGATAACCATATCTCCACTTCAAAGAACTACTTGTGTATAGCACTTATCACTATCTGAAATTATCTCATTTAGTTCCATGTGTATTGTCTTCCTGTCTTAACTGCGTCCTCTTGTTCATTTCTCTTCACAACTCCTAGAACGGTCCTGGCCCTTCATAGGTTGCTCGATAAATATTTGATCGGTGAATGAATGAATGAATGAATTTACATGGCGCAGTTAAAGTCACCGCACAAACTTACATTCTGAAAACCAGTACTTGTATTGTCGATGGAAAAAGACAGCTTGAGGTTCGGAGTGATCACATTAATTCACCTTTGACATAAGAAAAAGTTTGTGTCCTTTTGTCACTTGTCTTTAAATGCCAACCAGTGACTTACGCAGGCTGAGGAGCAGATGAACTGGCTCAGGTGGTTCTGGCTCCTCTTCTTAAAGTTTCTAATTAAGAACCAACAGAAAAAGCTGGTGAACATGACTTAGATGTTAATTGTTTTCTAAAGTTTTCGATAGCTATTTACAAGGGAAGCACTACTTTGTTCCATTTTTTTTTTTTTTATCCTTTTCCATGGTGAGTAGAGAGGACTGATTGCCCCTGAGGAAGTTACTTTATATGACCTGTTATTGGTAAGAATTAGTACTGGGAAATGTGTTATGTTCCCACCCGCACTGAACTGAACCAATAACTGAACCAGTTTTAACAGGCAGGTAATACATTTAGGAAATGCTATGACCTAAATGAATTTCTTCTGACTTTCATAGTCAGGCATTTTAGGGCAACCTCTGCCCATATTTGAAGATTTACAGCCTTTTAAGCATTTTATACATGGATTCCATAATTGTCATGAAACAAAGTATGTAAAGGCAAATATATCAAAAAAAGTACCAGTATTATGTAAAAACAAAGCAAACAAGCCCACAAACAAAACCCTCAAAGCATTTCAAGAGTTGGTATTGGAGTCTTCCCTGTGACATAATGAATATTCTTGTTCTGCAGACATTTTTCCCCCCTCTCTCAGTAAATACTGAGTTCTGACTGTGTGCCAGGTAGAAGGCACTAGAGATGGAAATGAGGGTTCTCTCAGTTGTAAACAGTTACACTGCAGTGTGACAGTGTGATTTTATTTATACTGTTTTCTTTTAGCAGGATATACCCCAAAGATAGCCAACTTCTCTTTTGTTGCTCTGTGTCTTGGGTCATAGAAGTATAGACATTGGTGACCAAACCATTCCCATCTGCTGGGAAAATCATTTTAGCAGTGGCATTACTGAGGCCTGTTCAGTTCCCTCTTCTAAGAGATGAAGAAATTAATGTCCAGAAAGGTTGGTTAGTTCATTAAAGGCGTGTAATTTTTGGAAACCCAACTAGTTAATGGACATCTAAGACCAGAACTCAGGTTTTTTTGTTACTCATTTAGTATACCACTTGCTTGAATGTTAGATTATATAATTTGTAAGATTTTATGAAAGTATTGGAATTGAGGTAGATTCTTTTTTTAAGTTTCCTTCTGGCTCTCTCTGTGGCACCCTACGAATAGTTATTTAGGAAAAGCATGCTTTGTTTCACCAGTTAAGTTTCCTGTGGCTAAACTTATGCTTGAAACAGTACATTTGAGAAATTATTGTTTGAGACGTCCAAGGGCTGAAAGAGTCAGTTATTTTTTGGGTGTTTCCCATTGAATCTGAAGCTGATGATGACATTGGTCACATTCAACATTGTTATTGCTTAATTTTTGTATGAAAGTATGGGGTGAAAAGGACCCAGTCTTTTGAAACATGTGTTTTAGGGAAAAGGTGATTATCTGGCCTTCTGTTTATCTTGGTGGTCATGTTGAAAAGTAGTGTTTGGAAACTGAAACTCTGGGGATTTATATAATACTTAAATTTTTTTTTAAGCAAGTGCCTGCTTTTCATTTTACTCACTTTAAATTGAAAACTGCTAAAATGTCTAGTTTCCTAGGGAGCTCAATCTTACCTGTTTCAGTTTTGCCCTTTAAAATATAAAAGAGACTTAAGTAAATTGGACTTGTATGGCCAGTTCGGGCCAGAGGGAACCTCTTTCAGATTTATTGATTTGAAAATCTTTGGTTAAGAAGAATCATGTCCTTTTGGGCTTATTTTGTAGTACACTAACACTGGTATGTGTGATGTTTTTGTCTAGCTTTTCCCTTCTGAGTATCATTCAGTCTTTCCCTGTAGCTTCTAACATGCTGTAGGGGTGGTGTAACATCTGTTTACTATTTTATCTAATAGTATCATGCTGTTCCATCACCCGTTACCAGTAGGTGTCACTGTGGAACACTATTTCCTCCTTCAAGCTGAAGTTTAAGATTATGTAATACCAATAAGTGGTTTTTTAAATTTAATCAGTCCTGTACATATTCAAAACTATCCATGGATAACTACTTAAAAACTCTTAGCCACTGCTCTCAAAGTCTTCAACTACAGATTTTGTAACTTAATAATAAGGGTTTGTCCCTAGCAGCCTTATTTTTTTAGACTTCTCTTATGTAAAATTAAATGCATTCCTACATTCTCTGTAAAATTTATACATTCATAGATTATTTGATGCATATGAATCATTTAGAAATTGGCTTTTTTTTTTCTTCCTACTTTCAGTATCTCTTAGACTGCTTAGCAACTAATGAATGTGATACACTGCTGATCATATTCTGGCTTCCTTAAGTGAGTAGGCCTGGGTGAAATTCCCCTTCTTTTGCCCCTGAGAGTGAGGGCCCCTTGCTTAATCCTCGGTTAGACATTCTAGGTTGAAAAGATAGGAAGGCCATAATTCTTCCACTGCAAGAATTGTGCACTATTTTGTGTTCAGTGGACCAGCATTTTGTGCACCCAGCCAGGTCATATGAAACCAAGTGCTAAAAAACGTCCTGAGGGAATTTTTGAACACATTTTTAAAAGGCCAAACAAATTAATCTGTGTTGGGCTTAGGAAATCAAAGGAACGACCTACGTTTTAATTTTGTTTTAAAATGACGTACCTCTGAGAGATTACTAGAAAATGAAAGGTTTTCATTTTCCGCTGATTACCAGTGGAGTAACTTTGATTTTGAAGGCATATGTGGGCTATCTTCCTTGTTTTCAGTTAGTATGGGAGATTTAACCCCTGAGGTCCATGGTGTCAGTAGAATAAATCTTTTTTTCTTTAGAAAGACAGTGTAGTTTGGGAGAGAGTGTTGACCTGGATTCATGTTAAGAGCTGTGTGGCGAGTCATTAAAAAAATCTCTAATCTCAGTCTCCTCAAACAGAAGAATTATTCTCTCTTTCCCTTTCAAAGTTATGATAGCCCTAATGTCAATTTTATATGCCTTCCTATTTTTAAATGTTTTCATTAAAGTATTTCTAATCTGAGAGTGAGGACAAAACTGGCCATTCATTGCATGCTTGAAATGTTTTGATTGTTGTAAAAAAAAAAAATCATTTTTTTTTTTTTTTTGGTGTTCTATTCTGTAGTACCTGTGTTTTAAGTAGAATGGATGTTCTAGAGGTTGCTTTTTATACTGTGGCTTTGAGTACCACTTGACACATTTCTGTCCCCCTCTAGGGGTGTATAAGTATCCCACTTACCCACAACCTTCAAGTTGCTGATTTACCCTCTAATTCCTCCGAGGTCTGTGACGTTATTTTATTTTACTAGAGCTCAGATACAGTTTAATCTTTTGATGCTCTTCCAGCACACTGTTTTAAAATCATGAAAATATGCAACTTAGTTTGGGTCTTGGATACTTCTGCATCTCCCTAAGTGGTTTGACTTCATTCTGTACAAGATACAAATTAAAAAAAAAAAAAAGTAACAGTAACTTCCCTTAAATAAAACCTGTGTGTATGTAGTAGAACCCGTTTACAATATACCCATATCTCTGGGGAAAGCCCAGCCATCTGTTGGGAGACGTGGGGGTGCCCGGGCTCCCCATATGTTTCAGTTTCTGCTGCACAAGCATCCACTCAGCACTGTACACATGGGTGTCATCTGTCTGGGGGACGCAGGCTGGGGTTTGGTCCTATGGTTGTGGCCATTTCTGTTAGAGAACTAGAGATGAGGCTCTTCATTTCTTCCTTCTCTTCTTCTCGGTGAGCATCCTCTGGAGCCCAGTGCTTTCACCTTTTAACTTTTTTCTCTGCCGGTAGTGCTGGGAGTCAAGATGTTGTTTTCTTGTTAGTCATTATTATTTTTAAATGTTTGCTTACTTTATTTTCCTGAAATGAGAGTGGTTCAGGCATGGGGTCTGCATTTGATATTGTTTTCCAGGGATGTAGCTTCGTTACCTTTGGCTGATATGGTTATCTTTTAATGGCAAATCACTTAAAGATAAGTTCTGATCAGATTGATGATGCCCGAGGACAAATTTGCTATAGATTAACTGTTTGACTCAAAGGAAATGTTGAGCTCACTTGGTGAATAAATTTAAAAAAAAATAGGTACATAAGATCTTTGGGCTGTTCCTTGCCCCCCCCCCCCCCCCCCCCCCCGGTGAGTTCCAGATGACTTGCCTGGTCATTCTGGCTGCAATATGACTGTCATCATCTGTCAAGGATGCTCTCTGTGCTCTGATTTAGGGTCAGTGAATTAAGGGGGGCCCGGGATAGTGGAGGAGGGTGTGCCGTTGGAGTAGAGTGGAAGCCACTGTTGCTGGACTTGGAGAAATGCCAGCATTTCTCTCCCTCCTATTTGCCTACAGATTTAACCCAGTGACTCATTGCTGTATGGAAACTAGCAAGCATCAGTCTTAATTTTAAAGTGAGAGAATATTGTTGGAGAATAATTATTCCATAACCAGTATTGTACAACTGCCTTTCCTCATATTGTTTGTATTTAAGTTTGGCAGCCTTTTCCGCCACTCCATATGCAGACTCACTGCTGTTTTGTGTTCTGTCCTGTCTCTAACTTCTGTTTCTTGTTTATTATACTGCCAATATACACCATTTTCCTCCTATCTCTCACACCCTGTTTTAAATTTCAATTTTCCTGAAATGGTATACTGGAAAGCCTTTTTGGTCTTAAATTCACATGTAAATTTTGTTTAGGAGTAGTTATTTCCCCCCCCCTTACATGACAATAAAAGTCTGTGTTGTAAATGTTGTTGTTTTTTTTTAAAGAATACCTAACATCAATTTCACTTTTCCATTCTTTGAATTAAACCAGTTTGAATAGGATGTCATTTACTGAGTTATATAGATTATTTCATGCTGTTTGGCAGTGAGTCATCTCTCAGACTTCTAGAATACAAATATTTCTGTATGCTTCTTTTTAAAACTCTATTTGAAATATCACATACTTATGACCTAGAAATAGATATAAAGTAATGCATATCTACCACACAGGTGAAGAAATAAAATGTTACCAATTCTTGGTTTCTTCTCTCCTGTGTTATCCCTTCCCAACCACTCTTACACATTTTGTGGTAATCATTCTCATGCATTTCTGTATAATATACAGAAACACAAACAATGTTATATAATGTTATGCTGCATATTATACATTTCCCATTCATTCATGTAAAATCTTTCTGTTATTAAAAGCAATACATGTGAAAACTGCTTAGGAAGGATTCCTGTATGTAGAAATATGTGTATACTTGTTTAGCACATGTCAACAGTTTTGTGAATAGGCTCACTCTTGGCATACTAGTTTGATTCTACTTGTTTGAATTTTACCAAACTCTGGCTCTCCATTTTCTTACGGGAATATGTAGTTCTCCATTGTAGGACTATCCCACTGTTTAGCCATCCTGTTGTCAGAGACCACTGGGCTGAGAGAGAGAGAGAGAGAGAGAGAGAGAGAGAGAGAGAGAGAGAGAGAAAACATCCACGATGAGAGAGAATCATGGATCGGCTTCCTCCTGAGAGAGAGAGAGAGAGAGAGAGAGAGAGAGGGAGAGAGAGAGAGAGAGAACACATCCACGATGAGAGAGAATCATGGATCGGCTTCCTCCTGCACGCCCCCTACTGGGGATCGAGCCCACAACCCAGGCATGTGCCCTGACCAGGAATCGAACTGTGACCTCCTGGCTCATAGGTTGATGCTCAACCACTGATCCAGCCAGCTGGGCTTATTTAGTTTTTTTTTTAAAACTGCTGCCCTGGACACTCTTGTACCTGTCCACCTTCTGTTTCTAGAACATAATTCAGGATTGGAATTGTTGGGTCACAGCAAATACACATACTAGACATTGCCTTTTCTTTTTTTTTAACCCTAAAGTGATTATATCACTTTTCACTCCCGCCCACAATGAACAGAGCTCCCTTTGTGCTGCCACAAGGTTACCAGCCCTTGGCAGTGAGGGTCACTGTTTGCCAGGTTAGTGGGTGTGAAACAGTCCTTCGTGGTTTAAACTTGCATTTTCCTGATCACCTTTGAGCTTACTTGTGGAAGAGCCATTCCTGTTTCCTTTTCTGTGAATTGCCTCTTCATCTGTTTTGCCTATTTTTCTGTTTCTTTTTATATTTTTAGTTTCGATTTGTAGAATTTCTTTTCATATCCTGAACCTTTGGAGTATTTGTGTGGTAAAGGCTTTCTCTCTGTTTGATTATTCACATATTCATATCCTGAGGTATATTTTACTGAACAAGAATTTTTAGATTTTTAATATATAAATACATTTTACACTCCCACCAACAGTATACGGTAAGTTGTTTTTACATCTCTACCAACATTTGGTGTTGTCAGTCTTCTTAATTTTAGCCAGTCTGGTATGTGTTTTGTGGCTTCTCGTTGTAATTTAAAATTATATGATTAATGATGGCATGTACTTTTTCTTGTACTTATTGGCCATTTACATTATCTTCCTTTGTGAAGTTTCTGTTTAGTTCTTCTACCCATTTTTATTGCTTTTTTGTCTTTTTGATATTGAACTATAATTTTCATATATTCTGGATAGAAGTTCTTTTCAGACAGGCATTGTAACTATGTCTCCCACTATTCTTTTCATTTTCTTATTAAATATCTGAAGTGCAGATATTTTTATTTTATTTTTTAAAATATGTTTTTATTGATTTTTAGAGAGAGGGGAAGACAGGGAGAGAGAGAGAAACAAACATCCATCAGCTGCCTCCTGCACGCTCCCTACTGGGGATCGAGCCCACAACCCGGGCTTGCTCCCACTGGGAATCAAACTGGTGACCTCTTGGTACATGGGAAGACGCTCAGCCATTGAGCCACACAGGCTGGGCAGAGTGCAGGTTGTTTTTTTTTAATGTTGATGTTTATTTTATTTTAGTTATGTTTTTTGCTTTCTGTGTCTTGTCTTGGAAGCTTTTTTCCTGTTCCCAACTTACAAAGCTATTTTATATTTTCTTCTAGAAATTTTATAGTTTTAATTTTTATATTTAGATCTATGATCCATCTCATCATTAGAATGCTTTCAGTACTGTTGTCAAAGAGCAAACATATACAAGTCTTATGATAAGTTTATTTCTGGCTCTCTATTCTGTTTTTTTTTTTTTTTTTTTTTTTTTGAGGGGCATTATCTATTTGTCCTTATGTCTTTACCACACATTCTTCATTACTGTAGCTATATAGTAAGTTTTAAATTCAGGTAGTATAAATCTTTTAAGATAGCTCTGGATATTCTAGGTCCTTTGTATACTTATATATATTTTAGAATCAGCTTGTCAGTATCTACTAATGATTAAAGTATGCTAGGGTTTATGATTAGAGTTCATTGAATATATAGACCAAATTTGGGTCTAATCCATGGCAGTGGTATAACTCTTTAATTAGGTCTTTCGTTTCTTTTCACCTTATTCTGTAGTTTTTGGTGTTAAGATCTTACACATTTTTGTTAAAGATTTTTCTAAAATATACTTTTTGAAACTTGTATGTGACATTTAAAAAATTATTTTCCCATTAATTTCTGCTGGTATATGCACATAGAACCCATACTTATACCTTATATCATACTAGAGGCCCAGTGCATGGGGGTGGCGGGGAAATGGGTCCCTCAGCCCAGCCTGCACGCTCTCCAATCTGGGACCCCTTGAGGGATGTCCGACTGCCTGTTTAGGCCCGATCCTGGTGGGATCCAGGACTGCTGGCTCCCAACTGCTCGCCTGCCTGCCTTCCTGATTGCCCCTAACCACTTCTGCCTGCCACCCCCTAACCACTCCCCTACCAGCCTGACTGATGCCTAACTGCTCCCCTGCCAGCCTGTTTGCCCCTAACTGCCCTCCCCTGCAGGCCTGGTCCCCCCCAACTGCTCTCCCCTGCAGGCCTGGGTCCCCGCTAACTGCCCTTCCCTGCAGGCCTGGTTGCCCCCAACTTCCCTTCTCTGCCGGCCTGGTCGCCCCTAACTGTTCTCCCCTGCAGGCTTGATCACCCCCAACTGCCCTCCCTTGTAGGCCTGGTCCTTCCCAATTGCCCTCCCCTGCTGGCCTGATCGCCCACAACTGCCTTCCCTTGCAGGCCTGGTCCCTCCCAATTCCCCTCCCCTGCTGACCATCTTGTGGTGGCCATCTTGTGTCCACATGGGGTCAGGATCTTTGACCACATGGGGGTAGCCATCTTGTGTGTTAGAGTGATGGTCAATTTGCATATTGCTCTTTTATTAGATAGGATGACCTTGCATAATTCATATATTAGTATTAATTCTAGTAGTTAAAAAAAAGATTCCTTGGGATTTTCCATGTAAATATCTTTGTTACCTATGAATAGAGACAGTCTTACTTTGTTTCCAATCTGTATCTTTCATTTCTTTTCTTGCCTTATTGTGCTATCTAGCACCTCCAGTACAATGTTAATAGAAATGGTGAGAGTAGGTGTCCTTGCTTTGTTCCTGAGTTTAGTGACAAAGTGTTTGTTATTTTATCACTAAATGTAATATGAAACTCTAGGTGTTTTATGAGTGCTTCTTATCGAATTGGGGTAATTCCTTTTTATTTCTAGGAATTCCTTTGAAAATTCGTTCAAATGTTTTTTCTCTAATGAATATGGTCATGTGGCTTTTCATCTTTATATGCTAATAAGATGTTATATTTATTTTTGCTTTGCATTCCTGAAATAAGCTTCACTTGGTCAGGATGAATTATTTTTATACAGTGCTTCATTTGCTAATATTTTCCCCACAGTTTTGCATCTGTGTTCATGAGGGATGTGGGTCCATAATTTCCTTCCCCTCCTTCCTTTCTCTTCCTTCATTCTTCCCTTGCTCCCCTTCTTCTCCTTACTAGGAATTGTGATTAGTACTCAGTTTTCTCTGCATGTGTAAATTATAATTTATAATAGCAGACCTTCTAATTTAAAACCACTCTTACATTTCTGGGAAACATCCAACCATGTGATATTACCAATTTCTCAATATTATTGGATTAGTTGTATTAATATATTCATAAGTAAAATTGACCTGTAATTTTCTTTGCTGGTTTTGTTATCAAGGTTATTTTAGCCACATACATGAATTTAGGAAGATTTTCTCTTTTTCTGGTGTTGGTGTTTTTTTTTTGGGGGGGGTGGGGGGGTTAAGATTTTTTTGACAGAACTCATCTGTACCTTTATGTCCTTTACCCACCATTAAAGAGAACAGAGGGTAGGGAGGAGGGGGAACTGCCTTATGATTTAAATGTTATATGGCCTTTAAGTTTTCAGGTTGGTTAAGTTACACTTTTTATTCTTCTGAGGCACATTACATTTATTAAAAATGTATTATTTCTGTTTTTGAATTTTCAAGCTTACTGGCAAAAGTTGTGTATGGTTTTAGCTGTACCTCTTGTAAACAGAAAATTACTATTGCATGCCTGCTATGACCTTGTGATAAAATAAAATAATTTTAAACATCATTAAATATTAAGCTTCTTACTTCGTAGCTAGTCTTTAGACACAAAGGTTTTCAGAGTTTATCGAAGTGAAAAGTCTTTATAAAATAAACAGAACATTCTAATATCTGTGAGGATGTAAGCCATTTAACACTGGTAGTTTGGTTGGACTGACTTGGTTTGATGGCCATTTTCCTCCTTCAGTGGTTATGACAGGCACTGAGTGCATTATGCTTTGTTGAAAGTTGAACTTACTTAGGAATAAAACACAAGGCTTATTTTCTGGAACTTTCAGATTTACTTGATTATTTTATGGGTTTTTAGCTACTCAGTCTTTGTAGATATCATCTATAATAATAAAAGTGTAATATGCTAATTAGACCGGATGTCCTTCCGGACGAAGCCCCGGTGGTAGGGGCCCAGGCAGAGGCGGTAGAGGCCCCCCGGCCACTGTGGTGCTGGGGGGGGGGAAGGGGGGGCCGAGTCCCTTGCACGAATTTCGTGCCTCGGGCCTCTAGTCAGTAAATAAATACACCTGGAGGCCTAGGGTGCCTGACAGATCTAAGGCACAGTTACTAATGGGCTCTGGCCCATGTGACAGGTACTAGTAGATTTAAGTGCCAAACGTAGCCCAGAGTTTCAGTTACCCTTTTGCTCTGTAAGGTTATAAAGGTAGGAATTTTTAATTTGAGATTGATGTATATGAAGGTGCAAAGCTGATAAGCAGCGTGTATTTATTTTATTTTTCTAGAGGTAGGGCGTTGTTTGTGTTATTAAGCCCCCAAGCCAATTTGTAGAATTCTATTGTGATCAGTAAGATGACAAGAAGAATAGAGTAAGATTGAGTAAACTAGAGCACGATTCACTAGCTTAATTTAAGTAAGTGCTAATTTGGAATAAATTTAAAGTAACACATTCAAGACCTTCCCCCTCAGCTGGATTCTCAACAAAGCTTTGCAGTCTCTCTTTGTTCTTAGTTTATGTTTACCTGTCTTCTCAGCACTAACTATTTAAATCTTCAACTCCTTGAGCTCAATGCCTTACTCCTTCCCATTTAATTTTGACCGATGACTTCTTCCTATTGTGAGGAAAAATCAGAGAACTTCGTTTAAGAGTTGCTCATCTCTTGTGTGATGGATGGGGGCTGGCCGGTGAGTTGAATGACATTGGGAGATAACGGACATAAGGCTGATTACCACCCCCCTAGTGGGGAGACAGGGTCTAGGACATAGAGTGGGGGGTAAGCAGTGGAAAATCTTAGAGAAATTGCTCTGATTTGGATGTGAAAAGTTCACAACTGAGCTGGTGAGGTACATCTTTCATGTGTGGTTTAGTAAAGCCCTTTTTCTTTCTTTAGCCCAGTAGGGTGGTAAGTGGAGATGAGCCAGTAAGTACCGCAGTTAGACTTGGAAAATTTTGGCATTCACAGCTATTATGAACCGTTGGGTCTCCACCTACCTAAGAGAAAAACATAGGCTGGAAAATAAATCCTGGGCCTCTCTGGGGGATACCCTAAGTGAACATCACTTTCTCATGGACGGGGAGCCCTTATCTTTTCCCCGAAAACTCTTCTCCACCCCCCCACACCCCTTTCTTTGGTCTTTCTCATTTAATCTAAAACAAAACAAAAAAATACCAAAACCTCTTCCTACTGTGCCTACTCTACCCAGCTAAATATTACAAATGATTAATACAGGCTCATTTTCTTTACTCCTTTACTTCAGGTCTTTCTGGCCAGAATCAACAGAAACTACCCCAATCCCAGATCCACTGGGCTCTTCTTGTTTCTTTACATTGTCTGCTCCCTAAAGGGTAGTCTTCCCAGGATTCTTTGCTTGGCCTTGTTCTGATCCCATGCTCACACTCTTCACAGCTATCTATTGATGGCCATCAATTCTAAAGCGATCCTGAGCTGTAGACGTAATAACAATAATGACAGAAGAAAAATAGAGCTACCACTTAATCGAGTGCTAACTATGTCAGACATTGTGTACTTCTTCATATTTTTGCATTTAATTATCATAGTAATTCTCTAAATTCTCTTTTTATAGATGAAGAAATAGAAGTTCAATTAGTCAAAGCTCATGGATTTAGAAAAATTCAGAACAGAGTTTCAATCTCAGTTTTGACTGTAAAGATACTTGAACATTTTAGATTCTCATTTGTTGCTTAGATTACTCATAACTGGTCTTTTTCATCCTTCTGTTGATTACTCATAACTGGTCTTGTGTCATCCTTCTGTCTTACTATCTTTATAAAGTAGAAATCAGATCATGTTCACTTCCTTATTTGAAAACCTCAAGTAGTTCCCAAGTACTCAAGATAGAGTTTAAATTCCTCAGCATGATCTAGGTGGCCCTTCATCATCTTGCTCCTTTTATCATCTCTAGCCATTCTCTGCCTCACCTCTTTTTATTTATACTAGAGGCCTGGTGCACAAAATTTGTGCACTTGGGGAGGGGGACCCTCAGCCCAGACTGTGAGAGGGTGCAGGCCAGGTTGATGGACCCCACCGGTGATCAGGGCCAGAGTGGAACGCAGGAGGTTGGCCAACTGGGGAGGGACCACGGGAGGCTCCAGGGCATGCCCAGCCCATCTTGCTCAGTCCCGATTGGCTGGACCCCAGCAGCAAGCTAACCTGCCAGTCAGAGCGTCTGCCCCCTGGTGGTCAGTGCACGTCATAGCAAACAGTTAAGCGGCTTTAGCAATCATTAACATATTACACTTTGATTGGTTGAATGGCCGACCAAACGACCCGACACTTAGCATATTAGGCTTTTATTATATAGGATTAATTGAGCCATATTAAATCAAACTCTGTAGTCTCTGTACTTGCACATGCTGTTTCTTCTAGGACGGCTTTTCACTTTCCCTTTCCCTATGTATCCTTCAAGATTTAGCTCCTTCATCAGCTCTTCCCACCTTTCCCTTTATCATCTTCCCACTGTGGGCTTCTAAAGCACCCTCTGCACATCACTATTTTAGCATCCTCATTCATTTACTGGTTCCTTTAGCACATGAAAGTGTGATCCGGTCACTATAGTAGACAACAAAATGTCATCAGACTGAATCAGGGTTTGGACAGTTACTCCTTATGTTTGATTTAGTAAACATCATGTGTTGATTTTATCTCTAGTGCTTAAATGATTGTCTGGACTTAGTAGGTTCTCAATAAATGTTGGAATGAACAAATACAGGTAAAAAAGTCTTGCCTGTGTTTGTAGTATACTAAAAGGGCACAGAGGGTAGGGGCTATGTTTTTTGTGTCTTCTGCACACTGCCTTGAATGTAGTAAGTGCTCAAAAAGTACGTGTCGTATGGTGGATTTTTAGGTTTATATTATTCGCAAGAACACAGATCAGAAAGTCCTACTGATAAGTGTTGGAGCTAAAGTAAATAAACCGTAGAATTATTAGGAATGCGAATACTTCATTGATGTGCAGAATTAGCCCTTTGATAGGTACTATGCCAGTAGTTTGAGAGTGTAGCTTTTGGAGTTTTACCTATAGGAAGCTATTCTGAAGCCTTGAGAGGCATTCCTCATACTCTTATGCATCGTTAGTTTATTCTGATTGGGAAGAAAGTTGGGCAGAAACAGACATTTTATTCTGCATTTTGTGAAGTTGGAAAAGCTCTGCTTCCTTTGCAAGATTTTGATTTTCCTCTTTATTTCTAAATATGACTCAAGGATAGGTCAGATTTGTTCATGTGAATATGGTGATACTACTAATTCCCCCCCCCCCTTTTTTTTTTGATTCTGGCTTTACAATTCCTTTGTAAAAACGATGAGTATTTCCTTTTTTGACTTATGACTAAGATTTTCCAAATTCTATTGAAAAATATAAAACTGTGAACAGTGCTGACATTTATTAAGAAGAGTTCAGAGCAGATTATACCTTAGAATGCTGTATCTTTAAAATACAATATTATAATTCTTCCCAAATTATTATTTTCGTCCATATTGTCCTATATACCCTAACATAACCAAAGTGAAACTTTATTTTATTTTAATTAATTCCATTTTAATTTGTTTTCCTCCCTCATTGCAAAGGAAGTGGCCTCCCTGTTCATTGCTGTAGCACAGGGTTGGGATTTCAAGAGCATATGTTGAAAGAATGAATATTCAGGTATGTGGGAAAAACTGGGAAAGCCATTGAAAATTTACCACCTTGTGTTTCATTACTAGCAAGCACTGTGTTTTGCTGATCTTACTTACATGTTGACAAGAAATGTTCTGTTTAGGGTGATACTTTTATTCAGGATGGTATTAAAAATGTTTAACCACGGATAGCGGAGAGGCCCTGCCCGGTCAGAAGGACAGCACCTGTAACACACACCCGTGCTTGCTGCCTGAACTTGGGCTTCTCCGTAACCTGCATAAAGCTGTGCAACTTCAGCTTTTTTGGCAACTCAGGCTTGTTGGGGTCATGCTCCCAGGAGCCTTCAGCAGCGGACTAGGTATCTCCAGAACACAGCCGAGAGACCAGCGTTTGAAACTGTCCATGCAGGACAGTGTGCTGCTTGGTGACTTATTCTGGGTGAAATATGGGGGAAAGAGGAGTGCATTCACTGAGGCTGGAGCGGAGGGAGGGGTTGTGGAGGGTGTTTAGAGAGAGCAAAAGGAGTCAGTGAGATACGGTTAGGGGACATCTCTGAGCATGTGGTGACAATGGCCATCACTTTGGTTTTGAACTGGGTTGGGGTTGGGAGGAAAAGGACACAGAGTTGGGGTGTGGGGTGAGTTGATGACGCTGATGAGGTTCTCCCTGTACCTCCCCTGGCCGTTCCTGTCCCTCACCCAGAACCAGCCCCACCTCACTGCTGTGTAGTGTGGTTTGGTTTCCAAAATTCTCTATGTTTGTTAGATTTGCTCTACCATTTCGGTGGGCCAAAGAAAATGTATATGTATATTTTAGACTTTCGTGGGAGCACTACGTAAATATCCAGGTAGGTAAATGAGGTTTTACTATGTTCCAGGCCCCCTACCCAGTAGGGAGGGAAGATAGCACTAAAGTATAGCACCAGCCGCTGGGAAAAATCTCTGTCCTGTGGCTGCAGGCCGGTGAGTGTTTGTTGAATGAGGGAGGTGTGCAGGGTCAAGGAGTGGGGAGACAAAGAGGAACTGAGGATGAGCTGAGGCTTTCCAAGACTCTCAAAACTACACCCCAACTAAAACTTCCTGCGGGGCTAATCTTTGGGAAGCATGAAAGACACTTGAGGGACAAATGGCCCATTTTGATGAAAGGAAAGAAAGGTAGACTCAGAGCAACTGTAAACCGATGTCTCAGTTCAATTCTAGGCAAATTCTAGAATTAAAAATTATTTTTAAGTACTTAGAAAAGAAAGCCATGAACACTAGGAGACACTACGGGTTTACTAAAGGCAGGTTTCTTTAAAAAACAAAAACTCATTATGTGTTTAGAAAAGCTTTCTAGACTAAGTGATCAGGATTACTTGTAACTTTTCCTTACTTCAGGCTATTTAGAAACCATCTCTGACAATCCCCCTGTGCCTAAGATGGTAAAACATGGATCACGTGATCTGGTTTGAGTCACAGTTGAATGCCCAACTGTACCCATAGCATGCTCACTTAATGGTTTGAGGTTGACTGCAGGAGAGACTTGCCTAGTTAATGCTTATTAAGTTTGTGTGTGGCACAGAGTTCCCAGGGAAAATAGTGCCAGGAGGGAAAGACCACGCTATGCAAAAGGATCTGTCTGGCTGGGAAGGCGGACTTGAACTTGGCTAGCACTTTTTAAAAGGCACTCACTGTTGAGGATGCTGGGAGAGGCTTGAAGTAGTAGATGCTTTTTCAGAAGGCCTAGTATTTTGTTTGGTTTGGTTTTTTAATTGCTGGCGGTCTCAGAGGGAGTTGCCTGCATGATGTGGCTGCGGAAGAATCTGCAGTGTTAGTGCTGATAGTGGCCAGAGCAGGGGAGTGGAAATCCCTCTCTTTGTCGGTGGAGCTGCATCTGGAATTGTGGTCTCGGGTGTGGGGGGCAGCGTGTTAGGGTGACAGGGATGGAGACTGCTCAGAGTGAATGAGCTTTTGGATGAGGCCCTTGGGTTATGGGTGTGTTAGGGAGTCCTGCAAACCCTGGGGGGATGGCTGGCCTGCACTGGACAGTCCTCCTAGGGGACATTACCTTCTCCACGTGTTTGCGTGGCTTCCAGGTGGTAGAGGAGTTAGGTTTATTCTCCCAGGGAAATTTGAGGTGAAAATCAGGGCATCCCTTGAGCACAACTTGCATGAAGGGGAGACATTAAGTGAGATAGTTTTCCACTTGGTTTCTAAAAAGTTTGAGACCAGAGGCTGAATTGGTGTTCTTTTCATTACTGCTGGGTTTAGGACTTGATTCTTGACTTCTGTTATCTTCTTTTTAAAAGCTAGTTGAATTTCGTTTTTATTTTTATAGTTTTCCAATTTTTTTGTTTTGAAACTTTCAGACTTACGTAATAGCAAGAAGATTTGTCCGTTGAAAGACTTGCGTGTACTGTTCCCTGGATTTACCAACTGTTAGCTGTTTGCCACGTGTGCACTCTGTGTGGGTGTATCTACCTTTCTCTCTCTCTGGAACTCCTTAAAAGTAAGTTGTAGTCCTCATGACAGTTTAGCTCACTTAAGTACTTTTCCTTGTAAACTGGTAAGGACAAGGACATTCTCCTCCATAACCACAATTGAGTTCTGAAACCCAGGAAATCTCACACTGGTTATTATCGAGATGCACTCCGTGTTCAGGTTTCTTTGATTGTCCCTAGAAGCATCCTTAAAACTTGAAGCTTAAATTTTATTTTTATTTTTTTACTTATCCAGAATTCAATCATGAATTCAACTGGGAGCTTTTACTATTTAGATTCTTGGCCCTTACCCACTAGAGCAGGGGTGGGGAACCTTTTTTTCTGCCAAGGACCCTTTTATTATCCTATATAATAAAAGGGTAATATGCAAATAGACCAAACAGCAGCACAACCGAACAACCAATCAAAGCGTAATATGCTAATGATACGCTAAGGCTGCTCAACCACTTGCTATGACGTGCACTGACCACCAGGGGACACTCAACTGGTCGACCAGTCACTATGACGTGTGCTGACTACCAGGAGCAGATGCTCCGACCAGTAGGTTAGCTTGCTACTGGGGTCTGGCCAATCAGGACTGAGAGAGATGGGCCAGACACGCCCTGGAGCCCTCTCGCGGTCCCTTCCCAGCCCAACCATGCACTGGTGGGGTCCCTCAGCCTGTCCTGCACCCTCTCGCAATCCGTGACCCCTCGGGGGATGTCGGAGAGCCCGTTTCAGCCTGATCCCACAGGCCACTCCCCTTGGGAGGGCGACAGACACAGGGCTCATGGTTGGTGAGCGCTGCTACGGCAGCACAAGCCTCTCCTGACAGGGGACTGATTGGGCATGAGCCCGTGGCAGGCACAGTCGGGGTGGGATGAATGGGAGCAACAGGTAGGAGCTGCAGTCGGTGTTGGACTGCGGGTTTCGGCCTGATCCCTGCAGGACACCCAGAGGGACCCCGCCTGTGCATGAATTCATGCACCGGGCCTCTAGTTTATAATATAACCTAGAGGCCCGATGCATGGCTTCGTTGGAAGGTCATCCAGAAGGTCGTTCGGCTGTCCAGTCTAATTGGCATTTTATGCTTTTATTATTATAGATTATTATAGATTCACAGGCCATACAAAATTATCAACTTAAACATTAGCCTGCTATATTTGGTCAAACATTTAAGTCGCCCCTAATGCCTTGGCAGGGTCAGACCAAATGATTTCTTGGGGCCTTATATGGCCCGTGGGCCAGATGTTCCCCACCCCTGCACTAGAGTATCTGATTCTTTAGAATGAGCCTGGAAATCTGTATTTTTCCAACATTTTAATTTGAAAAAAAATTCAAACCTTCAAGACAGTTACAGGAAGATTATTTAGATTCACAAGTTGTTAATATTTTGATGTCTTTGCCTTCTATTTGTCTCTCTACGCTCTCTCTCTCTCTCTCTCTCTCTCTCTCTCTCTCTCTCTCATACACACACCCCATTTTATTTATTCATTTTTCTGCTGAATCATTAGAAAGTTAAATCCTGATACTTTTACCCTTGAATTCTTCAGCATGTTTTTCCTAAGAACTAGGGTAAGCTCCAACATAACCTCATGTAATTGTCATGCTCAGGAAATTTGATACTGCTACAGTGCTGTTACCTAATATCAAGTTCACATTCAGATTTCCCTAATTTATTCTAAGGTCTTTTAAACTGACCCTCCAACCCACCTTCGAATTTTTGATGTCTCTTGCAATAAGGATTTCTTTTTAATTAGGTTTTCTAACTCCCACAAAGTCTCACAGGTAAACTATATGCCTTTTCTCTAAAATATGCATGTTGCTTTTTGTGTTTTTTCTAAAGATTTTATGAGCTAAGTAGGGTGAAAAATCATAGAAAAAGAAGGTTTTTTTATTATCATTACAACAGCCTAGTAATTTTAAACTTGTGAGTCATGAAAAGTTGGGGGAAAACATATGAATAAAAATACAAGTAAGCTACATCTTGAAAGAAGTCAAGGATTCAGTGTTGATAGGACTGTTGGGTGGCGATTATATTCCACGCAGTTGAATTTGAGGGGAAATAATTGGCTTAGAACATTTTTGTGAGTCATCAGAGCTAATGAAAATATTTCTTAAACTGGGTTTTCCTCTCTGTGACACCTATACTAACCCTCATTTAGTTGACCCACTGGCCTTTGATTTTTCGACCTTCCTTTTCAATGGCACAGGGTTTGAGACAGAAACAGGCTTCTGTCGATGATAGTGCATCACAGATCCATCGACTGTGTGTCAATGCTGAAATAGATGTCACATCTCAGCATGGGAAGCACAGAAACCCTGTTAAGGTTAAAGTGACATTTTCCAATTTGGTGATATATTCAAAACTATATAATTAATATATAGACATCATTAAAATTAAAAACTTTTACCCGTCAAAAGATGCTTTAAGAAAATGAATAGGGAAGGCCTAGCCTGGGAGGAAATGTCCCACTTTGGGAAAAGGTCTGGCAGTTTCTTAGAATATGAAGTATACATTTGCCCTGTGCCCTAGCAATTTCACGCCTAGGTATTTCCCCAAGAGAAATGCAAGCACATATTCCTAATATGCCTGCACTACTCTTGTACAAGAAGATTCCTAGCAGCTTTATTTGCAATGGTCTAAAATGGGAAGGAGTCCAGGTTTCTACTAATACGAAAATGAATACATTCTGATATACTCTGGTATATTCCTACAATGGAACACTACACAGCAACAGAAAAGAATGAACTACTATACAGTACGCGGCTCTCAGGAGCATAAAACTGAGGGAGAGAAGTCTTACACAAACAAGCACGTATTATGTGATGCCCTTTTTATGAAATTTCAAGAACAGGCAGAACTAACCTACAGTGAAGAAAAAGCAGAACAGTGGGGCTGCCTCCGGGTTGGGGCTGGTGTGGAATGTGACTGGGAAGGGATATGAGAGAACTTGGGGGTGTTCGTATGCTATGTCCTGATAGAGATTTGGGTTTCATGGTATATATTTTTGTTAAAACTCAGGGAATGAGCCCTGAAAAGTAGAGCATTTCATTCTATGGAAATTTTACATAAAAACTGACAAGGAAAAATTGAACTGTAGTTTATGATATAGAAGCTGAAGTATTTAGGGGAAGTGAACCAATGTCCATGATTTATTTTGAAATGCATTATGCATATAAGATGGGTTAAATGGATGGATAGAGAAGAATGAATAGACAGGCCATACGCTTTACAATAAAATGTTAATGGCAGAATGTAAGTGATAAGTATACGGGTATTCTCTATAAAATTCTTTCAGCTTTGTTGTGTATTTGGAAATTTTTATAATAGAATATTAGAAAAATACTCATTATTTGTTTGAATCATATGAAATAGCCACTTTTGTTGGCCAAAATGGTCCAGTACAATTTTTATGGTCCACTCACATTCCGTAGCTGTTTTATGTAGCAGCCTGTATCTGACAGGGTCTTAACATGAAGCTGCATTTTCCTCCAGTCATTGTGCTTCGTTGGACTAGAGCAATCTGTGGGTGGTAGAGACCCTTGACCATCTATCTCTGTGGCAGATTCCTAACATCCTAGTCACTCTCCGTTCCTGAAAGTCTGTCTAGTTTAACTCTGGTCTCATTGTCATTGCAGAACTTTTGTCTCCCAGCCAGGCAGGAGGCCTGAGGTGGGGAAGGGCAGTTGTGCTCCGCTCAGGGTCTGTTTGGGACAGTGTCCGCCTGGCCTCTTCTAGGCTCTGTCTAGCTTGTCAAGAGTGCTGGCAGGGAGACGGAGGGGGGGTGTGTGGCGGGAGGGGCGGGGAGGAGGAGGGGAGGGAACAGCCTCTGTCACCTCACAGGCTCCTGTCAGAGTCTCCTCTTCTGCTGCTGGATAACTGTCCATGGTTGCCACCAAGTGACGGGCACCCACATGCTTCCTCTGAGTTCTCTGGAGGCCTGACAAGGACCGTCCCCGGGGCTTACCACTCCTTCCAGCCCTCCTGGGCATCGACTCCGGGTGGATACCCCACTGTCTCCTGGGAGCCCCTTGCCTGACAGTCAACCCTTTTGAGTGAGATGCTGACAGGAGGGTGCAAACCCCAGCACCCCGTCCATGGCAAGCTGACATCCCACCAGGCGTGCATGCTGCTTGGCAGCTGGCGCCCTCTCACTGCAGCCATCGCTCCCCGGTTCTCTTGGCTCCTGCTCTGAGCAGCATGGCTGACCTTCAGTCTTCAGTTCCTGCAGAGACTGGAACCCACAGCAGCCTGTCCCAAAGCCTTATCATTAATCCCATGGTTCAGTCTGTTCCGAGAGGTGGGAGTTTGAGAAAGGAGGATGAGCCCCAGGTTTTTGGCTGAAACAGCTGTCTTGATGAAAGTGCTCCTGAGATTTAGAAACAGGAGAGACGAGAAGGATCATGGGTTCGTTTGTGGATAGGCTGAGTTTGGGATTTCCTTAAGTCATTCAAGTGGGGTATTGAGCAGGCAAATATGTGGGTTTGACACTCAAAGGACATGAAACTATAAGCCGTATAGAAGGTACCTGAGGTCAGCTAGGGAGATGGCATAGGACCATGGCTTATGGAATTTCCATCTTTACTAATTAATTAGAGGAGAATGAGCTAGCATAGGAGATTGAAAATTAGACAGTCCAGAAAGGTAGGCAGCATACCAGGTAATTCTGAAGTAATGCAAGTCAAGAGGAGAGAGAGAATGTTTTAGAAGGAGGGAGAATTCTCCTGAGAGGACAAGTAAGATGAGTACTGAAATTTCCGTTGGCTTTAATGACATGGAAGTCATCAGTGTGACATTTGAGCTGCTCCTACCCTGGAGCCCTGTGCGGGAGCCAGATTGCAACCTACAGGCTGTAAGGAGTGAATGGGCACTTAGAAAACTAGAGCAGTGAACTAACTGCTTTACTGAGAATTTCATCTGTGATGGGAAGGAGAGAGACGAAGCAGAGGCTAGCCACGGGGTAGAGGGGAAGGCAGCGGCCGGTGGGTGGTATCCAAGAGGGAAAGGATGGAGAGGGTAAGGAAGCTGGGGGGGGGGGGGGGAGGTTAATTGGGAGGGAAGCAGAGAGTGAATGCAGGTGAGTCCAGCCTGTGTGGTTGCAGTCCCCAGGCAAGACGCTGCTGATGGTTCTGCCTTCTCTGTGAAGTAAGAGGCGATGGCATATTTTGAGTATGAGCAGATAGAATCACGTAGCAGCAAAGAAGTTCAAAACAGTCAGTGTGGATACTAGGAAAGTGAGATTTCTAGAGATGTGTGGTCAGATTGACAGGTAGCCCTGCGGGCTGGTTGCGGTTGCTCCCCTGCGTCCTGAGCCTGATTTCATTGGGTGTGGCAGCTTCCTGTACAGTCATGGAGATGGTGAGTCATTGTGTTCATCCGGGAGGCAATTACAGCAGATTGATGCAGTGAAAGGACAGAGGAGGAGGGCGTTGGTGCGTCGGGGAGTGGCTTCACTGATGGACAGTGGATTCTTAAACTGGATTAGATGCATGTGGAGATAGTGTTCCCCAGCTGGGGGGTGTAAACATGTGTCGGACAATGTCTGCAGAGTTGCCTTTTGTTACTTCTGTAATACTGGCTATTTAATATTAGGTTTGGAATGGTTAAACTGGCCCATGTGCTTTGGAGATGAAAAGTTTGTTTATGTTTTAAATACCTGTGTTTTGGGTATCTCATGATATCCTGTAGCCCTTATATGGACCCAAACAAGCTGAGTTTTCTTAGCAAAGTTGCAGAATCCGTTAGGATGGTTAAGCCAGGAGGATAGTTACTGAGATATTTCAATAAGAATGAAGATGTGATTAGGAAGGTGAATCGGGTGGGGTTTATAGCAAGATCCATGGTAAGATTTACCATAAGAATGAGTGCTGGGTACAGAGTGGAAGGGAACAAAGCTAGTGGGGGTGAAATATGAAGGAAAGAGGACCTGTCATGTTGGCCACATGCGGTTATGGTGGGAATTGAGGTGAAGAAGACTTTGCTGGGGGAGGGGGAAGGGCCGTCACTGGAGGTGGTGGATGACCGTGATGAGGCAGGTTGGGGTAGTATAATTGGATGGTATGGACTTCAGAGGAACAGGTTATTATTTTTGTGTGTGTGTTTCCCTTTTTTTAAGTGGTAAGGAAATGGTGGTCTGGGAATTAGTAGAAGTAAGAGCTCCTTTCTCTTCCTCCAGACCCAGAGCATTAAGGATGCCTAGTGCAGCAGTGCAGTGATTCTCTTTATGTGTGGTCCCCAGGACCTGCAGCATCACATCACCCAGGAACTTATTAGCAATGCAAATTCTCAGCCCCATCCAGACCTACAGAGTCAGAAACTCTGGGCTGGGCCAGCGGTGTGTTTGGCAAGCCTCCAGGTGACAGGTGAACCACTGCTGTCAGGTGGCTGGTTGGTGAGGGGAGGGAGGTAGTCAGTGCTGGTCCGTGAGAGGTAGGATGGATTCTCACCTGGTAGGTTTTGGAGGAAGGTAGAGCCCAGGACTCAGTGGACATAGGTCTTGGCTCTCCTGGCCTCCAGTGGTGTCAGGCTGATAATAATAGCCTCAGAGCACACATTAGACATTTGGTCTTTGCTTGGACCTAGGAGTTGCTATTAGTCCCAACAGCTTTGTGTGTGTGTGTGTGTGTGTGTGTGTGTGTGTGTGTGTGTGTGTTTTGCGTGGAGGCTGTGTGGCTAAAGAAGGAATGGGATAGCCCACTATGTCCCAGGGTATGTTCTACTTATGGCAGAATAGAAGACCGTAAGAGGCCATGCCTAATAAAGCAACTATCACCTCCAACCTGCTTCTGAGGCCTGAAACATGTCATACAGCTGAGCTGTAAGTCAGCGGAGCAAGATATATATTCTGTTTTCTTTACTGTCCTGCACAGTCACATGCCAAAGGACATGAAGAATTGAGACGTGAAGTTGATTAGATCACAGCCTTCCTTGTTGATCACCATTATTCACCCCCACATATAAAATATATTCACCTCCATGCTAAGACTCCCCAAAGCCTCGTCTAATCCCAATATCAGGCTCAAAGTCCTGAATCTTATTATTAACATCAGTTCCAAAGGCAACTCTTAGTTTGGAGACTTGACAAACTAAAAAGACAAGTTGTCTGCCCATCCCCTGTGCTCATACATGCACCCCTACATACCTAACGTACACTGGTGGGCGAGGGAGAAGTTAAGTGCCAAAACATTAGGCAGAACAAGAACGGGAGGCACATAAGTCACTAACCCACTGTAATTCTGAAATCCTGTGGGGAAATGTTGCCAGGTCCTAGATAAGGGAGTGTTCCTTGACTGGGTCCAGTTCTGTGCCCTCGAGCAGCCACCAGCACAGTGTTCTCCATTGCTCTTAGCTCTCTACCTGCCAGGAGGCCCTTTCTTTTTTGTTATCATCTTTCATGGTTACATCTGAAGAAGGTTGTGGTATATATGTCCTTCCTGGTGGCTGAGCAACCTTCTCTGTGTGATTCCTGCCTATCCCAACAGCTTTTAATGGAAAATAGTTAAGTTGTCTTTGCTAGGGTTTTTTTTTTTTAAATATTTTTATTGATTTTCCACAGAGAGGAAGGGAGAGGGATAGAGAGCTAGAAACATCGATGAGAGAGAAACATCGACCAGCTGCCTCCTGCACACCCCCCACCAGGGATGTGCCCGCAACCAATGTACATGCCCTTGACCGGAATCGAACCTGGGACCTTTCAGTCCGCAGACCGACGCTCTATCCACTGAGCCAAACCGGTTTCGGCTTTGCTAGGGTTTTTAAGACATGGTTTGCTCCATCCACATTAAATTATTTTTGAACTGCATAAGCATTTCCCTTTCTAAAAAACGACTTGACATTATAAGATATACGTAGTTACTTGGAATTCAGAATTCCTTTTTCCTTAAAGAAGTGTTGTGATAGATTAAATGTTACTTCAGAGACGTCCTAATCACCCTATGTAGAATGATCGGTTTGCCATTATGTGAAACCGAGGAATGAAGACATCTTATTGAAATAACTGTACTAACCTGTTACAGAAGACGAAGGAAACGGTTAACTTTAGGACGTGTGGATATGTATGAGGAAGATTTGTCGAGGAGGAGTAATGGGAGCTTTGTTGAAGAAGACTCAGGGGTGAGGTACATCCAAATTTAAAAGCTGTGATTCTTGTCTCTGGTCAGCATTTGGCCACAGACCTGTAACTTAGAATGCAGCTGGCCTTGGACGGGCCTGTAAAGGGAGAGGAGAAACCCTAGCAGCTCTGGCAATCTTGGTGGCAGGTTAGGCTCAGGAAGAGAGCTGGGAATTGGAGGTGGGGAGGCCATGCACTAATTCTGACCCAGTCAACACAAATGTGTTGCATGGGTGACTTCTATAAATACTGTATGCCTAGTTTGTGCCAAGACATGTTTTACAGGCAAGGAAATCGAGGCCCAAAGGTTTGATGGCTTTCCTCAAATCGAAGCTGATAAAGAAGCTGTGTTTTGGGTATCTCATGATATCCTGTAGCCCTTCTATGGACCCAAACAAGCTGAGTTTTCCTAGCAAAGTTGCAGAATCCGTTAGGATGGTTAAGCCAGGAGGATAGTTACTGAGGTATTTCAATAAGAATGAAGATGTGATTAGGAAGGTGAATCGGGTGGGGTTTATAGCAAGATCCATGGTAAGATACCATGGAGTGTTGGGTACCAAGTGAAGGGGAATTGAGTTCTGGGTCTTTTGAGTGTGAAATGCGCCACCCACCATGCGAGTATAGTGGCTTGGTTTCCAGGGGTGCCAAGGAAGGGTCTCTTAACACCCTCACACACTCTCTGAAAACAACAGAACCAAAGGAAGCTTCGGAAATATTTGTTGAATGAAATTGTATGACGGTGGGTCATCTTAAACCCCTTTCAAAAAAACAATATTATCTTTCAGCGTTTTAGCAAGCACTAACTTTTAGCGGGACAGATCTTTGAGGGAAGGAATGGTGGGCGGCAGACAACTAAGACACTCATCAGCTGTGCATAGTTGGCCCCGGTGCCGTTGTCACCTCCTCTTCAGAGCATATGCATATATATATATTCAATTTGCATGTGAAACATTCGATGTGACTGAGAAAATGAAAGACTCGTAAACAACTTTGAAAAGGTTGCCGCCTTGCTCTGGATACTATCTGTGCTAAATTAATTTAGTATACTAATCAGAACTCTGGTGAGTTCTGTGAACTGCTCATCTTAGATCAGTGAATAAATGGTACTAAAATTGGGCTGGTTTCATCTCCCAGGAGAGAATATTTGGAGAATGGGGTTGGAGGAAAGTAGAACAAAATCAGAGTGCGGTTGTCACTGTCTTTCTAGGTCCTTCTCTGAGATAGTTTCTTAGATCAGTACTCTTACTGCTAAAGAGCTCCTTCCTTCCCTGCTCCCTCCCTCCCAGCCTTCCTGCCATTTCCCCCTCCTCCTTCACTTCCCCTCCCTTCCTTTCCTTGTGCCTTTCTTCCCAGCTCTCTCGTTCCTTATCCTCCTTATCCGGTAAAACCATTTTTTATTGTTGCTTCACTTTGGCTGTTGGAGGCATTAGTCTTGGGATGGTAATGCCTGTGAATCAGAATTCTTGAGCATTCATTTCTTTCCATGTAGGGTTCTGTTTCATTCAAACTAAGTAATAGTCTTTTCATGGAAACATTTGATTGGATTCTGAAGGGCCAAATCCAGCTGTTTCTGGGCTTGGGGCCACATTGTAGAGCAAGACTTGTTTCGGTTTTGAATGAGTTGGTCCTTGGGCTCAAAACTATGGAAGACCGATGTCAAGAAAACAAGACGGGCAGCGCGGTTCGTTCTGTTCCATTGGATCCAGCATGCTTGATTTTTTTCTTTAGGGTTTGGAGTAGGAAGATAGGACCCAACGGGAAAGGAATCCCATAAGTGGGAGAAAGGCTGTGGGGTTATTGGGAGTGCCTTTCAGCCTGAGTGGTTAGCAGTATTTGGCCATGAGGAAGAGGCCTCTAAAAATAACTGGTGAGCAGTTTGCAGGCAGGTCCAATTTCAGTCCTCCAGGCCTTGCCCACGGAACTCGGCTGTCCAGAGCTTCAGTGGGGAGGGCCTGCGCGTGCCTGCTACCTGCTGAGGGAGCTTCGGTTTTTGACTTCAGTATATGTCTTACACTCATGGATTGAAAAAACAAAATGGCTGAAGGTAAAGGTGTATTCTTTCTTGTTTGGGTTAAAAGTGGCTTTGGATCCAGATGACAGTTGTCAGCTTCATTGTCGATGTGTGCTGTTAAAATATTTTTGGCTAAGTGCTTCGACTGCATCTTCCACATTTTCTATTTTGAACTCCTGGACTTTTCCCAGGAGTTTAATTTTTTTATGGAATAATCTGTCTTTAATCTGAATATGTTTAGGTGTCTTGACTTAGAATCTATCTTTTAGAATATTGTACTGCTAGAGGCCATATTTATGAACTTCACAAAAATGTACAGGCAGTTTTTCTTAGTTTTAAGAGTTAATTACAGTGAGTTTGAAGAATTGTGTGTAGTAACGCATACAAAATTATAGGAAATTTAAGTTCATCTTGTACTAATGAACACATTTATTTAGTTGGCTCAAGCAGTCTCAGCATATGTGGAAACAACTCATTTTTGTGAAGCAGAGGATTAATGCAAAGAAAAGACACTAGGATTTTATTTTTTTAAATTAAGTCATTAATCTTCTAGTGTTCTTTAATGGTGTGTTGAATTTACATTTTTTTGTATGTGTTTGTTTTTGCTTTACATTTTAAGATAGTCTTCCTATTTAGATTGTCTTCCCATGTAGTGAAAGCAAATAACTTTGTTTCATTTGTTGAAAACTTATTTATGAAAAGAAAAATAGACGTATCAAGACTGCTTCCAACTCTCAGCTGCCTAAGCGGCCCTGGAAGGCTTCTATTATTAGTATAGAGAATATGAGTATCTCTACTTGGAGCACCGTGTGGGATAAATGGTTAGAATGGGTCACTTGACTATTCTAATAAAGTGCCTCATGTAACCATGAGGAAGAATCTGAGGTGTATAGCTGACATTCAGTTCTTTTAGGAGACATTTCCCCTTCTCCACTTCTGACCCACTTTCAACAGTTCTTGGCTCCCAGAGGGTGACATGTTGTAACATGAAAAAATAAATGATCAGTTTGATGAATTGCTTGACAGTTTTATGGGGTGTGTGTGTGTGTGTTTAACTTTAAATGTGTGGAGTTTATGAAAAATACAAAATTGCCTGCATAATGCTAGTAAACTTGTAAATGGTGGGTTGGTAATTCAGTTAGTAGTAGTCCAGCTAAGTAGTTCTTTCCTCAACCAAGTAAATAAAATGACCTGTTGTCCTTAGCCCACTCTTCCTTTCCATGGTCATTTTCTGTGTTGGGTAGTATGTGAGGACATTTTCTCTGATTTGGAGGTCATGTACTTTTAGATGGCTCAACATGGGAAAAAAATGAATCACATAGTCCTTGTCATATTCTTAAGTCCCATTAAAAAACCCTTTTGACTAATTCTTGGGACCACAGGTTGAATATGGAGCCAGAAAATGAAATGAAAACCTTTAGATTTATTCTGATTTGAGAAAATAGGGACAGCTACTTGATGTTCTTCTAGAATACCTTTGGACCAACATCTGGTTTCAGGTTTGCTTATGGAGGGCTAACCCACTTGAAGGGTTTTTCTTACTATGCTTTTTTCAGTTTAATTGGGAAGAAACTGATCTGTCCTTTGGGACGATGCATGCCATATTTACAGAGTGACTTATCAGGAGAGTATTATTTAGGATCAAGTAAAAGTCCCCTCAAAAAAGATGTCTTAGGATAAATGGTTAGAATGGGTCTCAGGAAAGATCCCTTTCTATAATTTACTGTTTTGTTCCTTTATGGAATTCATAATAACAGTAATAAGATTAATAATAATAGAGTAAAACCTCAATTATTAGACATTATAAAGAAATGGATAAAATATTGCTACTAATTTCAGGTTCTAAGCAACATTAAATCTTTCAAAGTGATAAATATGTTTAATAAAAATATATTGAATGAAAACCTAAGATTTATTATACATTTCTTGCATTCTTAAACAGTTTAAGATGTTTTAATGAGAAAATCAATACGAAGGGCATTTTACCTTGTACTAAAGATTATTTTAAGACGGCTCAGGTTTGCCTACAAGCATCAATCATAAATGGCCTCCTGCCACTGTTCCTTCAAGCTCCCGGTCCACTCTGGCTGCTGGAATCATGCCTTTTATAGGCCTTCCCTCCCTGGGCACCTTGTTGCTTTAACTCATTTGGGTTAGGTTGTCTTTAGTTTTGTGCCATGAGTTAGTAGGACACTTGATTGAAGTTGTTAGGATCGTGTTTAAAACAAATGTAAATAGACTTTAGGTTAAGGCATGTTCTTTAGGGTTTGGCTTTCTTGCTCCTCCCCCTCCCAATGCCTTCTGGTCCATGCGTTTATGTAATTAATTTTGAAAACATTTCTATACAGATGGTGTTGCAGGTCAAACGCTTCAATGAATATTACTGAATTAACTTGGATAAATGATATTTTCCTTTTGAAAAATCTCAGAACCTTTCCTCCTGCATTTCTGCCTCAAGAAAGAGATAGAAATGGAGAAAGAATTGAAGTTTGAAATCTAATTATTTTGTTTTGCTAGCTATTTTATTATAAGCTTCTTTTAAATAATATAATCTTTTCTTTTTGAGGGTGCTATCTTTTAAAAATATTTATTAAATTTTTTTATTAAAAGTATAGTAGACAGCCGAAACCGGTTTGGCTCAGTGGATAGAGCGTCAGCCTGCGGACTCAAGGGTCCCAGGTTCGATTCCGGTCAAGGGCATGTACCTTGGTTGCGGGCACATCCCCAGTAGGGGGTGTGCAAGAGGCAGCTGATCGATGTTTCTCTCGCATCGATGTTTCTAACTTTCTATCTCTCTCTCTTCCTCTCTGTAAAAAAATCAATAAAATATATTTAAAAAATAAATAAATAAATATATAAATAAATAAAAATAAAAGTATAGTAGACATACAATGCTATCTGAGTTTCAGGAGCATGCCAGTTATTCAACATTTATAAATGTCACCACAATAAATCTAATAACCATCTGTCACTGTGCAAGGTTATTATACTACTGATTATATTATTTATGCTGAATATTACATATCTGTGACTCGCTCTTATTTTATAATTGGAAATTTGTACCTCTTATTTTTCTTCACCTTTTCCACCAATCATCCCACCTCTCTCTCCTCTATAAATAACATCATATTGAGTATACTTTAATCTAGGTACACTTAATTAAATAAAAATTAATTATCGAGTAAAAATTGTATCATGTCTGACACATATGCTGAATAAATATGTTAACTGAAGGAATGAAAGGATGAACTGTATCTATTCAGTCTTATTGTTTTCTAGTTAATTAGTTAACAACAAAGACACTGGTGTCAATTACAAAATGTCCAAGAGGAGATAGGACAAGGACCCAGTTTTCCTGCAATTTTTGCACTCATTTTAAACAGAAAATTTAAATTTGGTTCTTAGAGGCAATAAGTAGTCAAGGGAGGAACATTCTTAGTCATCATAATTCTCTTACAGTCTATTATAGTTCCATATTGGGGAGTAAATGAACATCCTGAAATGCATTATTGTTATTCTAGTGAGTATTCTATACAAATGGGTATGTGTGCATATATGTATGTGTTACATAGAAGTAAGGGTTTTCATACAGTATTAAAAGTCTTCCTGTGCACAGGTGTTTAATAAACACACACAACACTGCTCCTCCGCCCCATGAAGCTACTCTCTTTCTCCCTTTTTTAAAAATGTAGTGGTGCTTTATTTTATGTTGTTCTTATCGTGTCTGTGCTTAAGACACAAAAATATTTTAAAAATCATCATTTCCCCACCATTGTAGAAATTTTCACCCAGTGTCCCCCCTCCAAGGGCGATGTTCAGGGAGTGCAAGGGAAGCCTGTTTTAAGTGGACTTAATGTGTAACTTTGTGATCTGTGCCCAGCAAGTATTTTTAATGTACAAATCATGTGTTTTTTATATATAACCAGCTTTTAGGAGACTTTTGATAGATCATGTTACACAGAAATTAGATGGCCTTAGGTTTTTTGGGTACGTATACTCTTGTGGATTCACCACACAATTATTTATAAATCTGGCCCTTTTTGATGGGTCTGTTAGTATTTAAAGAACATTAGGAAAGGATTTTGACTTTTTCTTTCAGAATGAAATTTATCTTATTTGGTCATCATACCTTTATATACTTAAGTATAGATAAAGATATGTATGTTTGAGTGTGTACACACACATGCATACTTTCTCTCAGATTGACTTAGTCTGTACGGCACCTTTTAAAAGTTGATCTGTTGGTTAGTTTTAAAAATGCACATATCTTTTAAACAAGAAGAATTTCAGTTTATTTTTTCTTCCAGAAGAATTGGCAGTAGATTGATTTGAGCCGCTGGAAAACTACTCCCGGTATTTGGTCCTTAGCACTGGCTTTAGGTGTCAGAAAGCAGGTTCTAGATGAGAACTTGTCAAGTTTTTGGAAGTCATGTGATTCGGTCCACTCAGCGTGGATCAAGGAACTCAGGACCAATGAAGTCGGCGTTTGTTCCTCGCTCTACCTATCCTGTGCTGGTGACTTTGGGTGAATCCTTTCACCTTTTCTCTATAAAACAGAGATCCTCACTCCTGTCCTTCCGGGGGACAGTTGGTAGTGTTTGGGCGTGTTTTTGTCATAATCACTGGAAGCTGCTTCCCTTTGGACCAGCAGACACTAGGGATGCCATGTGCTCTGCAGCGTGAGAAACAGCCCCACAGGGTGCAGAGGGGTCCTGTGTACACACCCAGGAGTGCCCTCTAGAGAGACACTGACAAGATGGTGGTGAGACCCCCACGCAGCCATGCCCGGGGAAGCACACTGAAGAGCTGACACCTGCTCACAAGGAGGAGATGGTGTCCCACTTTCTTCCCTGGTTGATAAACTTCTCCTTGGCTCGCAGGGCGTTTTAGGATAGGACCTATCCTTTTAATGTCATTGTAACATCCTACCTTATAATAGACAAATATGCAAATTGACCACACCTTCGCTATGCCCAAGCCACGCCCACCAACCAATCAGGACGAGTATGCAAATTACCCCAACAAAGATGGTGGCTAATTTGCATATCAAGACAGCTTAGAAAGAAGCCAAGAGATGCTGAAGGGAGCAAAGCTGCGGAGAAGCAAGCAAGCTGGGGGGAGGAGAAGGGAGGAGCGGAGGCGGGGCCGGGGGAGAAGGAAGGAGAGCGGGGTGGGCTGGCGGAGAAGGTGGGCCGGGGGACAAGGGAGGAGCGGAGGTGGGGCCGGGGGAGAAGGAAGGAGAGCGGGGCAGGCTGGCGGAGAAGGCGTCCGGGGGACAAGGGAGGAGCAGAGGCGGGGCGGGGTAGAGTGCAGCAGGAAACCCTATTGCAGGATTTTTCCTGCAACGGGAACGCTAGTTTACATAATATTTACCATACGTGCTCCTTCCAAAGAGAAACTTGAATATTATGGTCTTCCCTTTTAAGGATGGTTCTAACTGTTTTCTATTAATATCACTTGACTTTTATTGTTTTTGTTTATTTTTGGCTGCAAGAAGAATAGTTCCAGGGGGATAAAAGGTATACTAAACATGTCAAATGTGACAAATGACACTTTTGGGGGACGGCAGTTTACAAAGCTGTTTCCTGCATTGAGACCAGTTGTGAATGAGCCCCTTCCTGTTTCCGAAGATCCCAGGGTCTCGGAAGCAAGAGGGCTGGATTGTACTGTTTTGCTTCTCTTCTTCCCTGATCTCGGTTCCTGTCAATTGTTTCCTTCCTCCTTCTGTCCCTCTTTGGCTAAGAATGGAGAGTGGTTCTGGGGAGAGATATTTCCTGTGACAGTTGCCAGAGATTTTTTATTGTATCTTTATTATTTTTTTTAATTTAAATGCTTTATTGTTTAAAGTATTACATAAGTCTCCTTTTTCCCCCATTGACCTCCCCCTGGCCGCCCCCCTCTCCCCAGTTTTTAAGATTGTACAGAAATTAAAAGGGGCAGAAGAGGATTTGGTACATTTCTCTACGATTTCATTAAATTGTTGATAATGCTGTGAGCTTTGAAGGAGGTAATATTTAGGTAGTTTGGATAAAAAATTTGGAAGGAATAGACATATTATATGATACTTTATTTTTTAAAATAGCCCATTCGTCATTTATTTCTTTCATTACTTAGAAGCTAGGGCTTTGCATATGTGGTGTGGAGTCTAAGCAGAATCTTTAATTTCCAAAATTTTTATTTTGTGTAATATGTTTGGAGAATTTAAGTTGAAACTAGTTTTGAAATGAAATGACTAGGAAATTGTTAGTACTTGAAATTACTGGAGACATAACTCAGTGAAAAGAGGTGTTTGATTAAGTGTTTTCTTACATAATGACATTGTCCATCATTTCATTCTTAAACAGACACAAAGCACGGAGGACACAAGAATGGAAGGAAAGGAGTGCTTTCCGGAAGTTCATTCTTCACTTGGTTTATGGTCATTGCACTGCTGGGGGTCTGGACATCCGTCGCTGTCATCTGGTTTGAACTTGTTGATTATGAGGAAGTTTTAGGTAAGAATTTTGATATCATTTCTTATGTGAATTTGTCAGAGTGTAAATGACATCCCTTAGTCATTGTAAAGATTTATCAGCTTCTTTTCCCAATGTTAATTTCTGTAGCCTTTCCGTTCTCAGTAGAAAAAAGGATGTTATCAGGTTACCTTGGAAACTGGCTTTTCAGCTTCTTTGAACATGATCTATAGTTTTAAAAAAAGGCTTTAGATTGTACATATATCACATAGGAAAGTCTTATCCAACAGTAGGTACTCTCACTACAAGCAGTACTCTATAATTTCTATTCTATTTTGTTATATTATGAATTTTAAAAATACTGGTATGAGCCACTGAATTTACTTAAGGATCCATTAATGGATCATAAACATATAATTCACAAGAACTTGCCTTAGAGAGCATTTGTCTTTGTTGTGGAAGTGTGTGTGTGTGACACACAGCTATGGTCATTGTGCTGTTTTGAGGAAGTTGACATGTTGTTTTTGATAGTTATCCTCCTTCCCTTCCTTTTTCTTTTTCTCCCCCCATAATGACTGCCATTTTTCATGATTGTTTGCATTAATGATTCTTTGTCATTTTGGAGTCATACTTTTTTTTTTTTTTAACCTCACCAAGTCTTTTTATGAAATTTCAGATGAAATTCATGTAACAACATTCAATATCATAAATACTTGAAAATCAACAGTTCACTGACTTTTAATATATTCATCATTTTGTGCTATCCTCATCATTATCTATTTCCAGAATAATTCCATCACCCTCCCCCCCCCCCCCCCCCCCCAAACACCCAATTCCCCACTCCTTTTCTCTCCTGGAAAATGCTAATACACTGTCTGTGTCTGTGGATTTTCCAATTCTGGACAGTTCATATAAATGGAATCATACAGTATGTGGCCTTCTGTGTCTGCCTTTTGCACTTAGCATAATGTCCTCAAGATTTAATACTCCATCTTTATGGCTGAATAATATTCCATTGTATGGATATGCCACATCTTGCTTTTCCATTCATCAGTGATGGACAGTAGAACTGTTTCCACTTTCTGGCTGTTGTGAATAAATGCTCTTCCTCTTTAAATGCTCAGGGAAAGATGTGGATCCTGTCATTGAACAAAATCCACACTTCTCTGTATGCACAGTATTGTGTGGAAAATCCCCTCCCTTTCATAGACCCTCTTGTACTGCTTTACTTATTAGATTATAGCCCTTTATCTGGGGGCTTAAAGGCAAAGAATAACCAAACATTCTTGCATGTAATCTGCCTTTCATTGAAGCAATTTCTGGATGAATTGATGGACTAACAGAAGAAGTATTTTAGTGTACAGACAACCTTCTGTGTAATCTGTGCTTTTGTTGACTTCAGAAAACAAAAGTATTCCAAACTATAATCATATGTTGCTAGAGGAGAGGAAGTCTGTTACAGAAGATGAGATTGCAGATATTTGTACATTGAGCACAAGTAACAATTTCTGTGTTTTTACATGCATGCAGCCAAAGCAAAGGACTTCCGTTATAACTTATCGGAGGTACTTCAAGGTAGGCTATTGGAGATGCATTTTCAGTCCACTTGTGTTGGTCTCTAAAATCTTATCCTTATTCTTCCAATTCAGCTATCACCTGCATCAGAGAATGTAAGTGGTGCCGGGGCTGACCAGCAGACCCTGAGATGAATGGATTACTCCGACACAACATTTGCTGTGAAAGAGAGGGCTAAGGGACTGCCTAGCTAAAGGAACCGGGCAGCCTCGATTGCCTGTCTTGTTAGGCTTTTATTGTAGCAGCAGAATGAGATGAAGTTTATCTTTAAGATACAATCAGTAGGGTTAATTATCTTGGGAGGGCACATGTGTTTGTAGTGTCCTTTAAGCAAGGACACCCAAAGATTTAAGCTTAAGGATTCCAGTAAACACCCAGGGGTCTGCATGTGCACAGACTTGTTTGGAAAGCTCAAGGAATAATTAGGGGCACCACCTTCAACACTCCCCTTAGTCTCCCCTAAGTCAGAATTCCAATAAACAGGGCAGGTGGCCTTTGGCACACTTCGCTTTTCTCAGAATGTCCTCCTTACAACTTTCCAACCAAGTCTCATGTACTCCCCCAACAAAGGACCAGTTTCTCTTTTTAAGGTCGTCAGAAATTAAAATATTTTTCATGTTTCTAATGTTTGAGCTCTGTAGCCTCGACCTGCAGGTCAGTGCTTTCCATTTTCTTAGCTTATAGAATTCATAGCTCTCCTTTATTATACCTGTCATTTTTAATGTGTGTGCTGTCTAAGCCAGACTTTCACATAGCAAGCTTACTCTTTTCCTGAGTAGAACAAGGGCTCTGGGAGGGTAAAGATTAGCCATAGCTGCTCTACTCCAAAAGTTCTGCCTGTTCTTATGCTATGTTTTAATCTACTTTTTCTTAAGGAAGTGGTAACGGTGCTGCCCACTGCTTTTTTAGTGTTCATGCTATATTTGTGAATGTTGTTTAAAATATTGCTGTACATTAATATATCTTTTCATAGCCACTGTCGATTGGTGATTTATCAATCATGTTGATTGTCGGATGCTTTTTAAAGAATTAAATGTATTTGACTCATTTGAAATGGTAATTAAGTATAACAGTGCTCCTAGATGATAAAGCTTTATTGAAGTCTTAAAATGCCTATTTACTGTTCTTGATGAATAAAAGTCTCTGGTAGTATTGTCTTCTCAGATTCTTTGTTTTAAGCCTTTTTTTTTTTTTTTTTTTTGTAGTAGTAGATGGCCAGTGCTAATTAAATTTTTAAGTAGGATAACGGTAAGTTTCTTTGTGATTTTAGGAAGCCGGTTTTATTACATGCTTTATTTTCAGAGGTCTTTTTAAAAAAGATTGATTCATGATATTTCTGTTGTAAGTGATTATAGTAAAATATAAAGTTAATTGTCCTCTTATTTTGAGTACTTATACTCGATGTGAATTACATTTAATCTGTATTTGAGGCTTGGTGTGTGTTCCTTTTGTTTTGAAAATTGATGGTGGAACTTCATAATTTGGGAACATTAAATTTCATGTGATTGTTAGAAATGGATCAATATTATTCCTTATATATGTTGAAATCTTTACCTAAAATATTTGCAGCACTGTAATTTTTAAACATTCTGAGATGATTACATCAGGGTATTGTGAAACCTTTAAGGAATATTATCTCAGTTACATGTTGTAGATTTGTTAGGCAAACATTTCCTGAATCTCTAAGTGAATTGCCCATCATTTTTAGGTAAGATGTTAATGTAGCACTGCTTTTCGGGATAAAAAGAGCAAAGAATTGCATTGATCGGTAACATTGATGGTTGATGTGCAGGAAGGCAATAGTGGTGGTATTACCTTATTAAGATTGTTTTTCCTTTTGTTCCCATATCTATCTTTCTTCCCCTCTTGTAGGAAAACTAGGAGTCTATGATGCTGATGGTGATGGAGATTTTGATGTGGATGATGCCAAAGTTTTATTAGGCAAGTAGACATTTACTTTTTGTTAGTGTTGGTAAAATACTGGGAAGAAAGGAATATTTTTGCCTTGATTATATCTATGTCAATTGTATACATTTTATGGAAGATACTTTCTCTTTTTTTTAAATTTCTTTATTGATTAAGTTATTACATATGTGTCCTTATCCTCCCATTATTTCCCACTTAAATCATGTCTTTCACTGTTGCTGAAATGTTAAAAGGTTTAATTATTTTTTCATGGACTCACATTTTTATTTACTTTTATAAATGGATAGCATAAAGCTCTTATAGATATACTTTTAATAAGTATAACAACTTGATATGTTTTTTTCAGATTTAAAACACTTTATAGTCTGAACTTACCATTTAAATATATAATGTGTTAGTCTGTTTTCAAATATGGTAATTACAGCATTTTTTAGCACCAGTTGATATAATCCACTCCCATTTGAAAATCTAAACTTTTAAAAGATTACATAAATTCATTTTGAAATAAAAAAGTAATAGTAAACATCTTAAAATGTGATGTGCATATTTAAAAAATATGATCTAGTGGTTCTTGGCCAGGTTTCTTTATTTTGGAAGTCTTGAGCCCTTCTTTTTCTATCACCAGAGTTACCTGTCTTTATCATTGACATGTTCTTCTAATAAATAAATATGTGATATTCTCTCATTTGTTTTAAAACGCTGTTTTATTAGAAAGAGTGGTACTGGTTTAATATGCAAATTTCCTATAATCTGGCCTGGGAAATACATATTTTTCTGCTTATTAAGCTGTATCATTTCCTTTCCTTAGACCCAATTTTATATATGTTTCATGGGCATGAAAAAAATGGGAGGATACCACATCTGTAACTAATGAAACTGTTTTCAGTAGATTTATCTTAACTTCCTATAAAACAGTAAGTTCTAAATATGAAAAAAGGGTTTAGTTGTGATTACATGTATTATAACTTCTTAATTTTACTTTACATTTTATTATTGCTCAGGGGGAATTATGTTTGCTACTTAACAGTGGAAGCTCCTATCTATGAAATTTCTCTTCCTGTCTTAACCTTAATGAAATCTTCTATGTAATTCCATCATTACATAGCTAAATTTGAGTTTATATAAATATAATGAGTCTCAGGAGACTAATCCTTGGTATGCAAAATAAATAAAGTTATATGGAATTTAACATGTCAGAATGATGCTGAGTTGCTAAGTGTTATTACTCCATTTTATTACTTTACTTTAAATAATGGATCCTGAATAGTAAAGCTTTTTAATTTTAAAAATAACTTAATGTGGGCCAAGGTGCCTCAATTTTAGAAATATTACTTTTCATGTATATTATATTGATTCTTTTGGCTTTAAATGAGCTATCTGGTCTGTCAGATAGGAAATGTCAGCTATTAGAATTAAATATGTTATTTTTCTATAAAACACTGATTTACAAAGCAAACTTACATTAATAGCTTGA
Organism: Cnephaeus nilssonii; assembly: GCF_951640355.1. Lineage (NCBI taxonomy): Eukaryota > Metazoa > Chordata > Mammalia > Chiroptera > Vespertilionidae > Cnephaeus > Cnephaeus nilssonii. The sequence goes on along the minus strand of NC_137089.1, from coordinate 33,409,601 downwards.
TTTTTAGTGTTACATTTAGACTGCAAGGATTTTAAGTAACCATTAACAAGTTAATGAATTGTTAATGAACATTGTCATTTGCAGATAGACATATATGATATGGGCAAATTATAACTTCTGTGTGTGTGTTTTTTTTAACAAGAATTATATATTCGGAGGTGGAACCAAATTTGGTGAATGTGAGTTCATTGGTAATTACACTACTGAGTACACAAAGGTGCAGATAAACCATTTTGCCCTGTAGGTGTACTAATTCGCAGTTGGCTTGTAGCTTCAGGAAAGATAAACAAATCATAGGCGAGCTCTTTGGCTCACTTATGTCCTGTGACCTTATTGCTATGGTGTTTGAATTCTCTGTATGAAATGCAACCTTGACCAGAATTGAATTTTATGACTCAAGTTCTTTCTTAGTTTGTGAGGTTATTATAGTTTAGTTGTGCCCCCCCTCTTACTGGCAGGTGGTTGCAAAGAAAGAACCTGGTGGAATTCTTGGGGTGCAGAGCCATCATTGCTCTGTATGCTTAGGGAGAAGTTACGAGGGTAGCAAATGCAGTGAGCAAAGACCTCAAGAAAAGTCCAACTTCCTGAGAGCATTCTCACTGGAGAGGCAGCTCAAGGGGAAGGGCTCTGGCTTAAGGCGAGGGTGTCCAGGGGAAGGACAGAAGTAGGAAGTTGGAGATTAGGGAAGAGCTTGGCATGGTAGCGGTAGTAATAGCTGAGATAGTTGAACTTTATTAGTCTTGGCATTTATTTCATAAGTATTTCTGTATTCTTAAATCTGCAAATACCTAAATCTTATCAATTGGATAACATTTTGAGTTTTGTTTTTTCTCGTTAAATATAAAGAAAGTGAAATATGTGTGAGTAAATCAAGACCAATAGCCATTGTTCATTTTATTATTTCCTTGTTTCTGGCCATGCCCCTTCCTGCTTTGAAAATATTCTACGCCTGCTCTAGTTTACAGTTTCCGACTCTTGTGGTCAGAATTTTCTAAAATAAAGTATCCTTGATTTTGGTTTGGATAATTGAAAACTATGTTGTTAGGGAAAGTATTCTATGAGAATTTGTTTTCCATACAAAATTGATAGCAATTTGATCCAAGGATTAAGTGATAAGAGTAAATATTCTGAAAGTAATCCCACTGAAGGATTACATCATTGGCCTTCTGTCTTGTGACTCGTGCCTAGCTGGTACCCTATCAGGTATGGTTGGAGTACTAAAGGGAAGCCTTGGTAAACACGTATAGACTGGAAGGGATGCACGAGTGAGCTGAAGAGAGGAAAGAACTGGATAGTGTCCATGCAAAGGCATTCCCACCTGCTCTTTGGTTCGGGCCTGCTCTTGACGGTGAAGGAATTGTATACCCAGAATTTTTTCACTTTCTCTTCAGACGAATACTCTTGTCTTAAGAATCACAGGAAAGTTGCATAGTTGGATAAATAGTTTTGTTTAAATCCCTTTGCATATTTGTTATACAGTTCAGCCTATCATAGTGAAGGGCAGTCAAGGTTTATAGTTTATATTTGATACTTAGAAGGACTTACGTTGGAAAATTGGAGAGAGAAAAAATGTTTATTGTAAACACACAGCTATGGTGCTTTAAGGAAAGAAGAAGCAATGTTAATCGCACAGAGACTTGGGCGGGAATATAGATCGCCTCTGTTCATAGCCCTTGTCAACGGTTAAATTCAGTGAAAAAACATTCTAGGTTTGTCGAAAGTAAACACCAAATGCAATGTGTGGCCCCCTCTTCCCTGAATGCATGAAGAATGGCATGCTATAGTTTTTCTATGGGTTAAAGTGGGGGAAATTCACTCTAATATTTATACTAGTTATCTTATTATTTATTATCCCTTACCTGCCTCTCTTGATTGCTGGTAATTATGTTACATGGACAAATTCTGTTTGTTGAAGCTTGAAATACTAAATTAGCTGGTTATAATTTCACCTCTAAAGTCACAGATATTTACATTTTTTTACAGCCAGAAACCTCCACCATGTGTTGTTTTTTTTCTCTTCTCAAAATTATAGGCCTTGCTATCTAGAGCTTGGCAATATTGGTAACTTTGGAGTAGAGAGACCTTTTCTACCCAATGCCAGTTCTTCACAGACAAAGAACTGGCATTGGCTCCTGGGGACAGAATTTTGGAATGCTCTTATTGTAAGTGATTAGCTAAGGCCATTGATCAAATTTCATATTGGTAGGCAGAGTGAATTATTATTAATAACTAACTTTTATTATTGGCCAAAATTAAAGGACCATGTGTCAGTAGCCAGAGCATTACAGAACTAACATATTTAATAGTGTTAAAAATTAAGTTAATTATCTGAGCTTCTCAAGTAAACTTCAATCCGGAAGGGGAAAGTTTGAGGAAATGAACCTTCCTGTTTTCAATGACTGTTTATGTAAATAAGTAAGTGTATACTCAACTCTCGATAATATCAGGTTGGTAAATGAGCAAATCTGGAGTCTTGCAGTATTTGTCTTTTTACCCTCATACTACTATGATTCACTCTTCCCACTGACAGTAGTCAATGTTGGCTGCTACAATTTTGTGTTTTTCAGCTCTAGATTCTCTGAGTAGAGAAAGGCAAGCCTGATTAGGGGCTGGTAGGAATGGTGAGGATTGGTCAAATTGTGCCTTTCCTTTAGTTCATATGATTGAGAGTTGGTTGTAAGATGTGCATCTTAATCCATTTCTCTTTTTCCAAAATACCCTTTCTGTAAACCTCTGTGACCATGATGCACGTCCTTTTTGAGATCACTCTTCCTGAGTTTCTTTTCCACCTAACTGCTCTCCTTGTTTTCTCTCTCTCTCTCCTCCTTTATTCTTATGTAGGCCTGACCAATGATGGCAGTAATGAAAATATTGATTCTCTTGAGGAAGTCGTTAATATTTTAGCAGAGGAAAGTTCAGATTGGTTTTGTAGTTTCCTCTCATTTCTCTATGATATAATGACTCCTTTTGAAATGCTAGAAGAGGCACAAGAAGAAGGAGAAGAAGAAGAGGAAGAGGAAGAAGAAGAAGAAGGAAAAGGAGTGAAAAAAAAAAGTAAAACCACAGATGGTGTTGATGGTATGTCACAGAAGGAAGGGGTTCAGGGAACGACTTGTATCGTTTTGACTTTATTTAACCAGTAACGTTGATTCAGGGACTGAAGTCATTGGCTTATGAAAACCGGAAGCAGTCTCCTTTTTCTTTCTTTCCTTTGCTCACCCAGGACTTAACGTGCAGTGGGGCAGCTGCGCTCCAACAGTATCAGGCAACTATATCATCTTTTTTTTCCTAGTGCAGCTCCTGCTAGTCCCTTGCTTGGCTTCCCCACTCTAGTGAAGAAATTGGCATTCCTCCTTCTTGTAGTTGTCTACAAAGTGCATTGACAATGATGTTCTTGGTGGTATAATTGGTTTCTGTATTGTTTTGTTTCCACTTATGTATTCACTGAACTAAATTTAAAAAATAGCCAATTGTTTGTGATTAACACTTGATGCTTGTCTTTCTAACATGCTATCAATGAAGATGATTATAATGGACTTGATTATCAGAATATTTCTAGCATGATTCATAAATAAATGCTTCTCTGTTGATCTTTAACATGACTGATGTGTAAAATGATGGTTCTTAAAAACCCTGATTTTTTCAGTTGTAATTGATCTAGGGTAACTGATTTGTCACATAGGTTAATGCCAACTTCAATGTAAAATTCTGTTTCAATGGTGCTTTTAAAATAATTTGAAAATAACCCCATGTTTTGGCCTTAGGCTAGTTAAATTATATATTCAGATAGTAGTATGTCTGACTATTTCTGTGTATGAAAGCAAAATTTATTTTAATCTCATTTCCAAATATACATCTAGAGAAACTAATTTGCATATTTTTAAAAGGCGGTATTTTACACAAGTAGGAAAATGTGAGTATTATCTTAAGTAATATTGTCCATATTAAAATTATTCATTTTATAAGTCTTTTTCCATTTTTTCCTGTATTACTTTATTAATTGGCTATCAACTTTGGCTTAGGTATAATATGAAGTTTTTTGCTTTTCAAATATTCATTTTCATATTTAAGCAAAATTCTTTCAGTAAATGGATTATTCACACACACACCCTTTTTTTTTTTTTTTTCCAGAGGGGACTATGACAAATTTAGTGTCTTTGATAGAAATCATTCTAAAATGATAGCCTGAACGTGAGTCTCAAATTAGAACACAGGAAGCGCAGTAGCCTCCCCATCCGCTCACCACTTGCATGTGTCAGGGAATACTGTCAGTTAGCTGATTTTATATTTTCTTTAAAGAAAGCATTAGTGTACCGTTACTTTTGGAAGTGGATACACAAGTTGGATGTTGACAGTGCTCTCCTAAAACTTAAATGGCTATTGAAACTCTAGTCTGTCTTCCCTAATTCTTCAGGGGATATCTTTTATTCCGTGAATGTTTCTGGCAGTCTGAAGCAAGCATGCCAAACTCGAAGGCTAACACGGGCCAAATCAACAAGGCATGCGGCCAGCTGGCCATGAGTTTGACACGCGTGGTCTACAGCTTCTGACTTTGGGATGTTAATATTCAGGAACTAATGAGTAAGATTAAATAATGTCCTTTCTGAAAGTTTATGCAGTTTTTGCCCATACTGAATGGGTCTTCCACTCCGAATATGACTGAAATATTAAAGTTCGTTAGGTTTAAGTTCAAAAGCATTCTTTCTTAGGCCTCACTCTTAATGAAATCTACTTAGCCAAATGTCTGAGGGTGTGTTTTTTAAAGCAGTCTTATTTCTTAAATGCTTCATTACTACTAACTCTGTAAGATGTTTGAACAGTGTATAAGAAGTAAATAATTAAATGTGTGTATTTAAAAATATTTGGAATCATTAATTTCTTAACAGACTTTTCTTTTTTGCATGATACTAACACGTATTTTATGTACAGAAATTAATTATGCTTCATTTTTGTAAGTGAAAAATAAGGGTGGGAGATCATAATTGGCTGCTTATTTAGTCTCCCTTTAATCAGCTCCTTTGAAAGCCACAGAGGAAGGTAGAATCCAGGTAGCTGCTGAACCCCTGACTTCTGTGACTCCTTCAACTTGTGCCACAGGCGTATTTTGGTGAGAGAAAAGAGTTGTTTGCAAAACTGGTATAGAGAATTTTGAAGCTGATCAAAATGGCCTCACTTATATTTTACTTATTATACAGGGTGCCCCCACCAAAATGTAGACGCCCTTTAACAGCTGGTAGCTCAATTGATGTTTCCTTGTTTTCAGATTTAACCTATTGGAATTAATAACTATTCAAATTGTGTCTACATTTTTAGGACGCCCTACGTGTGCTATAATTCTTAATCGTCTAAGGATTTATTGTATAATTTTCTGTTTCATAATCTATTTCCCCAGCTTAAACTGAGGAACTTACTTTAAAAGGCAAAAATTGTATTCTGTACATTGGAATATTTATTTATGGAATTTTGAGTGGTGCTGTAGTTCTCCGCTATTCCTGTTTTGAAACAGCCACAGGAACTTTGTGGAACATGCTCCGTATTCAAATGCAGCGTCTCCTCAGGGCGGCCCTCTCACTTCTTCACACGCCCTGCTGTTTGTCCAACTGAAAGGCACTGGGCTTCCTGGACTTTGGCGCAGACGCGAGGCAGTGGCCCTCGGGGGGTTTATTTTCGGTGCTTCAGCTTCTTTCAGCCCTGATTTCCCCTGGGTCATGAGTGGTGGGTGTTGAGTTGGAGATGTGGCTTCTCCGTGCTGATCTAAGTGATTCCATTTCGAGGCCTGGCTGCCAACTTGCTGCCGTGAGACTCAGGCAGAGCCTGGGACATGGTGGGATGCGGGGAGCCCGCCTTCGTGCTGATCTAAGTGATTCCATTTCGAGGCCTGGCTGCCAGCTTGCTGCCGTGAGACTCAGGCAGAGCCTGGGACATGGTGGGATGCGGGGAGCCCGCCTTTCATCTCGTGCTCCACTCTGTGTTCTGGAAACTGGCCCCCTGTCTCAGAGCTGTGTCCACACATGTAAGAAACCTTTTTCTGCTTGAGTTCTGGCTTGTTTTCCTTTATCATTAGCTACACTGAGCAAAATGTTTCCTTGTCTGTCCTGATGTTTATAACTTGGAAGAATTATCAAAAGCAGATATAGGCATAGACAGTTATTCTTAATTTGTGCAGTCGGCAGTTACACCTTTTTGGGATTCATACTCCGTGACTCTATCTGAATGAGATTCTGGTTTATAAAACAAGTAAGACATTTTCTGCTGTGGGGCTGTGGGATTTTCTTTGGTCACAGTGCATAATTGGAGGTTTTTAATGAAATTCAGGGACTCAGACTATCACCGCAAATTGATTGACGGAACAGTGTGCAAAATTCCCTGCCTTGGTTATTTGTTGAGTTAACCACCTACTACACAGGAATAGTTATTAGCTAAACAAACTGTGAACTCCTTGCAGTTAGGAATCAGGTCTTAGATTTCATTTGAATCTCTCTTCCAAGCTGAGCCTAACATACAATGCTTATTAAATACTAGAGGCCCGGTGCATGAAAATTCATGCACTGGAGGGGAGGTCCCTCAGCCCAGCCTGCCCCCTCTCACAGTCCGGGAGCCCTCAGGGGTGGGAGGGACCCGGTGATCAGGGGAAGGTGACGCCCCCATCACACCTCTGCTGCTGCCACTGCTGGCAACGCAAGCCTCGGCTGGCCCTGGTTACCTGAACCTCGGGCAGCCCTGGGCGGCTGGGCAGCCGTCATCCGAGACTTGCCTGCGCCTCGGGTGTTGGCTGGGCAGCCGCCATCTGAGGCTTGCCTGTACCTTGGGCCGGCCTTGGGCGGCTGGGGGGCTGAGGGGACTGGGGGACTCCGGAGGCAGGCGCCCCATCAGGCCTGAGGGGACTGGGCGCTGCCATCTTATGGCTGTGGGCACCACCATCTTTGAGGGCATGACAGTCAATTAGCATATTCCTTCCTTATTGGCTGTGGGCGCCACCATATTTGTGAGGGTGTGATGGTCAATTAGCATATTCCCGCTTTATTAGATAGGATTTGCTGGGGTTAGTCCTGGTGAGTGAGAACCTCAGTAGTCACCCATCCTATATAATAAAAGCCTAATATGCAAATCGACCGAACGGCAGCACGACTAGTCGCTATGATGTGCACTGACCATCGGGGCAGATGCTCAATGCAGGAGCTACCTCCTGATGGTCAGTGTGCTCCTACAGGGGGAGCACCACTCAGCCAGAAGCTGGGCTCACGGCTGGCGAGTGCAGCAGCAGCGGTGGTGGGAGCCTCTCCTGTCTCTGCAGCGGCACTAAGGAGCAGTGAGCAGGTGGGTGATAAGGAGTGAGGGGTCCTGGACTGTGAGAGGGCACAATCTGGGATGGGGACCGCCCCCCCCCCAGTGCACGAATTTCATGCACCGGGCCTCTAGTTGTATAATAAAACATTTTGGTGTTTCTTTTTTTCTTTTTTAAATCAGTTTAAAATGAAACAATTATTGGACATATTTTTTTAGGACAAATGACCTTTTGAAGTTCATACAAACTGACCTATGCTAACTAGGTCTTCAGGTGATCTTCCTGATATTTCATTTGTATTTGAATCTGCATTTTATCTTTATTCAAACTCTGGCTGTAATCCCTTTCTAAATCTAGTCTTTCAGCTCTGTTATGTTCTAACCCTCCCTTCCCTACTTATCATAGAAGGTTGGGAGGTTTACAGCTTCTTTTTTAAAAAAAATGTCTGTGATAACGTAGATGTCCCAGCTATTTAAAAATATAAAGGAAATTGGTGTAGTGATACGCATTTTATCAAAAGTAGACATCCGTTCCAGAGCAACAGTCTCCCCAGTTCACGGGACCTTTACTGAGGTGTTTGGACCTTTTTTGTGCTCTCTTTAGTCAATGTTGAAGTAAATTAGTATGGGGAGGAGGAAGATGAGAAGCCAAGGATCAAAGCGACTCACAGGGGCTGTGGGAGTGACTGAAATGACCTAAGTATACAATGATACCCAGCCTGCGAATTCTGTGGCCAACTCTCTGAAATTCTGCAGTAGCTACTTGGGTTTCTGGAATGGAACTAGTCTTCTAAAATTATATCTATCGCATGAGTGTGTGCCCAGGTCCAACCATTGGCTTGATGATTGAGCATTGTAATTTCATACAGGACATTTCACTTTGAAAATGTGGGTAGGGTATGTGGCACTGAGACTATTGCCAAAATAATATTACCTTTAGGCAACTCCTTCATGTTCTAAGGGAAGAAATATTAGACCTTTTTTTTCCCAAATAGTCAACAGTAGTCACTTAGAAACCGTCAGAATAAACATACAGGACAAAAAGGAAGTAAACAACATGGTGATTTTTTTTTTTTTTTACATTCTCTTTGAGTGTAGCCACATCCTAGTGCTTCTTTGACTGCTTTCAATTGAAATATATTCTATCCATAAAAGAACTCTTACCCAAATAGATTACAGAATTCCTTGTCAGTCTCTAATTGATATAATGTTCTCCATACTACTTGGAAATTATTTTTAAGGAGTTAATTGTATTATCATGAATTTTATTTTTGATGGGATTGTTCCTATTTTCCCCCTGGAAAAATAGGGTGCACTTGTTGATTGTTGACCCTGTAAAGAGACTCCACATCAACCACAGTTACAAATGATAAAAGATTAATTTTGCCTAGAATTAGGAATTAATATAAAAGCAAAGTCTTGTATACACGCCTTGTGCTTTTCTCTGGGGCCACTTCTCTACTTCCCCAAATTTGTAAATTTCCCCCCTCTTCATGCTGTCATCAGCCCTGGGTCACCTCTGACCCCTTCTCCACCAGTGGGCTTCGCGCTGTTGTTGGCAAAGAGCTGTTGTAGATTTACCCGAGTTAACCTCTGTGAGGTGCTCTCGGCTGTGCCAGTTCTTCTCTTCAGTGGGTATTCAAAACCCTCCACGCTTGTCCATCTTCCATCCTCTGTGGAGGTGATTTTGCTTTCTCCTTTACCAAGGTAGTCAACCCTGGCTTGGCTTCCATTATCTTCCTTTCCTTACACTGTATGGCATTTACTCCTATAATTATTTGAATCATTGTTTCCTCTCTCATTGGTCATTTTTTCACATGTGGCATCTCCTGGTTTCCAAAGTCAACCTTTTCCCATGTGTCCACTCCTTCTGTGCTCATCATTTCTCCCCTTCCTCACTGACTCAGTTTCTTTTTGCTATAGGTATGCTTCGTGTCCTCTAGCCTCTAGCCTTCAGTGCATAGGAACATAGATGAAACTCTTCAAAATCTTATTACTCCCCTTCCCCTCATCTCCCCCCCCCACCCCCCCGGAGAATCTTAGGAAAATACTTGTATGATCACTTTTCTTCTAAGGAGTTAAGAGCGGTCCTCATGAGAACTCTGGGTTGTGCTCACCTTTCCACCTGTGGTTTCTCATCACTGCAATGTGACCACCTCTGGAACTGCTTGTAAAACTAATTCGGAGACCCTTATGGGACATTTAGTCACTAACTTAATTCAGTCGTGTCCTCATTCCAAACCTTTGTTCCTGCCTTCCTTCCCAAAACTGCTCCTTTAATTTTTAGAACATTGCATTTTCTTGACTTCTCTCTCTATTCTTCAATGCATAGGGGCTTCTCTGTTAATCTCCTGTTTTCCAAGTGCTGGGCCTTCTTTCATATCTATACTATTTCCTTCAGATACTGAATATGATAACTCTGGCTTACATTATTAGCTCAGTATTGGTCATGTCAAAAGTATTGAAAAATTATTGACTATATTCCTTAAGTTTAGAAAAGGTAGCTTAAATTGATACTTTGGAATTTTACACTGTACATTGCATATTGTTAATTTGTACCATTATAAGGATTTATACCCAAGGAAAAGTTTTAAGTACTTATTAGTTTTCCTGTTTCATTAATCTGATAGTGGTCTGGTATTTTAGTTTATTAATAATAAACGTTAGCTTTTTCACCAATATAGTTCTTTTGACCACAGTGGGGGTGGAGGGTGGGGAGGCTGATTTTCACCACTCTGCTTTGTAACAGGGAATCCAGGGCTGCATTTCAGAGCCTGCAAAAGTCAAGAGGGGACATTAGTGTCACTAAGAGTGCATTCTAGTGATTTATGCTAATTTACTTTTCACATGGGATAATGCCCACATATTTAGAAGTTGGCATTATAAGAATACATTTGATATTTTATTGTAAAATAAATTTTCGTGAGGAGTGGTCCAGGAAAGCATTTAGTATCATGTAACATGCTGTTTTAGTAGAGTTTAGGAAAGAATCAGGTTTTTCTGGGAAAATAATTGTCATCACACATTGGCTATGGTTGTGTATGTATATCTGGTAATTGGACTAATATGGAACGGATTTATATCCAAACAGGAAAAATTAGTTCCCACATGGAATAGTTAATTCACATTTCTTTTTAAAATGTAGGCAGTGGTAAGATAGAACTAATGTTTCTTTTCCCCCAGGGTGATGATGTGGATAGTTCAACCAAAATAAATTACCATTCTCACATGGACAACCTCATTTTGTTTGTTTTTAAATATTTTTATTGATTTCAGAGGGGAAGGGAGAGGGAGAGAGAGATAGAAACATCAATGATGATCATTGATTGGCTGCCTCCTGCACACCCCCTACTAGGGATCGAGCCCACAACCTGGGCATGTGCCCTTGACTGGGATTGAACCCGGATCCTTCAGTCTGAAAGCCTGTCCCTCTTATCCACTGAGCCAAACCTGCTAGGGCTGGATGACCTCAATTTGATGGAAACCGGAAGTGGGGGTGTGATTACAGTTCCGAGAAACATAAAGTGACTGCTACAGTTTCCAACAGGAATAAGTGTAAAAGGGCTAAGGGGGCTTTCTTGTGACCTTAGTTGTAGAGTGACAGACTGTACATGTTGCTGCCTCACAGGAAATGAACACTAATCACTGTACCTCCCACCCTGATGTGCCTGGGACAGCGATTTTCAACATGTGTGCCTCAAGAATTTTTAAAACATGCAATACCTGACTATGTTTTTAAATTTATTTTTTATATATTTTCATTGATTTCAGAGAGGAAGGGAGAGGGAGAGGGAGATAGAAACATCAATGATGAGAGAGAGTCATTGATTGGCTGCCTCCTGCATGCCCCCTAGTGGGGAGCGAGCTCGCAACTTGGGCATGTGCCCTTGACCAGGAATTGAACTGTGATTGCTTGGTTCAGAGGTTGACTCAACCACTGAGCAACACTGGCCAGGCTCTGGTGTAATTTTTAAATAAAGTTTGAAACTATGAGGGAAAAAAGGCAATGATTACTCAAATAGTAAAGAGAAAATTCTATGAAAATATACTACCCTTTTGGGGGGATGGCAGTGGTGGTTGGTGGGGAAGTAAATTCCCCAGGTCCTTTCACCCTTGGTGCTTGTAATTGATGGTCTGCGTCACTGAGCGAAGTCCACTGATTTCCATGCGCCCCTGAGAAGGAAGCACCATTCCCCGCGGTAATGAGACATTTCTAAAGCCAACCGTTTTCCCACGTCTAAGGCAGGTTGTGAAGTTGATGACATCATGGGCTGATTATAATGATTATTTTTTTCTCTTATAAATAGCGAAAGTAAGGTTCCAAAATGACATACAGGATAGATGTACATATGTTGAAGGAGTGTATTTTTTAAAATGGTGAATTTAACTTCTGTTTAACAGACACATGGATTTTTAACTGTTTTATAGATACTTAATTTTTACTTAATTTGTCTATAACCTATTTTCATCTTATAAATATCAACAGAAGGACCCGGTGGGGTAGCCAAGAGAAAAACTAAGGCTAAAGGTATTTTCTATTTTTGAAATTAGCCTTGAGTGAGTCAAGTGTAATGCATGGCATTTTCTAAATATGTTATGTAAATGCAGCTACTAATGCAAACATTATTGCTTTTTGGTTTGGGTTCCCCTTTGGTCATAAGTAGTTCTATCAAGACCTCGTTAGAAATTTTTCTGCCTCAAGCCTATAATACTAAGTAATTTTCTTTTAATATCATCAAACTTCATAAGTCTTCAAATTAAGAACATATATAACACTATCATGATATTGTTATACTATGTATAAATTTACATATACAATTTCTACCCTCCATCCTAAAACCTTACTTAGTCTGAATTTTTAAATTACTGTTGGGGGGAAAAAAGATAAATTCATCAGTGATTGATTTCATTTCTCCAAAAAGCTCTGATGAGTTTTCATAGGGCACAATAAAAGCTAGTGCGAGGAAAGTTGTAGTTCTCATGAACTTAAATGTATAATCTGGAGCACTGTATTATGTTGATACAGGATTTGCCATGTTTACTCTGTGAGTTCTTTAGAAGTGATTGTACCCATGAACCATTCTGTGTAGGCTAACAGCTTATTATTACAGCTTATTTTATGTCTCTCTGGTATTTCTTGTTCGCAGGTAAATATTTATGTCCTTCCCAGAGAGGGGCATGGGGGGCAGTGCATGTTTTTCTTTATGAATTTGTAATATTCTTTGGTGTTGAAGTGCTTGGCATATTTGTAGTGTGTTCATTTTTTGGGCGGGTGAAACTTGCACTATGTGAGTTGCAGGCTTTTTGATAGGTATTTTAATTTAAGGTTAGGATATTTTAACGTTTTAACTTTGTATCTCACCTGAATAATTCCTGGGAAGAAAACAGAATTTTCACCATTTCATTCATGCATAAATAATGACAAAATAAATGGCCAAAAAAAAGTGTAATTTCACTTTTTGCTCTGGAGAGGCCCCTGAAGCATTAAAGGTTGAATGTCCTGAAAACCTGTGCGGAATAAGACCTGGCAGCATTGCTCTTGCAGAGTCGTTACCTGTGCTGCGCTGGGAATAGCACTGAAGTAGGATGAGGACTTGGATGGCTGGTTCTCTGTGATTGCTGTTTTGCATTTTTTACAAGGTTTTAATCAGAGTTTCAGGAAGAAGTGAGTAACATTTTGTGCTCTGTGAGTTTTACATAATTTTGGTGGGCAAAAACAACTTCCACATTTTGTTATATTAGAGAAATCTTTTGTGTCCTTTGTTTCTGCTTAAATGCTACAATATGCCGTAAACACCTGCTTCTCTTACAATTTCCTAATGAGAGAGCAGGAGGCGAAATTCAGACCTTTGGCTAGCAGCCCTGTTCAACTTTACGTAAAGCAAATAGAAATCAATGTCTCCCACGAGATTTGGAGTTTCCATTGAATTGCTCTCTTCCCTAAGAGCATGGACAACATAGTATATATGCTGGCTTGAGTGGTTCGACATAAATTAACAGGAAATATAGTTAAAGGAATACTGATTTCATAGTATTGAATGTGAGTAGAAAAGAAATTCTAATGATCATTTTGATACAATAGATAATGGATTTAAAATTTTATACTCATGGATATTGCATTTTTCTTAGTTAAAAAGTTTCATCAAATTTAATGGTCTTCAAGGATGAATCGCACAAATATTTTAAGAGCATATTTTTTTTTGTTAGAGCTAACTTTTTACATTATATTTGTACAAATACAAGTTACAGAAAATCTCTTCTTCTGTTGTCAGTGTTCCTTTAATTATGCCCTGACAGTTGTGAGATGTGCTTTGTTAACACTGTGAAGTGCTGCCTTTCTGGATGCCCTCATTTGAATAATCCTGCATGCTCACCTTGTTTGAAGACACATCATACTGTATCTTAAGCTGGAAAATATGATAGCAAGTTTCTAGAATTTCTTTGCTAGCCGAAACTTCATAGGTTTTAGCATCTGTTTTTAACCAGCTTAAATCTAGTCTAGTAAAGTCACTTTTGAATGATCATTTATGTGTGGGGGGAGATTTAAAGAAAGACAATACTTTTGCACTAAGCATCTGTTCTATGGATTAAGAATTCTTTCAGTAAACGTTTTTCCTTTTGATTGGATAACTTGACTGTGAAAGAACTCACTAAAGAAGAGTTCAAGAAGGAGAAAGAGAAGCCCGAGTCGAGGAAGGAGAGTAAGAATGAAGAGAGAAAAAGGGGGAAGAAGGAAAAAGAGGATGACCGGAAGGCTAAGAAAATCGCCGATTCCGATATATCCAGGAAAGAGTCTCCTAAGAGTAAAAAGGACAGAGAAAAGGAGAAAGTGGGACCAGATAAAGGTTCTAAAACCAAGGAAAATAAGAAAAAATCAACAAATGTAAAGGATGTTTCTAGTAAAATGACATCCAGAGACAAGGATGAAAAGAAGGAAGGAAGAAGTTCTAAACAGGCACAGGTAGCAAAGGGAAATAACCAGAAAAGAAAGAACTAGAGCTCTGACATCACCGCCCCAGGGCCTGGCCATTGTCTCCACCGCGATTTGCTGCTAGGAGCAGAGTCAATGAAGTATTGCTCTGGTTGGGGAAGATGTGTGTGTGAGCCATTGAATGTCTCTACTGGTGCTCAGCAAGTAAATTCTTAGAAATTTCCCTACCCTGTCTAATGCTTCTAAATATAAAAGATGAAGCTTTAAAAATATGTAATAAAAATGTGATGTAATAGCATTCTATTTTTATTAATTTATTGATCATGTATCCAGATAAATGTATATTTATAACATGAATTATAATGAACTTATTAATATATTGAATACTTTCATTGGAGTTGAATAAGAATATTAAGATTTTAAAAAGTATTTATATGCAGAGTGATGTAACTTTCAGGGATGATAAGCAGTCAGGTAGGTAAGAAGTTACCATCTTTCACTATTTGCCCTTGTTTTTCCTCCTCCTCCTCCTCCTCCTCCTCCTCCTCCTCCTCCTCCTCCTCCTCCTCCTCCTCCCTGCTTCCCTTTCACCTCCCCTTCCTTTCTCTTCCCAGGAACTTCCTCAAGCTCAGGTGACATCCCTGCATTCCTCCCTCCCTAGGCTGTGATCCCCCACCTCCTTGTCTCATCAGGGCCTACCCTTTCCTCAGGCTCTTCCCGGATTAATTCAGCCTTCCCTTCTCCTCCCATCTCTCCTATTAAATCTGTCTCCTTCACCCACTTTCTTCATTTCTCCAAGCCTCCCCACACTCCTTAGCCCTCCTCCGCTACCTCTCTCTCCCACCAGCCCCCCATCTCCTGTCTGTGCCAGACACACTGTCCTGGGATCTCCATATAGTCATGAAGAAAAAGAATTTTATTTAGAAGCATCATTTTAGAACACTTTTATTTATATCTTTACAGACTCAGAATAGTCTTAGAAAGGCTGTAATTATTCAAATAGGATAGCCTTTCATTTTATATCACAATTTTTTCCAGTTATTTTGGTGGAATACCATATATTTTTTTCATATTTGATTGTGTCATAATTGTTTACCATTTCTAAAGGGTTGTAAATTTGAGATCTAATTAAAGGTCAGAATTCAGTTAAGAGAGTATTTAAATAAAATGAAATTTCAGTTTGAATGCATTTTTACAAATGGTTTGTCCTATTCTGTGCATGAGTTCTTAAATCTCTAATTGTGACTACTGTAAAATGTAGTTACTGAATGAAGAGCACCCTGATTTGTTGTAACAATTAAAACTGCTGCCACAAAGATTTTATTTAAAAAATAATTATTCATCTTTTCTTATGAAGAGCTTAAAAACAGGTATTTTGACCTAATTAAAGATACTTCATGTTGGAAATGAATGAACAGATGTTTCTAAAAGTATTGTGTGCCTTTTTAAAAAATGTTTTTATTGATTTTAGAGAGAGAGGAAGGGAGAGAGAAATATCAGTGATGAGAGATAATCATCATCACGCACCCTAATGGGAATTGAGTCCACAACCCAGACATTGAACCATGACCTCCTGGTTCATAGGTCTATGCTCAACCACTGAGCCACACCAGCCAGGCTGTAATCATCTTTTTGAAAAAACATTTTTATAGGATTTTCAGTTTTACTTTATAGGTGATTTGCATTATGTAGAGAGAGGGCTCAACATTTCACAATGAGAGAGAGACTGGTAAAGGATTGACATAAATCAGTCCACATGAATGCTTGGGTTAATCCAGGGGACTAATTCTGTGATTAATTCATCGAGAATATTTTATAGTGTTATGCTCACTTTGTAATTTTAGAGGTACCCATGATTACTTGGATAATAAGGACTCTTTAAACTTCCATTAAATAAGAACGATAGTAAACAAATACAGTTTTTAATTTTAAATGTTTTAGGCTAACTGTGACGTCATAGTCCATGAAATGGATCTGGTGAATTAAACTACATGCCTACTGACTTTGGTTCCTTTCTCCCGTGTCCTCCACCATTCCTTTTTCTCTCACTGCCCATTGGTAACAATGCTCCAAATTAATTACCAGGATAATTTCACTGTAACATGCATCTTTGTAAATTGAAGATAACACCTTCCCCTCAAGGTGGCTGTGAGAACTAGCTAGTGTTACATGGGACCTGACTTGTTCTACTGAGAGAACTGAGAGGGCAAATAACAGTAATTATAAATGTTACGTATGTGTAAAGCTGTAAGAATGCTTTGTGATTTAAAGGATACTGCTACAGCATGAAAATACAAGATATGAAAAGACAAAAGTTGTGAAATAATTACTGTACTCTTAAGTATATGGTACAATCCAAAAATTTTATAACCAGACTCATGATGAAAAATTTACTTACAAATTTGCTTTTCACTTGGGACATGGTATTCTAGAAGCAGTCTTATGATCTTTAGAGGTTTTCTACTCCAATCCCCAAAAACTCTTTTAAGTTTCTAATAATTCAGTTCTGCAAGTCTCAGTGTTTCTGTAGAAAAAGGCATTCATCATTCTTCCTCAAGATATTAGGAGCATACGTAGTTTTACTTGTAAGTTTATTTATTATTCATGTTTCTTTTCATTATATATGTGAATCCATTCAAATCAGCACATATGGGCAAAAAACAAACCTTGACTGGATCACATAATTGTGACGCCCAGGAAAAACCGTGGGTTATGCTGGATGTAGGTTCTCCAACATCCCTGGCCCCTCCCAGTGTTGGCTTGCTTCTCAAGCAGCCTGGCCCAGAACGAGTCGCGTGGGCTCACGTTCAACTCACAACCTGTAGTTTGGGGGTGGGGGTGGGGGGTAGATTGGGAGTGGGGGTGGGGGATGGGAGTAACAAAGCTGTGCTTGGCAAGACCATGGTCATGTGAGTTCCCTCCCTTAAAACTGTGGGGTGAAGGAAAACCAGCTTCCTAACAGAAAATGAGTGGTCCTCTACCTAAAGAAGGGGAACAGGTGCAGGTCAGGTTGAGCAGTGACTACCTGTACCCTGTATTTCACCTGCACTAAATGCAGGTGGTTTATGGAGTTTGTTTTCTCCTTCTCTTCTCACCCCAAGTCTATTTTGCTACTGGGCAAATGCAAGGAGTTGAGTGGGATGGGTCTGAATGGGTATTTCAGAGTCAGAGCCATCCCAACCCGTGGTTAGGGATAATCTTAGACCAGTGGTCGGCAAACTCATTAGTCAACAGAGCGGCAAACCGCATGTGGCTCCCAGCCGCCGTTTGCCGACCACTGTCTTAGACAATTGGAGAAATACAAGAGAATATTGTCATATGGTAAATGCTACCATTTAATTATCAGGTTATTGAGGTTTATTTTATTGTTAAGCTCTTTCCACTTTCTCCTGGTTTTATTTAAAGAGAAAGTTTTGTTTTTAGGAAACTAAAGGGTGACCCGTCTTGTTTGGGGTGATCTGAAAAACCCTCAGTAGTACTCTTCAGCCTCATGCCCCACCTCCTCCACTTGGTAAACCACATGCACTAGATGTTTGTTGCCATTTGCACACCATTTTCACATAGAAATCAATTTCTGCCAAAGCTTCGGTTTTGTAAGCCCTACAAGAGCAGAAAGACCTCTGTTTTCCTTTTCTTTGTTCTCATTTTAGAACCTCATTTGATTTCACTCTATGTATGTATTCATCACTTTATTATCTATACATTATAGAGGTCTGTCTGTCAGTTATTCCTTCCTTGCCTCCAACATTACTTGGCTTGTGTTCTAAAAGATGAGAGGAAGTCATACGCTTAAAGTGTCTGTGTGATTTTTGATAATTATATAAAACACCCATTTTCCATGTATTGATTCATTCAACAAATAGTCTGACCATCTGCAGCTGACCAGGGGCTGTGCCTGGCACTGGGGATACAAATGGTCAAGGTGGCTACAGGCCCTGCAGTGCATTGCTGTGAAATAAGCAAGGGGTTGAGGAAGAAAACAATGAAACAAGCTACTGCCAGTTCTGCCCACTGTTCCCCTCTGCCTAGAAGGTGCTCCTACCCTGTGTGGTGGGCCCCCTTCTCCCTGCCTTCCAGGATCCAGCTGTGTCGTCACATCTGCACCTGCACTTTCTCTGACCCTCTCCTAGGTGGTTGGACTGCGTGCCCACCACTGTGCTTCATTCCTGGCCTTTGCTTTGCTACCAGACTATGATTTATGTTTAGTCTCTATCATAGTAACTGATAATAATAGGCATTCATTGTATGTTTGTTGAATGGTGAACATATAAAATTATATTAAAAAGATAAAGTATATATTGTTTTATAAAAAAGAAAAACCCAGAAGTTGCTTAATGTTTTAACCACCTTGGAAGTTGCCTATAGCTATGTTCATGCTGCTGTGTGTATGTGCCCAGGGAGGGCGGTACATTTGTTTCTTTAGAAGAAATAAAGGAAAATATAAATTAGTGGGGAAAAATGATATATTTGCCGGGTTTACATTCTTGAAACCCTTGTAAGAAGGTACTATGTGGAAACCAAAGCTGTGGCACTGGTAATGTGCCCAGGATGGGGTTCCAGTGGCATTTAAAGGCAGCCCTCTTGGTTCGTGGGCCCGAGCGTCTACACTCCATCTTGTGTTATAAGATGTTAAGTGGAATCTACTCCATTCCAATCTTCGTGGAGTCCTCTCATTGGTTTTGAAACCAGGCTCTTGGAGGCTTTTTGGAACTTTTCATTTATTTTTTGAGGTTTACATCATCCTCTTTCTGAAATCTGTCCATCTTGAGTTGCATGAAGATGCTTTGAATCTGGGGACCTCGCTGTGTATCATGGGGCAGCTCTTAGTTCCTGGCAGTTATAGGTAAGTTATAGGACTGCTGTTGGATACCTACTTACATCTATATTTGCTGATTATAAAATCAGGAACAACAATACAGATTCCCATGGCCCCATTAGTATGCATGCCTTTCTGGTTTATTGATTTCCCGGAATATTTATCAAGTTTCATGTCCGTAAGAGGGATGTATGGATTTAAACTACTTGCATCTGAAGCAGTCGCAGTCCTGAGCATTTCCCCTTCACAAATAACAGCAGCTGGAGTAACCTCGATAGGTAGCATCAAAATTTCCACCAGTGCGTACACCACTGCTTAGTAAACCAAGGATCGATAAACTGAAGTTTAAAAAAGTCTTAGCTTTTATGGGCGAAGTAGATGAAATTCTATAAAGCATAATACTATTCCTAATTCCCAGAGTTTATTGCGGAAGTGTTTTGTATATAATTCTTATGAAAAGCGAATCATTCTATTTCACTCAGAGTAAGGGCCTCCCTGGTCCCTTGTCCAGGACCTATCTGATTCTCACACCTCCCCCCACCCTTGCTCACTCCAGCTGCATAAGCCCCCTGGGTCAGCTGGCTCCCAGGACCCTCCTTGCTGAGGAATTTTGAACTTGTTGTGCCAAAACCTTACCGGGAGCACTTTTCCCCACAGTAACTCCAGCAGTGAGGTACCTATGCCCACATCTTATCCGTGTGCCCCTTCCTCATCAACTTAGCACAAATAGCCCCGCCCCCCCTCCCTCAGGGCCGGGCACCCCCTGTCTCACTCTTCCCCATCCCATCTTCCCATCCCATGTACTCTCAATATTTTGTGTTTCTTATTTTTATCATTGTTCCCTCTCTGGGGGAGCTAGGGCTTTTGTGTGCTTATTTTCTGTATGTTCTGTATGTAAACAGTGCCTTGCATTAGCAGGTGTTAAATATTTGTTGAGTGAATAAATGCAATATGCAAAATTTAGTAAGTTTTAAACTTCCTTACATATGGGGGGGGGGGGGAATACACTTATCCTTTCCCATGTGATCAGATGGAGTTGCGGATAACTTCTTCCGTTTTTTATTTAATAATGGAGGAAAACTTATGAATTTCTTAAATACAAACACGATTTTAAAATTTTTCTTAATTTATTAGATGTACCTAAAGGACTAAAATAAGGTATGTTGTACGGGAATTCATTTATTTTCTAAATCACACAGGGGCCGTGCGGTTGACTCTCAGCCTTCCTTCAGCTCTGCGTAGTTCAGCTCGTGGTTTTCGGTCAGCCTGTTCCTCTTGCCGGTGTAGCAATGGGAGGGGGTTCTGGTTTTGACTGTGAAAACTGAAAGGGGAGGCGGCGAAGGAGACAGGAGAGCGGGGTGTCCTCTGCTTCTGGACAGTCTTGTCTGAAAGAGGAGCGTGCAGCTGGGAGCCCGGGTTGCAGCCTGAGGACGAAGCCGGTGCCGAGTGAGCAGCCTGCCAGGCACTTCTTAACCGGATAATAAAGTCCCTTCTTGCTCAAGCCTGTGTGAGTTCGTGCCTTGATATATGGGGCCCCAGGAACATCCGAACTGATACATTCATTTCATAGTAATGTTGATTATTTCCCTGCTCCGCCCTTTCCTTGGGTATCTCATAATAAATCCAATTGGAAACCTCTTCTTTGATTGTGAATTGACCTTACGTGCATTTCTCTCTTCTTGTTTACTTTTTGCCTGAGGTGGTATATGACACGTGGATTGACCCCTGTTCTCTGAAGAACACTTACTCATGGCCTGAAGTAGATTTGGGTGGCAAGAAAAAGATTTGGAAACACCAGGGCTAATTCTTCCCCATGGGTTGTCAAAGCAGGAGTTCATCTGGAATGTGTTTTCGTTAAATTTCGGGAACCGTATAGGCTTAGGGAAGATGTGTTAATATGATCCTCAGCTTCTTTGGTCTACAATATTGTTTACTTTTGTGCCGATTTCACTTCTGCAAAATAGCCGCGACCAGGTAGCGATAAATTGACAGCGCCTCTGCCACTCTGGACGGAAAACAAAACTGCTAAGTGTTTGCTCCTGTTACATGCTTTTGCTTTCTTCTGTCATTTTCCTTCACCTTTTACAATTTCAATTTTAGAGACAAATAACTACCACGTGGATGTAGAGAAAGCCGACCTGAGGGGCATTTTATGTCGGAATATTGGCGTCCTAGTAGTTTCCAAACACTTTCAGCAAAGAAATTGTTTTTTCAAATGAAGCTCTTCTCAAAATCCAGTTAGGGGGCGGGATTTTAAGGCAGTTCAAGTCTTTGTTGTTTGGTGGGGATATTTTATTGCCCATTGAAACCTATGGAGTACAGGTTGAAAACTTAACTACCTGTGGGCTTCGTGAAAAATCACCTGTAACTTTTCATTCAAACGGAGATACTTTTGGGAGTGAAATAACGACACCAGGACCACAGGTAGCAATCCGCTGGGCCTGTCCCAGGCAAGCTAGGGTTGTGCTGCTGTACTAGTGGGCGCTGAGCACAGCGTGAATCTGCCCGGGAAACAGTATTGGGGAAATCTACATGAACTCCTGTTCCCACCTTTGCATCCCTAAACCACAGCAGTGCCGCCAATGAGCCTGGCCCCACAGCGGGGGGGAGTCACAACCATTGGGTGTGTTCAGCCCTTCAGCAAGTGTTTGATTGAGCACCTGCTGTGTGCCGGGTGTTTTCTGAGGTTCTGAGAGCAGCAAGACATGATTCTGAAGATCCTGAAGGTGTAGTATCCTCTTCATTCAGCAGACCCTGGCAACGAATAGTTCCATACCTGCACCATTAACATTTGAGAGATGTAAGAATGGATGATTTAAGTGGAAAATGCATGGGAGCTTTCGGCCCTGAATTTGGCATTTAAAATTCGATGTATTTTTTAAAAAAATATATTTTATTGATTTTTTTCAGAGAGGAAGGGAGAGGGATAGAGAGCTAGAAACATCGATGGGAGAGAATCATCGACCAGCTGCCTCCCGCACACCACCTACCAGGGATGTGCCCGCAGCCAATGTACATGCCCTTGACCGGAATCAAACCTGGGACCCCTCAGTCCGCAGACCGACGCTTTATCCATTGAGCCAAACTGGTTTCGGCTCGATGTATTTTAATAGGCCTTCATCTTTAACACCTCCTCACCCTTCCCCCCACCCCGTGAAATTGAACTACGGTTAGCACCGCACCGGTGGCTATCTGTGTATATTCCCTTAGGGATCGATTTGATAGCTGTAAGTCACTTTATGGTCAGGGATAGAACGAAGCTGTGTGTGTTGGTGCTTATTTTACCAGTGGATGGTTTTTGTGTACGTAGTGTTGAAAATAACTACGGGAAATAAAATGACGAGGTGTGGTCCTGTGTATCTTGTCTCAGCATCTTTAGGGTTTGGGAGAAGACGGTGGGAGTATGTTTCGTGAATGAGAGAAAAATGAAGAGATAAAAGGGAATGATCAGGACAAAATAGAAAAAAAATCAAGAAAGAAGAGTAAGAGACATTTAAATGAGCATTTTCTGGGCTACAATAGAATATGAACTTTAAGAATTTATAAAGGTGCTTAAGAGTAGAAAAATGCCTCTTAGGTCACCTGTTCACTTTAGGCTCTTGACGGACACAGCACACCCCCTTCAGTAGCCTCGGTTGGTACATGGCTCTCAGTCGGGTAGTGAGGAGCCCAGGGTTTTGGTATGCAGCATCCACACACTCTTGAACCTAGCTAGTTTAGCTTTCTAAATAGTTGCATTTGATAGAGGGTATATTTTAATGTTCTACCTATAGCACAGCAAAGGACTAATTCAGTATAACACATTTTAGACTGGTATTGACTTTAAAATCAGCGTTCATGTTAATGTGCCCTGTCTTATTTTTCTTAAGAGATAAAAAAGAACTTCTTAATCTGTATCTTTTAGCTCTTATGGAATAATATGATTGATTTGGTTACCTTTAGAAGATTGTAAGTAGTCATGTATGATTTCTTCTCACTTTTACCTACAGTTTTCATGAAGAATAAACACTTATATGTAAATCAGAATTAGTGTGCTCACAAATAACAGTAGGAAGTCCAAGTATATCTTAATTATATTTTTGCTGAATTCAGAGTTCAGGATTTAGTCCTTACAGACACGAGCTTGAACTCCTACTGAGCCGCTTTTGGCAGGTTCAGACGTGACTTTACATTTTAAAGATTCGCGAACATTTAAACAATTATTATTATTTTTTTTTAGTGAAAGGTCAGCTTTGGTAGAGATGTGAAAGCCCATGTGAAGTTAAAGAGCAAACTGCTTTCCCACTTCCGTTGTTTAACCTACCAATGTTTTCGTGTAGAATAAAGTCTTGTAACCTTTGAATGACTTGCACTATTGATGAGGTGTTTGAAAATATTTGTCCTGGTTTGACATGTCAAAAAAGAGAAAACAAAAACAAACAAGTTAACTTTGTGAATAAAAATGCAGGCCTTAAAGAAAGATCTGCCTCCAAGCCGACAGTGCCACCAGAAGAGGCTGAAACGCCACCTCGGCCGGAGGAGCAGGTGCCCCCGGGAACAGGTAAGCTTGGCTGTGTTCTGACCCCATGCACCTCAGCCGGCCAGCTATCCCGGTTTGCAGTGTCCAGAATCGTGTTTTACCCATAATTGGTTTCACAGTGTTTGCAAATTGTGAAATATTCTTTTCCTGAAATTTTATAGTAAATGGAATTGTTTTCTAGTAAAAACGTACAAAGGATGATTTTAATTTCTGAGATCAAGAGTCGAAGGCACAGAGAGATAGTTGCTCACTGCCTGAGACCACCGTTAGGAACATCAGGAACGAAATGCCGTGTTTCTCCATTCAAATTCCAGGACTGCTGTTACCTTATCACCTTGAAAGGAAAGTTAGACACAGATTGTACAATAGTTTGTCATCATTTCCCATGTTATTTAACAGAGTACGTCTACCGAGCTCCCAATGACAGTCTCCTTTCTACATCAAAAGGCTTCCCACCTTCATGCATCTTCGAAGCCAGTTTTACATATTCATGAATTCCTAGATCAATTCAAGTACAGTGTATCTTAGTCACCCACGGGGTGAAAGCTGAAATATCTTTATAAGTTGGTAAATGAAATTTGAATCCATTACTATTCTTATTTATGCTGAGATGATATTTATTACAAAGTAATTTCTGCACATTTTTTATTTACTCAGTTCTCAAACATTTGGTTTCATTTTGCCACCTAGTGGAAGTGTTACATATAACACCACATTATTTACCAGCAACTTAGGTCCTGATTTTATCACTTCGATGAATAATATTTCCTTCCTTCCTTTTAAGATCAGTTTGCCGATTTGATTTTTAAATTTGTTCAAATCATAATTGTAGGAGAATTTACTGTCTCCCTCCCATTCCAGTATAATTGCTAAAAGCATACCCTGGCAAAAGTGATTTTTTAAGACATAATTTAAATGTGTATTTGGCATCCTAGATTTTACTTTGTGCTAAATAAATTATAATTAAAAACTAGGACCTACTCTGAAATGTACCATTTGCTTTCATTCTTTAATTATTTTTTTATATTGCTCTTTGCATAGTACTGATAATTTGTCCTCCTAAATCTGAGTTTGTCACCACCTCATATCCTTTTCAACCTCTGGGCTGTATTTGGTTTAGTGTTAATGTTGCCTTCTCACCCTTCCTCTTATCTGACTTAGCTTCTCTCTCTTCTCTGACTACCACCTATTCCATACACACCTGTCATTAAAATGCAATACGGTAACCCCTCTCTCTGCTCCAGTCCCTCTCCTGGCTGTTCTCGCCAGGCTTTTGAAAGTGGAATCTATAGTCATTTTCCTCGCTTTCCAATCAGCCTTGAACTCACTCTCCATCTGGCTTCTGCCTCTACCAACCCTCCCCAGGGAAAGGGAAGAGCATTACGGAATCATGGGGCAGATGAAATAGCTCGGTGCACTCCCACATTCACACCGGTGCTGTGGCAGAGGGGCTACAGAGCCTGGTCTTAGACTCCCATCTGTTCTGTAGAGCTTAGGTTTCCCTCACTGCTGGCGCAGGAGCCATGGAAAGGCTAAGCAGAGGATCAGACTGCCACCATCCACTTCTCCTTACGTTATGTCCTCTGTGCAAGGCGGTGACACCGGGAGGCCAGTTAGGAAGCGATCACGGGCCTTGTGAGGGATGCTGAGGGGAGGCTAGAGATGGGCAGGCTCCTCTAGATACATGGGGCTGTGTTTAGAAGTGGTTTGTGAAACAAGCATCTGTAAGAATAGAAGGCACGCTTTGTGCTTTAGAAATGGTGGTGCAGTGTGATTAGCAAAACAGGTTGAATAGTGTCCGCGTAACGATAGCTTCTGGTCGGTTGTGCGATGTTGCAATAAACCTGATAATCCGATAAGCACCACAGTGGTGTCGGAATGTCATTACTGTGTGGCTCGCTTTGTAATTGATATCTGCTTGAATCTCTGAATCCGACTGGCAGAGGGGGTTCTCCAAAGCAGAGAGGATTGTCAGTTATAATGTCAGGTCTTTTACTCACAATTCCTGGCAGCTTCTGCGAGTGGTCGGCCAACCCTGCCCAGCGCAGTCCTCATACCATACCAGCCAGGGCCTCTTTCTGATGTCAGGGAAGGAAGACGTGCATTAATGTAGATTGTATTGACAGTGTGCGTTAACACATACTAATCTTATCTTACACAGTTTTACCGTTATTTCTCAATACTTTCCTTTCTGAAAGCTTTGCCCTCCCCATTTTTTCTATTCCATCATTAGTATGAATTTTGTTCATTAGAAACTGAAATAATTTTCCTCTGAGTAAGGTATTTTTTAAAGAAAAATCTGAACCCAAATTAGTTTTCTTATATTTAAATCTTATGAGGACTTAAAAAATTTATATCTACTGTCAAAATAAAATCAATTTGAAATATCTACCATATTTGCCAACATAGAAAAAAACTGGTCAACTGGAAAGAAAAGGATGCATAGTTGATTAGCCCGATATATTCATTCGAATGTATGTTTATACCTGGATGCCATATTTCAGGTTCTACATTAATGTCTAGATCTTTTCCACTTAGTTATGTTTTATAATTATTTTAGGACCTCAGCCTGTTGAAGATGAAATACAAGAAGAAATCCATTCCTCTCTCCATGAAACAGTATACACAGAACATGGTATGAATTAAAATCTGTGTGTTTTTTCATGCATTACTGAAATAGGTAAATGATTAATGATTTGGATACTATTTTAAAATTTAAATAGTAATTGTTTTTTTTAAAAATTATTCAACAACAAGTATTTTTGAAATAGCACTAAACTTGTTTTACTTCACCTTACTATGAGGGAACTTACTGCATACATCCAGTAAAGAAATGGTAGGAATACATAAACAAATTGAGACCAATGATAGGTACATCAAGAACAGGGAGGAAGAAAATGGCGGTAATGGGCTATGGGTGCTATCGCCGACCCTCACGTTTCACTGCCTGCTTGGGAGATGCCAGAGCAAGACGGGTCAACTTTGAATTATGTCTGTCATGTTATCAGAGAGGAAATGAACGAGATCTACTTAGAGAACCGAAAACATTTGCCCAGCGCTTACATCTGAAAAATTCCTTATGTGAACTTCTGTACGGAGAATATGAGAAGATACTTTAGAAACCAAGGTTTTAGGGTTTTATGACTGTTTCTTGAAGCATCCCTTGATAAAAGCAGAGGGTACCATTTCAAAACGCAACTCACAAAGGGATTTTGAAGGGGACAGAACATGTGGTGCCCGATACCTCCAATGGTTTGGTGTGAGCTAAAGGTCGTCCTAAAGGAAAAAAATTGTCTTAAAAACACCCAGTTGCCATGATTTAAATCGGGCTTTAGCAGGCGTACTAACTGCCTCTTTCAGGCTTAGGTGTTAGCGGGGTAAGGGCACAGCATCCCATCTGGCTCCCTCTGTGCTGATGGGGAGACGGGCCCTTGCTGAGCTGTAGGTCTTGCCATTGGCTGCTGGGGGTCCAGGAGCCCGGCCCTTCCGTTGCCCTGTCATCCCAGCCAGGAACGCCACTGAGATGCAGTCTTACTGAGATGAGTGAGTGGGTAGAACGGGGGAAGTCTGTGATGGGGAAAGAGGATGCAGGCAGGGCTCCCCCTCTGAGGGCAGCAGAGGTCCCTGAGGAAAGCACGTGCTGGTTTAGGAGCTGAGGGGGGGTGCGCTGAGCCAGCCCATGGTGTCAGCAGGGGTTGGAAGCACAGGGCAGGTGGGAAGAAAGTCCAGGGGGAAAGAGGATGGGAAGGTCGTTGAGGGTGGCGGCACGTGGGGGCGCAGGTGGAGAGCCATGAGGGAAAGGATATTCCTACTTGATTCCAAGTAACAGACCATCGGGGGTGTCGCATGTCCTGCACTCTCTACAGTGCAAAGAAGGGGTTCGAGGGGCTTGGCCGTAGGGACCTCAGAGGGGAGGTGGCACTGGTGACCCAGCGCTTCGGGATGGTTAGTCAAACTAAATGTCGCCAGAGGCGGGGAGAGAGAAAGTGGACCGGTGGGTGGGCGTGGGAATTCAGACAGAAGAGGAGAAAGCAGGTCCAGCACCTGTGCTGCTTGCCACACGCCTTCATCTTGGGTCTGTCCTCGTCTTCATCTCGACTTCCTCCATGGAAAACGGGCGATGGCTTTTCTTCTTGTGTCACTTCTGAAGGTGTGTCTGCGGTCCTGCTCTCGTCCAAGCTCCTGTTTTGCCCCGCTGCATGCCTATCTCCGTTTGCACGTTGTATGAGTCTCTTAGATTTAAATTGTACCTAAAACTGAATTTCTGGTTCCTCTCCACCTCACAGCTCTTCTCCCGCGCCCCCTAATACATTTTTGCTCTTATTTCAGCCTTTTATATTTTAGTTAAATGGTCTACTTTTCCACTTAGTTGCTTAAGCTGAAAACCTGAGGGTCTTCCTTGATTTCTGTCCCCTCCCCTCCTCTCCCATGTGCTCCCTGAGCAGGTCCCATCGGCCTTGCCTGCAGTGTGTGTCTCCGCTGTGCCAGCTGTCTGTCACCTCTGGCCCGACCACTGAAGTGGCATCCAGTTGGGTCCTTGATCCATTCTTGCTCCTCTGCACCCTGTGTTTGATGTGGCCTGGCCCCTACACCTCATGCGGATCCATCCGGTCTCTCTCCTGCCAGTCACTTTCTCTAGCCCAGCTGGCCTTCTCTCTTTCCTTCGTAATTCCAAGCCTATCCCTGCCGTGAGCCTTTGCACTTGTTATATCTCCTGCTGGGGTGTTTATGGGGGGTGGGGTTCAGTCTCCCCATCCTGGATCTTCTCCATCACTCTGTTTCATTATTGGGTCAAGTCCTGCAGCCGCCACTTATTAGCTGTGTGGCTTTGGCAGACTCTCATTTCCGATCCTTCGAAGTGGGATGATGGTGCCTACCTCACAGAGCTCAGCCCCGAGGAAACGGATTTCTTCATGTCAGGCTGTCGCCGGCAGAGGAGACTCACGGGGAGTGTGCGGTGTTTGGTCCGTGTTCCTACTGAGAACAGGGCCTTCAGGGAATAGTGAGGTGGAGAGAGATCAATCCTGCTCCCGTAAAAACCATCAAGCTGCACTGCATAAAACGAGAGTAAGGACGAGGGATATGGTAAGAAGAAAAGGTCGTAAAATTAGTGATAGGAATGAGAGTTGGTAATTGGTTTGCTGAATAGCAAAAAGTCTGAAATGAGGAGAAACAGTACAGCAGGCTCGGATGAGGAGACGAAACATGAATGGGCTACATGACTCAGTAACTCCTGGGAGCATCGCTGTGCCTCATTAAAAGTCAGGGACAAAGGCAACCTTGCAGTAGAAATAGTAATATTGTGATTACTGTAAAGAGGATGACATTAAAAGTTATAACAACAATAATAATAATAACACCTGAATACTTATGGGCCAGGCATTTTTCTAAGTGCTTTAATCCTCACAGCAATGCTGTGCGCAGGTACTCTTATTATTTCCTTTTTATGGAAGAGAAATTTCAGGCACAGAGTAGTTATGTCACTTGCTCAGGGTAACTTGCTCAATGAAAGGTCACGGTAACCTTTTCTCTGATCTGATTGAAGAGGCAAATATATTAATACTTATGAATGTGTTTATTCATTCATGAAATATTTATTGAGCACTTCCTATAGCTGGGCAAGGTCCTAAGCGCTGGGCATCCATAGTGAACAGATTCCATGAGATTCCTGACCTTGGTGGGTTCATGTTCTAGCAAGAGAAGACCATCCATTCCCCCCATCAGGTTGACCAGGAGTTGGCGAGAGTGAGAACAGACTCCAAAGTGGGTGCCAGCATGTACGGGGCCCCCAAGAGGGATAGGTAATGCCCTGCAGCAAGGGCCAGTGTGTGCCCTTCAGAAGGGCCTTCGTGTCTGTCGGCCGCTGCTGTGGGCCCTGCTTATACCTGTGTCTCTTCCTTCATTGTCATTTTTCAAGGAGAAGACCTACACCCAGAGGAGGACGGACCAGCAAGGGAACAGCAACCAGAAGATGACGATTTCCTTGTAGAGAGAGATACAGATGACAGAGTTGAGTCGCTGGAAACTGGAACATTTCAGGAAGGTAGAACTTTTTTTTTTTTTTTGCTTTTAAAATAAAATACAATAGGTAATTTTTAATTATAGTTACTTTTTTAAGTTGAAGTTAAAAACTTCAATAAAAATGATTGTTTCCCCATAGACACAGACCACAGTGTGGTGATGGCCAGAGGGAAGGGCCGGGGCCTGGTGGAGGCCAGTCAAGGCGGGGAAAATGGGGACATCTGTAATAGTATCAACAATGGCACCTCCTCCTCCCTGCCTTCGTCCTCCAAGATGTCTCAGGAACATTAACAGTTGTTCAGAATTTGGGGGTCTTAGATGCTGCTTATGTAACAGAATGCAGTTAAGGCATTCAAATAATCCGAAACATGAGGCATTTGATATTTTTGAGGTTAGGAGTTATATAGCTTGGGGAGTAGGGAAAAACACTTGTAAAAGGTCCATAATTAGGTCGTAAAATTTCTGCCCTAATCTTCAATTGGGGCATTGATTCTATTTGAACTTAAAAGCTGCGTATTAAAAGTCTTCAGAAATGGAAAATATTTACACTCCATAGAGCTGTGGAATGAACAAGGGTCACACAAGGGGTGAGGATCTTGTGGGGGAGCCCTCTGCTATCAGGGGTGCCTGGGTTAAGTTATCAACACGGACCTCCCAGAAATACCAATGATGAGAGAAAATCATCGATACGCTGCCTCCTGCACGCCCCATACTGGGGATCGAGCCCGCAACCCGGGCATATGCCCTGATCAGGAATCGAACCATGACCTCCTGGTTCATAGGTCGATGTTCAACCACTGAGCCACTCCAGCCAGTCTCATCCTCTCTCTTTAGCCCAGGTTATGGTGTTTGTCAACTTGTGGGGTTGTTGAGTGGATCAAAGACAAGAATGTGTGCCATTTCTAGGTGTAGTTCTAGTAGAAGATAGTGTTTGGCAGTCATTTCATTGATATATTTATGTTTTATTTTAATAGTTATTTACCTTCAAAATAAAATCAATAAGAATAGATTCAGAATGTACACATACAGTATATATACATGCCACTTTATGAAAGTAGTAATATTGACTTAATGTTATTTTTTTTCTAGAAACTGAAGATAGTTACCATGTAGAAGAGACAGGTGAGATTTTAATTTAATATTGTTCTTTTTAAAGTAGAATGAGTCTTTTCCTATTAAAAAAAACATTAAGAGAGAAAAGACATTGTCTATGATTATCCTATATGATAAAGAGCTAATATGCTAATTAGACCGGACAGTGGAATGACCTTCCAGAACAACTTTCCAGAATGACCAGTGGGCGGGGGGCAGGGCCTTGAGGCAGCCGGAACTGCAAGGGCCTACTCTTGCATAGATTTCATGCACCTGGCCTCTAGTTTATTAATAGAGGCCCAGTGAACAGATTCGTCGACCTGTGGGGTCCCTCTGCCTGGCTTGTACCCTCTCGCAATCTGGGACCCCTCAGGGGATGTCAGAGAGCCAGTTTCACCCAATCCCCGCAGGCCAGGCCGAGGGATTCCTCTGAGATTCATCAGTCTGTTCCATGTTTCCATGCCTGTGGTTTCTGCTCCTCAGTTGAGCATCTGCCCTCTGGTGGTCAGTGCGCGTTACAGCTACTGGGCGGTTGGCCAGTCGCTTAGGCTTTTATATATATAGATTATATCTAATATATCAAGTATCATATAATATATACTTAATGATTGATATTTTATGTATCATAATTATGGGTACATGCATATGTATCTGTATTTTTGTAAATACAGTTTTTGTATTTTTTGAAGTCTACTTCCTGACGATAAGTTCCCAGTAGTGTGATTATTAAGTCAAAAGATACAGTAGAATTACATGTTTTGTAGTCTTAAATGATAGTCAATGAAAGGTCAGAATAGCGTATTGTTGCACGCCGTGTCCCCAGAAGGGGTGGCCACACTGAAGATGGGCGTCGCATCTTCTAGTAACAAGCCTGTGGTGTTGGCCAGTTCCTCCCAGGGTTGGAGTCGACCCTTCTTCCTGTGCTGGGGGACCATGCGATAGTGTTGACTGGCATTTAGGGCCCTGTCATGTCAACAGTATGTATCTGCGATCACTAAAATCATATTGCGGGCTGAGCACACTCTGGCAGTGAGTCCAAGTGATGGGCTGGGAAATGTGTGTCCTCGCTCAGGCTCAGGCAGGGTAGCTGGGTTGATGTGAGGAGGGCTCCCTGCACTGCTGTCTCTGTCTGTCTATGTGTCAATTTGTCCTATTTTGTTTTTCTGACAATAGTTGAATTTGCATAAGCTAAATAAGAATATAGCTCTACTACTTTGTGGTGGGAACTGTATTGAGCTTTGAGCACAGGTAGTACCTTTTTGTTCCAGGAGTGAATGTGAGTTGGAACATCATGATATATATATTAGAGGCCCGGTGCACGAAATTTGTGCACTGGGTGGCGGGGTGTCCCTCAGCCCAGCCTGAACCCTCTCCAATCTGTGACCCCTCGGGGGATGTCCGACTGCTGGCTCCCAACCGCTTGCCTGCCTGCCAGCCTGATCACCCCCTAACCACTCCCCTGCCAGCCTGATTGATGCCTAACTTCTCCCCTGCTGGCCCAATTGCCCCCAACTGCCCTCCCCTGCCGGCCTGGTCGCCCCTAACTGCCCTCCCCTGCCAGCCCAGTCACCCCCAACTGCCCTCCCATTCAGGCCTGGTCCCCCCCAACTGCCCTCCCCCGCAGGCTTGGTCGCCCCCAGCTGCCCTCCCCTGCAGGCCTGGTTCCCCCTAACTGCCCTCCCCTGCCGACCCAGTCACCCCTAACTGCCCTCCCCTGCCAGCCCAGTTGCCCCTAACTGTCCTCCCTTGCTGGC
Organism: Cnephaeus nilssonii; assembly: GCF_951640355.1. Taxonomy (NCBI): domain Eukaryota; kingdom Metazoa; phylum Chordata; class Mammalia; order Chiroptera; family Vespertilionidae; genus Cnephaeus; species Cnephaeus nilssonii. The sequence goes on along the minus strand of NC_137089.1, from coordinate 33,377,184 downwards.
CCGGTCACCCCTAACTGCCCTCCCCTGCAGGACCGGTTGCCCCTAACTGCCCTCCCCTGCCAGCCTGGTCACCCCTAACTGCCCTTTCCTGCCAGCCCAGTCACCCCCAATTGCCCTCCCCTGCAGGCCTGGTCTCCCCTAACTGCCCTCCCCTGCCGGCCATCTTGTGGCAGCCATCTTTGACCACATGGGGGCGGACATCTTGTGTGAGGGTGTGAGGGTCAATTTGCATATTACCTCTTTATTATACAGGAATATATATATATATATATATATATATATATATATATACACACACACACACACACACACACGCACACACACGCACACACATATACATATTTAAATTGGTAGGGAGAAATAAAAACATCAGTGAGAGAGAATCATTGATTAGCTGCCTCCTGCATGTCCCTACTGGGGATCGAGCCCACAACCCGGCATGTGCCCTTGACCAGAATTGAACCCGGGAACCTTCAGTCCGCAGGCTGATGCTCTATCCACTGAGCCAAACCAAACCAGCATCATGATTTGATTTTATGTTTCTGTCATTACTAGAAACTGTTCTTTTCCTGATTTGAATATCAAGTGTAATCCTTCTTACTTGAGACACATTAGTAATTTCCTAATTGTTTTCTCATTTGTAGCTTCGCAGACCTCTAACCAGGATGCGGAAGAGATGATGTATGAACAGGAGACCCCAGGTTTGTGAGATGTGTTTCTGTTGGACACAGTGGCCAAGGCCCTTTTAATCTTGGGTTAATGATTCATTCTGATTCCACAGAGTACTCTTCATAACACTCCGGGATCATTTTTGGTTGCTCAGATAGTTATAGCAATTTATACAGTTTGATATTATATGGAGAAATGAGGAAAAAAAGGAGCTGTGTTTTCCAAACCATCACTGGGATGTTGTTTTTATAGATCCGACCAGAGAGCATTTGGAAATTAATGAGGCAGAAGGATGGAATAGTCAACTGGGAGGGAATCCTAGTACTGCTCCTTCCTATCTTTTGACTTAGCAAATGATGGAACTTTATATATCTTAAATATTATTAGCGGTCCGGTGCACGAAATTCATGCACAGTTGGGGTCTCTAGGCCTGGCCGGCGATCAGGGCCGTTCAGGTTCCCTGCCTCTCCCTTACCTCAGCGCCTGCCTGTGCGCTGCCACCGTGCAGCTCTCCACCTCCCCGCCTCCCCACCTCCCTGCCTCCCCCTCTCTTCCTTCCCTTGCTTCCCCTGTCTGTCACCACCCACCCCCAGTTCCCCGTCCCAGCCAGGGGCCCAGCCCCGATAGGGCAATAGGAACCTGCCAGCTGCGGGGGGAGACCGGAAGGTTGGCCGCAGGCCCCATTGGCGATCAGGGCCTGCGGGCTGGGGGCAGCTCCTGCATTGAGTGTCTGCCCCCTGGTGGTCAGTGCACATCATAGTGACCGGTCGTTCTGGTCGTTCTGTTGTAATGGTTGCTTAGGCTTTTATATATCTAGATAATGATAATATCTCTTACACAGCTGTAAAGATTAGAATTTAACTTTCAAGTAATTTTAAAATGATGTCTAGTAATGTGTTTGGTTTTTAATGTTTATCAAAGGTGTATGTTTTTTCTTTTTAGATTCCACTGAACCAGCAATAGATGACTATGAAAGAATGTACCATGATGCAGGTATTAAATGAACATAGTTATTAGATTTTAAACATTATTAAGGCTTGACAGCTGAAATGCTATGTTAACATGGTGACTTTTCTGTTAAAGGAGACTGAGACATAATAGTAACACCTAATATAAGACTTTCTACTTTGTAACAAAATATTATTATTTAAAAATATCAGGCTTTCATATTTCACCTCATCTACCACTGGCTCCACAGGAAACAGGATATTAATTCCTAACTCTACTTTAGCATATCTCGCTGTATGCCAGTTTGAGGAATTCGTATGAAAATAATTTACCTGCCCTTTCTCAAGTGGTTTTTGGACTGAGGCATTTTCTATGGACTGTGCAGACATTAATATTTAAAGAAATAGAATTCTGTATTCGAGATTAAGTTGTTTTTTTTAGCTAAGCAGTTACACAGAATGACTCAATACTTATTTTGATTTCTTTTTTTTCTGCAGATGAAGTAACGTACCAAGACTATGACCAACAAGGTGTGAAATGCTTCTTAAACTTAAGCCATCTGCTTGTTTTAAAATCTACTCGTAGTTTGATCATATAATATACAGAACAATTTTTTAAGCTACAAAACCATAACTTGAAACATTCAAGTGAATGGTAGTTTTCAAAGACTTGACTTGGGGAGATTGTTTACCTATTTCATGGTTTGCCATTGCCTAAACAATTTCTTCAATTATTTGCAAGTTGCCTTAGGAAGCAGTTAAGAATTATTGAGGAAATCATATTTCATTACTTTATAGTTATCGCTGTCTTTTGACTAAAATATGTCTTGTGCTTGGAAAGCTACCTCGGTCCCAGTGTAACTACTGTAGCTGCTTCCACAGATTAATCCCACTCTTCAATAAGGGTGCATGGAGAAGGGGGCAGAAGAATTCCCTTCCAGGCATACAGGCAGCATGAAGAAAGTAGTTCTGGCAAATTTGTGGCATGAGTAGTGTCAGATTCAGGTTTAGGCAATTGTAGCTCCTTTTGTTGCCTGAGCAATTCTCATGCTGTTTTATTAAATTCATTGAGATATATTATGTTTGCTCTTTCCCAGATGAGAAAAATGTGTTTCAGAGGATATAAATAATGAGCACAAGTTCATATGACTAAGAGATAATAGAGCTAGTGGACTGTAGAAGGAAGGTAGTCAGGTATTATAACTGCGTGTGCAGCAAGAAGGATGGAGAAATGTATGGTGCTCGAGTCACATATGGAGGGCTTTCTATTGTTAGGTAGTCTTAGGGTGTGACATTCCTGTATGAATAATACGGAGTCCCTACTTCAAGAAACTGGTAGTCTCGTGATAATCGGTGAATCTTGATTGGAGAAAATTAAGAATGGCTGTGTGTAGACCTGATAAACTGACTTATTGAGTGTGTGTATTTAAGATTGGATATCCTATCAAGATCACCATCCACGGTGGCTGTTTCTACTGGGATATGAGTGATACCCTTGGAGGAATCCTGGATTCTGTCTTTAGGGACTAATATTGGAAATAAGTTGGCAACTATGATTGCATTTAGCTTTTCTTCTCAGTTTATGAATTTGAAGGAGAAACTAGGAATTTGGAAATTAAAAGTTGCATATAGAGGTAGGATTTGAGATCTTTTTTCTAATGTCTGCCAATCATCTTAGTGTTTTTCTAAATATAATAGAAAGACCATATTTGGAATGTAATTTATAGACTAGGTCTAGAGAACTTTAAAGTTAAACTTGAAGAAGTGTAAAATTAGATGCCATGCCAAAATACATAAAAATAAATGTATTTTCATAGGCATAGTATCATCTATAATAATAAAAGCGTAATATGCTAATTAGATTGGACGTCCTTCTGGACGACCGTCCAGATGAAGGTGGGGCTGCAAGGGAAGCCCGGGTCCCGGGTGCCAGAGGGAAGCCGGTGCTGGCAGCCGGGGGAAGGAAGGCCTATTCTTGCATGAATTTCGTGCATTGGGCCTCTTGTAATAAATATAATTTAAAATGTTAACAAAGAATAATAAATATTATGTAAGGTGTACAAATCTGGTGAGATACTTTTGATTACCCTTGTAGAACATAAACTTTTTCAAACAATATAGATCTAATAGAACACAGGATTATTTGCTATGTGTTAAAAAGATACCTTTGTGGAATTCAGGAACCAAACTAGGGAAACCAAGTAACTATGTATGAGTGAGACTGAAAGGAATGTGAAAAGAAAACAATTTTTAGTGGGAAAAACAGTATATTCCGTATTAAATTCCCCAAACTCTAGAACCTGGAAAACATAACATTTACTAAAGCTATAGAGGGAACCAGCTTTTCACATAGAAAATATTCTAGAAAGCATCAAACCCACCTTGGATACATCTGAGAAACAGCCTTACCGTCTCATTGATTTATTTATTTGTACACCATGTGTGTACCAAGTACTTGTGTCCACAGCATAGGACACAGGAGCAGTGCTGGTGAGGGACACACACCAGGTTCCTGTTCCCATGGACCTATGTTTTAGCAGGGGGTACACATCACACAGGTTAGTATTTAGTTACAGTTGTGCTAAGGGCTGGTGAGAGCGAGTGCAGTGTGTAACGAGTACACGGTAAAGAGACGCCTCCTAGTTTGTGGGGCAGGGAAGGCTTCCCTGAGGAGATGCAGGTGAGAGGTGGTGAGAGGAAAGGTGGCTGGAATGCAGTGGGAAGCCTCTGAGGTGGAAAGATGAGTCTGGAGGCTGAAGATAAGAAGAGAGACATGGGCTGAGATTGTGAGATAGTTGTGGTGCAGAGGGTGCCTGGAGGCAGGTCAGAGATGTTCCTCTTCACCATCAGGCGCTGTTTAAGGCCCTGCAAAGTCAGATATGTATTTTGTAAAGACTGGTCGGTCTAGCCCTAGCTGGTTTGGCTCAGTGGAGAGAGCATCGGCCTGCGGACTGAAGGGTCCCGGGTTTGATTCTGGTCAAGGGCACATACCGGGTTGCGGGCTCCATCCCCAGTAGGGGGCGTGCAGGAGGCAGCCGATGAGTGATTCCCTCTCATCGTTGATGTTTCTATCTCTCTCTCCCTCTCCCTTCCTCTCTGAAATCAATAAAAATGTATTAAAAAAAAAAAAAAAAGACTTGTCAGTCTAACGGGTCTAACGCATAGTGAATGGACTGGAGAGAGTAGGTGGGGAGAGACCATTTAGGTTGCTCAGTTATCCAGATCTGATCTTGCCCCGAGTCACATCTGTGCCAGGCGAGGAGTCAAAGGAGATGAGTTTCTAGAGAGAGAGATGTTCAGCAGTGTCCCATGCTGCCGAGGGCCCTCTCAAGGTGAGCACAGAAGACATGCATTCGAGCTAGTACCATAGGGACCCGTCAGGGACCTCGGCAAGAAGCTGGACAGAAAGGAAAGCAGCTTAAACCAGGGTGGTGGCTGTGAAGGTGAAGGGAAGTGGGCAAAGCTGAGAAATATGAGCAGATAGAATTGACGGGGCTTACTGTGTGGGTGTGGCTGGGGAGTGGGAGCTGGTGTCAGCCACGTCCACTGTTCTGCCTTCTGCATCTGCTGGATGGGGGGATTTTTTCCTAAGTCAGGCGAGACTGGGAACCAGGAACTGGAAGCCAGATGGTCCTGTCCATACATGTTGAAAGTTCATATTGAGACAGCCAAGAGGAGATACGCTGATAGATGATGTTTGGATCTCAGAAGAGAAGTCCAGTTTGTGGTTGTGAGTTTGAGAATCAGGAGCGTATACGTGGCCATTGAAGCCAAAGTCTGAGATGGTAAGGAGAGGATAGAGGGGGAAGACAGGAGGTTCTGTGGCTGGACTTCGATGAAAGCCAACATTTCACACCTGGTAAGAAAAGGATGAAATGATCAAGAAGACCGAGAAGGAGAAATGAAGGAATCAAAGGAGAATGTGGTCACGTTAAAGTCCAAGTGCAACAGTGTTTGAAAAGGAAGGAGCCGCTAAGAGGTCTAGTTTGTTGAGGGTGGAAAGTGTCCAGTAAATTCAATGAGAGGTTTGTCTCTTCAGAAACAGACTCTTAGACGCAGAGGGGAGGGGGTCGAGCGGTGGGTGAAAAGGGTGAAGGGGAATAAGAGGTACACACAGTTATAAAGTAAATAAGTCATGAGGATGTAATGTACAACACAGAATATAGTCAATGATGTTGTAATAACTTTGGATGGTGACACGTGGTTACTAGATTTATCGTGGTGGTCACTTTGTAAGTATATACATGTAGAATCCCTATGTTCACCTGAAACTAATATAATATTGTATGCCAGCTATGCTTTCATTTTTTTTTTTTTTTTAAAAGAGTTGCTCATTGGTGGTCTGAGAGGAGCCTTTGTTGGGTCATGGTTGGGGCTGAGATGGATTGGAGTGGGCGGAGAAGAGGAAGTGAGGAGATGAGACAGCAAATGGAAATGACTGAACAGATTAGACTGAAGTGGAGGAAAGAGAGAAAGCCAGTGAAGCAGGCTCAAGAGAAAGCTTTGTTTTTGTTTTTTTTTTAAGTTGGTAGAGACTCGAGCATGTGTATGTACACGGCTCAGGGTGGCCGATGAGCAGGCATTCACTGCCCCTCCTTCTTACAAAGGCCACCGCAGGGCAGAAAACAGTACATTAGAATTGTCCCTTGCTCCATCCCCCCCAGCACTGAGAATACAATCACAAAGATAGTAGGTGCTCCAAAAAAATTGTTTTTATTAAATGGACAAAAGGAATAAATTGATAACCGTGTAGGGAAAATAAGAAAGTTCTCTCTTAGTGTACAAGAAATTGTGAGGAATTTTGGAAAATGGAAAAAGCAGGGGACAGGCTCACTGAGGAAGCTGTGACCCAGCCGGGGACGGGAAGACCGTCTCTGCAGCAGGGCGGAGGCACACGGGCCCGGGCACGGAGAGGCGAGAGCAGTGATGATGGGCTGTGGTTATGTCATGCTTTAAAGGCCTACCAATTGAATCCTCATTCTAAGAGGCTGGTGCAGGACCGTTTGCCCCAGGTGAGAGATCTGAGAATTATTCCCCAAAGTCGAGAATCTGCCTATAAACCTGTGGATCCAGAGAGGCAAGCTGGGTAGAGCCTTGGGTAACTCAGATCCTCCACCACGGAAGTGAAGAAAGTAAAAATGGGAAATTCAGTGCCACCCGGGAATACACAAGCTATAGGATCCTGGTTAGAAGTGATTCGGGAGGAACCTTCGTGTTCCCCGTTTTACAGGAAGGAAGCAGAGGTAATTGCCCGTCTCCTGTGGCTAAAATGTGGCTGACCTTGAGTTTGAATCTGGGCTTGTTGCCTGTGAGGCCAGACCCACCCCCCTCCACCTCCCCCTTACCTCCAGCCACTCCATACCCTGCCATTGCCCAGTGGCTGAGCCCCAGAGTTCAAGGATAAGTAGACAGTGTCTCTGCTCTTGAACCGCCCAGCCAGTGTTGTGTTGCAATGAGAGTTAAAGGGCTCTTTTCTCTCTCTCTCTCTTTTTTTTTTTATAGTATATGAACCATCGGAAAGTGAAGGGGGAATGGAAAGCTCAGGTAAGCCTTTTCTCTAAGCAAATGTTTCCCCCTGCAAGACAGCCCCTTGTATTTGTTAAAACTTGTACAACTCATGGAACAGAGGTAGATGTAGTAAGAAATATCAGACATTTTCATTTCACCAAGGAAGTAATTGGATATTGTCCTTATATTTATTCCCCACTTATGGTGGAAGTTTTCTGTCAATGGGGATAACGTCAGCCTACCTGAGCTATGCTTCGAGTATAATTTGGGAATTAAAATTGATATGCTATTATACGTACTTGTGAGCCTCCCTGTAAGAAACTAGTCTAAAAAGTGCCAGATTTAGGTATCTGAGTGGATATAAGTTATTCAGAGATCTCATGGAGTTGAGTTAATGTAATGTGTTTGGGTTTTGTTTTGTTTTTTTAGATAATACTGTAGAAGATTCAAACATAATCTTAGAAGGTAAGTTAATTTTATAGAGATGGTTACACTTTCCATATTAACAATGTGTTCATGTATTCAGCAAGTATTGACTAAGCACTTACTCTTAAATCTGTGTACAGTGCTCAGGGGTCAGAGGAGAGGAGTGCCAGGTTACAGGCCGTAGGTGGCTAAGCTGGTTTGCAGTGAGGAGGGCTACTTTAAATTCCAGGGGGAGGGGTTGGCCGTGGGCAGAGGTGAGTTGAAAGCTGGGTCCTCTGTGTTTTCAGGCATTTGGATCCGCCAGTAGAGGACACAGCAGAGGCTGCTAGGGGAATGCCGTTGGGGGACAGTGGGGCCCTGGACCGTGTTCCTTCAGCCCCCCTGCAGTTCCTGTGCTCCTGCAGCACCCGAGGGGACAGCGAGAGGGTGCTCACTGCCTCTACCTGCCCACCAGCCTTCTCTTCCCCCGTCTTCCCTTCTCTTGGTTGGAGGCATCCATTTATACTTGGATGCCCAAACGAGAAATGTGGGAGCCATCATGGAGTCCCCCTCCCCCTGTTTCTATAGCTAATCCTGTTGGACAGGCTACCTCCGCACTTCTCAGATCTGTTCTTTCCCTGTGGCGCTTGAGATCTAGTTCAGCCCCATCATCTTCTAGCCAGTCTTCCTAACCCCTACAGGTCCCCTTCACATCCGTCTTCCACAGTGCCATCAGGAAGATCTCTTTGGAACTACAGAGCTGGCTATATCAGTCCTGTGCTTAAACCCCCTGTTCTTCCCCATCTGTGTCATCCGGGTTCCTTTCTGTTGCAGGGAACAGAAGACCAAACCTGAAATGGCTTAAGCAATAAAAAGTCAGGGAACAGATTACTCAGGGCCTTGGAGGACCTCATGGGGAATTTGGGTTATAATCTAAGTACAGTGAGAGGCCATGGAAACACTTCATAAGATAGGGCACGATCCACTTTATGTTTTGGAGACTTACTTCTAGTTCGAGAAGGGATTGAGTGGAGCTATAATGGAAACAGAGACCACGAGGTTGGAAATTTCTGGGTACTCCCCTCCTAATCCAGGGAGGTGGTCGTGGTGCCCTGGAGTAAGATCATGGCAGTGGAAACGTAGGGGAGAGTTTTGAACTGGAGATCTGTTTTAGAAGGACAGGTGTGTAACTTTCTGATGGTTGTGAAGTAAAGAGGAATAAAGGCGGCCTGACTTTGGTTTGGTTTGAATAACTGTCGAATGCTGGGGCCATTTGCTGAGAAGAAAAGTAGGACACAGTAGGAACTGGTTTAGGGGAGAAAATCGGAGTCTCCACAGTAGATATTTGGCGTCTGGGAGTTATGTGAGATACCCAGATGGAGGTGGCAGATAGGGAGTTGGATATGCCAATCCAAACAGATGGCTGAGATCCGAGATGGGTATACATGTTTGGGTGCCATCACCATGAGGGTGGTGCTAACTTCATGGAAATGGTTAAGGCCATTTTGGGGGTGAGCACACAGTGAGAAGACAAGCAGCCCCAGGCTGAGCTCTAAGGAATCAGGACACCGGTGAGGTTTGCTGGAGCCTGAAGGGCTGTGAGGCAGGAGGAAAACCAGTGGAGAAGAACGTGGAGGAGCAGGACAGAGAACTGTTGAGTAAATCAATGGGAGTGAGAGCCAATCGCAGAGGGAAGGCAAGGGAGGGGGGTGGGTGGGAAAAAGATCAACCAAAAAACTTGTATGCATAAATGCATAACCCATGGACACAGACTATAGGGTGGTGAAGGCCTGGGGTAGGGGGTGGTACAGGCTAGAAGAAGTGAATGGAGGGAAAAAGGGGACATATGTAATACCTTCAATAATAAAGATTTTTTTTTTAATTTTTTTAAGTCTTGGAGGAAAAAAAAAGTATGCTGTATCAATAGGCAACTCTTTCAGGTTGTGCTGGTATAATTTATTTGCTATTTCCTTTTCAAAATCCTCTTGCTACATCATTACCGAAATAAATTTCTGATATGTTTGTAACATGTACATTTATTCAGGAAAAACTTAGGTAGCAATAATAAGGCTTTCTTAGTGATGGAAATAACGCAAGTGACACTTTGAGTCACGTGGTTTTTCAACACGCACCTGAAATGTTCAAAAGTAAAAGAAATTCTGAGAAAACAAACAAACAAGCACTGGTAGAGTTGACAACGTGCTAACATGTCTCTAAAGTATTAAGAACAAACTAAATAGGCAGGCCATTCCCAAGCAGTCACAACTCGGGAAGCTAGGCAAGCTGAATGTGCTTCCGCTAAAAGAAGGAAAAGGGGGAATATGTGGGATTTTTTCCTGTCCCCTTTTTACTTTTGTGTAAACTATCTTCAAATCTTCTGTTTTAAGCTTGTATCCTTTTTATAATTGGAAGCAAATTAATGCCAGGAGAGAAATGATTACAATAGCTACATAAATATTTTCGGTTTTAGAAAACGCTATTATTAATTCTTCCCCTTGGCCCAAACCTTAAGGAGCAGAAGGAAAGCTGCTCTGACCTCATCTCTAGATGAAGGTGCTGTCACATGGCTGTCAGATAGGAAGGTGCAGTACGTGATGCAGTTTTATAGCGTGAATTTAGATCAGTATATCCTTCTACACCTGGGTGCTGAGATCTGCGGTTGGTTTAGTTGTAAGTGGTTGAAGCAACGAGGGGAAAGGAGAAGATGTTAAAAATTCATGTCCGCATTTTGGCTGGTCTTGGAATATGTTATGGTGAATAATACTTTTCAGAAACCTTTATTAGGTATAGTGGTTTATTTTCAAAATTATATTTTGATTTAATTTCTTTGTGTTGTTTCATTCACATTGAAATTAGGTTATGAGTTAAAAAAAATTTTTTTTCAAGAAGAAACAAGATGCTTTAAATATATTTCCTCAGCTTTCCTATCAAGTCTGATGAAAAATGGTGAAATCCTAGGTTTTAGTTCGCGTCTCCTTGGCCTGGCAGTGAGGTTAAGGTTAGTCCGTTAGGCAGGTCATATGATAAAGCCTGAACACCTGGAAAAAATATACAACATTTTGCAAAGTCTACAGCTAATTCTCCTTTGTTGTGATGGGGTAAAAACTTAAATGTTTTTATAATGACTGCAACTGAATCCCAGAGCAGTCTGTAAAAGTAATCAGTGTGCCATTAATACCAGCAAGCTGTATTTTAAACAGTGGTCAGCAACATGTAATGGGTTGTAACTGTGCTGTTTATTTCAGAAGCACATGTGCCCCCAGCAGAGGAGCATCAGGAAATACCACCAGGTATGACATTGTGTGAGATGTACTGCTTTTTCCTTTTTTTTTGTTGTTTGATTTAAAATATACTGTTGATATTCACACTAGCTGAATGAAATACATCTCGGAGGAGGAAAAGTCGTGAGAGAGGAGCATTAATTATAACTTAAATTTTAAAAGAAAATTTTCTCTGTTTGGATCAGGTGACCCCAATTTCAAAGTAATGGAAAAGACACATCAGAACTTGACTAGAATTTGCGGGATATTCATGATCGGAGCTCCATGTGACTTTTGCTGTGCAACACGGCACTAATAGTAGTAGTAGTAGTAGTAGTAGTACCGTATTTTCCGGCGTATAAGACGACTGGGTGTATAAGATTTTCCTGGGTTAAAAAGTCGTCTTATACGCCGGAAAATACGGTAGTCCAATATATCTAATCCATTATATCTAATCCCATCAATATAGTCCAATATACCGTATTTTCCGGCGTATAAAACGACTTTTTAACCCAGGAAAATCTTATACGCCCAGTCGTCTTATACGCCGGAAAGTACGGTGGTAGTAGTAGTAGTAGTAGTAGTAGTAGTACAAGTTGGGATTTTATTTTTTCCCTTTCTTTGACTGACAAGCTATTTGGTGGGTGATAGGGAATCAGAATTGCCTTAAGCTGCAAGTTGAATGGTACAGACATTTGTGATACCACTCCTCTTCCTCCAGTCCCCTGCCTCCTTGAGACCATCACGAATGCCCCTGGCAGGCCAGGCTGCCTGAGACTCGTCTGTACCCGGGGTCTTTCAGCCACCGTGTGAACCCATTTCTCTGCCTCCCTCCACCTGTCCCTCTCACCATCAGTGAAGAATGGGAAAAGCATTTCCCCCAGGGCCTGTGTCTGCCGATGCATTTTAGAGAGGACGTTAACTATACCGCAATCAGAAATTGATAGTAACCCTCCTGTTCTCATAGTGGGGGGAAATGTTTTACGAAGAGAGGATTTTCCAGTACTTCTTTCCTACGTGTAGGTTTCTTGTTTCTGTGTTTTATTTCCATTTTTTTCTTTTTGTGTCATATATTCATTTTTTACTCCTATCTTTCACTTTATGCCTAATGTGAATTTTGTAGCAGTGATGTGCATTACTGTTGATTTGGTGCCTGCCAAACTTTCTGACTAAATTTCAAGGGGGAAAATATTTTTTGTAATCAAAGAATATTTTTTATACTTCAGCTCTTCTTTGCTTATTTAATGGGTATTTTAGGTTTTGGTAGTTGTCATACCACATGCGTTTATAATAATATGTACAGATTCTTAAGAGAACTGAGTTGTTAGCATTATAATATGAATGAGAAAGAAACCCTTGGAGAAACTGATCTTTTACATGATGGCTGCTGCACATCTGTGTATTTGGTGTTCAGGAAAGTTGCACAGAGCGAGGAAGGCCGGCGTTCCTGTCTCAGTGCTGTAGTTACCTCGCACTATTGAATCACGGGTCACAGAGTGCCTTGTTCTTTCTTGAGAAGGCAGAGCAGGTTCCTGAATTTGCATTTTGATGGCTATCCACTTATTTAAAGAAAGTTGTTTTATAAGTATTCCTAAAATTATGAGTTTCCTAGAATATTGACTTTCTTCCAGTTACAGTTCCTATTTTTTTAAATATTGACTTAACTTTAGTGAAGGCAATGAACAGTAATATTTTCTAATCAAAAAGTTCTGTGCTTTTATTTCCATGTTTTATAGACTAAGCCCCAGAATTCCCTGGGCACATAAATCTAAAGTACCAAGTGGTTGGGGTGCTGGACTAAAGTGGTTTTCAGATGAGATAGTTAACTGCCAAAGCAGTTAATATGCATACTGTCTGCACATAATAAGCTCTCAGTAAATGGTGGCTCTGGTTATTATTGTTCAGTAATTAATTAGCCTGATCTTTCAGGTGGATCAAGGGAAGCGAAATTCTGAAAGACCCGCTCAAGAAGTCGTAACCTGTAATTTGGTGTCATAAAATTTTGATTGACCCGCTTAGCAGTTGCAGTTTAACCTTGCCCAAAGAGAACGGAAGGCCAAGTGTTAGCAATTGTTATTTTTAATGTTTGCACTTGGTTTGCTTATTTCTGTTACATTCTCAGTCATAACTTTATATTGCAATGTTTTTATTACTCATTCTTACAAAATAATAATAGTCATACATCTGTGTTGGTGAGCTTCTTGTTCAGTAGGCTCACTGCATCTGTAATCGTGTTTAATGATGTATGTGGTTGTAGAAACTCTGGGCACGCTAATTGTAGGGCCCATCACCTGGCTGCCTTTCTGCCTTGAAAGTTCTTTATTCAGTGAAAAACTCAAATTGGAGAGCTCTGAGCAATGTCGGATACTAGTTCACTTTTTCCTGTCCCTCAGAATTTAATTGGTGATTACTTTGCCTTCCTGAACCTTCTAAGACTAGGTTACACCGTCTTAATAATGCTTATTAAGTCCTTGATTGGAGTTGTTGTTGTGATAATTCCATGGGGCAGGAACTGTCTGATTTAGCGTTGTATTCAGCCACACACGAGGGGATGATGAATGCTAACATTTATTAGCAGTATCTAGGTGTTCTGCTAAGCACATTACATGAATAACTCATTTGATATTTCCAATAGCCCAAGAGGTAGACACGCTGTGTCCCCATTTTACAGATGAGAAAACTTCCACATAACAAGGCAGAGTAACCTGCCTGTGGTCACAGAGCTGACAGGTGGGAGAACTGAGATGACCTTTACATTCTGGCTCCAGAATTCACACTCTCAGGATTTTAAATAAATAAAGGTATACTAACCGTCTTGGCCTGATAAAGCTAAGGATGTATTGTGGCATTTTTCTCTTAATATATATTAGTACATCAGGAAGGACTCAGAAATGTCGAAGGTTAATTATGATGCATTGTACAAGAGCAAATTGTCCAGTAGTTTAAACTTTGCTACCTTTTGTTTATATCTGTAAATGTACAAGTGCTTTGCAGGCAAGGAGGTAAAAGGTCATTCTAAGAATTGATCATTCTGATACTAAAAATCAATTATTTTTAATACCAGAATTTTAAAAATTGATTTTGGAATCCCTATTTCTTTAGTGGGTTTCCACCTTTCTCTTCAAACTCAGATTTTTACTTGAAATTATACTGCGTATTTCTAGCAATATGACAGCATAAAAATATGTAGCATCAATTGAATGATTTAAGAAGTAATCGGTTAGGAAATTTATCAGGGTAAAATTTCCTGCCAAATAATACTTTCAGATCATTTGACTAACTGGTTTCATCAAGACTTTTCTGTCATCCAATGCTAGAAACAAAGTGAAGTTTATATTTTGTTGTTATAATCACGTTACTCGGAACAGGGGTATGTGAGCAGCGGTGTTTGCTGGCGATTCTGCTGCTCCTTTCTCTCCGAAAGTGGAGATCGCTCGTTCCACGTGTTACGTTTGTACCGCGTCGCACCGTCCAGTACTCCAGCCGTGGTGAGGGTTTCACTCGGTGCCTCCCCTGCCAGGCAGCATTTTCTAACACTGATTAGCAAGGCTCATGACCAGCTTCAGGATGGCAGCTTAGAGAGGTCTTAGCTTATATAAAAAGTGCCTAATGTGCATATTAATGATACTGATTTGATCATTCGCTTATTCAAGAAATACAACTTGAGCAACTACTATGGTACAGGCGCTGCACTGGGCAGTACCGACACATGATCAACAGCATCGTCCCTGCCTCGTAGTGGTCATAGTCCCGGGGCGTGCAGCTGAGGAAAACAGCCAGCGTGATGCCGTTAACGTCTCAGAGCGGAGCATGGGGCAGCACACGGCAGGAGGGACACCTAGCCCAGCTTTTGTGGGGGGAGGGGTACGGTAAGGCCTCCCATGTGCTGTGCTAGAGCTGGGTTTTGAGGTGCTGATAGACGTGACAGGAGCTGGCAGGTGGGAGCCGGGGAAGAAGTGTCTGCGGAACAAAGATGGGGACGGTGTACCACATAAGGTGTAAGAAGACACGGTGGGAAAGCAGGCAGGCGTCGCTTCTTGGGGCATTTCAAATGTGATGTTTAAAATTCTTTTAAATATTTTTATGGATTTCAGAGCGGAAGGGAGAAGGAGATAGAGATAGAAATATCAACGATGGTAATCATTGATTGGCTGCCTCCTGCACCCCCGCTGCTGGGGATCGAATCTGAAACCTGGCCATGTGCTCTGACCAGGAACCAACCATGACCTCCTGGTCCATAGGAAGACGCTCAGCCCCCGAGCCGTACCAGACAGGGCTGATGTTTAAAATTTTGAAGCTGGGTCTAAAAGTGACAGGAAGCCACTGAAAAATTCCAAGCACGGGAGTCACATGATCAAATCCAGATTTGAAAAGAGGAGTTAGAGAGGAGTAAGAGGGCAGATGCATTAATCTAGAAACGGGAGCCTGAACTGTGGTGGGACCCATGGAGAGACTGACTTCATAGACATCAGAGTTGGACATGATTTGATGGGAGAGGGGGCTGATGGAGGGGTAAGAGCTGAGGATAATTCCTGTGTTTCTGACTTGAATGAATGCATGATGGGACCTTAAAGGAGACACAGGAGGAAACAGGGCAGCAGGGAGATGCCTGGCCTGATTTTGGAGATGTTGGGTTTGCAACTTGGTGCACCACCGCTGGGTGGAGTCACCTTTAAATGTTTAGAAGCATCTTTTTGAGTTGTTCACAGTTAACAACTGAGCTTTTAGTTTATTTTCTTTTTATCAGTTCTCATCATTATACTTTGAACAACTTCCAATAGTCTTAAGGTATTTTTTATTGCACCGGTTACAGAAATGCTTATTCTTTTCACAGTCTAGCTCAGTGGTCGGCAAACTCATTAGTCAACAGAGCCAAATATCAACAGTACAACGATTGAAATTTCTTTTGAGAGCCAAATTTTTTAAACTTAAACTTCTTCTAACGCCACTTCTTCAAGATAGACTCGCCCAGGCCGTGGTATTTTGTGGAAGAGCCACACTCAAGGGGCCAAAGAGCCGCATGTGGCTCGCGAGCCGCAGTTTGCCAACCACGGGTCTAGCTAATTGATAAATTCTAAGAGAACCTAAAGTCAAACTCCTCTTTAAAACTTTTTCTCTTGAGGTATAGTTTACACACAGATAGGTGCGCACATGTTGAGCACACAGTTTGATGAACTTGTATCTGCATAAAAGTCCTTGTACCCACTACTCAGGATATTATACCACCCAGAAATCTCCTCTTCTGCCTCTCAGTAACACCCTGCCTCAGGTAACTGCTGTCCTCACCTGTACTAGATAGATTGGTTTGCCTACTTTTGAATTTAATTAAATAGAACCACAAGTCAATTCATACAAATATATATATATATATCTTTTTGTGACTAGTTTTTATTGCTCAACATCCTGTCTTTGAGTTTCACCCATTTTGTTACATAAAATAATTTGGTCTTATGCATTGCTAGTTGCTGTAAATATACTACATCTTAAAAATTCTGTTCTACATTGATGGCTGTAGTGAATGTCTCCAGTTATTGGTTATTATGAAGAAAGGTGCTATGAATATTCTTGTACATGTCTTTTGGAGGACATAAATACATATCTCCTTGGCTATATAAAAGTCTACATATAATTTCTAGTTCACATTAGCACCAAATAATTCTGCTTAGACAAAACTTACTGGTTACACACACACACACACACACACACACACACACACACACACACTTATATTATGTAGATAGATAAATAGATGAATGGATAGCTAAGGAGGGAAGGAAGGAAGGAGGGAGCGAGGGGAGGAGAAATAAGTATAACCCAGTTTTAGAAAGTATACCAAAATATGGTTGGGCTTTTATGTGTACCAGCTCATTTTCAACTCTAATTTTAGAACATTAAATGCTGTGAGAGTAAAATAAACCCAATACTAAAGTTTGGAATGAGAAAGTATTTGGAAAAAGCTAGACAGGAATGAATTTTAGTTCCTTTAACATTTTGCATACTTTCTTTACTGACCATTTATATTGTCAACTACATTGAAAATTGGCGTAAAATTATTAAAGTAATATATTCTAACTCCAACTTACAGTAGCTAGTTGCTCCTTGAAAACCCTCTCTATATTTGTCTTTCAAATACCATACTAGATTTTTTTTTCTCTATTAGTTTTGTTGTTTTTTAAAACACAGTGGAAACACCGATGGGAGAAATTATTGCTTGTATTTCTCAAAAGATTGAAATTCTTAAATTCAGTTGTAATTCTCCGATGCTCTAAGGAGCCTCCGATTTTCATCAACAGCTTTGCAAGTTATCCCAGGAACTTCTCTAGGTAGTTATTCATTCCTAAGAAATGTAATCACCCTGTTATCAAGCTGCCCTTAAAACAAAACAAAACAGACAAACAAAAAAACAGCAACACAAAAGTAAAAAAAAATCTACTTCTGTTGGCGGGTTTTTATAAGTCAAATGAAAATGAAGCAGTTTCGCAGTCTGTGTCTAGTTGGTCCTTTAATTTAGATTTCCCCTTATTTTTGCAGATACTTAAAGCTTCAGAAAGACTGCCCCACTACCACAGGAGGACCTAACCATACGCTCCAAAAGATGGCTGCGATAGATCTTGTGAAGTAATTACTGAGCAGACCAAGATCTTTGCGAGTGAACACTAACGATGTTTTGAATGAATCATAGTCCACTGGCATTTTAGTGTATCTCTTTTTTTTTTTTTTAGAAACAAGTTACATGTAATGTTACATTCCTGCATGTCCTTTTTTTGGTAGCATTAGTGAATCCATTGCATTGCTTTCCCTTTTTTTTTTTTTTTTTTTTTTGGTGACACAGCTTTTAGTCTTTCCTGTATTAATGTGTGTTTTTCAGGCAACACGTAATAATTGTATGGATGATGTAGCAGCAAACGTGTTGGCAGGGCTTTCATATATATTGTCAGGCACTAACGCTACGTTGGACTGACGTGCAAACTGCGTTAAACGGGATTTAAAAGCCGTAGGACTACCTTGCCTCAGCACCCTTAAAAACACGAGTAGAGTCATTAGGAGCTGTGAAGATTTGAGTTGTATATATCTGCACTGATATCCTTTAAAAAAAAAAGCCTACATTGCTTCAAGTATTCAGGGCAAAACTCAAAATGTGAGATTTCTATAGCTTTTAGCTCGTTAGAAAAAAAATTAATATTTCAGTGAAAGTTTTAAATGATCATGGTTAATTTATTTTTCAAAATGAGGGGGGAAATAAATTCCTCGCTAGGGCCTAGGGCAGAGGAATGGCCTACTATACAGCACGCAAAAATGCTTCTTGGCACCTCAGATTGATCACGTAATAGCTCTCCACTGATTCAATTTTAAGAAAATCTGTATAAATTCCTGGTGCATAACTTAAAGATTGTTCTGCCTTTGGCTGATTAAGTGAAGCCCTCACAACGCTAAAGACGGCACGGCGCGCGCTTACTCGGCCAAGTCAAGTCTGGGCTCATGCCTCTGGTGGGTTCGTTCCAGAGGTGCCCGGAGCACTCCCCGAGCGAGCCAGGTGCCTGTGCTGTTTCACGGCCTCTGAGCCTTTTCCTTTCTCCACGGAGGTTCCTTCCACTTTCCATGTGGTGTACTCGTGGCTCAGAAATAGCTGCTGTGATGAAACACTCCTCTGTTCGGAAAGAAGGTAGCGACAATGTCCATTTGAAAGGACCATGAGCTCTGTAAAAAGCCATAGAGGGTTTCACTTACCTGTCAGGGGGAGCGTTGATCATGTCAGCATTGTTTTAAGATAAGGTGGTGTTTTTGCTGCTTGTAGGGTTCAAATCAAAGAGGTTTTATTTTTTTGTCATTAGAGATCATAGTGATAACGTAGTAAGTCATGCATGCTGCCTCCATGTGTAGTGAAACCCCAAATAATAAGTTACTAAGAAAAGCAATAATTTTCTAAAGCTGTGATATGGGTAATACAGAGTTGCTCCTCAGATTCTAATAATGCTCTTAATTCATATTGTGAATTATAGAACACTACTTTTTATAAAGCCATATTTTTTTTTTAGGGAAACTTAGGAGTGACAGAACAGATAAATGAGTAAAATAGATTTTACTGAATTTTTGTATATAATGGTCTCTAGAACTCTGGAAATAGAAGGTTCCTTATGCTGTGGTCCACTTCAAATACTTTTAATTCCAAATATCTGAATTAATGAGCCTTGTCTTCACAAATACATGCCAAGCTGGGCAACATCAATGGATTTTCTAAAAATAATGTAAATGTCTTCTGTTTAATGTTATTTGAGTGCAATAAAATGCAGAAGGATTCTTCTCTATATTGTCATTATTCTGAAGTATATTAATTTTTATCCGTTACCTAATAAAATCAGTTCATTTTATACTTACTAGTACTTTAGAATATTATGGCACTTTTGATGAATACAATCGCAAAGGAGTACCTCTCCCCCCCCATTTCTTAATCTATTTATAATAGATGATGTTTATTTATTTTGTTTAGTATTTACCATTATGCTACATTTCCAGGGGCAGGATTGCAATGAAATAGCCCCTGTATCCATCCTTCGCAGGTTTTTGTTGCGTCCTAAGAGTTTGGGTAACTCCCTGGTAACTTCCCTATTCCCTATATCCCTATACCAGTGGTCGGCAAACCACGGCTCACGAGCCACATGCAGCTCTTTGGCCCCTTGAATGTGGCTCTTCCACAAAATACCACGTGCGGGCGCGCACATACAGTGCAATTGAAACTTCGTGGCCCATGCGCAGAAGTCGGTTTTCGGCTCTCAAAAGAAATTTCAGTCGTTGTACTGTTGGTATTTGGCTCTGTTGACTAATGAGCTTGCCGACCACTGTCCTATACTGTTCCACAGTGACCACCTGACTGTGAAGAAATTAACTTCACCCTCGTTGAGCTTCTGCGGCTCAGGAAAGTGTTGCTTTCCCCTCCGACGTGCCCAGAAGAAACAATGAAAATAAAACTTGAACCTAAGGGTGAGCAGACTCACCTTGACTGAATGCCCTTACTCTGAAAAGTGCTTTGTGTTCAGGGAGTTGAGTTTTCCCAGCAGATGGGTGTTATCTCTGCTTGGAGGAAACAAGGGTCAGGCAGGCTGAAACGCCTGCGGGCCTGAGGCCCTTCACGGTATTCTAGAGCAAACACGTGGGCACCAGGTAAGGTGGGCACCAGGTAACTCCCTCCTGAGGGATCTGCAGGTGTTGCTGATTCCACTGGGAAGAGAGCACCATGAGGTTTTTGACACCTTTCTTCAATCCTGTATCCCTGATGCCTATGACAATGCTTCCTATTAGATGGTGCACTGCCTAACTTGATGACAAGGAGGTTATAGTTAATGAGATCAAGAAGCCGTGTGTGTGTGTGTGTGTGTGTGTGTGTGTGTGTGTGTGTGTGTGTGTTTTATGTCCTGGATACCCTCTTGCAGCACTGGCCAAAAAGTGTATGGCCCTCAAATTCATAAAACCCATTCTTTGCAAAAATCCAAGACCTGCGCTTCTGTAGTATTTGTTTCTCTTTCAAGAAAAGTAGAGCCGGGCACAGTGGGAAGGTCATGTGCTTTGAAGTGATGGAACCGCTGACCTTGACAATTTGGGCACTCGGTTTGCTCAGCCGCTGCTTCCTCCTTTGCACGGAGAGGGAGATAAGACCTATCCCCATAGGGTGTCAGGAACAAGAGACGAGTGAGGTGTGCTTAGCACTGAGCCTGGCGCACTAGCTTTCGAAGTTGGTTCCCTTCTCACCCAAGGCCTGAAAAGAGAAATTGCTTGACCAATAAAAATCTCTTCCTTGCATCAGAAGCCCGCGGCATATTCTCACCTCCAAGAAATGAAATGTTTTCTATGAATGAATGTGGGAAACCAGGAACCACAACATCGAGTGATCTGCGATTGCCTCCCTACTCCCACCTAGACCGCACCCACACTCTCTCACTTTGTGGGGAATGGACACAGTCTGTGATTTCTATGTCTCCCAAACTGTTTGCCCCATCCCCACTCCAACACCTATACACACGTGTTCCTAGAAATACCCCCAAATTAGATCGGTACCTACAGGGTCTATAATTGACTGGTCTACCTTGAAAATTCACCAGATCCTAACCTGTATCAAACAGTAAGCAGATAGGAGGTTATAAATGCAGAAGTCTGCTTATAAACAGGTCACATGCCATTGTCTTCCCTGTGGGATGGCTGTTCTTTGGCTGGTCCAGGTTCTCGGTGGGTTTCCCTGAGCTGCTAACCCCATTTCTGGGAGAGACACTAACTTGGATTCACTCAGTGAAAGGCTGACACAGGTGGGCTCTTTGGCCCATCGCAGCTCCTCAGCAGGTGAGCTACAGCACACCTGGACTCAGTGCAGGCCCCTAACGGGTCACCTGTTATGTGTGAAGTCCTTAAAGCAAGCATGTCAAACTCAAAGGCTAACACGGGCCAAATAAACGAGGCATGAGGGCCACAGGCGGCGAGGTTGACATGCTTGCCTTAGAGGAATGAGACTAGTGTTCTCAGTCGGTGACATACTGCATCCCATAAAGCACACGGTGCCTATTATAAAGTAGTCTTCTGTTTTCAGGAGACAAAAGATTTAACAAGCTTCTCCCTACCCCAGTTTGCCTTTTTACTCATAGAGGAGCTTAAAGGTGATGGAGATAACCCACACCAACTCTTCTCACTCTTCTCACGGAGAAACATGTAGCCTGACACCCGATACCTAGTTAACTGCTTGGTGACTTCTATAAGTAATTCGAATGAACCTAATCTTCATGTAACGAAGTTCATGTGTAAAGAATTCAGGATTTAGGAAAATTGAATTGTTTTCCAAGAAATATTTCTTAAATGATATCAATTTGAGTTCATTTAAATATGGGTCTATAGTTTGAGACATTCAGTGGTGACTTCCGTAGTACTTATTTTGTTTTGTCTTTACTTTTCAGAAACAAATAGAAAAACAGATGATCCAGAACAAAAAGCAAAAGGTGAGATTATCAAATAAACAGTCTTTCAGATATACACCTGAAAAAGCCATTATGCCATCCATGAAGAACATGATGACTTTAGTTTATGTCACTAGCTAAAGTAAATTGCCACCGGGTTTATTCTTTCAGTGATTTCATCAACGAACATTTATTAATATTCTACATGAATGTTAGAGCTAAGGCTCTGGAGAGAGATTGCCTGCCCTCTAATCCCAGTTTTGCTGTTCACTCTGTGTCCTCAAAGATTACAGAACCCTGTGCCCCAGCTTCCTCTTCTGTGATAGAGGAACAATATCACCAACTTCAGAAACCATGAGGCTGCTGTTTCACAATAGCAATGAAGTGAAAATGCATGTAAAGTGCTTAAAGCAGTGTCTAGCCCAGACAAAGCACTTAGAAAATAGTATTTATTGTCACCTATGTTGGCAACTGTGCTAGGTATAGAGGTCCAAGGATTATTAGATCGCGTTATCTTTTCTCAACAAGCTCCAAATTGTTGGAAAGAAAGACATGCAAACAAAGTCACATCCATATAGAAAGGATCCTCTCTGCCTTCCAGGAGTTTATTACAAAGGCATTCTTCATAACCCAGTATAACTTTAATTCAACTCCCATAAAGACTCCTACACTTAGAGTGAAGAGCTAAAAAATTATATGGGTGTGACAGAATGCTGGTTGTAAATCTTCAGTAGTTAAACTTTATTACAGTTTCAGGAATGCCTTTAATTTGTAGTGATGAAGGCAGTGTCTACATTGAAAAGACACAGGGACACAGAATGTAGAAGATCAATCCTACTGTGTATGTAAATAATACTTAATGAGCATGTGGAGTTACTGGCCTCTGGCCGTAATTTTGTAGCCCATAGGTTGGGAACTAAGCATCTAGCTCATGTGTGTGTGTTTTTTCTGACTGGTTGTTTTTAATTTTTTATCAAGTCATATAGAGATATAGTTTCAAAAGTTATGATTTAAAAGCAGTAGTCTTCTACCCTACTACTCTCTGTCCATGAGTCCCATTCCCAACTTCCTTTTAGCTGTTTCTTCTGGTACTTACCTGTGCGTGTCTAAATAGCTTGTTTCTACATTTTCTCCTCACTCTTGGAAACTGTTGATTGACTCTTTTTTTTTTTTTTTTTTTGTATACTGACTGAGAGCTCAGCCATCATCCATAAGCTCTCAGGATGCCTGAGCTCCCCAGTGTATTCATGATGTGTTCTTTTTAGGAGGAGAAAAAAGGCAGGGAGGAGGGTAGTAGCAGCTTTCCACAGAACTCACCACTTCTGCTACTCCACAGCTCTGCCTTCCCTCGGCCTGCTGGATACCACATTCTCTTGGCTTTCCTCCGACTCTGTACAATTTGCTTTTGCTCAGCCTGTTCTGTCGGACACTCCTTTCCCTGAGCACCAAACATCGGGGTGCCACGGGACTCAGTCCTCAGAGAGTTTCTGTCTACACTCGCTCTTGAAGATATCATCTAATCTCATGGCTTTAAATATCTGAGTGTCAAAGATTGCCACATTTACCTGATGTCTACCTGATGACCTCGATTGGATGTCTAATCATCACTTCAAACTTACATATAAAACTGAACCCTTTACTCCTCGACCCCATTCCTCCCATGAATCTTTTCCTCTATGCCTCCCAGTTTTCCATTAGCAAATCCTGTCAGCTCTCTCCAGAGCGTATCTGGAATCCAACTACTTCCTGCCTCCTTCACCTACTATCAACCCAGGTTCCAGCCACCACCATCTTTTGTCAGTTGCCTGACTGGTGTTCCTGCCTTCCCCTCTCTCTCTCTGTGATCTCTCTTAGCAATGTAGCCACAGTGATGCTTTGAAAACCTAAGTTGTGTGATGTGGCTCAGATGCTTCCAGCATCTTCGTATCTTTCTCACCAGAATGAAGTTCTGTGCAGTGGTTTATAAGGCCTTGCACAGTCTGTCCCCTCTTCCCTTACTACAGTTTCCTCCCCAACCTTACAGTCTGTGACTTTCTTGGCTGACTCGGCTGCAGCTACACTGGCTTCCCTGCCAAGCACATATAGGACTCGGGTCCTGTGCACTGGCCACTCCTGCCAGGTGCAGTGTTTGTCCCGGATGGATACCCACCCAGCTTGCTGCTGTCATCTTTGCTCACCTGTTGCCCTCTCAGGGAGCCTCCCTACTCCTCTTATTTCAGAGCATAACCCCCTTACACTCGATTCCGTTTCCTTGCTTTGTTTCCTCCATAGCAGTTGCCACCATGGGATTGGATTTGATAATTTAATTCTTTTTAAAAAATATATATATTTTATTGATTTTTTTTTTTTTACAGAGAGGAAGGGAGAGTTATAAATATCAATGAGAGGGAAACATCGATCAGCTGCTTCCTGCACACCCCCTACTGGGGATGTGCCCGCAACCAAGGTACATGCCCTTGACCAGAATCAAACCTGGGACCCTTCAGTCTGCAGGCCGCCGCTCTATCCATTGAGCCAAACCGGTTAGGATGATAATTTAATTCTTGAGTGTTTATTTTCTGAACTTTCCACTGCAATCAAGTTTCTGTGAAAACACATTTTTGTCTCTTTTGCTCACTGGTGCATTTTCTGTGCCTGGCATGTAGTAGACACTCAGTAAATAGTTGCTGGGTTAATTTCTATTATTTCTTAATTACTAAGAATTAATATGAGCCCTGGCTGGTGTGGTTCAGTTGGTTGAGCATCATCCTGTGCACCAAAAGGTTGCCAGTTTGATTCCTGGTCAGGGTACATGCCCAGTTTGTGAGCTCAAGCCCTAGTAGGGGACGTGCAGGAGGCAGCTTATCAGTTTCTTTTTCACATCAATGTTTCTCTCTTACTCCTCCTCCCTTCCTCTTTCTAAAATCAATAAAAACTTTTTTTTAAAAAAAGATTTAGTATGAACAGACAATAAAGGCTCTATAAAACCAAACAGTAGGAGTAAGAACCAGACTCAGATAGCACTCCTAGGATGGAAATATGTGGGAGATCCAAAACTTTAATGGGAGACCCAAAACTATGGGAAATACATGGGAGACGAAAAACTTTAGTAACATTGGGATAAGAAAACAGAGTGATTATGTCAACTCTTCTGTGTTTTAATAAGTGTAAGCTCAGTGGACACATGAAGTCATCATACTTATACTCTTTGGAGCACAGAATTAACCAGGAGAAAAAAAACACCTGTATTTAAAAATACTTTAACCTTCAGTGTCTTTGTCCAGAAATGAGGATATTGACTCTTATGTCTCATAGGGTATACTTTGTTACTGGAGGATAAAGTGAAAATAATATCTGTAAATAATACATGTAGTCTGCTACTATCATTCTCCTAACCTCAGTTGGCTACTATTATTATCCAGATATATGGACTTGGGAGTGCTTTTTATAAGTAATTACTATCCTATTGAAAACCCTATTTGAGCAAATTGTCAGCTTTGAGAATTCCATTTATTTTTTTACTTATTTCTCTGATGCTGTTAACTGATAAGGAAGGGGGAATATTGCATTTTTGGAATATATAGTGAAAAAATTGAATGTGTTTTGTCAATTATACCCCAATTTAAAAAATTGAATGTGTTTTAATAGTCCTATCTTAATTTCATAATATAGAAATGGAGATTTTTAAAATTGAATTTAGTGGGGTGACTGGTTCATAGAATTACATAGATTTCAGGTGTACAATTCCATAATACATCATATGTATAGTTATTGTGTGTTCACACCCCCGTCAAGTCTCCTTCCATCACCATTCATCCCCCCTTTACCCTCTTCTTCCTCTCCCCACCCAAATGGAGATTTTTAATGGTAATTATACATTTGTCTCAGCATGAATTATTAGATTGCCTAATTTTCTACTTGTATTTTCTTCCCTCAAGTATATTGATGAGGAAATACTGACAAGATTGGGAAGATTTTTGTTTTTACTTAGAATAAATAATTACATGATCCCTTTCTTTTAAAGAATTAGATTTAATTTATTTTGATAGAGTCTCAGGTTTGGGATAGGGTTTCTTCCAAAATAGGCCCTCATTTGGAGATGCCAGATTCTTAAATGGAATCAGATTATTTATGTTTTAGATGAAATTGCTATATCAGTTTCTCCCCACTAGGTGTCATCTTTTCCCACATATTCCATATTTCACAACCATAAAACAGTGTGATCTACAAAGTGATGCAATATGAAAACAGCTCACTAGATGTCTAAATCAAACAATTACTCTTATTCACTCATTTACTCAGTAACATTGAGTACCTACTGTGTGCCAGGCTCTGGTTTAGGCAGTGGGGCCAAAACAGTCAATAAAATCAAAGCCCCAGTTCTCACGGTACTTGTATTTGCGTGTGTGTACCTTTGAGTCTGTGTGTTTAAACATGTGATTAGAATATAATAGATAAAATATAAAAATTAGAATATAATAGGCAGTGATACCTGTGAAAAGAAATATACAACAGGACAAGAGTACAGAGAATGACAGTGGGCAGGGACGTTGCTCTATAGATGGCCTCTTGGACAGTGGCGTGAAGATGCAAGGGCGTGAGCTGTGCAGCCACCTGGGAGAAGAGAGGTCCTTGGTGGAGTAGCACATCCTTAGTCCCTAAGGTGAGAAGCACTTAGCAAGTGTGAGGATTAGCCAGAAGTGTGCAAGGGGTGAGGGGATTGTGGGAGGTCACAGGGATTGCAAGGTTTGAGTCACAAAGGCTTTTGGAGAAGGACTTTATATATATTATCTTGAGTGATACTGGAAGCCACTGGGAGATTCTGAGCTGAAGATTCATATTTTCTACTTTAAGTTTTAAAAGGCTGGTTCTGGCTCTAGAGGTGCAAGATTGGGAGCAGGAGACCATGTAGAAGGCGATGGCGATGGTCCAGGGAGAGATGAGGGCAGCCAGGTTCAGTGGTGGGGTAGAGGTGGTGAGGGGGGGTGAGATATTCATGTATTCACACATAAAGTCAATAGGATCTGCTAACAAATAAGGATATGGGGTGTGACAGAGGACTCAAAAATGGCTCTATGCTACTAAAAAGGTGTGCTTTAACAAACTTATTGAATATAAAAGTATGCAATATGCTACTGATTTCCTATATGTCAAATTCAGTTAGTATTTGAGGATTTGTGAGCCTTTAAAGAAATTTGAAAGCCCAGCCGGTGTAGTTTAGTGGTTGAGCATTGACCCATGAATCAGGAGGTTAGGGTTCGATTCCCGGTCAGGGCACATGCCCAGATTGCAGGCTCAATTCCCAGTGAGGGTTGTGCAGGAGGCAGCTGATCCATGATTCTTTCTCATCATTGATGTTTCTATCCATTCCTCTCCTCTTCTCTCTCTGAAATCAATTAAAAAAACCCAACATATTAAAAAAAAAAAAAAAAGAAATTTGAGGAGCAACAGAAATACTCTGCCTGAAAGTGGGAAATGTGTTCTGGCTTACGTGTGTGTGTGTGTGTGTGTGTGTGTGTGTGTGTGTGTGTGTGTTGGGAGGGTGGGGGGGTGGGGGGGTTAAAATTGCATTTGGATCAGGGACTTTACTGGAAATAATTTTCCTTTGATTTAGACTAATATTTAATATTACATATTATTTATTACAATTAGGGATATGCTGAAACAGTATATTTTGTGAATGTCTTTAAGAAGGCATTTAAAGATTTCCTGGCTAGTATTTGTATTCTTTAAAAAGTAATAATTAGTGCCCTAACGAAACACCAGGTGGCACTAGAAAACAAGTCTCACATTAACACTGTAAATGGCTCTTTACAGAACTGCATGAGTAATGCACTTTTAAAGAAAAGGCTGAGATGGCTGTATTATAGCTAGTCAACCAGCTTGGTGCAACTGGTACCTCATACGAATACTTCCGAGTTTTCTGTGAGCATGAGGAAAACAGATAGAACCAAGGGCAGTAGTCACGCCTAAATGAAAAAAATATTTTTGTGTTTTTTAAAGACCCAGAGAAGAGATGATGTTGCAGCATAAGGCCAAAGGCCATTTGGAGACAGAATTCCCTCTTCCTTATGGGAGGAGAGGGGGCATTTTCTTTAGACCTTCAACTGATTGGATGTGGCCCACCTACCCTTTGGTGGATAATCTGCTTTATTCAAAATGTATGGATTTACACATTAATCCCATCTAAAAATACCTTCCCAGCAATATCCCCATACATATTTGATCAAATATCTGGGTGCCTAGCTAAGTAGACACATAAAATTAATCATCACATCCCTCCAGTAGCACTCAACTGTAACACAGTAGGAGCTGAATAAATAGTTGTAGTATGAAAAAAAGGTGATAAATCCCTTTTCCTTTACTTGGGTCTCTTCATTTGGTGGTGATAGTAAGAGATGCAAATGGTGGGCAGGTAGAGTTTATGAACAGAAATACCAAAGTATGAACTTTAATTGTCCACAATGTACTACATTTTAAGTTATTTTCACATAGCTTCTCAATTCTTACCAAAAATCTTGTAAATTGAATATTTTTCAGCCATTATTTTTTTCAAATAGATTTTTTTTTCTTCTTTCTCTTTCTCCTACTTCTGGTACTTCAGTTACTTGCTAGCCTGCATGACAACGTTCTACAGGTTTCTGAAACTTCATTTTTTCCCCCCATTTTCCTTTGGATTGCATAATTTCTGTTGTTCTATCAAGTTCAGTGATTCTTTTTTTCTTTTGTCATTTTATATCTGCCATTGAGCCTATCTAGTAAAATTTTCATTCCAGTTACGGTTCTTTTCAGCTATAGATTTCTAATTGCTTTTTTTTTAATATATATATATATATTATTGATTTTTTACAGAGAGGGATAGAGAGCTAGAAACATGGATGAGAGAGAAACATCGATCAGCTGCCTCTTGCACACCCCCTACTGGGGATGTGCCCGCAACCAAGGTACATGCCCTTGACCGGAATCGAACCTGGGACCTTTCAGTCCGTAGGCTGACGCTCTATCCACTGAGCCAAACCGGTTTCGGCTCTAATTGCTTTTTTAAAAAATAGTTTCTATTTCACTGCTGAGATTCAATATCTGTTCACTCCTTAATGCCATGTTTTGCGTTAATTCTCTGGACTCATTTATAATCACTGATTTGAAGTGTTTTTCTAATAAACCCAATATTTGGGCATACTCGGAAGCAGTATCACTACTGTGATATTGACTACTTTTTTTTTTTTTTTTTTTTTTTTTACTGAGTGTGGGTCAGGAGGTCACTGTTATCTGCACTCTAGTAATTTTTGGTCAGAAGCTGAATTGTATATATAATGTGTTGTAGTTCTGGAATTGTTGGTATCTCGTAGATAGTTCACTTGTCTGGCTCAAACTGAAAATTTTGTTTTCCCTGCAGTGTGAGGCAGTACTGCCTCTGCTCAGATGTTCTGGCTTCCAGCCTGCTGTGTCGCCCTCTAGACATAGTTGAACGATCTGTTACAGATTTGGGCAGAATTCATACTCAGGATTTGGGGCTTGCTTCTGAGATTTAGTATCTAAATTGTTGGTTGCTTTGCCAGCCCCAAGTTCTGCTGTTTTATACCTCCAGCCAGTATTTTCTGCTGCCCACACTGTGTATGTATGAAGAATACAACGATCTTGCACATTTCGCCGGAAGCAGTTCTGTCTTTCTAAGGTCATTTCTGTAGTCGTTAGCCTCCAAGAAGGGCCCAGTGATTCTTGCCTTCTAGCTCGTGCCTCTGTATAGTCCTTTCTCCACTGCACAGGGCTGACCTGTGTCCCTAGGAGGGCATTTCAGAAGTGACAGAATGTGACTTCAAGGCTAGGTCATGAAAAACATTGCAGCTTCTATCTTGCTTGCCTTTGGGTTACACACTCCGGGGAAACTGGCTGCCATGCCATGGGCCTCCACAGGTGGCCCTTTGGACAGTTCTGTGTAGCAAGGGACTTGTGTAAGGTGACACATGTTTATGGTTGTTGTAAGCTACTAAGTCGGGGGTAGTTTGTTTTGTAGTCCTATACCGTTGACTCTTGAACAATGTGGGGGTTAATGGCACCCCCCCTCCCCCGCACAGATGAAAATTCTACATAGAACTTTTGACTTAGTTGTCCTTTGGTATCTTCAGGGGCTTGGTTCCAGGACCCCCATGGAGACAGAAATCCACAGATGTTCAAGTCCTCTATATTAAATGGCATAGAACAATGCATGCAGTTGGCCCTCTACAGCCGCAAACTCCCAACGGTGGATTGAAACAGTACAGGGATTTATTTTATAACTTTGTGTATTCGTGGACCTGAGCAATTCACACCTTGAACCTGTGATGTTCAAGGCTCAACTGTATAACCACTGCCTCCTCCTTGAGTTTGGGTTTGCCTGCCTTTCGCCAGGCTCCTTGGGCTTCCCCATGAGGATAGAAAGTTATTAGTCAGCCAGGGATTTGGGCAGAGTTTATTCTAAGATTTTGGGTCTCAGCCCCCTGTGACTCTCCTGCTTCTAAAATGTGCCCTTGACATTTATCCGTGCTTTGTTGCCGTGAGTGCTGTCATCTGCCTGACTTACGGCATTTGGGGAGCACTGCCATACAAGAATGCCCGATGAGGAAACAACAACAGTTTTTCAAAAGTAAACCCTTCTAATGATAAGTCTGTCTGTCTCTGGTCATTTTCCAGTGCCTTCAACTAGTTGTTTTCATCATGTTCTGTGATCTTTTGTTGAGTTAATGAACTACAAATACTAACACTCTGTGAATATTAGAAACCTGGCAATCTCAAATATGTAAGCCATTCTGGACTGTCTTACTGTGAACTGCCTAACCATATCTTACTTTTTGCCTTTTTCTTGTTGACTTTCAGTGATTTCAGTTATATTACTGATGTTAATCCCTTGGTTTTTACATTGTAAAAATATTTTTCCAGTTGGTTCTTCACCTGTGAGCTTCATGTGTAACGTCTTACAGATACATGATGATTGGGATAAGTGAATTTATGGATGAACACATGAGAGAAGGGTATTCTCTGGTCTTTGAACAAGTCCAACAATATCTGCTGGCTTTCATATATACAGTATATTTCTATTACAAAATAAACAACATATACAAAAACATTGAACAACTTTGATTCAGAGGCTGGGGGGTGTGAAACATGGTCCGTCTCTCATTCATTTATCTCACTGAGATAAAAGCTATTGTATCTGGCTGTGAGGGCACCTGTCCTCAAGATTCAGTTATTTGGCCTCAGGATTGTTTCCATTGATACACGAGTTCAATTGAGTCATCACTGCCTTGAACTTGATGACTTCATGGTCAGTGTGTATGGTCTTCTGTCTTTTAGCTGTCCATTGGAGGTGCCTTGGTTCATTGTTTTGGGTAGTCCCTAAAACACTATATATTCCTCATCATTAGCGCCAATAGCCACTTAGATGTAACCCAGGCTGGCGTTTCAGTCGAGCCCACACACTGCTCCTTCGTACTTCCCCCATACTGCAGCAGAGCAGGGTAGCAGTAGCACACTCAAACCAACTCAGGGAAAAGCTTCAAGAAGACCATCTCCCTCCCACCGTGCAGCTGTGAAAAGAGGTTAAAAGATAACTGCTGTTAAAGATTTATTATAGTTATTACATTCAACAGCTACAGTAGTTTGCGTGGTTCCTAAAATATACCAGCAGTTATTGTCTGATTACTTCTACAGATAAGTTAATTATAGGAGATTTCTGACTCTTATACAAGTCTGATTTAGAGAGAAGTTTAATTACAGCAATTTTAGTGATTTAAATAAGCTCAGCATATATTACCAGTCTCAGCAAGTTGTAGTGGAGGTTTTAAGCTCTGTTGAAATACACATTTTCTTTATTTTTGTTTTTTCTTTTTTTCATTTCGTGGTCTTAACCATATTGTAGTACAAGTAGTAATTTGGGACACCTGTCTCCACCAGAGTGGCTATCCAGTCAAACACACCACAGGACAATAACAGCAAATTCTTCGCTGCCATTAAAATCCCATTCTAATGCCTCCCATTGAGCAGGCAGCATTTTACAAAGCTAATTTCTGTAACGACTGTGACAGCATGAGCAGGGAAATAAAATAGGTTTCTTACGGGGGGAAAAGCCATGTAAGTATGTTTTAAAATTATCTTTGGGATCTAAATTTTTTTTTAATTGATGGGAAATATAACCCTGCCTTCCAATCAGAATAATCCACTTTACTGTGTAATAACACATTATTTATACACTGAAGCAAATGAAGGATTAACATATTAGCCACCTATGCTCAAGCTTGCTTAAAATTAAGCTTTTTTAAAAAAAAAACCACAAATGTGCCATAAAAAGACAGTGCTAGCATACTTGAGTATATTCGTTTCTTTAAGCAAACTTCAGATTGGAGAGTGCCTTCTGTGAAAAATGCATTACTGGAATTACCTCGGTTTGATTACAGCCCTCTTCCTCACTTGTCATCCTTCTGATATACTGGTAGATTGTTGTGGCATTTACAGTGGTAATTCTTGCCATCTGTTCACATGTTTTTTCACTTAAAAATCAAGTGTGTGCTGATGGTAGGAAGTATTAGCAATAGTGAAAATAAACCAAGTCCTCTCTGTTTCAGTTTGGGTGATGTCCTTAGATTCTGCCCAGGAAACGGGTCCACCGCTTAGCCCTGACAGCATGGAGCATCAGCCATGCTTTTCTCCTTGGCTGGAATGCTTTCTTCTTCCCCTTCACCACGCAGACCCCCCAGTCCTCTGTGTGAGCCTGGGCAGCCGTGGCTCGGAGCAGGGGGGCGTGACTGGAGCCTGAGGTGACACAGACACTCAGGGAAGGGACAGGAAATTGGGCACCAGCAGCAGGTGGGGACTGGGAAGCCAGACAGTAGGCAACCAGCAACTATATCTCAGCAATGGGGAGAAGCTACTGTCACGGGGAGTCAGGAACAGCCCTCAGCGAGGCCGGGAGCAGGAGGATATTTGCAGGCAGAATATTTCCACATGGAGGAGAGGCACAGCCTTCCTCCAGAGGCACCGGCAGACCCCGGAGCCCATCGCTGGCTCTCCCACCACGGCGACACTCAGGAGCTGGTCCAGATGACGGCACTGGGCACACCGTGCAGCAGTATCAGCAGCATCCATGGTTCGTCGGCTGCCTTCACGCTTTTCTGTAACTTCCCGCTTTCCTTCTTGCCCACCATCTAGAACACGCGAGGCTGTTCTATGGGTAATTAACTGCTGTGGAAACTCGTGATGCATCCAAACACGGCCAGATTCCAGCGAGGCGCCTGCGTCTGATGCGGCATTTCTCAACCCCGCCTGCGAATGCGATCACTTGAAAACTGGGCTGGGTCCACCCCCACACGTGCTGACTTCCCAGCTCAGGGCCTGGTGACTCCCAGGTGAAGGCCTGGTTGAGGAGTGCTGGGTCCGCTGTGCTGCTTACCCGTCCTGGTCAATCTGCTCTGTGGACCAGGATCATCTTAAGTAAACGTTTTTCACTGGGTCCACCTGTTCAGGTATCATTCCTTGCTGCTATTGGAATCCCATTTGAAGGGACTGTTTCACTTAATAAACTATAAAGACCACAGAGGATTATTTGAGAAGAGCTGAAGCTGTACTGTGGGAAGAGCCCTGGTAAGGTCATTAAGCAGCCTCTGAAAGACAAGTGCATGAGCCTCAGATAGTCAGCCGGCCTAGGCTCGGGGTACCACTGACCGCCTCCTCTGTGCGGAGGGGCGATACCGGGTTGGGCTAGGGGTGTGTCCGGGGCTGACTCTGACTATGGACCCTTTTCCTCCTTCGTGGCTCATGTCTGTCTCAGCTGTAGACTCCTCTCTGACCTCACTGGGTTCATTCCTTTGCTACCCCTGGCACATTTCAATCAGGACAAAGAATAATGGTAATGAATTCTCAGTTGCCATCTACACATGCTCAAACTTCAGGTATTAACCCTTTGCACTCGCTAGCTTTTTTTCATAGAGCTGCTACTGATGCTAACCGTGTCGAGTCACACTCGACATCTGAGTGCAAAAGGTTAAAGAACATGACTTTTGTCAATGATGTTTTCATAGGTCTAGCTTTTTCTGTTATTGTGATTTTCTGTGATTTGTCTCTTCCGGTAGGGCTTGGCTGTGCCTTCAACTCAGAAGGTGCTCGGTATTTAACCATTTGGTGGGTCATGCCATAGACCCATCTTAGGTTGCCAGGGAGAACTTTTAAAAACTCTTATTGTTAAAGTAATAATAAAACATCACTGAGGTGGTTAAAGGCTTCTATTTCATACATCCTGGAAATTGTTCGCTATCAGACATCTCAATTTAAAAAAATTTGCAGTAACTTAAATTGTAGATTCTATTTCAAGTCAAGTATATTTGTCCACTTAGTTATGGTAAAATCAGAAAATACTGTATTTTGACTTTTGGGTTAATTTTTAAGGCGTTAGCACGTGTGGGTGAAGGGAGTAAGAGAAGGAATTGTATATATTCTATTACGTTTTCTTATACAGGGGAGTCATCTGTGTTGGGTGAAGGTATGGCCTCTGGCACCAGGTCCTGGGACTTCAGCCACCCCCTGTTTGTTGACCTTCTTAGAGAGTGAGCAGGAGACCTGAGGAAAGGGATAGCAGCTTCTCGCCAAGAGGATGCTTTCTTAATTTAGCAAATATTTCAACTTATTTTATTTGCCGTGCTCTGTGGAGTGCCGTGAAAACAGAGTAAAGGTAAAACTACAATACAAGGAAGGGAGGTTATGAGCAAAATGCGGTGGGAGCGTGGAGGAGAGCGAGCTCACTGCTTGGGAGATGGACAGCAGTTGATGTCTTCGTGGAGTGATGACGTGAGCTGGTCCTCAGGTAGAGAGCAAGGGTGGTTTCCTTGGAATTCTCTTTGCTGCATCTACCTATGAATTCAGAAACTTTTATTTAAATTCCAGAATAACTACGTGTGTTTTTTTTTCTTTATTGATTAAGGTATTGCATATGTGTCCTTATCCCCCCATTGCCCCCCGACCCCCCCACTCATGCCCTCACCCCCCTGGTGTTTGTGTCCATTGGTTGAGCTTATATGTGTGCATACAAGTCCTTTGGTTGATCTCTCCCCCCAGACACTTTATTTTTTAATGATGGGGATGATGGGTTGATGCAGAAAACTCCAAGGTCAGTCCTCCTAGGCTATCATAGGATGCTTTCTATAAAACAGCTTAAATTGATTAGAGTCTTGTCTTGAAACTCGACACTACCATTTTCGGGGAAAATTGTTAATTTGTTATTTTCTAATAACCAGTGAATTTTACACTTTTTCTCTTTTGATTCTTCAGTACCATTGATGGTATCTTCCATTTGTTCCTTTCCTGTTTCATGTAATAGACTGAGCTAGAGCCTACTTCTAGGACTGTGTGTGTGTGTGTGTGTGTGTGTGTGTGTGTGTGTAGTTTATGTGGAGCCTTCAAGGCTAGTTTCTGAGTAGCTACCAACTCTACCAACCCTGTTCAAGTTGTGCAAAATATACTTTAAACTTTAAATAAAGGTGGATGCAACCTATTTATACAGCATGGTGCCTTTAATTGATATGCTTTACATAAGAGCTGAGATTTGATAAAGGTGCGTTTCAGGTGCTATCTTTGATTTTGATGCTTCGATGAAATTGGGCTCCTCTCTCCCAAGGATCACTGACTTCTCTGTGCATTTATGCCACCATATTAGTGATGTTATTAGTAGTGTCATTAAGCAAGTCATAAGGTGGAAATGGCATTAATTGCAAATTATAGCTTCCCCATAAAACCAATGAACTTGGGTGAGCTTTTTATTTCTGTGCCCTGTCAATTTGATTCATACCGCATCTTGCTTTTTTTTTTTTTTAACTGCTGCCACGTGCATTTCTCAGCAGTGCATTTTTCAGGGCCCTCGTAGACCGTCAGGAGAGTGAAGCAGTATGGGACCCAGCAGGGCATGCGATGCGTGCCATTAATTGCTTACCTCTGTGCAATGAGGAAGGAGGCCAGGGGTAGATTGTCTTCTACCCCCTGAGCCGTTTGATAATAGCTCAATGCTGCACTTCCTGGAGTGTTTCTTTGTGATTATAAAACACGAGTGGAGAGACTTGTTAGGAAAAAAATGAAGAATTTTTTTAATTTTAGTTTTTGTTTAAATATACTTTTATTTATTTCAAAGAGGAAGGGAGAGGGGGAGAGAGATAGAAACATCAATGATGACAGAGAATAAAATTGATCAGCTGCCTCCTGCATGCCTCCCATTGGGGATCAAACTTGCAACCTGGGCATGTGCCCTGACCAGGAATTGGCACCAACACTGTGACCTCCTGGTTCATAGATGGACACTCAACCACTGAGCCATGCCAGCCAGGCAAAATGAGGAATATTTTTAAAGAGTTTTTTAGATGAGTAGTAAGTATCAAATATACTCAATGCATTGGCACTCACTCTTGGTCAGTCATCTTAGACCAAGTCTTTTGTTTGATCTGTTTTGTTTTTATTTTTTACTTATGTATGTTTTTATTTATTTTAACATAGTTTTATTGATTTCAGAGAGGAAGGAAGGAGAGAGAGATAGAAACATCAATAATGAGAGAGAATTGTTGGTTAGCTGCCTTCTGCACGCCCCCTACTGGGGATCGAGCCTGCAACCTGGGATCCTTCCGTCTGCAGGCTGATGTTCTATCCACTGAGCCAAACCGGCTGATCTGTTGTGTTTTTAGATGAAAGTGTGTGGTTGGGTGTACTGATTGGAGGTTGAGGCTGTAATCACACTACAGGAAATTTGGAGATATGGGTATTGTTTAGTGTGTGTCTGCCTTTAAAGTAGCCACCATCTATTTTTTCTTTCAATTCATGAACATGTTCCTCGTTTAAATCCCTTTTACTGATCAGTTGATCCGCACTTGAAAATTGTGCATAGTGAAAGGGGTCCTATTATTATATCTCTTCCAAATCCTACTTGCCACTTGGTCTTGAGCTTCTTATTTGCTGCTTGATCTTGAATAAGTCTCTTAGCCTTTTGGTGCTTTGCTTTTTTCATGTGTAAAATACAGAGATGGAGTTTTTGTGTAGACTGGGTGACCATTTCTCTGTCATGCTATACAGATATGAGCAACTATAATCATTACTTTTCCTCATATTATTATTTTACATAAAATATATGCAAATCCCAAATCCAGATTCTACTTATTACTATTTGTTTGTATATGTTACTTTTCTAAGAAGCTCTGGATGAATTTGATAAATTCACTCCCATGACCATCCAATATATTTAATATCTTAAGAGCAAGAGAAAAATACTGATTCTTCAGGGATGTTGCCCCAGGAAGTGTTTGTAGGTGGGAAATGAACATCCATAAGCCAAATGAGGTATGAGCGTATTGGAGAGCTATTTGAGCAATCCTGGTAGTGGCATCTCATTAAAGAGTAAGTTATGCTTTCCTTCTACCTTGGATGTTAAAGCTTTATTAACACTGGGTTTGAAACAGCTTCCAAAAAAAAAAAATACCGCTAAATGCTTAAGGGATTTATTATAAAACTCCGTGGTACCGTTAATTTCCGTAGATGCTTTAAATTGCTGGGGTAAACAATGTGTTCAGCAAAGAAGCAAGATCCTGCGTCCTCCCAGGAGCCTGCTTGATTGTGCCATTGGTATCTCCTTCTTTAATTAAACTTGTCCGAACATAGGATCAGCTAAAGTGTTTACTGTATAAATATTTTCATTCCCAGTGTGCAAGTTTAAAACCCTGGTAAAAAGAGTTTGCCATCTGTTAAAACCCAAAACATGTGGTGTGCTGTTGCATAAAAATAAGCTGCACATTATTCACAGAAAGAATCACAACATGTGTCATGTATTGGGGGCTGACAATAGTCTGTGCTGTTTTAGAATGTCATCACCTTCTCTCTCAGTGACAGTATGGCCAGTAGTGCTTTGTTAAAAGACAAGATAGTCTGTAAACATAATGAAATGAACATATGTATTTATATTCAAATGAAAACAGATTTACCTGAATGTAAGTTTTACTGATAAGAAATGACAATGTTTTTGATATTTTAAAATTATTTCTAGGAGTTTTATGGTTAAATCTCCTCCCGCTCCCCCTAAAAAAAAATTTGGTCATTTCATTGAGGCAAGAATTTCATTCTGTCCCTGCATTGCCATTCCCTCAGCCGGTGGCAGCCTCGCCTCTGATTCTTGTAGTAACTTCCTACTGCTACTCCTGGCCTTTCCACATATGCCCACTCAGGACAAGAGAACCTTCCCAACCGCAGGCTATGGTCAGCCACTCCTTTAAACCACCAGTTACACCACAGGCCTAGTTCTTCCACATCCTTACCAACAGTTGGTATGGTCAATCTTTCTAATCTTAGCCTTCCTAATAGATATGTAGTGGTATCTCATTTTGGTCTTAATTTGCATTTCCCTGGTGACAAATGATGGTGAGCATCTGTTCATGAACTTAATTCTTATTTCTTCTTTAGTGAAGTATTTGTTCACATTTTCCCACACCCTTTTTTATTGGGCTGTTATTTTTTTTTTATTGAGTTTTGGGTATTCCTCATATATTACGAGAGGCCCGGTGCACAAATTCGTGCACCGGTGGGGTCCAGCCAGCCCTGCTCCTGACTGGGGTGGGGGGCAGTTGGGGGAGGGGCTGGCCTGGGGGGTAGGGGGAGGAGACAGCCGCAGGCAGTTGGCCGGCTGGCCCCGCCCCCGGATCGAACTCCCAGTTGAACTCCGTTTGAGGGGACAATTTGCATATTAGCCTTTTACTACTATTATATAGGATTTTTATAACACTTTTATCACATAAACAACTTACAAATATTTTCTTTCAGCTTCTAGCGTGTCTTTTCATTTTCTTAATAGGCAGTAGCTTTTGAAGATTTTAAAAAATTTTTAATGAAGTCCAATATATGAATTTGTTCTTTTATGGATGGTGCTCTTGGAGTTTTACCTAAGAGATTTTTGCCTAACCCAAGGTCACAAAGCTTTTCTCTTATTATATTTTTGGTAAGAATTATGGTTTTAGGTTTGCGTTCCATTTTGAATTGTTTTCTGTATGTGGTAAATGTGTAGATGACAGTTCATGTTTTAAATATGGATATTTTATTATTCCAATGGAATTTGTTGGAAAAATTATTATTTTTTTCTCTGAATTGCCTTTGTCTTGATTATTGTAGCTTTACAATAAGTCTTAAAACCACAAACTTCGTTCATCTTTTTCACAGTTGTTTTGGCTATAATAGTGGTCCTTTGTATTTCCATATAAATTTTAAAGTTAGTTTGTTAATTTCTACCAAATAAGGAAGCCTGCTGGGATTTTGACTGTAATTGCATAGAATCTATTAACTTATTTGGGGAGAATTGCGACCTGTATTATACTGAGTCTGCTCATCTATGAACATGACATGTCTCTCCATGTAGGGTCTTTTATATTTTCTGTTAGCGTTGTTTTGTAGTTTTTTATGTTCAGGTTTTCTACAACTTTTGTCAGATTTATCCCTAAGT
This sequence comes from Cnephaeus nilssonii, assembly GCF_951640355.1. Taxonomy (NCBI): domain Eukaryota; kingdom Metazoa; phylum Chordata; class Mammalia; order Chiroptera; family Vespertilionidae; genus Cnephaeus; species Cnephaeus nilssonii. The sequence goes on along the minus strand of NC_137089.1, from coordinate 33,338,000 downwards.
ATTTTGGGATGTGAATGTAAGTGGTATTACTTTATAACTTCAATTTCTTGATGTTTGTTACTAGTATCCTATATAATAAAAGCCTAATATGCAAATCGACCAAATGGCAGAACAGCTGGCAGAATGACCGGTCACTATGATGCGCACTGACCACCAGGGGGAAGATGCTCAATGAAGAACCTGTTCCCAGCCTGCAGGCCCCAGCCAGCCAAGGCGGGGGCCAGCAGTCGCCCCCGCCCCCCGATCGCCCCACTGGTCACCCCACAGATCGGCCCTGCCAGGCCTAGGGACCCTACCCATGCACAAATTTTGTGCACCGGGCCTCTAGTTTAGAGAGAAAATGACTTTTCTTGATTTACCTTGTATCCTTGAGCCTTACTAAATGGGCTTATGCATTCCAGTAGCTTTCTGGTAGCTTATATCACATTTTCTGCAAAGATGTTTATGTCATATCTAAATAAAGACAGTTTTACGTCTTTGTTTCCTATCAGGATACTTTTTCGTTTTCTTTTTCTTGCCTGATTCAGTGGCTAGCATCTTTAGTAGCATGTTGAACAGAACTTACGAGGAGACATCTTTGTCTTGTTCCTGCTCTTTCATTGATAAGTATGATGGCAGCTGTAGGTTTGTCATAGATACTCTTTATCAGATTGAGAACGTTTCTTTCTGTTTTTACATTATTGAGAGTTTTTGGATTCAGTCAAAGGCTGTTTCTGTGTCTAGTGAAATGATTTCCTTTCATTGTTTAATGGTATTAATATGATAAATTACACTGATTTTCAAATATTAAACCAACTGTGTACATTCCTGAGCTAACTTCATGATTCATTATCCTTTATATATGTTGTTGGATTTAATTTGCAAAAGTTTTGTTTAGAATTTTTTACATGTCTGTTCATAAGGAAAGTATGTGTTTTCTTTTCAGATATTTGTCTTTGCCTGGTTTTGGTTTCATAGTAATGCTGATGTGATAGAATGAGTTGGGTAGTAATTTTTTCTCTTCAAGAATTTATGTATTATGCATTATTTCTTCCTTACATATTTGGTGAAAATGACTGGACCTAGAATTTTTTTGTGGGAAGTTTTAAATTTTTATAAGATATTCAAGTTATTTCTTTTTGAGTAACCTTCAGTCATTTGTGTCTTTCAATAATTGTGTCTATTTTTCTAATTTGTTGAGTTAATTGGCATAATAGTGTTCCTAATATCCTCTTATCCTTTTAATGAAGAATCTGTAGTGAACCACCTGAGTCATTCCTGATGTTGGTATTTATGTCTTGTTCTTTTTCCTGGTCAGTTTGGTTGGGGTTTTATCAGTTTATTTGTCTTATCTCAAAATCAACTTTAATTGTATTAATTTGTTATTTTTCTGATTTCTAAGCTATTGATATCTCCTCTGATCTCTATTGTGTTTGTTTTCTTCTACTACTTTAGGTTTAATTTACTCTTCATTTTCCAGTTTCTTTGTGGAAGCTTGGAAAATGCTCTCGCAAAGATGTGAGTTTTGCTGTTGTTGGGGTTAGCGTTCTAGAAATATCAATTAAGTCAAGTTGGCTCAGACTCTTATTCAAGTGTTTTATGTCCTTGCTGATAGTCTCTCTATTTGTTCCATCAGTTATTGAGTGAGCTATGTCTTAATCTCTGAGGGACTTGTGATTTTTCTATTCTCTTTACAATTCTGTTAGGTTTTGATTCATGATTTTGAAGCTCTGTTACTAGGTGCATAAACACTTAGATTATTATATTCTCTTAATGAATTGACTCATCTATCATTATGGAATAATGTTTTTTACCACTGATAATATTTTTTTGCACTGAGATGTACTTTGATATTAATATAGGCTCTCCAGCTTTCTTTTGGTATTATTAGTCTGGCATACCATTTTTCTTCCAATTTGCTTTTAACTTGTGACTTTATATTTTAAGTGTATTATTTGAAGTCAGCATATAGTTGGGTCTTTTTCATTCAAACTAAAATTATTTGGCTTTTAATTGCGTTATTTAATTGGATATTTATATTTAGTGTAATTAGTGATTTGATTAGATTTAGATCTATCTCTTGCTGTATGTTTTCTATCTGTTACATCTCTTATTTGTTGTGTTTTTTTCTCTTTCTCTGTCTTCTTTTGGAGTAATTAAAACTTTTTATTAGCTACATAACTCTTTGTTTTGTTACTTTATTGATTGTTTAGGGTTTATAGCCTACATTCTTATCACATTCTACCTTTAAGTAATATCATACTACTTCACATATACTATATAGAACCTTACAATGATATATTTCTACATTTCCTGTCCACATTTGTTAATTTTGTCATACATTTAACTTTTACTCTAAGGCCTATAGTATATTGTCATTTTTGTTTAAACAATTATTTTATTTAAACTAGTTAGTTATCTTTTAGAGAGATTTAAATAGTAAGAAAGAAAGTATATTAACCCATATAGTACCATTTTCAGTCCTTACATTTTTGTGTATGAAGATCTATAATCCCAACTGGTATCATTTGCCTCCTGCCTGAAGGATGTCACTCAATATATATTATAATGCAGGCCAGTTGGTGATGAATGCTTTCAGCTTTTGTATGACTGAAAAAGCCTTAATTCTTCTTTGTTTTCAGAGATAATTTTACTGGGTATAGAATTCTCAGTTGAAATTTTTTTCTGCGAGTACTTAAAAAATATTGTTCTACTCTCTCCTCCTATTTTTTTCTAATAAGAAATCTGTTATCCTTATTTTTGTTTCCCCATATATAACATGTCTATTCCTCCTGTCTACATTTAGAATTTTCTTTTTATTACCAGATTTGAAAATTTGCTCTGAGGAATCACTGCCCTTCATTATCTATTATCTTCTAAACCATTGTTTCACATATGACACGGAAATATTTAGAAAAGAGATTTTGTTTTTAAAGTATGCTCTCAACCTTAGTATTTGAAGATGACATTCTTTCGTCTTTATTTTTATATCCACTATTTCTTTTACATAAAAGCAATGGCTTTATTTTTCATTATATATAGTTACGGGTTTATGTGTCTGTTACTGATCCATATTCACATTTGTTTGCAAAGAAAAGCTGGTATTTTCTATTTGTTAAAGTATACGAAATAGTTTATCTGTCACTTTATCATTCTGCTATCCCTCAAGTGACCCGACTATTTCTTATTCCCCAGAGACCCAAATCTTTACTGTCAGGATGCTTGTTGGTCATCTTATTGTGTCTACTACCACTCCTACAAATTCTGTCATTTCAGGTTTTCATTTTTATCACATAGGGAGAAACTTTGGGATTTTTTTTATTGCAATGGTCAGCTTGTATTCAAAAATTTCCACTTGGATTTGGTGAAATCTCAGATAATGTCTAAAAAAACATGAGTGACATATAACTTCTATCTTAAAAGATATAACCAAAAAAATCAGCCAGTATCAATGCTGACAAACACTAAACATATAGATCCTTGTTGACATCTGAACACGCAAATAAAAGAAAAGAGGTAGTATTAGAACGAAGCTTACAAATACCCAAATTACTTATTTCTATAATGTATACTAATCTTTAGATAAATATGAGATATTGCAGAGCAAAATTGCCCCCCCCCCCCCCATGATTCTTATTTGTTGGTGCTTGGGAATGTCTATTTTGTTTCAGGTTCCCCTGGTAATTCTGATATACAATCAACGAGGCTTGTAAATTATTGTTTTACTTGACATTACTGGGAAATCAACATTGCATAGAAGCAGATACTTAAAGATGTCTTTAAATCCCTTTAAACACTATTTAAACAAAATTAATAGAATTTGGTAGATATTTTTTCTAAAATACTTTTTATGCCTCTCCATCCACCTTTTAAATTGCATGCTGCACAGAATTTAACTTTTCTTGGTGATTGGAGACAGTAATGCCCTCCCTCCCTTTTTTAAATCCTCACCTGAGGACATGTTTAGAGAGAGGAATGGAGAGAGATATCGATGTGAGAGGGAAACATTGATTAGTTGCCTCCCTTAAATCCTCTGACCAGGCATCGAACCCACAGCTGTGGTATGTGCCCTGACCAGGAATCAAACCGGGCCAGGGCAGTAATGCCCACCTTCATGAACATCAGTTATTGTGCACGATGCTTTTCGAGGCTGTTGCAGTGCATAGCCCTGTTTACCTCTACACCAGTGGTCGGCAAACTGCGGCTCACGAGCTACATGCGGCTCTTTGGCCCCTTGAGTGTGGCTCTTCCACAAAATACCACGTGCGGATGCGCACGTACAGTGCGATTGAAACTTCAGGGCCCGTGTGCAGAAGTTGGTTTTCGGCTCTCAAAAGAAATTCCAATCGTTGTACTGTTGATATTTGGCTCTGTTGACTAATGAGTTTGCCGACCACTGCTCTACACCGTTTGGCCCATACTTCAATACTGTTTCAGCTGCGTTTGTTTCTGGTGGTTTTTGTCTTACTTTAGTCTCTCAGCTTTTACTTCTTGCTGCTCAGTGTATATCTGATTCAAGCAACCCTCACTCCTCTAAGTTGTTGCTTGTAATAAGTTAAGGGCTAGAAAACCAGAAGACCAAGATGGTTAGAATCATATGTAAAATAAAATTTGGGGAAGGAGGCTATTCCCTCGTGGAACAACAGTGCACGTGGAGATGAAATGCACAAGGTTGGAAGCAGCTGTTGGTCAGCCTGGGGCCCGAAGCAGTTTTGTTATGTATAGAAAACACATCACTTAGCGTCTCTGAGATTTCTAATATAACATATGGGGCCACATCTGTTAAAGGATTATTACTCTAGGAGGGGAGTGATGTATAATTTATTGAAATAAGCCTATGGGGACACAGCGGACTACATTTAATAAACTGGAATACTTGCTGTCTCCTTTGACTGCTCTCAGCTGAATCCCACATTAGCTCAATAGAGGGGCAGATGAAAACAATTGCCCTTTATAGAATGTTTACTGTGTTGTATTAGTTGGCGTCTCTCAGCTGAAAAATATTTATGCTAACTGTTGGGATTAAGCTTTGCATATTGAATCCTGCTGGTGTGTAGCTGATATTTAATTCTGAGGAGCACAGAAACCCGTGATTCCTCGGCTGCAGGAGGCGAAGGAAGGGCGCGCCGTCCTGCTTCCCGCCAGTGTGCGGTCGCGGCCGGCAGGTAAGAGGATCTCCCCAGAGCTGCCCACCTTTACCTCGGCTCCCAGTCCTCTACCTTCACGGTAGGTAGCACTAGGGGACATAGCCTCAGACATGGATCTTTTTGGGTCAAACACATTCATTTCCATTCTCACAGTAATATTACAAAGACGCCTGCCAGGCGAATGCTTTTGGTTGGGGGTCTCAGGAGCAAATGGCATGGCTCTTTCTCCAGAGGAGAGCGGTTGAGCCAGACCCCAGCGTGAAGCATAGCGATGGGATACCGTGCACAATTCCCACTTTTAAATGAAGAGAAAAGAACTGAGGGCGTCTACCCACACCCCCTGCCTATGCCTCGAGGAGCCCTGGAAGATGAGGCTTGCTTTCCCTGGACCCAGCAGACAAAATGTCATCAAAAACGCTGGTACTGGACTCTGGAAGTTTTGAATGTTTTGCACTGTTTTCTTCTTTTTTATCATTTGTTTTAATTTATAGAGTTCCTCACTGCCAGACAAATTTAGAGATATTTTTTCTAATATTGAAACGTATCATTGATTTTTAAAAGAAAAGCAAAATTAGCTTCCAGTTCTACTATAGGAGGATTAAAATATGCAGTGGGGTCTGCTTGGGTTAACTCTTTTTTTAGTTTGTTACACCTCACCTGAGGATATTTTCCCATTGATTTTTAGAGAGCGTGGAAGGGGGGGAGGGGAGACAGAGAGAGAGAGAGAGAGAGAGAGAGAGAGAGAGAGAAACATGGGTGTGAGAGTCACATTGATTGGTCACCTCCTGCACACACCCTGACTAAGCCTGCAATGGAAGTACGTGCCCTTGACTGGAGTCGAACCCAGGACCCTTCAGTTCGCAGGCCGATGCTCTTTCCACTGAACCAAACTGGCCTGGGCTGTTTGGGTTAACTCTTAATTAACATGAATAATACTGCAATGAAGCATTGCATGATTATGTCAGCTTCAGGCTGCATCTCAGATATAGAGCACATTTTTCTTCAATATCTTATTTTGGTCTTACTTTTCCTTCCTTTAAATCATTTTGCTTTTAAAATCACTTTTCATCAAATTCCACCTTTGGAGACCTATAACAAAAAGCAGTATTTTATATTTTATGGGGTTCTGCTCGAAAACAGACAGTAGAGTTTGAGGAGCAAAGGAAGTATAGTGTTACCCCATAGCTCCTTGGTCCTTTGTTGACTCAGGAAATACAGATTGGCGAGAGGTATAGTGTGCCAACATTATTAGTTGCCCAGAATTTCTGCCAAGGAAATATTTGACCATAAAGCAAATCTGGTATCTTAATAATAATTTTTCAAATATTTGTTAATAAGGTGTGTCATTCACATCTATTTAAAGAGCAGAGTTTTAAATAAAGGGAACATAAGGTATTTGTAGATGGGAGTCATGATTAGCACTTACATCTTTTATGCTCCTTTGTGGCTGGTGGGTGGGGGTCAGAGAGAGTATCCCCATCTCACGGAAGTGAGCTTGAACAGGTTGCCTGAGAAGGGCGGAGCGGAGGCTCACACCCTGGCCTCCAGACTCTGTACCCTGTGATCGCCCTGCTAAACCAGGGCGACTCTGTGTAAAGTGTAGACAATGGGTCCTTGAGGCACAAAACGAAGGAAAATGACTCTGGTTATGTAACTACCTTTGTCCTGTGACACAAGTAGTACAAAGTTCAGCTGCTTCCTTTGCTCAACATGATGCTTATATTGATACTCCCTTCCACTCTGTTGGCACTCTCAAAGCCCTTGGGGGCACCCTGGTTTCTTAACTTCGGAGCCAGATGCCAGAGATACTACAAAAGGGTCAAAAGCATAGACATTGGCGTCGAGACAACCCCAAGCTCCAGTCTTAGCTCCTACTGTTTACAATTGGTGCAGTCTGAGTGGGCTACACATGTCTAGTAGAGTAAGTGATCAATAAATGTTACCTGTGGTTACCAGCAAATAATCCGATAAGGCATTCAGCAGTGATTCAGAACAGGAAAGCAAGTTCTCTGTGACGTGTTTCTGTTCTGTTAAAATGAGCTAAACTTTGCGGTCAAAGAACTTCTTCTTTTTTTGTGTTCAGCGTAGAGCCTCTTAAGCCTGGTTGAGTGTGAATTGCCTCCCAATAGGTACATGGTGGGGAAGGGTGCGAAAAACCAGATTGAATTTTATTTTGAAAGGTCTGATGTGATTATGCCCAAATGCTTTTCGTACTGTTGTACCTATAATGAGAGTTTTTGTTGAGAATCATGTGGCTTTTCTCTTCTTACAGCATTTTTGTTAAGTTGTTCTCGAGGTGGAATTTACGTACAGTTAATCCAGGCTGTATGTGTCCAAGTGTGCAGTGCTGAGTTCTGACATGCGCAGAGACTTCTAGAGTTTCTCCACCACAATTATGATCTGGAACTGTGTGACCCCCAATTTCTCTTGTACCTTTTGTAGTCAGCCCCTTTCCCTACCTCCCAGCCTCTGAAACCATTTATCTGTTTTCTTTCCCTACAGTTTTCCCTTTTCCAAAAGACTATAGAATCATCGAGTCAGGAGCCATTTGAATTTGGCCTCGTTCACCTAATATAAAGCATTTGAGATGTAGTCTTGTTGTTGCATGTATTCAAATGATGGCTGAGTACTGTTCCATGGTTTTGCTATGGCACACATTGCCTATCCATTCACCAGTTGATGGACATTTGGGTTTTCTCTACTTTTGGCTGTATGAACAGTGCTGTGGTGAACATGCGTGTAGGAATGTGTGCATGGACGTATGCTTTCATTTCTCTCGGGTAGGTAACTGGGAGCAGGATTGCTCGGATGGCATTCTAAGGAATTTCGTTTTCATTTGGTGTGTTCATGGGGTCCATGGGTGTATTTTAAGCAGAAAGATCCTCAGGACAGTGAGCGTGGGGTCAAACAGGAAGCAGGGAGAGGATGGGGAATTGTTGCCTTTCTATCCCCGGTGGCAGACACTACCATTTTCATCTCTCTCTTCAGTGGAACAGGTCTAGGACCGTGGTCGGCAAACTGTGGCTCTCGAGCCACATGCGGCTCTTTGGCCCCTTGAGTGTGGCTCTTCCACAAAATACCACGGCCTGGGCGAGTCTATTTTGAAGAAGTGGCGTTAGAAGAAGTTTAAGTTTAAAAAATTTGGCTCTCAAAAGAAATTTCAATCGTTGTACTGTTGATATTTGGTTCTGTTGACTAATGAGTTTGCCGACCACTGGTCTAGGACATAGTAATGCAAACACTCTATTTTTGTTGGTGGACCACTTCTCCCCATGCACCATGACATAAAATCACCTTCCTGGACTAAGTGGAAATGAAAGGGATCACCATTCATCTATAATAATAGAAGTGTAATGTGCACATTGACAGAATGGTCGAATAGCAGAACAACCGTCAGGACGACCACGCTATGAAACGCACTGGCTCCAGGCCAGCCAAGGCGGGTGCCATGCGATTGGTTGGGGGGGCCCCCACCATCACCCCACGATCGCCCAGCAGTAGGAGGCCCAGGCTACCCTCTGCCAGGCAATCAATCGGGGGGCGGGGGGGGGGGGCCTCCACGGAACCAGGGTGTTTGGTGGTGGTCGCTGGCAGCGCCAGGCCCATGCGGGTGCAGGCAGGTGGCGGGGGGAAGGAAGGCCTACCCTTGCACGAATTTAGTGCATTGGCCTCTAGTTTATATATAATCTAAGGATCATTAGTGCTTTCCTCATGCCTTTAATTACTCTTATTTTCCTTCTTTTCCTTTTTATTTACTCTTAATGTCTCAATCATGGCATGGCAAGAGAAGTAAGGGTTTCAAATGCAGCCAGTCATTTCCGCCCCCCCCCCCCCCTTCTTTGCAGTTTTGGAAAAGGATAAAATACTTGTAATGGCAGTGATTTTTAAAAGACAAAGTTTAATATAACATAGACAGCTTCCTCCTAAACCATTTTTTAAAAATCTACAACTAAAAAATTAATTCATTCCAGTACCCTCTAGGTCTACTTTGAAATATTATTGACATGCTTTAAATAAACTGAAAATTAGAAGCACAGGGTTTTCCAGTTCAAAGGAAACTAGTCATTTGTACATGAGAAAACTGAGGCTTAAAGAACTTGAGAGAGTTCTCCCCAGTCCCGTCACAACCATGGGAACCTTTTGTCGTTTCGGCAGCAGGACCACGGTCCTCCCAGGACAAGAAGAAAGAGATCTGTGTGTTTTTATAATTGGGAAAAATTGCCTTGGGCTTTTTATACATTGAAAAATTAAAATAGTCATGATAGGACAAAACCTGAATTTTGGAGAAAGGAGCTATTAAATAGGAAGATTTATGAAAAGATGGGACAGTACTTTCTTGGTAACGGGTGCTTTGAGATTTTTAATATTTGATCTATTTTTGTGATGAAATGGAAATATTTTGACACTAAGATCCAGTGTGGCTGTTTAGCGGGCATATTATTGTAATGTTGACTATTTTGGATGTCCTGAACTGTCAACAGTCTTTTTTTTTTCCTTATAAATAGTTAATTTTAACTTATGGCATGGGAAATGTATTTGGGGAAACGGAGGGTGCTAGCAGTAAAACCCCCTGCTCGGATGCACCCAGGCCCCGCTGATCCTGTTGGCACTGCTGACAGACTCTCCTGCAAAACCAAAATGAGCAATTGAGAGACGTGATTGAGTGCTGAGAGGACGAGATCGCTCCCATCCTATAAACCCACATCTCAGTCAGAAGTCACTCCATGTTCCATATCCTCGGCATGCATGCTAATGTGTAATGACACACAGTTGAAAAGGCCCAGTATCCCCTATTTTCAGCCTCTGTGTTAGGCATTTATATTTTTCAACACTGGAGGGCCCGAGGGTTCAGGAAGGGGAGAAGAGGAAGGTGGAATAAACAGAAAGGCATAGCAACTTTAGAAATTCACAAGGAGTGAAAGAAAGGGAAGGCGATCAAAGTGTCAGTTTATTACTGATGAGAGCTGATTTAAAGGACGGGGCTGAGATGAGCAGGAATAATAGGTTTCTTAATATTGACCCCTGGAATTAGACATGCTCGCCCCTCCAGGCAGCATGGGACTGCTCTGCCTCTCCTGTGGGGGACCCCTCCCTGTACAATGCTCAGGGCCTGGTGTTTGCTCCTGGGAGGAAGAAGGGGGATGGCACTCACCCACACAAGCTTGCCCTTCCCCCAACTCAGTAGTCAGATTCTGTGGGGGAGGAGCTAGAGGCGGAGTTTCCTGGGAACATCCCTCCTTCAGAAACCGTGCTGATAGGAAGTGAGTGTCCCCTTCCTCCTGGTAGAGGAGAGAGGGGGATATCAAGGGATGGGCCCTTTTGGAACCGCAAGGGCCACATCTGTGAAGTTAAATTTTCTGTATCTGGGAAGTTGAGAGAATAAAAGGAGACATAGGTAAAGCTCTGGGTATCGCGACTGGTTTGCTTTATGTTTGGTTTGCTTTAAGACAGCAGAGGAAATGCTAAAAACAAAAAACAACAACAAAAAAAAACACCCAAAAAACAATTCCATGCAGTCTTCTATATGGATACTTCTACATGTTCCTTCTTTGCCCTATTTTATTTGTGATTTGGATAACCAGATAATGATGGGACCATTCTCTGAATCAGGGTAAATATAAGAAAGATTTGTGAGGAATAGTGAATTCCATTTCTGACCTACTGAACATGAGATATCCACGCCAGAAATCATAGGCACTTGGATTTATGATTTTTGTAATGCAGGAGAAAATGAACTAGTTAATTTGCAACTCAGTTTAGAAATTAAGCAGGTAAACCCCTTTCGAGTGCTGGAGACTGACCTTTGAGAGCACAAGATCCCAGGAATCGGCAGAGGGCAGGAGCCCCTGAGGAGAGTGGGCAACACAGAAGTCAAGGAGAGGGACCACTTCAGGAAGGAGGGAAGCGTCAGTGTGTCAGATGCTGCAGAGGGAGCGGGTCAGGTAGGACAGGGAAAGAAAACAAATGAACATGTCGATAAGGCCATGGGCATTATAGCTCTCAGGTAAGGAGCACTTACGATATGCCAGGCACTGTGCTATTGTATTTGCTCATGTACAATATCAATGCAATTCTCAAACCACTACCCACATTTACAGATTAGGGGGAAATGAGAGTCACAAAAGTTTAGTACCAGCTTGACTCAGGTCACATAGCTAGAAGGTGACATAGCTTAGACTCGCATCCCTGCCATCTGACTTAATACTGAGCTCCCCTTCTTTCTGGAAGACTTGCTTTTGCCCATGTGTGGGTGGAGCATTGTGGGTTGAGAGGGAGGCAGGCGTGAAGGGAGGGGAAAGAGAGGACAGCAAGTGGAAGAGGGTAGGCTGAGGTTTGCCTGGCTTGTTGGTTGGTTTGCTTTATGGTTGGTTTGCTTTAAGGCAGCAGAGGCTTCTGCACTGTGAAATGGTGAGAGGGGCTCAGAAGAGAGCCGGAGCGTGGAGACGTTCAGGGAAGAGGTAGAGGCAGCGGGCAGGTGTGCGTGTGTGCGTGTGGAGCGGGTAACCTTGGGAAGGAGAACCCCTCCTCTTCCGTGACAAAAGTAAAATGAAAAATAAAAACCTCTGTTTTCTTTCAGTTAAGAAAAAGAAGCCTAAACTATTAAATAAATTTGATAAGACTATTAAAGCTGAACTTGATGCTGCAGAAAAACTCCGTAAAAGGGTAGGTTGATGTTTTTGTTTTGCGCAGAAACGTGCAGTGATTAATTGTTAAATAAACCCAGGCATTACTCTTGATTTGTTTAAAAAAAAGAAATGTTCAGAGAAACAACCTTTGAATAGAGTGGGTTTTCCCCCAGCAACATCAGTTTTGCATGTGAAAGGAATCAAATGAAAAGAAAAATTGCAGCTGTGATGGCCAAATAGCAATAGAACTTACCTTCAAGCCAGCTGACTTGGGGGTCAGCCCACTCCCATCACATTCTAGTCCTGTGGCTTTTGGGCAAATCACTTGGCCATTCTGAGCCCCAGTTTTAAAAAATGAGAATAATAATCATACTTCCTATTTGGTTTTTTGGTAAAGATAAAATGAGACTAGGGGGGAAAGCATCAATACTGTCAAGTACCATGTAAGTGGAGGTTCTAATTTCATAGCACCTCAATCCAAAAGAAAAAATAGGTAAGTCCAATACTCAGGGTAGTTACTGTTGGGTTAAAAGGCATTAGGTTTCGCATTCTTCTCACTTGGGGTTAACCTCAGGCACCTCCAGTTTTCAGGGTGGCTTTTATGTTTTGCTTTGTTATCAGTTAATTTGAAATATTATTTACATTTGTTTCTAGATATTACAGTGGTGTGTTGTTGTTGGGTTTTTTTGTCTGTTTTCATTTTTGTTTTTTGTTAACCTTCACCTGAGGATATTTCCCCCGTGATTTTTAGAGAGAGTGTAAGGGAGGGAGAAACATTGATGTGAGAAAGACACATTGATTGGTTGCCTCCCACATGCACCCCAGCCGGGGCCCCGGGAACAAACCTGCAACCCAGGTATGTGCCGACACTATACCACTGAACCACACTGGCCAAGGCTAGATATTACAGTTTTTTAAAACTGTGAATTGACACAGATGGAAGTTATTTGTATTCATATATATATATATATATATATATATATATATATATATATGAATTCAGACAGGAATGGAGAGGGAGAGAGAGATAGAAACATCCATGATAAGAGAGAATCATTGATTGGCTGCCTCCTGCACGCCCCCTATGGGGATCAAGCCTGCAACCCAGCATGTGCCCTGACCGGAATCGAACCCGGGACTCTTCAGTCTCCAGGCCGACGCTCTATCCACTGAGCCAAACCGGCTAGGGCTATTTGTAGTCTTAACTCTGTCATATTCATCTAGTTATTGGGCCAGATATTTATTGTATGTAATGACATCTTCATTTAATAATCTACTTGTTCTGCATGGAAATTTCTCTTTCTCTACTCTGTACTTGAATTTATACTCAGTGTAATGCTCCGTAGTTTTCCTGTAATATCCTCTTTCTATCAGTAGACTTTGGTTGCAAGAAAGGGATCTTGGACTGTAAGTAAATAAGCAACCACAATAAAAAAGAAAAAGAAAAAAAGAAAAGAAAAACAAGTAAGAAACTGACATGGGACAAGAATGTGCTTCCCACACATTTATTGGGAATGTACCAGCAAGTATGAAGGCTTCTGCATTACCCTCATTACCAGCCAATAAAAACACAGTAATATTCCAAAGAATATTGCAGTCATTGTCCACTAAATTAACCCCATGGAATGATTTCTGAGTCCATCCTGTTCAACTCTATAAAATGAAGCCATCTACTATTTTTAGGAAATTTGCATTTCTTAATAGAAGTGAAGCAGGAATCCTCTTTTTCTATCACCTTGTTTGGCATTCTCCACTTCCTCTGTATTAAATGCCATCTATGCACATGTGGAGTGCCTGTTAATAGGTGACTCTGGGGATAAAGAACAAACAGCTTTAGAGAGGATTTGGATGTAATTATAATGCATGGTGACGTCTCAGTTATCAAGGGGCAAATAGGTCAGGGGGACATAAATGTGCTGGAACAATCCATGGAGTATACTCTGATTTTTGTTTATTTGGAGAAATTATGATGCTTTCCTTAAGGCGCACCCTGTATCTATAACAGAATAAATAAAGGAGGAAGAAGTGGCCACATAGGCTATTCTTGCTTCTGAAACAGCGAGGAGCCAAATTATTGACTGAATCATCAATTATTGACTAAGTCTTTTAGGGTTGTTTTACAGCTGGCATTTTCAAACTAGAGGCCCTATTCACAAAATTCGTGCAAGAGTAGGCCTTTCTTCCCCTGGCTGTGGGCACCGGCTTCCCTCTGGCACCCGGGACCCGGGCTTCTCTCACAGCCCTGGCTTCATCCGAAAGGTCATCCAGAAGGACTTCCAGTCTAATTAGCATATTATGCTTTTATTATAGATGATACAACGGACTCCACTGGAAGAGCAGGGTCCCAGCTGCAGGGTTGTGAGGGAATTGCCTTGCAGCCACAGGCAGCTAATGCAGGATACTTAGAAAAAAGTCACAGAGAAGAAGATACTTAACATGAATTCTTCATTCCTTAAAATCACTCACAGAAGAAATAGAGCAGTGGTTTTAAAAATGAACTGTTATCCAAAATATACAAAGAACTCGTAGAATTAAACAATAAGAAAACAAATAATGATTAAAAAAAACAGATCTTAACAGACACCTCTCCAGATGACAAGCATAAGATGCTCCAAGTCACATGTTATCAGGGAAATGAAAATTAAAACACCAATGAGATACCACTGCACACCCATTAGATTGGCCAAACTGATCACTGACACCAAATGCTGACAAAGTCGTGGAACAACAGGAGCTTTCATTTATTGCTGATAAGAATGCAGAAGAGCACAGCCCCTTTGGAAGACAGTTCTGTGGTTTCTTACAAAGTAAACATACTGTTATCGTGCAATCCAGGAAGCCTGCTCTTTGATATTTATTTATCCAAAGGAGTTTAAAGCTTACATCCACATAAAAACCTGTACATGGATGTTTTTAGCAGCTTAGTTCATAACTGCCAAAACTTGGAAGCAACCAAAATGTTCTTTAGTAGATGAATGGATAAATTAACTGTGTTACATCGAGACAATGAAATAATACTCAACACTAAAAAAAAAAAAAAAAAAAAAAAAGGAATATCAAGCCATGAAAAGACATGGAGGAACCTTAGATGCATATTAAGTGAAAAAAGCTAATCTGAAAAGGCTGGCTACTGTATGATTCCAATTGTATGACATTCTGGAAAAGGCAAAACTATGGAGACATAAAAGGATCAGTGGTGCCCTAACCGGTTTGGCTCAATGGATAGAGCGTCGGCCTGCGGACTCAAGGGTCCCAGGTTCGATTCCAGTAAGGGGCATGTACCTTGGTTGCGGGCACATCCCCAGTGGGGGGTGTGCAGGAGGCAGCTGATTGATGTTTCTCTTTCATCAATGTTTCTAACTCTCTATCCCTCTCCTTTCCTCTCTGTAAAAAGTTAATAAAATATATTTAAAAAAAAAAAAAAGGATCAGTGGTTTCCAGGGGTGAGTGGCAGGCAGGGGAGAGGGGAGAGGGATGAATAGGCAACTCGTAGAAAAATTGTAGGGCTGTGAAACTACTCTGCATGATACTATAATGGTGGATACAGACCGTGTGCATTTATATTTTAATCTAAACCCCTAGAATGTGCAACACCAACAGTGAACCCTAAGGTACATCCTGGACTTTGGGGGGTGATGCTGTGTCAGTGTAGGTTCATTGGTGGTAACAAGTGTATCCCTCAGGTGCAGGGTGTTGATCTGTGCTTGTCTTGGGCTCCGGGGCATATGTGAAATCTCTATATTCTCTCCTCTCGGTTTTGCTGTGAACCTAATACTGCTCAAAAAATTAATACTGTGAGAGGGAGAGCAGATTTGAAATAGTGATACAATTACTTCTGACAATAAATATAACTTAGAGAATGTGATCCTGGCTTGATTTAGCTCTACATCCAAGTCCTCATTTACTCTGCATTAACCTGCCTGTCTATCAGGTAAGAGACTTATCTGGGATGCTCCCCATTATCTTGTGCTGGCACACACATCCTTCACACAGCACAGTAACGATCATCATCATCATAATAATAACAACAACAATAATAACAGGTAACATTGTTCAATGCTTTCTGTGTTTGTAGACATATAGTCTTGTCTACAAGCACTCTGTATGTTTTCGGATTTGGCCTTGACAGCAGCCCCACAAGATCGTCAAGGGCCTTCACGATCCCCATTGAACAGATGAGGCACCCAAGGCAAAGTCATCAGCTACTTGTCTTAGGTCACACACCTTACAAGTGACTCACCCGTCAGCCTGGCTCCGGGCCTGCGCTCAGAACCACCGCACTATGCTCCTGTTTCTCACCAGCCCTCAGTGCCACTGATGGCCTGTGAGAGGGTAAAGGAACCCTCCTTCCACGATGTCTGGGTAAAGGAATGATTGTGAGGAACTGTAGCAGGCAAGCTGTCTTCTGGAAGTAGGTGGAAGTAGCAGTTGGTGGGCCGTACAGTTTGCTTTGCACAGCCATACTGTGAGGTGTGAGAACCCACTCAGTAAGCGGCAAACACATAGAAAAAATCAGTGAGTTTGCATTTACATGTGGACTGAATGGATTTATCAATTTATAGGCAGCTGAGGGCCTGGGAAAGTTGAACTCTGCCTTTATCCCGTGGCTCCAAACGTCCTAGACCTGCTGCTTCTGTTAGATGCCAGGACATGTGTGTGTGACCCTGTGGAACGGTGCTGATGGAGTGGGTGGGGAGAGGGCTCCTCGGCCCTGTGCCAAGACCCTCACCTGTGTACCTGCTGCGCATCCTCTGTTCCTTTCTCTGCGGTGGTGGTCAGAGACCTATCGCGGGTGCTCGGCCCGTCTCCTTAAGGACCCATGTGAGCCCTGGGAGGGGTCCCATGACACAGAGGCAGCAAGGCACTGCAGGCAACCAGATGGGCCAAGTCAGCCCTGATGTCCAATGGGTGACCGGAACCACGGTCACCGGGCCCTCGCATCCTGCATCCTTATGCCCCACCTTTTCCCCAGGTGCTTCCGACTTCTCATCACAGACCCAAGACAGTCTAGCTGCCAGCAGTATTTTCCCCCAACTTAAAACCTAAATATTTTCTTTAAGAATGCATGTAGGAATTAATACAGATAGAGGGAAAATGCAATTTCTTTTAAAGAAGACTCATATTCCATTTGTCATGTTTCTGTCTTTTAAGAGATAAAGTATATTTATGTGCATTTCTAGTTTTATGTTTCCAAAATACAGTTAATTTTTTAAAAATCTTAGATAAAACTGACTTTTAAACTCAGAATGGAGTCCAGGAAATGTTGACAGAATTACTTGGTGAATATTTAATAACTGTATTGAACTGCATTGTGCATTTGAATTTATTGTATTTATGTAATGATCTCTTCCTAACAGGGAAAAATTGAGGAAGCAGTGACTGCATTTGAAGAACTAATTCGTAAATACCCCCAGAGTCCACGGGCGAGATATGGGAAGGCACAGGTATTTTAGAACCCTTCAACTTAGATAATTGTGGGTGATGTCCTTGTGTTCTGTATAATTGGATTTCTGGTCGCCCACTATTTGCATTTTCTTTTTCCCTTCTAACTTTTATACAGAATCAATTTCTCATGCATATGCACAAACTCAAGCAAGAAATACTGTTTTAAATAAGACAATTAATTATTGCTGCTGTGTAAAGCTGAATTTAGAAACATTTATTCCCCCACTTCCTTCAAGCCCCCACCCCCCACCCCCAGTATGGCATCTCTGTGATTTTGAAATGAAAATGAAGAATAACACTTTGGTCATTGATTTCCCATCACCCTTCCATTCCATCCCATTTAGACCCACCATATAATTTTCACATTAGGCTCCTGAGAGCTTTTAAGAACCTCAGTTTTATAATGAGAGGTTGCAAGTGTGCTTAGGAAAGACTTTCAAACTATAAAAGGGAATATACTTATGTTCTCTATAGTTTCTTCCAGTTGGCTTCTTTCTCTCCAGCTCCCTCCCCGCTGTCTCCCGCTCCCACCGTCTCTGTTCCTATCGGACTTTCTCCATCGTTCAGCTCCTCATTCCATGCAGCTTTCCCACCTTCACCTGTAGCTGCATAACCCCGCGGTGCCACACCCTGTTTGGGCGCTGCGATTGTCACGGGCTCTCCAGAGGTCTCTGTCCTGGTGGGTCTTGTATTCCAGTGGAAGACATTTTAAAAGTTACTCAAATTATTTAGTGAAAACCCACGATATGCCAGGCCCTGTTTAGGCACTGCAAGATGCAGCTGTCAACAGAACATGGATGTTTATTGTAACGGCAGAGACAGTGCATGAGACAAATGTGTAAATGTATACGCCTGCTAGTGGTGAGTGCTAAGGAGAAACAACATAAAGCAGAGAACAGCACTGGACGTGCGAGGAGATGAAATACGGGATAGGGGGCAGGGAAGGCTCTCCCGAAGAGGTGACATTTGAGCAAAGCCCTGAAGGTCTTTATAAATACTAAATGTATATTCGGAGAATATTACAAAGTGTTAAAAATCAATATTAGATCCTCTGACATAATAAACATGCCATAAGAAAAGAAGGGAATGGGATAAAGAGCGCACCTGTTAAGATTTGGGGGCTGCAGGTCATGTGACAGGGCAGGCAGCACTTCAGATCAGGTGATCAGAAAAGGCCTCGCTAGGGAGGGACAAGTGGCTGAGAGGAGACAAGGTTGTGGAAGGAGCTGACGGGGCAGAGGGAGCAGCAGGGCAAAGGCTGTGGTGCAGGGAGGCATACGCTCCAGGACAGAACAGAGGGCCGCGGAGGGACAGTGAAGTAGGACAGGTGAGGCCAGGGCCTCACGGGTTGCATCTTCTATGCACTGGGAAGCCACAGGAGGGTTTATTGGAGGCCTTTTGCATGGATGTGACTCTATTTTCCTTTTTCATAAACTTTGTTGTGGTTGCTGGGTGGAGAATGGATGATGAAGGCAAAAACAGAAGCAAGAATAGGAGACTATTGCAGGTGCACTGGAGATGCCGTGGCTCAGACTGTGGTTATGGCCGTGGAGATGGGGAGCTGGGCTGAGGGCAGAGCTGGAAGGACTTGATGGGTTTAGCTGTAAGGTCACAGAAAGAGGGGATTCCAGGATGAGTCTGGGTTTCTGGTTTGGCCAGCTGAGGAGAGGATAGAGGAAGATTGGTAGAGGGACAGGCTTGGGGTGGTACAAAATAAAAAATTTGATTTTGGTCCTGCTAAGTTTGTGATGCCTGTTAGACAGTCAAGTGGGCATGTCAAGTAGAACCCTGGATTCATGGAGTCTAGAACTCAGGGTGAAAGCCAGGGCTGACATACACGTGTCAGGCCGTGAAGGCCCTGCCTGGTAGCTGGAGATTGATTCTCAGCCCTGCTGGGAAACAGCAGGTGCAGAGCTACCAAAATACTCCAGACACAGAGGAGCTAGCAGCACCCCGCCGGAGGGAGGGAGGGCAGTGACTGACGTGTGACACTCACACAGGAATTCACACATTCACGGACAAAACAAGTATGTTTTGCTCTGAACTAAAGGTGGCGACCACTCAAGATCCAGATGCTCAAATTCTTCTTCCCATTGAAAATGTATCAATGAAAGTTTAATGAATTAAGGTTATCAAAAATGAATGCAAATAAATTCCTCTTGTCCACGTTACCTACCAGGTTTAGCAGATAGCAGCTGTATCCTTTTTGTAAATGAATCTGGTCAGTAATCCTGCCAAATTGCCAAACTGTATTGCTGTTCAACCAGAGAAAATGTGTTTCCTGAAGCTCATGCCCATTGAAATAAGTGATGTCACTGGTGTTGATAGTCATTTGGTTGAGGAAAGCATATTAACTAGGGAGAAGATGATTGGTGCAAATGATAATTAAATTATGGCAGGAATGCTTTGTGCTTTAGAATGTTTCTTTATATGTAGTATTAATTATGGATACCAAAATCCAAATAAATGCACGAATTTTTACATGTGGTGATTGCTATGTTTGCATCCACATGTAACAGTAGAAATTTGAGATTTAGACCTCAGGCAAATTATTATTTTTTTTATCTCTAAGCTATTATGCTGTAAAGTGTTACTGATATTTATGTATTGTGACATAAAGTAAAATTTAGGCATGTTAAATTAAATTTTAATAGAATAATTTAAAGGAAATTTTAAATGCGTAGGAATTTTAAAAACAAAAGTTCAAGAGAGATAGATTTTTTTTTTAATTCTTATCCAGGGACATGGTCAGAGTAAGGAAGGAGGATGGGGAGGGAGAGAGAGAGGGACAGAAGGAGAGGGAGAAGGAGGGAGAAGGACAGGGAGAAACATCCTTGTGAGAGAGAAACATCAATCTGTTGCCTGGCAACCTTTTGGTGCACAAGAAGATGCTTAACCAATTGAGCCACTCCAGCCTGAATAAATGATGACTTTTTCATTCTTTATTAGCAGATTATATAATTACTTTAGCACATCGCAACAAATTTTAAAAGCTTGGCAATATTAAGTTAAATACAAATTACAGTATGAATAATTTCTGAAATAGCAATCCCATTCTTTGGGTCACTGTGAAAATAAATTTTGACTACGTTCTCTGAACATCAGACACCAAATCTTAGGTTATAAACTCAATTCACATTATTCTCTTACACGAACCATTAATGTCTCTGAGGCAGAAAATGACACATCTCCTAGGAAAGTTAGATGGGTTTAGTCACTAAAAGGCTTGACAATGTCAATGTCCTGGAACCAGTGTTCAGTTCCCTGTGCGTGGACAGAGCCTGACTCCCAGAAAATAGTTGTGGAATGAATGAATGAACTGATGGAAGACCAGGAATAGGGGACTGGAGACCTGTCTGTATAATGTTAGTATATAACATGATATAAATCACCATCAATCCTAGTATATATTAGTCTCGTTTTCTTTTTATATTCTTTCTTGCCTGTAGCTTAATAGCTAACTTTTCTTCATATTATTAAAATAACATGTTGTATTGCTTTCCTTTGTTTATTTTTTATTTCTTGATAAAGAGAAAACTTTCATCTGTTTTGAATTATTTTTAAAGCACATACAAAAGTTCACTTTTCATGAATATCTTGGGTGATTATAAGTATTCCTTGTCATGGGACATTTATTCAGTGTGGGACTTCCTTTAGTGTGAAGATGATTTGGCTGAGAAGAGGAGGAGCAATGAGGTACTGCGCAGGGCCATCGAGACCTACCAAGAGGTGGCCAGCCTGCCCGAGGTCCCCGCCGACCTGGTGAAGCTGAGTTTGAAGCGGCGGTCAGACAGACAACAATTTCTAGGTAAGATGGAAGAAGCAAAGTTAATTCAGTCACATAGGCCATGCTTTTACCTTGCAGAGCCTGGGTGCTCTTAGAAGAATCTAGTTACATGGAAGGAAACCTGATTCCCAGAACTAATTTCGGATCATTTACCCGACTGTTTCTTAGACTGAAATAGAAATCCCAACCTTGATCGTTACAAAGATGCCGATGCTATTTTTACCGCCCCTCCCTCCTCACCCCACTCCACCCATTTTAAAACGGAGGTCAATCGGAGGCTAAGAGGCTGAATAATTTGCCTAAGGAGTTATCACTAATAAATGAATAGGTCTAGAATAAAAAACTCTTCCTGTCACGCCAAATCTCTTTTCTCTTAAACTAGAACAGCCTGGTGCATGAAGGTTAAAATGATCAGTGGGGCCATTTTTGTAGAGGAATATTAAGAGTTTTAGGCACTCTAAAATTTTCCTTGTAAGGTTTGACTCTATAGCAAGGAAAACGTTAGAAAAAAAAAATTTTTTTAAATCACAAAGTGCTTTGAAAAGAGCAGCATAAAGCATATTATCTGCGTGACCCAGGCTCCCGGAGCCGAGGCAGTAAGACCGGCTGTAACCTCCCTTCATTATCGCCAGGCTGTGGTCCTCTGCCTCCTAACACGTAAACCGGGAAGGAAGAACCTCAGCCCATGCTAAGGTGGGTGCTAGGCTGGCTGGGTCACTTACATGAACGAATTATCGACGCCACTGGGAGAGGCTCATGTAAGTAATATTCAAGACAAAATGACCCTTTCATCAGCTGTCTGAGGGGTGGAATTAAAGGTCGTCTGTCCCTTTGGTAGATGACAAAAATCTCTGATAGAAGGTGACCCAGATGATGATTAAAAACAGAAGGACTGGTCAATTAAACTTACATTCCTAAGCATCCATTCAGGGGAAGAAAAGGTGGAGGAGGCAAGGCTGGGACTCAGGTGGAGGCACTTGTGTTGGGTGCCACGTCAATGTGACTGAGCTGTCCTCTTGCCTCAGACTCCAGTATGGCATTGGTTACTGATTTGGTCCTTAAATTTTTGATGTTTTGTTCATCATAGATTTTTACATTAATTTCGATATTTTAAAAGAAATACATAAAAATCACTCCTCTAGATTACTGAATTTTGGGCACGCTCTTGAACTTTGGTGCCTCACCTGCCTTATGCTAGTGCCAGCCCTGGGGGAGAGAGGGCCTCGGAATAAAGCTAGCCCTCTTCCACGGCAGTCTTTCTTAGTCTCTTCCCCTGAGTGAGAAGGAGGCTCTGTGAGGAGGGATTGTGGCAGAAGATGTCAGTGAAGGGGACGCAGGGGCAAAGTTCACCCCCAGTGGAATAGGGTGCCGTGATGCAGAGTGGAAGGGATGCAGGAGGGTGGCAGCAGGAGGGATTTTCACCTCGGGCTTTATAGTGATTAATAGGGGAAATTCAGAAACAGAAGAAATGGCTGACATTAGTCTAGGCTGTTGGGGGACAGAAGGGATACTGAGTCAGACTTGTCAGTGAAGGAATGAATAGCTGAGCAAAACCATCCCAGCTTGGCCAGCAATGGGGAGCTGGCCTCGGACAGATTGGTGATGTTTTGTGCCCAATATTTTATCTGCTAGCGGGGCATTAGCTATTGATGGTCCTAAATGCTCGTGGCTAATATTCAGTATGTGAGCAACTGAGCTCTTTAGGTAATTAAGTGTGTCATGTATACTAGTCTTATTTTGCACATTTTCTCATACTCAGTGTGTCTTCCCAACTTCAGCAAGAAGTAATGCCAATTGGCCCCAGAAATTTTAAATTGCCTTCAGATAGCCTTAAAAATGAACTGAAGCTAGGGTTTCCATGACTCACGCATGCGTAGCATCCTGCCGTCCAGCAGAGGGTCCCATAACACTGGATGATGTCTCCTTTGCTGAGTGAATAGGTCCTCACCTGGAGATGAAGACACTCGTCATTGGAAACAATGTCAGCAGGGTACCTCCGGGCCTCTTCAAGCTCCACACAGGATGCTAGACCCCGAAATCAGTTAGATTTTTAACTTGTTCTCTATTCATAATTTTAAAGTTAATCGTAATAAACAAAAAAATCTCAGTAAAACTTACTTTTACAAGGAATTGGTAACGGCAACTTTCTTAAGACTGAATTTGATATAAAAAAGCAAATGCTAATGAATTTAGAAAATAGGAAGGTCTTTATGTTGTTTCCTTTTTTTGTTAAATTGGGGGAAGATTGGTTAATATGATATAGGTTTCAGGTGAGGGTTTCTATGTTATGATATATGGTGATGGGAGAAGATTTGAATTTGGGTGGTGGGCACACAGGGATGTCTTTAGAGTGTTTATAATCAGTACTAGAGGCCCAGTGCACGAAATTCGTGCACGGGGGGGGGTGTGTGTCCCTCAGCCCAGCCTGCACCCTCTCCAATCTGGGACCCCTTGAGGGATGTCCGACTGCTGACATCCCTCTCACAATCCAGGACTGCTGGCTCCCAACTGCTCATCTGCCTGCCTTCCTGATTGCCCCTAACCACTTCTGCCTGCCAGCCTGAACACCCCCTAACCACTCCCCTGCCAGCCTGATTGATGTCTAACTGCTCCCCTGCCAGCCTGTTTGCCCCCGACTTCCCTCCTCTGCTGGCCTGGTCCCCCCCAACTGCCCTCCCCTGCAGGCTTGATCACCCCCAACTGCCCTCCCCTGCTGGCCATCTTGTGGTGGCCATCTTG
Organism: Cnephaeus nilssonii; assembly: GCF_951640355.1. NCBI lineage: Eukaryota > Metazoa > Chordata > Mammalia > Chiroptera > Vespertilionidae > Cnephaeus > Cnephaeus nilssonii. The sequence continues at coordinate 33,314,277 of NC_137089.1, read as the reverse complement.
TGTCCACATGGGGGCAGGATCTTTGACCACATGGGGGCAGCTATCTTGATCTTGTGTCAATCTGCATATTACTCTTTTATTAGATAGGATAGAGGCCTGGTGCACAGGTGGGGGCCAGCTGGTTTGCCCTGAAGGGTGTCCCAGATCAGGGTGGGGGTTCCCTTGGGGCATGGGGCGGCCTGGGCGAGGGGCCTGTGGTGGTTTGCAGGCTGGCCATGCCTCCCGGCAACCCAAGCGGAGGCCCTGGTATCAGGGGTTTATTTATCTTCTACAATTGAAACTTTGTAGCCTGGAGCAGAGCCAAGCCTCCTGCTCACTTTGTGGCGGCAGCCATTTCTGTTGGGGTTTATTCACCTGCTATAATTGAAACTTTGTAGCCGGGAGTGGAGGCCTAGGCCAGCCAGGGCAGGTGGAAAGCTTGGCTTCCTCCGTCGCTGGGGGCAACCCTAGCCTGCTCTCTCTAGCTCTGAGGCAGGCACCATTTTTGTTAGGATTTATCTTCTATAATTGAAACTTTGTACCCTTAAGCAGAGACCAGGGCTGACCAGGGTGTGCAGAAAGCTTGGCTTCCTCTATTGCTGGGGAAACCCAAGCCTCCCTCCTGCTCTCTTCATGGCCATAGACATCTTGGTTGGGTTAATTTGCATAATTGCTCCTGATTGGCTGGTGGGCATGGCTTGTGGATGTAGTGGAGTGATGGTTAATTTGCATATTACTCTTTTATTAGATAGGATTATATTTAGTTTCTATAAGAGATACTGTTGCAACTGCATGATGAAATCCTAATAGGTACTTAGCCATCCATATATAAGAGTCGGATTTAAGCTGGTCTTCTGGCTTCAGTGAATAGTCTGTCTTGATTTTAGTCTCACTATAAAAGTGTACATAATCTGTTTTTATTTCTATTGGATTTTTTTTATTTTCCCACCAAATCAGGTCACATGAGAGGCTCTCTTGCTACACTTCAGAAATTAGTTCAACTATTTCCTGATGACACTTCCTTAAAGAATGACCTCGGAGTGGGTTACCTGCTGATGGGAGATAATGAGAATGCCAAGAAGGTTTATGAAAAGGTGAGCAAGCTGCAGTCTTCTGTTAACTACATCAAATTATTTTGAACATGATGTTCTAACGTTATTTGTAAATTACATTTAATACACCCACTCTCTCATTCTCTTTATTTTAAACTAGGGGCCCAGTGCATGAATTCATGCACATTGAAAGGAACTGTGGGCCAGTGGGCACAGGGGCGGGTCTTGGCCCATCCTCCATGCCCCAGTCGTGGCCCCCGATACTCTGTCTGCCAGCAGCCTCGCTCCCACTGCCACTGCTTCCACGCACAGATGGCACAGGCCCCACTCGTACCTGCTGCCGGCATGGAGCGATTGGGGCCAGCACCAGCAGCAGGTGTGAGCGGGGCCAGCACTGTCAGTGGGTGTGAGCAGTGGCTGCTGCCCCGGTCACCCCTCAGGAGCAGGGGGAGGTGGAGAAGCCCTCAGGGACAATTGGGCAGCAGCATCGCACCCGCTGATTGCGCCGAGCGATCGGGCCAGTGCCAGGCACCAGCAGCGGGTGTGAACAGAGGCACCAGCAGCGGGTGTGAGCGGCGGCTCTGGCTGCAGGTGCAAGTGGGGCTGGCGCTGGCAGTGGGTGCAAAAGGTGGCTGCTGGCCCTGATCGTCCCTCAGGAGCAGGGGAGGTGGAGAAGCCCTGAGGGGCGATCGGGGCTGGCAGCTGCCACTTGCACCCACTGACAGCACTGAGTGATCGGGACCAGCACCAGCAGTGGGTATGAGCAGTGGCTCTGGCAGTGGGTGCGTGTGGGGCCGGCGCCGACAGCAGGTGTGAGTGCCCAGCGGGACCATGGCACACGGGACCAAAGAATTTTCAGTAACCACCAGAGGCTTGCCCCGATGACAGCAACTGGCGCCCCGCCTTGGTCTGGCACCCCTGCTCACCTGCCCCACCATCCCGCCATGGCCGATGCCCACCATGTTCTGCACTCTGCTGCCTGCTGCCGATGCCCGCCATTTTCCACGCACACCCCCTGGTGGTCAGCGCACGTCATAGCGACTGGTTGTTCGGTTATTCTGCAGTTCGGTCTATTTGCATATTAGGGTTTTATATATATAAAGTTAAATGGCATGTATTATGATAGTTGACATGTTCTTAGTATTGTTTTCACATCATATTTTTCCCCTTGATCAGAAGATTTTAGAGTTTAGTTGACACTTGGTACATTAAAACCTTCAACCTATAATTGTGGTATTTTCAAACTTCATCTTTATTGGTCCACAAACAGCCTTTCTAAAAGTGTGCTCTATGCTGGAAGAGGAACTGAAGTGTTTCGGGAACAAGAAAACACATTCTTTTCCTTTTTTTCACTAGAAGTCTGGTCTAGAGAGAGGCTACAGAGCATGAGTTTCTTGGGCATGTAATGCCGGTGGTCTTGATTCAGCATCTAGAAGGGTTCAGAAATCTGGAGAAGGTGCTATGCATGAATTTATAGAGTCCAGAGATGAAACATAATTTTAAAAGGCATTTGGGGGCCAGAAGAGCTTGGCTAAAGAAACCAAGTTCTCCTTGTCTCAGGACCCCTTGCTTTTTATTAACACAAATTGTCCTAAGGCAAGGTAAATATACACTTCAAAGACCAGGGTTTAGTACACAAATCCATTGTCAGATTATCAGGTTTGGGAGAAACTGCCTTTGGCTGTTCAGGTGTTTGGCCAGTAGGAGGCAATAACATGTAGATTAAGATGCCCTCAGCTGTCTGGCAGCAAACAATCATTTTATGCATCCTTTTCAGGTTTGGAGAAATGTCGTCAGCCACCTCCAGGTGATTCAGCTCTGCTGACATACTGGAATTGGCTTCTGGCAGGCATGTGGAGTAATGACTCACCTCTCAGAGGGCACTGACTCTGTTCCTCTAGCAACGATGCCTTTGAAAGGATTTCTACCTTGTAATGGATGTTTTCATAAATAACCTCTAGGTCACAAGTAACTATAAAATCTAGAAAACTGTGACTCCTTTAAGCAATCAGGGAGTTCACTTGGTATGGAGTAAACAGGATACCAAACGAGCTCTGAAGCTGGGGAAAGTTAATGTCTCAGTAAGAGAGGTGAACACATCTGTCTGTGGGTTTCCAGCTGGTGCTCTTTACATCAAAACGCTACTCTTCAGGGATAGTCAGTAGGATTTCTTCTGTTTTTAAAATGCTGGCAAGTGCAGTGTAGTGAGTTCAGCCCCAGTCTGGGGACTGGTCCACTCATAAAGTGGTGCTTTCTTCCTTTTATTGCTGTCAGTGCTTCATTGAAAATCATTGAATTTCAGAGCCGTTGTCTTTTCACCCTTATCATATTTTTTTTTCTATCTGAAAGGACATAAATAAGACCTTTGCTTTTTATAGCATCTTGAATATCTACGCAAAGTGGATTGATCCTGCATCCACTAACATACCTGGTCCACATCATAAAACACGTCCGTCCATGTGGGGCATTGTATTTGCAAATGGCCTAAACATGACACTGAGTGCCCTGGTTGGTTAGGGGATGCATGCTGCATCTCAAAGATTCAAAATTGTATGAATGTAAGAATTGTCAAACTATATCCAATATGCCCATTGTTCTGCCACTGCCAGCGGCCATTATATAAGACTAGAGGCCCAGTGCATGATTGAATCATGCATGTGTAGGATCCCCTACACGCTTTCGCTTTCGATCACGGGGGAGCTGGGTGCCTGTCCGCTGGTGCACCAGGCCTTTCAGAAGCCTCCGGCGCGGCGGAGGCTTCTGAAAGACCTGGTGCCTGAGCGGACAGGCACCCAGCTCCCACGCTTTTGCTTTCGATCGCAGGGGAGCTGGGTGCCTGTCCGCTGGTGCACCAGGCCTTTCAGAAGCCTCCGCCCCGCCGGACGCTTCTGAAAGGCCTGGTGCCTGAGCGGACAGGCACCCAGCTCCCCGGCTTTTGATGGTTCGCGGTGAGACGTGAGCTCGCTGCCCCAGAGGCCCCTTCTGTGCCGCAGCACAGCCATGGCGCAGACGCTGAGCTCGAGCCGCCGCTGGCAACGCGAGTTCAGTGTCCCGCCAGCCCAATCGGCCACCCCGGCCACCCCGAGTCCCACACCCCCCGCGCCTCCTGGCCAATTGCTGGCATAACGAAGGTACGGTCAATTTGCATATTTGTCTATTATTAGGTAGGATGGAATTATAGAATTCATCCCTCCCTCCCTTCCTCCCTCCCTCCTTCCTCCCTTCTTCCTCCCTCCTTCCTCCCTCCCGTCCTCCCGTCCTTCCTTCCTAAAATCATGATCAAGTATTGGCTGAGCTCTAAGCACATGTGAAGTTAAGTCAAGATCTGAAAACATACCAGTTTCTCTCACCCACTACAGATTTGTCCTTCCTTACCTTTTCAAAATCTTCCTTGAATGCATTCACTTTTTTTTTTACTTGATACTAAATCTGATACTTAAACATTTTACTTCATCTTGAAAAAATAAAATTCCCCTGCTGTTGTTTATACATTTGAAATCATAATCCCATCTGAATAAGCACAACAGGATGCAGAAAGTCTAAACTGTAGTTGTCTAATACAATTGAGTGGGTTCCTTTTTAAAGACATATTAATAGACTGAAAATACATGTGTGGTTTGCCTTTTATTTCTTCTTTCACTTCAGAGTTAATAAGCTGTGTCTAATGGATTCTCTTTCCTTAACCACAGTTTATCCTGATACGTTATGGCTCAGTCAAAGATCATTTCCAGAAAAGTGATAGTGTAATTGTCTATTTTTTCATGTTGATTTTTATCTTTGAGTAAATTTATACTTTTTCCTTTTCTGGGTTTTTGTTGCATTTAGTTTCAACAAAGACCAACTTTAAAATGGTTAGATTTAGGTTGTTCACACCTGCAGCTCTTGGAGGTGCTCCTTTGTCTCCCTCCTCCCTCCATGTCATCCCAGTAACCCCCTAAATTCTTCCTACTCAGGGATCGCTTTGCTTATTCAATACATCTTTATGTAAGCTGCCACAGTAGCCTGGGAAATGGTAGCTAACAGTACAAGCACACCATGTCCTCATAGGCTCTACAATCCGGTACTCAATCACTAATTCCTCTTTACTTTCTGAATATCTTTCAAATTCCCTCCATTTTAAACAGTTTTATCCTGTTTATCCGCGTTTATCCATACCAGTCACAGATCTGACCATCCATCCTCAGCTTAACTCTTTAGTGGTTCCCATTACCCATGTAGTGGTCTTGTGTAACATTCCAGTGTAAAATATTCAAGCAGCCCTCACCGGTTTGGCTCAGTCAATAGAGTGTCATCGGCCTGTGGACTGAAGGGTCTCAGGTTTGATTCTGGTCAAGGGCACATGCCCAGGTTGCGGGCTCGATCCCCAGTGTGGGTCATGCAGGGGGCAGCTGATCAGTGATTCTCTCTCATGATTGATGTTTCTATCTCTCTCTCCCTTCCTCTCTGAAATCAATTAAAAAATATTCAAGCAAATACCTGCAAAATGCATGTGCATGTATGTGTTTGTACTAATTTATGATGGATGTTGTAAAAGCTATTCCAAAATACGTTTTAAGATGAAATAATATTTAGATATTTTTAAAATTTTACTTAACTGCCAACAATATTTTCATTCTCCCTGAAAAAAAAAACTTTCAGTAATATCAGTGTGTAATGCTATTATGATTATATGATTTTTAAATTTCTGTTAATGTCATGCACAGTTTGTATTGTGACTAGAAATGTCAGCTATGCCATTTTTTGGTTGTGTGTGTGTGAAAGGAGAGAAATAGAGAGAGAGAATTTGTGTTATATTGTTAGTATTAACATTAGTCTGGGATTCTTAGAGATCTTATAGAGCCACTTGTCCTTTTCTGAGAGTTTGTTGATTACAGCTGGATAATACAGCCTGCACATCCCTCATGCACCCGCCTGTGAACTGCAGCGAGCACAGAGGGTGATCATAGCGAAGCAAGCAGGGAGGCAGCCTCTGGTAGCCTGACCGCCCAGCCTCCCCTCTCGATCGCATGTGTATCAGTGGGACGTGGGACTCTGCCATGCAGATGAGAGGAGAGCCCTGGAGCCTGCTGCATACTAAATGGTACATTTCCAAGACAGGCATTTTAATTTTCTGCTCCCCGGTGGATTATCATGATCATGCAACTAAACAGGAGCTTTTGTGGTCTGCCTTCTGCCCTCTATGCCCCATGCTCCCTTTCCCTGATGAACTCCTATTCATCCCTAAACACCTTCCACATATGGCCCAGCCACACCCACCCCAGAGGGAGCTAGGTGCCCCTCTGCTGTACTCCCTGCATGCCTCATGCCTGTCGCTGTAGTTACACTTACCACATCGCACTACCATTGTCTGCTTATGGGTCCGTCTCCCTGCCTTGACTGAGAGCTCCCTGATAAAGCGAGTGTATCTCATTTATGTGTATGTGTCTGGAGCCTAGAAGAGGTCTGTGTGTTCGACAATATCTAGTAAAGGAGTACCTTTGCCAATTACTTGAGATGACAGTTGTGTGTCTAGAGCCGTGGTCGGCAAACTGCGGCTCGCGAGCCACATGCGGCTCTCTGGCCCCTTGAGTGTGGCTCTTCCACAAAATACCATGGCCTGGGCGAGTCTATTGTGAAGAAGTGGCGTTAGAAGAAGTTTAAGTTTAAAAATTTTGGCTCTCAAAAGAAATGTCCATCGTTGTACCGTTGATATTTGGCTCTGTTGACTAATGAGTTTGCCGACCACTGGTCTAGAGCAAGCAGAAATGTCATCTGTGTAGCTGTGCTTTGTAGAATAATCCCTTCAGAGTTATGCTACCGGAGACATGATCGGCCGCCATCCGGTTCAATTCCAGGGGCATTTGTTGAGCTCTTCCTCAGCATCCAGCCTGGTAACAGGTGCTGGGAAGGTGCAGCCAGCCGCAGAGCCTGCTTTCAGAGCTCTCGTTGGGGAGGAAAGCAGCATGCACCCATCCGCTCAGTCAGTGCAGACTTCTTCACAGCCTGCCATGTGCCGGCACTGTTCTAAGCACTGGGGATCAGCAGTGAGTGCAGCAGACACAATCCCTGAAATAAATAATAAGTCAATGGAGATAAGCGCTACAAATAAAGAGGAGTCCGGATAAGGAGTTAGAAAGTGACTAGTAATGGGGGGAGGGGTCTGTTTTATATCTGGTGGTTGGGCATAGGCTTCACTGAGATGGTAACCTTTGATCAAGGCTTTCACTTTTGCCCCGTAAATTAGTTTGTTTAAGTAGCTCCCCGAGTTGAATGTTATTGTTTTGATTTCTCCCTGCTGATTTTTATTTAGAGGCATTTTGCATAATTAATTTTTAATCATAATAAATGCATAAGATAAACTGTAATTTGATTTATTTTAAATATTTACCTGGGTTTTATCACAGAATATTGGATTTGTTCACCCCTTTTTCTCAGTCCTTAAAAATGGCTAGACCTTAGCCTGACCAGTGTGGCTCAGCAGTTGAGCGTTGACCTATGTATGAACCAGGAGGTCATGGTTCGATTCCAGGTCAGGGTACTTGCCCAGGTTGAGGGCTTGACCCCCAGTAGGGGGGCAAGCAGGAGGCAGCCGATCAATGAGTCTCTGTCATCATTGATGTTTCTATCTCTTCCTTACTCTCTGAAATCAATTAAAAAAATGTTTTTTAGAAAATGGCTAGACCTTCAAGAAATTTACATTGAATCAGTGGATCATGATACATTACAAATGCAAACTAAGTTTTCTGTTAAGGTAATGTATAAGGCATGTATGTAAAGAAGTGTATAATCATTCAGAGTTGACTTTAAGATAGCAAATATAAAGTCGTTTTTCTTGATTACTAAAAATATATTGAAGTCATAACAATCGACAGATGTTTTGCTCATTTGCATTGTTAAAGTAACACTCTAACAGTCCTTGCCTTTTCACATTTATTCCTTCATTTTTCAAGAACTAATGTGTGGGTGTGAAAACATTGAGTTGAGAGGAAATGAGGCCATTTAAGCTTAATATATTGCAATGAAACTAAACACTAGTGTTTTAAGCTGTAACGTCATGATCCAAGTAGAGCAAAGCTAATTAGAATTTGTTTTGACAGTCATTTGTAGAATTTGTTGTCAATCACAGTAGCTTCTTTTCCTCTTTGAGTTTAGGTTCTGAAAGTGGCGCCAAATGATGGCTTCGCTAAAGTGCATTACGGCTTTATCCTGAAGGCCCAGAACAAGATTGCAGAAAGCATTCCCTATTTGAAGGTAACTGTCCCCGCCCTTGCCCTTGGTTCATTTTCCGATGGCTCTGAGTCAATCTATGCATTGTACATCGACTGGCATGCACTGCTGAGTCTTTTCATGGTGAAAATGTACATCTTCTGACCGTGGCATTCATCGGCCAGTGTGGACCTTCACCAGGAATGAGAGTATCCAATGTAGAAACACCAACTGTGTGAGCAGTGACTCTCTGGAAAAGACTTTATGAAGACATTTCTAAAACTGAAGTGGTTATTAGTTTGTATTGAAACTTAAAGGTAGACCAAAGTTACTGACATAATATTTCAAAATATGGGCAATGAATTAAATGATTGAAACTAAGTTGAATAGGGCTCAGGACAGCTTATACAAAGTGAGGTAAAAAATGCACACTGAAGAGGTCAAACTCCAAAAAGCCTGGTAGCTCAAAATACTCAGATTAAACTACGCTGTCATTGTTTTCTCTCATATCCAGTTGAATCTTGGTCCACTGGCTTGCATCACATTTGGTCTAGCTCAGGGCCACCGGTGGAACTGTCTGCACAGTGGACATGTCCTCTGTACTCCACTCCAGTAGCCACTGGCCACACCTGAAATGTGGCGAGTATGACTGAAGAATTGAAATTTTAATTTTAATTAATTTTAAATTAAATAATGACATGAGCAGCAGCTGCCATATTGGACAGGTAGCTGATTGAATGTCAGTGAACTTTTATTTTTCTTTTTAAGTAGCAGTATATTATACTTTTATGATCTCTTTCTTTCACAGGGCTTATAAATCAGAGGTACCAAATAGCAGCCCACTGATCGCAAATAGCTTGCATGTTATATTTGGCCAACATAACTCTTATTAAAAACAATTCTAATTGCTTGCCTGTGTTGAGAATCTGCACGTTTTATATAATTATGCAGACTTCTGATTTCTCATAAAAGGTCATATCTGGCTCACATCCCAGCACGGGAGTGAGGTGGGCGTGCACCCCACAATCTGTCTTGGCTGTCACTGGGCCTCTGCAGACTTTTCCATCCCCTGCCACGACTCTGTGGGCATGTGTGTTTCTCTGACTTAAGGTGTTTTCTTAGGTTTCCTTTGACACAGTAAGGGCCTAGCAGGACTCTCCCTGCTTCAGAGATGGGGAAGTGGGGGGCAGGGTGCTCCATTAACAACTGAGGACATTGATTGGAGTGTCTATCAGTCCAGAACCCTGATCACAACTCTGCTTCTCTCCTGTTTGTTGCAGCTACTTCTCAACATTATGCAAATAAAATTTCTTCCCAGGAAAATGGGCTTCTTGTGACAAAGCCTCAAAGATGCAGATTTTTAAAAGGAAATCCTTGATATGGAATTTTTTTTTTACCTTTGTCCTTTTTTTTATTTTTTAAAGTTTATTTTCTTTAATATTTTCTCTTTCTAAAAAAAAAAAATGTATTTTCTCTTTCTTTTTACATAAATCTCAGTGTCAGTCCTTATGGGGGAGATGGGGATAGATATCAGCTAAGTGTTTTATAATAAGACTTGTTTAATAACAGTTACATTCTCAGAGATTCCAATTAGCTTTAATCCTATCGAATGTTTTATAAAATATTTTGTTAAAAGGTGAGGAGGGCACATTTGTTTGGAGAGGGAAAAATATTACTTGCAGTTGGGCCTCTGTCACTTCAGACATATATGAGTAACCAAACATGTTGGTTCAGGCATTTTTAAACAAGCCTCTAGATGACAAATGTTTAGATTTGGAAAACCAAATAAATGTGATAGGTACCCGGCCAAAGAAATTATTTGGGCTATTGAAATATGATCACATCCACAGAGACAGTTCACAAAGCATCGTCCTAATTTTATGGGCTAGTCTGCTGTTAATTAATGATGAATGTGTTGTTAAATTTTAACTTTTATTAAACCTCCTTTTGGTTTTGCATTGTAAATATTGACCGGTAATCTAATTGCCAAACTTTAATGTTGAGATGAATTTGTCTGGTTCTTCGATTTTCAACTGGTATATAAAGATTAAGTAAATCAATGAATTGACTGTGGTATTCTTCCATAAATGCTAACACTGTCTTTTCTACAGGAAGGAATAGAATCTGGGGATCCTGGCACTGATGATGGGCGATTTTATTTTCACCTGGGGGATGCCATGCAGAGGGTTGGGAACAAAGAGGTAATGTGTTTATGATGTTTTTGTTCTAAAAGAGGATAGAGTAGGGGTAAATTATTTCTAAGACAGTTATAATTTTTTAACATAATTTTTTGAAGGTGATAATTTAAGCTTTTTTGAAACAACCCAACAACTCTTACTTAATCCTATAAAGAACTTTTGGGATTTGGCGTCTGTAGTTTCTTTTAAGAAAGCATCTGAGTGAATAATCATAAGAGCAGTCTCTAAATAGGGCTGTGTGTGTGTATGCGCACCTATGTGTATATCTCTGTGTATGTATAAAATGGTAGACATTGCCTTGAAAAATATTTTTAAAGTATGAAATAGATAATCTTTGAAATTGTTTAAATATTTTTAAAATATTTTAACAGTTTCCTTAGATTTATTTTGATTTGGGAACTTAAAAAGTGGTTATTTTAGAATAAAGTCTTTATTCAACTGATTCCTAAGCTCCCTGAACCCCGTGGTTAATTGAGTAAATTACCTTGTGAAATATTTAATACCAAGTTTAAGATGAACACCTGTAGGAATAGTAATAACAAGTACTGACTCAGAAAATGTAGTGGCTAAAACAGGTTACATATTTTCTTTGTGGCTGTTAAACATTTTCTGGGTACAATGTCAGCTAATTAAACACAACATTAGATCATTAGTCATGATGTATAAATTCCAAAACGCTCCCAATCAGTCCACAATGATTTACAGTATGTAAATTGCTGGACAGTGAAGCCCACCTCAGGTAAGAGCTGCACCATCACATGGCTCTAGACTGGGCTCTCCTTAGAGCCATGGATAAAAGGGTGAAGGGAGACCCTGAATTAGAAATAAGGGAGAAGACATTGCTGATTAGCAATCACTTTTGTGTTCCTTCATTCTTTTAGCTATAGATGCCTGATACCTCCTTTGAATAAGAGGGACAAGAAAGATTTTGCTGCAATATCTAACACCGGATAAATGTTCATGTTTGATTTCTATAAATGTAATTATTCTCACTGATTAATTTATCTTTGCACATCTCAGGATCCAGGGCAAAGCCAGATAGATCAAAGAAGTCTATGATTTCTTCTCACATCTTAGATGAAAACAGCCCTTACTTCAAGGGCCAAGAATTCACTGCTGAATACTTGTTAGGGGGTTGGGATTTGAACCTAGGAGACTGTTGTTCTATCCGCTTACTTATTATTAATATGCACAGAACAGCACAGTTCTTGAATTTTAAAAGTTCACAAGGATTCATCCTTACAGTGGAATGTAGAAACCCCATGTTAGTATATTCTTTTTTTAAAAAAAATATTTATTGATTAATTTCAAAGAGGAAGGGAGAAGGAGAAAGAGAGAGAAACATCAATGATGAGAGAGAATTATTAATTGGATGCTTCCTGCACGCCCCACACTGAGGATGGAGCCTGCAATCCGGGCATGTGCCCTCACCAGGAATCGAACCATGACCTCCTGGTTCATAGGTCGACGCTCAACCACTGAGCCACGCTGGCCGGGCAAAGCCCCATGTTAGTACATTCTTGATGTTAGGTATGGAATAGGTGAATTGATTGTCATGCTCTGAGTTTGCCCATCAGCAAGCGGCCGTCTTCATGTTCTCTGCTTGGAGCTCGGCTCCAGGCCCCGCGAGAGAAGCAGACCCACAGCCTCAGTGCTGCAGAGCCTGATATAAGGTTGCTTTTGAGGAAGGTTTTCCTAGTGGTTCCGTAAGGATAGGAGTGGGAGGAAGACAGACCGTGACAGTCTCAGCAATTCACACTCAGCTGTTCCCAGTATTTTCATAACTCCCAAATCCCCATCCCAGCTCTCATCTCCCACTCAAAGTCCAGATCTGTACGTCCGTTGCCTGCTTTATGCCACCACACAGTGTCACAAAGACAACTCTCTTATCTTCCTCTAACCCCTTTTCCTTCCTGGGTTCCATCTCTCATTTGATGACATTGCCCACTTCCCAGGATCTGGACTTGAATCACTCTAGCTCCTCCCTCTTCCGAGAGGCATCCCGTCTAGACAGGCCAGGATCTGAGAGTTAGCTTCCTGGTGTCTGGCTCCTGTGTGTCACCTTCCCTCTTGCTCAGTCCGTGTTGTCTGTTGTCACCTTCCATGTAGTGATGGCTCTGAGAACCTGGCTGCTGTTTCTTGCTTTAGACTTAACTTTCATTGTGTGCTCAAATACCCCCTGGTGCAAAAGAAAAATCAGTCCTATTGCCAAGCGATGGCATTCATGGTCCTCCACAGGCAGGTTGCAGCCAACTGTTCGCACCACAAGTGTGTCTCCCAGGCCCCACTGCGCACCGAGCCCCAGGCATAGTGAACTCTGGCCTCGTATGACAAAACCTGTTCCTTGGTGTGGCCTGGGATTTTCTGAGTTGGAATCATTCTACATGTAATTTCTGTGTTGTGTGTGTGTGTGTGTGTGTGTGTGTGTGTGTGTGTGTGTGTGTGTAAGCATACCTGGCAATGATTTGAAGTATAGAAAACACATTTATTTAGAGGGTGCCCCCAGATACTCTATTTCAGTATTCTTGGTAAGAAGTATAAAAGGGAAATAATAAAGAGGAAATTTTCAAAGGACTCTAACTTGATTTTCTTGCAAATTCTTACTGAAAAGTAGTTTAGATGTGTGTGTGTGTGTGTGTTTTTCCCTCTGGCTGAATTCATTGGGTCCTCTATGTAAACTGAAGATGATTTTACCTTCATTGAAAATATCATTGAAGAGCAGTTGCGGCGCAGATTGTCAGGAGCTGTGGGTTATAGTTCAAGATTGTAGCCTTTTTAAACCTGAGCTTCACCATTTATAAATTGTAGATATTTGCAGTTCTTGGAAAGATCAACTGCTGATCACACGTAAAAGCAAGTAAACTGAAAAGAGTTACTGAAAATATGAAGCGGTACTGCTATCACACTTGATTTTTCTAGCAAAAGAATTTTCGAAGTATGAATTTTAAGACGTAAAAGTCACTATAGTTAACATTTAAAGTATATCTGGAGTTTTATGAACATCTTTTTATCTGCTTGGCATTAAAAGGCGGTGTGTCATTGATTAAAATGTGTATTTGAAATCACTCTTTAAAAGTAATCATTAGATCAGATTTACAATAATGGAGGGGTTACTATTGAGAGAGCACTAGATTGTCCTCTGCCCTGAGACAATGGAGTGTGCGCCTGGCCCTGGGGGAACCTGTGGGGAGGGCCTCCGGAGAGCATATGGCCGGGCATCATCTGAAGGAGACACATGAAGCAGCGCAGTCTGCAGCCAGCTGTCCCTGAAAAGGCTAGTCTTCTTGGAGGCCAGTCATATCATGTTACAGCTAGCCTAAAGCCACAGATGTTATCCTTATGGCAGGGGAAAAAAGGGGAACAAAATCCCTCTTTTAAAAAGTCTAATATGGGCTGTCACTATATTAATGCCAACTCAGAATACAATTTCCTTTTGTCTACGTAATTTAAAAGAAAAAAATCTCTATTTTTTAAAATATATTTTTTATTGATTTTAGAGAGGGAGAGAGAGAGAGAAACATCAATGATGAGAGAGAATCATTGATCGGCTGCCTCCTGCACACCCCAGACTGGGGATGGAGCCCACAACCTGGGCATGTGCCCTGACTGAGAATCGAATTGTGACCTCCTGGTTCATAGGTCGACGCTCAACCACTGAGCCACACCAGCCTGGTTTGTCTATTTAATTTAATGGAGGATTTACACTGTTTCCTTGGGTGGCCTTCCTGAATTCGGACATAGAAAGAAAAAGACATGTGAAAAGAGGAACTCTCGATTTCAGAATTCTAATGCAGTAAATGCAGATATCTTTGAAGAAATTATCAAAATTGCAATTCTTTTAAAAGGAAACTCAAAAACAGAATTTAAGAAATAAAAGCTAGACTATATAGTCTACGTCAGTGTCCAAAATTGTTTGTTACTCAACAAATAAGTCCTAGACTCTACTGAACACTGAGGGAGACCCGAGTGCATGCAACATGAATCCTGTGTTAAAAGACCACACAGCCTCGGACTGAAAATAAAATCACACATTCCCTTGTCATAATGGGTCATAACCAGGGACCCAGTACAAGAACCGTTTTCACCAGTGTAACCGATTTGGGCATGCCTGACTAGCAAGCTCTTCATTTATTTATTTATTTTTATTTTTATTTTTTTTGCAAGCTCTTTATTTAAATATCGAAAAGTAATACTTGATTATTCGTGACTTTAATTTTAAAATTAATAAAAATGCCTCAGTTCATTTTTTCTGTTCTTTCAGGCGTATAGGTGGTACGAGCTTGGGCACAAGAGGGGCCACTTTGCATCCGTTTGGCAGCGCTCGCTCTACAATGTGAACGGACTGAAAGCCCAGCCATGGTGGACCCCAAAAGAAACAGGCTACACGGAGCTGGTGAAGGTGAGTGTTGACTCAGACTGTCTGTTTCCTCCTCAAAACCAGGACGCTTCCCGTGGAAAAGAATGTCAGGGCAGAGAGAGGTTTATATCCGGTGACATGAGCCAAAAGTTTAGTTGAGATGGTGAAGAAAGAAATTTTTCTTAAAGAGCAGTTCTCACGCATTTTGGCTTCAGTACTCCCTCATACTCGTAAAAATTATTGCGCAATCTTTAGATAAATGTTTTACATTTTTCCAATTTTCGTTTGTTTTCGAGAACATCTTGAATAAATGTGTCTCTAAGGCGTTAGTGATTAATGGAGTCTACTTGGGGAAAAGGAAGGTTGCAATGTGCTCTCAATGTACTTACATTGAGTAAGTCTTACCTGACCATGTTTAGTCTGTATTTCACTGTAAAAACACACTTGATCATCATCATCAACAAATTGTGACCCATAATCATCATCAGAATCCAGTGTAAAGTCAGCTGCCATCAGTTAGCCTCTGAATATCTTATACATCAGAAAAGCATGGTGTGGTGACAGCGAATGCAGATTGCTTTAAAGTTGTTCTATTTCCAAAGCAGAAACAGTACAGGGAAAATAGCGTCTCTGATGCATGTACTGCCTTTAGCATTGTCGGTGATTCTGTTCTTTGTAATAGTCCATCTTCTCTCAGATTATATCACACTGAGCGCTTCTGGTTCTCTCCCAGAAAATCTTTTTCTCTTGGTCTCTTTGTAAGTCTATTTCTCTACTGTAGCTTTTAGGATGCTTTCAAGTTCAAGTAACAGAAATGCAGCATGACCCTGGCTTCCACCAGGAGGAATCGGATTGGCTCCTCTGAAGGAGGCCTGCGGTAGGCAGACCTCAGGGCTGTGTAATTGGGGAAGGTTTTCCTGTCTGTGCGCCTCTTCCTCGGTCAGCTTTGTCTATAGCCAGCTTTCTTCAGGATGGCTGCCAGCAGCAACTAGAATGGGGTGGGCGGGGAGAGTTGGAAAGGATTTGGGGGCTTCTTAACATTGTTCAGCACCACACCAGCCCTACATGGCCTTCTAGAAACCTCCAAGCAGACCCTGTTCTATTGTTCATAACCATGTCGCATGGGTCCTCAACAGTTATAAGGGAGTCTGAGAAACCAAGTAGCTGGCAACAGGCTGAGGTAAGAAGCTTCCAGCAGGGAGCAAAAGTCTTTCCCTTCTGTCTGATGGAGTCAACTGAAGTCACATTTCGGCTCTGGATCAATTATTGGCAAGGGGCTATGAGATTTTCCTTAAAACAACAAATCAACCCCTGGAGCGGTGAAGGGTCTTATTCCTCTCCATTCAGTGGATTATCTGCAGGAGGGTGGATATCTGAACTAAATCAGGGTTCTGTGAGGAAGGAGGAAGAGGCACAATGGTGCTTGGAAGGTGACTGAGTGTTCAGTGCCCTCGCTGACCTTGCGTGCTCTCAGATCCGAACGTGGATCCTCACCCGGGCGTTAACATCTAAAAGTGGAAACTTTCTAAATCTGGTAGCCACCGTGCTTTGGCCAAAATCCTTTTAGGATTATCACCCACATTCGGGTTTTTCTGTGACAGTTAACTGCCTTGGATGGTACATTTTCCTTTAAATTATCCTCATGGTGTGTTCCAGGGAGATGTAGAGGGCCATTTTCTTGAAGGCATGAGACAATGTTAGTGAAAGTCATCATTTGTTTTCCTCTTTTGTTGAATGTCATTGTTCCCCCTTATTGTGTACGTTGCCATTTGGCACAGGGCGGGGGGTGGTGAGAGACTATGCAACTCGATGAAAAACATTTAGAGGAAAATATTCCACTCGAGTTTTTTTTCTTTTAGGTGTGTGCTCCTTAAAATTTAGTAAGTGGTTGTCCAAATCACAAATATCAGAGCCCTAAGTGCCTTGGGGATATTTAACATAGAAATTGAAACAAAAATGGATTAACGTCTTTGCTAGGCTATAAATAGAAAAGAGAAAAGAAATCTCTTCTAGTGGGGAAAGAAGCCATCAGACCTTAAGGAAGTTGCTCTTCCTTTTTCTGAGATTATTCTCTGATCCGCCTTACTCGGAGGTGAATTTAGATGTACACAGGCATGCATAGGAAGAACATGGAAAACGCAACAGCCAGGAGCAACGGGAAACCATTATTTAAAGCATCCTTTTAGTGTTTGTTTTTCCTGCTACCTGGCTCTGTCCTCCCTTCATCCCTGGGGAAAGGGAACATCCTGGCATCCTTTGAGTGTTTGGGTGTTTCAGAACAGCCGCTCAGATATAAACAAATCGCACCACAGATAAGCTTTCCTTTCCTCATATTGTAGTTTTATTTCAGTGAGAGGAGGGCCCAGTAATATTTTGCCGATGGTGTGACACAGTACTTAAGAATGATTGATTAGGCTCTGGGTCATTTTCCTTCAGACGGGAGCTTTTACTAAGAGACCTATTGTGTATGAATAGCGTCACCTGGACAAGGAAAAAAAGGAGGACACACAGTAATAGCATTAGTGGTTCAACATTTCTAGCGGTGTAATTAAATATTTGAATGTTTTCACTGAACTGCTTTTGAGGTGAAATGGATTGAGAAAGAAGTAAAAATGTCAGATTTAGTGGAATTAAGCTGTAAAATAAGAGGATTCGTGATTTTATGGAAAAGTGTTAGGTATGAGGCCGCACTGGAAGCAGTGCCTTAAGATCAGCTAATAGCTTAATCCTATTTTTGTAATTCAAAGCTTAAGCTTTTGGGAAACCAATGATACTGTCACTGAAAACGACAGTATCACCAGGGGAGTTCAGAGAACTCGGGGAATCTGCTGGTTGTAGCCCCCCTTTAAAAAGGAGGACTCTTTAAAAGGGGGTCTACAATTAGAAGCAGGTTCGTTTTGTTCTCAGCTCTGACACCTTGGGCAAGTCATTTCACCCATCGAAGCGAAGCCTGTTTCTTTAATCTCTAAGTACCAAATAATGGCCTCTGTTTTTACTCTCCTTTGAGCTTTTGGTAAGGCTCAAAACCAAAACAAAATGCAACAAAAACTTACCATCAAGGGTGTGCCTGTGTGTGTCTGAACGTGAGCCCTTCATAGGAGTAGATACTACTAAGGTTTTAGGACTGCATGTGATGCCAATTATAGCCATAGCAAAAGGATAAAATACTCTCTATTCTTTGAATTATTCCAAACTAAAAGGTTGTTTTCTTTCTCAAAGTGAAATGGGTAGGTTTTCAGTATTTGTGAATGTGAAAAAAAAAAAAAAAAAACATGTTAAAAATTGGCTTTATTTGTGGCTTTCTTTGGGAACTCACAGCACGGTGTTTGATACTTTAGGACCGTGGTCGGCAAACTGTGGCTCACGAGCCACAGGAGGCTCTTTGGCCCCTTGAGTGTGGCTGTTCCACAAAATACCACGGCCTGGGCGAGTCTGTTTTGAAGAAGTGGCGTTAGAAGAAGTTTAAGTTTAAAAAATTTGGCTCGCAAAAGAAATTTCAATCGTTGTACTGTTGATATTTGGCTCTGTGGACTAATGAGTTTGCTGACCACTGCTTTAGGACAATTGCAAACTGTACCTGTAGGTTGGTACTTCATTTGCAGTTCCAAGTTTTTTATTAAGTAGGTCATGATCTATGGCTTACTGCACATACACACAGATTTATGTCTTAACCATACACATACACGTATGTTATCGGTGGCAGTGGGCTTCTTGGGGTTCTGCTAGAATAAGAATTTCTAGGGGCCCCTCTGGAAGGATGACATACTGTAGAAAGCTTGATTTCTGTGGAATTAATCCCCTGAGTTTCCAAGGTCCCATTCGCCTTTGTTCCACCCAGGAAGAAGTCCCAGCGTGCCTTCATCAGGGTTAAAAGCAAAGCCAGTGTCCAGATTTACATTCCATGTCAGAGCAGAGTCCCATCCAGCATCAGGCTAGCTTAGTTTGTGTTCCCAGCTGCAGTCCATTAGACCATCGTATGGGGGGTCCACATGGCCATGGAGCGAACACAGGCAAGTGCAAAACAAGGCAGCCAAGAGAGAGAAAACGCCTTTGTCTTGGGGATTATGTATTTCCAAATTTTCATGGGCTTGTAGTGGCCCTGCCCCTTCTGGCCAATGGTCTCTGTTCCCAGGTTTGACTGACAGGCATCCTACCTATGTCATCCCGACTTTGCTGAGCATGCACTGTTTTCCCTTTGTTGCACCCCTCCCCCCAGTGCTTTGCAGGGAATGGACTGGAGGTTCCGTTGAAAGTGTGAAGTTGCAGCTTCCTGGTGAAGCTGCCCAAATGGCCATGCTCATAATGTCTGGCCTTCCCTTCGCTCTGTTCCTGTGATTAATAACTAGCTGATTACAATGGTGTCACATACACATTATGGGTCACCTGCTTCTCTGTTTATCAGGTGACATATTTTGCGTATACACAGAAAGCTTCCCCATCAGCTTAGCCCCTTAGCTTTGGGGGGTTTGCTCCTAGCTGTAGCTCCCTCAGGACATAGCTCAGCACACTATTCACAGTAGGTAGAGCCATGCAGAGACCTTGGTCCCTCCTCTTACCTTCCTTCGACTGACATTATTGGCCATTGTCCCTGCCAGTCTAGGCTACAGTCTGAGGACTGTGGGTCTCCTTTGCTGTCTGCGTCCCAGACATGTTTCTCCTGGCAACCTGGACTGTCTTTTCTCCTTTATCCTAGAAAAAGAAACCCTGCTTCTCCCACTGTCTAGAAAAACAAAATTCAGTTCTGCAGACTCTTGTCTTGCCCCAGTGCTGGGTGCCTTGAATTATCTTTTCCCTTCAGAAAGGATAATGAGAGACTAAATAGACAGACAATGCCCATACCATACATCTATAATAATAAAAGCGTAATATGCTAATTAACCAGACGTTCTCTCAGACGTCCGTCCTTCTGGACAAAGCCTCAGTGGGTGGGGGCCGCGGCAGAGGTGGCAGAGGGCCCTGGCCACAGCGGCGGCGGACAGGGGCCAGGGCCAATGCCCTTGCACAAATTTTGTGCATTGGGTGGGCCTCTAGTAAAAATAGAACCTTGACCTACAACCTGCACTGAACAGCCCAGGAAGCCAACCCCTTATCTACAAGCCCCAGGAAGCCAGCTCACTGTGTGTCAGACCTGCAGGAAGCCACGTTGCTCCTGGTGACAATCCGGGAAGCTAAACAACAACTTGAGTGAATTTGGCCCAAATGGGCTAAAGGATTAGTAACGGACCGCTTCCCTAATGCTTGGCCCTGCTTCCAACGTAAGACGAACCAGAGACAGCCAAACTCGCTCCAGTCACATAGGATGCTGCTTCTAGTCAGCCCGCTCACAGCGGCCCCTGCCTCCAGCCTCCTGATCAGGTCCCTCGGGTGCTTCTCTCTATGGTGTTCCTCCTTCCCGGCCAGAGAACAAGTGAGGGCGGCTGGCTCCCTTGCCCTAGCCAGCCCTGAATAAATAGGCTGTGCCTCTCCATTCGGTTGGTCTTGATTTCCACAATCACAAACGTCAGATGTTTTCCTTGATCAGCTTGGAAAACAGGAAATCTGATTAAAATGCATTAGAACCAGCAAGACATTGCTGCATTAATGCCACTAATTTCCCAGGAGATTTTATTAAACTTATTGCAGAGAGAATTTGCTGTGTGGGCATTAGACTCACTATTGTATTTGCTCTGATTTCCTACCTTCAGCTCAGCACTCGGGGGATGCCCACCCCCAGTTTCTTTAGAAGGAGAATATACTGCTCCCCTGTCTTATCTTCACCGTGTTAAAGTACAGGCATGCTTTGGCTAAGATTCAAGGAAGCTGATTTTAATCTCTAAAAGAAATCAGATAAATTCCTAAAATAATTAACTATAACAAGCTCGTACTCAGACAATTAAGTAAAATGTGGTATACATTCTCCTAAAGCGCCATTGTTATCAATTCCTTCTAACTCCAATTTAATGCCTAAACTGTGCCACGTGTCTTTTCTTTATTTAGAGTCAGAACCTTCTAATTTAGAGTCAGTCCCATCTCTGGGACTTTTCAAATGCTAGCTTCAGTGTTTTCTTAACAGGCTTTTTCTTAACAGCTAATCACATGGTTACTTGCCCAATCCTGTGTGTGTTAACCTGAGTTTTAAGAGTTCTTGTATTATGTTTTGCCCAAATGTTAAAAGTATAGCTTTTTCTGCCTTTTCCTATGCTTATATTTTATGTTGTTCCTGTAAAATTCTTCTTACTTATTCCCGTGTTGATGTGAATTTATCTCTGATCCCCTCCATCTGCTGTTTGCTTTCTTAGCTGGAACTAGTTCTAACCCGAATCTGCATTAGTGCTATAGGCTGTGTCCCCCCCGGCCCCCCGCCCCCCAAATTCATATGTTGAAGCTTTAGTCCCCCCAGTACCTCAGAATGTTGACTGCATTGGAGACAGGGCCTTTGGAGAGGTGGCTAAGTTAAAATGAGGCTGTTAGGGTGGGCCCTAATGCAATATGACTAGTGTCCTTATAAGAAATTTGGACACACAGAAGGGTGTGTGAGGACATAGTGAGAAGATGACCATCTGCAAGTCAGGGCTCAAAAGAAACCAAACCCGCCAACCCGTTGAGCTTGGACTTGCAGCCTCCAGAACTGAGAGACTATCACCGCCTGTGGTTGGAGTCACACCAGCTGTGGAATGTTGTTCTGGCAACCCTAGCAAACTCATACCATTCAGTAGTGATTTTCCTTAGCAACTCCCCTTACTTAGCAATCTGCAACCTTTACTACCTGCCTCAGCAAAAATGTTTCTCTGAATGGTCCTGTTTTCCTGCCTAGGAGAAAATATTTAAAGCTCAGTTAGATGAATTTCCATATTGAAGGGACTGCTGAGTTTCTAGCATTTACATTAAGGCATGTTGCCATAGAATCTCAGGAAACCAGAAATAAAAAGATCTTAAAATCATCATCATCATCATCATCATCATAGCTATACTTACACATAGCATACATACTTTTAAGCACATTTAATCTTCTTGGAGACTCTTAAGGGAAGTAGTAGCATTTTACCCTCTTTATAAATGAGGAACCTAAGGCACAGAGTGGTTAAGTAACTTGCCCAATATCACACAGCTAGTTATGTGGCAGAGTCAGATTTCATATCCAGGCTGTCTGGCTCTAAGTTTTACACCTCCAAACACTACACTATACTAAACATTATAATACAATGGAGCAATGCTTGCAAAATTCTAAAAAGTTATTTACTGCCTAGAATTCTGCACATGGCCAGGCTTTCAATCAAGTGTATGACTAGCTTCAGAAATTTTCAGAAATTCAATTTTATCTGTGGTGTGTTCTTTCTCAGGAATGACTAGAATTCACTCATTAGGGAGCCCGATACCAGGCAGAGGCCAAGGACAGTTGTCCAGCAAGCTCAGACAGCAACCTGTTCAGAGGAAAGCAAGGCAGATGGCTACTGGCGGGTTCTCTGCAGAAAAAAAAAAGAGAAAGAAAGAAAAATAATAGCTTATATGATGTTTTTGGCAAAGGGGAGAATAGTGTTGAGATTTTCTCGCACTCCTTCGTAGCTGTAAAGAAGAAAGATGCTAAGTGCATTAGAAAATTAAGCCAAAGAAAAGAGAGCATGTGAAATGAAGTGTAATCATTACAACTCAAGTGTGAATGATAACTCATTGTCAAAATTTTATAACACCTGAATGTGAATTTACCCAGATGTATGCATGATGAAGACGAGGGGAAAGAAGACATCGTATTGTTAACTTGCTGCAGGAAATAGCTGGGATTGAACTCAGGCCTGGGGAAGAGTTGAGTAAGAGACTGTTGTCTCCATTATAAGACCTATAGTAGTATTTGACTTTTAAAAAATGTATATTTTTCTTCGTTGTGGCAGGGGGCTTCTGGTGAGAACCAGAAAACCTACTAGACAAATTTAAAAAGAGCTGTAAGCACTAAAAGAAAGTGTATATTTTAATCCAATGAAAATAGTAAAAGAAATCCTATATAATAAAAGGCTAATATGCAAATTCACCGAACCACCAGTTGCTATGATGCACATGGACCATCAGGGGGCAGACGCTCAATGCAGGAGCTGCCCCCTGGTGGTCAGTGTGCTCCCATGGGGGGGGGGGGGGCGGGGAGGGGTTGCCGGTCAGCCAGAAGCCCTGAGCCAGGCTCAAGGCTGGTGAGCCCAGCAGTAGTGGCAGGAGCCTCTCCTGCCTCCGTGCCAGTGCTAAGGATGTTGGTCTGACAGCTTAGGGTGCAGGCTGGGTTGAGGGACCCCCCACACCCCTGTTGCAAGAAATTCGTGAGTGCACGAATTTCTTGCACCAGGCCTCTAGTAGTTAAATAACAATTAGTGTGGGTTTACTGTGCTTCTCTAAAGACTTTCTGCATTAAATCAGTTTTAGGAGAAGGCTTTAAAAATAGGACTTAATCTAATTTTTTAAAATGTTTTATTGATTTTTAGAGAGGCAGGGAGAGGGAGAGAGAGATGGAAACATCAGTAATGAGGGAGCATCATTGATCGGCTACCTCCTGCATGCCCCCTACTGGGGATCGAGCCCGCAACCTGGGCATATGCTCTGATGAGGAATCAACTGTGACCTCCTGTGTCAGAGGTCAATGCTCAACCACTGAACCACACCGGCTGGGCAGGACTTAATCTAATTTGGTGTAAAAGAGAAACATGTACCATTAAAGAGGGATGAGCAGAATATCAGCCAAGTGCCCTGAACTGGATGGAGGGTTTGGATTAAAGAGAGCAGGAGTGTATTGTGGGACTAATAAGGCTTGAAACTAGGAAATCCATTTGTGGGTGACTAGAGTGCCAAATACAGCTGAGGTTTAACTCAACAGGCAAGTGTTGATGATGGGTTTATGGAGCCAAGTGGCACTGTAAAAGCAATCAACTCTGATTTCTGAAGTCTGTGTAGCCACAAGAAGAAATGTGAATTAGAAGCTATTGATTTCTGGGCCACCAACTCAAAGGCCGACCCTATCCATGTCTCTCTTTAGTTTCATGAAATGGATGAATTTAGGGTCAAGGAAGTAATATTTCATATGAGTCCTTTAACAATGTAGGCATCCTTCAAGTTCCTGATGGAATTTCCTAAGAAATGGAAATTTTTGCCATCTCAGAAAACTGAATAATATTACTGTAGAGAAAATGTGTATCCTCTCCCTCTCCCTCTCCCTCTCCCTCTCCTCTCTCCTCTCTCCTCTCTCCTCTCTCCTCTCTCCTCTCTCCTCTCTCCTCTCTCCTCTCTCCTCTCTCCTCTCTCCTCTCTCCTCTCTCCTCTCTCCTCTCTCCTCTCTCCTCTCTCCTCTCTCCTCTCTCCTCTCTCCTCTCTCCTCTCTCCTCTCTCCTCTCTCCTCTCTCCTCTCTCCTCTCTCTCTCTTACACACAAACACTCCCCTATGACTATGTGAATTTTACACAATGTGGTTTCTTGGTTTGTGCTTAAAAATAACTACCAGGTCCCATCCCAGATTTCTTCCTAATGCCCATGAAGAGACCCTGCTGTGTCTTTCCAAAGTTGAAAAGCATCCCCTAATGAGCGATTTTCAACCTTTTTCATCTCATGGCACACATAAACTAATTACTAAAATTCTGCAGCATACACACACACACTCACAAAATATAATTTTGATTCATTCACACCCAACAATAGTTCTTGTGTTAACTGTTGTCATTTTTATTTTTATTTTTTTACAATCTAAGGAAAAATAAGTCAGCACCCCTGACTGACCAGTCAGGCATTGCATGTCTAGAGATTCTTGTGCCCTTGGTTGAGAATCACTGCCATAGTGTAGTTATTACTTTGGTAGAAAAAATGTTTACGCTGACCACATAAGAGATCATGATTGTTGTTATCTTTATGTTGTTCATTATTTCATCAGGTTTCCTAGGTGTGTGCTTTTGGTTAGCCTGGTTTTTCCCAGCTGTCAGGAATGTGAACCCCCTTGGTCAGCCCGGTGTCCTGTGGGGAGCGCTCTGTTCCCCAAGGACCACCTGCACAAGTACCTGCGCCTCACAGGTGCTGGTAACCCACTGCAGAGGAGCTGGCGGGAGCCGTCAATCACCCTCATGCCCCAGAGGGAAGCGGGGGTCCCCAGGGCCACTACAGCCTCACCTCTCCCCTCCCGCAGGTGCCTTAGAACAGTCGAGGGGCGTGGAGGCAGCAGACGGTTTCTGGCCACTGGACTGTGAGATGTCCACTCCAAGAGTTATCCCTTCATCCCTGAAGGGAAAAGTGGTCACTAGATTAACAAGGATCCTTCCAGTTGTAAAATTGTCTGACACGGTATTGAACCTAAAAGAAAGTGGTGAGTGGCTATTTTATAATGGAAATTAGAAACCTGTGCACTGCCCGATTCCTACTGAGCAGGTCCGCGGCCTCGCAGCGCAGGTGGCCCAGGTGTGCTACGTGTGGCAAGGGGATAGAAAATCGTGTTTTTAAAAAATCATTACTGCTCCTGGAAAAGGACCTCAGCTAAACGTCCCTGAGACACGGAGAGGAGGTGTGTGTGTGTGGGGGGGGGGGGGTGGGGGGGGGTGGGGGGGGTGGGCAGGAATGACATGTCACATACAAAAGCAGCTTGCTCCTCAGTAACATTTCAAAATTTTTATATAGTGATGCAGTTACTTTAACATTTTCCCCTGGGGCTTTGTGCCCTATTTTAGTAACAAAAGATCGGCTCCTTCCAAAGATGCCTCTAAAATTTGCTTTCAAAAGAAGTGAAAGAAACTTCTAAAATACCAGGAGAGAGGAGGGGAAGGTGCCAAAAAAAACTCATGTGGAAAGTAATTCCCTGTGTTAGCGAGTTAATTCTCCTCTCGCGTGTGACAGTTTAACATGAATCTAACAGATTTATCTGGCAAATTGAACGAGGCACGTAGCGGCAGGGACTGTTGGTGATTTGTATGTTTTATAGAAGATGTAAATATCTGGACTGCATTTTTTCTTCTTTCCCTTTCTGTAATCTTAGCACCTTGAGAAAACCACCATATTCTCTCACTCTGAGGACCTGCCAAAGTGAGGACTTTTGAGTGTGTCTGTATTGAAATTAAATCTTAGACTTGCTATTTATGAATTACCTACTTGGGATTAAAGTAGCATTGGAATTATTTATGGGTAGGTGACCAGCACAAAGCGGGTGATGATGGGTGGGTTTCACAGAAACAGAAGTATAAGTTTGGTGCAGTTACTATGCAAAACAGTATGGAGGTTCCTCAGAATATTAAAAATAGAACTGCCATGTGACCCAGCAATCCCACTTCTAGGTATAGTACATCCAAAGTTAATGGAATATGGGATATCGAAGAGATAGCTGTATCCCTGTTCACTGCAGCATTATTCACAATAACCAAGGTATGGAAACAACCTCAACCAACAGGTGGAGGAGGATGGTGTGAGCCTCCCTGGCCAGTGTGGCTCAGTTGGTGGTGCATCATATTGTGCACAGAAAGGTTGCCTATTCAATGTCAGGACACATGCCCATGTTTAGGGCTGAATCTCCAGTAGGGAGCGATCGATATTCTGCTCTCACTTTTCTCTCTCTCTCTCTCTCTCCCCGCCCCCCCCCCCCTTCCTTTCTCTCGACAAATCAGTTTAGCCCAGTTGGTCGGTGTGGCTCAGTGGTTGAATGTTGACTTATGAACTAGGAGGTCATGGTTTAATCCCCAGTTAGGGCACATGCCCAGGTTGTGAGCTCCATCCCCAGCGTGGGGCGTGCAGGAGGCATCCGATCAATGATTCTCATCATTGATGTTTCTCTCTCCCTCTCCCTTCCTCTATGAAATCAGTGAAAAAATATTTTTTTTAAAGGTGAACTTTAAACAAGAAAAATTAAAAGATGAAGTGAGAAAATTTTCACTGCTTGATTAATCAGATAAACGAAAAGCTGGGAGTCATTTTGATAAGGTGTTCTACCTGGCATCTTTTCAGTCCATTAACACCAGAATCTCCTCTCTAGTCCTTAGAGAGAAACTGGAAGTTGATCCGCGACGAAGGCCTTGCAGTGATGGATAAAGCCAAAGGCCTCTTCCTGCCTGAGGATGAAAACCTGAGGGAGAAGGGAGACTGGAGCCAGTTTACGCTGTGGCAGCAAGGTGAGCCCCCGGCTTCCAGACTCTGCAGCTAGTGATACCTTGGAAGCAGATACTAATCTGGTGACACTTCCCAGGGTCAGGATTCCCCAATTTACAGGAAACTGTCCAGGAAAACCTAGCTTATCAAATTCCATCCAGTTTTCTAAAACTATATGTGAACACTTATTTGTGTGTGTGCATGCCTGTGTATACTCCTATGTGTATTTGGATAAATATAAATAACTAGAGGCCCCATTCATGAAATTCGTGTACTCGGGGGAGGGGGGGGGTGTCCCTTAGCCCGGATTGTACCCTCTCACAGTCCAGGAGCGCTCACAGGATGTCCGACTGATGGCTTAGGCCCGCTCCCTATGCCATCAGTCGGACATACTTAGCGGCATGGAGGCAGGAGAGGCTCCCTCCGCTGCTGCTGCGCTAGCCAGCCCTGAGCCTGGCTTCTGGCTGAGTGGTGCTCCCCCTGTGGGAGCACACTGACCACCAGGGGACAGCTCCTGCATTGAGAATCTGCCCCTTGGTGGTGAGTGCGTATCAAAGCGACCAGTCATTCTGCTGTTCGGTCGATTTGCATATTAGCCTTTTATTATATAGGATAGTATTTTGACTTCCTAATCTTTTCTGTTAAATGATAAGCGACAGAGAGTACCTCGACTGTGTAGGCATATCTGCAGAGTCCACCGTGTGCTCCTCAATGCCTTGGAGAGGAGCTTCCCTGAGCCTCTTTGCTCCTGTCAAATGGAGATAGTGTTGCTTGCCAAAATGATATCCCAGGGGTAAGAGTTGGTAGAGATGAGGACAGACCGGAGTGACAGGACAGTAATAACTGGTCCCTGAGCTCTTCAAGACTAGGAAGTGATTCATATTCAACCTCAGATTCCCTGAGCTGAATTCAGGCAAAGGCATGCAGACAGGGCTCTGGTATGTGTGTGCTCATTGAATTAACACAGTGGTCGGCAAACTCATTAGTCAACAGAGCCAAATATCAACAGTACAACGATTGAAATTTCTTTTGAGAGCCAAATTTTTTAAACTTCTTCTAACGCCACTTCTTCAAAATAGACTCGCCCAGGCCATGGTATTTTGTGGAAGAGCCACACTCAAGGGGCCAAAGAGCCGCATGTGGCTCACGAGCCGCGGTTTGCCGACCACTGAATTAACATATCCTTAAAATGAGGAGCATGGAATTTTATCTTTAAATCTCTCTCCACTTCCCTTGAAAATTCAAGTTAAACTCGGTTAACAATAGTGTACAAAGTAAATCCATTTTGAAGACTAAATAGCACCATGTGTTGCAAACATCAACACAGGAATTGAATTTGAGAGGATGATAAGCAGTTGGTGTATGTTAAAGGACTAGTAACCACAGTCGTTTATCTCAGTTATGTTTTCCAAATGCTTTACACGAAAGAGAAAGAACTACTTAAGTGATATTTTCAAGGAAATACCCATGATTTCAAGAGATCACATGATTTCAAGTGACTGTCAGCTTTTTGCCAGCACGATTTTTTTAATGCAGCAAATGTGCATTCCTGAGCACATCTTCCCTAAGAAACAGCGATTTGGTAGATGATGTGAAGAGATTTGCTTAGCCTAGGATGCTTAGGACTATGTCCCAAATTCCGTGTCTCTTGACACAGTGACGCCTAGAAAACATCTCTCAAAGACCTCCTCCCACCTTCATGTAAATCCTGCTTTTATCCATATATAAAGGATGATCTGTACAATGAAATAGACATTAAATTCCAATGAAAAATATTGTGTAGGAAACTCTTTAGTATAATCCTGGAAATGCATTTTTAGGTTAGAAATATAAGCTTTTTTTTGGGGGGGGGGGGGTGAGGGCTGGTATATTACTGTGGCCGCTGTAACAAATTACCACAAACTTAGTGCCTTAAAATAACATGAATTGTTAGAGTTCTGGAGGTCAGAAGTCTGCAGTGGGTCTCACTGGGCGAGCACGCACGTGTCATCAGGCTGCTTTCCTTCTGGAGGCTCCAGCTTAGTCTGCCCACGTTCCTTGGCTGGTAGTCCTTTCCATCCTCAGAGTCAGCAATGGCCCGTCAAGTCTTTCTCATTCTGTACCATTCAAACCTTGATTCTTCTGCCTCTCTCTCCCACATTTAAGAACCCTAGGATTCCATTGGGCACATTTAATTAATCCAGGATAATCTCTGTATTTTAAGATGCGCTGATTAGAAATCTCAGTGCCCTCTGTAACCTTTATTTCCCCTCTCCGTTAATATATCATATCATAGGTTCCTGGGCTTAGATGTTGACATCCACTATTCTGCCTGACTCGGGGGAAATAACTATTAGACATCCTTAGTCAAATAGTCCAGCAGTGAGGGGAGAATTCTTGTCCTTGCTCTGCAAGTCAGTATCTAGTGGAGCAAAGCACATTGTCTCCGTGTGAGTATGCAGCCTTCTCATTCCCACAGTGAGCATGATAAGATCACATGTGGTCCAAGCAGGGTGAGTCAGAGCTGTACTGTGATTCGTTCCTAACAATGCTTTTATCATTTATTGTTCTAGGAAGAAAAAATGAAAACGCCTGTAAAGGAGCTCCTAAAACCTGTTCTTTACTAGATAAATTCCCCGAGACAACAGGATGCAGGAGAGGACAGGTACCAAGAGTGTTCTCAGTGCTGGGAAGAGCGCAATTGCTCATTGGCAGTAAGGGAATGTGGATGATTACAAAGAAGTGTTTATGTCCCTTGGCCCAACGAATGCCTCTTTTAATGAAACAATTTCATGTGGTTGATGTCAGAATTGAGGATGAAAATGTTCAGTGTATATATAGCTTTGTGCAAAAAGGGAGTACTTATTTTTAAGTCCTTCACAAAGAAATGAGAGGAGAATATTAATTCTGAGTCTTACAAAGGCTCTAATCCAAATTGACAGTAATTTTGTACTGTCACTTTAGTTTAGCAATTCCCCCACAGCTTGATAAATGGATGAACGGTGTGTTATATTTTCGGCACAGATCAAATATTCCATCATGCACCCAGGAACTCACGTGTGGCCGCACACGGGGCCCACGAACTGCCGGCTCCGGATGCACCTGGGCTTGGTGGTTCCCCAGGAAGGCTGCAAGATCCGGTGTGCCAACGAGACCAAGTACGTTTGCTCCCACCATTTTCTCTTACGCATCACCTCTGAGGATGGATGTTTGTGACGACAAAGCCATGTTCAGTTGGATACTTTCTCTTCTTTTGTGAACATGTAGACTGGGGTGGGTGATGTTAATCCAGACCCTTTCTTCTCTGTCCCTTCTTTGGTCTGGAGACACTTACTCCCAGTTCCAGGGCTGCCTTCTGCAGTGATGTCTCCCCAGAGCACGTGCATGTGGTTGAGGAGCCTTCTTGCTTCTCTTTCTAGATCAAGCATGTCAAACTCAAAGGCTAACACGGGCCATATAAATGAAGCATTGGCCTGCGGGCTGCGAGTTTGACATGCTTGTTCTAGATGAACAGACTTGCACTCAGAGTCAGCTGGCTTGTACTGAGCCCCACACATATTACACATTGCGTGTATGGCTTTACCACGGAATTATTCAACAGTACAGCGACCCCCTTCCTGAAGAAACCCCCCCCCCCCCCAGTGATATTTATGTATTGCTCTGGAGGAGTCAGCGTGGTGTCACGGCAGCTGGCTGCCTTGTTCAGAACCCAGCCCTGCCACCTAATTCAATGTAACCTTGGCCTGTTACTTAATCCCCTCGAGCCTCGGCCTTCTTGCTTATAACATTGGCATTGATACTAGCTGCTTTGCAGGACTGTTGTATGGAGCAAGTGAAATAATGCCCACAGGCACTTAGCCCAGGTCCTAGCATGAGCAGGGAGGTGAATGTAGGGCCATGTAGGGCCCCTTCTCCCCATGCCTTCCCGCAACATAGACACGCACCGGTCCTCCAGCATCGGAATCACAAGCCTCCACGTTTCTGTGTTCCAGGACCTGGGAAGAAGGCAAGGTGCTCATCTTTGACGACTCCTTTGAGCACGAGGTGTGGCAGGATGCCGCGTCTTTCCGGCTGATATTCATCGTGGATGTGTGGCACCCAGAGTTGACACCCCAGCAGAGACGAAGCCTGCCTGCAATTTAGCATGTCGTGTGGGTTTGGGACACACTGGAGAGGGGCTGCCTTTCGGGCTCTGTTGGCTCGGGTGTGGGGAGAGAAATTCGAGCACCAACACCCTTAATTTCCTTGATTTGCAGCCTAAAGATTTCTAAACCTCCTCCTAGGGTTAGAAGACGTGAAAGGGAATACTTGCCCCACTGCAATTCACTTAGAAAAGACCCTGCTGTATATCATTCCAGGACAGCGCTGGTCTGATGCCCGTATTTCAGGTAAATACATAATAGCTTCTACCTTGCCAGCCAAAGATATTTTCTCCATTTAGAATAGGCTGCATCAGTGTGTAGTGAGAATACATGTAGAGACTGTGAATGGATTGCTTTCGCTTGTAATGTTCCTATGCAATTATATTTTTCTAGGGTAGCTAGATGATTTTTGTCATCACATACCACTACTTTTTTGTTGATTTTAATGACAAGCTGTGTAAATGCTTCACTTCTAGTGGTTTCATGATAACTTTCCTGGTGAACTCAGACTTCCCTCTTTTAATTATTTTTCGGCAAAGACACTCATGAAGGAAGCAATTTCCTAATACGAAGGAAAACAATGTAATTTTGCCACCATATGTGAACTGTACAGCTCCCTGCCCACTGGGTCTGCTTGCTTTTTTTTCTTCAAGAGCTGGTGTCTTCATTTCTCTCTCCTCACCATGCAAATGGTAGAGATACTGTCAAAATGGCATTTCTTTCTAAGAGGAAGCTTTTACACCAAAAAGGGACATGGAATCATTTTATATTGAGTTATACAAATGCCTCATGTAAGTTTTTTTAATGCTTGAAAAAAAAAATAACGTGAAAATTTTCTCTCGGGATCAGGTAGATAGGTGGCTGCTAGGACCTCTTGCCCCGGGCCAGTTGCTGTCCATGACAGGGCTGGAATCCAGAGTGTCTTTGCCTATTGTAGATCCATGCGAGTGACAGAATCCTTGAGAGGATTCCCATCACAGTTTTGCAAAACTAGGAAGGATGGCAGAGTGGAAGGCAGGAGTGCCAGGCTCTCGGTCCCGGGTGTAGGATGTCGAGATCGCTTTCCTCTTTGAAAGAGTTTGGAAGCCTCTTCCAGCTGCCTGGCTTGAGCAACTCCTGCCATTGTTTTGAAATAGCAATTATTATCCATAGTTTACTATTGAACACTGCATAGAAATAACCATTGAAAAATGGCCTTGCCTACTCATCCCAAAGATGACCATGTCATTAATTGGGTAGATTATGAATGCATTATTTTTTTTTTATTAAAGCACACTAGAAATGTTAGCTGTAAGAATGTAATAATATGAATGCACTGAACTTTAAGCCAATATGAACAAAAAAATGCTGGCAAAATTACACAGAGGTTACTAAATATCATTCACAGGTAGAAAAACATGTGTGCCTTCTTTTCTATCTCAGGACAAAGGAGGATGTTTTTGTGTGCCATTTAGAAAACAGTTCTTTAAAATGGAAATGAATCTTTTTTGTTTGTTCTTAAGCACATTAGCTTCCAGGAGAAGAGTTTGCAAAATATTTGTGTTCCCTTCTGTTTTGCCAATGTTCAGAAAACTCACTAAAATAGATGGAGTGGGGGGGAATATCAAATTAATTACCTAATTACCAAAGTAAACTCTTGAAAAAGAAAAAGGTATTTGTGTCCTTCAGTATTTATTGAACAGAGGAAATGACTGACAAAGGACAATACAATGCTCATGTGGTAACATTCATGTCACTTACAGAATTTGGTTCTTGTATGTATATTGCATACACAAAGAAATTCAATGTATAAGTTGTCATCATTGAACCATCTTCTTACATTCATGTAATGAAGTCATGGAATAGAGTGAAAACTAGCTCTTAACTTGCAATTATAACATGGTATTTAAAATCAGGTCACTACAGGATTCTAAAGATTGCCAATTGAAAAGCCAGAATTGTTTTTAAAGGGTTGGCAATAATTGACTCCAATAGCATTTTAGGTACTTGGATTCCACAACTGCCTTACCTTATAAACCCAGGTAATAAAATGGATTTTCTAATTCACTTTAATTCTTCATCTTTTGTCCCTCACTTTAATTCTTCATCTTTCTTCCCTATGTCATGGTGTATAAGAAAAGTGTTTCAGTCATTGCATTGGTAGAATTATTTCATTATTTTAAATGAAATGTCTACACAAAAAAATTGGTTTTATTAATACTGCAATGCAATTGAGAAATATTTTTAATTCTATTTCAATTTTATTTCAAGGGTAAATACAAAAATTACTTCTGTTAATTATCTACCAGTAGAAAAAAATTAGAAATAATAGTGATCGAGGGTGATTTATGGCCAGTTGAATCACCTCTTCCCTTTGAAATTTTTAGCTAACAAGTTAACCCTCCCAAATTCTTAAAATGTGAAATCATATTTTGCTGCCCATTAGCTAAAATATTTTTATTTGGCATTGAGCACCCACTGGTTATACTAATGAATGGCCATGTCATGCAGATGGCTGAGATATCAGAAAACATACAGCTGGTTTTGGGGGGGAAAAATGGCACAGGTAAGGATATCATGTCCTATGATATCTTTAATTTTATCTAATTTCCTTTGAATGGATAGTTGGGGCTCCATTTCCAAGGAGAATAGACAAAGAAATACAATGATCTTTGGCATTTCATCCTGCATTCCTAGTTTTCTCTTATTTTCAGTACTTGCCTATTTAGCCATCCTTGAGGGTCTTCCTCCAGCAACAGCCAGGCCTTTTCTCCACACCTTTCACTGGTTGCCGGGGGGAGGGGGGCGGTGAGTTTAGTGGCACTTTTCTTTGCTGTAGTGACCCAAGTGAGGCAACTTGAATGGATTTATAAATCACTCACATGTTTTCAATGGGACCCCACCTCCCCATCTGCAGAGACACATTGCCTGTGGAAGTCACATTGCTAAGATGAAATAATCATATTTCACATTGTGTGCCTTCTTTTAATGTCAGCTCATGATGATCAGCTGGTAGCCTGACAAAAGATGTGATGTCAAAATCGTTTTTGCAGGATATGAAAATAAGCAGCCTCTGAACATAGCCAGGCCTCGGAGAACTTGCTCTTAGGCTGAGCAACTTGATGCTGGTGATGAGGTCAAAGAAAGCAATTCAATAAGAATGGAAATTACTGGTGATACCATTGTCTCAGGGCTCTGCACTACATTAAACTGGACAACTGTGATGGATCTACTCAGAAATGCACTTAATCTTAAATTGCAAAAACGGGAGAAGGTCTCTGGGCGATGCCTCAGAAAAAGCCTTGATCTAATGCAGTGTGTGCATCAAATTTAGTAATTCATTTAATCCCATAAATGTGGGGGAGGAGAATCTTGATTACATAACTGCCTTGCTTTATCCTCTACCCAATGCCCTCATTGAAAAAGAAAGAAAAAAAAGCATCTCTCAAGTCTTTGTTCAACTTTGGCTGCTCCGACCAATGGCTGGTGACAGTCATTACTGGGTGGCAGGAGTGGAGAGCCTTGATTCAAGCCGTACCTGTCTAGGGTCAGTTGCGCATGTGCTTCCTAGGTGGCTGATACCACCGACGGCTGGCGATATGCGGGAACCTGGGGTGACTCGGGGTTCAGTCCAGAGCCAGGAGTGGCTGAGTGTTCTCATTCTCTCCCTTCTCCTCATGTTTCAGGGTCCCAGCTTCTACCACAGACTGAGATCTAATAAGATGGGAAGGAAGGAAAAAAGATTCGGTTACAAACAATGCATGATGACAACATTTTGGAACGTTAGAGGGCATTCAGATTTTATATTTCCCTTATTAAGACATTCAAAATAACACTTTAACTCCCTCTCCCCACTTTTGTAGCTCTGCTTTCCTTGCTTCCGGGTCTTCTACACCACATTTTATGGGGAGAGGCATCTTGGAATCTTCTTTGCAGAACACTCATCTCTTTATATTTGCTTCTATGTATTAAATAGAACTGCTTTGCCTCAGTCTTTGTGGGATGGCCTTAGTAGAAAGTGTCTTGAGGGGTCCAGTGGTGTAGTCTCTGTTCACCTGAGCTGGATGCTCTAGGAATGTCTATTGTGTGCGTTGTTTGGGCTCTCCTGTTGTAATTGAGACTTCATTGTGTGTGTTTTTTATATATTTTTTAATTGATTTTAGAAAGAGAGAAGGGGGGAGAGAGGGAAAAACATTGATTTTTGTTGTTCCACTTACTTGTGCATTCATTAGTTGATTCTTGTATGTGCCCTGACCGGGGATCGAGACTTCACTGTTGATGTCCTGTGTGGGGGAGGGATCTCCCCTCCAACTTGCTGCCAGTGAGGTTCAACCCCAATGTCATCGTGCCAGCTGTCCAGTGGTCGGGGACTCCTCAGCCCAGAGTGGGTCTGTCTTGAGTCTCACACCTTGATTGACCCTGTTCTGAGCTGTACTTCCTTCCCCCACAGAGCTGGTCCCACAGGTAGCAGCTGCAGGCGTTTAGTGGTGTCCTGCTGGCTTTTGCTTCACTGCACAGTCCGGGATGGGGACCCAAACTGCTGTTTCTGACTAACCAGACCTGGCAAAGACTCCAGACTGACTGCATTCAGCCTGGAGTAGCCGCAAGCAGTTGTCCACAGGTGGGATGAGAGGTTTTCCAACAGGGTGGGCCAGTTGCTTCTGCTTGGAGGCTAATTGTTATTCTCCGTCTCTTAATGGGCATCAGAAACTCTACAGGGTGGGGGCAAGGGATTTTCCAATAGGGTGGGTGAACTGTCATCCCCCAAGGCAAAAACAGCAGGATAGCAAAAGTTTGCCTGAGAAAGATGACCTCCGCAGCATGAGGGAATGATTCAGCACAGGAAACGGGGGTGTCTGCCTAATGAGCTCTAATCCCAGACCCCCCAACCCTGACTCACAGCTCCAGTTCACTCTGCCCGCCCTCTGCTGGAGCCCAAGGTGAGTGGCTGCACTCAGAATGTTGTGTGTTGGCCTTTTAAGAAGGTGTCTGCATTTCTAGCCATTTCTCCCTGGCAGACAGCAACCCTGCTGTTTTTCACAGACGGATGTTATGTGGACACCTTTCTCAGTTCTGGTGCCCTCTGCTCGTGGGCCCAGTTTGGATCATACACATGATCAAGTGGGATTTATGACAGCAGTGGTTCTCAACCTTTCTCATGCCGCGACCCTTGAATACAGTTCCTCATGTTGTGGTGACCCCCAACCATAAAATTATTTTCGTTGCTACTTCATAACTGTAATTTTGCTACTGTTATGAATCGTAATGTAAATATCTGTGTTTTCCAATGGTCTTAGGCGACCCAGCTAGCGGTTCTCAACCTGTGGGTCCAAAAATCAACCCAAGCCATTACACTCAATACTTGACAAAGGAGGCAAAAACATACAATGGAGTAAAGACAGCCTCTTCAACAAATGGTGCTGTCATGATCTCACTCATCTAGGGGAAATAATGAACAACATAGACTGGTGAACAAGAACAGACCTAGAAACAAGGAGGCACGATCAGACTGTCGGGCCTCAGAGGGAGGGTACGGGAGGGTGAGAGTAAAGGGGAGAGATCAACCAAAGGACTTGTGTGCAAGCATATGCGTCTAACCAGCGGTTGGGAACAACAGGGGGGTGTGGGGAGGGGGGGGATGGGAATGGGGGCATGAGGACAAATATGTGATACCTTAATCAATAAAGAAATTTAAAAAAAATAAAAATAAAAAATAAAAAACAAATGGTGCTGGGAAAACTGGACAGACACATGCAAAAAGATGAAACTACAGCACTAATTTACACCAAACAATAAATTTAAGGTGGATAAAAGACTTAAATGTAAGACATGAAACCATAAAAATCTTAGAGAACATAGGCAATGAAATCTCAGACATCATGTAGCAATATGTTTACGGATACATCTCCTAGGGCCGTGGTCGGCAAACCGTGGCTCACGAGCCATATGCGGCTCTTTGGCCCCTTGAGTGTGGCTCTTCCACAAAATACCACGGCCTGGGCGAGTCTATTTTGAAGAAGTGGTGTTAGAAGAAGTTTAAGTTTAAAAAATTTGGCTCTCAAAAGAAATTTCAATCGTTGTACTGTTGATATTTGGCTCTGTTGACTAATGAGTTTGCCGACCACTGTCCTAGAGCAAAGGAAACTAAGAAAATAAATGGGACTACATCAAAATGAAAAGCTTCTGCACAGCAAAAGAAACCATCAGATTGAAAAGGGAACCCACTGAATAGGAGAACATATTTGCCAATGATACATCTAATAAGGGATTAATATCCAAAATATATAAAGCACTCATACAACTCAACAACAAAAAGACAATCCAATTAAAAAATGGAGAGATCTGAATAGACATTTCTCCAAAGAGGACATACAAATGGTCAAGAGACACATGAAAAAAATGCTCAAAGTCACTAATCATCAGAGAAATTCAAATTAAAACCACAATGAGATATCACCTCACACCTGTCAGAATGGGATCATCAAAAAATCAAACAAGTACTGGAGAGGATGAGGAGAAAAGGGAACACTCGTTTGCTGCTGGTGGGAATGCAGACTGTGCAGCCACTCTGGAAAACAGTATAGAGTTTTCTCAAAAAATTAAAAATGGAACTCCCATTTGATCCAGTGATCCCACTTCTGAGAATATATCCTAAAAACCCCAAAACACCAAACAAACAATATATGCACCCCTATGTTCATAGCAGTGTTATTTACAATAGCTGGGAAACAGCCCAAGTGCCCATCAGTAGATGGGTAAAAAATGCTGTGGGACATTTACACTATGGAATACTATACAGCTGTTAAAAAGAGGGATCTCTTGCCTTTTGGGACAGCATGGATGGGCCTGGAAAATACTATGCTAAGTGAAATAAGCCAAACTGAGAAAGACAAATGTCACAGGATCTCACTCACTAGTATTTGTGGAATCTAATGAACAAAATGAATTGACCAACAAAATAAGACCTGAAGCAGCGAGGCATAGAACAGACTAAAATACCTTGATGTGAGGTTGGGGGAACGAGAAGAGATAAACCAAAGAACTTATATACTTATATGCATAGCCTATGGTCAAGGGTAATAGGGTAGTGAAGACCTGGGGGTGGGTGGGTGGGTAGGGACTGGGAAGAAGAGGGGAAAATGGGAGATATCTGTAATACTATCAACAATAAAAAGTAAATTTAAAAAATGGTTCAACTAGATTGTTCAAACAAGCAAAAATTTACAAATATGTGCGATAAATGGATAATTCAGGAGGCCTGAGTTGCCCAAAACCTCCACCTTCCAAAGGTCTCAGAAAGGTCTCTTACCTTCCTCCTCTAAACCCTCGGGGTATCCTGCCCTGCCTGGTAAAAGGGTCTCAGACTTTGGGCCATGCCATATAGTATGCTAACAGTGTGATTTATACTGAATGCCTGGGCTTTGGGTCACACTCTATCAGTTTGACCTCTTGGGATGGAGAGGGGGAGGCGCTGAAGACCAAGTAGCTAAGGTCCATCTCACACATACACTGTATGACTACATGACGGACCTCTCCTCCACCCCCTATAAAAGCCCTGGGCACCAAGACATGGGTGAGTTTCCGTGGCCGGTGACACTTTATACACGTTGTCACACATCGCCGAGAGGATTAAGCTCTGTTCGTGTGACTGCACTGGAAGGACAGCTGGGAGCGTGGAACTGGTTCAGTGCAGCTGGACTCCACCCAATGCACCTTTTTCCTTTGCCTATTTTAACCTGTATTCTTTTGCTGGGACAAACCATAACTGTGAGTATAACAGCTCTTCTGGGTCCTGTGAGTCCTGGCAAATCATTAACCCTGAGGGTGGCCTAAAAGATCCCAAACACAAGCTATAATAACACTAACATTTGTATGTATGCATCTGGCATTACTGTACATTCTTCACATGTATTAACTCATTTTCATGCCCCTAAGAAGTGGTGCTATTGTCTCCATTTTGGGGAAAAAACTAAGGAACAACAACAAAAGATCAGGTAGCATAGGAAAAGCAACAAAAATAGTGGGGAACCGGACGGTTTATCACCATCACACCACTCCAGGGTATAGCTAAGCCTGCAGAGCTATTTAGCTGAAATGTTTAATATTCCACCTCACTGTAAAAATAATTTTCTGCTTAAGATTCTTATCTCCATTCAGGATATGCATGTGCTGTAGAAAGCAAAATAAAGTCAGAAAGCAAATCCGTACAATTGTCCTAAAACAATGGGTTTCTACTCTAAATATCAATCCAGTCAAACAGTCTAACTTTAAGTATGAAGCCAAACCTTTGGAAATAAAATGGATTCATGTTTTCCTGGGACAGGGAAGAGGAAGCCCCAGGTAGCACTATATATTTTCTGTGCATTTCTCTCTGCTTTAGTTAAAGCTCTAATGTGGGTGGGAGTGGGGGAGGGTGTTAATAGACATATAAGGAGCAGAAAAGCCAAACATCCAGAGGACATTAAAACATACCCAAACAAGCATGGAGAAAACCAGAGCACAGCTGCCTACTCCGGGCAACTCCCTCCAGCACCGCAGACAGCTGCCTAGCTCCTTTCCCCACAGGCCCTGGTGAAAATGAGATTGATGGCCATTCCACTTTAGAGACTTGACACTTTTTTTCTCTTTGGTTCTAGGTGGCTTTATTTTACAACATAGCAAGTGAATCACAGCCACAGAGTTAAAAGGGACTTTTATCTAGAGTAACTCAACAGAAACTATTCACTAAGGGGCCTTGCAGCCTCTTAATATATCCCAGGTGAGAAACACACTCCTCCAGCTCCTAGAGGGGCAACTCTGCTAGAAGGTTCTTCCTTACATTGAACTTGCTGTAGACAGACAGACATGAGCAGAGCAAGGACAATGGGCCAGGTACAGAAGGTCATCAGGATGGAAAGCCCCAGGTGCCTAGCAATGGACAATCCGTTGGAGGGTGGGACCTTGCCCCCAGGGTGGCTTTTCCTCCCCTAGCTTATTCCTGGTCATGAGCTTTGGACCCCCTGACCTTTCCTCCCTAGAGATAACATCTAGGCCTCAGTTGTAGTCTAGCTCCAGGCCCAGAAAAGCAACAAAACCAGCCACTGCTGATGTCAGGACCAGCTGCATGGAATAATGACCCCCAGCCCTGGTGCCAGCCAATCAATCAGTGGAGACCACAACCCTGAATGGACACACCTGGAAAACTGTTGAATATTCTATTAAGATCTTTCCCTGGGACCTCCCCTGAAATCTCTGCCCTTAGGATGGAGGACCCAGTGTGCTCTCCTTCCAGGGAGCACGCCCGTCCCTGTCCCTTTCCCTGTCCCCTCTTCTCCTCTCTCCCCAGGCACATTACCACTAACTTCCCCACTCCCAAGCTCCAGGGGCCCTTCCCTTCCCTCCATAACTTGTTTCCTAAGCCCATTTCTTCTAGGGATTACTTTTGCTACCTCTGTCATTTACCCAGTGAATGTTCTCTTACCATTTGGGTCTTGCTCTCAATTATTTCCCAGCAAGAACCCAAAAAGGGTTCTGAACCCAGGTTTGGTCTGGGTACATGAAATCCATCTGGTCCACATAACAGCCCTTTAGGTATGTATCTAGCGCCCTTCAGCCCTCTCCTCACCCTCACCAAGGCTAACCAGATTCCTCTAGTGCCCAGGTTTCTTCTTTTAAGGTTTTAATTTTTTTTAATTGATTCTTAGAAAGGGAGAGGGAGAGGAAAGAGAAAAAGAAATATGGATGTGAGAGTGGGACATCGATCGGCTGCAGGTCCGCAGACCCAAGCATATACCCTGACTGGGAATCGAACCACTCACCCCTCAGTGCACGGGATGATGCCCAACCTACTGAGCCACATGGGCCAGGACTCTTGTCAAAGTTTCTAAAGCTCACTACTCTGGCACTCTCTGACATCTCTTTATCAACTGGTTGCCCACAGGGTATCATCTCAAAATAGATAAAGTTATTGCTTCCTTCCCCCCTCCCCCCTTTTGTATGCTTCTGTTGAAGCACAGAAAATACACCTAGAATTGCATTAGTCTTTCTGGCGCTCATATAACACAGCTGAGGGAAAATTTAGCTATATTTCCACGTGCTGCTATTAGACCATTTCTCTCCCATCTTGAAGGTGCTTGGTTGAGTATTAAATTTCATCTTTTAAATTTTGTTTCACATTTCCACTTTATCTCCATTATTTTGAACCTTGAAATTTGTGGTTTTAATGAGTATTGGATTTGTTTCCAAACATCCTCTGCCTCTATTTTCAGGGTCATTATGAAAAAAAAAAAAACAACTATCCCACAACAAATGCTCAAATATTGAATCTTCACACAGTCATCTTTTTACATTCACTCATGACAGAAATGTTGGTGAATGTTTCCTGCTGTATTCCAGGGACTGAGCAAATGTTGAGAAACATTTGTTCTTTTGTGAAATTATTGCCCATAGACCCACAAATATGTGTCACTACTCTGATAGTACCCAGAGGAGAGGGTTGTTTTTTTTGTGTGTGTGGTTTTTTTTTGGGGGGGGGCGGGGGGAGGGAGACATTAGCTCTAGAAAGAAAGGAAGGAAGGAAGGGAAAAGCTATCATTCACACAATGACCTCATTCACAGACCCTGTTCAGATGACTTCCTGGCGCCTCCACCTGGGGTCAGATTGGACCTATAGAATTTCTCTCAATACCTGTACTGACAGCAGGCGCAGAATGCAGGCTGTCCTAGCCAATACACTGGATGTCTTGGTTGATGGCAGGGAACAATCAAACAATTCTGAGGAACTGAGCGTGCGGAACTAAACATAACTTTCCCGTCCACTTTTTCCCTGACGGAGAAGAGGACTATGGCCTCTGTACTTTCAGCGGGGCATAATTCCATTAACCTGGTCACACAATGAGCATTTTGAGTAAGTAACCCTATATTATGAAGTATTTGAAATTCACTGGGAAACTATAAAGCAAATATTGCTTTTAAAAAAAAAATCTAGTACAAATAAATGAAGCCAAGAAAAACTCTCTTAAGTCTTGCCCTCAGTCCATTGAGCTGAGCCAAAGTGCTCTCTGGGAGGATTGATCAACTGCTGGCTGATAAAAATGCCTCCACCCCTTGTAAACAGAGCGCTCAGGACCTGTGCGGTTCGAGTATTAACCAAGGAGGAGCCCTGGCCTGGGGGCCAGCTCCCTCTTGGTGGTAATCTCCCCATTCAGGGACTTGGCCTTCTCACAAGAAGCTTAACACTTTGGCTAAAATAAACATTTTGACTTTTCTCTTGGGTCCTCTTTCCAACACTGAAAGCCAGCTTAACCCCAAGGGTAGGCAGGGGAGTGATTTGAGCTATTCAGCCATCATTATCGCAGTGGTGTAGCAGACTACTCTAACAAAGGCTTCATTCTGGCCCTGATAGCCACATTTTGTTTTCCTGCTATGGTCTCATTCTCCCTTTCTCCCTCCCTCTGCCACATTCCTCCCTCCCTGCCTGCTTTTCTCTCTCCCTTTCTACCTTCTCCCTTCCCCTTTTCCTCTCCAAACTTTTTAACATTCCCCACTTCATATCAAAGATCTGTAGCCATAAACTAATTTTTCCTGATTCTAAAGACAAGTAAATTCCAGGGAGAACAGGTGAAAGAGGAAAACATTCACCATGAGTGAGTACATTCTGCAGAATAGCAGTTAGACAGACATGAGCAGAGCAAGGACAATGGGCCAGGTACAGAAGGTCACCAGGATGGAAAGTCCCAGGTGCCTAGCAATGGACAATCCATTGGAGAGTGAGACCTTGCCCCCAGGGTAACTTTTCCTCCCCTAGCTTATCCCTGGGCACCACAGTTTGGACCCCCCTGACCTTTCCTCCCTAGAGGTAACATCTAGGCCTCAGTTGTATTTCAGCTCCAGGCCCAGAAAAGCAACAAAACCAGCCACTGCTGACAACAAGACCAGCTGCACTGAATAATGACCCCTGCCCTGGTGCCCGCCAATCAATCAGTGGAGACCACGACCTTGAATGGACACACCTGGAAAACTACTGAATATTCTATTAAAATCTTTCCCTGGGGCCTCCCCTAAAATCTCTGCCTTTAAAACCCTTAGTTAGGATGGAGGACCCAGCTCCCCGCCTTTGCCTTCCCCTTCCCTCCTCCCTCCTCCTCCTCCCGAGGCACCTTACCATTAGCTTCCTCACTCCCAAGCTCCAAGGGCCCTTTCTTTACCTCTAGAACTTATTTCCTAAGCCCATTTTTTTTCTAGGAATTAATTTTTTTTACCTCTGTCATTTTGTAAGTAAAATGTTCTCTTACAGTATGGGGTCTTGCTCTGAATTCTTTCCTAACCAGAAATCAATTACTGAGGTTGCTGAACCCAGGTTTGGTCTGACCCCACTGGTCAGACACCTGGTACCATTCCCGCCGCCTGGGAGTTCTGCTCTCAGCCAGAGGTTTATTTTCAAAACGTTATTTAGCTACCATACCTCAACAGCTAACACCATGTGTTCTTCTTACTAATGAATTGCCATTGCCTGGCTTGAGCTGTGTGGACTCCAAATCATGGGCACAAGAACTCTGCCCTTCAACCCCAGGCATTCCAGGAGAGTGATCAAAGAAGAAAGGCGAGAGCTGTGGGGAGTTTCAGAGTGATTCAAGGAGACCCCCATTGAATCAGGTCCCGGAGATCAGCCCCATTACTTCATCAGGTAGCATTCCACAGCCCTGGCTCTGTTCCCCAAAGTCAGCAATCGGCTTGGCTTTGTGGAATGGCACAAAACTTCTAAAAAGACTTTGGCAATGACACAGGAAAAGAGTTAAGCAGCCCCTGGCAGCTTTGAATAAACATTTACTAGTAGAAACATTGGAAGTGAAAAATGTTTTTAAAAGGTAAATTTGTTTGGCTCCTGAAACTAACTGTATTAGGCACATACCGACTTCAGGAAGGACTTCCCGTGTCTTGCCAACTTTTGTCCTTTTTAGTATTTTTATGCTTTTCTAGGAGGAGGTAAAAAACAGTGCTGAGGTAGAGAGATAGGGTATTTCATGATACTTCAAGATCCTTTCTTTTAAATGTTTAACATTCAGCCAATACCTGGGAACACCTCTACAGAACCGCAGTCAGGCAACATGGGACGCTGACTAGTGTGGAGTGAGCAGATTAGACCTCACTGAGGGCAGACCTCGGCTGCCAGAGACAAACGGTCCAGGAACTTGGACGTGAGGAGGAAGGAATTCGGGAAGGGAGCCAAAAAAAGGCCAGCGTTTCCACTGGCAGCTGCAACTGGACATTTTGTTTAATTATTTACACAGGAGTTTATTGGCCTTTATGAGACTATATTCCTGTGATATTAATTCTCAGTTTTGCATCTGTAAAATGAGAGACTATTACCACATTCTCCACAAGGCTGTGAGGGCTATCAGCTGTGATAAAGTGCCCGGCCGGCGAGGCTCAGTGGTTGAGCGTCAACCTATGAAGCAGGAGGTCAGGACTCCGTCCTCAGTGTGGGGTGTGAGGAGACAGCCGATCAATGATTCTCTCTCCTCATTGATGTTTCTCTCTCTTCCTCTCCTTTCCTCTCTCTGAAATCAATAAAAATATCTCTTAAAAAATAAAATCTTTTTTTGAAAGATGTAATAAAGCGCTTGAAGTTCTCTGAAGGAGAAATTACTTAAATGTGAAGTGTTTCTCATCTTACTAACACCTCCTGAGTGTGAGCAG
Organism: Cnephaeus nilssonii; assembly: GCF_951640355.1. Taxonomy (NCBI): domain Eukaryota; kingdom Metazoa; phylum Chordata; class Mammalia; order Chiroptera; family Vespertilionidae; genus Cnephaeus; species Cnephaeus nilssonii. Next base: position 33,269,666 of record NC_137089.1, on the reverse strand, counting down.
GAACCACTGACACGGCCTTGTCTGAGAACAGACAGCCCATGTCTGCCCACGTGCAGAAAACCAAGGAAAAGACCACAAACTAAAAAATAGCCGTGACGGAGGAATCAAGATGGCAGTGTAGATACTAGTAAATGTAGGTAAATGCCAGTACTCGCCGCCTCCCACAGCCACATCAAAACTACAACTAAAATACAAGCAACCACCACTCAGAACCTCCTGAAAGCTGGCTGAATGTAAGTCCTAAAACTAGAGAGGTAAAGAAGAAAGCACACTGAGACTGGGAGGAGGGGAGGACAGGCGGAACAGACTGGTCGGGCACCCACACGTGCAGCTTTTTTAATCCGGAGGGAGATGGTCTCTGCAAAGACCACCCGTGAGGAGCAAGGAGTCCCAGCCCCACACCAGCCCCCCAGCCCAGCGTCCCAGAGCTGGGAAGAGAAGTCCGTGTAACTTTGGGCCATACAACCCAGTAGGGATGGTGACTGAGAGACAAAGAGGCTGCTAGCATCCCAGGTGTAAGGGCCGGCGCACAAACTTACTCAGTCTCGCTTCCTCTGAGCTCCAGCGCTGGGCGTGCTGAGGGACCCAAACACATACAGAGGGGAACTGGATTGTCTGGCATCAGGACAGGAACTCAAAGGCAGCTTTCTCCCAGACGGGAGCCAGGGGCACTGTTCCAGTGCTGGGACCTCCAGTCTAGCAGGGCTGACTAGCAGCCATATCAGCGTGGCCCGCACTGGCTCCGCCCTGCTGATTCCCTAAGACTCCGCCCCATCCAATTTGCAGCCCTGGCCAAGCTGTTTGCAGCAGCTTTTCCGTATAAATGGCCTGTCCTGGCTTAGGCTTTCCTAAAATCTCTCAAACAAGCTGCAGCTGGTGACAGCATGCCCCAAACCTATCAATAAAAGGCCCAAGACCCAGCACTAGCACCAGCCTGCCTTGCTTCACAGCTGAGCCTCGCCTCCTGCATAGCAGCTCTCCCACTGTAGTTACAGCTGGTCCTCGCAGCCAATTGGCCTGGAGGTCAATTCCTTCCAGAGATGCCAACAGCAATCAAGGTTCAACTACAAGACTGTGCACAGAGCCCACACAGGGGTGCATCTAGAGTGTCCAGCTCAGGTGACTGGGGAGGTTGGGCCACTGGGCCCTATAGAACACCTACTATACAAGGCCACTCTACCAAGTTCGGAGACATAGCAGCTCTACATAATACATAGAAACAAACACAGGGAAGCAGCCAAAACGCAGAGACAAAGAAACGTGTCACAAATGAAAGAAATGAAAGCAAGAAAACTACTGGATACAGAGTTTAAAACCATGGTTATAAGGTTATTACTCAAGGATCTTCATGAGACTTTCAAGGATCCTAGTGAGAATGTGAAAGACATGAAAAAGGACCAGTCAGAAATTAAGCATACACTAACTGAAATAAAGAACAATTTACAGGGATTCAACAGTAGAGGATTCTGAGGATCAAATCAATTATTTGGAATATGAGAAAGCAAAAAACACCCAATCCGAAAAGCAAAAAGAAAAACGAATCAAAAAAATATGAAGATAAGGGGGAGAGATCAACCAAAGGACTTGTGTGCATGCATATAAGCCTAACCAGTGGTCATGGACAACAGGGGGGTGGGGACATACATGGGGAGGGGTTTGGGATGGGAATGGGGGCATGAGGACAATTATGTGATACCATAATCAATAAAGAAATTTTAAAAATATGAAGATAGTGTAAGGAGCCTCTGAGATAACTTCAAGTGTACCAACATTTACATTATGGGGGTGCCAGAAGGAGATGAGAACAAGGTATTGAAAACCTATTTGAAGAAATAATGACAGAAAACTTCCCATACCTGGTGAAAAAAATAGACTTACAAGTTCAGGAATTGCAGAGAGTCCCAAACAAGAGGACCCCAAAGAGGCCCCACACCAAGACACTTCATAATTAAAATGCCAAGGGTTAAAGACAAAGAGAGAATCTTAAAAGCAGAAAGGGAAAGCAGTTAGTTACCTACAAGGGAGTGCCCATACGATTGTCAGCTGATTTCTCAACAGAAACTTTGCAGGCCAGAAGGGAGTGGCAAGAAATATTCAAAGTGATGAATAGCAAGGACCTACAACCAAGATTAGTCTAGCAAAGCTCTCATTTAGAATTGATGGTCAGATGAAGAGCTTCACAAACAAGAAAAAGGAGTTCATTACCACCAATCCAGTATTATATGAAATGTTGAAGGGTATTATTGAAGGAGGAGGAAGAGGAGGAGGAGGAGGAGGAGGAGGAGGAGGAGGAGGAGGAGGAGGACGACCAAGAAATAGAAAATATGAACAATAAAATGACAACAAATATATATCTGTCAACAATCAAATCTAAAAATCAAAATAAATGAACAAAGAATCTAATGAACAAAATAAACTGGTGAATAAAACAATCAGAGGCACTGAAGCATGGAACAGACTGACAGTGAATCTCAGAGGGAAGGGGGGGGGGGGTGGGAAGAGATTATCTATGGACACAGATAGTAGGATGGTGAAGTCCTGGGGTGGGGCGGGAACCAGTTGGAGGGGGCAATGGGGGAGGGGAAAGGGGATGTCTGTAATTCTCTCAACAATAAAGATTTTTTTTTAAAATAGCTATGGAGCAGGAGATTAATTACATGATGCAAGTATTCTTGATTTTACTGAGCAATTTACCAAAGAATTCCCTTAAGCAGAGTGGCCCTAGTGCACCTGAAGTGTGAGAGAATTCAAGATCCTAACTAGTAGGTTGTGCCCAAATCCTTCATTGGGACCCGGGGTATCAGAGGGAGGTCTAATAGATGCCTTATGGCCCAGTCTATACCTGAACCAGTCAACTAGCCTTGGACTCGCTCCACATTCTCCGTGTATGTGGGTCTGCAAAGTTCTGAGGAATGGAACACACTGCTATATTTATTTTGATGTGGATTCAGGAATTCTGATACGGTCAGAAGGAGTGTGAAAAATTACGTGTTTTCAACATGCAGGTATTTCTGGAGAGGTATTTTTGCTGCCGATCAGAACTTAAAATAGCACAGCAAATGGCTGCAGGTGCTTGCACCTCCTGCGTTGGATAGAGTCGTATTTCATCAGAATTAGTCTGGCACAAAGAGCTGTCAGTCCGTTCTAGCGCATTCTAATTGTTCTTCGTGGTTCTCCCCCCTTTGAACTGGTGGTGCACAGCTTCAGTGGAGTGGCTTTGGTAGAGCTAGAATGTGATGTTTGAAAACAGGTAGAAAAACACCAGAAGCTGCCAACAGCTGAGACAAGGAAGATGACCCATTCCATGGGAGTTGGCAAAGGATGGTGTTCTCCATGAAAATGACCTTTCATGGGCCTATTTTTTTGAGTCAACTGATAGTACATTAATGGATCTCAATTTTAACGTGTTAATGGATCTTCTCTGATATTACTAGATTAGCCTGAATATCAATTTTCTTCCTGAGGGTCTGTACCTTCCCTGCCCAGATGGGGTTTAGGAACAGCACATCGCAAGGACAGTGTGATAAGAAACTTGCTTTTCAACTGAGTGGAAAAGACTGGGTAGAATTGAGGCTGGCAGGAATGGGAATAGACTTTATCCAAGAAAGCTGAGCAAATGCAATACCCAAGAAGGTGCTCAATAAACACTTGTGGAAGGAAGGCAGGAAAGGAGGGAGAGAGAAAGGGAGGGAAGGAGAGAGGGAGGCAGGGAAGCAGGGAGGCACAAACAGCGTGATAACAGATGATACAGGAGAAAGAATTTGACCTGGAATAAAGAAAACAAATTTACAATATTTTGCCACCTACTAGTTGTGGGTAAATCATTTAACTTCTGTGTGCCCCAGCTACTTTATCTATAACATGGGGATAATAATCTGTCTATTTTATCTATTTTTAAAAATTATCTATTTTTTAAATATATATATTTTTAATTCTCAAAACCTGAAAAGCTCAGTTTTCAAGAATCCTCAAAACAAGTCTAGGAAACACCTGTTTCCAGAGCTGGGGAAAGGGGCTCACAGTGACCATGTGGAAGCAAATGGAAAGCTCTGGAAAGTGGGAAGTGCTAGGAAGCAAATGAATCAGGACAAAGACGTGACAGAGGAGGCCTGGCAAAAAGGGGCTGATCCGACTGAGGCCAGGCCAGGGTGGTGAAGAGGAGGCCGCTTGAGAGACAAGAAGGAAGAGAGGCAAGAGGTCTGTGTCGTGGATTCCTCCTTCTCCTTGGCTTTGCCTTCTGTGTCCTGCACCTTCTCTTCCTGGCCACATCCTGGGTGCAGGGTTCCAAAGATCCTGGCCCAATGCATAAAATACAGCACAGAATGGAATTGGCCAATGTAAGTCTTACTTTTTTAAAATTTTAATTTATTTTTTTGTGTGTGTTTTTGTGTTTGTTTTGTTAATCCTCACCTGGGGATATCTTTCCATTGAATTTTAGAGAGAGTGGAAGGGAAGGGGAGCGACAGAGAGGGAAACATCAATATGAGAAAGACACATTGATTGGTTGCCTTCTGCACGCACCCGACAGGGCCCGGGGATTAAGTCTGCAACCAGAAGCATGTGCCCTTGACTGGAATCAAACCGGGGACCCTTCAGTTTGCGGGACTATGCTCTACCCACTGAATCAAACCGGCTAGGGCTGTAAGTCTGACTTCTAACCAGGAATTCAAGGCATCTCCTTTCAAGGGAACCAAGCGCAGTCATTGCCTGCTTCTCTGTTGGGGGCTTGGGACTTTTCATTGTTTAGTAGAAACTTCCATTGAGAAAGAAATCACAATGGAAACCCTCACGTACAACATTGGGGAAGAAAGCACTACTTATTGAGCTGTTTTTCAGTGCTTCCTGGGTACTTAGTCACGCCTCTGTCATTCCACTCTAACACTGGCCCCCTGGGGTTATATCCACTTAATAACTGAGGAAGCCAAGATGTGGCAGGGTTAAGTGACTTGCCCAAGGTCACAGAGCTAAAGAAATCAGTAGAAGAAAATGGCAAGAACCCACACGTAGCAAAATTGGGGAATAAAGACAAACAGAGAGGAAGAGAACAGTGTAACCACCGCGTCCGAGTCACGAAGCATCAGCCAGCAGGCGGGGGTTAGGATGTGGTGACGTGTAATGGCACCTCAGAGGCCTGTCCGAGCAGCGGAGCAAAGTGAAGCAGGGCTCCCAGGCAGATCGCCAGCGTCACAGGAACACAGAGGTTTCCAGGGAGATGCTGGAAGCTCAGCGCACTTATTTGTGGCCTTGGCATAAAAACTCCAACACCACAATGTGGACACGGTAAGCCCAAATGCTATCTACAACAAGGGTTTGCCTAAATCTGAAAAGAAACCATAATTCTGAATGCAAGCAGCACCCTGTTTCTCAAGAATGACACAGCAAAGAGGTTTTTAGCACACACTCCGATCATTAAAGCATATAAGAGAGATTTACTGCTGGCTAGATGGTGAGTGGGCATACACAGCATCGGCTTTATTGGAATCCAGCAAAATGTTTGTTTACCAACAGCAACCTGCTCACAAGGAAGAAATGTTCTTTGTTTTTTTCTGGCCTGGACTACACCTCCCTTCTCAAGTGCTTGCATCTGACCGTGGTGCTTGGGCAAACAGGAATCTTCCTCAGAACATACACCGTGCGTAACGGAACTGTTTGAACTTGAAACTGCACCCAAGCCGTGCAGCCACATCTGTCCATTTCCCTCTAATTCAATCTTACTTCCGCTTTGCCAGGAGCTCCAAACACTTTATCTCAGAATCTGCCATGTCATTCTGTGTAAAAAAGAAGAGAAAACATGCCCGGCACACGTTTTTTCCAGCCCCGTTCATTTTCTCAGGGACCAAATTCATTGTGCAGAATTGCCTTTCACTCCAACGGTGCGTGGCTGAATCCTAAGGAGAGGGCCCCTTCGTTTCTGCCGCAGAAGCGAAAGCTGTGTCTCAGCAAGATTCACAGGCAGCGATGAGGCTAAGCAGCTATTTTTCTTTGTTCTTTAAGAAATATTAACCAATTCCTGTCCAACAACCTGCATAAAACACCGGGCATTTTATGACTTACCCAAGAGGTCTTTGCTTCTAGAAGCAACATCTCAGGCCTTAGCTGCTGAGTAGGAACGACACCCCCAAACTAAGAACTTCCATTCTTTTTCCCCGAAAACCAGCCACATGACAATGAGGGAGCAGCTGAGACTGTGGGTCATTCATTCAGAAAGGATGCATTTTGTAATTTTATTGAACGTAACATCCACACAGGACATCTGTTCCCATGCCACCCAGCAATACGGACCCTTTATGCCCTGACTGCGTGGAAGACAAGGCCCTCCTGTTCCCACACTGCCACCCTCATGCTTTTTGTATGGCTTGTACTTCATGATGATGCACGACTTCTGCCGGAAATGAGTAGTTATCCAGCAAATGCATATGTGCGCCCCGTAAAAAGAGGGTTTCGGGCGGAAAGATCACTAAGGTCATGGCCGATTCTATTGACAGCTGAAAACAGTTAAACGGACTTTTACTACCCAGGCAGGGACCAGGATGGGGCAACGTGACTTAAAATTTCTTTCTGGCTCAGAAATCTGAACTTAGTCTAGGCTTTTCCCCTATCTTCTCCATCCTCACCCCCAAAATCAGATGGCTCACAATGTCTTTATGACACCTCACTTCTTATATGTGGGATCCAGGAGGGATACTGAGAGAACATAAGGATGAAAGCACTTGGTCAAAAGGACCAACAGAAATCCTACCAGGGCACATGCGGACCAGACCCCAAAGCGCTGGCACCTCCAATCACTGACCACATACGGTGGGATAGGATGGACCTGAGAATTGGGGCCATGCTTTACTCGAGCCAGTGGAGATGCAGCTTGGGGGTTTTAGGCCCCTTTCTCTATAAATAATTCTCTGGATCTCTGATAAGTTTAATAAATAAGTAAGAGCAGGAATGACTACATATACTCAGCCCAACTTTGTCCATGGTGAGGCTACAACAAAAATTAACCCAAACTTCCTGGAAATTACAAGAATTGAATGTTTTGACTATATGAATGGTGTCATCATACAGCTGGAAAATGAAAAAAAGAAAATGCACACACCCTCTGTCCCAGCAACTTCCAAGTTCCAAGTCTACCCAGAGGGACTTTCCTATGAGAATGAGGAGGCATATCAAAGACAGTCATTGAGCCACCCTTAAATGCCCATCAAAAGGAAATGGCTAGTCTGATTTATCCATGTTCTGGAATGCTATGTAGTATTGAAAACAGGAACTATGACTAAATTTACTAACACAGACATTACATAACAAGATGCGACAGGGTAGTGTGTCCACCCAAAATTTGTATGTTGAAGTCATAACCCCCAGGACCTCCAATTCTGTTTGGATACAGAATTTTTAAATAGGTAGTTAAGGTCAAGTGAGGTGGGCCCTAATTCAATATGATGGATGTCCATATAAAAAGAGGGAAGACTATGTGAAGACATGGGGAGAATAGGATCATCTATAAGCCACGGAGAGGCGCCTCAGAAGACAACAACCCTGCTAACACCTTGATCTTGGACTTCTAGCCTCCAGAACTGTGAGAAAATACATTTCCATTGTTTAAGACACCTAGTCTGTGGACTTTGTCACAGCAGCCCCAGCAAACCCATACACTGTACTACCTAGAGAATTGAATGGAAATGTCTACCCCAGTCTGATAACAGTGGTTACCTATGGGGAGGGATTGGGATTCAAGATAGTGGCTGAAGGGGAATTTAGCCTTAAATATAAGGTTTTATTTTTTTGCAATGAGAAATCCCTCACATGTTATTTGTATATCAATTTAAAAATACCTCTTCCATGGCACAGTATGCAGAGATGCAATGTACTTCACCGCCTGGATGGAACAGTCTCGGGAACTTGAGAACACGTGCACTGTCACCCCCAACCCCTGCATTCCTGTCTGCCTCAGTCAAGTGTCCCATCCCTCTAGTGCCTCCATGCTTCTGAGTGTCCCCTTTGCTTGGAGCCTCTTTCCACCCCCCCGCCCCCCCATTTAAGCCTGGGCTGCTGATTTTCATCCTTTAGATCTCAGCTCGAATGTCTTGCTCAGCAGGTTTTCTCCAGGCCCACGCTCTGTTCTTTCCATGTCTTCTTCACCTTTGTACTCCCAGTGACTAATCAGTGCCTTCAGCTAAGTAAATGCTCAATAAATGGTTCCAAATGCACGGATGACGAGGACATTCTCTAGCTGCCTGCTTTTCCAGCCACTGTGTCTCAAAGGTCCAACACTTCAGTCTGTGGCATTAGCAGACTCCTTAGAGACTAAGACTGTAATCATGCCGTGAGTGAGGTCGTAGCCTTTAACAGTTTCTATAATACAAGGGGACAGCTATATTTCTGGGCCAGCCAAGTCCCATTTGCTTCCAATTCTGATGAAAGCAGCTGAGAATGTATTCCAATTTACTTTTTTAAGTTCTGTGCCCGTAAAGGTCTTCAATTACTTAACCCACAATAGACCCAAGTCAAAAATGCCCGTTGACCTCCGACTGGAGGTTCTGCTAAGCCAGGCCTTACCTCTTCATCGGCTTGGGTGAGCACTCCCTCTCCAGGCTGGAGGACGTGTGTTTCACGTGCATCGCATTGTAGGACGTGTGCGTATAGTCATTTTCATCACTGTAGTCGGGACCGAGTAATGTCCGGGCCCAAGTTCCCATGTCGTAAGGAGGAAGGGTTCCTCCGAATTCAGAGGGCAAAAACTCCGGGTGTATGAGCTGGTGAAGGCTGTTTAAATTGTTCCCGTGCAGGAAAATCTGGAAAGAAAAAGTAGTTAGCAATTCAAAACTCCAAAACGTATGACGGAATATTTCCCCTGATACACAATGGAGCAATGACGCCTCGGATGCGGCGCCGCTGAGCTGATCATGTACTTAAGGAGGCATTCAATTCTGTGTCTAGAGCTTTGTCTTCATGAAGCGTTCATTTATTGCTCAGAAAAGGGGCTGCGCTCACCGTCCTTAAAAAAGGAAGTTTATGAACAAATTGGGTAGGATGCGGCCCTGGCCCCAATTTACAGCTACAGGGATCTCCTAATTATCCCTGCTGATGAAGAGTAGTGGTGCAGACCACCCACCCCGAGGCATGCTGCATATGCACCTCCACATTGCTCTCTCCTCTCTCCTGGTGCATTCTCTGCCCTCTGCACCCCCCCTCGGTACTCCCCTTTACTCCCAGGCCTACACCAAGTGGCAGCTTCTTCCTAAATGTTGGCTATTAAAATATTCCATGAACAGGAAGCTGCTTGACCCCATACCTCCCACAAGCATTGGCAGCAACATGGGCATCTGGTATTTGCATGCCTTCAAAATTCCCTTTGGTTTGTCACTGGGACTCTGAAAATAACCCAGTGCTACTAAATTATTGATTGAATCCAGGCCATTTGCAAACTCCAGCTGCAGCTCAAACGCTCAGGGACTGCGGAAACGCAGAAAACCACAGAGAAATAAGAAGAAGAAAGGGAGAGAGAGAGAGAGATTGAGAGGAGGGGCACTGTAGTTGTCCCCCCTCCCCCATACCTCCCCCACATTCCCGGCTTTGGGCGCTTCTTGTCATTACCCGCTTCCTGGTCTTGTCTTTAAGGAATGGCTTGATGAGCGTGTACAGGGCATGAATGTACCAGGGCTGGTTGACGAAATGGACTCCTCCAAAGCGGGCGGGAAAGCTGTCCTGGGGTGGAAAGAGAGAAACACACTCAGTGAGCGCGGAGCACGTGGTGCAGGTTAGCCTGGGCCAGCAGGGCCACAATCCGGAGGACAACCTTGTCTTCTCTCGGAAGCTCTCGCTATTGGTGGGAAAGACAGAAAACACACCCTTCCTATCTGCCGAGGTGTCCTCTGTTCCCCTTGCCCTGACTCCCCAACCCCTTTGACTCCACAACTTAAATATCGTACGTGGGTGCCAGGCCTGCCTTTCCCAAGTCACAATTAGGTGTCCACCCACATAGCAGGAGCGTGTGCAGCTGGATAGGAGAGAATCAGAATTCTCTGTGGCCTGAAGGAACCAAGGTTTCAGTTCCCAGGAGCCCTAAGCACAGGTCTCCCTGCTTACCCGCATTCTCTGCTCACCTGCTCCAGCCCTCCCCCACCCCCCCCACCCCCGCCCCCATCACCATGACAATGGCTGTACTTTGTGGGTGAGTGAGGCTCTGTAGAAAGGGGTTGGGAAAGAATTTCAAAGGATCTCCGAATCCACAGACACCAAGGGTACCAGCACCTTTTTCACAGATTACAGAATCAGGTCCTCACTTCATCCAGGGAGCCACACAATAGGTCCCAGAGAAAAGATACTTGTTGATGGATGGGCTAGTGAATTCTCCTAGTGGAGCTCCTCTTTTTCTGCAGATCAACGCATTTTGTAAGTACCCGGAAATACTAACAGCGTTTTTAAAATGGTTCCAATTTTGGAATCCAGATCAGGGCACAGGCGTGTTTTAGAAGCCGAGAAGCTGCTGTCAGTGCTGATTAGGTTCACAGAATAAGGAGCCTTGATCACAAAGTCTGAGCTAGTCCCCCAGCACCTGAGGTCCCACTGAAGGGCTCCCCCAGATTGCATGGCGTTCATCTTGGTTAATGGAATTTAAAAAGAAGGAGCATCTAATGCAATTTGAATTGCCAAGTGTGCTGGCGATCAATTTCGGTGCAACAAATGTCTTTGCAAAGGTTAGCAAGATGAGATGAAAGCAGAAGGGGCCTGGCTGTCTGAGCTAAGAGTTCAGGTAGCTTGCTGCTTCCTGCAGGTGTCTGAAATGCCTTGCCTGGGTCATTTTTAGTAACATGGAAAGAGGGTTATTAACTTTTTTTTTTTTTTTTCAGAACCCTCTGAGTCTACAGGCTCTCTCGGCATTTTTTATACCAAGACCTAGTTTCCAATAAATACATGCAACTGTGCTTAGGGTTGACATTTGAAAAACTTAAAAGTATTTTTGCCTCTATGTAGACATTTTACATAGAACAAAGAAATTAGATATTTTGAAGGTTATACTAGACAATTTCAATTAAAGGTCTTTTATCTTGCAATGTATTTATTTATTTATTTATTTATTTATTTATTTATTTTTAAAAAAACTTAATGAAGCCACCAAGTAAGGGTAGAGAGATCATTTATACTAATTTGGACATTTGTCATAATCTCTCATTATTCTAAATCTGAATTGAGAAATAGAAAAGCTCTTAATAAGGTAGTCTTTTCCCTTTTAGGAACAGTTTGGGATCTAAAAATTCTTTTCTTAAAAAAAAGCCATTTCCCCAAGTTTTTCCTTGGCAGTAAGTGCTAAGCACTAATCTTACTCTTTTTGGTCCTTTGCAACTTGTTATTCAGAAGTATAATCCATTATTCCACCCACTAAACATGGGTTCTGAGGGGCTGTAGAATGAGAGGAAAGGGTTTAGCTATAAAACCAGGGCTTTACTGTGTTTTTCTTTTAAATAGGACCAATAAGAAGAATTTTATTTCTGCTGAGAGTCTGTTATATTACACATTTCTAGATTAGTAAAGTGGAAGAAAACTCTATAATACTCTAGAGGCAAAAGGTAAAATCTCAAAAGAAAATATTAATCTTTTAAAAATATCTAGAGAGCCTTAGCTTTAGTCTATGGAACCTCCATCATCAAAGCCATCAGAACTGTCTTCTATTTGTGTCAGAGGAGGTTACTGGTAGAAGACAAAACACAGGCCTGAGACCCTGTCAGTTCTCTCCAGGGTGGCTCTGGCTTCGAGTCTGCCAGCTTGAAGGCCCAGTGCGTTTTTACTGCTCTCCTTCAGCCAGTGACCATGTGCACATAAATTCACATAAAATCGTATGCCTCAGACTTCTGGGTTTAGGCCAGAGGAGAAACAGGATGACTTTTCTTCAAGTTCCATCTATAAAATGCAAATGAAGGACCTCCTGTGCAATAAAGGCAATGTGCAAATATTCTGGGTATTCTCAAATGAGCCTGACCATATTATTAATAACTAGAGACCCGGTGCATGAAACTCATGTATGGGGTGGGGGTCCCCTCAGCCCGGCCTACACCCTCTCCAATCCGGGACCCCTTGGGGGATGTCTGACTGCTGGTTTAGGCCCGATCCTGGGAATTGGGCCTAAACCGGCAGTCAGACATCCCTCTCACAATCCTGGACCACTGGCTCCTAATCACTCACCTGCCTGCCTGCCTGGTCACCCCTAACTGCCCCCCCCTGCTGGCCTGATTGCCCCTCACTGCCTCTGTGTGCTGGCCTGATCGCCCCTAACTGCCCCCTGCTGCCGGCCAGGTTGCCCCCAACTGCTCCCTCCATGCCAGCCTGGTCGCCTCCAACTGCCCCCCCCCCCCTTGCTGGCCTGGTCGCCCCATGCAGCCTGCTGTTTAGTCATTTGGTCATCCCTCACTAACCCCCCTGCTGGCCTGGTCATAGGCAGCCATCTTGTGAGGGTGTGAGGGTCAATTTGCATATTACCTATTTATTATATAGGATGATGTGTGTGTGTGTGTGTGTGTGTGTGTGTGTGTGTGTGTGTGTGATGCAAATAGAAAGGTGAAGGAGGGAAAATTAGCAGACACAACCCTCTTCCGGGCAATGTCCATCAGTGTTGGTCATGTAGCCTGGTCATGTTAGCAAACTGCCGGTAAAGGGGAAGTTGTCTGCCACACAAATGTCCCCCAGGTCCCTAAGAGGGCCCACCACCCTCGGGGAGGTGCACTTCTTAGGAGCTGGAGCAGATCTAGCTCAAGCCTTAAAGGGGGACATATGTAATACTTTCAACAATAAAGATTTTTTAAAAAGATGGTAAGCCTTGATTCAATGACAGTGTAACACTTTGTTGGTTTTTGTTCTTAGCAACTGTGTGTCTTACCATGCTTAGTTAAAACAAATCCCAGGTGCCTTTACAAATCCCAGGTGACCCATCATATCAACAGGTTAAACAGGGAAAACACACGATCATCAATTGTTGCAGAAAAGGCATGTGATAAAATTCAACACCCTTTCTTAATAAAAACAAATAGGAAAAATAGGTCTCTATTTGCAGATAACATGATTACCAACATAGAAAATCCCAAAGAATCTATTTAAAATAAACAAACAAAAACCCTCCTATAACTAAATAGTTCATCAGCATTGCAGGATAAAAGAGAAACATACAGAGACTCCATCATATTACTATATATTAACAATAAACATAAAGACATCAAAATTTAAAATATATCACCATTTAAAATCATTCAAAAATTTAAATATTTATGCATAAATCTAACAAGACACATGCAGGATTTGTATGCTGAAAACTACACAATGCTGAAGAAAGAAATCAAAGAAGATTTCAATAAATGGAGAGGCATATTATATTGTAACTCAGAAAAGACGACATACTAAATATGCCAATTCCTCTCAAATTGATAGACAGGTTTAATGCAGTACCTAGCAAAAGCTACTAGTAATTAAGATTTTTTTTTTGTAGACATTGATAGGATTCTTTTAAAATTTATATGGAAAACATAGATCCTACAATAGTTAACACACTTTGAAAAGAAGAATAAAGTGGAAGGAATCATTCCATCCAATTTTAAGACTCTTTATACAGCTACAGTAATCAAGACTGTGTGGCATTGGAGGAGGAAAAGATGCATAGGTCAGTGAAGCAGAATAGAGAATTCAGAAATAGATCCACACAAATATACCCGACTGGTTTTTTAATAAGGTGGAAAGCATTTCAATGGAGGGAAGAAAGCTTTTCAACAAATAGTGGTGGAACAATTGCTCTTCCACAGGTCAAAAGATGAACCTGACAACCACACATCTCATTCGAAGTTAACTCCAAATGGATCATGAACTTAAACGTAAAACATGAAGCTATAAACATCTTAGAAAAAAATATAGGCCACAACCTTTAGGAAGTCAGACTAAGCAAAAAGACTTTAGATGTCTCCAAAAGCATAATCTAGAAAATAAAAGAGTAATAAATTAGCTGTTGTCAAAATTAAAAACATTTACCCTGTGAAAGAGTGGAAAAGAGAAACTATGACCTGGGTGAAAATAGAGCAGAGTTTTTCACAATAGCCCAAATTGGAATTAACCTACATATCTTCAATGAGTGAATGGTTAACCAATTGGTACAGTTATACCATGGAATACCACTCACCACTTAAAAGGAACATTTACTGACATACACAACAATCTGAATGAGCCTCTGGAGAATTTGGCTAAGTGGAAAAATCCAACCCTAAAAGTCTATACGTCTGATTCCATTTACCATATGACATTCTTGAAATGACAAAATGATAGAAACTAAATATTAGTGTTTGCTTGGGATTAAGGAGTGGGTGTGGCTACAGGAGGTTAACATGGGTGATCCTTGTGGTGATGAAAATGTTCTGCATCAATATCAATATACTGGTTGTGATATTGTCCTCTAGATTTGCAAGGTGTTACCAGTGGGGGAAACCAACTAAAGGCTCTATGGGATCTTGCTGCATTATCTCTTAAACTGCATGTGAATCTACCATTATCTTAAAATAAAATTTTAAAAGTATGATTATTGTGACTATTTCAAAACTCTCCGTTAATGGGAGCAGCCATTTTTAAAAGTAAGGTAGAAACATTTCTAAGGATGATCTTTTCTGTCTTACATGGAATGTTCAACAAAAAAATGCCAAGGTAAATTGTAGGCGCAAGATACATTGCAGGGCATTCTAAGTGCCTCTTCTTTATTTTCTCCGGGAGTCCTGGGCACCACTAAGAGGCTCTTGCAATCCATTAGAAATGTGTTTCATTATTTAACGGGCACTTTGTTCACACTTCATTTTCGCACGGCACTATTTAAGCATCCCTCAGCTGCCATTTCTTCCGTTCGATCAGGATTTAGGAGCAGCATGATAGAGGCAAAACTATTTCCTATCTTTCTTTTACAATCAGATACAGATGTTTCGAGGGGCAGTTGGCGGAGTTTCCTGCTGCATAATGTGGTCTTTTCTGAGATGTGTAATGCCTGCAGGCTAACACCCTTCACACCACAGTTCAAAACACACCTGACCTCAACATTGCATTGCCCTGTGAAGCTCGGGAGCTTGGCTGCCCTGTCTCACTCTCCTCCTTTCTCACCACTTCTGCTCTTCCCTGGAAACTAGAATAGGACAATTCAGACGCACAAATACTGTGAACTCACCCCACCCATGAAGATGCCTTTGAAAGCCAAATGCAAAGATGAAAACAGAGAGAACAAGCACCTGAGCTGTTTACAGACCTTCTCCTCGGCCCCCCAGCTCCGCCCCGTTAGTAGCTGCATATCTCCCAGGGCCTTGACTGAAAGCATCCATTCATTCATGTAACTGTATGCATGGAGGTCTGCAGGCGGCGTAAAGACCCAAGCATGAAGTTTGGTTTCATCTGTTCAGTTCATGCATGTCTTACTAATGACTCCCATTTCCTACATCACAGCAGACAGATACAAGCATTTTCAGCAGCATAAATGGGTGTCACTGATGTAAAAGAACCTTCTAAAAATGCTATATTTCATGGTGATAGGTTTCTATTGTCGCATGTGGTAGTCATTAGTATGAAAGTCACACATCCACCTATTTGCAACAAAGTGGAGCTTACACAATCCAATTCCACTCCAAATGCTTCATATGAATCGGTAGTAAGCATGAGAGAGAGACAGAATGTGTTTACTAGGAAGGCAGTTGGGCAAAGGCTCCAACTGATTATGGGGCTATTGATTTTCTTCAGATATAGGCTCCTGAAAGGTACTGTTGACTTCTGTGAAGCTGTACCAACCCAGTGTTCTCTTGAGGTGAGGAAGGACTTGGGTTTTTATGCAGGATCAGAGCAGGGTGTGCTAGAAGACAAAGTTTTATCTGCAGATCCTAGAACAATTACAGCCTTTTGGCAATTCTAACCACAGTAAGTGAAACTGGCAGCCCAAGCTCAGAACCTTCCCTGGCTGCAGCCCAAACAACGCTCCTTGATGATCTCTCCCATGCTCAGGTCTGTTCAACAGATCAGCAAGCAGCTATTGAGCTCCTTTTCTGAGGGAAATGCAGGGATACGGGGATACATGAGGTGTGTTCCTTGCCTTCGATCAATGCATTGTCCAGTGGCAGCAAGCGAAGTGACAACGCTTTGTTTGAGAAAAGGATGCAGATTTCAGAGTTCAGGTTCTGTGGTTCATGGTAGCTCCTCAGAGCAGAGTTCATAAATATATGATTGAGAGTTTTCAAGAGTTTATTTGCCACTAGGAGCTCCTACATTTTGCTTAGCCCCACCGCACTATTTTCTAGGAATAAGTTTACAGGTGATTTCTATCTTTTCTCTTTTTTTCTTTCTTTCTTCCTTCCTTCCTTCCTTTCTTTCTTTCTTTCTTTCTTTCTTTCTTTCTTTCTTTCTTTTTCTTTTTTTTTTTTTTTTTAGAGAGAGAAACATGGATCCATTGCCTCCCACACATGCCCCAACTGGGGATGAAACCTGACCTGGTATGTGCCCTGACTGGGAACTGAATCCGCCACCTTTTGGTGTATGAGACGATGATCTAACAAACTGAACTACAACAGCCTGGGCAGTGGTCTCTATTTTTAAAAATAAAAACATAAGAAGGAAGAAGGAAGCAATGAAAGAAGGAGGGAAATAAATAAAAAATCATCTCATGTTGTACCCCTGTCAAATTTCTGCCAAGACAACAGGAAATGTGACTATAAATTTAAAGAATATGTTGATTACACTAGTGTCTACCTCACACCTGGTAAGAAAGCCTTTAGTAACAAGAAAACCAAGATAATCTCATTTGCTTTTTTTTACTTCCTATGGCAGAGCTCCAAACAGCAGAACTCCAGTCTTCCTCGGCTCTGGCAATCTTATTGCTGCCAGGCGAGATGAGCCAGGAGGTGACCATACTCAGGAGGTGACCACTGCGGGGAGGACAGAGGGGTGGAAGGCAAAGCCACAGCCTGGTCACTCTGAGTTGCTGAGCTGAGCTCCAGCAAGGAGAACTTTATCTGCCATAAAAATCACTCCCAGCTTCCTAACCACAGTGACCTGAAAAAAATGGTTTCTATTTGACTATTAAATAGCAAATGCATTGTAGTGAGTATACAATACTCCATCTTCAATTTTCCCACAGGGCCCCTAAGTGGTAAATAGGTGATTGTTGTTCATTAATTACAAGCCGATTCATGGAGAAACCCAGAGTGCCTGAATCACTGATTTGCACAGAAAATCAATGCCGGAAGATGCAACATTCTTCTCATGATTCAACCTGCCTCTTTGTGCAGAAACTCACGAAATCATGCTGTCTCCTAGAGAAAGAAGCATGGTGCAGGGAATACAGAAGTCAAAAATTTGGCAAAGGTTAAGCTTTTAACCACACACATATCTTTGGTCTGTAACTAAATATGTAATAAGCAAGTATAATAAATAATATATATACAGTATATTTAAATTGCAATCAGTAAAGGTAATTTAATACCTAAGAATTGGGCACTTAGTATCTACCAGAAACTTTTATATGTGTTGTCTTATTTAGCATGACAACAATATTATGTAGGTATCATCTATATTATGTAGGTATCATCTATGTAGGTAGATATATAAAATCTATATTATCCCACTTTTACAGATAAGAAAACATAGCCTTATTTAAAATAGTTAGAACCTTGGTCAAGTTCACACATCAAGTAAGAGATTGAATGAATCTGAACCCAGACCTAACAGTTCTGATAGTCATACTCTTATCTCCTCGACTGTATTACTCTGTTAAAGACAGTTAAACTCTGCATCAGCAAAATTTGGACCCTTGACCATCTTCATGAGGGTTTTCAGGATGCATATGCTTACTAATTCAGATCAAACAATAAACATTTCATGCTTGAAATCTCAAATTCAAGTTAAAATGTCCTAATCTTGTTGTAGCTGCACATGCTTTATGTACCTTTCATAACAGGGCCATCATCATGGTTTGAAAGTGTTGTCATTGAAAGAGAGTCAAAGTTATTATTAGGATAGAATAAACAAGTATTTTTAATGTGCACTCTGAAGTTTTAAAGATGAACCTGAATATCTCCATATAAGTTCCAGCCTTGTTGGGGAACGTTTTACTTCATTTGAACTGCAGAGCTTTGAGTCAGCTGGAAATATCCTTGAACTTAGCACATTTCATTTTCTAATCACTACATATAAACCTCTTCTTTACATCAAAACTACCAACAACCTACCTCCAACATAAACAGCAGGGAGGATTCTATCAGGACAGGCTTAGACAAAGTCATAACATTTATTTGTGGTGCTGCTCCTTCATCCTTGGGATGGAGTTGGTGAAACTCCCAATACCCTTGTCTTCTCCTCTTCCCAGGATCATGGCCAAACTATGTTTCCAGTCCCCTTGTTTCAAGGTGAGACATATGACTAAGCTCTGGAGAATGAGCTGTAGGTGGAAGGTCCACCAACCGAACGTAAGTGAATCCTCCATATCTTTTTACCTTCTCCACGTGGCTGGAAGTGAAAGACTCTGAGACCCCAGAAGATGGGGGAGCCCCCAAACAGGAGTCCCAAACTATGAGCCACTTGTTGGAGGAGGGATTCATGCCCAGTAGAACTAACTGGGGACTGCAGTAGAGGAATCTATGGGCATGAGAAATAAACGCTCATTCTGTTAGTAAAACCAAACACAGCATAGCTTATCCTGTTCTAATGAGACACTAACAGTGAATGGAAGGGGACATCTCGGCTGTGGAAATAACTTGGGAGTTACCAGCTTGTAGGTGAGATTTAAATCCATGTGCTTTGTGAGTTCACCCAGCAAGTGAGTGAAGATAGAGCAGAGGCGAGATCCCAAGACTGAGCCCTCAGGGCTGTCATATTTAAAGGGAAGAAATATGAAAAGAACACAGGACAGGTGGCTGAAGGGTGGCCTGTCAGGCATTCTTGCAATATCTCAGCACTTTCACAATTGGCAGAGCATTCGATGATGTCAAAGGTTCCTGAGCAGCTGAGTAAGATGAAGGCTGAGAAATGTCCTGTGAATGTGGGGCAATGTGAAGGTCCCTGCCTTTAAGGAGGTTACCTTCTAGTTGGAAGAGATAATAACCAAAGTACTAGTAAAAACAACAACAAGAAACAGCTAGATAAGGATGCTACATTAGAAATAAACTAGGAAGAAGGCTAAGGATTGTTGAGGAAGGGGCTTGAATTTTAAAAACTTGGTCAGGGCCCTAGCCGGTTTGGCTCAGTGGATAGAGCACCCGCCTGCAGACTGAAGGGTGCTGGGTTTGATTCCGGTTAAGGGCACATGCCCGGGTTGCAGCTTGATCCCCAGTAGGGGGTGTGCAGGAGGCAGCTAATCAATGATTCTCTCTTTCTCCCTCTTCTTCTCTGAAATCAGTAAAAATATATTTTAAAAAATAAAAATAAAAAGTAAAAACTTGGGCAGGGACGGCCTCACTGAGAAAGTGACCTCTGAGTAAAGACTGGAGGTGATGTGGGAAGCCAGCCACATGGCTGCCTGGGGCTGGCGTTTCCGGCCAAGGGCACAGCTGCAAACATCCAGCAGCCGGAGCATCCCCCACTATGTCGGAAGGAAGGGATGGCCTAAACTAGCATTTCCCAAAGTAAGTACTGCAGAATATTCATTCTGAAGGGTCTCCCCAGGCCAAGTCCCTTCGGAGGTAAAGGAACACATTTATCTATTTAGTGATAGTCTTTGGAAAAGCCCAGTAGCAAAGAAACCCATTGAACTCTGTTTGATCTGTGGTTTCCCACATGATTTAAACCATAGGGCATCTTTGGAAGGTAATCTACTAACCAAAACCAATATTCAAAAAAACCCACAAGAGGAAATTTTGGACTTACTTGCCTGTCTGTGTAGGTCAGAAAACAATGTATTTCAGGGAACAGATCTATCAGACTTGAGTTAACAATGTGACGGCTTAAATATTTTCAGATACTATTTAAAATAAAACTATTATGAAAGTCATATACTAGTAGTTATAGGGGGCCTGCATGTGATTTCAAAAAATCATTCTATGTCTTTTTAAGAAGTACATTTAGGTCATTTGAAAACCTATGTTATTCATATGTTACTCAGCTTGCCCATGGTTTTTAAGCTTTTAGAAAGAGGGAAGGCCAGAGATTTCTTGCTCAAGCCCGAAGGAACAGGGAACTGAATGTCCTCCTGAGCAATCAGCCTATTTTCCACTCCACTTCATTCTTCTCCTGTCCCGGGAAACAGCAGCACCATCCATTAGAGGTTGAATGACACCTGCATTTGAGGTCAGCACAGAGCACAATCTTCCTTTTCAACGGGAACATGCTGAACACTGATTTGGTGTCCTCTTGAGGCAGGGCTCCAGCCGTAGCAGAGCCCACAGAGATGACTGGCAGGTCACTGTGACCTGGGACCCAGGAGAAGAGCCGGGGGGGGGGGGGGGGGGCTAAACACAACCCCTTCTTGAGTCCAAGAGTCATTTTACACAGACAGAGAACACTGCTTTTTACTGCCTAACTATAAGTTTGTTGCTTTGCTGGGTGGGAAAAAAAATCCATGCCTTGTACGTGGAGGGCAAATAAGTGCCCTTCGTGGAGGGGGGAGGGGGGATTTTACTTTCCCTTCTTTTTTGAAAAAACTGTCTCCTACACCTCTTCTTCTTGCTCACCAGTCTTCCATGCAGCAAGAGGCCTATATTGTCTTGTAAACACTCCATTATCCAGAGAAAATTCTCGTTAAATCACACCAAACTGCCCCAGCGGTGCCATGAAATTTACCATTTGATATAAGCCTTTCTGGAGATCTGATGCATTCACATACTTACGATTCATAAAGTCATCTGCAAAAGGGTTTTGACAGGTATGTGGACTCGACAACATACCGGTCAAAGGACTTTCTGCACTGACTCATGTACCGCATTGGCCTGGGTGCTGAAAGCACACTCAGCTCCTTCATAAACACGGACCATTATCAATATGTGAGCCAGGCTTTCATGCAGAGAGCAGCTTACCTTGGTAATTTAAAAAACATGGTAGAAATGATCCCAGAGAAAATCACAGCTCACCAAACAGGACTGTGAATTCTGTTTGTGCTTTTAACTCCGCTGTGAGAATCTTGGGGAATTTAAGGGCCAAGGGAAAGAAGATTATTACTAATAAAATTAGATATTTTCTATTAGAGAAAATTTATCACCACCATTGTAATATACCTTGGGGAAGGTGGCTTTCTTGTGTTTTAGCGGTAACATAAATTCTTGTAAGTATTTTATATTAGCAAAAGCACCATGTTTATTGAATACCACAGCATTCAGGTATTCTATTTCAGATTAGAGGCTTTCAGAATTAGCTGGTATCTTCAAGAAAATGCTAGATAATGGTTCCATAAACACACGCAACCACATGGATTTCTACAGGGTAACATCATCAGGGGGCATCTCCATCAGCTCCAAGGGGAAGAACGTGTTGTTTTATGTCAGCATAATTGAAATCTGCTGTCCTAGCCACATGCCCTCCATGGAGTTCATACTAAAGAA
Source organism: Cnephaeus nilssonii (assembly GCF_951640355.1). Taxonomy (NCBI): domain Eukaryota; kingdom Metazoa; phylum Chordata; class Mammalia; order Chiroptera; family Vespertilionidae; genus Cnephaeus; species Cnephaeus nilssonii. The sequence goes on along the minus strand of NC_137089.1, from coordinate 33,248,157 downwards.
ATGAGAAACTCACCCCTTGAGGGAGAAGACTCTCAAAAGGTATATGACATTTCCAGGGTCTCATTCCGGATATTATAATATTATCCTGCAGCCCTACTTCATTTTATGTTTCCATTCTATCCATGGGGTAAGTGTACTGAAGGAAGGGAGGGAACAGCTGAGCCCAGAGAAGAGATGCTGCTTTCAAACACCTAGCACAGAGCCAGGCACATAGTAGGTGCTCAAACACAAGGCTAGTCCAGTAGTAGTAGGCGCTGGGGCTGGAGATCAAATGCAGGGACACTGTACCACCAGCTGACAGAGGTCAAACCCTCCACTGAACACTCATAAAATGGGAGTGAGTGGGAAAGGTGGTTCAACCTATAGCTTTCTACCTGACCCCTAAACCGATCCCACCAATCATCATGTATGAATGGCAGGAAGGCACACTACCATGTGACAGGACTGGGGTAGGACAGGGGCATGCTGTTTGTTGGTCTCAAGGCAACCTCACTCTATTTGAGAAGATACAATTAGCAAATAATATAAGTCCATATACAGTAAAGCACAACATCCTGAGCTATAAGTGGCATGTATTGAGGGGACTGTCAGGTAAGCTTTTCCTGAATCAAAGAATCTATGCAATAGCCTGATTGGTGTGGCTCAGTGGTTTGAGCATCGACCTATGAACCAGGAGGTCACAGTTTGATTCCTGGGTTGTGGGCTAAATCTTCAGTAGGGGGTGTGCAAGAGGCAGCCGATGGATGATTCTCTCTCATCATTGAGGTTTCCATCTCTCTCTCTCTCCCTTCCTTTCTGAAATCAATAAAAATATATATTTTAAAAATCTATGAAACAGATATAAATGTCCAAATGAATGTTTGGACTATAAACCCTCTGTAGAAGAGGGTGTGTGTAAGAATGATGGATTGGTGTTCATGGACTGTATGCTGGTTGGGTGTCTCTTGAAATAGAGGTAGAATGTGATATGGAATCAAGACAAACATTTTACTTACACACACCCTGGCCTCCTGATTGGAGCCAGGTTCTAACTCTAAATAAACTTGTAAAAATGTATTCACAGCTCCATAGGGCCAGAGATAGGAACTGATGACATTTTAGCAGTCTACAAGTCTAACTTCATACAAAATGGAGCTGCGGCTGATCTAACAGCAGGCAAGCACAGAAATGAGATCCAGTCTGTATATCCTGAGCTTACTTCAAAAAGTGACCACATCTAACATGCAGAACTATCTCCTCTCTTTTATCCTAATATCCCAGACACTGTTCAATAAATATTTGTAGAGCAAATGAAATAGAGAATAGCATGAGAGCAATAAACCACCACACCAAAAAGTCCATTGCCTATTCTATTGCATAAACTATACACTCAGCCTTTGAGATGATTTTTGTAATT